>NC_089848.1:109893632-111331132 GCF_035609145.1 Eleutherodactylus coqui
TGGGTTAGTATTACTACTGGGGCCACTATGGGGTCACTAATACTACTTATACCACTGAGTGGGACACTTACTACTTTGGCCACTGTGGATGTCACTGTTAATACTGAGGCTACTGTGAGGGTTACTATTACTACTGGGGCCACTGTGGGGGTCACTATTACTACTCAGGCCACTGTGAGGGTCACTATTACTACTGAGGCCAAAGTGCGAGTCACTGTTACTACCTGGGGCCACTGTTGGGGTCACTATTACTATTGAGCTACTGTGTGGGACATTATTTCTACTGGGGCCACAATGAGGGTCACTATTACTACTGGGGTCGATATATGGGACACTATTACTACTGAGGTCCCTGTGGGGGTCACTATTACCTATGTACCCCAAAATGGTACAAACAAAACCTACGGTTCACTATGCAAGAATCAAGCCCCCATAGAGTTCCATCCATGGAAAAATAAAAACATATGGGACTTTAAATGCAGCGATGCAAAAATATATATTTTTAAAAAAAGCTTTTATTGTGTAAAAATGAAATAACCTAAAAAAAATGCTGCATATGTATCCCCAAAAAATGATACCAATAAAAACTACAGTTCGCGACCCAAAAAACAAGCCCTCATGCGGCCGTGTCAGTGGAAATCAAAAAAGTTTTGGCTTTTGAAAAGTGGAGATGAAGATCTTTCTAAAATTATCAAAATAGGCCGTGTCACTAAGGGATTGAAGAGTTGAGAGAAGTTTCTTTCTCTGCTGTATTTTGTACATACACTGCAGTTACAGCAGTGACACCGACTCATGTACACCAGCAGAGGGCAGCGTTGTGCCGCGTGAATGAGAAATAACAGAAAAATGAGAATAATATCTACATATAGAGAGCGAAGCACCAAAATAAGGAATGCACCAGACAAGCAGCATCTATGCAGACACCTCTCTATTAGTCTTTAGGGAGCACCATCGCAGCGAGCCGGGGTCACAGGGATCCGCTTCTCCTGGTAGTGAGGATCCTGTGTGTGTGTGTGGGGGGGGGGGGGGGGGGGGGGGGGGGGGGGGGGGGAGTGTTGGGGTGTTAGGTCAGAGGTTTATGGAGAGGACAGGTTCTATATTGTAGATTACATGTTATCAGGTCTAAGGAGGACTCTGCACCCTCCCTCACTGTGTAAGCTGCCCAATCCCTCGGAGTCAGTGACCGATGCCTGACAGACAAAAGAGAGAGGACATGAGAGCAGCATGTGCTCCACAGCACCCAGCAGAGATGTAACTGACATAAGAAAGGACATGAGAGTGGTGTGTGCTCCGCAGCACCCAGCAAAGGCCTAATAGACATAATAGAGAACAAGACAGCAGTGTGTGTTCCTCAGCACCCAGCAGAGGCTTAGCAGACATTATAGAGGACATGTGAGCAGCTTGTGCTCCTCAGCACCCAGCAGAGGCCTAACAGATATAGGCCGCCTGCAGATGGGTGGGTCGGATCCGGCGGCGAGAATTCTCGCCACAGGACCCGACCCCAGCGCCTGCAGGGAGCAGCGCGTACTCACCCGCGCCTGGCGGCCCCGGCTCTTTCATGTGCCGGCTGCCGGCGCATGCGCAGACTGGAGCCGGCGGCCGGGTGAGTGACGTTTCTGTGCGAGCCCCGCACAGAAATAGGACATGCTGCGTTTTGTTTGCCGCGCGACATTTCGCGCGGCCAAACCGCGTCCGTCTGCATAGGAGTGCGTATTGTAATGCACTCCTATGCAGGCTTTCAGTGGCGGAAATCCTGCAGATAATCCCGCCGTGGGGATTTCCGCCCGTGTGCAGGCGGCCATAAGAGAGGAAATGAGAACAGTGTGTGAGGCGCAGCACCCAGCAGAGGCCTAACAGACATAAGAGAGGACATGGGAACAGTGTGCGCACCGAAGCCCCCAGCAGAGGACTAGCAGACATATGAGAGGACATGAAAGCAGTGTGTGCTCCACAGCACCCAGCAGAGTCCAAGCAGACATTATAGAGGACAAGACAGCAGCGTGTGCTCCGCAGCACGCAGCAGAGGTCCAGCAGTCATAAGAGAGGACATTAGAGCAGTATGTGCTCCCCAGCACCCAGCAGAAGCCTAGAAGACATGAGAGGACATGAGAGCAGTGTGTGCTCCGCAGCACGTGGCAGAGGCCTAGCAGAAATAAGAAAGGGACATGAGAGCAGCATGTGCTCTCTAGCACCCAGCAGAGGTCTAAGAAACATAAGAAAGAACATGAGAGCCTCTGGTATTAGTGTACCTTGGAACGCCCCTGTCACACCCCTAGCTCCCGATTGGTGCATGATCTGAAGGTCTTGGAAGGTGCAACAAGCATGATTTCCCAGCCCTGTGACTGTCCTCACTGGCATCAGTGTAAGTTCTCACTGCTGTGCGTGCGCCGGCTGTCAGTCAGCCTCTCCTGCCGCTGTGGCCTTCTGCTGTATGGGCTCCCTGTGTAATCCTCCTGCTGCACTCGGCCGCCGCCGGCTCTCACGGTGTGTGGTTCTCTGTGCTGTCCCCTGCCGCTACGTAGTGGCCGCCGGCGGTCAGTCGCTGTTCACCCGCGCTGTCTCACCTCCCTGCTCTCCTCCTCTTACTGCGGAACATAGTGTCCGCCGGTGATGAGTCTCTGACCCACGGTCCTGTGGCCTCCGTTCTGCAGCGTCGCCAGGGAAGGCACTTGATGCCGCAGTGGTGTCCCTGCTGACGGTGGCCCTGTTGGCTGAATGCGTTGCGCCACCTGTTACTGCAGAAGACAGCATCCTCCGGCGGTGAGTCTTTGTCCCACAGTTCTGTGGGCTCCGTTCTGCAGCGACGCCAGGGAAGGCGCTTGATGCCGCTGTGGTGTCCCTGCTGACGGCAGCCCTATCGTCTGAATGCGTTGCGCCGCCGGGGAAGGATCTTTATGCCCCAGTTCTGTCCCTGTTGCCGACCACACTGTACGCTTCCAGGAACGAACACGGGCACGGGCGGACTCTGTATGCTTTTGCCATTCATCGTTAGTGGGCTCCCAGGACCTGCAGCGCATCCACCTCTGCAGCCAATCAGGTACAGGAGCATCACCCCCTGTCAATCTTGACTCCACCAGGAATTCCTGGGTGGCGTCAAGATACACTAATACCTATGCCTTTTTGGATCTATTTCATTATGCATGATGAAGAACCCTGAGTGGTTGGAAAGCTCGCTATAACATCATGTATTTTTGTTAGCTATTAAAAGGTCTCATGTCTACAAGATGACTTGGTTTCTCTTGCTGGGAACAATCACATATGGATGAGAACCCTGCATGCTGCGTCTCTGTTGAAGAGCAAGAGAGCGAGATCCTAGAAGAAGTGGAAGCTATAAATCAGCTGCTTTTTTCTTCATACCAATGTCTATGATGAATTAGAGAAGTGTGCAGGGAGTCTTCACTGGCAAGTAGAAGACATTAGCGTGTAGCTTGGTTACCAATGTCAGATGGCATCCAACTGGGAGAAGAAACAGAAGATGTGTGAACAGTGACTTACTGAAGAGAAAACAATGTCTGCTAAAGATGCAAAAGAACAGCTTAACAAGCGGGTGTGCACGGAAATACAACTTAAAGGGGTTGTCCCGCGGCAGCAAGTGGGGGTATACACTTCTGTATGGCCATATTAATGCACTTTGTAATATACATCGTGCACTAAATATGAGCCATACAGACGTTATTCACTTACCTGCTCCGTTGCTAGCGTCCCCGTCGCCATGGATCCGTCTAAATTCGCTGTCTTCTGGCGTTTTTAGACGCGCTTGCGCAGTCCGGTCTTCTCCCTGGTGAATGGGGCCGCTCGTGCCGGAGAGCTGGTCCTCGTAGCTCCGCCCCGTCACGTGTGCCGATTCCAGCCAATCAGGAGGCTGGAAGTAATAAACTTTTTTTTTTTAAACCCATCCCTTGGGTTCGTCTCGCGCCGAACGGGGGGCCTATTGAATTTAAAAAAAACCCCATTTCGGCGTGAGACAACCCCTTTAAGGGCTCTTAGCCTGAGGTCCCATGCGGACCATTGACAGGCGATATGAAGGAGCCGCTTCAGGGACTCGGAGCCTTCGGTCCGGTGCGGACCAGTGTGAGACCATCACGTGTCTGACAGAGGAAGACACCCTCCAGATGCCCCAGGACCCTGTGGATTTGTGAACCCGAGATAATGGACTGTGTTATGTGCTGTATGCACTTGTGGGGTTGCTGTGAAATAAAACTGGCAAGCGCCAGATTTGAAAGGAATCAAGTCTCCTGCAGTCTTTATACATGCGTGGTGCCCATTTCCCTGACATTGAGGTAAGCGATCTGTAGGCAAGTAAATTCCCTTGCCACAACTGGTGCAGGCAACAGGCCAAATCTATAGGATGGGAGTATCCCTGTAATCATCCGTGGCTATGCTTTATAAGGGACTCTTGGGAGAAGTTTGGACTTTCTGTGCTGTAACCACTGTGTGCTGATTGCTCTTCATAGACTGCAATGGGGATGTGAACGGCCGAATCTGATGAAAGATAGCAGAAAGAGTTAAGCAGGCATTGCCTTTGCATGTGGCCACTTCCACATTGTTGTTTATTGGGAGCACCACCTCTCCAAATTGGGAAACAGGGGGAACCCCATTCTAATCGTTGTGAGATCCTGCGGATACGCCATAAATGTATGGGATGATGAAAAAAGGGGTTAGTCCGGTGTCGCTAGTAGAGCAAAATGGGATTGTTCTTAGTAAGAGAAACCAAGGAATGTTGTAGATATGAGACCTTTTAATGCCTAACAAAAATGCATGCTGTTAATGCGAGCTTTCCAACCTCACAGGGTTCTTCATTTGGCTTATGGAATAGATCCAAAGAGGCATGTATATTTATAGGATGGGAATGCCGCATCAATAATCAGTGCTATTTTATATCTGTGGCTGCAGTCCAGAAATTATTTATTTCGGCTACAGGTGATTGTTTTTCCTTTTTTTTCCTGCTGTGCTGAATCCTCCAACCTTTTGCAAAATGGCTTCGATGGGTGTTGAGGTCCTAATTAGAGATGAGCGAACGTGTCCGTAACGGACACATCCGCACCCGGACACCGGCTTTAGCGAACACTGGAGTGTTCGCGCGTAAGTGTCCGGGTGCCGCCGGGGGGCGGGGAGATGCGCGGCGGCGCGGGCGGCAGTAGCGGGGAACAGGGGGGAGCCCTCTCTCTCTCCCTCTCCCCCCCGCTCCCCGCCGCACCCCCCCGCGCTGCCACGGCGGCCCCCGAACTTTTTCGCCCGAACACCGAGGTGTTCGCAAAGTTCGGTGTTCGGGCGAAAAAGGGGCGGGGCCGAACGTGTTCGCTCATCTCTAGTCCTAATACACAATAACATTACAAAATCGTTCCAGATGCTGAATGAATGCAGATAAGAAAATAACATTATCCTCCCAACTGAAACACATTGCCAAATATGACAAGCGATCTGGATTCTCTTTGCACATTGTTGTTGCACGGTGACCTGCGGCCGTGTGGGCTGGTGCTAATTCCATGCAAAAAAAAATAAAAAATGAAGGTCCTTATTGTGTAACTTTTGGCTCATTTTCATGCATCAGGAAGAAGGGAAAATTAAAACCTATACATTGTATTGTGGGGTCTGAGTGGGCGTCTCCCAACAGACTCGTGAAGAGCCAAACTCCAACGCCGTGTGTTTATGAGTAAGACCAGCCTTAACCTATCACACCATAGAGGAAACCAGAAAACCTACAAAACTGCCGATAATAAGAAAACAGTCGGTGAGATGGATATTCGGGGAAGACAGGATGTAGGAGGGAAGATTATCCTTAAAAGCTGTCCAAACAGTCACTCCCCTGTTGTTCTTCAATTAACTTGTGTTTGACTTTTCATTTAATGACAAGGCAGCGGTCTAGAAATATAATAGCTGATGATCGGTGATGTCACAGTATACATGTTAAATGGGACTTTAAGGCAAAGACAATTGATCCTTGGGATAGGTCATCAATAGTTAATTGGTAGGGATGCTCTGTTTGGGATCCCCGCTGATGCAGCAGACTAGATTTGTAATAGGGGACACGAGCAGAAGTGTCCTTGATGGCTTCACTCACACTGAAGTCAATGGGTAATAAAGCCTCCTATTACACTTCTGCATCTGTTCCCGGTGTTGAAAGTGGAAGTGTCGAAAGTGTAATTACCAGCTTCAGCTCCCATCCATTTCAAAGAGCGTGACACCAGCTGGGTCACTTTTTCTCTCGTCCGCTATGATGCACTGACTATGGGCCGTGTATCCTGAGCTCATTGCCATGTATCCTAAGCTGTGAATTTCCAGCAATTAGTTATTGATGACCTATCCTGGGGATAAGTCATCAATAGTTTTTGCTGGGAAAATCCCTTTAATGGAGGAAGTTGGGGTTTAGAAACTTTAAGGCTAAAGCTTGGCAATTTCCAACATGAGTCATGTGAAATTAAACCAAATGCCTAAGTAGGCAACTGGTGTAGGGCTAGCTGCAGGTTTACGTGGGCCCTTGGCCAAGATGGTCATAGTGGGCCCCCTTAGTCATTTATAGGCCCTGCTGTGCACCCTGAGTCATTTATAGGCCCCACTGCCTGGCAATAAAATTAAATAGACCCACTCACCTGCTTCACACTCCCACGGCCTCTTTCACCCCCTGCCCCTGCGCTCTTCTGGCCAGGATTGTGCAGAAGGGCAGAAGTGGTGGAATGATATCTTCACACCACCTGAATGACAGAGAAGGAACTGGACAACAGAGCAGGAGGTACTCAATTTCCTGCAGTGCCACAGTCATGGTCACTTTTATCTGTGTCTTTAGGACACAGATACAATTGATCTCCTAGAAGAAAGAACCTTAGGGGGCTGGCACCTGCCCAGGTTTGTTGAGTGCTGATACCAGGCTAGAACCAGTGCATGGCGACCCAAGTAGATTATTGATGCCTTAAAAATGGTAAACCAAGTTTTAAACTACTTTTTCCCCAACTGCACTCAGTGGGGGTCCAATTGCTGGGAACCCCACCTATCACAAAAACAGTGATCCTCTATGTCCTTGTATGAATGGAGTGGCCGCTGAGCATGCACACTGCCTCTTTATTCATCAACGGACTAGCGCTCCAATCAAGGAGATTCTAAAGGGAAGGTTGCTGTAAGGTGGGCTTCTCTGCTAAATAAGTTCTACTATCCTTACTAATAATTGATCCATAGTCTCTCTGCTATCCAAACTGCCAAGGAGTGTGGGATTCTTTCTACCTTATCCTATTTTCATTCATCAATATGGGACTGCTGAAGACAAGTTGCGTACAGCGCTTGAAAAATTTGGGGAGGTCCTCAGTGCTGTGCAGAGTAACTCCCAGTGACTACTGTATTGTGATCCCCGGCACTGGGACTCGATGCAGAATTGTAGCTAGGCTTTTCTTTATTCAGGGTAAAGATTCAGTTTGAGGCCCTAGTCTGTACTAGTGTAGTATGTCTCCACCAGGGATGGGCTCAGCTGCAGCTAACGCTCAGGGTGTGACCTGGCCGTTACCTGGAGCCTAGCCCACTTCCAATGATGCAGTAGGAGGCCGGCTATCAGTAACAGCCGCCTCCCGCTGAGCTTGGAGCTTTTGGGAAGTGGGCTCTGCTCCAGCTAACCACCAGGTCATGCCCTGAGCGTTAGCTGCATCTGAACCCACTTCTGGTGGAGACATACTACACTAGTACCGTTCTTGTCTTATACCTAAATACCCTGGGCTTGTTGCCCCCCTAGGCACGCAGGACACACCCCCCACCACTCCTAGCTACGTTACTGCCAGCTGAGGAGAAGGAGGCATCGGAATACACACAAGAGGAAGACCCATGGTATCAGGTGTTTTATTACTATTCGATTAAAGAATAGGGGCTTTAATAACAGATTTAACCCTTTAGTGGCCAAGCCTATTTTTCCAGGTGTGGGTGTGGTCAGCTGTCTTCCCAGGTTTGTCTTTTGGGCTTTATTTGATAATGTCACTGGACTCCTGGTTAGTGTAGGGACTAGTGGTATAGCCAGGAGCTGTGAAGTGACCCGCTAGCTTCCATTTTTTGGCCAAACTGTCAACAAATACCTGGTATTTATAGCATTAACATCTGCTAGTAGTGTTTGTGTATTAGCTGCTGTATGATGTGACTAGCTGTTTGTGTATTAGCTGCTGTGTGTCTTCTTACTCCGCCCAGTTGTCCCTGTTGGCATGTATCCTAGCCTAGGTGTGTGAGTTCCCAGGGGCAGGAAGGGCCCAGATCTGAAGACCTCTGAGTTGCCCCCTATTGGGCCGATGTCCCCACTCAGATAAGTCCTTGGTCATTTTCCTTTGTAGAATATAGGGAGAGGTGTTAATCGGTAGTTGTTCCACCTGGTGTTCCTCATCCATGGTAACGCTCGTGTGGGCCCGATGCTCACTTGCCCGCACGAACGTAATTATCATACATGTCATGTCTTTTGTGTAGATGCACTGTGCAAAATGTCTAGTCTCTTGTTATGTGTATTGCACAGCTGCAGCATATGATAGGTTAATGTTTGAATGTGGCTGGGATATGTCTGCAAAAGTATCAATTTATGTCCTGTCACATGGTGTGCTAGACACTATAAATGTGAGTGAATGGGGTGTGGTAGTGAGTTAGTTCGTGATCTTCAACGGTAAAGAGAGGAGTGAGGGTGCTGGCCACATGGGGGTACCTTCAACCCTCATGTGGTGAAGTGATGGAGGAAGAGGAGAGGTATTCTGATGTCCCTATCCTAGGAACCTTTATCTGAAAGTGAGAGCTGAGGGGAGAGAAGAGTCCACCATGCAGTGATCCAAGTTGAATCAAGTAAGTTTTTGTGGAGTGATCCTTCCCCCATCCTCCTCCGGAGTGTTCCCCTTCCAGGAGCGGTACCTTACAGATAACGTGGACTGTAGGACCGGTGTCATCCTGTGTCTCCTCCCTGACCTCAAGCCTACTGTCCTACCTGCACTGGTGTGTATTAAGCTGTATGCTTTCAACTTACAAGTGAAGTTTTTCCAACCCCTGTCCATTCCCAGGGACTGAGGTACTAAAGTTAATTGTGTGTGTGGACTTCCTTCATTTCTCCGCCGAGGATCATACCGGTGTGTAAGAAACGGTGACGTCACACGTGATGAGTCTATATTCAAGCCTCTGAGAACCATAGCAACCCATCGGGACTCACACAATGACATTGCGAGGGTCCGATAGGTGACAGAAGGAGCTTCCTCTCTCTGTCATCTCTTTACATGCCACAGTTGCACTGACCGTAGTGTTTGAAGGGTAAACAGCCGGGATCAAATGTTTCTTTAGTCCCTACTGTTAGAGCAAGTGCCAAGCTGTTCTACAAAACCTGAACACTCGCTCTCCTTGGCACAAGAGACTCACGTTAGGCTTCTCATGCAGCCGTCATCAAAAGACGGCATTGCAGAATAAAGCCCCTTTATGGCCACAGTCAAAAGACATAGGGCTGGTTGTTGAGAGGGTTAATATTTATTTCCCATTGCTTATATAGCGCCAAAGATTCAACAACACTGTACACAGACTGCCACCATTTACATCAGTCCCCGTCCTAAGCCGTCTCTCCATTGAGTTTTCCTGTTTTAGACATACACACTAGGGACAATTTCATAGGGATCCAATTAACCTTTCCATATGTTTTAGAGTTTCAAGGAAATCCACATAAACACGGGGCGAACATACAGGCAGATGTTGTCCTTGGTATGTATTGAACCCAGGTCCCCAGCGCTGTAGAAGCTACAACGCTAATCACTGAGCCCTCGCGGCCGCTCCTTTCACAGCAATAACTGCACATAACCAAGTAATGTTACATTTTATTAACAACCCCAATACCAAAAATGTTGGGCTGCTGTGTAAAATGTAAAGAAAAAAAGAATGCAATGATTTGGAAATCTCATCTAACCAGATTTTTTTCACAACAGAATATGGAACACATCAGAGGGGGAAGGGAGACTGTTTTCCATTTCTTTAAAAAAAAATTAACTTGTATAGAAATTGATGGCAGCAACACATCTCATAAAAGTTGGGACAGGGGTAACAAAAGGCCTGAAAAATAAGTGGTACGAATGGAAAACAGCCGGAGGGTCAATTTTCTACTAATTCACATGACTGTATGAAGTGAGCATGTTAGAGAGGCCGAGTCTCTCAGAAACAAAGATGGTCTGAAGTCACCAATCGGTTAAAACCTGCATCTGAAAATTGTTGAACAATTTCTGAAAAATGGTCCTCAAACTGAAGATTTTGAATATCCACCATCTACAGTACATATTGTCATCAAAGGAGTCATGGAATCTGGAGAAAGTCATGTGCACAAGTGACAAGGCCGACGGTCAATACTGGATGCTGGAGATCTACGGGCCCTCAGGCATCACTGAATTAAAAACAGGGATGAATCTGTAATGCAGATCACTGCACGGGCTCAGGAATACTTCCAGAAATCACTGGAAGTCTTTGAACACAGTTCACCGAACAATCCACAAATGGAAGTTACAGCTGTATCCTGCAAAGAAGAAGCCATACAACACAATCCAGAAGCGCCGGCGTCTATTCTGGGCCAAAGCTCATTTACCATGGACTGAGGCAAAATGGAAAACTGTTCTGTAATCAGATGAATCAAAATTTGAAATTTTTTTTGGAAACCAGTGAGTGATGTCCTGCGGACTCAAGAGGAGAGGAACCATCCAGCTTGTTATCAGCACACAGTCCTGCATCTCTGATGGTATGGGGGTGGCATGGGCAGCTTACACATCCTGACGGGCACTACCAATGCCGAGCTGTATATAGAGGTTGTAGAACAACATATGCTCCATCCAGACCGCGTCTGGAATACATCTGGAACTCACTAGGCTAAATAGCCATTTAAATTGGGGTGTGTTCGTCTGCCGCGCACAGATAAAAATGCCCTGTGTGTGCAAAAAGTACTGTAAAAGTACATTGATGCGCACGCAAAAAAGCCTCGTACATAATGCAAATACGTTGTGAAGGAGTCCTCACTGCCAAGTTTCCTCTTTTTGCGTGCGTATTTCATGTGCACAAAAAATGGTACATTCTCTGTTTTGTTCACCAAACAGCCCCAGTGAAGACTATGGGGGCAGCACATATGTGTGAAGCATTGTGCAAAACCGCGTGGAAAAGAACACATCTCAACCTCATTAGGCTAAATAACCTATTAAATCACGGTGGGGGCGGGGGGTGTCCTCCATCCATGTGAATAGGCCCTGCATGGAAGAAAAAAGCCCCTTATTCACAGCGCAAATGCGTTGCACTAATGCATGCGTATATACCCGTCTGAAGCGGCCGTAACACGGAGAGCAGTCTGGTTTTTGCTGGCCGAAATTGCATGCACCCGTGTGAATGAGCCCTTAATGATCTGCTTATTGTCAAGGGCTCTATTCACGCAGCCAACGTCCCTGACTCCCTGCGACGCCTGCATTTGCATTATTGTTGTAAACGTCAAAAGAGGCGACCAGAAATGTGCATGAAGGCTAAATAACAGCCAAATAGCCCAAAATAAAGCTACCGTATTTTTCGGATTGTAAGATGCACCCGGGTTTAAACCGCAGACAACAGGAAAACATATTTCATATTGATAAAATGTCTTTGCATGGCTAGAGGAACGGAGGGGCCTCCATTCTTGGCATTTAGGTGTGGCACAGGGGCTCATTAGCTAAGAGTAGGCTCCTGTTAAACCTAATGTCTGGTCACCCTCTGACCACTGAACCAATGGCACACGTACGCTGAGGACTTCTGCAGGCGGACGTATCTACACGGATTCTTTTACACATAAAATATATGCACGCAATGCACATAGAGGAGGAGCCGATGATGTCACTGGCTTCGCTCTCACATGTTTTGCACATGTATTACATGTTCAGAGGGAGTCTGCTAGTCTATAGTTATACCGACTCCCCTGGATGCCTTATGGAAAGAACTGTGAGACCAGAGTTTATATTGTGATGTTGGGGGGGGACTTTGCCAATTTTAAAATGTTTTTTTTTTTAAATAAATATTTGTTTTATATTTTCGCAGTAGATCAATTTGTGATCTCTTCTCAGGAATATTCATTTCCCTAATGTAAAAAAAAATGTCAATTTCACTTCCACCATTTTTGGATATGTTTGGGAGGTATAATGCGATTCGTGCACTGTACACATACGGCTTTTTGATCACTTATTATGGTTTTTTTGAAGCTGAAATGAAAAAAAAAAATCATTTTGTCTCTTGTTTTTTTAGGATTTTTTTATAGCATTTACTGTGTGGGCTAAAAAGTGTGTTCAATTTATTGTGCAGGTCATTATGGATGCGACCATATCAAACCTGTGGGTTTTTTGTATTTCAACTTTTTTTCAAAACAAAGAGGTGAAAGTGTACAAAATAGGTTTTTCTTTATTACTATTTTTGTATGTGTTTATTTGTTCACTAGTTTTATTATTTTTTTACATTTTTTTTTATGTCCCAGTAGGGGACTTGAACCTGTGATCCTTTGATCACTAATACAATATATAATTCTGTACTGCAATATGTTATTGCTAATAATAGAGATCACAGGCCATGGAAGACCCAGATACCATCGTCTAGTGTCCCATCGATCCATGCTGCAATAATTGGGGTTAACAGCGGGGATCTGTGTTGCTTTTAGATGCAACTTCGGAGTCTGACAATGAATGGGAAGATCTTCCTTTAGTTTTAAACTCCCTCGGGGTCCCACCTTCGCCATCTTCCTTATGACACCACCAAAGGCTTCCTAAGTAGATGTGCAGATCTTCAGGATGGAAACCCAATTTAACATTTCGGCCATTTCATGAGCCATGGCCGCCCTGTTTCATATCCTGAATTTACTTACAAGTAGACACCAAGCATGATATGTGCAGATGATTAGCCTTGCAGTCATGTGATTCCGTGGATTCCGGAACTTGCACAGTGAATACACTGCGTTCGTGGTGCACTTATGGTTTCGAAAATATAATTGCCATTGATCTGGAACTTCCAGATAACCCTTAATCCCCATTATTACTTTTTTCTTAGTGCTATCTCAGTGGAGGGAAATCGTAGTCAGCAGGTCTAGAGGATGTGTATTAGAGGGACCAGGAGACAATAGGATCTTCTGCAAATGGCTAATTTTGCTATCCCTACAACAAAGGGCTTTCTTGCTGGTTGTATAAGAAGCAAATGGGCTCAAATGCCCCTCTGTTATAAGTGTGACAGCTGGGGAATGAATATTGACCAGCTCTGCTTGACAAAAAATAATGTTAAACATTTGTTTAAATCCACCCAACTTTCCCCAGGCCAGAAAGGTGACAGATTACAGAGAGAGAATAGCTGACAAGCTAAAGATGGGTGACAATCTACTAGTATCATATCATCACAATGCACAGTGCCTTTCCGAGAAGCCGATGGACGGTCATCTTCTGCGGCCTCAAAAGAATGCCTTGTATAATAAAATAGGCATTTATTTCTTTACAGCCCCAGTACGGAGTGCGGCCTCGGATCTGACGCTCTCCTGTCCCTCGCCTCTTCTTGAGGTCTGAGTCTTGAGACGAGTTGGCATTCCCTTTAATGTGTCTAATAGGAGACACAGTTCTGTATGTTTGTTGGTCAGATTTAATCCTCGCCAGTCGGCGGCGGCCACTCGGCAGAATGAGGCCTCTGTGCTCCGGATTGTTTGGGTAAGCAGCGCGCGGCTCCAGCGATGGCTGCGACTCAGCCGAATCTGCTACAAGATGAAAAACATTTGGACAAGAAACAGGAAGTCGGACTTCAAATGCTTCCCACTTTGTAGCTGCCTGTAAGTGCTTCTGCAAATAAAAGGTTTGGGACACTTGAAAGGGAGTATTTATGTAGCAGTGACGCGCCGCACAATAACAGGCCAACAATGTCGTGGTGGGGAGCTACCAGCCGCTCCAACAACCCAACGGCAATGAATGGGAGCTTTTAGTGGAATCTGTTTTACAAATATTATTCTCCTCTCGCACTTCTATGTAGAAACAACATGGCTGCGGGGAGTCAGAAAGGGAAGGCCGAGTGACCTCAAGCCTAAGACTTGATGAGATATGGAGTAGTAAGAACCTAAAGGGTGGTATCCTGGTGATGGGTGGGTTTGGTATATTGTGGATGGGTCATCAGTTAAAGAGAGAAATGCTGTGTCGCTACTCAATAATCATACCAGGGGCTGGCTAGCAAATAGTAGACTAGAGGGCAAGCACAAAGCACTGGCTCATGAGCTCACCCTAAGGGCTCAGGCAGACAAGCATTTTTTTTGCGCACCTATGTGTTTTTCATGCATGTTCAAAATGCACATGACCATAGCTCCATGCCCATTGCTTTCAATGGGGCCGGCGCTAGTGCCACTGGCCCCATTAAAAGCAATCGGATGCAGGCAACCCCCGTAGTGATTTTCGGGGAACGGCTTTAAATATAAGCTCTTCCCTGAAAATCATTCATAGGTGCTGTAAAGAAAAAAAAACTAAACTAAAAAAATCACCTCCCGCCGCTGTCTGGGTTCCAGTGCGTCTTATCTCTGGCATCCCGACACTGACCTAAAGCACTCTCTCCTGGCCAGGGATTTAAAAATCCCCATTCCTTGAAAGTGCTGGGTCTGATTGGCTGAGTGCTCGGCCAATCACAGGCAGCGCTCAGCCATTCATAGAATGACAGCTGAGAACTGTCTGTGATTGGTCACAGTGCTCAGCCAATCAAAGGCAGTGTCTGGCCACTGACTTGAACTATGGTGCTGTGAGTTCGGGTCAGTAAGCCAAATATTGGGTGGAGATGCATCCATATTACGCTCTTGTGAAGCTGACCTTAATGGGTCGTTTGAGTTATATTTTTTACATTTGTGCTCCCAATGGCCACACGTAATAAAAGATCTTATGCTGGTTTGCCCAGCGCCGCACCTCCAGACTCCGCGCTGGGTCTGTTTACAATCTGCAAGGGCAGTCTGTGAATAGGATGTCACAGACTACTGCAGCCAATCACAGATCTCAGACCTTGAGTCTCTGTGGGGACCTGGCAGCAGCGACTACAAGATCTTTTATTATGTTTCACCATTGGGCGCATGAAAGTAAAGAACAAATAACATGGAGAACTCTTTTAAAGGCCCGTTTAGACTGGACGAATGTCGGGCAAACGATGGCCGACACTCGTCCCCGCACATAAAGAATACAATAATGTAGGCTATCTAGCTGTTAACCCCATACAGGCCATGATCAATGTTGATTGCGGCATGTAAAGGGTTCACAAAGAGGTGTAACATGGCAGCATTAGAATGTCATAATGTAAGCCTAACTACTATAGTAACCCGGAGCTCAAGGCAGCAGCGCTGGGAAACAGCTATACACAGGCTGCAGTGTGTGTTCTCCGTGCGGGCCGGCATTTCAGCCAACAGTGAGAGGTGCGCGGCCACTCACCTCTCCATTCCGTCCGCAACCTCTGTCGCCGCCTCAGGGTTCCATCCCGGATCTCCGCTGTCGCCGCAGCGCCGCCAGCAACAAAGCTCCGTCACGGGTATGGGCTGCCGACATTTTTAGGGTATGTGCTTGTGTGCCCCTGCTGCAAGAAGTGTGTATCCTGGGGCTGTGCGCCAGCCGTGGCAGCGGCCGCTGTTTGTGGAGCGCAGCAGGTGGAGTAACTTTGTAGCGGGTCTGCATACCTTTAGTATGAAGCTTTAGTGGCCTTGCAGCACCTGATGATTAACACCCCTTTGCTGCCAATCAGCATCAAGGGGGCCCCTCCCCCTGTCAATCTTGACTCCACCAGGAATTCCTGGTGGCGTCAAGATACACTAATACCTGACTTCAATAGGCTATTTGGTGAGTATTACGCACCGAAATAGGACATAAGGGCGGATTCAGACAAACGTGTTTCTCCCCTTACACCGCTGTGATAATCATGGCCGCATGATGGGATAAAACGAAACCACTGATTTCAATAGGATTTCAGTGGTTTCCTTTTCACTATCGGGATTCTTGCCTGTTAATTGTACAGCTGACAAAAGATAGGACCTGCCCTAGTGAATACTACGTGCGGGGAAGATCAGGCAGACCCTATCTTCCTGCGGTTATTAGAAAAGTTTGAAACGTCGGCAAAGGCGAAAAAATTTCCCTTGTTTGGGCGCAACTGTGCTCCTTGCCGCTGAGCGTAATTGCGCCTACGCTCCTTGGAATAAGCCCAGATATGTATTTACATTTATCCCTATAAGCTAAGCTTCCGGGTTAAAAGCAGATGACCCGCTGTGTCCGGGAATGTGTTATACTCAACTCCACTGTCGTTCCCGCGCCTTCAACGTTGGAAGCCGCTGCTCAGTGTAGTGGGTGGTACTACTAAGTAGTTCACCCATTATAAAATTACGACAGCCGGACTACTTATGGTAGTGTAGTGGCCAGAAGTCTATGTTGCTGGCCCCTCCATAAGTGTCATACATATAGTGTCTTGTGTACGTGTGCTGTGCAAAAGTCTCTTGTCATATTGTTATGTGTATTGCACAGCTGCAGCAAATGAGGAGTTAAGTATTTACAAGAGACTGGAAGATGCTTGCAATGTATCAATTTGTCTTGTCACTTGGTATGGTGGAAGACATAAATATGAGTGTTTTGGGTGCAGTAGTGAGTAGTTTTTGAGAGAGAATTCCATTTCTTCTGGGTTTCTGAGAGAGAGTGCCAGCCACATGGGGGTACCTTCAACTGCCATGTGGTGAAGAATGGAGTAGGAAGAGCAGTTCCTGATTCTGTATGCCAGTGACTGTGGAGAGTGAGCCCAAAAGAAAGAGAGAGTATGAGTGTGTTAGTGGTGAGTTAAGGCCAAATACCTGTGCAGAGGTACTCTCCTACTGTCTTTCCTACGGGGCCGTCTTGTGCCTTGGGATCACCGTGTAGAGGTACTTTAATTCTGTCTTTCCTACATGGCTGTCCTGTGTCTAGTGATCACTGTGTAAAGGTACTATAATATTGTTGTTTGCCTGTACGTCAGTTATGTGTAAATTGTGCCTTTCACCCCATGCTTATAGTAAAGTTTTGCCAGGCTCTGACTGTTCCCAGGGACCTGAGGTACGTTACTCCAGTTTGAGGCTCAATTATTTACCACCGAGGGTCTTTCCAGTGAGTAACGGAATAGTGGGCTCACCCGTGACAACCCCTCTACCTGTACACAAAGTTATTGAGCATCCTTTTCCGAGGGGTGCCTGGAAGTGGCCCAGCGCTGCCCTGTCCGAAGCTACGTGCGTCCCTCCGGGAGGGTGCGTGGTAAGTGCCACTGTCACCAGCGTCCATCTTGCCCTCCCAGCTCCTCAACGTATGCCCTGTGTCCGGGGTCACCCTACGGGACGCTGCAGCAGCAGTGCCGCTTCGAGCACTGACATCGGGGGAACAACGAGGGAGGTAAGTATAACACATCCCCAGTCAGTTGTTCACCTACATTTAGCCCGTATGTTTAACCTATAGCGTCCCTACTAGATAATAGGACTTCCATAGTGCTTCTTGGGGTGAAGCGCGAGGCTAAACATGGACAAAATCTGGAAAAGTAGGCATATCGGTATAGCAACTAAATGCAGGATAGTGCAAACCACCGTTTCCCCAGAGCCGTGTATGAATGTGAAAGCTGGACTGCGAGAGAAGCCGATAGAAGGAGGATTGATGCGTTGGAGCTACTGACAAAAGCTGCTGCATATACCCTGGACGGCGAGAGTAACACAGAGAAGTCCTGAATCATATAAGATCTGATGTATCACTGGAGGGCAAGATGTCCGGACTTAGGCTCACCAGAGGACAAGGTGGCCGGACTCAGGCTCACCGGAGGACAAGGTGGCCGGACTCAGGCTCACTGGAGGACAAGGTGGCTGGACTCAGGCTCACTGGAGGACAAGGTGGCCGGACTCAGGCTCACTGGAGGACAAGGTGGCCCGACTCAGGCTCACTGGAGGACAAGGTGGCCGGACTCAGGCTCAGCAGAGGGCAAAATGACTGGACTCAGGATCATGGATTTTGGCCATGTAATGCGAGCAGAGTCGCTAGAAAAATCTATATTGCTTGGGCAGATCAGTGGCAAAAGAAGACCCGACCGCCAAATGACACAATGGCTGATACTGTCAGAGCGGATACTGGCATGGATATCACACAACTGGAAGAAGCAAAACCAAAAAACATGGAAGGAGCTCGCCATTAGGGTCGCCGAGAGTTGTAAACAACTAAACGGCTAGCAGCAATAACAAACCCCTTAGTGCCCATATTAGGTTATAATGTCCCCATAGTAACTTTATTAGGTTATAGTGCCTAAGTTTAAAAAAATACTCATCTTCTCCCTTCCCTGATGGTGGAGCTCAACCTCTTCATGCCTGCAGTCTCTGAGAGGCCAGAACCGGATCAGAACTTACTAATATAATGTAATAATGGGTTCTTGGCTGTTCTCCTCTTTCATGAAGTCATGGCCCCTCGCTGCCAAAGTTGTCCCCCTGTATAGTGCACCACCCTTGCAAAGTGGCTCAGGTGCAAAGCACGAGGTGCATCACCCGTCCCCTCCATAGGTGACCATTTGTATTACGGAGCAGCAGCATTATACGGGAGGACAACCTTGGTGGAAAGTGGGTCTGACCTTGTAAACGAGAAGAGAATGGTATTCAGTTCCTAATTACATTATATTAGTAAGTTGTTCTAATGCCACACATCTACTGCCTTGTACTTGTTCTATACACACCATCCTACCAGATCCCCATCAGTAGAATGGCTCATATTATATTAGCATGTCATATGTCCCAACCATGCCACATAAGATGCCGCCCCCTGGAGGTGACAGCCATAGTCTGTGATAGGAACTGCACACTATTAGATATACAGGTTATGCCACTGCACACAAGCCATCCATCATGAAGTACAACATATTGGCCCGTCTACAATGGTGCAAGGAGCATCGTCATCGGACAGTTGAGCAATAGAAAAATATTCTATGGAGTGATGAATCGCACTACTCCATCTTCACATCAGATGGGTCTGGAGGATACCTGGGGAACGCCTTCTGTGTGAGTGTGTTCTGGAGGTCCCGTTATAGTCTGGGGATGTTTTATGTGACATGGTCTTGGTCTGTTGGTAGTAGAGTAAGAACCCTAAACACGAAGGTGACCCTGACATTGTAGACAATAATGTGCTGCTGACAATGTCATAATATTCTGGGAATGGTCGGCCATACTTCCAACAAGTCATCACGCCTCGTCACACATCCAACACTGTGTTAGGCTGGTTTGAGGATATGGATGTCCCACCATTGGACCAGCTGCACAGAGTCTGACCTGAACCTACTGAACATCTTTGGGACATACTGGAATGTTGGGTCAGGAAATATGAACAGCATCCATCTTCTTTGAGAGAACTTGTCAGATGTTTGCAGGATGCATAGACGGAAATTCCAACTGGAGTGTATCAGACGTTAGTAGGAAGTATACCAATGAGAGTGTCTGATGTCATTAGTGCCAAAGGAACCCCACTAAGTATTAACATATGGAAATAAATTCTACTTTTCATTTTTGCTCAGGGGTGTAAGGTGGCTAACCCCTATATGTGTGGCTGCTGCCTCTGCACCCTATATAATTTCCCTTCTGTTCGGGAGCGTATGTGGGATGAATATCATGAATAAGAGGAGACATTTCAAGGACCTTCTTACCAATGATTTCTTAAAGCAATGTTACTGCATTAATTCATCCTGTGTTCTATGTGCAATCTTTACTTTCCCGGCGCCTCCTTCTGCAGTGGATGATGGGACCACAGGAATGTGATTAAAGGTTTTCCTTTTCCCTTTTCTGATGTCCCCGTTTAAGATAATATCATATTTGCAGTGGGAAGTCCTATAGAATAACTCTCCGCAGTGAACTCGTGAACTTGCGATGCTTCAGGCAGTTAACATTGCCCCGAGTTTAGAAAAATAAAGTTCTACAACAACTCCCTTACGTGCTAGAAGTGGCGGCCGGAGTACAAGCGCCCACGCGTTTCCCTCTCTGTTTTAATGCTCTGATTGATTACTCATAAATTGCTTGCACTGTGTGTCTTGTAACGTTACACTACAGAACGCGTCTTGTTGCTTCGGCTCTCACACTACTTTCTTTTCCTAATTAAAAAAATACTTCATTCATCGTGTCACCGAACAACTTACATACAAGTTCTGGAACATAGACCGTCCACGAAGCACTTACCCCCCCTCCGGGTGGCACCAGTCATTCACATATGCTGCTTGTACCTGAAATATACACTGTGCCATCCGTTAACAGCTATGGCGGTGTGCAGACTGTGTTTGTAGTGCTGGGTAATTGTATCAAATACACTGAATAGCCCCCTTACTAGAGTCTTTGGTCCTCTCACAATTGGCGCTTCCCCGTATGGTAATTCCCCCCGTGACCCCAGATTGCGGCATGAAATTACGTGACAAGTTTTCCTTGGATCAGTTTCAGTGTGAATCCACATTAGATGGGACAATCCAGCGATCGAAGTGACTTCCAACAGGGCCGGTCATCGGTGCTAGACTAGCGGGGGTCTCACCGTCAACTGCAGGAGGTTTTCTTGTTTAACAGTGTTTTTTTTAGAGCCTCCTATCTAGTAGAGCTTTAGACATTCTTTTATATTTCACTAGATGGGGGAATTGTTCTGCAGGTGCAGCGTCTAAGCGGGGCGTGCTAATGTTGGGGAGACCACGGGGAAGTAAGATGGATGTCATGGGTGTCTCTGCGATCTCTCCTGGCAATGGCGGCAAAGGTGCCTGATTCGGTTGCGGCATAGTGGTAAAAAGGGTTTTACAGTCTATGAACACTAACGGCGGTTTGTCACGTGACGCCAGTACCTCATCCGGGACTCCAAGAGTTAATGACGAAATAACTGCCACAAGTCCTTGTAGCTTTGATTAGTAAAGTGGAGGTGTGCAGTTTTACTTCAGCTCAGTTTTGTGATTACAACAAAGAAAGAAAATAATGGCAGTCTTGCAGCCACCGCAAAGATATAACTTTGAAGCAAATGAGCCGTTGATCTACAGTTGAATCCAGTCTAACACAGGTAAATCTTCAATGCTCTCGCTCTCTATTTGACTCTAGAGGTTACTCAGTAGTATTCCCACAGTCCTAGTTATTGCTGGGATTTCACTGGAAGACTATAAGGCAGATAATGAAGTTGATTTTAAGATCAGCCTCTTTCACTTTCCCTGGCTTTGATTTCACCGGATTTTGTGTAACTCACTATTTAGTAGACAGAACACGTTATCTCTGCTCACACTGCAGAACTCCTCCAGCACATCCTCCTTCGACGACTGCCTTCTCCCGACTCTCTCACTGTTCTTCTAACTCCTCCTTCTTTTCCTGTCTAACTCCTGCACTTTCTGTCTACACCTACCTCTAACATCCTGCCTCCACTTGATATTTTCTCGCTTTGGACTATCACACCATCCCCCTCCACTAATCAGTGGTAGCAGGACAAGCAGCCAATAAGCAGCCATCTGTTGCCAAGCAGCTAGCCATAGCTTTGAGAAGGGGAAAATAGGGTTTTTCTGACGTACAGCACCTTCAATGTCTTCTAGGAGCACATAGCTAGGTGTTACAGGACAAATGATTATGTGGCTATACTGGAGGACCTTCCAGGCCACTACACATGAATATCGGCCCTTGCGGACAGAAAGATTCTGGTAGTTCCCACGGATTAGATGGCGATGCTGATATGTTCTGCCCAGCTGACATCGATTCATGCTGCTTGCGCCAAATTCTGCCCTCCCATCAGCACGGGGCAACAGAAACCTGGATCCATCTAACCAGGGGATGTTTTTCCGCTGCTCAGTGATACAAGTTTTGCGCTCTTTTGCTCGCTGGAGTCTTTCTGTTTCTCTTAGATACAATGGCGCTGGAACTGGTCATCCGCTGTTACAGCCCATCCGTGGGCTACCACATGCACAGTGGTAAAAAACGTACAAAAATAATAACTAAAATAAACAATATAGGCAGTTTTTGTGGCCTGCTACCTGCGGAGTAGGATAGGGTAAGATGTTAATTTGTTGTGACACCAGTCCGTATACAGGTAGAAACCCATTCCAGGCTAAAACTAAAAATACAAAAAGCGGACTACTAAACAATAAAGGGGATAGTAGTCAGAGTGCTCCTGCAGTGTTGTGTGGTACCTTGGTGTAATTGTTGTAGGTTATGTGAAGTACTTCAGGAAGCTGACTTTAGATGAAATCAGTTCCAACAGTAGTTACAATATTCTTCTTCCAGTGATTTCTGATGGAGATCACAGACATCACGTGCCTCATTCACTATGGATTCCGTTATCTGACTCAGACAACACAGGGTTAACCGGTGTCTGGCTTAGGGACCTGAGACTACTTGACTCTAACTCTCTCCTTCTAACACTCTGGCATACACTTGATTTCGGTACTCACACTTAGTTGTTCTGACTTCCCACCACACTGTCTCTGGTAGATGTTCTCTTTATAACTCCTCGGTCTCTAGCTCAGGCTCCCCTGGACTAGACTGTAGGAGACTTGGTTAAAGGTGTTCGCCTTGTTCCTTGACGTTTTCTCCTGGGATTTCCTGATACTCACTAGAATCAATCTTCCCCTCGCTGCAGGTTTCCAGGCCCAGATAATCAGTGACCTCTGTCATGCTTTACTAAGGGTAGAGTGTTCTTATCAGGGTCTGCTTCATTCCTTCTCAAGAAATACAGCTTATCCAGAGACCTGAAAAGTTCCAGTTTTGTTTCATTACTTCACAGAACAGAATCCCAGAACTTCTGTGGTTATTTATGTGGTCTTAAGCGTATTGGGGGCAACATTTCTTGTGCTTTTGGGTCAGTAGTGGTGATGTCTTGGCATTTGGGCACGAAGACCTTATGCACCTTACTGTGCAAACAGAAACCTCAGTGCCACCAAAACTTGTCGCAGGTCTCTTGAAGTCACCATGAGGCAAGTGGATGGCATTATGGCATGTTGGTGACAGAGGTGAACATAGTAACATAGTATGTTAGGCTGAATGAGGACATCCATCTAGCTCAGTCTGTTTTCATCTCAAAAATCTTTTACAAAAATACCAACTTTACTATAAGATGAAGATACATTTTTCCCTCCATAGAAGGGTATTTATTACTTGTACATTATTTATTTTCACCAGAAGTCACACATAACATGCATGTCCATACAAGGGGAACACCTTGGGGAGACAAGGCCCTTTAGTTTACAGTAAAAACTAACCAAGTTTTGGGATTCTGTTCTGTGGAGCGATGAAACAAACCTGCAACTTTTCGGGTCTCTGGATCAGCAGTATTTTTGGAGAAGAAGCAGATGCTAACAAGAGCCCCCTGCCTACAGTGAAGCATGGCGGTGGCTTGCTAATGATCTGGCACTAGAAGCCTGCAGAGTGCGGAGGGGTAGATGGATTCAAGAAAGTATTAGGAAATCCCAAGGAAGCTGAAGCTTGGGCGTCATTGGACCTTCCAACAGGACAAGGCTCCCCAGCAGACCTCAAAGCCCACCAAGGTCTGGTTTCAGAAGTCCTTGAAGACTCTGTAGTGGTCTCACAGTCATCTGACTTGAACTTATAGAAAATCTTTGGTGGGATGTGAAGAAGGCAGCTGCAGCTCAAGAATATTAGTCAGCTGAAGACCATTGTCCACAAGGAATGGCGTAAGACGCCTCAGGAACGCTGTCAGAAGCTGCTGTCTGGTGATGCGTCATGTCCGCAGCCGATCATAACAGCAAAAGAGGCTCCACTGAGTACTAAAGAGGTTCATCATGAAGGCGGGGGATAATGCTGAGACTGCAGGGGTCAGTAAAAGGGGCATTTTGTGGTTTTGGAGAAACCATCTGTTATATTAGTTGTGTTTAGTTATTTACATAGATAGATAGATAAATATGAGATAGATAGATAAATATGAGATAGATAGATATGAGATAAATATCAGATAGATATGAGATAGATAGATAGATTATGAGATAGATAGATAGATATGAGATAGATAGATAGATATGAGATAGATAGATAGATAGATAGATAGATAGATAGATAGACAGATAGATAGATATGAGATAGATAGATAGATAGATAGATAGATAGATAGATAGATAGATAGATAGATAGACCTCTTAAGGGCTAGGTGTAATTACAACTTGCGCTCTCTAAATCCTGAGCCCAGAACTTTGGACGGCTATGTGGAGAAATCGACTATAAATCCCCCCTGTGATATTCCATGTGGAGTTCCTCCCGCCTTTATATAAGTCCGTCTGCAGCCCGGAGTCTGTGCTGTGCGCACTGCGGGGTCAGGAGAGAATAGTAACTTTTAACAATTTTGAGTGTGAGCTGTTTTAATAGTTCTGCTCAGATTCCACTCTTAATGAGTCACATGATGAGCACCTTGAGGCGCGATGCCAGCGGCACCCGTGTGGTTTACGATGGTCTCCCGGCGGTTAATCACAGTTTACAAGTAGCAGACTGTACCGTGGAGTATATTTGCGGTGAGGCTTGTCTGCATATAACTCTACCTGTGTGTACTTCTTGCTTTATACATAACACTGGTTTGGCATACAGTAATATGCAAAAGTATTGCCCCCCCCCCCCCACCACCACCAATCCTGTGCTGTGCTGTCAGGGAGGGGATATGCAAATTGGGTGTGTGAGCATTGGAATGAATGGGGACTTTACATGGTGCATTTTTTCAATTTTTCTGATCTTAGGACGGAACAGAAAAACTGAAGACGAAGTGAATTTAGACCGGGCGCTCACCGGCGTCAGATGCTGCATTCAGAGCTTCTGGCGCAGAGCCGGTATTTTGTCTGCAAAAAGGACCCCCGCATGCCGGAACCCAAACAGACCTCATTATAGTCAGTGCTTTACGGGTCTGGCACTTCTAGTTTTGAGCTAAACAATGAAAAAAATTTGGTAGTGTAAAGCGAGCGCCAACCTGAGCTGCGGGCGTCTGTTTTCAACCAAAATGATGGAAACCAAATGGGATGGAGAACTGAGGGGTTTTTGCATCGCTGACAAAGGGGCAACAAAGCATCTGATTATGCTTCTGCAGTGTCCAAGGGCCACGGCCTAGCAGACAGCAGGGGTAGAGTAGGTCACTTGTCACGGTGGCTCTACCGCCGCCCACCCGGGGGGGTAACCAAGGACACGTCCAATGGGCGCGGGCAGGCTATGAAAATAGGGAAGCCCAGTGGTGGATTACCTTAGTCCTTTTTGTCACTCGTGACGCCATCGTTCCATCCTCTGTGGTAAATCCAGTTGTTAGCAATAAAGAGTCCACACGGGGAGTTAACTTTCAGAGCCAAACCGGGAACGGTCGGTGAAGCTCGTTTACTTGCAATAACTTGGTACAGTTCAGTAATACACGCCAGCAGGAAAAACAGGGCAAAACTCAAAGTGGTGTGACAGGGAGGACTCACGGGTGGGCAGGAGAAACCAGAGTCCTGTTATCTGTGGGGTTCTGTTTCCGGGGTTCTTTCTTCTCTCCAATTCTCTACTGGTCATCACTCATATTTGAGAAAGGGGTGCGCTGCATGGCGGCTCCTCATCCTCTCTCTTTCAGGGGGAACACTGGCATATCCTGGGTAAAGCAGGCCCGGGGTAGGCTTTGGATTCCTCTCAGCCTCTTCCATGCCGAACCACAAAGAGCCGAAGGCCTCTGTGTAACTCCCTTGCAAAAGTTCCAAGCTCACAGACCAGAAGTCTACTACTCCTGCCATGCACCTTGCATCCACATATATCAAAGAAGGTCACATGACGAACAAAAGATACATTTCCAGACAGATATCTCACATACCAGACAGTTAACTCTTACAGTGCTGCAGCTATGCAATACACATCAATCATGCAACCCAGAAGACACTGACAATACAATTAGACAAATGCATGCACACTTTTATGGAGGGGCCCTATTACTCTGGGGCACTACACTTCCATTCACAGCAACCGTCCGGCTCCGGACAAGATGACCACACCGCTTCTCTGACTACGTGATGCATCATTAGTCTTAAGGCCCTTTTACACGGAATGATTGTTGGACGCAAGAGCCTGACAGTCGTCCCCGTGATAATCGCTCAGTGACTGTAGGCGCAGCGGCCGCAGACCGTTCCAGCACCCCCTTCTATCCACAGGCCTCTTATATGACCAACAGTCTGTTTACAGCGCCGATCACTGATTGATTTTCATGGCTGCAGAAACTGAACGACGAATGATAAGCGAACGAATTACTGTTATTCCTGGCAGTATTCACAGTGAATGAGTAGCGTTCTGATTCTCGTGACCCAGCAGGAGTGCCAATGATCATTCCACGTAAGAAAGTGCTAAGATGCTTCACCTGCTGTGATTGACCTGACCAGTGATGTTCACAGGAGAAGCGGCGGCCAGTCAGATCACCGGCGGCCAGTCAGATCAGCGGCAACCAGTCAGAGCAGCAGAGGCCAGCCAGATCGGCGGCAACCAGTCAGAGCAGCGGCGGACAGTCAGATCAGTGGCAGCCAATCACAGCAGCCGTGGCCAGTCAGAGCAGCATGTAATGTCTTAGACTACTGCTGCATGCTAATACACAATGTGCATCAGGTAGTCATAGAAGCGCTGCAGCCATCTTTGTTTGTCCAGGAGGGTCGCTTTAATAGATCAGTTTACTACAAGTGTGCAGGTGTAAACTAGAGCTACTCATAATGGACGTCTCACTGATGCAAACAGAAACTAACGATCCGAGTTTTGTTGGATCCGTTAACATCAGTTAGACGTTTAAGAACAGATGGATTCATTACCAACAGATAAAACCACTGATGTGAACGAGGCTTTATCGCATCTATTGTAGCTGCAGTAGACAATGGTACTATGCTGCTCATCTCCAGCAGAGGGCGCCGCTGTCTGCTCTCAGGGACACAGGACAATTGTACATTATTAGAAATGCATCCACAGCACTCAGGATCCTTTGCTGCGTATCATGGAACTTGCAGGAGGACAACTTGAATTTTACTGTTTTCGGGACAACTTATCCAAAACTCACGAACACTGAACAATTTTTATGGGCCACTTGGAAAACCATAATGGATGATGAAGATATAAGTGATACATGTTTATGTGTCAAATACTACAAACAGTAGAGGGTACAATGCATGGCGTATAAGTCTGCTCACAGCTACTTGGCGGTCTCCACAAGGAGAAACTGTACCATCCCAACCCACCTCAGAGACCTCTCTCCCGCCAACCAGAACCCTACTGTGCACTGATGAAGGGCAAGAACCCCAAAACAGCCATCTGTAGAAAGACTGGTTCGGCTTATATCTTTACTCATACTACAAGGCCAGTTTAACCCCTTGAGTGGCACGCCCGGAAATTTTCCGGGACGAGCTCCACTGCTCATAGCGACATAGCCCGGAAGATTTCCGGGCTATGTATCACTATGGGAGCTGCAGAGCACAATGCCACAAGCTGTGACAGTGTGCTCTGCCTGCACAGACCCACAGAGAACAAAGCAAGGGCTTTGAAAAACCAGCAGAAGATATTGCCGATATGCCGTCAATCTCCTGCTTTGTTTACAGGTTGCCATAGAGACCATCGGCTTGTCAGAAGCAAGCCGATGGTCTCTGTGGCAGGGAGAGCTGGTTGTTAGCTGTCAGAGGAAAGCCAGGCACCAGCTCTTACAGCAGAGATCAGAGAAAAACTCCGATCTCTGCTGTGTTAACCCTTTACATGCAGCAGTCTATGTAAAGGGCTGTCACTGCAGCATGTAAAGGGCCCTCACTATCGGACCCCCGGAATGTGATCAGGGGGTCCTGATGGGTCCCTGTGGAAGTCCCCTAAAGGGACAAAAAAAAAATTAAAATTAAAAAAAAAAAAAAGTTTAAAAATTATAAAAAAAATTATAAAAACACTTGTCTCGCTTTACTTTGTAAAAAATAAAAAATACAATCACACATTTGGTATCCGTGTGCGTCGTAATGACCCAGAGAAGGAAGTTAATACATTATTTAACCCCTTAATGACATGGCCCCTTTTTTTCTTTTTTCCCCATTTCTTTTTTTCCTCCCCCTGTTTAAAAAAATCACAACTTGTCCCGCAAAAAACAAGCCCTCACATGGCCATGTCAATGGAAAAATGAAAAAGTTATGGCTCTTGAGACGCAACTGCAAAATTAGTTGAAATTCAATGATTAGACTATTTTAAAAAACCTGCCCTGGTGGGCACGACAGGGTGGTAGGAAACCCGCCACTCAAGGGGTTAAAGGTCATTAAGCTATAAGGCAGCTTCCTTCCAACAGGTGGTGCTGTGGAGGCATTGAACCATCTCCTATTTTCATACTAAATTTCCCAGAAGAGCATTGCATATAAGTCTCCTCACAGCTCGTAGGTGTTTTCCCGAAGGAGAAACTGCATTAATCAGTGGCTATAATATTGACCATATTACACCCAAAAAGGGTGTCCAGGCTCCTCTTGTACTCTTTTATCGAGTTCACCATCACCATGTCCTCAGGAGAGGGTTCCATTAGCTCACTGCTCTTACAGTAAAGATCCCCCTTCTATGTTGTGTGAAAAGCTTTTTTCCTCTAGATGTAGAGAACGCCCCCTTGTAACAATCACAATCCAGGGTATAGATAGTTGATGAGAGAGATCTCTGTACTGACCCCTGATATATCTATACATAGTTATTAGAGCGCCCCTTGTTACAGTCCTGGGTATAATAGATGATGGGAGAGATCTCTGTACTGACCCCTGATATATCTATACATAGTTATTAGAGCGCCCCTTGTTACAGTCCTGGGTATAATAGATGATGGGAGAGATCTCTGTACTGACCCCTGATATATCTATACATAGTTACTAGTATCATAGAGAATCCTAGTATGGTAGAGTTGGAAGGGTCCTCCAGGGTCATCGGGTCCAACCTACTGCTCAGTGCAGGATTAACTAAATCATCCCAGACAGATATTTGTCCAGCCTTTGTTTAAACACTTCCCCACCTCCCGTGGCAACCTGTTCCACTCATTGATCACCCTCACTGTCTAATATCTAATCTGTGTCTCCTTAGTTTCAGTTTCATCCCATTGCTTCTAGTCTTTCCTTGTGTAGATGAGAATAGAGCTGATCCCTCTGTACTGTGACAGCCCTTCAGATATTTGTAGACCGCTATTAAGTCTCCTCTCAGCCTTCTTTTTGCAAGGTAAACATTCCCAGATCCTTTAATCGTTCCTCATAGGCCATGATTTGCAGACCGCTCACCATCCTGGTAACTCTTCTCTGAACTTGCTCCAGTTTGTCTATGTCTTTTTTAAAGTGGGGTGACCAGAACTGGATACAGTATTCCAGGTGAGTTCTGACTAAGGAAGAGTAGAGGGGGATAATGACCTCACGTGATCTAGACTCTATGGTTCTCTTAATACATCCCAGAATTGTGTTTGCCTTTTTGGCTACTGCATCACATTGCTAACTCATGTTCATAGAATCATAGAATGGTAGAGTTGGAAGGGACCTCCAGGGTCATCTGATCCAACCCCCTGCTCAGTGCAGGATTTATAAAATCATCCCAGACAGATATTTGTCCAGCCTTTGTTTGAACACTTCCATTGAAGGAGAACTCACCACCTCCCATGGTAACCTGTTTCACTCATTGATCACCCTCACTGTCACTGCTGCATCACATTGTTTACTCATGTTCAGTTTATGATCTATTAGTATACCCAAGTCTTTTTCAAATGTGCTGCTGCTTAGCTCAATTCCTTCCATTCTGTATGTGCTTTTTTAATTTGTCTTGACCAGATGTAGGACTTTGCATTTCTTCTTGTTAAATACTATTCTGTTAGTTGCCGCCCACTGTTCAAGCTTTTCTAGATCTTTTTGAATACTCTCCCTCTTCTCTAGTGTTAGCTATCCCTCCTAGCTTTGTGCTGTCGGCAAACTTGATCAGTTTCCCCTCAATTCCCTCCTCCAGATCATTTATAAAAATGTTCACCAACACTGGGCCTAGGACAGAGCCTTGTGGTTCCCCACTTGATACCTTCATCCACTTGGATGTGCAGCCATTTATGACCACTCTTTGACAACGATTACTTGGCCAGTTGTGAATCCACCTAACAGTTGCCCCGTCAATCCCATATTTGGCCATTTTTTAAAATAAGTATGGTATGAGATACTTTGTCAAATGCTTTACTAAAGTCAAGATATACCATACCCACCGCATTTCCCTGATCAACCCAGTTGATGATATTGTCATAGAAGGAAATTAGATTCCCCTGGCAGGACTTGTTTGTTACAAACCCATGCTGGCTCTGGTTAAATACTCCATATTTATCCAAGTCCTTGCATACATGCTGTTTAATAATTTGTTCAAAGATCTTTCATGGTATAGAAACTTACAGGTCTGTAGTTTCCTGGATCCACCTTCTTCCCTTTTTTGAAGATAGGGCCAACATTTGCCCCTTTCCAATCTTCTAGCTAAGTGTTCCCTCACTATCTCTCTGCTTATTGATAGCCTGCATTCTTTTATTCCCCCAATGGCACAGGGAAGATCATTTGATGTTCCATCCACTTTCTGAATGAAGCAGATACAAAATAGGAATTTAAAAGTTCGGCCTCCTCAACATCATTCTTAATCAATTCACCATTTTCTTCTTGTAAGCAACCAATAGCGTCTTTGACTTTTCTTCTGCTTTTGACCCCCCAAATCCTTTTTTATTGCTTTGGCCTCTGTTGCAAGCCTCAATTTATTATTAGCTTTACTTTTTCTGACACTTGCACTACAGTTTCTGCAGACCGCATTATATTCTTCTTTAGATATTCTCCCCTCTTTCCATTTGATAAACATTTTTCTCTTCCTTTTCAGCATGTGTAAGTTCTGTGTTCATCCACCCTGGTGTCTTTAAATGCTTCCCATTCTTCCTTCTTTATGGGATTCTTAACGATTGTGCTTTGAGAATCTCCTTTTGCAATATTTCCCAACCTTCTTGGACATTTCTGTCTTTAAGAACATCCAGCCATTGGATTCTTCCTACCCCCTTTCTGAGTTAATTAAAATCTGCCTTTGGCTGCCTGTCCACGGGCGCTTTTGCATTGCGTTCCCCACGGCGATAATCTGGCCCCAGGGAACGCAGTGCACGCTTTCCATTGCATTGCTAGTTCCTTCACCTTTATTCCGAGGTCTTCAGAGTCTCTGCAGATAGTTGCAAGGTCCTTTTTCGCAGTGTCATTTGTCTTTACATGTATTAGTAGGAATGGGCGGTGTTCTGTAGGACTGAAGAGTCTTGACCGCCTATCAGATCTGTGATTTGTGTACCCGGAGGACAGCACACCTCTCGTGAGGTGTCAGGTCTGCAGACAGCGGCCTCTGTTCCCTTCAGTAGGGAATCTCTCACAGTCACAACCAGCACTCTTGCTAGTAAATGCAACTGTTGTCACAGCTACTCAGTTCACCAATGTGCTTACCGTTTTGTGATCCCTGGGGGTCCTAGTGGTCGGACCCTCAGCAATCGAATTGTTATAACCTACCTTTTGGATAGATGCTAAATGATTTTGGTGGGACGTCCCTCTAACTCTATAACTGTGTGGAGGAATTTGAAGCTTTTTATGTGAGAAATGCAGCTACGATCATTATAAAGATATATTGAGATATTATAGTTGACCCTAACTAGTACATTTGACTGTACTATCAGGGGTGTTCTATCACTATCTATATGCTGTACCTGGCATTAAAGGGAATGTGTCATCAGAAAATAATTCCCAGCTGTCATCTCATTGTCATCACATGGAGGATTATACAAAGAGGTGACACCTATATATAGATAACACAGGATCCACCATTCACAATAGTCACAGCTCACCTCCTCCCCTCCCATGCCCAATATATGTAGCTGCCATTATCATTATTGTTCTTAATCTGGGGTTGTTTGGTTACCGAACATGTGCTTGCAGGTAGCACATATCGTTGGGCGTGGCCTAAGACTCCAGGAAGTGTTAGTTGAGCAGTGCTGAGGAAATAAGTGAGACAGAAGACACAGGTGTTTGGGACTGAGTTAAGGAAAAGGCCCATGGTCATTGATTTCGTTCCCTATGGGAGTTTGAGAGCCTTTCTGCAGATTTAGTACAACGGACAGCCAGGCTATTGCAGCTCTAAAGATAAAGGATTCTGTTATTGCCCGCGGTACTGGTATCGAGTCAAGCGAATGCGTCATCAGGTTATCTTTCTGAAGAAAGAGCCTGTTCTGTTTATCTACACTGTTCTCTATTGTTGGCTGCAAAGGCAAGTAAAACGTTCTTTATTCAGAAAACATTTGATCCTCCAGTGCTTTGACACAGGGGCTGCAAAAAACAACAACATTGTGTACTCTGGGTAGGATGACCTATGGGCCTTCTGTAGTGGCCTGGAGTTAACAGGGCCCCTTTATAATATATGCATACATTTGTCTCATGCCTAGGTGTTGTCAGTGTCTTTTATGTTGTATGAATATGGTGTGTATTGCACAGCTGCAGAACTGAATGGGTTAACTGTCTGGTATGTGAGATGTCTGGAAAATGTATCTTGTTGTTTGTCACGTGATCAAGCTATGTATATGTGAGTGCAAGAGTGAGGAGTGTTGAGGATCTGCAAGTGAGCCACACAGACACCTTCAGTTCTGTGTGGGCTGGAATGGAAGAGGCTGAAAGGTAACCCCAGCCTTCCCTGGGGCTGCTTATCCAGGAGATACCAGTGGTATCCGGAACCACTGAGGAGAAGAGAGAGAGTGGAACCGCCATGCAGCGTGGACTGCCTGCCTGCCAAATGCTGACCGGTAGAGAGTTGGCGACAGTGAAGGAGTTTCTACCGGGAACAGAACTCTGCAGATAACTTGGACTGTGGATTCTTCTGATATCCTGTGATTTCCTCTCTGTCACACTACTTTGTGATTTTGCACTATTTTCCTGCTGGCTTGAGTTTATGCCTTTTGTTGGACTGTACAGTTATTGTTCAAGTAAACAAGCACTGACGACCATTCCCAGCTTTCCCTGTGTGTGGATCCCTTATTTCATCATCTGGATTCACAGCGGAGGAAGGAACAATGGCGTCGTGAGTGACAGGACTGTTTAAGGTAAACAACATTTTTGGGTTACCCCCATGAAAGGCCCCCTAGCGGTAACTTGGACGGGTCTCATACTACCCTCAGGGGAGGAGATTGTAGAGCCCCATGACAAGGCCTTTCTCTACCCCGCTGTCTCCTCGGCTGTGGGCTCACTCCTCGGACATTGCACTTTCACATTCCCCAGATAGCTTTGAGCGCTTCCTGACTAGTCCAGCAAGCAAATTGTTCACTTTGTCAGTGGAAGCCTCCGGGGACCGATCCTTCGGACCTGCTCTGTACTTTGCATATGTAGTGACCGAGAGTTGTCACTTCATAAAGACCATATATAGTTCATTTAAATATTTATGTTCCCTTTTTAATATTGTATAGTTTATTAATATGAGTTATGTCACTTTAATTATACGTATATGTGCTAGAATGGAGTTAGTGACTAGAGGAACCACCAAGTTCCAACTAGTGGGTAGACAAGACTCATGAATGGATCTGGAGCCCATAAATAGCCCCACCCATTTCTAGAAAGATCAGTCTAGACTCTAGAGGAGTTAGCAGCTGTGTACCAATTGCTAGAGCAAGTAATTAAGTAATAGTGCAGTGAGAAGGAAAGGTGTAGTAAAGAACAAAGGAAGATTACAATATGGAAAGTTAGAGAAAGAAAGAAAAGGAAGATTAAGGAAAGCTGGAAACAGGACAGCCGGAGACAGATCCATTCCCTAAGTCTGAGAGAACGGGACAGATACAACGTACTATATTGAGAGCGGTACCTCCAGTCATCAATAACGGTTTCTTGTAGACAGGAATTGGACTGTATTGGATGTAAGCTTGCTTTACCTGGAACTACAAATAAAAGTTAGTTTTCCTGTTGCACCCTTACCCCGACTCCTGGAGCTCCTTCCCACTAGGAGACATCTGCACTATGCCACTTGCTACACTGCCCCCCCCCCCCCCCCACCCAGGAGCAGGGACCACAACCCCCAACCAAAATCTTTGTTTGTAGCACAACCAGGTAGAAGTGCAACTATCCAGCTGCCCTTCACTCTGGCCTACTGGGGACAACAACCAACATCATCCACCAATTGCCCCTTTCATTTGTAGCATAGCAGATGGGAGTCAGAGTATATAGCCACCCTGAACTCAAGCTGACATCCCCAATCCCCGCTCGCTACACACATATAACATTACACATTGCCTTCAGGCTGGAAGCAGTACTTGGTATGTCCAAACAGAACGTGCTGGATTTGTAACCCGCACAAATGCAAATAAACAAATAACAAAAGAGGGATAGAACCAAAATATGGGAACCTCTGTCCTTATATAACGAAACACAGGGAAGGGCCCTGGCTGAATGCAGGGTGATCACCCCGATAAGGATGGCCTTGACCGCATACCTAGTTGACCCTACGTGGGAAAGGGAAAACACAAGAATACCAAAACTAGAAATGAAAACAAGCCCAGTACTTAGCTTGAGATGCAGCAAGTAGCTAAATACTCCGGGGCCAGAGCTCTGAATGCTAGCTCAGCCAAACAGAGACTGACAATCAACCACAGTTCAGCTCAGTATCAAGCCAAGTTAAATAGCCCTAAAATACCCAAAGGTGCGACCAAGCACGTCACACCTAATACCACACCCACTGAGCCAAAACATGTAGAAACACATACAAAACCAGCACCAGACTATCAGCAAGGCAGCAATTCCAGAACCGCTGCAACAGTACAGTAGGATGGAAGAGCCAGGAGCAGGAACTAAGCTCCCACCCCCTCTTCGCCCCTTGCCACTATTTGCAAAAAGAAGGGGCGGAGCTAAGTAGCGAAGCTTAGCTCTGCCCCCGTCCTGCCCCATCCATTGCAAATAGTGGCGAGGGGCGGGAGCTCAGTTCCTGCTCCTGGCTCTTCCATCCTCCCCCCCTGCAGACAAGGACACAGTATATCGGCTCGGCACCGCTAGTTCAGATGGGTGGGGGACTCACCCCACCCTGATTTGAAGGCTATTAGGCCAAATGAGGTGTCGGCATGCGCAGGTTTGCACAGCGTTTTGCACATACCCACGCTTGTATATATAGACCTCTGTGGGGCTCTTTGATGCACAAATGTGCACAAAATATAGCAGGTCCTATTTTTGCGCTTGCGAGGACCATGCATGGGAAAAAATGAAATGAGAATGAACCTATTGAAATCAATGGCTTCTATTCTCCACATACTGCGTGCTGGATTTTTCCACACCAAAAATGCACCAAAATACGGTCATATGACAGAGCCCTAAATCGGCAGTGAGTACCCTTACTGATCTTAGTTCTGGGGCATATTTACCTACTTGGCTCTCTAGCAGTATTTATTTGCTTTGTTCTGATGGCCCATTCATTTACTAAGTTTGATTCTGATTTTGCAGATATGTGCTGAACTTGGTTCTGGTACTGTATTTATGTTATTCACTTGGCTCTGGTGCTGCAGGCATGTTATGTACTTGGCTCTAATGTTGTATTTGAGTACTGAGGTTGGTTCTGGTGCTGTTCTTATGCCATGAGCTTGGTTCTGCTACTATATTAACTGCATGGTTCTGGTACCATATTCATTGGCCTAAATTAACAAATATTGTGAGGACAGTTTGCTCTAGCAGTCAGGTGTGAAAATGGGTAAACTTTACAAGTAGGCTGGCGTGTGCAAGGGCTGACTTTTACTCCCAGTCCCGCTCTGCCACCAACAGTGTTTCTCACTGGTGAGAAAATGTTTTGTCCATCTCTGCGCCCGTGTAAAAACCCCAAACTACATAATCACCTTCTCGCTCCCTGAAGCTGCTTCAAACTTCTTCCTATTTCCGAGTACGTGTTCAAACATGTGACCGGCGCTGGCCAATACCCGGCCTCAGACCAGGGATTGGGCACAGCAGTCAAGGGCAGCACATACACCATACCCGGAAGTCTGAAGAAGTCCAGAGCAGCTGTTGGGAAAGAGAAGGTATATATTTTTTTAAATTGGTGCAGAAGGTTGCTATAACATTTTTAGGGGGTGTTGAGGGGTACTTTTACTGTATGAGGGGGTGCGGAGGGGTACTATTTCTTAAATAAAGGGGCACTATTAGTATGTAAGGTGGCACGAAGAGGTGTGGAAAACATAGGGAGGGTGATGGAAAAGCAAGAATTTATCTGTGCGTCACCTTCAGCAGAGAAAAGCTGTGGCTGGAAGAAGTCATTGTGGTAGTCTGGGCCCAGATCAAGAAGAAAAGGTAAAAAGAATGACACCAAAAATAACACCACCTTTGATTAGTGGAGGTAACTGCAGTTCAATCACTATTACTGCGTAGAACAGGTGGAAATATAATAGTGAGAGGGGTCACTGAAGGGCACTATTATTGTGAGGTGGTCACTATTGCCGTGAGGGACAAAGGGTATGTGGCCTAGTGGAAAGGGGTGTGGCCTAAATTTCCCACAGTGCACTATGTGTGCTGCAACCTCTTCATTTTTCCAAAAATGTTTGTCCGAAAAGGCATGGCAAAAAAATTGCCCCAACTGGCAGCATAGTCGGGAAAGGGGGCCATCATGACTGAACTGTTCCATGTTATGGGCAGCCTTAATCTGGCCCTACCCACAGTAATTAAGTACCCCTTATGTGGCTCCAATGCAATAAAATAAATGACTATACTCACCCCATGGCTCCTCCTTTGCTGCTCCACTCACTGTCTCGCCAGTCTCTCCTCCCAATAGCCAGTCACATGATCCGACCCCTTGTGACCACTGCAGCGGTCACATCGTCAGGTCATGTTATCACATTTCCAGGAAGTGATTGGAGGGCTAGAGTGACAGTGAATGAAGTAGATGGCATGAGCAAAAGAAGTGAGCATAATAATGTTCTTGACAGCTGACGCGGAATGGGTGACAAGAAGAGGGGGCATAAACCCTGGTGTCTCCTGGGAAATCTGGGTGACTTGACCAGTCTGTTGCAGGTATGCTCCATTCAAGGAAATGCTGCAATATCTGACTCAGCATGTGAACAAAAGTGACATAAAGCAGACCCCTGTTTTTAGTTTCCGGCCTTAATGCTAAGTTATCGGGGTGTCTATGCGTTCCTGAACGAAAGGAGGGACCATTGGCAGTTTGTTAGCTGGGGGGGGCCTGTAAAGACTGACAACTCGGGATTTGGCATATGTCCAGTCACAGTCAATCAAAAACAACATACTTAAAGGGGTTGTCCCGCGCCGAAACGGGTTTTTTTTTTTTCAATAGCCCCCCCCGTTCGGCGCGAGACAAACCCGATGCAGAGGTTTAAAAAAACCAAAAAACGGATAGTACTTACCCGAATCCCCGCGCTCCGGTGACTTCTTACTTACCTTGCGAAGATGGCCGCCGGGATCTTCACCCTCGGTGGACCGCAGGTCTTCTGTGCGGTCCATTGCCGATTCCAGCCTCCTGATTGGCTGGAATCGGCACACGTGACGGGGCGGAGCTACGAGGAGCAGCTCTCTGGCACGAGCGGCCCCATTCAGAAGGGAGAAGACCGGACTGCGCAAGCGTGTCTAATCAGGCGATTAGATGCTGAAGATTAGACGGCACCATGGAGACGAGGACGCCAGCAACGGAACAGGTAAGTGAATAACTTCTGTATGGCTCATAATTAATGCACGATGTACATTACAAAGTGCATTAATATGGCCATACAGAAGTGTATACCCCAACTTTGTTTCGCGGGACAACCCCTTTAAACGATTTCAATAATAGCAATATCTCTAATTGGCCAGCAGAGGTCAGGCCAGACTTGCAAATAACACAATACAGCATGAACAAATATGGCTTGTGGCTTCATGGGCAGTAAAAGCATGGTGCTCACGAGCAAACCCCCTTACATATGGCTGCTTTTAGTGTAGCATGAAGCATCTGTGTAGATCAGGCCTCAGACTCTTCTGTGCAGCCCTAGGTGATACTGACGCTTCCTCGCCTGCTTACGTCGTATCTCTTCTCATGTCGGTTCACTGTACATTCAGTAAATACCTCTTCACTTCTAGAACCGGGAGTTGTTACACAAACAGGTTTTGTTTTCTAGTACACACAATCCCTTAATAAGCACGTACGCAAATGTAGAACGCCGCGCCGCACATACATTTCCTTTGGTACTCAGTTTGCAGTGAGAAAGCGCGGTGCCCTCCCGAGTCAAAGCATCACTCAACCACTGATAAAAATCTCTTGGCCGCATACATTGTACTTAGGATTTGTGGCAATCTGGACTTCATCTGAGGAATACCACATGCTGCTCCCTCCTGCCAACAGAAACACGACGCGGGAGAATTTAGCTTTGTTCGACATATCTATTTATGTTAGATTCTTTAGGCTGAAAGACGGATCATTTTCCAGGATATAATAAATGTTTAAGGCTCGTGACGGCCGAGAAGGGGAGATCAGATAAGGTCGATACTTGAACTTTTTCCTTTTTATTACTGTGCGGGTTTGATCTCTGGGTTATTAAAATCACTTTGTATATAGATTCATCAGATGTTCTATCAAGCCAGCATGAAATCTCATGTTAGAGATGAAGCCGGGATAAAGCAGAAAGTAAATGAACAGTCACGGCAATTAAAACACATGCTTTATGTTGTAATGTGTAACTCCAATTCCACAATAGTTGGGCCGCTGTGAAAAATGTTAATAAATTTAAAGAAAAAAATGTAATGATTTGGAAATCTTATCTAACCCGATTTTATTCACAGGAGACCATATAACACATATCAGAAGGGGGGTAGGAGACAGATTTCCATTTAAAGGGGTTCTGTCACAAAAAAAGGAAAATGCTATTCTTATCTATACCTCCCCTCACAGCTCACAGACCAGCAGGGGGACTGCCTATCTTCATCAGAGATTGCTCGTGCGAGCTATCTCTGAAATAGATTACAATTCCTTACTAGGCAGTGAAGCTACAGCACAGGGATGTGACCTTCACTGACCCAGCAGGAAGGAGTTTGTGATATAGCAGCCTTCATAACAAGCTGGGCCCAGCCTGCAGTGAGCTGATCTGGGGCACTAGAGAGGCTCAACCCGGAGAAGATGTGATAAGGAGACCGACAGGGAAGGAATAGGTAAGTTTAAATAATTTTTTTTAAATGACAAAACCCCTTTAAGTTTAAAAAATTAACTCATTTAGAAATTGATGGCAGCAACACATCTCACAAAAGTTGGGACAGGGGTAACAAAAGGCTGGAAAAATAAGTAGTGTGAATGATAAACAGCTGGAGGGTCAATTTTCTACTAAGTCACTAGACTGCGTAGAAAAACCACATGTTAGAGAGGCAGAGTCTCTCATAAACAAAGATGGTTAGAGGTTCACCATTCTGTGAAAAACTGCATCTAAAAATTGAGGAGCAATTTCAGAATAATGTTGCTCAGACTGAAGACTTTAAATATATCCACCATCTACAGTACATAATGTCATCAAAAGATGCAGAGAATCTGGAGAAATATGTACAAGGGACAAGGCTGACAGTCAATATTGGATGCTTGAGATCTACGGGCCCTCCGGCGTCGCTGAATTGAAAGCAGGGATGAATCTGTAATGCAGATCACTGTACGGGCTCATGAATACTTCCAGAAATCACAGTCTGTGAACATAGTTCTCCGTCCAATCCCCAAATGAAAGCTAATGCTGTATCCTGCAAAGAAGAAGCCATATATCAACACAATCCAGAAACACCAGCGTCTTCTCTGGGCCAAAAATCATTTACAATGGACTGAGGCAAAATCGAAAACTGTTCTGTGTTCGGATGAATCAAAAACTTGAAATTTTTCTTGGAAACCACTGAGGCGGGACCTACGAACTCAAGAGGTGAGGAATCATCCAGCTTGTTATCAGCGCTTAGTCTCTGATGGCATGGGGGTGGCATTAGTGCCTATGGCATTTGCAGCTTACACATCCTGACAGGCACTAACAATGCTGAGCAGTATATAGAGGTTGTAGAACAACATATGCTCCATCCAGACAATGTCTCTCTCAGGGAAGACCTTGCATATTTCAGTAGGACAATGCTAAACCCCATACTGCATCCATCACAACAGCATGGCTTCACAGAGGAAGAGTCCAGGGTAAACCGGCCGCCTGCAGTCCAGACCTTTCACCAATAGAAAACATTTGGCTCATTATTAAACGAAAAATCTAGAAAAGACGACCCAGGACTGTGGAGCAGCTAAAATCCTACATCAGACAAGAACGAGACTGTTCCTTTCTAGTAATCCAGTTCAGGTCTTGTATGTGTTTTGCCATCTTCTGGCTCTGGTGGGAGTGTTTTAAGTGAGACTTGTCTGGTCTCACCTGTGACTAATTTGGGGGGACTATTTAACCTGGACTTGCGCTTAGCTCATTGCTGTTTATTTTCAGTCTTCCTCTGACTCACTCTATATGTTATGGAATCTCTACCAACGCAGGTAGTCTTAGGTTCACTGTGGTTGCAGCTTGCTGGACACACTCCTCTGCTGATCCTAGCATTGTCCTTACTCCTGTTGAATCCACTTCCTGTCCTGGCCCCGCCCTGCTTCTAATCAGGCTCACTATAAAAGCCTGATCCTGCCACTGCACCAGCGCACAATAATTGTGCTTGCAGCCATAATCAAGCTCTTCTTCTCCTTCTCTGCCACAAGCGATCTGAGGCTTCCTTCTTAACAATGCTACCTACCTCCTTCATTTGTGCCGTGACCTGAGACTTCCTAGTAAAGACTCCTGGCTATCCCAATTACTCTCTAGTGACCTGCAAGGCTACTACACCTGGGGCTCCTATCCAGTGCCAGAAGATGTTACACAAAATTTGTGTAAGGCGCAAACCTTTTGGCTGTGACTGTATACCTGCTCTCTGATTGGCCAGGGCTGCTCATGTGATCAGTGCTTGCCAATCAGAGCAGTGCACAGTGTGCATTAGCTATATAGAATATTCTAGTGGCCATCTTGGGCTGCCCAACCCAGGACCATAACCAGAGGAACACACAGATAGCAGGGAAGAGCAAGTACAGGAAATATACCCCCTCTAGTTCCCAGGCAGAATTTTGTCCCAAAACTGATGGGTCACTTTTTGTTGAAATTCACATAAAATAGTAAGAAAACCCTTCTGGTTCTGCAGCCTCACATATCATCCCACTCTTTCATCTCTCCCGACCCAACGAGAATCCTTCATTCCCTCGACAATTGTCTTTATTACAGGAACAATAATCACGTTTTCAAGTTAAAGGGGTTGTCCCGCGCCGAAACGTTTTTCAACAGCCCCCCCCGTTCGGCGCGAGACAACCCCGATGCAGGGGTTAAACAAGAACACCGGACAGCGCTTACCTGAATCCCCGCGCTCCGGTGACTTCTTACTTACCTGCTGAAGATGGCCGCCGGGATCTTCTCCCTCGGTGGACCGCAGGGCTTCTGTGCGGTCCATTGCCGATTCCAGCCTCCTGATTGGCTGGAATCGGCACGTGACGGGGCGGAGCTACACGGAGCTACACGGAGCCCAATTGAGAAAAGAAGAAGACCCGGACTGCGCAAGCGCGTCTAATTTGGCCATTAGACGCTGAAAATTAGACGGCTCCATGGAGACGAGGACGCCAGCAACGGAGCAGGTAAGTATAAAACTTCTTATAACTTCTGTATGGCTCATAATTAATGCACAATGTACATTACAAAGTGCATTAATATGGCCATACAGAAGTGTATAGACCCACTTTGTTTTGCAGACAACCTCTTTAATGACATCAAGATTAGAGATGAGCGAACACCAAAATGTTCGGGTGTTCGTTATTCGGAACGAACTTCCCGGGATGCTCGAGGGTTCGTTTCGAACAACGAACCCCATTGAAGTCAATGGGCGACCAGAGCATTTTTGTATTTCGCCGATGCTCGCTAAGGTTTTCATGTGTGAAAATCTGGGCAATTCAACAAAGTGATGGGAACGACACAGAAACGGATAGGGCAGGCGAGGGGCTACATGTTGGGCTGCATCTCAAGTTCACAGGTCCCACTATTAAGCCACAATACCGGCAAGAGTGGGCCCCCCCCCCCTCCCAACAACTTTTACTTCTGAAAAGCCCTCATTAGCATGGCATACCTTTGCTAAGCACCACACTACCTCCAACAAAGCACAATCACTGCCTGCATGACACTCCACTGACACTTCTCCTGGGTTACATGCTGACCAACCGCCCCCCCCTCCCCCCCCACAGCGCACACCAAAGTGTCCCTGGGCAGCCTTCAGCTGCCCTCATGCCACACCACGCTCATGTCTATTTAGAATTGCGTCTGCCATGACGAGGGACCGCAGGCACACACTGCAGAGGTTGGCACGGCTAGGCAGCGACCCTCTTTAAAAGTGGCGGAGCGATAGCCCACAATGCTGTACAGAAGCAATGAGAAATAGAATCCTGTGCCACCGCCATCAGGAGCTGCACACGTGGGCATAGCAATGGGGAACCTATGTGCCACACACTATTCATTCTGTCAAGGTGTCTGCATGCCCCAGTCAGACCGGGCTTTTTAATTCATAGACACAGGCAGGTACAACTCCCTATTGTGAAGTCCCTGTCGACCCACAGCATGGGTGGCTCCCTGGAACCCACCGGCGGTACACAGAAATATCCCATTGCATTGCCCAACACAGCTGAGGTAGTAATGTCGTGCTTAATGCAGGTGGGCTTCGGCCCACACTGCATGCCCCAGTCTGACTGGGGTTCTTTATAAGTGTACAGATGTAGTAAAAACTCCGTGTGCACCTACAGCATGGGTGGGTGCCAGGAAGCCACCGGCGGTACATAGAAATATCCCATTGCATTGCCCAACACAGCTGAGGTAGTAATGTTGTGCTTAACCCTTTCCAATCCAATTTGTATATGGTTTTCCTAGGGGGCTTACTCTTTTTCTGCTGTTATACAACGGCGCTATATGCTGGCTAAAGCCAGTACTGCATGAGCTGACACGTAGGATAGGCTCCGACAGCAGAGAGGCTGGCAATATACAGTAAGAGAACCCCGACGGACGTCTACCAACAACGGAGCTGTACAGCCTTAAACCCTAATGTCTTCACAGGTCACACAGTGGACTGGAAAGGGTTAATGCAGGTGGGTTTCGGCCCACACTGCATGCCCCAGTCAGACTGGGGTTCTTTACAAGTGGACACATGTAGGTTAAACTCCCTGTGGACCCACTGCCTGGGTGGGTGCCAGGAAGCCACCGGCGGTACATAAAAATATCCCATTGCATTGCCCAACACAGCTGAGGTAGTAATGTCGTGCGTAATACAGGTGGGCTTCGGCCCACACTGCATGCCCCAGTCAGACGGGTTCTTTAGAAGTGTACAGATGTATTAAAAACTCAGTGTGCACCTACAGCATGGGTGGCTCCCTGGAACCCACTGGCGGTACATAAAAATATCCCATTGCATTGCCCAACACAGCTGAGGTAACGTCAGCTGTAATGCAGGTGGGCTAAAAATTAATTTGATTACACTGTAGGCGAGGGCCCACAAAAATTGCTGTATCAACAGTACTAATGTACATCCCAAAAATTGGCCATGGCCAGCCAAGAGGGCAGGTGAAACCCATTAATCGCTTTGGTTAATGTGGCTTAAGTGGTAACTAGGCCTGGAGGCAGCCCAGTGTAACGAAAAATTGGTTCAAGTTAAAGTTCCAATGCTTTTAAGCGCATTGAAACTTATAAAAATTGTTCTGAAAAATTATTTGAGTGAGCCTTGTGGCCCTAAGAAAAGGCATCCTAACATGAAGTCAGCCATGTGTGCCAGGGTACCTGTACGCAACACATGGCTGTCTTCACTAGGAAGATCACTATCAGGATCCTCCTCCTCCTCCTCCTCCTCCTCCTCAGGCCATACACGCTGAAAGGATGACAGGCAATCAGCCGGTGTACCGTCAGCAGCGGGCCAAGCTGTCTCTTCCCCCTCCTCCTCATCCTCCTCATGCTCCTCCTCCTCCTCCTGTACGCGCTGAGAAATAGACAGGAGGGTGCCCTGACTATCCAGCGGCATACTGTCTTCCCCCGCCCCCGTTTCCGAGCGCAAAGCAGCTGCCTTTATGGTTTGCAGGGAATTTCTCAAGATGCATAGCAGAGGAATGGTGACGCTAATGATTGTAGCATCACCGCTCACCACCTGGGTAGACTCCTCAAAATTACCAAGGACATGGCAGATGTCTGCCAACCAGGCCCACTCTTCTGAAAGGAATTGAGGAGGCTGACTCCCACTGCGCCGCCCATGTTGGAGTTGGTATTCGACTATAGCTCTACGTTGTTCATAGAGCCTGGCCAACATGTGGAGCGTAGAGTTCCACCGTGTGGGCACGTCGCACAGCAGTCGGTGCACTGGCAGCTTAAAGTGATGTTGCAGGGTGCGCAGGGTGGCAGCGTCCGTGTGGGACTTGCGGAAATGTGCGCAGAGCCGGCGCGCCTTTACGAGCAGGTCTGACAAGCGTGGGTAGGTTTTCAGAAAGCGCTGAACCACCAAATTAAAGACGTGGGCCAGGCATGGCACGTGCGTGAGGCTGCCGAGCTGCAGAGCCGCCACCAGGTTACGCCCGTTGTCACACACGACCATGCCCGGTTGGAGGCTCAGCGGCGCAAGCCAGCGGTCGGTCTGCTCTGTCAGACCCTGCAGCAGTTCGTGGGCCGTGTGCCTCTTATCGCCTAAGCTGAGTAGTTTCAGCACGGCCTGCTGACGCTTGCCCACCGCTGTGCTGCCACACCGCGCGACACCGACTGCTGGCGACATGCTGCTGCTAACACATCTTGATTGCGAGACAGAGGAGGAGGAGGAGGAGGAGGGTGCTTTAGTGGAGGAAGCATACACCTCCGCAGATACCAGCACCGAGCTGGGGCCCGCAATTCTGGGGGTGGGTAGGACGTGAGCGGTCCCAGGCTCTGACTCTGTCCCAGCCTCCACTAAATTCACCCAATGTGCCGTCAGGGAGATGTAGTGGCCCTGCCCGCCTGTGCTTGTCCACGTGTCCGTAGTTAAGTGGACCGTGGCAGTAACCGCGTTGGTGAGGGCGCGCACAATGTTGCGGGAGACGTGGTCGTGCAGGGCTGGGACGGCACATCGGGAAAAGTAGTGGCGACTGGGAACTGAGTAGCGCGGGGCCGCCGCCTCCATGATACTTTTGAAGGACTCAGTTTCCACAACCCTATACGGCAGCATCTCAAGGCTGATGAATTTTGCTATGCGGACGGTTAACGTTTGAGCGTGCGGGTGCGTGGCGGCGTACTTGCGCTTGCGCTCGAACACTTGCGCAAGCGACGGCTGAACGGTGCGCTGAACTACACTGCTGGATGGGGCCGAGGACAGCGGAGATGAGGGTGTGGGTGCAGGCCATGAGGCGGTAGTACCTGTGTCCTGAGAGGGGGGTTGCATCTCAGTGGCAGGTTGGGGCACAGGGGGAGAGGCAGGGGTGCAAACCGGAGGCGGTGAACGGCCTTCGTCCCACCTTGTGGGGTGCTTGGCCATCATATGTCTGCGCATGGTGGTGGTGGTGAGGCTGTTGGTGTTGGCTCCCCGGCTGAGCTTTGCGCAACAAAGGTTGCACACCACTGTTCGTCGGTCGTCAGGCGTCTCTGTGAAAAACTGCCAGACCTTAGAGCACCTCGGCCTCTGCAGGGTGGCATGGCGCGAGGGGGCGCTTTGGGAAACACTTGGTGGATTATTCGGTCTGGCCCTGCCTCTACCCCTGGCCACTGCACTGCCTCTTGCAACCTGCCCTGCTGATGCCCTTGACTCCCCCTCTGAAGACCTGTCCTCCTGAGTAAGCGTTGCACACCAGGTGGGGTCAGTCACCTCATCGTCCTGCTGCTCTTCCTCCGAATCCTCTGTGCGCTGCTCCCTCGGACTTACTGCCCTTACTACTACCTCACTGCAAGACAACTGTGTCTGATCGTCATCGTCCTCCTCACCCACAGAAAGTTGTTGAGACAGTTGGCGGAAGTCCCCAGCCTCTTCCCCCGGACCCCGGGAACTTTCGAATGGTTGGGCATCAGTGACGATAAACTCCTCTGGTGGGAGAGGAACCGCTGCTGCCCAATCTAAGCAGGGGCCCGAGAACAGTTCCTGGGAGTGTTCCCGCTCCTGAGCAGGTGTTATTGTAGTGGAGTGAGGAGGTTGGGAGGAAGGAGGAGCAGCAGACAGAGGATTCGGATTGGCAGCAGTGGACGGCGCAGAACTGCGGGTAGACGATAGGTTGCTCGAAGCACTTTCTGCCATCCAGGACAGGACCTGCTCACACTGCTCATTTTCTAATAACCGTCTCCCGCGTGGACCCATTAATTGGGCGATGAATGTGGGGACGCCAGAAACGTGCCTCTCTCCTAATCGCGCAGCAGTCGGCTGCGACACACCGGGATCAGGAGCTTGGCCTGTGCCCACACCCTCACTTGGCCCTCCGCGTCCTCGGCCACGTCCACGTCCACGTCCTCTAGGCTTACCCCTACCCCTCAGCATGCTGTATTACCAGTGATTTGATTTCACAGGCAGGAAATAAATTGGCGCAAGACTGCAGGCCAAATATAATTTTTGCCCTTTTTGGAAAACGAAAGGCCCCACTGCCTCTAGTGAATGAATTATCTAAGTTTAATAACTGTGCTGTGTCCCTGCTAATGTGTCACAGAACGTGAAGGTAGCAGAGTTATTATAACTCTTGGAGAGCAGGTATTTTTTTCCCAATTAAGGAAAGCAAATGGCGAAGCCAGCAGTAAAGCGTAGCTGGGTGCGTCTGATTTAGCAATGTTGTTCACGCAGCTCACACGTGTCCACCGCCCTTAGGACGGACAGAGGCTGGACAAATAGATTTGTTTTCAGTTTTTTTCCACCAAAAGGCAGCACTGCGTATATTCAATGAACATGAGAAGTTTAATAACTGTGCTGTGTCCCTGCTTATGTGTCACAGAACGTGAGGGTAGCAGAGTTATTATAACTCTTGGAGAGCAGGTATTTTTTTCCCAATTAAGGAAAGCAAATGGCGAAGCCAGCAGTAAAGCGTAGCTGGGTGCGTCTGATTTAGCAATGTTGTTCACGCAGCTCACACGTGTCCACCGCCCTTAGGACGGACAGAGGCTGGACAAATAGATTTGTTTTCAGTTTTTTTCCACCAAAAGGCAGCACTGCGTATATTCAATGAACATGAGAAGTTTAATAACTGTGCTGTGTCCCTGCTTATGTGTCACAGAACGTGAGGGTAGCAGAGTTATTATAACTCTTGGAGAGCAGGTATTTTTTTCCCAATTAAGGAAAGCAAATGGCGAAGCCAGCAGTAAAGCGTAGCTGGGTGCGTATGATTTAGCAATGTTTTTCACGCAGCTCACACGTCTCCACCGCCCGTAAGGACGGACAGAGGCTGGACAAATAGATTTGTTTTCACTTGTTTTTCCACCAAAAGGCAGCACTGCGTATATTCTATGAATAATAACTGTGTTGTGGCCCTGCCTATACAATTCTTTCCCTGCAGTATCAATGGAGGGTGCAATGGTCTGCAGATGCGATTTTGAGAAGCAAAAAAAAATGCAGCACAGCTAACAGCAGCCTGGACAGTACTGCACACGGATAAATATGGCCCTAGAAAGGACCGTTGAGGTTCTTGAAGGCTACACTCACTCCTAACACTCTCCCTGCCTATGCAGCACTTCTGTCCCTAATGCCAGGTGCAACGCTCTGCAGAGGCGATTTTGAGAAAAAAAAATTTGCCACTGCTAACAGCAGCCAACACACAGCTATCAGTGGCCCTAATAAGGACCTTTGGGGGGTCTTGAAGCCTACACTAACTACCAATTCTTTCCCTACAGCAGCTCCGGTACAAACAGCACTGTCCCTCATCTAACTCACACCGCATCTGAGGCGAGCCGCGGGAGGGGCCGACTTTTATATTAGGCGAACACCTGATCTCGCCAGCCACTCACTGCAGGGGGGTGGTATAGGGCTTAAACGTTGCAGGGGGAAGTTGTAATGCCTTCCCTGTCTTTCAATTGGCCAGAAAAGCGCGCTAACGTCTCAGGGAAGGAAGTGAAAATAACCAGAACACCGCATGGTGTTCGTTACGAATAACGAACATCCCGAACACCCTAATATTCGCACGAATATCAAGCTCGGAAGAACACGTTCGCTCATCTCTAATCAAGATGCGTCCCGTCCAGATTTTCTCGGTCACGCTGCCACCTCATATCTCATTCCCTCTGACAGATAAGGCCTGATCCTCGGCAGCTGGTGGTCATCGTGTCACGTTGTATCATTACATTATGATTTTGTTTCCTATCCAAAAGAAAATGTTTCTGCAGTCCTGACAGGAGACGCCTTCCTGCTGTTTATCTTCTTGTCACAACCCGCATTTCATCCAGATTTTGGGACAATCTTCATTTCCATAAACTCCAGTTCCACAGCAAGAAAATATAACTCTATTACAAGGGAAATTTAAGCCTGGGTTCCGACACAGCGGAATCCCGGCGGAAATCTCGTGGTTTGGCCGCAGCGAAAAACCGCAAGATTTCCGCCGAAAGAAAGTGCGGGTTTTGAAGCGGCCCTCTATGGGAGTGTCTGCCACAGCGGAGGAAGAAAAAGCACAAACATGCTGCCATCGGCTAATCTGCGCCGCAGTGCTGGCTTTGCCGCGGTGGATTTGCTGTCCCATGTGGACGAGATTTCTGAGAAATCTCGTCCACATGGCTGGCCAATCCCGGGATTAGCGGCCACAGGCGGATTTGCTGCGGCGAAATTCGGGACGGAATTTCCGCGGCAAATCCGCCCCCGTGTGAACCCAGCCTAAGGGGTATTCCAGCCAGGGCAAGTAACAGTATACATCAATTGTCACATGTAAATCCGACCAGAAGGACCCCTATGATCACAAGAAGGAAGGGGCCTTGTCTTCACTCTAGTGATGGATGGGATTCTAATGGGTGCATCCTCTTGATGACCAAATGACAGCATATCATAGTAATGAGTTGTTACTTCCCATGGATGGACTTCCCTTTTAACATAGGTATAGACATAAATGGAACACTACCCATGTACACTAAAAGGCCCCTATATTAGACGCCCATCTAGTAGCACATTGGACTCCTTTGGACTTCAGAACTTTAGCAGTTTATCGTGATGTAGATTCCGCTACGTGGTGAAATCATTCTGCAGGAATATCGGCCCCTGCGGACTGGAAGCTTCTTGTCATTGCTGCAGATTAGATGGCGGTGCTGACATGTTCTGTCCGGCTGACAGGAAGGGGTCAGCGATTCAAGCTTCTTGCGCCAAATTCTGACCTCCCATCAGCAACAGAAATCTGGACTCATCAGACCAGGAGATGTTTTCCCGCTGCTGAGTGATACAAGTTTTGCGCTCTTTTGCCCGCTGGAGTCTTTCTGTTTCTTTTAGACACAATGGCGCTGGAACTGGTCGTCTGCTGGTCACATTGTTTGTGTGTATAGCATCCCTCATTCTCCAACTTGCCATACGGTGCACATCTCCAGCCCCTTTACCTTCTGTATCACCCCATTATCTGTAGTATGTAAGCTCTTTGGAGCAGGACCCTCACCCCTGCTGTTTCCACCAATTGATTACTACATGTAACTGTTGTCTTGTGTTATTTCCCCTTTATTGTAAGCTCTGCGGAATATGTTGGTGCTATATAAATAAAGATTATTATTAAAAGATTATTATCTGCTGTTATAGTCCATCCGTGCGGAGGAACGGCGAGTTGTGCGTTCGGACACGTTAGTTGGAGCTCCAGTGTTGTATTCAGCTGACTGTGCAGCTCCTGTTGGTCAGAACGATTCCTGACATCCTCCTCTGACCCCTTTCAGTGATGAGTTGCTTCTGTCCACAGAATCCCCTTTCAACCGTTTTTGGTATACTCTTCACACTGTTACACGAGAACTTTCCCAGTGAGACCACGGCTAGTCCAGCACCGATGACAAGCCTCGTTGGAAGTCAGTCCAATGGCTGGATTTTACCATTTAATGTGGATTCATGCTGAAACTGATTAGCTAACCAATGAAGGGGCGATATATTGATAGGTTTATGCCGTCAGTATGAGGATAAATACATTTATCTAAGGATTCTGTCTCCAGATTTACATCCTGACATCACTGAATGTCTTTATTAGGTTAATTACCACTATAAAAATCTTTATCGACTCGGCAATAAATGAAAAAAATGTAGTAAATTCCTTTAACCCGACCGCTGATATAATTGATATTAGTGTAAGGTATCCTTTGTGTCCTGTTCCCACAGACGGAGGGAAATAAGCTTTATTACATTTTAGTCTCCGACATACATCCCACAAAACCACAACAAATGTCTCTGCTGTGGAGTCATATCACATCCATCTTACTGAGACGCTCTGAAGGATTTCAATGTAATAAAAGGCAAGCGATCGCAGACAGACGGGGAGACTTTCATTTTCTGGGGTTATTTTGGTGGACAACAAAGAAGACTAATAATGCAAATAACTCCCCACAAGATGAACAGAAATATCAAAAAGCACTAAATTCTGGAAAAAAAATGTTTTCTCTTGTTTGGGACAAAATTTGTCCAGCAACCTGGAGAGAGGGAGTTTTATTACTCGGTGCTCTTCTCTATGGCTGCACTGCCTTCGACCCTCCTTATCCTGGAGCCTCTTTGTGGTCTTCCCAGATAGCCGGGAAGCTTCTGAGATCACCTGGTGCACACTGAGCACGAGCAATGCATCGGTAGTCAGACACAACACACCACTCTGATTGGTCAGCACTGCTGTGCTTGTCCTTTTTACAGACCTTAAATCTTGTATTCCATAGTTCAATGGTAGACCCTCCACCCAAAATATATAATCCAACATTATTGTTATGAGCCTTGGTTTACTGTAGTCAGTTCTTAGATCCCCCATATTTATGTTTCCATCACCCCTATATAATGGAGAGCATGTAAGGGGTATGTTGTGTGGAGGGGTTTGTAAGTAATGGGCTCACAGCATTAGATGTAATTCTGGTTATGTTATTTTCATATTTCTGTGATTTGCTGTATAAGTGCGACCTCTAGTGGTTTGTAATGTAAGTGTTTTAAGTCTCTCTATAGAGTGTCACGGTCTGGGCTGTAATTGGCTGTGATGAGTCATGTGGGGTGCAAGGACTCAGGCACCATAGAGAGGTGATCTGGCTCGAGGCGTGATACAGTTCATGCCAGAAGTTGTTGCAGTGAAGATGTGGCTCCCGGTTCTAACAAGCCCTCCGGCGTGACCATAGCTGTTTGACCTATGACCTGTAAGGAGAAGAGTAGCAAATTCCAGGGTATCTACAAACTATCAGGGTCGACAGCGATCAAGCCTCAGACGTCCTTGACTACCCTCGTAACCTGCTGCACCCTTCATGACTGCATGTCTCCTAACTGCAATACCAAGGACTAGATACAGGTACTGTGATCTATTGTGTTAGACGTCACCCTGCGCTCCCTGTATCATGTGGCCTTACTTGCACTTCCTTCAGCACTCATATTGTAATCTGGCTTTCTGCATGCTGCTAGGGAATATGTTGATTGAGCCTGCAGTATTAGGTGATGCATATTTGGCTTCTTTTTCTGTGAGTTATGTCTTTGTACATTTTTTCTCTCTCCTCTGTGATTTTATATATTAGTGAGATAGTGTAGGTTCTGACGAACACGTGGCAGTCTTGCTGCTTTCCGTCAGTTTATGAGTTTTGGCCAAAATGCAAACTAACACTTGCATTTATCAGTGTTTTTCTTTTGCAAGCAGTCTGCCATATACCCTGGGGGAGCCCAGGATGCTCTGCCAGTGTGGTGCACTGTGGTAATCCAGGGCAATCCACTGATTTGTCCGTGCAAGGTTGTATTCCTGCATGGTGTGGCACACTTATCTATGGCTGGCATCCTTGGTATCAGTTCATATGTGCGGACTATGTTATCTGCAGTCACCAGTCCTCCAATCTTGGGTTGAGTTGAGTGGCTGCACATAAGTCTGCACTGAACATTTAGCTCCCTCATATTGCAATCTGGCTTTCTGCATTTTACCAGGGTATATGGTGATTGAACCTACCCTTCAGTATCATATGATGCATATTTGGCTTCTTTTTCTGTGAGTTTGGTCCATAAATGGATCCGGACAAAGTATCTGTGGTACTAAACTGGCCTTGTCCATCAGGTCTTCGTGCAATCCAACGTTTTCTGGGCTTCGCAAATTTTTATCAGCAATTTATCCACTACTTCTCCACCTTGACTGCGCCTATCTTTGCTTTCACCATAAAGGTGCAGATGCCAAGCAGTGGACTCCAGAGGCTGAGGCCGCCCTCCAAGCTCTGAAACAGGTCTTTGCTTCTGCCCTCGTTTTGCACCAGCTGGAGGCTTCCAAGCAGTTCTTTTTGGAGGTTGACGCATTTTCCTTCAAAGCGAGGGTGGTCCTTTCACAGAGAACCACTTCTAGTGGGACAGTAACATGTGGTTCCTTCACCAAGGCTTTCTCGGCTTCTAAGCGGAATTATTCTATTGGAGATCGTGATATGCTGGCCATCAAGTTGGCCCTGGAGTTTTGTCGATACCTCTTGGAGGGAGCTTCTCTTCCTGTAGTGATATACAAGGATCATAAAAATCTGACCTACTTACAGGCCACGCAGTGACTTAATCCTCGACAGGCACCATGGACCTTGTTTTTCGCCCAGTTTGATTTTATTCTGCATTTCTGTCCCATGGTCAAGAATGTCAAAGCTTGCACTCAAGTGATCAAGATGAGAAATCTCAGTACATCATTGACCTGCCAAAATTACAACCATGGCCCCTGTTCAAGTAAAGGACTCTCCTCTGGGAAAGACGTATGCCCCCACATCTAAAAGAAGATGGGTTTTGTCCTGGGTTCATTGTTCCAAAATAGCAGGGCACCCTGGTCAATGTAAGACTGCAGAACTAATCAGTCGCCATTTCTGGTGGCCGTCTATCAGGGAGGATATCCAGAAGCTTTTTTCTGCCTGCACCACTTGTGCCGAAAACAAGTCGTCAAAACAGAGACCTGCTGGCCTTCTTTGTCCTCTGCCCATACCTGAAGTGCCATGGCATTACATAGCCATGTACTTTATCATGAACCTGCCCTCATCCAATGGGTGCATAGTCATCTGGGTGATCAAGGATTGGTTCTCGAAGATGGCTCACTTTGTTCCTTTGCCCGGATTACCCTCAACCAGTTAACATCTTCTAGCTCTATGGAATTTGTCTGCACATTGTGTCTTATAGAGGGTCCAGTTTACTTCCAGATTTTGGTGGACCCTTTGTAAGCTTATAAATTTGTCCCTGGCCTTGTCTTTTGCATATCATCCACAGTCCAATGGGCAGATGGAACGCACAAATCAGATTTTGACCAACTACTCCGCCATTTCACCAACGCACATCTGGACTTATCTGCTTCCTTGGGCAGAATTCTCTCACAATCATCATGTCTGTGAGTCTACTGATAAGTCCACCTTTTTCATAGTATATGGTCAATCACCCAGGATTCCTATTCCAGTCTCATCCGAGGTTCCAGCAGAAAGGTTTTTGGTGGAGAATTTCTCCAAAATCTGGCAGGAGACCAAGACCCCCCTGGAGAGAACTACCGCTCAGATGAAGAGGTTTGATGCCCACAAACGCTAGTCCCCTCCGCAGTCCATTCCTGGTGACAATGTATGGCTCTCCTCCAAACACATCAGGCTTAAAGTAGCCTCCTATAAACTGGCCCCTTGTTTTCTCGGTCCTTTCATGGTTACCAGGAGGGTGAACCCTGTTTGCTATACGCTACGGAGAACTCGTTATGGAGATTCTGACTACTTACTAGGGTAAGTGGAAAACACACAAACTTGATTCTGCCCTGCATGTTTGTGGGACTATTTGTTTATGCTCAAGTGCCTTAATAAGACACCTGTTGTGCGATGGAGGGTGAGCGGAGTGCCTACACCTGTTGTCGTGTGTTGGAGGGTGAGTAGAGCACCGACATCTGTTGTCGTGCGATGGAGGGTGAGCGGAGTAGCGACACCTGTTGTTGTGCGGTGGAGGGTGAGCGGAGTTCCTACACCTGTTGTGTGATGGAGGGTGAGTAGAGCACCGACACCTGTTGTCATGCGATGGGGGGTGAGGGGAGCACCGACATCCGAGGTCATGCGATGGAGGGTGAGCGGAGCACCGACATCTGTTGTCGTGCGATAGAGGGTGAGCAGAGTAGCGACACCTGTTGTTGTGCGATGGAGGGTGAGCGGAGTGCCAACACATGTTGTTGTATGAAGAAAGGTGAGCGGAGCACCAACACCATTGGTAAACCAATGCTGTTTACCATTTTTCTTGAAGTAAAACGTTTTCAGCACCACGATCGGCTCATTCTCTTCGTCTTGCCACAGACTAATTTCCTTTATGATGCAGGAGTGCCATTGGTCACACTTCAAGGTGTCCGGGCTCTTGGCAAAACTTCAAGTCCTAGTACCATCTTTGACCCTTTGACAGAAGAGAGGTTCCTTCCCATCACCGCTAGTATCTGCCAGTAGCCCAAAGTTCATCCAGGAACAAGGTGAGCCCCTATCCTTGAACCTACTGGAGGGCCCCATTACCACCCAGGGTCCCCTCCTTTCAAATATAGCATACATAGCGGACACATAGCCTTCATTCTCCCAACAGCTGGGAGTCCCGGTGCTTGAAAGCCCATTTACAGACCTTTTTGCATTCAAGGCAAAAGGTGGCAAAGACTAACTACTGACTGGCCTGCTGGTCCGTGTGGCAGATCCCAGGTGGCTGTCCAGCCTTGAATATGTATGTCAATCTTTTATTACTGGAAGTAAGAGTCGAAGGCAAGGGGTGCTTGTAGTTTTTCTGGGCTTATGACTGAGCTGCACAGGCGATGATCCACTATTCCTGGATAAACAATGAGGTGGCACTGCTGCTCCGTTTTGCTGACTGCTGGGGGTTTGACATCTACCAATCGTGTAGTGGCCCAGAGTTAGTGTGGCCCCTCCATAATGTTATATGTCTGTCTCGTGCCATTGTCTTGTCAGTGTCTTATGCATTTGGATTATGTGTATTTAATCATTAATGTATGGGTTATGTCTGGAAAATGTATCACTTTGTGTGTCATGTGACTGGGCTGTATATATGTATTTACAAGGTGCAGCGCAGGAGAGTCTGGAGTCTAGAGTCTGTAGTAGTCAGTTGAAGTCAGTCTGGGAGTAAGCAAGTGAGCCACACAGACATTGATCGGGCTGTGTGTAGAGAGAATGGAGGAAGCTGAGTGATTCCCTTCTGTTTGGCCTGGGACTAGTCTACCCAGGATGCGGCGGTGTTACCACTAAGCACTGAGTGAGAGAGGAGGACCGCTGTATGGCTAAAGGAAAGCACAATTAACTTGAGTGTTGACCGGTAGAGAGTAAGAGAGAGAGAGAGAAATGCCGGGAGTGGGATCACACAGATAACTGGGACTGTGCATTGTCCGCAATGCCCCGAGAAGCCCCCCTGTCGCACCACTTTGTTTTGTTGTATCTGTGTCAGACTGTTGATGTCATTTGAAGTTATCAAGTTACAGTAAACGGATATTACCGACTGTTCCCGGTTTTGTCCAGAACAGTTTCCCTGTGTGTGGATTACTTTATTTTATCGTCAAGATTCACCACAGAAGACGGAATGGTGGCGTCACGTGTGACAAAGAAGACTACAGGTAACTTCTGGTTACTTTTCCCTGCGACCTCCCCCAGCAGTAACTTGGTTGAGTCTCGAGCTACCCCCAGGGGAGGAGATGGTAGAGCCCCGTGACAAGACCTTTATCTACCCCGCTATCTCCTCGGCTGTGGGCCGGCTCCTCGGACGCTGCAATCGCACATCTTAAAGACAGGTAATCTTAATGTTTCCTTCCCCCAGAAAACACTTTTATAGTAAGTCTGTCAGATAATTTCGGCCTTAGTATGATTATCCCCGGAGCGGGTCTCAGCTCTTCCCAGCTCCCCTGTGCGTCTTCTGAGAAGTGCAAACCTGATCCCAACCAGACGTACGTTTGTAGCATAAATAATGCCAGCTTCTGGAGTAATTTATACATACTTCTGTTGGTTTGGTGCAACCCCGCCCTCTTCTGGAAAGCCCCACCCACTTTTTTTTTTTTTTTTTTTTTAAAGGAGGCATTGCTGGCAAAGGAGTAAGAAAGGGTGCATAATTTTTACACAAGCGTTGCTTGCATAAAATGTTGTGACTTTTATACGTCGGTATTCAGGTGTACAGTGATTTGTAAAGAACCCCCTAAAAGGTTTAGCCTTCTACACAATAAATTGCTGTTTGCTAAGAACGTTTATGTGTCGGATGTTGCTGCAGAGGAAACATTCTATTTGTTACATTGTGTTTTGCACTTAGTATAGCCCGGTACACAGAAGCGTAAAGCATCTACTGTCTCTAAACATGAGTCACAAACTAAATATTTCCCCAGGAAATTCCCTTTAGGCTTCTGTGCGACCTAATGAGGGGTCGGCCCTTCCCAACGGCTTATGGGCCACCCACTGACTAAGCTTTTTCTAGCAGTGATTGCCTTTTTAAAAAGCTCCTTAGACATCCAATAAACTCCACAAATACCTTCAGATCTTTTAAAGCGTGGAGCCGCCGCTGGTCTTCTATTCTCCTGCTCATACAAGTGGGCAATCCATATTTTAGTGGGATCTAACATGCAGCACAATAAATCCATGGAGCGGGGGATTAGAAGACGGTTACATACATTAACCCAGCGGTATGAAGTCCATTAAAGCTTTTTATTGGGGGTTGTGAATGAGGAGCGATGAAATGTTACCAACACAAGAAACTTCTGCAACTAAAATGAATTTCATGCAAGTTGTTATGAGATTTAATAATACACTGAAGTCCTAGTGACCCAAGAGGGAAACATGAATGGTCATACCACAATTAGCTTTTATTATCCATGGGCTAAATGATAAAAGTCTGATCGGTGGGGGTTTCACCACTGAGACTCTCTCTGGTCCCAAGAATAGGGGGTCCTGTGCAAGTTCAGACTGGCCCACAGGGGAACATAAATCCCTTAGTGGGCCTTGAGCGTAGTCGATCCCCCTGCCACTTACACTATATACAGATTGGCTGAGATGCTGTATGTTGCCTATCTATAGGTATAATAGGCTGGGCAGTTCATCACCGGAGCTATGGGAAGAGAAGTGAGTATTTCTAGGTGGTTCTATTGTTCAGTTACAGCACTTTCACGCTGTAACTGAAAATTTTGGAAGCAGTCAGAGGGTCTAGCATTGCCAGACCCTCCTGACATTGGACTAAAATACGCACACACTTTTTAGCAAGATTTTTTCCTGCTAAAAAGTTTGTCTTTTAGTCCAAAAGATACAGTTATACTGGCGTACAGAGTGCAGAGGATGCTAGTCCAGAGTACAGACTAAGAGGACTCCAAGACAGACACAGGCTGAAGAAAAGGTCAAGCAGCAAATACTGCTGAAAACATATGTGCACCCCTCTCCTACTAGGTGATTGACTTGTAAACTAGGTAATTGAAAAACATTAATTTTCAGACTTTTATACCATCTCCACATTTCACTTTACCCCAATCAATACAAGGTAGTGAGGGGGAGGAGGTGAGCTGTGACATCACCTATTTTGAATGCGGGGGCCTGTGTTCTCTCTATATAGGTGTCTTCTCTCAGTGTAATCTTGCCTGTGATGATAATGAGATGACGGCTGAGAAGTTTTCTCTACAGAACAGGACGTATCAGACTATTACTATATTATTATATGTCAGTGTGCAGGGAGGGGAGGAGCTGAGCTGTGACTATTGTGAATGGTGGGTCCTGTATTATCTATATATAGGTGTCTCCTCTCAGTGTAATCCTGTGTGTGATGATAATGAGATGACAGCTGAAAAGTTTTCTCTTCAGAACAGGAAGTGTCAGACTATTATTAGGTCTAGTGGTCAGTGTGAGAACTGCAGTTGTGACTGAAATAATAAAAAAAAAAAATCACCCAAAATTCTTAAAACATGTTTAACATAAAGACTGGATCCAGGGGCGTAACTATAGAGGATGCAGGGGATGCGGTTGCACCCGGGCCCAGGAGCCTTAGGGGGCCCATAAGGCCTCTCTTCTCCATATAGGGAGCCCAGTACTATGAATAAAGCATTATAGTTGGGGGCCCGTTCCAGGTTTTGCATTGGGGCCCAGGAGCTTTAAGTTACGCCTCTGACCGGATCTCTACAAGAGTTCATTTACTCATGACACATTCCTTCTAAGCAGTACAGTAAGATAAAATATATCACCAGCATGTAGCACACGTGGAACGCTTCTGCTGATTAGCCGGATCTTCGTAGAGAACGGGCCTGAATGTTGTAGCGAATCTCTGATTCAGTTCCAGCAATCCAGGTGCAGCACGTAGGCAATGGTGGTCTCAGTTAGTCGCATAGGAGACATCTGGAAAAGAGAGAAGAGATCTTTGGAGCCCTCATTAGACATGATGGTACTCGGGAGAGGATTGCTGTGCATGGGTGCTCCTCTGAGACTTGTCTCAATCTCTGGAGGGTATCCGGTAGCACAAGAGTACAGACCTGGAGTCCTGTAGCTGCAGCCCTTACAGGTTACCAGCGCCATTCGACCTACGGTGATGATCTGCCTGCATCCCCTGGAGAATACTTGCGGACAGGTTCCTCACTTCCTCCATTCTCGTACGTGGCAGCGCTTTTGAGTGAACAGAAAGGCTTTGTAAATTCTCCAAGAGACTATTCTATCCACGGTTACCGCAACTGTGAACTTGTGGTTACCAGCTGGGGAACTTTTGCATTGATTGCTTAGTGGCCGGACAGGCCATTGTTATTATAGTCAGCTCGCCTTCAGAGATTTGTGACCTCTACCGCCTTCATTTAGTTGGAGACTTAACAGCACCATCAAACCTTCAACTTCTCTCTGTTCCACCGGTTGTGGACTCAGAATATACGCATCCAGAGCCGCTCTGTGTTTTAGCATTAACCATTAAAGTTGTTGAAGCATCAACCATGAGTGGAGACCCTCAGCACATGGTTTACCCAGAAAACTCTTGTAAGCCCATCATGTCACAGGCCGAGCACAAAGATAGCCGCCATAGTTCTCCATTGAACTTAGATTGGCCAGATTACGGCCACAAGACATTAATCTCTATATTCCCAACCAAAACAGATAAAGCTGCCATGACCTCCAGGAAGGCTGCTACTCCAAGCCAGACAGACGTAGTCCCAGCAACTGTGTCACAGACAGCAAACCCTGGCCACGCTCCCCTGGTGGACATGGACATACCCCAACCTCCACCTTAACTCGATCCTTCACAAACACAGCAAAATACATTTCTAAAAGCATCTAAGTGATATTAAAGGCAAACTGGAGTATATGGAAAAATGGTGGATGAAATTATGCAAATTTGACCCCCTTCAGCATGCCAGATGATAGGCCCATCTGACTAGCTGATTCAGCCTGGCTGCTGCGACCCACCCCAATCATGATAAGCCTCTCTGTGTGAATAGAACAGTGGTCAGGCACCTGCAGCAGCCCTCTATTCACTGCCTAAGGACTGACAGAGATAGCCAAGTTTAGTGGCCCGGAGGGTCCTCCAAAATAGTCAAACTAACATTTGTCCTGTCACACCTGTCTATGTGCTTCCCATAGGCATAGAAGGTGTCGTACATTGGAGAAACCCCGTTTCCCCCTTTCCTAAGCTAAAAGCGTCGTACTGGCAATAGCTGGTTGCCTATTGGCTATACGTCACTCCTCCAATGATTGGTGGGGGAGTCCAGAGCGGGAAACTTTAGTATAGGTATCTATGTAGAGGGTGAGGAAAGCAGAAAAAGTGCGGGAAAAGGGGAGGAAGTGAAGCCGGAGTTAGAGCAGTCGGTGGAAAGGAGAGTCTGCAGCGAGTCGTGGTCAGAGGAAAAGGTGTGTTAGTAGTGCAGCCAAGCGTGCAGTGATTCAGCAAGCCTTCAAGGGTAGCGAGGTCCCTTTCTGCTCCCTTGTTCTTCAAGCAGTGAGAAGATCTGAGTTGGAGGCCAGCGTTCAACTAAACATTGAGTTAAACTACCCAGGATTAGTTCAACAGCCATTTTCAACTTTCATCCAACACCTGCATCTTCCAATAAGCCCATCAGCCAGTCAAAACTGTGGGGAAATTAATTACTGAGTAGAGAGAGAGAGAGCGTTGAAGATAAGTGTTGTTTGAATTGCAATCCTACTGTTTTCAACGTGTTAAATAACTGCATCATTGCCGGCTCTGCTACATCATTGTAACACTGTAAAGTCTAAGTGGATTTCAACAGTTATCTCAAAAGCTTCAGTAAATCTGCATGCTCCCAGTTTACTAATACAAGCTACTTGACTCGTTTCAATTTATTTCACCATTGCTTCACTTAAGAGTTCCGGTTGGAGCACTGGCGTCACCCGTGACAAAACAACAGTTTATTCTAAACATATCCTTATACGTTATTTATGCCACTGTGCGACAGCTGAGCAGAGCACCGTTATCGCCACTGTCGCGAGGGATTACAGAGCCACCTGTGACAACCATTTTACAATCCCCGTGGTCTCCCCCACTTCAGCGTGCTCAGCTCGGCCGCTGCACACGCATCAATCTATGTCAATCTCATAGACCAGAGTTTCCCAAAGTTTGTTTGCTCACATCACAGCTCAGCCAAAATTGATATCTAGCAGTATCCCTGCAGGAGAAAACATTTCTCTCTCTTGTTTTCTGCAGCATCTCTATGGGCTTCTCATGGAAACCAGGGTGCCGCCGCACTGTGCTTGGGGGTCTCTTCCATAGGTGCTGAATTAGGCATTAATATCCTGTACGGAGGCTGAGAAATTATGCTTCTCTTGGTTTCAGATGGACATTTTCTTTTACAGTTTCCTTCTGTGCAGTCGGTCTTGCATCTCGCTAGTCTCATCCAGAACATCTGACAATCTGGCCCCTTAGTCCCCGGGAATCTGGATGTCCCGTATATATACTGTATAGACCAGGGGCGTAACTATAGAGGGTGCAGGGGATGCGGTTGCACCCGGGCCCAGGAGCCTTAGGGGGCCCATAAGGCTTCTCTTCTACATATTGGGAGCCCAGTACTATGAAAAAAGCATTATAGTTGGGGGCCCTGTTACAGGTTTTGCATTGGAGCCCAAAAGCTTCAAGTTATGCCTCTGTGCAGCATGGTTTAGGTATGGGTGCGGGTACAGATACAGATAGAGGGGCAGCCCCAGCTCACCTTTTGCATCAGGGCCCCTGAGCCTTTAGTTACGCCCCTGGTATAGACCACATCAAAGATTGCAGTATTATTTTTTTTCCATCCTACATCTGAAACAAAGTCATTCTTGTGTCAACTAAACGGCTGCAGCGAATCTTTCAGAGGTCCGGCCACATTCTTCATTCCAAAAAAAGGTCCTTATTACCGCGTACCTGCAGCATAATGTTACCTTTGTACTGCAGGTGATCTGTTCCCGCCAGACTGCGATATCATAAAAGGTTGAATTCACCTTTGATATAAAGTCAACAAAACCTGAATGCTGTAATTTTAACCAATTTTCTCAAATCGCTGCTCCGCTCTTGTGTCGTCTCTGTCATGCCTTTCTGCGTTCTCCCATTGCTCTGCACATGTAAATGCAGCTCTGGAGACAGCGAGGCCACTGTGAGCGCTTATTTTTTCCTTCCCTTTACTATTTACACCCTCCAAACATCAAAGGCTCAGATATTCTTTTTCCATTTTCCCGTGGGTTTGTATGGCCAGACTCAACGGCATAGTTCAAAAGTGCAAGTTTATGAGACTGGCGACAGCTCGCTCGCCCCTGCAGCGGTTTATCACACCAGACTTTAGTGACAAGATCTCTGGAGCTGGGGCAGAGAACCAACTTCCCGTCCGCTCTCTGAGGGTCATTCTTCTGCTGAGAAGATAATACTTCCATCCGCTTTCCTTTCTCTCTCCCAGACTGCTGCTCCTCTGTGTGAGAATGCCTTCTTTTTATAGAAATATTTAATCTCCTGCAATCTGCCTGTCAGATCCTGCGGCTTCAACCGCTGGGTTTGTTTTAACATGTAACAAAATCCCGCTTTTTATTTTGTACTTCTATTTAATGATGCGCAAACTAGATACCCCGGCCCATTTTTTATATAGAAACCTTTTAAAGAGAATGCGGCATTGGAAACTCAATCAATTACATTTCATGTTAAACATATTTTTAAACATTTTTACAAAATATTTGATGCCAAAATCTATCTAAAAAAAAAAATCCTAAAATTCTGCAGTTCTCACACTGACCACTAAGTCTAAGCATGTCCCCAACACTCTCTCATAAATAACTGAGCTCACCTCCTCCCCCTCCCTGCACACTGACCACTAAGACTAATAGTCTGACACTTCCTGTTCTGTAGAGAAAACTTCTCAGCCATCATCTAATTATCGTATACCTATATAGATAACACAGGGGCCACCATTCACAATAGCCACAGCTCACCTCCTTCCCTCCCTGCAGACAGGATTACACTGAGAGGAGACACCTATATATATAGATAACACAGGATCCACCATTCACAATAGTCACAGCTCACCTCCCCTCCCTGTACAGGCAGGATTACACTGAGAGGTGACACCTATATATAGCTAACACAGGATCTGTCATTCACAATAGTCACAACTCAGCTCCTCCCCTCCCCGCACAGACAGGATTACACTGAGGTGACACCTATATATAGATAACACAGGATCCACCATTCACAATAGTCACAGCTCACATCCTCCCCTCCCTGCACAGGCAGGATTACACTGAGAGGTGACACCTATATATAGATAACACAGGATCTGCCATTCACAATAGTCACAACTCAGCTCCTCCTCTCCCTGCACAGACAGGATTACACTGAGAGGTGACACCTATATATAGATAACACAGGATCCACCATTCACAATAGTCACAGCTCACCTCCTCCCCCTCACTGTACAGACAGGATTACACTAAGAGGAGACACCTACATATAGATAACACAGGAGCCACCATTTACAACAGTCACAGCTCACTTTCTCCCCCCCCCCCCCCCCTGCACAGACAGGATTGCACTGAGAGGAGACACCTACATATAGATAACACAGGAGCCACTATTCACAATAGTCACAGCTCACCTCCTCCCCCTCCCTGTACAGACAGGATTACACTGAGAGGTGACACCTATATATAGATAACACAGGAGCCACCATTCACAATAGTCACAGCTCCCTTTCTCTCCTCCCTGCACACTGACCACTAATCCTAATAATAGTCTGAAACAACTTACCCCCTCCACTCCCTGCACACTGAGCCTAATAATTGTCTCAAACTTCCTGTTCTCTCAAGGAAACGTCTCAGCTGTCATCTCATTATCATCACAGGCAGAATTACACTGAGAGGAGACATCTATACCTTGCTTCTTACAGTGGAGGACTCTTGGAGGACTCTGCGATCTGAGCTACAGGCAGCCCCCCCCCCCCCCCGAGCCCCCAGAGACTACAACACCCATTTGATGGCATCACGTATTCCTGCTTTCACTGAAATCGGAAGGAGCGGACTGTCACACTGATAGAGTGAGCCTGTACTGTGAAAGGGGAATAAAATATGCCTATTATATTAATTAATTAATTTAATTAATTAATATAAAAACCAAATATTGTATAGGTTACATTACCTTGTGTCACCAAAACAGGCCCAGACTCAGCAAGAACCTCCGAAGTGTCCTGTGGTATTAGCAGCAGATCCTGTAAGACGGTCAGTCTCCGGGGATCGGACTTGTGTTCCAGCACATCCCACAAATGCTCCATCGGATGAGATTTGGGAATATGGAGACAAGTCGTCACCTTCATCTCCTTGTCCTGCTCCTGAGTAGCTCCTACAGTGCAGCCAGCGCATCATCCTGCTGAGGACACTGCCATTGGGGGTCCCACTGTCATAAAGGAGGGACATGTCTGTGCAATGTTAGGAAGGAGGTACGTGTCACATCCACATAATGACAGAACTCAAGTACCCAGCAGAACATGGCCCATCACACTGCCCCCACTGGCTTGTCTTCTTGTAGTACATCCTGGTGCCATCTCTTCCCCAGGTGATGCACCGGGCTGCCCACGTGATGCCTGGACCCAAGTACCCAGCAGAACATGGCCCATCACACTGCGCCCACCGTCTTTTCTTCCCGTAGTACATCCTGGTGCCATCTCTTTCCCAGGTGATGCAACTGGCCATCCACATAATGCCAGGACCTAAGTACAGAACATGGCCCATCACACTGCCCCCACTGGCTTGTCTTCTTGTAGTACATCCTGGTGTCATCTCTTCCCCAGGTGATGCACCGGGCTGCCCACGTGATGCCAGGACCCAAGTACCCAGCAGAACATCGCCCATCACACTGCGCCCACCGTCTTTTCTTCCCGTAGTACATCCTGGTGCCATCTCTTTCCCAGGTGATGCAACTGGCCATCCACATAATGCCAGGACCTAAGTACAGAACATGGCCCATCACACTGCCCCTCCGGCTTGCCTCCCATAGTATATCCTGGTGCCATCCCCTCCCCAGGTGACGTACTTGGCCATCCACATGATGCCTGGATCCAAGTGCCCAGCAGAACATGACCCATCACACTGCCTTGTCTTTGTGTAGTACATCCTGGTGCCATCTCTTCCCCAGGTAACTCGCCTGGCCATCTACATGATGCCAGGATCCTAGTACGCAGCAGAACATGGACCATCACACTGCCCCATCGGCTTTTCTCCTTGTAGTACATCCTGGTGCCATTTTTTTTTTAGGTGAAGCACCTGACTGTCCACATGATGCCAGATCCAAGTACCCAGTAGTAACATAGTATGTTAGGCTGAATGAAGACAATGTCCATCTAGTTCAGCCTGTTTTAATCTCCTCCTTGTTGGTCCAGAGGAAAGAAAGAAAAACCCAGTGAGCCAATTAGCTCCTATGGAGGAAAAAAATCCTTCCTGACTCCATAATGGCAGCCAGAGTAATCCCTGGATCAACATTCGAGATCAACAACCCTGATGGTCACCTAATGTCTATATCCTGTAATATCCTTCCACTCGAGAAAGACATCTAATCCCTCTTAAACCCCTTTATGGATTTTGACATCACCACATCCTCAGGCAGAGAGTTCCACAGTCTCACTGCTCTTACAGTAAAGAAACCCTTTCTATGTCTGTGATGAAACCTGCTTTCTTCTAATCGTAGCGAATGCCCTATTGTTACCATTGCAGTCCTGGGTATAAACAGATCCTGGGAGATATCCTTGTATTGTCCCCTCATGTACTTATACATAGTTATTTGGTCGCCCCTTAGCCGTCTTTTTTCCAGTGTAAATAATCCCAGTTTTGGTGCCTCTCTGGGTATTCCAGTCCCGTCATTCCATGTATTAGTTTAGTTGCCCACCTTTGAATCCCCTCAAGCACTGTAACATCTTTCCTGAGCACCGGTGACCAGAACTGTGCGCAGTATTCCATGTGGGACCTGACAAGTGCCTTATATAGTGGGAGGATAATGTTCTCGTCCCTCGCCCCTATACCTCTTTTAATGCACTCCAAGACTTTATTGTCTTTTGCAGAACATGGACCATCACACTGCCCCCACTGGGTTGTCTTCTTGTAGTAATCCTGATGTCATCTCTTCCCCAGGTGACGCACCTGGCCATCCACATGATGCCAGGACCCAAGTACCCAGCAGTACATGAACCATCACACTGCCCCCACCGGCATGTCTTCCCATAGTACATTCTAGTGCCAGGAGAAGTAGCATAAGGAGAATAAGGGCTTACACCCTCTGGCAATCTGACTTCCCTGCGCTGCGAGAGTGAGTGAAAATGCATGATAATGAAACCAATGATTTTCAATGCTTTCATTCTCATTAGCGATGTTTTCACTATAACCTCACATCGCAAACAAGAATGTGAGATATTACCCATTGTTTTCAATGGGGTCGGCAGCAGCAGTGCTGGCCCCATTGGAATCAATAGAAGATCGCGAAGCAGGCTAGGAACTCGCTAGCCCCGCCCCCTTACTTGGCTAGAGAGAGATTACCATAATAACCCCTCTATCCACGCCCCGTATTTCTCCAAATATGGGGAGATATGTCACAAATCCCCTGGAGCTCCGTTCCCCCCTGTCTCTTCTCTCTCTATGGGGGGATTCCGAGCCTGCTTCACGATCTTCTATTGATTTCAATGGGTCCAGCGCTGCTGCTGGCCCAATTGAAAACAATGGGTGATATTGCACATTTTTCTTTGTTCCATAACGTTTCTTTTTTTCCATGGATGGAGCTCAGTGAGGGCTTGTTTTTTGAGTGAGGAGCTGCAGTCTTTATTGGTACCATTTTCGGGTACATATGGTTTTTTGATCATTTTAATTTTGTGTTTTTGGGAGGTAAAATGAGCAAAAGAAGCATGTTCGCTCCGTTTTTTAAATGTTATTTTATAGCGTTTGCTGTACAGGATAAAAAAGTGTGTTCAATTTATGGCACGGGTCATTACAGATGATACAATACCAAATGTGTGTTTTTACATTTTTTTAAATTTTTGTTAAACAAGGAGGGGAAAGTGCCCAAAAAAGTTTTTTTCACCATTTTTTTCTTATTATTTGACCATTTTTATTTATTCTTTTTCCATTGTTTATGTCCCTGTGAAGGTATGATCGCTATAATAATACACTGTAGTACTTCTGTACTGCAATGTATTATTGTTAATAATAACGATCATCCATGGCAAACCCTGACACCGTAGACTGGCATCTGTTTGCCATTGTAACCACTTGGCCCTCCATGTTTAAATGGTATAGGGCTGACGATGACTCAAAGTGAGTTACTTTCATTCTGTGAACCTTTTAAATGCGGCAATCAACCTTGATCGTGGCATATAAGGGGTTAACTGCAGGGATTGGTGGATCCCCGCTGTTGCAGTGCAAGGCTGGCTGGCAGTCACAGCCACCTTCTGCTGCGAAGGGCGCAGGCTCAGCTTCTGTCCCTGCACCATGCATAAGACATAACTTTATGCCCATTTGTTGGAACCCCTTCTCACCCAGGGCACGCACGCCCTAGGGCAGGAAGGGGTTATATGTATAAAAGATATATAGGACTAGATGCAGCCCCTCCCCCACCCCATTCCCCGATCTCTGTAAGTGCTGCTGTTGGTCACATCTCCTGTAGATTATACAAATGGTTGCTAATAGGTAGGAAGAAGGTTGTGTTTGTAGCCTGCGGTCTGCTTCTTATTATCCCGTTGAATCTAACAATATAACTAACAGAGTAAACGTTCATTTTCCACATAGAAGAGAGCCTGGCACTCGGCCAACCAGTATAAAACTCTGAAACGTAGATAAAAGTTCTGAAATCCCAACAAATGCTCTCAGTCTGGCGTCCATAAGGCGCTGTGTGTAGGACTGATGTACGGCTCGTACCGGCCGGATTTATTACATGTAAAGGAAAGAAATAATAAAAGGGAAAGGAAAAACCATTTATGTCAAGAAGGCAAAGTATCAGCTCTGAAAGTTCTACTTCTTGCTACTTAGTAACTGAAGGCATGTGGCCGGGGAGTACATCCACCCATCATGGCTGCTCACTGTTACGTTGGTTCAGGGCAAGAGTACGGCACGCTTCACGGACATCACCAACATGTCAGACTAAGATATACTTAATGTCTATAATGGACCAACATGTATATGTACTAAACCACCAACATTAGAGGAAATTAATAGAGGAGCTGGAACATTATCCCCAATTTGGCATGGCGGACCCAGCATACATAGTATGTTAGGCTGAATAAAGACAATGTCCATCTAGTTCAGCCTGTTTCAATCCCTCCTTGTTGATCCAGAGGAAGGCAAAAGAAAAAACAACATGACAGATGCCTATTTAGCTCATTTGGAGGAAACAATTCCTTCCTGACTCCATAGTGGCAGTCAGAATAATCCCCGGATCAACGTTTGACTTCCTACCTGACTCCAAGACCCAGAACTACAACCCCCCTGGTCACCTAATGTCTGTATCCTGTAATATCATAGCGCTCTAGAAAGACATCTAGTCCCTCTTAAACTCCTGTATGGATTTTGCCATGACCACCTCCTCAGGCAGAGAGTTCCACAGTCTCACTGCTCTTACAGTAAAGAACCCCCTACTGTGTTGGTGATGAGACCTGCTTTCTTCTAGATGCAGCGGATGCCCTCTTGTTACCGTCGTAGTCCTGGGTATGAACAGATCATGGGAGAGATCCTTGTATTGTCCCCTCATGTATTTATACACAGTTATTTGGTCGCCCCTTAACAGTCTTTTTCCAGGGTACATAATTCCAGTTTTGCGATTATTTAAACTCTCAGGGTATTCCAGTCTTCCCATTCTGTTTATTAGTTTAGTTGTCCTTCTTTGAACCCCCTCAAGCACTGCAAAATCTTTCCTAAGCACCGTTGACCAGAACTGTACACAGTATTCCATGTGAGGCCTGACAAGTGCCTTATATAGTGGAAGAATAATGTCCTCGTCCTTCGCCCCTATACCTTTTTAATGCACCCAAAGACTATATTTGCTTTTGCAGCAGCTGACTGGCATTGGTTACTCCAGTTTAGTCTACTATCCACTAGTACTCCAGGTCTTTCTCCATCTCACTTTTCCCTAGCAGTACCCCATTTAGTGTATATTGGTGATATCCGTTCCTCCTGTCCATGTGCATAGTCTTACATTTATCTATATTGAACTTCATTTGCCATTTTTCTGCCCAAGCCGCCAGATTATCTAGGTCCATTTGTAGCCGCACATTGTCCTCTATTGTATTGTGTTGTATAATTTTGTATCATCTACAAATATTGATATTTTGCTGTGCAGTCCCTCTATCAGATCATTGATAAATATATTGAACAGAATGGGGCCTAATACTGAGCCCTGTGGCCCCCCACTAGCAACGGTGGCCCAATCAGAGTACGGACCATTTATCACCCCCCTCTGCTTTCTATCTCTGAGCCAGTTCTTTACCCAGATACACACGTTTTCACCCAATCCGAGCTCTCTCATTTTATATATCAGCCTATTATGCGGCAAGGTGTCAAATGCTTTAGAGAAGTCCAGATATACGAGATCAATAGACTCTCCCAGGTCCAGCCTAGAACTTACTTCATCGTACAAGCTGATCAGATTGGTCTGACATGATCGACCCCTCATGAACCCGTGCTGGTGAGGAGTTATTCCCTTGTTTCCTTGAGGTATTCTAGGATGGTGTCTCTCAGAAACCTCTCAAATATTATTCCAATTATTGAAGTGAGACTTACCAGCCTGTAGTTACCAGACTCTCTTTTAGACCCCCTTTTGTATATTGGGACCACATTGGCAATGCGCCAGGTGATTGTCCTGATAAGGACAGCTTCATGTCTCAAACCTAGGGGGGCTCACCTAGATGGAGGGTAAGAAAGAATATAGAGCAGATGGAAAAACTATATATCTATATATATATAAAGGCGAAAGCCCTCACTGACTGACTTGCCCTTTAATTCTGTAACTTCCTGGGGTCACGCAAACATGAAATTTGACATGACCATTCTATATGTGCTAAATAGGAAAAGTAAAGGGGTCACAACATATTTATTCAATGCTAAGTGCAAAAGTATTGGCGCCCTTATGTAATGGACCAAATCTAATTCTCCAACTTCCCGATGTCGTACAAACATGAAATTTGACACGACCATTCTTTACGTCCTAAATAGGAAAGTTAAGGCATCACAACTTGATTATTCAATGCTAAGTACAAAAGTAAGTGCACCCCTATATAATATAACTTCTCGGTGTCGTACAAGCATGAAATTTGGCGTGAGCATTCTTTAGGTCCTAAATGAGGAGATTGGGAGGAGAGGCACATTCTGCAGAGGGACATCTGTACACATGCAGCCTGAGGAGAATTTAATGCTCCTCTATGTGTATACATATATTATTCCTTGGTTACTCTAAAGTAACCTTGACTTCATAAAATGTTTCGTGCAAACAACACGTAAACACCAGTATCAAATTAACTCTGGCGAGGCCGGGTATATCAGCTAGCATATATATATATATATATAGTGGCAAGGGGGTTCACTCGCCTGCGGATTGCCGACCTCTCAGTCTGAAAACAGGCAACACACATGCAGACAATGGCTCAGGAGACTGGATTTCTTTTAAAATTATTGTCTGCCAGCATACATTCACAGCAACACAGCAAACTTGTACAGCATACACAGAATATCATATAGTCCATTTATAACATCCTAGGTTTACAACCCACAGGGTCCTAGTCACCAGCCTCACTCGGGGCGTCTGGAGAGCGCCCTCCTCCGTCAGACGGGTGACTGTCCGAAACTGGTCTGCACTGGACTTTCCTTGTCCAAATTGGACCTCAGGTTAACCGCCCTTGCAGCTCCACTAAGCTGTAGCTTCCCCCTGAGTGTGTCAGGAACCAAGACTTTTATGTCACTTACTGCCATACCTAAAGGCGTTAACCCTCTCTATTAGGTTTCAGAACGCTTGTCTAGGCCCTCTGCAGCCCACTCTTGCTACTGCACATCTACAATATATATATTGAGCTAGGCATAAGTGAGCAAACACAACAGTAAAACTATCCTTATCTGTAGACGCCCACTACCACACCAGACTCCTCAGACAGGAAACTAACCAGCACCCATATAGAGGTGGACCCAGAATAAATAGACTTCCATTATGACTCATTGGTCGGGGAAACACCTTCCTGTCCACCAATCAGTCCATACACCACAGAAGATATGAAGCAGGGAGGAGAAGAGGGGAGCAACAAACACTCCTCAATTCCCAACAAACGACTCCTAAGGTAACTTCTGCACAAACAGCAAGAAGGCACTTATCAGCGCCTGATGGCGAACTCACGGGGCTGGGTCAGATTTAATGATTTCACCCCAACTTCACTTACTGATTGCGGCCAGTGTGCTGGAACACTTGGACTCTTTAATGACGTCAGTATGAAGCAGCAACTAAGGTTGAGTTTCCACCTATAGATGTTCTGCGAAATGTTGGATTATACTTAGAATTAGAATACATGGTCAAATCCAATTGGTGCGCTTTTACCTGACCTTCATAGAAGTCTCCCTGATCAAAACATATTGTTTCAATAGTGGTGTCGCAGTTGGAAGCGTAGCGATGCAAGATTAAGGATACGATGCAGATCAAGAAACCAAAATTTGCAATATTTATATAAGATAGTGCAACAGTAAAATGATAGTGATTAAGTAACTGCACTTTTACCTTGGAGTACCTAGGCGCTATCTGCTGTTAACTAAAAGGTAGGGATTAGTGATGAGCGAGCATACTCGCTAAGGGCAATTGCTCGATCGAGCATTGCCCTTAGCGAGTACCTGCCCGCTTGGGAGCAAAGATTCGGCTGCCGGCAGTGGGCAGGGAGCTGCGGGGAAGAGCGGGGAGGAATGGAGGGGAGATCTCTCTCTCCCTCTCTCCCCCCCCCCCCCCGCTCCACCCTGCTGACTGACGCAACTCACCGCTCACCCAGGCCGACAGCCGAACCTTTTCTCCCGAGCGGGGAGATACTCGCTAAGGGCAATGCTCAATCGAGCAATTGTCCTTAGCGAGTATGCTCGCTCATCTGTAGTAGGGATAGTAATACCTTATGAGCGACCCGCAGTAATAGTGATACCTGGTAATCAATATCAATAAGTTGCCTCTAACAGTACTGTATGACAAAAATACAGATGATAGAATATAATATACAGTCTCCCCTTGGGGTTAACATACCAGTAGAGTCTAATAAAATTGCTGACTGTAGTTTACCCCCACGATATCTCTTTAAGGCTATTACGATACTGCTGAAGACATTTAAAGGGATTGTCCGGTAAAAAAAAGGCTGAGAGGAGACCTAATAGCTGTCTACAAATATCTGAAGGGCTGTCACAGTGCAGAGGGATCAGCCCTATTCTCATCTGCACAAGGAAAGACTAGAAGCAATGGGATGAAACTGAAAGGGAGGAGACACATTAGATATGAGACAGTGAGGGGGATCAATGAGTGGAACAGGTTACCACGGGAGGTGGGGAGTTCTCCTTCAATGGAAGTCTTCAGAGGCTGGACAGACATCTGGGAGGATTTAGTGATTCTGTATTGAGCAGGAGGTTGGACTGGATGATCCCGGAGGTCCCTTCCAACTCTACTATTCTAGGATACTGTGGTTATCGGACAACATTCTCTCTATAGCACCCAGTGTGCTAAAATATCGAAAAGGAGCAGTACTTACCTGTCATCTGCCACTGCAGCCAATTAGAGGCTACAGCATCACTGCCTGTTCTCCTGGCATCAGTGCTCACATCCTGGGTGCCATGATGTCAAGAGTTTGGAACGGTGATGCTGCAGTGTCTGATTGGCTGCAGCAGACAAGTGACTTCCGGTGACATCATCTGCCGCAACAAACACTGGGACTACGGCACAGCTGCAGCATTGGATTGCAGCGGCAGAGGACAGGTAAGTACTGCTCCTTTTGTTATTAAGCACAATGGGCACTACAGGGGGGAATGTTGTCTGTTAACCAGCAAACCCCTTTAAATCTTGCCATGCCTGCAAATGACTCAGTCTGTGGACAAAGGGTCCAGCACGAGAAAAACTGTCAACAGTTCAGTGTCGCTAGTATAAACTTGATTTCCTACAGCAGGCTTGTTAACTAACTGCAGACATTTCCCAGTGTACACACCCAGTGGCTAGCCTCACTTACAATTCATTGTATGAGGGTTTCAGCTTCTACCGACTCCAGTGGTCCAACCTCATAGAATGGGGGAGAAGTTGGAAGCGCTCTTCTCTGCATTTGCCATCAATCTGCTGGAGTCACAGTGATTCTGGCACTCCTTCTCATAGGCAGCAGGTTTTGCTTACCTCAGCCCTGATTCTTTATTCTTTTTTTTGCGCCTTTGCTCCTTCTCGGGCACAGCAGACACTTTTATATGATACTAGCCGGGCACCAAGAATGTTCCCGCACGTTCATAGCCAGGGCTACTCTCGTCAGCACTGACAAGTGCTGTCAATTTCTGGCGCTTTCATGTGCCTAAATTTGGCGCACGGCCCTGTCTTTACTCCCCGCTTCTGTCTGACAGGGGGTGGAGCTTAGCAAGGCTGAAGCAGCCACTTATCTGAGTGGCTGAGCTGCTGCAGCAAGAGGGAAGGGAGGCACTTCTCTAACAGCAGCACTCAAACTTTGTGGTCTAAGTGCCTTGTTTTTATAGAGAATTATTTTTGGCAAGATCGGAGTAATTTCCTGACTTCAATCCTAAAAAAAACACACTGGAGAGAATTTATCATCAAGGGATTTTTTGACGCCGCCCTTTCTGGCAGTTGTTTTTTTCATTTCTCCAGTTTAAAATGTAACAAATTTATCAAATGTTGCACAATGTTAAAAAATGTGTTGCTTCTTTACATTTCTTGCAGTTGTGAATGGGCCGCTAGTCGCACATATGTGGTAGCCGCTCCATTCATCTCAAAGCACAGACTGATAGCCATTCATCACCCCCATTGAAATGTGTGGAGTGGTGCTGCTCCATTCATTTCAACGGGGCTGGTCAAAATAGCCAAGCATAGCGCTCGGCTCCCTGTCTGCGCCACTGAGATGAATCTGCATCTCTGTTATAGAAATGGGAGCGGGGATCCTACACTGTGAAATAGTAGGAGACATGGGGCCCCCATTCTCGGGATCGGTGAAAGTCCCGGCGGTCGGACGCTAGCCGATCAATCAGTTTGCACCCAACTAAGATTGGTGTAAAAAGAAAAAAAAAGCCCGATCCCTGGAATACCCTGTTAACTGTATTCCTACATAATCCACCCTCACGTGTACTGTATGTGTTCCACTATCAGCCCCATAGCTGTTACGTGGTCACTCATATGGAAGATACAACGCTCTACTATACACTGAGCGATCACTGGTGTGTGACGTCTTGTGATCATAACCCAGTACCATTTGATGGCTGCATCACAATCTGCTCTCAGATAATGGGCTGACCTCTCCTCTGTGCGGCAATATTTGGCAGTCATGTGTGAATGTGGCTTTGAGTGACTTTGACCACGGGCAGATTATTGGTGCCCGGATGTGTGGGGCCAGGATTTCTGAAACACAGAAAATAATGGGCTGTAGGCACAACCCGTAGAACATAAGACTCATTAAGGCAAGGGAATTAACCTGATTTTTCTCTATCAATTAACAACCAGCGCATTTGACATGGTTCGCGAATACAGCCCCTTCCTCGGAAATGTCTGGAAAGTATTTAGACAAGCAGAGATGCTTACCACAATCAGGTGAGACGAATGGCAGGTTGTTGAAAGTCTCCTGCCTTGCCTCCCACCAGCAACCTACAGTAAGTGCAGTAAGCACCTCCGCTTAACCTAAATGCCGTCATTTGCATTATCACACCCCATCACACACAGTGGCTGGCAGCACCTTGTTGACTACCCCATTAATTCCTTTTCTACCATTTGGACCACATTCCTAGTAGAAGTTGCTCCACCTTCTTTTTTCTTCCTTAGCATTTATGAAACAATCGCATTTGTTGGCTGTTCCTGAACCGCAATATCTAGAATGTACCAAGACTGGTTGAACCATGGACAGACATCAGATAGTAAATCACACAGTAGCAGGCCACATGCGGTTGATCCTAGAGGCGAGTATTGGGTGGCTCTTCTGGTATCTCAGCAACGACATGTCCCAGTCGACCAACTGACCCAGCAGTACAACAACGGGGAGTTAGACAAATTTCCACAATGACCATGTGGTGTACATTACGTTTACTGGGATTCAATAGCCAAAGATCAACAAAGATGCCCCTGATAACTCCTTGTCATCTCTAACAACGCCTCGAATAGGCTCATGAAACACATCAATGGAACTTGGACACGTGGCAGAAGGTCATCTGGATTGATGATTTCTGTTTCCTGCTGAGCCATATGGATGGCTGGGTCCACATCTGGTAAGCAGTATGAAGCTGTGTCCCATAGGCAAACAGTTGGGGTTCAGCAGGCTAGTGGTGGTGGTGTCATGTTCTGGGGGGCATTTTCCTACCATGGCCTAGGGCAGTTAGTCATCATGCCACAATCCTTGAATGATGAACACTACAGGGGCCAACTAGCTGACCATCTGCACCCATATCTCTCGGAACTCTTCCCTGACCACAGTACCATCTTTCAACAGGTAATGCTCTGCGACATCGAGCCTAGGGAGTGGTTGGAGGAACATAATAATGAATTTTCCACATTGCTTTGGCCCCCAAACCCACCGGACTGTAACCCTATTAAATATATGTCGGATATACTGGAAAAGGCTGTGAGATCTGCTCCCACATATCCGCACAATGTGCACCAAATGAAGGAGCTGCTGCAGCGGGCATGGGCCAATTTGAGCATGGAGGATGTTCTCTACCTTGTGGAAACTGCTTCCCCGATGCCTGAAAGCCGCGATCACCCAAAAACACGGACCAACCCAATATTAAGTAGATGTTCCTAATGCGGTGATCTCTCAGTGTAGATAAAACAAAAAGATAATAATATCATATCGGTGAAACGCAAAACATCTAGAAGAGTGCGTGACCGCCAAAGGTCCGGACCTCTATAAATCCTGAAAAAGACGAAGTATGACTAGTTGAAGGGAAAAAATGCAGACAGATGACACGGAGGGTCCCGTGAGGTCAATGAGACATCTAATAAATAAAGCGCTATCGTACAGGAAGTATTCAGACCCAGAGCTTCCTTCACCGATGGGTTATTCTTTCCATCATGCTGGATAGCGGAAGTATAAAGTTATTAAATATCACTTCTCAAGATAAAGATGTGGGAAGGAATGTAAAGCGGAGCGCACAAGTATCAACAAGGGAGACTGATACTGTATGGAGTATAATTACATTGTTACCAAATGAGTAGGGATCAGCCAAAGTAATAAAAGTCCCTCTAGTAGTAATTTTAAAGGGGTTGTCTGGTTAGAAAGTCACTTATAAAATTTAGGACCAGATCACTTAAAACAAATGGGTACTTACCTTCCTGAGCGCCGGCGATTCAGCACTGGGTTACTATGCAAATGTAAGTGCCAGACTTCCTTTAAAAGGGTTTTTTGGGCCAATATTATCAATGACCCATCCTCCTGAGGGTGAATACCCACTTGCGTTTTTTTAACGCTGCTTTTTTTTTAGCGCAAATGTCTCTAGAAATGGACTTTCTAATGTTAAAAACGCATCGTACAAAAATCGCAAAGCACCAACCTGCGATACGTTTTTAACATTGGAAAATCCCATTGACATTTGCATTAAAAAAAAAAGCAGCGTTAACGCAGCGTTAAAAAAAGCGCAAGTGGGTGGGACCCATAATAGATCAACAATAGATGATTGGCTGGAGTCTGCCACTTGGGACCCTGGCTGATCAAGGGAACAGAAAGCTCAGACCCCTGTGTAGTAGCCACAATGAGAGCTGAGCCTGCAGTTACCAGTTTCAACCACTACATAGTGGTTAGAGCTAACTGCTTCCGTTCCGTACCCTGTGTGTGTTGGCTAGGACAATTGAGTGGCGGACCCCAGTTAATCAACTATTGATGTCCTATTCTGATGATACATCATTAATAGTATTTATCCTGAAAACCCCGTTGACCGCCGTCTACTGGTAGCGATGGTCTCATCGGTCTGGACAGGCACGCTGCACCGAACAGCTTAAAAGAGAAAACAGAGCTCTGGTTAAATATAATGTAAATGCAGGCGATACGGTCTGTAATAAATGTCACAACCCACATGGAGAACGTCTTGTATCCCTGCAAAATTACCATTAGCTGACATGTAAGCCATGGGGGCCGGCGACATGAAGACCGCACTTGGTAAATAGCGTAGTTCACATGCAGATAGCGTAAACACAGAACATGATGGAGATAGCATCTTATATGGAGGGACGCTGCTATACAGATGAAGAGCGGCCGCGACGAGTCATAAACCCATGAGAATAAATAGATGCTACAGAAGTGTGAAGGACTGCAGTGTGACGGACTCCAGTGTGAAGGACTCCAGTGTGACGGACTCCAGTGTGACGGACTCCAGTGTGAAGGACTCCAGTGTGAAGGACTCCAGTGTGAAGGACTCCAGTGTGAAGGACTCCAGTGTGACGGACTCCAGTGTGACGGACTCCAGTGTGAAGGACTCCAGTGTGAAGGACTCCAGTGTGACGGACTCCAGTGTGACGGACTCCAGTGTGACGGACTCCAGTGTGACGGACTCCAGTGTGAAGGACTCCAGTGTGACGGACTCCAGTGTGAAGGACTCCAGTGTGACGGACTCCAGTGTGACGGACTCCAGTGTGATGGACTCCAGTGTGATGGACTCCAGTGTGACGGACTCCAGTGTGAAGGACTCCAGGCACAAACATCTCACTCACCGATAATAAATAACTTTTTGGACAAATCATGAGAATTTCGTACGGAAATAGATAACATCAAGTGCTTAAAAGGGATTATCCAGGACTAGAAAAGCATGGCTGCCTTCAATCAGAAACACTGCCCACACTTGCCCACAGGTTGTGTCTGGTATTGCAGCTCAGCTCCATTGAGAGGAACAGAGCTGAATTGCAATACCATACACAACCTGTCTACAGGTGGGGCACTGTTTTTTGGAAGACTGCAGTCAAGGTTTCTGATACTGCACAACCCATTTATTGCTACTTTCTATAAAGCAGCACAAACAAAAGAAATGGGACTCATGCAACTTAAAAATGTATAAAAGCCAATGTTAGCCGGAGCTACGAATCAGATCACTTTATATATCACCCCACCTGAAGAAAGCTTGGTTGTTGTAGTGCACAGAGAACAGAGGGGAGTTATATTATTTGTCGCTGTCCTTTTCTTGGTTTAGCCAGCAATCCCATGTTTCCTGGGGCCCCTCTTCATTCTTCCAGCATGGCCGTGCTACCACTGCTTGTACTGGATGCACACTGTGCATTGTTAGTCAGACGCTGCATGCTGCTTTCTGATTGGCCAGCGCTGCTTACGTGAGCAGCTACGGACGCGACGGACTGGGCATGCTGCTGCTCTATTCACTTCAATGGGAGAATGGGAGATCAATGCGCTCAGCAATCTCCCTCCATCCAATAGAAGTGAAGAGAGCCACTGTCGAGAGCACCACTGCTCTTCTCACATGGGCCATTTAGGGTGCACAGAGGGTCCCAGCGATCAGATATCCCCTAACCCATGGATAGATTATAATCTTGTTTTATTACATTAATGATGGAGTTATCAGTATGAGTCCTCAGTCACACGACCATTTTTTGGTCCGATCTGCAGACGTGCTTGCGATCTGCAGATCTATAGACCAAATGCATCCCAATGGGATCGGTCACATGTCCACTTTTTATGTGGATGTGCGATCAATTATAGGACACAACGATTCGCAGAACGCGCCTATCTGCGTTCTGCGCATCGCTGTGTTCTATATATGAGCTCAATGGGGCCGGCGGCAGCAGGGCCGACCCCATTGAGAACATATACTAAAGACCGTTCTCCTCTGCCACAGCTGTAACAGCTGTGGCAGAGAAGAACGATGTTCGCCCATTGAATTCAATGGAGCGGCAATACAGCAGATTCCACTGAAGGCAATGGGCTGCCGGCGAGCACGGGATGAATTTTCGGGAAGGGCTTAAAAATATAAGCTCTTCCCTGAAAATCATCCTAAAATGTGTAAAAATAAAATATATACTCACCTTTTCCCTGCAGCCGGAGTTCAGACGCGTCCGGCCGGCAGTTCTCCTGAACTGCTCTCTGTAGTATTCAGCAGCCGGGGATTTAAAATCCCCGCCTGCTGAATGGGCTGCCTCTGATTGGTCACAGCCCGCACCAATCAGAGGCAGCTCTCACTCACTCATTCATGAATTCATAAATGGGTGAGTGCTGCCTCTGATTGGCTGAGTGCAGGGACCAATCAGAGGCAGCTCTCAGCTATTGAATGACAGCTGAACTCCGGCTGCAAGGAAAAGGTGAGTACATTTTTTTTTATTTTTACACATTTTAGGATGATTTTCAGGGAAGGGCTTATATTTTTAAGCCCTTTCCGAAAATTCATCCCGCGCTCGCCGGCAGCCCATTGCTTTCAATGGAGCCAGCTGTATTGCCGGCTCCATTGAATTCAATGGGCGAACATCGTTCTCTGCCACAGCTGTGGCAGAGGATAGCGGGCAGTGCGGGGCGGTTGCACTGAAAAGGCTGCTAGGTGCAGCTTTTTCAGGGAATCGTCAACCCCGGTCACGCGATTTGCGGATTCGCATCCGTTATGTGATCCGCAAATCGCAGGAAAAAACGCCCGTGTGACAGAGGCCTTAAGTCCGCTTTCACACAGACAACAAAATCGCGCAATTTTTTTGCAATGTGACAGCGCTACAAATCAAATGTTTGTGAACCCAACGCTTTCCAAAAGGTTCCTTCACATTAGCAATGTTTTGTAGGCTGCTACACAGCGAGAAAAAAAATTGCGGCATGCTGAATATTGCTACGGTTTGCTATATTTTGTAGCCAATGTTTTCCTAAGGACCCTTTCTTTGTGTTGCATCGCATGAAAACGCGGTTTTTGCGTGGCGCGATGCAACTTTTACACTAGGAAGTCCTACTGTTTGAGCCCTAAAATAAGCCCTGGCTACATAAAATCATTGTTGTAATCATTCCAACCCACAGAATAAAAGGTATCATATCCTCTATGCTGCTTGATTAACAGTGTAAGAAGAAAAACTGCCCTCCAAATGAATTGGGTCATAAAGTTAGAGAATACATTATATGGACCCATAAAACGGCAACATTAACCCTTTCCAATCCACTGTCTGACCTCTGAAGACATTATGATTTAAGGCTGTACAGCTCTGATGTTGGAAGATGCCCGTCCGGGTTCTCTTACTGTATATTGCCAGCCTCTCTGCTGTCGGAGCCTATCCAACCTGTCATCTCATACAGTACTGGCTTTAGCCAGCAGATAGCGCCGTTGTATAACGGCAGAAAAAGAGTAAGCCCCCTAGGAAAACCAGGATACAAATTGGATTGGAAAGAGTTAACAACTACTGCTCGCCACACAATAAACAAGCCGTCATCCGGCCGTGTCGGCGGAAAAATAGAAAAACTATGGCTATTGAAAAGTGGAGATGCAAATCCCCAGAAAATCATTGTGTCCTTAGGACAAAATAGGTTGTGTCACTAAGGGGTTAAAGCCTTCATGAAATAACAGTTCTGGAGCAGATTTTGTAATAAACTTTGTTGTAGTGTTAGTTTAGTTGGTTGTACAGGGTCTGGGAAGATTTAGTGATCCTGCACTGAGCAGGGGGTTGGACTCGATGACCCTGGAGGTCCTTTCCAACTCTAGCAGTCTAGGATTCTATGTATGGGAAGTTTGCTGGCTGTGTTGACTTTTGTCAATTGAGGAAAACTGTTTTCTGGGGTCACTCTAGGACTTTACGGTCAAGACAATACAATGGCTATTCCCTATCCCTAATGTTTAGTAGCAACTTCATTGCTGTGGCGCCGGCAGTGCCGTGACTTCCTGGTTTTGAGGTCTGCGGTGACATCACGGCGTCATCCCAGGACAGAGGTGTACCTTGAAGCTCCTGGGCCCCAATGCAAAACCTGTAACAGGGCCCGAAACTATAATGCTTTATTCATAGTACTGGCCTCCGTATATGGAGAAGAGAGGCCTTATGGGCCCCCTAAGACTCCCGGGCCCGGGTGCATCCGCATCCCCTATAGTTACGCCAGTGTCCCAGGACCATGTGACCAGCATGGTGGCTCAGACTCCACAGGAAGCTGCGCGAGTAACATCTCTTTTCAGTTACAGCACTGACAAGCAGGTTGGGCTGTCTCTCACTCCAGTCAGTTTGTCAGCTTCTTCGTGAGGGTACTTTAGCCGACTCCCTAAGGAATGCCGGTTGCACTTTGTGTTCTGGCCCGTATCCCGTACCTCTGTATTCAGCTGTTCTAGGGGTTTAATGTCCAGCGCTTAGCGGTGCAGCATTCTGTGGTAGTGGTATTTGTTCTTCTCAGGGTGTCGCCCTTTTTGGGGCAGGTGCTCCACTTGTGTTTCTGATCCAGTTTGGGGTGGTTCAGGTGGCACCTTGTCCCCAAAATCACAGTTCCAAGTATTTGTCCATTCCAGTCACCTGCGTTTGCCCACAGATATCCAGGTTATTAGTTCTCCGGTTTGACCTCGTGCTTAGTTACAATATTTATCGTCTTCAGAAACACCAACTAGTCAGATCATACGTGACATTTATAGTCTGTGTTTAATATGAAGGGAGTTCTTGTAGTAGAGCGGCGCTGGTACGGGGGTTAATGCAAACGCCTCATCACATGACATATTCTACCCGTTTTAACTATCACTTTGTCAAAATACATTTAGCTCAGCCCAGTTTACAGTTCCGATGAAACATTTTGAGAGTCATTAGAAGTTGTGTTGGCTGCGGTCCAGAGAGCGATATTTCCAGCGAGGGGCAAACAGAACTTAGAGCGCTTTTTAAGTCATAAAACTTTAGTCTTTATCTCTGTTTATTTTCCTGCTTCTCTTTAATTTGGCCTAATGGACTCCGGCCTGAACTCTTCCCCAGCACTCAAGAGTAATGTAAACTTTGGGAAAGCCCTGAGGACTTTAATAGGCACAATTAACATTTTGGGGGCTTTGCAGGAGGATTTAAGATTTACTTTTCATGCTTTTAACCCGCTATCTGCCTCGAGGCAGCACAAATCCGATATAACACTGTATTTTCTGATCCCTTTAAATGCAAGGAAATGGAAAGCCGTACTTATTTAATGTTAAGTCAGCAAGTTATAACCTCTTTCTTGCACAGCTTGAAGCATGAATCAGTTCTTTAATTCTCATTTTTGGCTATAGTAAGTGATGGTGTATTGCTAAGATATGCCATTGTGACCAAGCAGAAAGTCAGCAGGGTAAGCCAAAGAATACCAAGAGCCCCCGATAGTTGGGATCTGGGGGTGGGGAGACTAGCCACACAGGGCCCTCTGCAGTTGGGGGGGGGGGGGGAATCTGATTGCACTAGTCGGTGGGCCAACTGCAACTGTATGTACGGCACATAAGGAGGGCTGATGATCAGTCAAGGCCATGTCTTTGGAAATACTGCAGAGCAGGGGCATAACTATAGAGGGTGCAGGGGATGCGGTTGCACCCGGGCCCAGGAGCCTTAGGGGGCCTATAAGGCCTCTCTTCTCCATATAGGGAGCCCAGTACTATGAATAAAGCATTATAGTTGGGGGCCCTGTTACAGGTTTTGCATTGGGGCCCAGAAGCTTCAAGTTATGCCTCTGTGCAGCATGATTTAGGTATGGGTACGGGTACAGATACAGATAGAGGGGGGCCCTAGCTCACGTTTTGCATCAGGGCTCCTGAGCCTTTAGTTACGCCCCTGCTGCAGAGTCAAATGTTGCATACCCGCTAAAGGCAACTTTACTAAACATGACAAAAACAGTCCTTCACTTATCTTCACTCTGCTATATGTAACTCAGAGATGGCATTCACCGCGCTCACAGGAGTTATCGTAGCAGCGGTGGCAGAGACAGCAGTTTGGAATCTTAGGTGGTGGCTGACAGCGCTGATGGTGTAGCGCAATGTTTGGTCGTTTCCCCTAGGCTTTCCCCTGTAACGCCGGCTTCACACTGGAGATAGGCTATTTTGCATCGTGAGAGTGAGTGAAAATGCATGAAAATGAAACCAATGATTTTCAATGGTTTCATTCTCATTTGCGATGCCTTCACTCGCAGCACTAAGAAAAAACAGTGCTACGCCCATTGTTTTCAATGGGGCCGTCCCCAGCATTGATGGCCCCTTTGAAAATATAGGCAGTACCGCAGGGATGAAGGAATCCTCTGCCATAGCTGTCACAGCCGTGACAGCTGTGGCAGAGGTCCACAATGCTATCCATTGCTTTCAATGGGGCTAGCGCTGCTGCAGACCCATTGAAAGCAATGAGTTGCAGGCAACCCCCGCAGCAATGATTTCCAGGGATGGGCTTGAAATATAAGCCCTTCCCTGAAAATGGAGTCGCGGTTGTGCATGCACAATGCTGCTCTGTTCACTTTCAATGAGACTGCTGCAGAGAGTTGAGTACAGGCACTCAGCAATTGCCGTCAGCCCAATGGCGTAACTATGCGGAGGATGCGGTTGCGCCCGGGCAAAGGAGCCTTAGAGGGCACATAAGGCCTCTCTTCTCCATATAGTGAGCCCAGTACTATGAATAAAGCATTACAGTTGGGGGCACGGTTACAGGTTTTGCATTGAGGCCCAGAAGCTTCAAGGTACGCCTCTGCGTCAGCCCCATTAAAAAGCATATAGGGCTGACCGCGCCTCCACAGCCATCACTATGGATGGGAGAAGTGACTGCGCAGTGACAAGAACAGGAGGACAAGGGACCTTCATTCTCAGGATTGGTGCAGGTCTTAGTGGGGATGACTTTAAATTTTGGGAAAACCCCTTTAAAATGAAGGGTTGTCACTACACAACCACAATTCCCGCCACCCACTTTCCTCTATTCAATAGAGCTGTGCTTGGTGTTGCATCCACAATGGGGAGAAGGGAATGAACAGGGCAGGGTTCAGGATTAGCCGGATTTCTAGGTCATCCCCCCCCCCCCCCCCCATCAATATGTTGCAGCTTGTTCTAAAGATATATCAGATGGAAATACCCATCAAATACATTTATATCATATATTTACTCAATTGATGACCCCTTCCTGTCAGCTAGGAACATCCATCTATTTTGCAGAAGCTTCCTGTCCGCAGGGGCCGATACTTGTATGGAATCATTTCATTATCTAGTGGAATCTACACGACGAATTACTAATAAAATAACCCTTTCATGTATGTTTAGCACTTTGTAAAACATCTTTGAGTAGGTTGAAATAGTTTTGCCTCGGCTACTATAAAAGTGACGGTTGTTGTTGTGTCTTGAGGAGCCCCTGATCAGGGCACAAGGAGCCCCCGGGGCTCCTGCAGAACTTGAGAACTTGGTTGGAAAACACTGATCAAGCTTTATATCATTGCACAAAGTAATCCTTGAAAACTCTTGTAAAAAGTGGACAGATGAGACCGCAATCATTTCCCACACTAACTCTTTGGTATTTGGCTTTAAAACAAAAGAGCCGCAGCGCCAGAGTCATATAGAAGGATGCATAAGCTCCAGAACCTCGCAGAATGCGGAGACGTACATCACAAACTATAAATCTGCTTTATGGGAACTCCACTATATGTTCTCCTTCTGTCGTCTTACTGTCCACAAGAAAAAAACATCAAGACTTGCCTTTTCCCAGGGAAGACTGAACGCTGCCTGAACCACAGCGATGACTAAACACCAAAAGTACAAGTAGCATTTTATTCCAGGATTTCACATATTGTCGAAATTAAAAGGTTTTTTTTAAAAAAGTCTTAAAATGAGTCAATTCTCTCGTTTCACACAAAATATAAAATGCAATGAAGTAAAAATGTGTCTAGATTATAGATTATAGATACGACTTCGTTACCGTGCAGGTTGTTTGGATACTTGCTGATTGGTGGCGGTCTTAATGCTGAGACCCTTGCTGATCTTGAGAACAATGATTCTGTGTCCCCAGCTCTCTTGACTGAAGAGTTACTGCACCCTCCAAACCCGCAGTGAGGAGGAAGATACAGAATGGAGCACTGGTTGCTCACAGCAGAACAGGTGAATCCAGCCCTTCCCGCCACATGAGCTGTCCATGGGTGCTGCACATATTGGGCAATTGGGAATCTACCAATTCCTACCCATTACATTCTCCATATACTTCAGTGGAAACATGGCCATGCTCAAAAACTTTCCCTTGAAGTATAAGAAAAATGCTGATTTTTTTGACCTGGGATCAGGTAATATTTGCATGTACAGTTGCCCCCCAGAATTAATTTTATTGGTGGGCCCAATAAATATTACTGCAAGTGAGTGAGACGAGTGAACAACATATAGCCTGGTACCCTGAAAGTAAGACCTACCTTGGAAAAAAAGCCCTACCCTGATTTTTTGGGGAAGCTTGAAATATAAGCCCCACTCTGAAAATAAGCCCTAGCTGCATTACATTAGAAAAGGAATACATTACCTAGCAGGCTCGGTCCAGGTCCCTCCCACTGCTCATCGGAGCTCCAACGTGCTTCTTGCAGTCCTCAGCTGACTACAGAAGATAACTTCGTGGTTACAGGATTTATAAATATCAACTATAGGAAGCGATGGCTCTGATTGGTTCTCGAGTGCTGTTCAGCCAATCAATGCAGCACTCAATGAAGCAATGCGATGGCTGTGATTGGTTCATCGAGCGCTGCATTGATTGCGTGGCGGTCAAATGCTGACGGTCAAATTGTTGATGAAACTGGACGCTACGCAGTGGAACTGGGTTGTCTTCAGTATTGAATCCAGGTTTAGTTTGGGCACTGACGACAGCCGTGCTTGAGTCTGGAGATGACAGTCAGTCACCACTAGTAGTGGTATGAGGGACAATGACAGGCTTCCTGTTTCATATTCTCAATATGGAGAAGAGAATGAAGTTTTACTAACAGGGTCTCAGACACTGAGCATACAGCTTTGCCATAATGAAACTTTGTAATGTTTTTCTAAGAGAGAAGTATAACACATGCGCTGGACTATAAAATTGTTGACTTTGGGATGTCACACTATATAACCTCTCACATTGGAACAATAAAACAGAAGAACTTGGAAACATCGCTACCTGTTTTTTATTGTTCTCCTCTACAGTGCATCGACTAATTAGGCATACCTGATTGACAAGGCAACAATACCTTTAGAGTATCACCTAAATTAAGTGATTACTCTATCAGCTGAATTTCACACATCATGTAAGGCCACCTTTGTGCACATCCCTTCGATGAGGGCTTTATACAGCTGCTTCTTGTCCCGGCCTCATGGATGACACTGCTCTTCTATAAACTAATACAAATTCCATTGTAGTCTATGTCCCATAAATTCTTGTGCTGTGATTAGTAGTGGATTTATATGAGGCTGAATGTTTTCTGTTACAGCCTTCTCCTTGAATGGCGACATCACCAATTATGTGACAAATCCCAGCCCAATGCCAAGTGGATGTCACATCTTCATACTGCCAGCATTTAGGAGCCAAAACAGTCAACTTGGGAAACACTGGAAGAACATTTACAAAAAGAGACAAAAATACATAATCGGAATTTGCTCGGCACGACCGAAATACCAACAAAGTTATTTTAAAATGTAGAGTTTTCCCCAATGAAGCCAGACGGGAAAATCTAGTCAAAACTTGTGGGAGTCACAGCATTCGGTTTGTAAACATTTTAATTCAACGGGACATCAGACTAAAAACACACTAAAATACAGATTAAAAAAACGTCTTAATCAAACAGTTGATATTTTTCAACCCGAGAACAATTTTTATAGATTTCACAAAGATAAGGGATGATTTCTGGTGCCGAAATGTTTGAAGGGGCGCGGTCATTAAAAAAAATGTCCAGAATAGGCGATTCTAAGCATTTTTACAATACATTTTATCAGCCAATTCTGCACATTTTTCCTTGAAAACCCGTCTTTTGCTATGCAGCTGGAAGATGTTGCTAGGAAAATCCACATTCAGCTAGCTGCATAGCAGCAGTAGAGGGCGCTCCAGCTGTGTCTGCACTGTTCTCTATAGAACAGCTGCATGCACAGCTGTTCCCACTGCATTAATTTGGATTGGAAGAACCCTGCGTTGGTTCGAAAGCTCGCTGTAACATGATGTACTTTTGTTGGCCATTAAAAGGTATCATATCTACAAGATTACTTGGTTTTTTCTTACATTTATGTATATGCGGCAAGTGTTTTTACGCTTCCGCCCATGTTCGGCCACCCTTAGGGTCCCAACCACGGCAGACTTTCTGTAGCCCTGGGCTTTAGATCCAGTGTCTAAGCAGATAAACTATTTTAGACTCCATACGTGCGTGAGAAAAAGGCAGGTCTGAATGGCCCACTGTAAATCCATGGGCTTTCAGCTCTTCGTATTACGCTCTGGATCAACATTTGGGGTTAATAGGCGGAACTGGATGGACAAATGTCTTTTTTCTGGCCTTACATACTATGCTACTATGAACAGCAAACATGCACCCATGGGGACGAGCCCAAAGGCTAATTCTCTGTAGTTTGTGAAGAACATTTGTATTGGTGATCAGCGGTTCGTACTTCTTGCTGGACGCTCCACAAACATTAGTAAATCTGATTAATGAACTTCTCTGCCGCTCCATAGTCTAAAGTTATTCTCATTTATACACACACCGGGGGCACCTTGTTACTTACCAGCCGACAGCAAATTCCTCAGTAGATTAGCAAGTATTTGCCATTTCTTTGCCAGGATTGACGTGTTTAGATGCGCTCCGTCTTTAAATTCTTTGCAATAAAAAAAAAATAAATCAATTGTAAGTAATGGGAAAGCTGAGAGCCGGACGTCAAGTGTCTCGTCTGGAACGCTGCGGACTTGTTTTTCCAATCAGCATGTTGCTATCCATCCAGTATATATATGAGGGCTCTTCTTCTGGTGGGCGGACATTACTAGAACCAGCTTCTGTTGCTAGGTGAATGTCTGCGGACCCCTCTGAGGCGGTACACCAGCATACGTTGTTGGGAAACGTTGCGTTCGGCTCCAGTGATGTTTTTTCAACAAGCTGTTCAGTGGGCAAACAGTTGACCAGTTCTTCCATCGCGACGACGCACCTGCCCACACAGCGCTGAGAGTTAAGTAGTTTTTGATGGTAAACCACATGACCCCTTGCCGCACCCTCCGTATTCGCTTAACTCACTCAGGTGAAAAATTTACCATCTTGTTGAAAAAAAAAATCATTAGAACTGAACGCAACCTTCCCAACAACGTCGGCTGGTGTAAATTTGGTATTTGTATAACGCCAACTTATTCCGCAGCGCTTTCAGGTAATTATTACTTATTACCCCCCACCAAGCTGGGTTCTCATTTTACCAACCTTGGAAGGCTGAATCAAACTTGATCCGGCTACCTGAATCAAGCAGAGATTGAACTTGCAACCTTCAGGTGGTAGGTGAGAGCTTACACTCTGCGCCACACGAGGCTCATGGTGTATCATCTCAGTGGGGTTCGCCGACATTCACCTAGCAACAGAATCCAGTAGTAGTTATGCCCCGCCCACCAGAAGATTCCTGTTTCTTTTGGGTACCCCCTAGAGATGAGCGAGCGTACTCAGTTCGGGTGTTTTTGCACTCGAGCACCGCTTTTTCTGAGTAACTGACTACTTGGACGAAAAGTGGGGGGTTGCAGAGGGGAGTGGGGGGGGGGAGAGAGAGAGAGCTCCTCCCTGTTCCCCACTGCTACCCCCCGCTCCACCACGCCGCCCCCCGAATCTTTTCATCCAAGTAGTCAGTTACTCGGAAAAAGAGGTGCTCGAGTGCAAAAACACCCGAACCGAGTACGTTCGCTCATCTCTAGTACCCCCTCATATAAGTGATCTAGTGTTACCTCGGTTAGTTATTTTTATCTGAGACCCCCACCCTTTTTCTCCTCAGACGGTGATGTGATCTCATTTCTGACCAGCTCAGGTCTACTTGGGGTTATAATGTCTCAAACTAGTCAATTTCTCAGCACAACTACTTGTGCTTCTTACTCAGGGGTGCACTTAATTTTGGTAGGATAGTGTATGATTGTCCTGCAGATGGCCTCTGGACCCTTGTAGGTACACAAATGTCACTAACTATTTCCATGTTGACGATAGCCATGAATGTCCTGGTGGCCCCCGGATGAAGTGTTGATGTGTTTCTGTATAATAAATGGGTTTCCGGCCCGTTTTTCGTGCCCATATAACATCAAGGCAGCTTAGAGTAAAACATCCTCTTTAACATTAAACAAAGCCGGAGCTCTGCGCCTCGCGAGGAAGGCGATTTATCAATAGCGCTAATGTTTTGCTATAAAGGTAGGTTGTTTCTTGCGCTATGTTTAATGATGACAGTCGTCAGACAAGCTCTATGGGCTCTTTATTGTTGGGTCATTAAAGGTTCCTTTGTTTGGACTCCGAGATGAAATTCACCTTTCAGACCTAAGAAATAGTTGGTAATGGCCGTATCTAGAGCTTGACACAGCGCAGATGGTGCTGTAAGAGGTTGTCAGCAATGGCCGTACCGCCGCCCCTGCTTCAGTTTACCCCAACCGATGCTATCAGTGCTACTTGTCAGAAACAGTTTGAGTGATGGGCCATTAATGAGCTCGATTTACTGCTGTCTGCAGGGACACTGCTTATTTCACACACAATATGGCCTTTTGTGAAGCTAATATAGCAACATGTGCTCCGCATTTCTAAAGCTTTGATTCAAGTTTTCGTTAATATTTCAAGAACTAATTGAAATTTTTTACATTCGTTTTAAAAAAGGGAATCTGGAAAACGGATGATTGATTATAAAAAGTTTTTTAGTTACATTAAACTGAGAAAGATACGTTTTTTTATTGACTATAATTAGTGAAATTAACTTTTTTGAATGTTTTTTTTCCAAAAATATAAAATTAAGAGAAATGACTGCAACCGTCACGATTATTTAAACAATTGGATTACATTTTAATTTAATATTTTATCTCGTTAGATAAACTTGAAGATGTATGAAATTACCTTTCTTCAATAAGTAATATTCAAAAACGTAAATTAAAAGAAATTGTAACAGCGATGATCAGCTCACAATTATTTAATCCTTTCCAATCCAATTTGTATCTTGGTTTTCCTAGGGGGCTTACTTTATTTCTGCTGTTATACAACAGCGCTATCTGCTGGCTAAAGCCAGCACTGCATGAGGTGACACGTTGGATAGGCTCAGACAGAGAGAGGCTGGCAATATACAGTAAGAGCACCCTGACGGATGTCTTCCAACATCGGAGCTGTACAGCCTTAAATCATTATGTCTTCACACGTCAGGCAGTGGATTGGAAAGGGTAAAAAAATTTGTCTTTTAATTTAGTATTTTGTGCAGTTGAAATAATTAAAGAGGTTGCCCGGTTACTGGATAACTCTGCTTTAATAGGTTTGAAGGGGTTAAAATAGCAAACTGAAACATACTTACCCCTTCGTGGCCATTGGGATCCAGTGTTGCAGCCCGCTGATTGCTGTGACAGGTGATGTCACAGGAAATCAGGTGACGGCTGCAGCGTCGCGTTCCTGAACTCCTGCCATCATGACGCTCAGGATGTGAGCGCCGGTGGCAGGAGAACTGGCGGACACTGCAGCTATTCATTGGCTGCAGCGGTCACCTGAGTTCCGGTGACGGCAGCTGTCACAACAACCACCGGGACCGTTACAGGGCTGCAGCGCTAGAGGAGGGGGTAAGTATATTTCAGTTTCTTATTGTAACCCCTTTAACCCTATTGAAGCAGAATTTCCAGAGACCGGAAAACCCCTTTAGCATCTAACCAACTAAATCTAATCGCAAATAGAGAAAATGTATTCTCAATATGCATTGATGTGGAGAAGATGCCACTTGTTTGTGGCCTTCATGAATTGGTTGAAGAAAGGCTCTACAAAGTATTTCTTTCTGGAGGACTAATAACATCTGTGCTGTACCTAACAGCTCATTGACTTTAATACACACTATGTAATACTTCATTCCTCCTGAGGTGGAGCTGCAGGGGAAAGACTCACTTAATAAAGGCACCCCTTTATGTTTTTTTTTTTTCAGGAGGCCTAAAACCAATAGATTGTCAGAATGTCCAATTTATTATACCCCCCCTCTAGTAGTACATTGAACCTCTTTTGGCCTGCAGCAATTTATCATGGTGTCCATCTACCAGTTTCGGAGGACTTGAGAGTATACCAAGAAAACCTTTCCTGTACCATTACTCCACCTCAACCAGCCTGACAATAAAAAGAGGTCATTGATTAATGCTGCTTTTTCTAAATTCTGGCCCTTCCATATGCCTGTTCATCAGAATGATTCTTGACATCCTCCTCTGACCCCTTTCGTTGATGAGCTATTATGTCCACAGGATCCCCTTTCACTTGTCATATGGAGGGGCATGTGACCCACATGTCACCATATGTCCTCCATTGAACTCGGTGCTTTTGACATCTGCACATGCACATATACTGGACGTCGGGAATGAGCGTACTATGTTTTAATGGAAAAGGCATGATGATGTGTGGCCATTATTGGAGGGGACTGCCGTGCAGAGAAGGGAGAAGACTGGTTGAGCAGAAGTGGCATGGCTTCAGCATGACTTCGGGACATTTCCAAGAAAGTCTGTATGAGCAAGTACTAAAACACAGCAGTTAACACCCATTTGTAAAGACTCCCCTACAAGTGGCCAACTCCATTAATTGCTCATGGGTCCGAAATATGAAACTGTAGGCTGCTCCATTTGCCACTGTTACAGGATTGGTGCACACTTTACCATGTGCATAGGCCCCTAGTGATAGTGTAGGGCAAGGGAAGGGATTTTAAAATATCCCCCGCCCCTGCCAATCATACAAGACACTATAGCCATGTTCATTACTACAATTCGCTGGCGGCTGCAGCCCATATCCCCTACTTAGGAGGCATCCAGCTCTGACATCTTCCCTTTCTCCCTGTTGCTCAAAGAGTGAACATTCTCTTAAAGGGCCAGTATGCAACTTCCTGATGTCCCCTGCCAATCACGGAACATCTCTGGTTATATCAGGCACCTTCCCCTAAGGAAGGTGCCTAAGTGTTTGGTGTTTTTGGTCTGACCGCAGGTGCTATTAGTTTGTGCTAACTTCCTGGTTTCTGACTCCGGCTAGTCCTGACTTCTCTGCATTCTCCACTCCTGGCCTCCTCTCCTGCATAGGGTTTAAATCTGACCAAGGACAACATCTGCATGGGGTTTGTATGCTCTGCTTGTGTTTTTTTTGGGTTTCCTCATCATGATAATAATCACCTTTATTTATATAGCACATACATTTCTTAAGGAGGAGGATGAGAAGAAGAACAACTTTGAAGGCCCTTAGACAGTATTATACTCCAGTTTTAGGAGTTTTGGTGAAGTTATGGCTCAGTTTGAACTAATTGAGACCAAACTGAACCAAACATTTTACCAAAGTTCAGCGAAGTGGCCAAGCATGATATACATTTTTTTCAACCGTCCGCTCAGCACTTCTCCCTAATATATTATTCATTGCTAGAGCTACTGAAACTGAAGTTCTTTGTGAGACAAGTCCTGGCATGTATATTATTGTATATGATGTTCGTAATGAAGCATAGAAGAATGGTGAAGGAGCACCTTCAGAAGCTCAGGGTATCCTTGCAGAAGGAGGAATGGCTTAGTCATAGACGCTCTTACAGGAGCGAGGGAGAGATTCAGAATAACACCATTTTTCTCACCATAATCACCCTCGTGTGGAATTAGATTAAGATGGGAATTAAAATGCTCAGCGTGTTTGGGTTGCTCGGATAATGCAATCCACTGTTCTGGAATGCCAAATGTGAGCAAGTCCACGTACTTCCTGACTGTGGAAACGTTCTTAGGAAGTTTCTTTAACCACATGTATTAAGATACTGCATCAAAGAAGTGGTGTTTGAAGTCTAAAAAGCTCCTTCCATGTGCCTACTATAAAACGGAAATGTTTCTTGTAGATATTTAGCCAGGGGCTCCAAGACCGAGGTTAATAATGGAGGAATAAAGCGGCCAGTCAGTCCGTGCGGATATTGACAAACATAATGACAGGGATCACACAGCGACCGCTTATTAGAAGGAAAATCAGCGAAGACAACGGTAAAATGAATAAAACTTTAGTCCGCCAGTGGAAATATCAGACTGTCTCTTACCTACAAGGGTGAGATGTAGTGGATTGTTACCAGAACAGCAATGCCTTCAGGGATGCCACCCGGCCGGTAAACCTCCACCCTGGCCGGTAATTTACTCTACAGGCTGGTGCCAGTTTTTATCTTTTACTGGCCATATTAATGGGCAGTAATAAATAATCACCTGGTGTGAACACCTCCAGCCGGGCAGCAACCCTATAATCAAGCACTATAACTCACAGTAAAGCTCCGGTTGGGATGGGACATCGTTGCTCCTCACTCCTCCCAGCCTCGGCATTGCATAGAGTACATGTAGGAACACAGACACTGAGGCGAGGAGTGAGGGTCTTCTATGAGCACTACAGCGGCTTCCTATTCCAACTGGAGCACAACTGTGAATTATAGAGCTTGATGACTGGGTTGCTACCTGGCCAGAGGTGAGGAGGGCTCCAAGAGGGGCACTATTACTGCTGGGTCCACTAAGTAGGGGAACTATTATTGCTGTGACACTACAGGGGGCAATATTACTACTGCAACTGGAATAATGGAAGTAAAACCATACATCATAAGTCACACCCCTAACCAAACCCCCAAATTACGCCCCCTTTCACTTTGGCAGGTATGTTTTGGTGACAAAAGTGGTATCATTAGTTGCCTGCATATATGGGAATGTGAGTAAATCTATTATGTGTGAGGATGATACAAATTGTTCCACAAGATCATATGCTCGATCTCATGAAGTGGACCCATAATACAGTACATAGGACATAGTCACTTAGACATTTACTAACAGGGTAGGTGATAAACATATAATTGCTGGGGGAAGATGCAGGGCTAAAGACTCATGGATCATGGTGCAAAGGTTTATCTTTGGCTCCTTCCTCCCCTACAACCGCTTTTAACCCTTTGCAATCCAATTTTGGATTCAGGGTTTTTCCTAGGGGGCTTTCTCTTTCTGCCATTATACAATGGCGCCATCTGCTGGCTAGAGCCAGTACTGCGGTATGGAACATCCTGGAGAGGCCCCCGACAAAAGAGCGGCCAGTAATCTACAGTTAGACTATTCTGCCGGATGTCTTCCGACAAAGGAGCTGTACAGCCTTCAAATTGGAATGTCTTTAGACGTCAGACAGTGGATTGGAAAAGGTTAATAGCTGCTTGTGGTTTGGCTGGAACTCTCCACCGTATTCTTGGGTCTCTGAAGTGACCCATTGATGCAGTAATAGCGGGCAGGGGTGTTGCTTTGGTCTGAAAAGATTAGGAGCACAAACGCCAAACATGTGCTTGCCCCCCCCCCCCCCCCACGAACAATAAAAAGTATATATATCTCAGAAACTCCAAGTAATGTAGTCAGACATCAGTGGTACACAGTGATCATCATTACAGTGCAGTTACTTCCAATGATAGTACTTACAGTCCAGCTCTCTCTGGTGAACACAAGTACCATCTTCTCTGATTGCAGTCATCTGCTTTTGTTTTTCTTCCATGAAGATTTTCTCTAGCCATGACTTGTCTATGCTCACTGTTCTCATCTTGCCACTACACTGAATGCACATTTCAGTGACCCCCCCCCCATAGTAATAGTACCCTTTTTTGTTTCCCACAAAGTGCTCCCATCCAGTAATCCAAAATAGTGCCTACTGCAAGAAGTAAAGCCTCCTTTGTGTTTGCAGTAATGGGTCCTGCAACTGCCAAGCAAAGTGCTCCAAAGTGAGGGAGACCACGAGGGTTGCAGAAGGGTTATCACAGGTAGCTCTATGGTCCCTCCAGACAATGGCGCCAAAGGTGCTGTGCTCGGCGGTTGTGCAGTGACCCAAAGAACATACCATGTTACACTTGACAGGAAGGCCTGTATTATCACGTGTGACACCAGTACTTCAACTGGGACTCTTGGGATGGAATGCCGATGAAATAAATGAGACGAGTCTGGTAGCTTGTGGTGGTAATCTGGGAGTACACAGATTTACTAAGCGGAAGTTTGAAACAGTTGAACAGTGTAAAATCTCCAATACAGTACATGGTAGCGGTACAGAGATATACAGCAGTATGCAGATTGAACACGTTGTACAATACAGCAATATTTAGTTGTGTAGAAACCAACTTCAACGCTCTCTCTACTATTCCTTTTTCTATTTCTCTGAAGCTGAACTGAAACTGATTCAGAAAGACAATTCCCCACTGGCTGCTCTAACTGAATGGATGAGTGAACGGGTTAAAGTGTAGATGAAGCAGAGTGTAACAAGGTTTTTGAACTAATCCTGGCTTTGAGTTCACCGGGTAGTTTTCAGACTCACTGTTTTGGTGGAAGACCGACCTTAGAAAGATCCTCCTCTCTGCTGTAGATCACCAAGGGAGCAGAATGAATCCCCACTCAACCTTGGGAAGGCTGGGAATATCATGGTTTTCTCTCTAGCACGGGTACCTCCTCCTCTCTCACTCCTGGCTGCATCTCTCTAACTGCTCACTGACTCCTCCTCTTATCTCCTCTTCTCCTTCCCGAACTTCCTCAACTCCTCCCCCACTTGCCCTCTGCACCAGCCAATATGACACCAGCTGACATCAGGGCTAATGTTACGGCACTCTGCCCCCCGGGTGCCAGGTGGGGTGCCCTGAACTTCCCGCACCCCACTGTCCCTGCCTGAATAGCAACTAGTGCTGACTGAGACAGACTAGACTAGAGGCTAACAGAACCAACAAGACAAAGACTGGGCAATAGATAATTAGAAGGAGCTGATCGGCAACTAGGGACTGGCTGAGGATAACTGCAGACAGACTGGCTAGATGCAAGTAGAACCAATAACTGGCAGTGAGCTCAATTCACTGCCAGTTTTTTAACCACAAGGCTCCGCCCAGGGGTGGAGAGTGGGAGGAGGCAACTCCACCCACTGCTGTATAAGAAGAGCGGAGGAGTGCGGGCGGCACCCTACGGGCGGACACGCCCACGCCACCGCCCACCGGCTGCCCCAAGCCGCTGGGAGAACCCCAACACAGAGCTCCAGGCCACCGGAGCCGACGCCGTAGCGACACGCGCCGACCGCAGGACCCCATGCCGCCCTGCATGGTAACAGCTAAGCTCTAGACTTAGAAGAGGAAGGGGAGAAACAGTGTCTCTCCTACAGATGGCACCTTCTATGTCCATGGACGGCACATAGACAGGTGAGGCAGGACAACTGTTGCTGTGAATGTTCTGTAGGACCTGCTGGGCACTACAGTTCTTCCCTGTAATAATACTCCCTTATGTCAGACTTAGTAATAATTCTCTTTTGTGCCTCTTACAAGGTAATAATGCCCACTTTGTGCCCCTGACAAGTAAATAAAGGCCCTTCTATGGTCACAAAGTCCTAAGAGAGGCTGGGGAGGAACAAGGAAGAAGCCAGTGCAGGGGGAAGGAGAACATCAAAAGTGTGAGTACTCAAGAGCAAGAACTGTTCAGTGGGATAGGAAAGTGAGAGAAAAGGAGAGCAGAAGGAGAACTAAGTGGGCCAGACATAGGCACAGCCAGGGAGTAAAGCTGGAAGGAGAAGCACAGTGGATAAGTGTAGTTCCCTGTACCAATCCCCTGAGCAAAATGTGGAAGTAATTAATGCCTGCAACTGTAAATGTTTATCCTAAAGTCATCTAGTGTGAGCTGTATGCAACAAGTCAAGTTAACCCTTCATCTGCTCTTGAAGAATAAAACTGATTTGGTTTATTTTTACATCAGACTCCTGGAGTCCCTTCCTACCATCAATTCCATCTACGACACCTACACTGTGGTACCAAACTAAGCACTCCATGCAGGACCGAGGTTTCACCCCCTTTTTGGTTTAGTTCTCCTCTTTTACTATTTTAGTATTTTGCTCGGAACAGGTCCCTACCCAAGCACGAGCTGGCGTCACAACAAATCAACATCTTCCCCTGCCTGACTCTGTGGGTAGCATCCCACAGGGGTATCACCATCTTATCCTGCCCGACCCCGTGGGTAGCAGGCTATAAGAACTTCCAAATTTACAACTGTATGCGGCATGCTGCACCAGATCACGATTTTCCACATCTAGGGGAGCAGCAGAGCCACCGTTGACTACCATTTTATTCCCCACTGCTCTTCCCCCTTATCATTGGTCTGCACTCGGTCTCACTTGCTACAAGTGCATACATTTATTGAGGAGGGGGAGGAAGCAGCATGGTGGCTCAGTGGTTAGCACTTTTGCCTTGCAGTGCTAGTATAAGGGGTCATACGAAGGCATGGGTGAATATTTATGTGCCTGTGCAAATATTTAATCACACAAGAAAACAGATGGGTGAAGATTTAATTACAAGTGTGAAGCTCCGCCCCTCTCAGGAGAAACGACTCAGGGGTCAAAGGAGACAAGTGGTGTGAAAGGAGAGCGAGTCTCCCTTCCCGCAGGGACTTGTGTAATGGATCAGACAGAATGGAGAAACCCGCAGGATATGTAGGTCCAATGAGATGATAGTGTGCACACTATAGAGACTGACAGACAAGTATATCCCACCGAGGTGAATCCCTGATATGGTAATGTATATGTTGGCAAGAGATGCCGAGTGATGAACAGTGTATTCTAGGTCGTAGGACATTTGTAGAGTGCTGTCGCTTTAATAGAGAGTTGATGCCAAGTTATTATTGAAATGTTTAAAGCACCAACGTCAATCAGAAGTTATATTGATAAAATGTGCTGCCTCCATCTGTCACCACCGCGCCATACACAACACCGCTACCTGCGTCACTGGAGTCCTGGGTTCAAATCTGATCAAAGAGAACATCTGCATGGCAACAGTACTAACTGCTGAGCCACAGGAGGAGAACCACCACCAGGTTTGTCACAAACTAAACTTGTAGTAAAGCTCAACCAAAAACAGGGTTTGACTGGTTTGATTTGGGCAACACGACTTCTGAGCCCAGAACCAGAGAGAAGGGTTACGGCAATTCATAGTAAACTGCAACTATCGGGTGTGATCACATAGCAAAGTCTGGATTGCAGTAATAGACCAGCAGAATCAAATAGGTCACCAGGATCTGATGGCTTTACAACAGCTATGACAATTACAAACCACAATGGTAAGTGCTGGTTGGAACATGGTGAGGTAAGTTCTTGACAACAATAACATTGTGAAGCTTTCAAAACAGAGCCTCATAAAGGTACCATAAGGGGCACATAGTGTACCTATGGGTCTGTAATACACAACCATAAGGTCTCCATATGACTGAGGCTTAAAAATGGTCACTGCACAGCTTGTGCATATGTCGCAGACAATGTGATAACTAACAACAGTGCAAACCACTTTAGTTACTCAAAAATGATGTTTTGTGCTGGAAAATCACTCTGAAGTGCTGGTAACTAGGCGTCTCTCTTCCTTTTAGTTTACTGTCTATGTTTATTTTTAAGTGAAGTCCATCTCTAGTACCAGAGACAACAAGAAGGAAAACAGGAAGTGCTGATGACTTATGCAGCCCATAGATATCTATAGAGAGCAGAGGAGAGGGTGGAGGAGGAAGAAGATGAAGATGAGGCATTCACACAGACTTGCTGCCATAGAATCATAGAACAGTAGCGTTGGAAGGGACCTCCAGGGTCATCGGGTCCAACCCCCTGCTCAGTGCAAGATCACTAAATCATCCCAGACAGATATTTGTCAGCCTTTGTTTGAACACTTCCATTGAAGGAGAACTCCCCACCTCCCCTGGCAACCCAATCCACTAATTGATCACTCTCACTGTCTAATATCTAATCTGTGTCTCCTCCCTTTCAGTTTCATCCCATTGCTTCTAGTCTTTCCTTGTGCAGATGAGAATAGGGCTGATCCCTCTGCACTGTGACAGCCCTTCAGATATTTGTAGACAGCTATTAAGTCTCCTCTCAGCCTTCTCTTCTGCTAAACATTCCTAGATTCTTTAACTGTTCTTCATAGGACATTATTTGCAGACCGCTCACCATCTTGGTAACTCTTCTCTGAACTTGCTCCAGTTTGTCTATATCTTTTTTAAAGTGGCGTGCCCAGAACTGGACACAGTATTCCAGATGAGGTCTGACTAAGGAAGAGTAGAGGGGGATAATGACCTCATGTGATATAGACTCTATGCTTCTCTTACTACATCCAAGAATTGTGTTTGCCTTTTTGGCTGCTGCATCACATTGTTGACTCATGTTCAGTCTATGATCTATTAGTATACCCAAGTCTTTTTCACATGTGCTGTTGCTTAGCTTAATTCCTCCCATTCTGTATGTGCTTTTTTCATTTTTCTTGCCCAGATGTAGGACTTTGGATTTCTCCTTGTTAAATCCCATTCTGTTAGTCGCCGCCCACTGTGCAAGCTTTTCTAGAGTTTTTGAATACTCTCCCTCTCTTCCCTAGTGTTAACTATCCTTCTCAGCTTTGTGTCATCAGCAAATTTGATCAGTTTCCCCTCAATTCCCTCCTCCAAATCATTTATAAAAATGTTGACCAACACTGGGCCTAGGACAGAGCCTTGTGGTTCCCCACTTGATACATTCTTCCACTTGGATGTGCAGCCATTAATGACCAATCTTTGAGTGTGATCACTCACCCAGTTGTGACTCCACCTAACAGTTGCATCGTCAATCCTATGTTTGGTCATTTTTTCAATAAATATGGTATGAGAAAAAACAGAATTAGAGATACAGTCTGCTGAGAGGACGAGTGGTGTTACTCCTCATGGCAGCTTATTCTAAAAGTACAGATACACTTTAACCCCTTCAAGACCAGAGATTTTCTTATTTTCATTTTTTTTTTGCCCCCGCTTACTAAGAGCCATAGCTTTTTTAATTTTTCAATTGACACACCCGTATGAGGGCTAGTTGTTTGTGGTATGAGTAATATTTTTAATAGTACAATTTAATGTCCTATATAATGCACAGAAATGCTTTTAAGTGGGGAGATTAAAAAAAAAATGCAAATTGCAACTTTTTTGGGGGTGGGGTAGTTTTTGCAATGCTTACAGTGCAGTAAAAGTTTTTCTATTTTTAAAAAAGTAATTTTTTTTTAAAAACAAAAATTGCTTTCCATTGCCATATTCTAAGACTTTATTATTGCATCGATTGGACTGTGTGAGGGCTTTGCGGGTTGAGCTATAGTGTTTTTTAGTACCATTTTACGTACATGGCAATACTAAACATGGGGTTTTTAAATTGCTTAGATCTTTATGGGAAAATGTAGAAAGGTTTTTTTTTTGGGCTTTTAATACTTTTCAATTTTTTTTACGGTTATAAAAACTTTCTTAAACATTTTTTCACACTTCTATTTAGTCCCTACAGGGGATTTGAACTTCTGATCATTTGATCACTTGTACTATACACTGCATTGCTTCAGTATGTAGTGATTTTTGATGTTGCCAGTTAAGCCCTGCCACAGGCAAGTCTTGATAGGCATCTGTGTGTGGCAGCCCTGGGGGCCTTTTGTAGTAGGCTCCTGGCTGCCATGCTAGTCCCTTGGCTCTACTTGATCGTATTGTGGGGGTAAGGGGAAAAGAAAAAAAAATAATGTTTCAAACAAATTTAGCATCGGAAGACATCTCACACCCCATTTACTATAAAATAACATTTTGGTAAAATGCAGTGAAGTTTAGGAAAGTATTCAGCCTCATCGTTATGTGAAAATAGTTTAAATTTCCTCAATATGTTGTAGGACGAGAGATATAAACCACAAAGTGCAGCGCTGACATGAAATAAAATACGATCCCATAAAATCTCTAAACTCTCCTGACAAATATTTAATATTCCAAATGGCAAGAAAGCAAAACAGGCCACTCATTGTTACCTACATAAAAGAGACATTGTTACTATTTACTGCTCACATAATAAATACATGTAAAACAAAGTATAGGAGGAACATAAAAGGGGATTCATCTCCGCATACAGTATCATAACAAAGAGCATCGCAAGAACAGAAGAGAAAGGCTCATTCCTAATGTTTAGCCAAGAGAGACATGAAAGCGAATAAATCTGTCTCCCAAAATGTTTACATTTTTGAATTAACCCCTTAATGACACGACCTGTTTTGGACTATTATTTTTTGGTTTTTTTTTTTTCACTTTTGCACAATGAAAACCCTTTAAATGTTTTTTGCATTGTTGTATTTGAAGTCCCATAACTTTTTAAAATTTTTCCATGGATGTGTCACATTGTATCCTTGGACTTGTAGTTCTATGGTTGTCCAGGAGCACACTGCTGCAGGTGTGGTTGGCTGATGGTGGGGGGTTCTCCAGCCAACCAATCCCCATTACCTCCAGAAGTGTGCTCCTGGAAACCCATAGAATTACAGGTCCGAGGAGGAGGGCAATGTGACAGTAAAGTCACCAGGTATCTGAACACCTACAGACACCGAACAAGTCATTTTCACAGTAAGTGTAGTTCACACCTTCAGACATACACAGAAGCTACTTCACAGGGTCCACAAACTGGGAAAGGAAGTCAGACACTAAGCTGACATAAAAGGAACATGTTGTTAGATATCACCCACCTGATAACGTATAGGACATCAGATGAGCTTAGGTGTCCAGACCATCTTCAGGGAAGGCGGAGAAAGCAACCCAAATTAGCAGCATGCATAACACCTACCACCAAGTACTGAGAGGGATAATTGATCAGCACCCTTTAGTAAGAGGGGCAGGTATATATGTGCGCAAGACTGGTGGTGATTTGCTGGAGAACTCCACACCATCAACAAGTGAAGTATACCTGCAGCAGTGTGCTACTGGAAACCCATAGAACTAACAGTCCCAGCAACACAATGTGACAGGATGGAGCTTTCTGAGATCTTGTTTCCTGTGCAACCAGCTGTAGTTTTCATTGAGACTATTTTAGGGTACATATAACTTTTTGATCAGTTTTACAGTGAGACAAAATGACCAAAAAAGCATTTTGGCCCTTTTTAAAGTTGTTTTAAAATAAAAATTGTGTTAAATTTGTTGTATGGGACATTATGGATATGACAATTACAGGCATGTTGTTTTTTTTTGTAAGAAAAGCGGGGAAAGAGCACAAAGTTTTCTTTTAAAATATTTTTGACATATTTTTTTTTTACTATTTTTAATATTTTTCTACATTTTTTATGTCCCCATAGGGAACTTGAACCTGTGATGCTGTGATGGCTCTGATAGTACCTTGCAGTACTTCTGTACTGCAATGCATTATCACACCATAATAATTACAGGCCATGGCCGACCTGGACAACATTGCCTGGTGTCTGGTTGCCATGTCAACCCATCAGCTCTCCGGGATTACATGCCAGGAAAGTTGGGGGCAACAACATCACAGAGACATTCCATCTGTGAACCCTTTACATGCCATGATACTCAACGATGCCCACGGTTGCAGTGTAAGGCGGTTGTCTTGCTGAGGATAGGGCAGGCTCAGCTTCTGCACCTACTCCATTCATGGGATGTAAGTGTACATCCATTCGTCAGAGCTGCTTCCCAGCTAAGATGTACATTTATGTCCTCGGGTGCGAAGAGTTTAAATAGGAGAGACACAAGAAGAGACACTGCAGCCTTTGGGCCAAGATGACTGCTGTGACATCAGGGCTTAGACCCCACAGCTCCAGCACTTCCTAGAGCCTTCTGGCTCATTCCATGGGGGAAGGCAGAACCTCCCTCCCTCTCACTCCAACCCTACCAAAGGGCTTTATTCTTGGTGGTAAGGTGCTATCCACATCATTGCCGGCATCATAGAGAGGGCAGAACCTCCCCAATGGGCTTCAGAACTATGGCTCCCTCAGTGCCTCTGATAACCCTTATTCCCCCCTGCCACTGCACTGGCATGGGCGAGGGTTCTCAAACTGGTACTGGCAAGCACCACACTACCTGGGCACTCAGGCGGTCTCTGCTCCCCTTGCTCCCCCTCCTAGCCGGGTTCCGGAACCGAGGGGGCGAAGCTTCACCGTGCAGCTGAGCTGTTATCCCCTTACAGCTCTTTTTCTTAAACACAGTAAAAACTTAACAAAATCCTAATTGTCATCTTATTTCTTTAAAGATGCGCATCTAAATGCCAAATAAAATAAGATCCACCCAGCTGCATCTTTCGTAGCGTTACATGGCGTGGGAATGACAAAGGCAAAATGATACATGTATCGGATACTGTAATAGATAAGACGCATAATTGAGCATGTGCCACTCTGCAAATGGTTACTGTATAAATGCCGGCGGATATAAAGAGCCCGTAAAAGTGTCAAGTGGCTATTGATACTTAATAGTGAGGATGACCTTGACATAAAGCATGGAGACATTCGGAGTTAAGCTGACCACTATAAACGGGTCAAGCAATTGGCCGCAGGCTCTGAAGCCGATAAGATGTGATCACAATGTACGTTGCAACTGGACCGGTGTGTTTTATGGTTTTTGGATGAAACTTTTGCTTTCTTGTCTTCCAAACTTCACAGAAGTAACTAATTGAGTCTCCTAAAATGTACCTGGAGCTTTAATGCTATGAAATGCGACACTTTACCTTAACGTCGGGTTTTAGCCTTATAAGTTGTAATATGAGATTTTATGTGAAAAGAAAAGGAAAAAAAGTTGTATCTCGTTACAAGAATTCACCCCGTGGCCCTGTGTAATACCATAATTACTCTCTTAAATTTCTCTTTGCTTAACAGCATCCATCCTGTTTTCTGTTGTTACGGTATACCTCACCGAAAAGACAAAGAACAATTGTGAAAATAGGCAAGAAGCCAGCATGCCCGGGCCTGCGCCTAATTTCAGGTTATGGTCTTTTTTCTTTGCAATGTAACATTATAAAACTATTTAATACTTTAGTCAAAATGATAATTAGAGCAGCCAGTTCAGTTCATTGCGTAAAAATGTAGTAGTTATTTTCTCTCAGTAATGTCAGCTAAAATTACATCAATAAATGAGAAACAAAGTACAGCACCAGAACCAACCTCAATACATGAATACACCACCAGAACCAACCTCAATACATGAATACAGCACCAGAACCAACCTCAGTACATGAATACAGCACCAGAACCAACCTCAATACATGAATACAGCAACAGAACCAACCCCATTACATAAATACAGCACCAGAACCAACCTCAGTACATGAATACAGCACCAGAACCAACCTCATTACATGAATACAGCACCAGAACCAACCTCAGCACATGAATAAAGCACCAAACTCAACCTCAGTACATGAATACACCACCAGAACCAACCTCAGTACATGAATACAGCACCAGAACCAACCTCAATACATGAATACAGCACCAGAACCAACCTCAGTACATGAATACAGCACCAGAACCCACCTCAATACATGAAAACAGCACCAGAACCAACCTCAATACATAAATACAGCACCAGAACCAACCTCAGTACAGAAATACAGCACCAGAACCAACCTCATTACATGAATACAGCACCAGAACCAACCTCAGTACAAGAATACAGCACCAGTACAAACCTGAGTACATGAATACAGCACCAGAACCAACCTCAGTACATGAATACAGCACCAGTACCAACCTGAGTACATGAATCCAGCACCAGAACCAACCTCAATACATGAATACAGCACCAGAACCAACCTCAGTACATAAATACAGCACCAGTACCAACCTCAGTACATGAATACAGCACCTGAGCCCACCTCAATACATAATTACAGCACCAGAACCAACCTCAATACATGAATACAGCACTAGAACCAACCTCAGTACAGGAATAAAGCACCAGAACCAACCACATTACATGAATACAGCACCAGAACCAACCTCAGTACATGAATACAGCACCAGAACCAACCTCAGTACATGAATACAGCACCAGTACCAACTTTAATACATGAATACAGCACCAGTACCAACTTTAATACATGAATACAGCACCAGAACCAACCTCAATACATGAATACAGCACCATAACCAAACTCAGTGCATGAATACTGCACCAGAACCAACCTCAGTACAGGAATACAGCACCAGAGCCAACCTCAGTACATGAATACAGCACCAGAACCAACCTCAGTGCATGAATACAGCAACAGAACCAACCTCAGTACATAATTACAGTACCAGAACCAACCTCAATACATAAATACAGCACCAGAACCAAACTCAGTACATGAATACTGCACCAGAACCAACCTCAGTACAGGAATACAGCACCAGAACCAACCTCAGTACAGGAATACAGCACCAGAACCAAACTCAGTACATGAATACTGCACCAGAACCAACCTCAGTATATGAATACAGCAACAGAACCAACCTCAATACATAATTACAGCACCAGAACCAACCTCAGTACATGAATACAGCACCAGAACCAACCTCAAAACATGAATACAGCACCAGAACCAACCTCAGTACATGAATACAGCAACAGAACCAACCTCAGTACATAATTACAGTACCAGAACCAACCTCAATACATGAATACAGCACCAGAACCAAACTCAGTACATGAATACTGCACCAGAACCAACCTCAGTACAGGAATACAGCACCAGAACCAACCACATTACATGAATACAGCACCAGAACCAACCTCAGTACATGAATACAGCACCAGAACCAACCTCAGTACATGAATACAGCACCAGTACCAACTTTAATACATGAATACAGCACCAGTACCAACTTTAATACATGAATACAGCACCAGAACCAACCTCAATACATGAATACAGCACCATAACCAAACTCAGTGCATGAATACTGCACCAGAACCAACCTCAGTACAGGAATACAGCACCAGAGCCAACCTCAGTACATGAATACAGCACCAGAACCAACCTCAGTGCATGAATACAGCAACAGAACCAACCTCAGTACATAATTACAGTACCAGAACCAACCTCAATACATAAATACAGCACCAGAACCAAACTCAGTACATGAATACTGCACCAGAACCAACCTCAGTACAGGAATACAGCACCAGAACCAACCTCAGTACAGGAATACAGCACCAGAACCAAACTCAGTACATGAATACTGCACCAGAACCAACCTCAGTATATGAATACAGCAACAGAACCAACCTCAATACATAATTACAGCACCAGAACCAACCTCAGTACATGAATACAGCACCAGAACCAACCTCAAAACATGAATACAGCACCAGAACCAACCTCAGTACATGAATACAGCAACAGAACCAACCTCAGTACATAATTACAGTACCAGAACCAACCTCAATACATGAATACAGCACCAGAACCAAACTCAGTACATGAATACTGCACCAGAACCAACCTCAGTACAGGAATACAGCACCAGAACCAACCACATTACATGAATACAGCACCAGAACCAACCTCAGTACATGAATACAGCACCAGAACCAACCTCAGTACATGAATACAGCACCAGTACCAACTTTAATACATGAATACAGCACCAGTACCAACTTTAATACATGAATACAGCACCAGAACCAACCTCAATACATGAATACAGCACCATAACCAAACTCAGTGCATGAATACTGCACCAGAACCAACCTCAGTACAGGAATACAGCACCAGAGCCAACCTCAGTACATGAATACAGCACCAGAACCAACCTCAGTACATGAATACAGCAACAGAACCAACCTCAGTACATAATTACAGTACCAGAACCAACCTCAATACATGAATACAGCACCAGAACCAAACTCAGTACATGAATACTGCACCAGAACCAACCTCAGTACAGGAATACAGCACCAGAACCAACCTCAGTACAGGAATACAGCACCAGAACCAAACTCAGTACATGAATACTGCACCAGAACCAACCTCAGTATATGAATACAGCAACAGAACCAACCTCAATACATAATTACAGCACCAGAACCAACCTCAGTACATGAATACAGCACCAGAACCAACCTCAAAACATGAATACAGCACCAGAACCAACCTCAGTACATGAATACAGCAACAGTACCAACCTCAGTACATAATTACAGTACCAGAACCAACCTCAATACATGAATACAGCACCAGAACCAAACTCAGTACATGAATACTGCACCAGAACCAACCTCAGTACAGGAATACAGCACCAGAACCAACCTCTGTACAGGAATACAGCACCAGAACCAAACTTAGTACATGAATACTGCACCAGAACCAACCTCAGTATATGAATACAGCAACAGAACCAACCTCAATACATAATTACAGCACCAGAACCAACCTCAGTACATGAATACAGCAGCAGAACCAACCTCAGTACATGAATACAGCACCAGAACCAACCTCAGTACATGAATACAGCACCAGAACCAACCTCAATACATGAATACTGCACCAGAACCAACCTCAGTACAGGAATACAGCACCAGTACCAACCTCAGTACAGGAATACAGCACCAGAACCAACCTCAGTACATGAATACAGCAACAGAACCAACCTCAGTACATGAATACAGCACCATAACCAACCTCAGTACAGGAATACAGCACCAGAACCAACCTGAGTACATGAATACAGCACCAGAACCAACCTCAATACATGAATACAGCACCAGAACCAACCTCAGTACATAAATACAGCCCCAGAGCCAACCTCAATACATGAGTACAGCACCAGAACCAACCTCAGTACATGAATACAGCACCACAACCAACCTCAGTACAGGAATATAGCACCAGAACCAACCTCAATACATGAATCTAGCACCAGAACCAACCTCAATACATGAATCCAGCACCAGAACCAACCTCAATACATGAATCCAGCACCAGAACCAACCTTAATACATGAATACAGCACCAGAACCAACCTCAGTACAAGAATACAGCACCAGAACCAACCTCAGTACAGGAATACAGCACCAGAACCAACCTCAGTACAGGAATACAGCACCAGAACCAACCTCAGTACAGGAATACAGCACCAGAACCAACCTCAGTACATAAACAAAGCACCAGAACCAACCTCATTACATGAATACAGCACCAGAACCAATATCAATACATGAATACAGCACCAGAACCAACCTCAGTACATGAACACAGCACCAGAACCAACCTCAGTACATGAATACAGCACCAGAGCCAACCTCCGTACAGGAATACAGCACCAGAACCAACCTGAGTACATGAATACAGCACCAAAACCAACCGCATTACATGAATACAGCACCAGAGCCAACCTTAATACATGAATACAGCACCAGAACCAACCTCAGTACAAGAATACAGCACCAGTACCAACCTGAGTACATGAATACAGCACCAGAACCAACCTCAATACATGAATAAAGCACCAGAACCAACCTCAGTACATGAATACAGCACCAGAACCAACCTCAGTACAGGAATATAGCACCAGAACCAACCTCAATACATGAATCCAGCACCAGAACCAACCTCAATACATGAATACAGCACCAGAACCAACCTCAGTACATGAATACAGCACCAAAACCAACCTCAGTACAGGAATACGGCACCAGAACCAACCTCAATACATGAATACAGCACCAGAACCAACCTCATTACATGAATACATCAGCAGAACCAACCTCAATACAGGAATACAGCACCAGAACCAACCTCAGTACATGAATACAGCACCAGAACCAACCTCAGTACATGAACACAGCACCAGAGCCAACCTCAATACATGAATACAGCACCAGAACCAACCTCAGTACTTGAATACAGCACCAGAACCAGCCTCAGTACAGGAATTCAGCACCAGAACCAACCTCAGTACATGAATACAGCACCAGAACCAAACTGATAACATAAATAGAGCCTCTGCAGGATAAAGAGAAAAGCATGACTAATGCTCAAAGAACAATCTGAGACCAAGCATATAAGATGTAAGAGATATCAGAATTGAATACACTTTCTAATTTGGGGGGATCTCCATGAGGCCTCCCTGTAGTGTTTTCAAGCTTGAATAGTAAGTCCTCTTGGATCCGAAATGCGTTGCACCGTACTTTTACTGTTACTTGAATAAAATCTTTGAACGATACCTTCCGGATCCAAGGGGACTTACTATTCAAGCTTCAATACGCTACAGGGGGGCCTCATGGAGATCCTCCTAAATTAGAAAGTTTATTCACTTCCAATATCTCTTACATCTTATATGCATGATCTCAGATTGTTCCTTGAGCATTAGCCATTCTTTTCTCCTTATCCTGCACTTCCTATTCCTGGACTGCTTGCATGCTCTCTGGTCTTTGGGCTGTTTGCTCTCCATTTCCATGGATATCACCGAGGGAATCACTAAAATATAACTTTTATTAGGTAAAGATAAAAATAAAAATGTATAAAAGGCGTGGACTCTTATTCCAGTTACACTCCTACTGGACAAGTAGATATTCTAACAGTAGTAAGTCCATATAAGTATATACCAGATGATGCGCTAAGTTCTAACTCCACAACCACAATGACCCCATCTATATTGTTGGTGCATGGGTCAAGATATATATTATGGTTGTGTACAGCTCCACGTGTATAAATGGCCACAAGGGCTAACAAAGCACAATGTAGGTTATATTTTTTGTATTTATACGTTGGAGCCGATAAATGGGTAAAGGCCAGAATAATAAATGTAACCCCCGTCTGGCAGAGTATTGAGGCATATATTAATGCCCAGGAAATATAGCATCAATCAGGTATATACTATGTGGTATATCCCCTATTATGGTGGATAATACCCTGATGCGATAACCAGCTATAGTAAACACGGTCACTAATTTTATCTATATAGTGACTCGCTTGACTGACGTCATTTAGCGTGTTTATCTAGTTTATATAAAAGCTGGCAAATAGACTGCAGCGCTGAGTGGTCTGTAACTAGGAGTTAAATGGTGCAAGGACATATTACAGCACCAAACGTTCCTTTTATTTTACCACATTCCCATTAGGGACAGACACAGCGGAGAGTCTTAGACCAGGGTCATTAACTCATAAGACCCTGTCACATGGACTAAACACTGCTGAGTGCAGCTAATAAAAACAGCTGATCACTGCTTCACTAGAGATGAATGCCGCTGTTTGTGAGATTTTATAATCACTAGCAGCTACTACGCGTTTCCACGGTCCTTAATGCAGTGACCGCATCATCAGGATGGTGAATCTAGGTTATAGAACCGAACAGCCTGAACGGCTGTGTGAAAATGAGCAGCAATGGTATGTTGTCCAGAGCAGAGGCTTTTTAAAGTACAAGCCACGCCTCCCAGCAGGGGGGCTCGTCCCCAGTGCTCCAATGAGCATCAACCAACACTAAACTGTGCCTCAGCGAAAACCCGTGATGGAACGGGATTCCCGCACATGTGCAGTAGCCCCAACGGGTCCGGGACGCCAACCACTGCCAACCTTAGGAGGTATAGCAGAGTCGGCGCCCGGCACCCCGGAACCGCTGCGCGCGGCAGAGATAAGTGCTGCTGAGGATAAAGAAGCCTTTTTTGCTGCATTAGTATACAACGGTGCCCAGATGGAATTTAACGCTCAGTATGTTAATCCTTCAGTATCATGGCCCAAAAGAACGCATGGATAGAATACCCAAGTGCTCCTAAATAAGAAAGTTTATTCACTTCCAATATCTCTTACATCTTATATGCATGATCTCAGATTGTTCCTTGAGCATTAGCCATTCTTTTCTCCTTATCCTGCACTTCCTATTCCTGGACTGCTTGCATGCTCTCTGGTCTTTGGGCTGTTTGCTCTCCATTTCCATGGATGCAAGGAAATCTGCAATTGATTACCCTATCTGAGGCCCATCTACAGTAACCTATGGTCAAGTTCTCTTGGCCATAGATTCAGAGGTGAGATTTTCTGCTAAAAACCATTGGCACCTTTCTTTGTAGTTCTCTTTATTTGGAGCACCATCCTTAATCTTTTCATAAGTAGAGCCTCAAAACCAAACTAATAACACAAATACATCACCAGAACCAAGCTCATAACATAAATACATTTCGAGAACCAAGTTCAGTACATAAATACAGCACCAGAACCAAGTTCAGTACATAAATACAGCACCAGAACCAAGTTCAGTACATAAATACAGCACCAGAACCAAGTTCAGTACATAAATACATCACCAGAAACAAACTCACCTATATATATATATATATATATATATATATATATATATATATATATATATATATATATATATATATATATATATATATATATATATATATATATAAAGGTGAAAGCACTCACTCACTGACTGATTCGCCACTAATTCTCTAACTTCCTGGTGTGGTACAAACATGAAATTTTCCTAAATAGGCAAAGTAAAGGGGTCACAACATGATTATTCAATGCTAATTGCAAAAGTAAGTGCACCTGGAACTTCCCTTTGTCATACAAGCATGAAATTTGACACATGCATTCTTTAGGTCCTAATTAGGAAAAGTAAATGTGTCACAACTTGATTATTCAATGCTAAGTGTAAAAGTATTGGCACCCTTATGTAATGTACCTCATCTAATTCTCTAACTTCCTGGTGTCCTATAAATTTGAAATTTGGCACAACCATTCTTTTGGTCCTAAATAGGAAAAGTAAAGGGGTCCCTTTTGGGTGGTGTAGTAGTCCTTTTTTTAATTTCAGTATGCCGTCTGTTTTCACATGGGCAAAAAGAACTACCTAAAAGCGGACAGCATCTGAGTGCTGTCAAAATTTTTTTGCATCCCCACTGACTTGAATAGGTAAGTCTCATCTGCAAATCGGATCATAAAAGTGTGTGCTGTGCTCTTTTTTTATCCAATCCGTGTGTCGGTGTGTCTGTGTGCTGTCATGTCTAGTCAGTTGTACACTTATACAGTACACAAACTAAAAACACCCTTTTGTGCCTTTGTCCTTAGTTTAGTATTTGGTGGGTTCCAGCTTGGTTATGATTGTTTTGCTAATGTCTGGTTCAATATATCCCATATGTGTGGGACTTAGTCTGTGGAAGTATTAAGGTGATTTCTGTGTTACTGTCAGGGCTTGAACCCATGACCTCTTGCATTCTAGTTGGCAGCTCTCTCCACTCTGTTCTTGATTGCACTTCATATATAAGCGTATTACCGGAACGAATGCCTTGCAGAAAGTTGTAACAGTTTTAATAAAAGGCAACGCGTTTCAGTGCCCCCACGCTGGCACCTTTTTGGCTTGAGAAAGGTGCCAGCGTGTGGGCACTGAAACGCGTTGCCTTTTATTAAAACTGTTACAACTTTCTGTGAGGTATTCGTTCCGCTAATATACTTGGAGTCATCACTTAGAGGAGGGGGTGTTTGGACATCATACCCCCCTCCTGCCAAGTAAGTGTTTTTTTTATTTGAGGCATGGAGTGTATCTAGTATATGCACGCCCTGCTCAGTACCGTATCCGGTAGTGCAGGATTGAACTTTTCCTAACAGTACGTTGTTTTCTTAGTTTTTGCCATGGCGCAAATCACGATTTCACAGTCTGATTTCTTTCATGTATAAATTGAGTGCCTCATTTATGTTGTTCTGACTGTATATGTTCTATTAAGGTGGAGACAGAAAGAGACTCTTGTAGACTTCTGTGTGTTTATTACATTCCACCTCTTGTTAGAAGATTTACACACAGATAGAACAGCAAATTTATAACTCTACAAGTTCTGTGCTGTTCCTCTCCCTGAGCTATGATACAGAGATAACTAAACTTGAGCTGGAATGTAGTGACTGATCTCATAACCCTGTAAGACCTGACAGACAGATTGCTAAAATAGGAAGATTTTGTTTTTCTGGTGACTCTGGGTAATAAGACATTGAGCCTACGTTCGAGGTTTAATAATTAGGCTTGTTTGTAGTCATAGAGAAGTGCATGTGAATAACCTACAGAAATGAATGGAACATGTAGCGAGATTGATCTGTGCTGGATAGACTTACATTTTGTTTAAATTTTCAGTCTCATACTGGTAGGATTGTTTTTATTCAGTCTAAGGGCTACCTGATTGCTGCATTGGAGCCTGTAATTCCACTAATGGATTAAAAAACTTCAGGGAATTTTCTGTTAGACAGTCATTTGACATTGCAGCAGGGATTCCGAATGAACAGAATTTGCATAAACGAATTAAAAGACTTTAGGGAAGTTTTCATCAGAAAAACCCATTCAGGGAATGATCTTTGCAATTGCAGCTCATCTGGGATGAGTAAATAAATGTTTTTTCTCTTCAATATCTTAAGAGTTACGGTACATTCCAGTGGGAAGGCTGCGCTCCAACTGGAGAACAGAGGGTAATAACTGGCGACCTGTGATATTACTGCACAATAGACAGGATATAAATGTTGTTATTTGCTATATAATTATTGTTACTTGATAAGTAATAAGGTGGATTTGTTATTTTTGTGTATTGTTGTATGTGTGTCAAGGGCCCATATATGTGTAATTTATCTGTTTGTATAAGTTATATGGTAGATGTGTATGATTGGACACAGACTGGGAGAGACACGCCCATACAGTTAGCCAGAGCACAAGGGGTAGAGCTAGCTGGTGAAAGGGGTGGGAGAAAAAATAGGTAGAATTTTTCTAAAGGGACAGTTTTTGCCCCTCCTTAACACCAACCAACCTAGTATGGAAGAGGCGTTTCTCCATTTGAGTGGAGTATATTTATATATTCTTGATATGTGCACAACATAAATACACGATGTATTCAATATATTGGGTTTTACTTATTTGAATACTATTGAATTATGATTAGAGATGAGTGAGCACGCTCGGATAAGACAGTTACTCGAGCGAGCATTGCTCTTCTTGAGTAACTGCATTCTCGTCCAAGCAGAGTCCGGAACAGGTGGGGGGCAGGGGGCAGTGGGGGGGAGAGTGAGAGAGATCTCCCCCCCCGCTACCCCACCACCCCTCGCTCACCCCTGCCGCGCCCCCAAACATGCTAGGACGAGAATGCAGTTACTCGAGAAGAGCGATGCTCGTTTGAGTAACTGCCTTATCTGAGCGTGCTCGCTCACCTCTAATTATGATGCTAAAACTGTAATGAGACAATGATGAACTTAATGAGCCTGATAAGCGCATGGCAAACAGAATTAAATTAATAACAAGGATTTACTTAAAGAGTATTACATTTTCAATATGGATAACAAACATAAGTATTTAAAAAGTTTATATTAAATATGTGCCAACGGGTTATTTATATGTACTGCAAATCACATTCGGTGTAAGGAACTAACACTGCTTGCTTGGATTGACTGTCTGACAATAAATAAGGACCTGTGTCATACTTCTTAGGTATGTTGTATACACTCAACAGCCAAAAGTAATATATTCTAGCTCTGATATATATATATACACTACCATTCAAAAGTTTGGGGTCACATTGAAATGTCCTTATTTTTGAAGGAAAAGCACTGTACTTTTCAATGAAGATAACTTTAAACTAGTCCTAACTTTAAACAAATGCACTCTATACATTGCTAATGTGGTAAATGACTATTCTAGCTGCAAATGTCTGTTTTTTTGTGCAATATCTACAAAGGTGTATAGAGGCCCATTTCCAGCAACTATCACTCCAGTGTTCTAATGGTACAATGTGTTTGCTCATTGGCTCAGAAGGCTAATTGATGATTAGAAAACCCTTGTGCAATCATGTTCACACATCTGAAAACAGTCTAGCTCGTTACAGAATCTACAAAACTGACCTTCCTGTGAGCAGATTGAGTTTCTGGAGCATCACATTTGTGGGGTCAATTAAACGCTCAAAATGGCCAGAAAAAGAGAACTTTCATCTGAAACTCCACAGTCTATTCTTGTTCTTAGAAATGAAGGCTATTCCATGCGAGAAATTGCTAAGAAATTGAAGATTTCCTATAACGGTGTGTACTACTCCCTTCAGAGGACAGCACACACAGGCTCTAACCAGAGTAGAAAAAGAAGTGGGAGGCCGCGTTGCACAACTAAGCAAGAAGATAAGCACATTAGAGTCTCTAGTTTGAGAAACAGATGCCTCACAGGTACCCAACTGGCATCTTCATTAAATAGTACCCGCAAAACACCAGTGTCAACATCTACAGTGAAGAGGCGGCTGCGGGATTTTGGGCTTCAGGGCAGAGTGGCAAAGAAAAAGCCATATCTGAGACTGGCCAATAAAAGAAAAAGATTAAGATGGGCAAAAGAACACAGACATTGGACAGAGGAAGACTGGAAAAAAGTGTTGTCGACGGATGAATCCAAGTTTGAGGTGTTTGGATCACAAAGAAGAATGTTTGTGAGACGCAGAACAAATGAAAAGATGCTGGAAGAATGCCTGACGCCATCTGTGAAGCATGGTGGAGGTAATGTGATGGTCTGGGGTTGCTTTGGTGCTGGTAATGTGGGAGATTTGTACAGGGTAAAAGGGATTCTGAATAAGGAAGGCTATCACTCCATTTTGCAACGCCATGCCATACCCAGTGGACAGCGCTTGATTGGAACCAATTTCATCCTACAACAGGACAATGACCCTAAACACACCTCCAAATTGTGCAAGAACTATTTACAGCAGAAGCAGGCAGCTGGTATTCTATCGGTAATGGAGTGGCCAGCGCAGTCACCAGATCTGAACCCCATTGAGCTGTTGTGGGAGCAGCTTGACCGTATGGTACGCCAGAAGTGCCCATCCAACCAATCCAACTTGTGGGAGATGCTTCTAGAAGCGTGGGGTGCAATTTCACAAGCTTACCTCAACAAATTAACAGCTAGAATGTCAAAGGTGTGCAATGCTGTAATTGCTGCAAAAGGAGGATTCTTTGACGAAAGCAAAGTTTGATGTAAAAACAATGTTATTTCAAATACAAATCATTATTTCTAACCTTGTCAATGTCTTGACTCTATTTTCTATTCATTTCACAACGCAAGGTGGTGAATAAGTGTGACTTTTCATGGAAAACACAAAATTGTTTGGGTGACCCCAAACTTTTGAACGGTAGTGTATATATATATCTTTATTTTGAAGGTGTTATGTCTGAAGCCATAGATTGGTTGTTTATGAGAGTAAGCAGAAAGACGGTAAAGAACACAACTGTCTTTAATTCATGAAATCAGAAAATTAATAAACATTGACCCCTTAACGCCACAGGACGTAACTGTACGTCCTGGCAGAGGGGTACTTAACACAACAGGATGTACACTTACACCCTGTGGATAGTGCAAGATCAGAAGAGATTCTGTGCTATCCAGCAGTGGGAGTCAGCTGTCACAATAGCCGGCCTCCTGCTGCAACAGTGGGGGGGGGGGGGGCATCAGGACAGTTCCCCTGCTGTTAACCCCTTCTCTGCCACGATCTATGTAGATGTGGCATGTAAGGGGGTCACAGAGGGAGCGCGCTCCCTCCGTAACGTCATCGGACCCCACAATGTAATCGCAGAGGGCTGACGGATTGCCATGGCAAAAGGACACCAGCTACAGGAGTCCTGCTTTGCCATTGCCTATGATTACTATTACTAGCGATAAGGCATTGCAGGACAGAAGTCCTGCAATGTCTCATCATAGCGATCATAACAGCTATGGTACAATTTCCCTTATAGGGACATAAATAGTGTCAAAAAAAGAAACGTGCTTTTTCCCTATTAATTTTAAAAAAAGGTAAAAAATTAAAATCCTATAAATTTGGTATCGTTGTATTCATTAAAAATAAACTCAAGCAAAATGCTTTTTTTCATTTTGCCTCCCAAAAAAACGCAATACAAGTGGTCAAAAAAAGCAGTATGTAGTCCAAAAAGGTACCCATAAAAACTACATCTCGTCACACAAAAAAATAAGCCCTCACAGAGTTCCATCCATGGAAAAATAAAGAAGTTATAGGACTTTGAATGCAGCGGAAAAAAAACGAAAAAAAGGTTTTTATTGTGGAAAAGTGTAAAAAACCTAAAAAAAGGACAAATAATTTTGGTATAGTTGTATTCATAGCAACCCGCAGAAAAAATGTATTGTGTCATTTATGCTGCATGATTAACACTGTAAAAAAAATCCCCCCAAAAATTAATAAAAGTTTTACAATATAATTTATGTACCTAAAAATGGCACCAATAAAAACTACAGTTTGCCACGCAAAAAACAAGACTTCATATGGCCATGTCGACAGAAAAGTAAAAAAGTTATGGCTTTTGAAAAATGGAGAATGGAGATAAAAATTCTCCAAAAATCATTGCATCCTTATGCCCAAAAAAGGCCGTGTACTTAAGGGGTTAAACAGAATTCCATTGGTAACGGAGTTTTAGAATGTTTTTGCAGATAGCTTCAGATATTCTAAAGACGGGTCATGAAAAACAGGATATGCACTGGCCATTTAACGTGAAGTACTACTACAACAACCACTCGTACCTAGGATGTCAACCTGGAAGGTGCAGCTGATGCACTCACTGAGGCATGTGAGATGGCTGGAGGTAAGCCGCACAAAAGATCTAGGTACTCTTTGAGCATCACCATCAATTATGGGCCCATTGGCGTAGTAGAAGCTTTGTGGGGTACTTGGGCAAGCCAATCAGAAAATTAGAAATGCAGAAGCTGTATCAGACTTGTTGTCGGCACTAGCTCTACCCAAACAGATAGCCATCATCAAAGTCCAGGCTCATACAAAGGAGACAACTCCTGAGATCCTAGGGAACCAGAGAGCAGATGCAGCAGCCAAAGCAGTGGCCTGACTCCCCTTAGATGAGGTAACGGCCATTAACCTGGTTGTAACCGAAACGGGCGTGGATATCTCTCTGTTGTCTACTTTGCAGGAACAGGCCTCAAAGGGAGAAAAAGAGGAATGGCCCAAAAAGGGTGCAGAGCCCGATAAGAAGGGAGTCTAGAGGAAAGGTAAACACCTGTACCTCCCCTGAATGCTCTACTCTTTGAGCCACAGGCAAACTTACCATTCTAAAAAGGAGGTAATCTGTGGTGTTGTGTCTTCTGCTTGGACTGCCCCAGGGTTCAACAATTCTGCTACAAGGTTTGAACTGGCAGAGATTGCCTGTGCCAGTTATAGCCCAGGTAAAATGGTAAAGATGCCAACATGCTGTATGACCATCTTACCTTTTTCAGAGACTGCAAGTGGGCCTCACCCAACTGCTAGTGGCGGGCAATTATGAGCATATCTTTGTCTATTTGCTCTCAGACAAGAATCTGGCTAAGAAGATGTTGTCAGAGGTAGTATGGCAGTATGGAGACCCCTGAGGTAATAGAGGGTGATAGGGACCACATCTTGTTAATGGAGTTCTCAAGAGGATTCAGAATCTCTTGATGGTTGTGCAAGTGTCTTGCACATCACGGTTCACAAAGCAATGGCAAGAAAGATAGACTCAATAGGAGCCTCAACCTTTAAAGGGGTTGTCCCGAGGCAGCAAGTGGGTCTATACACTTCTGTATGGCCATATTAATGCACTTTGTAATGTACATTGTGCATTAATTATGAGCCATACAGAAGTTATAAAAAGTTTTTTACTTACCTGCTCCGTTGCTGGCGTCCTCGTCTCCATGGTGCCGACTAATTTTTGGCCTCCGATGGCCAAATTAGCCGCGCTTGCGCAGTCCGGGTCTTCAGCAGTCTTCTATGGAGCCGCTCGTGCCAGAGAGCGGCTCCGTGTAGCTCCGCCCCGTCACGTGCCGATTCCAGCCAATCAGGAGGCTGGAATCGGCAGTGGACCGCACAGAAGAGCTGCGGTCCACGAAGACAGAGGATCCCGGCGGCCATCTTCAGCGGTAAGTATTGAAGTCACCGGAGCGCGGGGATTAAGGTAAGCGCTCCGGTAAACTTTCTTTACTTCCCTGCATCGGGGTTGTCTCGCGCCGAACGGGGGGGGGGGTTGAAAAAAAAAAAAACCCGTTTCGGCGCGGGACAACCCCTTTAAGATTAGTGAGGTCAACGAGGAGAAATGGAAACCGAGCATAATGTCTACTCATTACTGCATACTCTATCAGGAACAAGCCGATGGAAAAATGCCACTTCATCCTTGGAGATCTTGTTTGGCTGGAGATAGATCCATGCTTCCCGCAACAGACACAAGCCATGCACAGAAGAATGGTACAAAGCCTCTGCATCTGATGGGTTTTATAGTCGAACCCTATAGTTGGGTCGGGGGCATTGCAAGTTGTTTTTCTAGAATTATATATCTTAGTTCAGACACTGATAACGGCACAAGTTTACTTCACGGTTATTGTTGAATTGTTTATCAGATGTACACTGGAAATATTCACACTCTTGCTTTTCCTAGCAGTAGACCTGTCAATGATGCCAGTCTGATACTTACAAGCACCTCTTCTCTTTGTGAGACGACTCATCTCCAACAAAGAGACTCAGACAAATGTACATTATGACGCAGCCTCAGAAGCTCCGAGAGCGTGTCTGATATGGCAATCTTATGGACAACCATAAGACCAACGATAAGGATGAGGGTCATTTGGCCTACCGCTTACTCATCAGAGGGGATGCAGCTGGAGGAATGATGTTATACTTGTTTCTGAATTCTATCCATTGCTCGGACAACTGTGGGACGAATTAGCAGAAGCCACTTATTATCTACATTACCAGATCTTTACTGTGTTGGGTGTAGTTAAAGCTTTATTCTGTTTATGCTGCAGTTAATATCTTAAAGGGGTTGTCCCGCGGCAGCAAGTGGGTCTATACACTTCTGTATGGCCATAATAATGCACTTTGTAATGTACATTGTGCATTAATTATGAGCCATACAGAAGTTATAAAAAGTTTTATACTTACCTGCTCCGTTGCTGGCGTCCTCGTCTCCATGGTGCCGACTAATTTTCGCCCTCCGATGGCCAAATTAGCCGCGCTTGCGCAGTCCGGGTCTTCTCCTCTTCTCTATGGGGCTCCGTGTAGCTCCGTGTAGCTCCGCCCCGTCACGTGCCGATTCCAGCCAATCAGGAGGCTGGAATCGGCAATGGACCGCACAGAAGCCCTGCGGTCCATGAAGACAGAGGATCCCGGCGGCCATCTTCAGCAGGTGAGTATGAAGACGCCGGACCGCCGGGATTCAGGTAAGCGCTGTGCGGGTGGTTTTTTTAACCCCTGCATCGGGGTTGTCTCGCACCGAACGGGGGGGGGGTTTAAAAAAAAAAAAACCCGTTTCGGCGCGGGACATCTCCTTTAATGGTTTGTAGACCTTATTAGCTTACATTGCGTAAGACACAAATCCAATGAGTTACCAAAGTCATACGCCCTAGGGAACTCCTGTGTGCCGTTTCTCACCCCCCTCTCCGTCATACAGTTGGTGTCTCTTGTTCTTTCTCCGATGACGATCATGAATTAATTTGGACACATGAGAGAACGCAGATCCCGGTAGCCTTATTGCCGATACTAAATTTTAAGGAGTTTCCAACAGACCCTAATACAGGGATCATGAAAAAGGTTGAAATAACTGGTTGCCTTTTTGGAGAGAGACGAACAGTCGTGGGGACAAACGGGGTTGCTAAGCTGCCCCCACAGAGCAAACGTTGTGAGAGATTAAGGCCGCATTCACACGGCCAAGAAAATCATTTCTGTTTTGCAAGACGCACACAGATCCCGCATGAATATGAACCCCATTCTTTTGAATGGGGTCATAGGCATAAGCAATTTTTTTTGCCTGCACTGCGGTGTTGGAAGAAATTTCGGCATGTCCTATCTTTGTGTGTTCCCTCGGAATGCCTTGCCTATTGTCCTCAAAAATAAGTGCAAGGTGCATGCCAGTGCGATGTCAGGCTTTCCATTGGGAATAATGGTAGACGCTTGCTGATCCTTTCAGCTGCGCTGGAGGGTCGCTACTTCCCTGAGGTGATGTAGGCATTTTTAACACAAAAACACCCCACATTCACGTGAAAATCGCACCTTCCTGAGCACGATATCGGGCCGAGTTTCATTACCTGATATTGCGCTCCCCTGTGTGAAATTTGCCTTAGTGGCAGAGTGTAATGGGAACGTCCAGTCGGGGCTCACATAAATCAATGTTATTGTCATTTTATTGCATCAAGATGCAAATACAAAGGATGGGTTTCAGACCCTACCTATTTTTTATGAGCTTGGTTCTGGGACTGTATCTATGTACTGACTATTGTTCTACTGCAGTATTTATGTACTGCAGTTGGTTTGTGCTATATTTATGTTATGAGCTTGGTACTGGTTCTGTATTTGTAATAGGCTTAATTCTGGTATTGTATTTATGTACTGAGCTTGTTGCTGGTTCTGTATTCATGTACAGAGCTTGATTCTGGTGCTGTATTTATGTACTGAGGTTGGTTCATGCCGTAATTATGTTATGAGTTTGGTTTTAGTGTTGCATTTTGTTCCTAAAATTGATTCTGGTATGGTATCTATGTACTGAGCTTGGTTCTGGGACTGTATATATCTTATGGACTTGATTTTAGTACTGTATTCATCTTACTAGCTTGGTTCTGGTGTTGTATTTATGAGTTTGGCTCTGTTGCTCTATTTATGTTACGTTGTAGTATTTAGTCACTGAGCTGTTCCGGTGAGGGTATGCAACCATCTTGCTGCTTTCTGCACAAGCAAAGTACTGGCAGATTGCCTATCAATGCAAAGTACATAGTTTTTTCTTCTTATGACAGGTCGGCACCCAAAACCATTTCAACCAAGGTGCCATCTAATCTAAGGCCGGCCCTGGACACCAGGAACTGTTTGCAACTTCTACTTTACTTCAGCACCCAAGATACAGTATCTTCTTCCTGGATGATCTTAGGAATCTTTACCGGGGGTCTTGAGGCTGGCTGATGTAATCCCGGTTCCTCTGGTCTTGTCCATATAATCTATGGAAGAAGCCACGCTTCACTGATCCATTCCGCCTTACTTCATGCAACCATACCAATATATTGCTCTTTTTAAGTGTCCTGCTCAGGAAGGCTGTGTGCTCCACTGTAAATGATGTCACTTATTTGTTTTGGACCTCCTCAAATAAAAATCCTGAAATGTTCTTCCACAGTTCCCAAAATACTAAGACCTGTAATACGGAAAATGCATTACCATGCGACGTCCTAAAAGGAGTGCACATACTGTATATTCTGTGAATGTCGTCTTCTGCCTCTGAAGTTATTCCCCGGGGCTTCCAGTATTAAACAAAAATGAGATACTTCAAACCTCAGAAGCGGATTTTATTACCGATCCAATACACGGCGCAATTCTGTACTGAATGACGGACTTTTATTTATTTACACAAGCAGCTTGTGTAGCTTTGGTTCATTGAGTAGGAAAATACGCCTTGTAAAAGAACGCTGTCCTTACATGAGCGGCACAGCTTGTTTACAGGATACTCCCAGAAATGCCTGATGTCAGAGTGAAACTCTTATAGGGATCGTAATCCCTAATTGCATTTTCCGGTTTTATGTTCTGTAAATAGAATTTAATCGCCGTGTAAATAAAAGTTCTAAAACTTTCTAATGCACTTTGTGGAGAATGTACTGAAGATTGGTGATTGTATGTTAAAGGGGTGGTCCGAGTACATAACAACTTACCTTTGCAGCGTCCCGTAGGGTGCCACCAGACACAAGGCACACGTTGAGCAGCTGGGAGGGTAGAGTGGTCACTTGTCACAGTGGCACTTACCAGGTTCTGTACCGGAGGGACACAAGTAGCCTCGGCCAGAGCATTGTGGGCCTCTTCCGGACACCCCTAGGATAGGGATGCCCAATAAACTGGAGGACAGGGATAGGGGATGTCACGAGTGACGCCACCGTTCCGTTACCCACCGGTATGACCCTCGGTGGTAAATAATGGAGCCACAAACAGAAGTAACGTACCTCAGGTCCCTGGTAAAACTTTACTAAACGTAAGTTCCAGATGATGATACAGTTTACATAAAAAAGGCAGTGTAGGTAAAGAAGTAGGCTTAAGAGTACCTCCACCCAGTGATCCCAGACTTCAAAATGGCCGGATGTGAAAAACAAATGGGTGTACCTCTACGCGGTGATCCCACACTTTAGGACAGCCGCATAGGAAAAGTAATCACGTAGTACCTCTGCACTAGTCCTGGCTGTATGTACCTTCTCTTGCTCATGCTCTCTCTCTTTCAAGGTACACACTCTGCCACGTTTTCCGTCACACAGGCAAACAGGAACCGCTCCTGTTCCTCCATTCTTCACCACATGGGAGTTGAAGGTCCCCCCATGTGGCTGGTACTCTGAAGACTCAGGAACCCAGAAGAATTGACTAAGCCCGAAGACCTCTTCCCCCTCTCACACACTCCTTTTTATATTCTCACTCACACCACGAGACATGCAAACACTTACTGTAACTCCTCTCTTGCTGCAGCTATGCAATACACATAACAATATGACAAGACATTTTTGCACAGTGCACCAACACAAGACATGACATGTATGACATTTATCTAGGGGGCCGGGAATAGATGTACTGGGTCACTACACCCTTTAATAAGATTTTCAGTATTAAAATAACAAGCAGAGCATTACTTACTTCTCCTCCACCACCAGCATTCTATACTGCAACCCCGCTGTGGTCCCGGTGTTTGTTTTGACAGCAGCCATCAAAGGAAGTCAGGTGACTGATGCAGCCACTCAGGGTCACATTCCCAAACTCCTGGTATCATGGGGCTCAGGGGTGCCGATGCCAGGAGAATGGGAGGTGATGCCGCAGCCCTACGGGCATAGGGCTCCTGGAAAAGAAAGCTAAGTTGTCAGTAATTACAGCAGGAGGCATCATAGAAAGTCCGGCTGTGCAGAGTCCTGTTTTTTTGCGCTCCCCTCTCTACATCAAGCCTATCAGGTATTTACCTTAGAGGAGTAAACTGCCATCATACTAACCTGAGAAATGGATAGCAAGAGACTTACTAACAAATAACCCCCAGCAAACGAAATATCCACAGACTTAACATTCATCCAGTTGACCTAATTGTATCCCGGTAAACAGGAAGGACTTTGTTTTAACCCTTTGCAATCCAATTTTGGATTCAGGGTTTCCTAGGGGGCTTTCTCTTTCTGCCATTATACAATGGCGCCATCTGCTGGCTAGAGCCAGTACCGCGGAATGTGAAATGCTGGAGAGGCCCCCGACAACAGAGCGGCCAGTAATCTACAGTAAGAATACCTTGCCGGACGTCCTCTGACATTGGAGCTGTACAGCCTTCAATCAGAATGTCTTTGGACGTCAGAGAGTGGATTGGAAAGGGTTAAATGGTTCCTGACTCTAGTTGTTCACTTGATTACACTTGTGAACGAGGACTGTAAGACAGACATTCGAGAGTTTGGAAGACATTTCCCGACCGATTCGACCTTGTTTGTTTTACCACTGTATGGTTAATAAAGTTACATAAGCAGTAGAGATGAGCGAGCACCAAAATGCTCGGGTGCTCGTTACTCGGGACGAAATTATCGCGATGCTCGAGGGTTCGTTTCGAGTAACGAACCCCATTGAAGTCAATGGGCGACCGGAGCATTTTTGTATTTCGCCGATGCTCGCTAAGGTTTTCATGTGTGAAAATCTGGGCAATTCAAGAAAGTGATGGGAACGACACAGAAACGGATAGGGCAGGCGAGGGGCTACATGTTGGGCTGCATCTCAAGTTCACAGGTCCCACTATTAAGCCACAATACCGGCAAGAGTGGGCCCCCCCCCCTCCCAACAACTTTTACTTCTGAAAAGCCCTCATTAGCAATGCACACCTTAGCTAAGCACCACACTACCTCCAACAAAGCACAATCACTGCCTGCATGACACTCCGCTGCCACTTCTCCTGGGTTACATGCTGCCCAACCCCCCCCCAGCACGACCCAGTGTCCACAGCGCACACCAAACTGTCCCTGCCCAGCCTTCAGCTGCCCTCATGCCACACCACCCTCATGTCTATGTATAAGTGCGTCTGCCACAGGAAAAGCAGGCACACACTGCAGAGGGTTGGCATGGCTAGGCAGCGACCCCCCCATAAAAGGGGCGGGCTGATAGTCCACAATGCTGTACAGAAGCAATGAGAAATCCAATCCTGTGCCACCTCCATCTGTAGCTGCACACGTGGGCATAGCAATGGGGAACCTATGTGCCACACACTATTTATTCTGTCAAGGTGTCTGCACGCCCCAGTCAGACCGCGGTTTTTTATAAATAGTCACAGGCAGGTACAACTCCGCAATAGGAATTCCGTGTGCACCCACAGCATGGGTGGCTCCCTGGAACCCACCGGCGGTACATAGAAATATCCCATTGCATTGCCCAACACAGCTGAGGTAGTAATGTCGTGCTTAATGCAGGTGGGCTTCGGCCCACACTGCATGCCCCAGTCAGACTGGGGTTCTTTTCAAGTGTACAGATGTAGTAAAAACTCCGTGTGCACCTACAGCATGGGTGGGTGCCAGGAAGCCACCGGCGGTACATAGAAATATCCCATTGCATTGCCCAACACAGCTGAGGTAGTAATGTCGTGCTTAATGCAGGTGGGCTTTGGCCCACACTGCATGCCCCAGTCTGACTCGGGTTCTTTTCAAGTGTACAGATGTAGTAAAAACTCCGTGTGCACCTACAGCATGGGTGGCTCCCAGGAACCCACCGGCGATACATAGAAATATCCCATTGCATTGCCCAACACAGCTGAGGTAGTAATGTCGTGCTTAATGCAGGTGGGCTAAAAATTTATTTGATTACACTGTAGGCGAGGGCCCACAAAAATTGCTGTATCAACAGTACTAATGTACCTGAAAAAAATTGGCCATGGCCAACCAAGAGGGCAGGTGAAACCCATTAATCGCTTTGGTTAATGTGGCTTAAGTGGTAACTAGGCCTGGAGGCAGCCCAGTTTAACGAAAAATTGGTTCAAGTTAAAGTTTCAATGCTTTTAAGAGCATTGAAACATATAAAAATTGTTTAGAAAAATTATATGAGTGAGCCTTGTGGGCCTAAGAAAAATTGCCCGTTCGGCGTGATTACGTGAGGTTTCAGGAGGAGGAGCAGGAGGAGGAGGAAGAATATTAGACACAGATTGATGAAGCAGAAATGTCCCCGTTTTGGATGGTGAGAGAGAACGATGCTTCCATCCGCGGGTGCAGCCTACGTATTGCTTACGTATCGCTGCTGTCCGCTGGTGGAGAAGAGAAGTCTGGGGAAATCCAGGCTTTGTTCATCTTGATGAGTGTTAGCCTGTCGGCACTGTCGGTTGACAAGCGGGTACGCTTATCTGTGATGATTCCCCCAGCCGCACTAAACACCCTCTCCGACAAGACGTTAGCCGCAGGACAAGCAAGCACCTCCAGGGCATACAGCGCGAGTTCAGACCACGTGTCCAGCTTCGACACCCAGTAGTTGTAGGGGGCAGAGGCGTCACCGAGGATGGTCGTGCGATCGGCTACGTACTCCCTCACCATCCTTTTACAGTGCTCCCGCCGACTCAGCCTTGACTGGAGAGCGGTGACACAGTCTTGCTGGGGAGCCATAAAGCTGGCCAGGCCCTTAAAGACTGTTGCACTGTCTGGGCTGTACATGCTGCTCGATCTACGCACCTCCCCTGCTACATGGCCCTCGGAACTGCGCCTTCTGCCACTAGCGCTGTCGGATGGGAATTTTACCATCAGCTTGTCCGCCAGGGTCCTGTGGTATAGCAACACTCTCGAACCCCTTTCCTCTTCGGGAATGAGACTGGGAAGGTTCTCCTTATAGCGTGGGTCAAGCAGTGTGTACACCCAGTAATCCGTAGTGGCCAGAATGCGTTGAATGCGAGGGTCACGAGAAAGGCATCCTAACATGAAGTCAGCCATGTGTGCCAGGGTACCTGTACGCAACACATGGCTGTCCGCACTAGGAAGATCACTTTCAGGATCCTCCTCCTCCTCCTCAGGCCATACACGCTGAAATGATGACAGGCAAGCAGCATGGGTACCGTCAGCAGTGGGCCAAGCTGTCTCTTCCCCCTCCTCCTCATCCTCCTCCTCCTCCTCCTGAACGCGCTGAGATATAGACAGGAGGGTGCTCTGACTATCCAGCGACATACTGTCTTCCCCCGGCTCTGTTTCCGAGCGCAAAGCGGCTGCCTTTATGGTTTGCAGGGAACTTCTCAAGATGCATAGCAGAGGAATGGTGACGCTAATGATTGCAGCATCGCCGCTCACCACCTGGGTAGACTGATCAAAGTTTCGAAGGACCTGGCAGATGTCTGCCAACCAGGCCCACTCTTCTGAAAAGAATTGAGGAGGCTGACTCCCACTGCACCGCCCATGTTGGAGTTGGTATTCCACTATAGCTCTACGCTGCTCATAGAGCCTGGCCAACATGTGGAGCGTAGAGTTCCACTGTGTGGGCATGTCGCACAGCAGTCGGTGCACTGGCAGATTAAAGCGATGTTGCAGGGTGCGCGGGGTGGCAGCGTCCGTGTGGGACTTGCGGAAATGTGTGCAGAGCCGGCGCACCTTTACGAGCAGGTCTGACAAGCGTGGATAGCTTTTCAGAAAGCGCTGAACCACCAAATTAAAGACGTGGGCCAGGCATGGCACGTGCGTGAGGCTGCCGAGCTGCAGAGCCGCCACCAGGTTACGGCCGTTGTCACACATGACCATGCCCGGTTGGAGGCTCAGCGGCGCAAGCCAACGGTCGGTCTGCTCTGTCAGACCCTGCAGCAGTTCGTGGGCCGTGTGCCTTCTATCTCCTAAGCTGAGTAGTTTCAGCACGGCCTGCTGACGCTTGCCCACCGCTGTGCTGCCACGCCGCGCGACACCGACTGCTGGCGACGTCCTGCTGCTGCTGACACATCTAGATTGCGAGACAGAGGTTGAGGAGGAGGAGGAGGAGGAGGAGGAGGGTGCTTTAGTGGAAGAAGCATACACCGCCGCAGATACCACCATGGAGCTGGGGCCCGCAATTCTGGGGGTGGGTAGGACGTGAGCGGTCCCAGGCTCTGACTCTGTCCCAGTCTCCACTAAATTCACCCAATGTGCCGTCAGGGAGATGTAGTGGCCCTGCCCGCCTGTGCTTGTCCACGTGTCCGTAGTTAAGTGGACCTTGCCACTAACCGCATTGGTGAGGGCGCGTACAATGTTGCGGGAGACGTGGTCGTGCAGGGCTGGGACGGCACATCGGGAAAAGTAGTGGCGACTGGGAACTGAGTAGCGCGGGGCCGCCGCCACCATCATAGCTTTGAAGGACTCCGTTTCCACAACCCTATACGGCAGCATCTCAAGGCTGATAAATTTGGCTATGTGGACGGTTAACGATTGAGCGTGCGGGTGCGTGGTGGCGTACTTGCGCTTGCGCTCCAACACTTGCGCTAGCGACGGCTGGACTGTGCGGTGCGAGACATTGGTGGATGGGGCCGAGGACAGCGGAGGTGAGGCTGTGGGTGCAGGCCATGAGACGGTTGTGCCTGTGTCCTGAGAGGGAGGTTGGATCTCAGTGGCAGGTTGGGGCACAGGGGGAGAGGCAGCGGTGCAAACCGGAGGCGGTGAACGGCCTTCGTCCCACCTTGTGGGGTGCTTGGCCATCATATGTCTGCGCATGCTGGTGGTGGTGAGGCTGTTGGTGTTGGCTCCCCGGTTGCACACCACTGTTCGTCGGTCGTCAGGCGTCTCTGTGAAAAACTGCCAGACCTTAGAGCACCTCGGCCTCTGCAGGGTGGCATGGCGCGAGGGTGTGCTTTGGGAAACACTTGGTGGATTATTCGGTCTGGCCCTGCCTCTACCCCTGGCCACCGCACTGCCTCTTGCAACTTGCCCTGCTGATGCCCTTGCCTCCCCCTCTGAAGACCTGTCCTGAGTAGGCGTTGCACACCAGGTGGGGTCAGTCACCTCATCGTCCTGCTGCTCTTCCTCCGAATCCTCTGTGCGCTGCTCCCTTGGACTTACTGCCCTTACTACTACCTCACTGCAAGACAACTGTGTCTCATCGTCATCGTCCTCCTCACACACAGAAAGTTCTTGAGACAGTTGGCGGAAGTCCCCAGCCTCTTCCCCCGGACCCCGGGAACTTTCGAATGGTTGGGCATCAGTGATGATAAACTCCTCTGGTGGGAGAGGAACCACTGCTGCCCAATCTAAGCAGGGGCCCGAGAACAGTTCCTGGGAGTGTTCCCGCTCCTGAGCAGGTGTCATTGTAGTGGAGTGAGGAGGCTGGGAGGAAGGAGGAGCAGCAGACAGAGGATTCGAATTTGCAGCACTGGACGGCGCAGAACTGTGGGTGGATGATAGCTTGCTCGAAGCACTTTCTGCCATCCAGGACAGGACCTGCTCACACTGCTCATTTTCTAATAAAGGTCTCCCGCGTGGACCCATTAATTGGGCGATGAATGTGGGGACGCCAGAAACGTGCCATACTCCTAATCGCGCAGCAGTCGGCTGCGACACACCTGGATCAGGAGCTCGGCCTGTGCCCACACCCTCACTTGGCCCTCCGCGTCCTCGGCCGCGTCCACGTCCTCTAGGCTTACCCCTACCCCTCAGCATGCTGTATTACCAGTGATTTGATTTCCCAGGCAGGAAATAAATTGGCGCAAGCCTGCAGGCCAAATATAATGTTTTCGCTTTTTTGCAAAGGGAAGACCCCACTGCGTATATTCAATGAACAAGAAGTTTAAAGGGGTTGTCCCGCGGCAGCAAGTGGGTCTATACACTTCTGTATGGCCATATTAATGCACTTTGTAATATACATTGTGCATTAATTATGAGCCATACAGAAGTTATAAAAAGTTTTATACTTACCTGCTCCGTTGCTAGCGTCCTCGTCTCCATGGTGCCGACTAATTTTCGGCCTCTGATGGCCAAATTAGCCGCGCTTGCGCAGTCCGGGTCTTCTGCTTTCTTCTATGGAGCCTCTCGTGCAGGATGCCGGCTCCGTGTAGCTCCGCCCCATCACGTGCCGATTCCAGCCAATCAGGAGGCTGGAATCGGCAATGGACCGCACAGAAGAGCTGCGGTCCACGGAGGAAGAGGATCCCGGCGGCCATCTTCACCGGTAAGTATAGAAGTCACCGGAGCGCGGGGATTAAGGTAAGCGCTCCGGTAAGCTTTCTTTAGGTCCCTGCATCGGGGTTGTCTCGCGCCGAACGGGGGGTTTGAAAAAAAAGAAACCCGTTTCGGCGCGGGACAACCCCTTTAATATCTGTGGTGTGGCCCTCAAAAAGTGTTACGTATAGTGTAGCAGAGTTATTAACTCTAGCAGAGCAGGTATTTGCCAGTCAGGAAAGACAATGGCGCTAGGCTGCAGTAAAGCGTAGCTGGTTGCGTCTGATTTTTGTACGTTGTACACGCAGCACACACGTACACGGAGACCTTAGGACTGACACAGACAGGCCAAATATAATTTTTTTCCTTTTTAGCAAAGGGAAGACCCCACTGCATGTATTCAATGAATAATAAATGTCTTCTGGCCCTGGCTACACAATTCTATCCCTGTAGTATTAATGCCGGGTGCAATGGTCTGCACAGCCGGTTTTGAGAAAAAAAAAAATATATGCAACACTGCTAACAGCAGCCTGGACAGTACTGCACACGGATAGATGTGGCCCTAGAAAGGACCGTTGGGGTTCTTGAAGCCTACACTAACTCCTAACACTCTCCCTGCCTAACGCCCACTTCTGTCCCTATTGCAGGGCGCAATGCTCTGCAGATCCAATTTTGGACAAAAAAAAAAAAAATACTGTGCTAACACAGTACTGCACACTAGTAGATGTGGCCCTGAGAAGGGCCGTTGGGGTTCTTGAAGCCTACACTGACTCCCAACGCTCTCCCTACAGCAGCACCAGCAGAAGCACTTTCCCTCAGCTAAGTCACAAGACATCTGTGGCGAGCCGCGGGAGGGGCCGATTTTTATACTCGGGTGACATCTGATCGCCCCAGCCACTCACAGCAGGGGGGTGGTATAGGGCTTGAACGTCACAGGGGGAAGTTGTAATGCCTTCCCTGTCTTTCAATTGGCCAGAAAAGCGCGCTAACGTCTCAGAGAGGAAACTGAAAGTAACCGGAACACCGCGTGATACTCGTTACGAGTAACGAGCATCCCGAACACCCTAATATTCGCACGAATATCAAGCTCGGACGAGTACGTTCGCTCATCTCTAATAAGCAGCACAATGCCCAGTGATGAGTTTTCCTAGATGTCTGTGGTGGGCTCGAGAACCTGCAGAAGACAGGGGGGTACCCCAGTACACCAGTCGTCACCCCAGTCCATGCCTTCTTAAGAGATGGCTATTTTTTGCATGGAAGATCCCCTGGTGATCAAATAACATTTATTTCATTTTATACATGCAGTAAAGTCATCTCAGAAAGTTGGTGATCTGCGCCATCCGCATCACCAGCGGCATCTCCAGCGGCATCCTGATCATCGAGGTCTTGTAGATGTCTGCAGCATGCACAATGCCATCTCCAGCGCCCTTTCTAGCAGCTCGGCATCGTGGACTTTCTCTGGACGAAGTGACACCTGAAGAGAGGCGAAAAGGGAGTTTGTTATAAAACGAAAGCTGTTAATGCGTCCAAGAACGGCAAAATAAAGAAACCTGATCGACAGAATTGTTTTCCTATTTACCCCTTCCACAAACGCGCACAAGTAGAGGGTCACCCGGATCCTCATTGTCATCTTAATACTGAACGCTCTGCTGTGATTTCTCCTGCATCGTAATCAGATTCGCTGTTACTTGAGATACCTTCTGATCGATGTTCCATTATCTCCTCGGGTGTGAGACCGTATCCACGAGCTTTGCTGCAGCGTTTCGGGAGCACCTGTACCTTTGTTCACATTCCCACATTGAAAGAACATGCAGGTTTTCCTGCTACTATTTCAGCACAAGTAGGCAGAAGAACAAAGATAGGGGTAATAGGGGTAAGGTAAAGCTCCTGGAGTCCATTGAAAAATATCTAACTGTGCCCCCCAAACATCACTTGTAATTCATAGCACTGTGTTCTCTTATGTGGCAGAGGGATTGTAAAGGATTACATACCCATTCATATAAGTCTATGCATATTATTGATGGTCTTTAAATATGTTCCTTCTAGAACCTTCAGAAAGGTCATATTACTTTTTTTTTTAATTTAGCTTTGCCGCTGCGGATTAGGAGGGAATGAGCTGTCTGTTGAGGGGCTGGGTATAAAAGGCAGGATTTGCAGAGAGCCTTGTGAGGAGTGAGCTGCCTCAGTGCTGCTGGAGAGCTGGGTTTTTTATAACAGAGAGAGAAAGCAAAACTCGGATTTCTGGAATGGCACTACCCAGCTTTGTTGATCGTCTAAGGAAACATCAGCTGCAAGTACTGATCACAATAGACCACCAGTAAGAGCAGATAGACCAACAGTCAGTATCTGGATATTCACAGTTGCTCGGCTTCCTCCATTCCCTCCACACACTGACTGATGTCCGGTGTCTGTGTGGCTCGCTCACTTGACTCACTCACTGTTAGACCTCAATCTTCTCTCCTGACTGACAGATGTCTACTCTCACCCTTGCATTCTCGCCAACACATATCCACAGTACAATCACGTGACTCACAAACCGATACATTTTCCAGACAGGACTACAAAAATTGATGTAGGCAGGAGATGGAGAAATTGGGAAAGGTAAAGCAGGAATCCTCCTCCAGCACACAGAGCATCTAAAGCTTGCATGACAACGGTGTGCAATAAAGATTGTAGAGTTCTTAAGCAGCTACGGAGCATGGGGACTCTTTTTGCTGCACTGCTGCAAGCAGCCATGATGTTGACCAGGAAGTGGCCTGGTGAGAGACAGGAACTGTGACTGTAAATCGGGTGGTCAGGAGGCCGAAATTTGGCCTTGCAGATGAGAAGCCAGAGTCAAGGAAGGAGATGGAGGCAGTGATGACATCCGGTAGACCTCCGCCCCCAGGTCCAAATTCTGCCAGCCAGGATCCCCAGCAGATGACAGTGCCCTGCCACCTCACATCACAGCTTACAGCCCCGTTCACATAAATGTAAAAGGAGTCTAATGCTATAGTTCACCTGCAGGTCAAATTTATGGCTGCTTTCAGCTAAACACGCCATTACTCATCTCTGCTTGTTTAATCGTTTAATAGTTTGCGGTGACACGTCCATTATTTCTGCAGTGCCGTCGGATCCTGTAGTTCTTTTCCCCCTCTGTCCCCTACTTCTTACTATCCCACCAATTGTGGTGCATGAAGTAAGAAGTAGAACAGGAGTTTGCAGTATCCAACTACACCCAGTCTGTTTGTAGTCAGCAACCAAAGAGCTGAATAGGAGCTGCATACACAAAGCAAGGCAGAACGTCCCCTTTATTCGGCAGCACTTCCTCATGGCATAAACTCAGATGGTGTATATTCTGCAGGAATATCGGCCCCTGTGGACAGGAAGCTTCTTGTAGTTGCTGCAGATTTTATGGAGGTGCTGACATATTCTGACCAACCAACAGGAAGGGGTCATTGATTCATGCTGCTTGCGCCAAATTCCGATCTCCCATCAGCACGGGGCAACAGAAATCTGGATCCATCTGACCAGCAGATGTTTTTCCACTGCTCAGTGACACAAGTTTAATGGATTAAAAACCTTCAGGGAATTTTCTGTTAGACAGTCATTTGACATTGCAGCAGGGATTCCTAATCAACAGAATTTGGATAAACGAATTAAAAGACTTTGGGGAAGTTTTCATTAGAAAAACCCATTCAACGAATGATCTCTGTAATTGCAGCTCATCTGGGATGAGTAAATACATGTTTGAGGGACAAAGGAGATGACCCAGCGGAGGTCATTTTCAATTCAAATATGCACTTTAGTAGTGTCAAAAAAAAGGTATGCCAAAAACTGGATGTTGGATGTGGATAGATAGAGAAAGTTATTGTAAAGGCAGAATTAAGGGCTTTGGGCAAAAGTCCCTGCTTGGAAAGATGTGATATTTCAGTCATAGCATGTATAAATGAGAATGAAAACAGTGAAACCCGTTATACAATTCCGTAGATTAGATGGCGGTGCTGACATGTTCTGACCAGCCAACAGGAAGGGGTCAGCGATTCATGCTGCTTGCGCCAAATTCTGACCTCCCATCAGCAACAGAAATCTGGACCCATCTGACCAGGGGATGTTTTTCCGCTGCTCAGTGATACAAGTTTTGCTCTCTTTTGCCCGCTGGAGTCTTTCTGTTCTTCTTAGACACAACGGCAATGGAACTGTTCGTCTGCTGTTATACCATCCGTGCGGAGGAACGGCGAGTTGTGCATTCGGACATGTTAGTTGGCGCTCCAGCGTTGTATTCAGCTGACTGTGCAGCCTGTTGGTCAGAACGATCCCTGACATCCTCCTCTGACCCCTTTCAGTGATGAGTTGTTTCAGTCCACAGAATCCCCTTTCGCTGGATGTTTTCCTCCATCACGCCATTCTCTGTATACTCTCCACACCGTTACAAGAGAAAACCCCCCACAGTTCACAGTGAGACATTGGGTAGTCTAGCATTAATGACCCGGTATCGTTGGAAGTCGCTCCGATCGCTGTATTTTCCCATCTAATGTGGATTCACACTGAAACTGATCCATGGAAAACTTGTAACGTGATTTTATGCCGCACTCCGGGGAGAATCTCCATATAGGGAAGCGCCATCGTGAGAGGGCTAGGGGCTCTGAAAAAGGGGTCACTTAGAAAACAGGGGCCCATGGACCCCAGCCATATGCTGCTTCACTGCCGCAGGACAGTTCTGGGTGATGCTCAGGGAGGAGAGGGCCATTATCCGGGGGGAACAAAAAGCCAATCCCAAGATGCAGCCTTTCCTGGCGCACGTTCCTCTCTACCACTTAGAGACTGCAGTTGTGATTTGTCAGAACTACAGTCTATCAGTGCACTGCTGGCTGTGTGATTGGTCCGGTCAGCAGTGGCTGATAGGGAGGAGGGGAGCAGACCATGTGGTGCAGTGTACTATACATGTATGATTGGTATGTAATACCGTATAAGGTATAGCATCTGTACATATATAATTATATACAGGAGATACCCAGGTTATACCAGCATGGTCCATATCACTATATACAGGAGATGTATAACTTATACCAGCTGTACATATATAATTATACTAGCTGATATACCCGGCTTCGCCCGAGTTAATTTGGTACTGGTGTTTATCTGGTGTTCACACGGAAAATCTTATGAAGTCGTGGTTACTTTAGAGATACCGAGGAAAAACATATGTTCACCATTTTGCATAGTTCTCTGCGTTACCCAGGAAACCCCACGTGGAGGTAACCATGCGATGTTTCCTTTATATAAAATGACATCAGGAAGTGAGAGATTTTGATTACGTACATAAAATTTGGACACTAATTCTTTTGCGCTTAGAATTGAATAATCGAGTTGGGACCCATTAGCTTTTCCTATTTATGACATAATCAATGCTCGTGCCAAATTTCACGTTTCTATGACATTGGGAAGTGACAGATTTAGATTATGTACATAAAATTTGGACGCTAATTCTTTTGCGCATAGAATTGAATAATCGAGTTGGGACCCATTAGCTTTTCCTATTTATGACATAATCAATGCCCGTGCCAAATTTCATGTTTCTATCACATTGGGAAGTGACAGATTTAGATTATGTACGTAAAATTTGGACGCTAATTCTTTTGCGCATAGAATTGAATAATCGAGTTGGGACCCATTAGCTTTTCCTATTTATGACATAATCAATGCTCGTGCCAAATTTCACGTTTCTATGACACCGGAAAGTGAGAAAATTACATTCCGCACGTAAAATTTGGACGCTAATTCTTTTGCGCATAGAATTGAATAATCGAGTTGGGACCCATTAGCTTTTCCTATTTATAACATAATCAATGCTCGTGGCAAATTTCTCGTTTCTATGACACCGGAAAGTGAAGAAATTACATTTTGCACGTAAAATTTAGACGCTAATTCTTTTGCGCATAGAATTGAATAATCGAGTTGGGACCCATTAGCTTTTCCTATTTATGACATAATCAATGCTCGTGCCAAATTTCACGTTTCTATGACACCGGAAAGTGAAAAAATTACATTCCGCACGTAAGATTTTGACGCCAATTCTTTTGCGCTAGAATTGAATAATGGAGTTGGGACCTATGAACTTTTCCTATTTCTGACATAATCAATGCTCGTGCCAAATTTCATGTTTCTATGACACCGGAAAGTGAGAAAATTAGATTCCGTACGTAAAATTTGGACACTAATTCTTTTGCGCATAGAATTGAATAATCGAGTTGGGACCCATTAACTTTTCCTATTTATGACATACTCAATGCTCGGGCCAAATTTTAAGTTTCTAAGGCATTGGGAAGTGACAGATTTAGATTATGTACATAAAATTTCGACGCCAATTCTTTTGCGCTAGAATTAAATAATCGAGTTGGGACCCAATTACTTTTCCTATTTTGGAGATAATCTATGTTTGTGCCAAATTTCATGTTTCTACGACATCGGGAAGTTGGAGAACTTTTGGCGAGTCAGTCAGTGAGTCAGTGAGGGCTTTCAGCTTTATATATATAGATACAGGAGATACCCAGGTCATACCAGCATGCTCCATATCACTATATACAGGAGATGTATAACTTATACCAGCTGTACATATATAATTATATACAGGAGATACCCAGGTTATACCAGCATGCTCCATATCACTATGTACAGGAGGTCTATAATTTATCTTAAATGGAGATATATCTATGTATACAGGAGACACTCAGGTAATGTCATTATCACCACGGGCATGATTACAATGACAACAGGCCAGATAGTTATTATTTCAATGAAGAAATTCTGTACTTTTGGGATATCAAAGCCACGATGTTAGAAAAGCTGGAATTCAGCAAAAAACAGCCAAAACACACAATGATTTATATAAACAGCTTATTGAGTGTTGACTCCTGCAAACTTATTGACAATAAAAAGAGTGCCAGATCAGGCAGGCGTCGCGCACACGGCACAGTGGGTGAGCTAATAAACCGCATATAACTTCCACATATAAAGCTCTATTACTGCACTTTTATATGGCTTTGCTTTTACTATAGCTGAGCTCGGGCGGAGCCGTTACTGACACCGAGCAGTGAGGATGTAAGTATTATGGCGATGCACTGGATCATTTTTCAGCCTCTTGTAGAACTGAACTGTGGGCAGAGCAGATGTGGGGGCTCCTCCAGTGAAGAAGCGGATGCACTGTGCTCACTATTCTGTACAGGTCATTAATATTTTTGCCTTTTGCGCTGTTAGTAGAGATAAGCGAGTATACTCAGTAAAGGCAATTGCTCGTAAAGGCAAGGAGCGGGGGGGGGGGGGGGGAGAGAGAGAGAGATCTCCCCTTCGTTCCGCCCCGCTCTCCCCCACAGCTCCCTGCCCACCGCCGGCACCCGAACCTTTCGTCTCGAGCGGGCAGGTACTCGCTAAAGGCAATGCTCGCTCGAGTAATTGCCTTTAGCGAGTATACTCGCTCATCTCTAGCTGTTAGTTGTCATATCGATATTTTCTTCTTGGTAAACAGGAAGCTTAACCCCTTAAGGTCAGGCCATTTTTCAGTTTCGTTTGTCATTTTTTTGTTTCCACATTCCAAGAGCCGTAACTTTATCTTTCTGTTCACAGAGCCACACAAGGGCTTGTTTTATGGGATGAGTTGAATTTTTTTTTTATGCTGTCTTATAATGTACAGTATAATAGATTGAAAAACTTGGGTTAAAACTTTTTACGTAGGGGTTGAATGAGAAGAAAAACTTCATTTCTTCTTTTTCTATTTTGTTTTTACAGAGTTCCCAGTGCAGTAAAAATGAAATGAGAGTGACCAAAAAAAACTCAATTCCGGCAGTGTACACCAAATATTGTAATAAATTCGACTTTTACGCACACAGCAATACCAATTAAGTATTTTTTTATTGTTTTGCTTTTTTACGTGGAGACTGGGGAAACCAGTTTGAACTTTTCATTTTGTTTTTTTTTTGTATTTTTTATTAAACTTATTTTAACACTTCTTTTTCCCACTAAGGGCCTTGAATTTATGATCATTTCTTTACTCACAGGGCACATTCATACGTGATGGAAATTTAATGATTTTTCACAAGGTAAAGTCCGGAACAAAATTTGCATTATTTTTGCATCTAAAACCAATGATGCGGTATGGTGAGCGCTAATTCTAGTGTGGATGATTAATTGTGATTTGTGCTGTTTGGACACCAGCGCCCTGGGGGACAATTTGTAGTTGTGAGTGGTGAGCTGTGGAATAATACAGAGTCAGATATTTTGCTTAATTTGTTGCAAACTTCGGTATTATTAACTAAAGCAGGGAGATGCTGCAATTTACTGCCACACACTCAATAAATAAGAAATGATACACAATTTGCCCCAATGAAGACATCTGTGTCTAGCATATTATATCTGGGAGCTTACTTTGGATTTCTTTTCTCCATCCCCCTTTGTATGTACATCTCTTTATTTCTTTATCTCCCTCGCTTCATATTTACATCTCTTTTATTTTTTCTCTACGCACTGTCACAGCTGACTCTCCTTCTCTGTTACTCACTGTTTCTCAGATTTTTTTCTTGTTTCTCTCTTTCTCTTGCTCCTGTTTATTCTACTCTCTCTGTCACTGCTGCTCTCTTTCTGCCACTACCCTCTCCTGCCTGGCTCTTTCTCTTCTCTGACGCTTCTCTGCCTGGCGTTTCTCTGTCTGGCACTTCTCTTTTTCTTCTTTCTGGCACTTTCTTTTCTCCTGTCTGGTGCTTCTCTTTCTGGCGCTCTCTGCCTCCTCCCTGACCCTTTTTCTGCCTGGCGCTTCTCTGCTTGTCACTACTCTTTTTTTTCTGCCTCCTGCAACTGTTGTCTGTTATTTATCACCTTTGTCACCTGACCAGTTTGTCTGCAGCCAATCACAACCCATCTGGTTGCTAGGCTACCTGCCTCATCTAAATCTCTGGGCATTTTTTTCTACTGAGCAGCTGAATAAAACTACCTAACTGGTTTCTAGGTTACCTATATCAGCTGTGCAAATAACTCCGATTAAACCCACAAGTGATGGTTATTGTATCACCGGTCCCCATAGCTAAACAGTGCTATGTAGTTCCTTTTTTCAGGCCACTACATCTCCCTGTTGTTTGAAAACAGCCGTTCTCTGTGTTTTTTTTCTTCTTCAAGGACGGAGCAGGTGGATGGCAGGGGAATATGACAAAATGTCTGGATATTAAAGTTGACTAGAATTTAGCGAGGAATTTGAAGAGGGGCAAAACCACCTACTTCAAAAAAGCTATGAGGTCCCTACACATATTTTCCCCACAGTCAACAAATAGTGCATTTCTGAAATTTCATATACAACAACATTATGCATAATAACATTTGGTATACTTAGACATTCTTGGTACGATCAACCTGGTGGGAGCAAAAATTGGGGTTATGCAGACATGCAAATCAAACATTACAATCTTTATTCTTGATTCATCTTCATTAGAGTCTTTGTTCTTCTGGTTGTAGTTGGGACAACAAACCTAACTAGGGTTCAGGCAGTCCTTCTAAGAACCCTGGTAGACAGCCTTGCTACCACTAGCTAAGGTTATCATCAGCAGGCACAACTTGGGGCACACAGTCCATAACATGTCGCTTGTGCCGACTGTAACAAGTCATGAGAATCCGTATGTGAGAGGTAATCTTTAGAAAAACAGGAACTATAAACTGGGGTTAACGAATCGCTGGATAGTTCTTCAGGGTACTAAAACTTGAACATTACTATTAACTTAATTGAGTCTTCTCCTAAGGCACAAAACTTGACCGGAGAGGTTTCAACAAATTAACTAAATAATAAAGAAGGTAGAAGTTTCTTACACGGGTTCTGTTTTTTTTTTGTTTTTTTTTAGTAGTCCTCATCTTCAAAGCGAATTGGAGGATTTCCAAAGTTACTTCTTTGTGAACGTCTGGCTATGTTGATGGCCTTGTTTTCTGAATCTACAGATTGTTGGTACTGAGGTTTTGTTCACATTGGGTGGTTCAGCTGATACTGCTGGGACATCATCCAATGGGCTTGGTCCAACCAAAGTTACCGCAGGACTTAAAGGGGTTGTCCGCCGCCGAAACTGATTTTTTTTTCCCCCATGAATGCCATGTAGAGGAGAAGCATCACACACTACAGCTTTACCCATAAAAAACGATATTTTCCTCACCTTTTTATTCCTTTTCTTCCCCTTATAAAGCTTGCCTGAAGGATTTTTCAAAGATGGCACCGCTGGGTAGTTCCCATGCTGCACTGCTGCCTCTCTCTCCTCAGTGCGCGCTCCTGATGACACCGGTCACATGACTGGAGGACCGGCGTCATGGAGACGCATGCTTCACTGCTTTGAATGGAGCCGGCAGCTGGCCGGCCCCATTCAAAGTAATGAGAGAGCAGGGAGAGTAGTGCGATCTGCTCCTACAGCTGTCACAGCAGTAGGAGCAGATCGTGATCTCTAGCAGCAATTTCAATAGCAGACGATGGTCTGCTATTGAAAGTGAAAGTAGCACCAAGCATGCCCTACACACATGCCCCCCCCCTCACAGTGCCCCCTCCACACTGTCCCCCTCCAGTGCCCCCCACAGCCCCCCCTCACAGTGCCTACATACAATGCCCCCCAAAGTGCCCACACACAGTGCACCCACCACCATCTGACAGCCCGGCCGCCGGCACTACTAGCACCCCCCCCCTCTCTGCATCTGACAGCCCGGCCCCCACCAGCACCCCCCCCATCCCCCCGAACACCCCCCTCCCTTCAGGTTCTTACCTTACCAAGAAGATCCAACAGCAGCACGTCCCCTGCAGGCAGACCAGAGATTCCCAGCCGCTGAAGCTCTACTGCACATGCGCAGTAGAGAAAACAAGCTGGAAGCAAGAAGCGCGTCCCCGATGTCCCGTTAAGACCTGGAACCGGCCCGACAAGAAGAACAGGAGACTTGTCGTAACCATGGACGACGGAGGAGCAACACAGGGGGGGGCACCCCTAAAGGTAAGTCAATAACTTCTGTTTGCTTCATTTTCCATGCACAATGTATATTACAAAGTGCATGGAAATGGGCAAACAGAAGTAATGAGATGTAATGTTTCTGGCCGGACAACCCCTTTAAGTACCGTCGAATTCGCCAAGGTTTCTTGTACTTTCTGTTCTCTTTCTCGGGTTTGGTGTAGTTTCATCTTTTTCTGACGTATCTTCTTAAGTAGGGTCCAGTAAACAGAGTTTTAGCCTGTTTCGGTGAACCATCTGTGGGACTCTTCCATTTTGAGCAATTCGATACAGGTCTTTTTCTGGAAAGGGTAATCTTAATATGGTGTAAGGCACTGCTTCCCATCTGTTGTGTAATTTTCTTGTTTGATGTTCTTTTTTTAGCCACACTCTTGTTCTTTTTGTTACTGTTTCAGCCTTGGCTTGCGAGTTAAAATCTTGTTCTTGTCTTTTATGAACTTGTTCTATGCGAATGTCTACAATTTCTTGCGCTGTTTTCAGATGTCTTTGTAGATCGTGAATCCATTCTGTGGTGGGAAAAGGATTTGGATCTTCAGACACTGGTACTCCCATTGACAGATCAGCAGGCAATTTCCCTAGTCGATCAAACATTAGATAATAAGGCGTGTATCCCATTGAACAATGGATGGTGTTATTTCATACATACATTAATTCAGGTAGTAAATCTGGACAATCACTTCTCTTGGAAGTTGGTATGATACATAAGAGATTTAGTAACGTCTGGTTCATTTTCTCACAGACTCCATTTCCTTGAGGATGATATGCTGTCGTTCTGATCTTGGTTACACAGTTCTTGAAATAGTTGAGACTCAAATGCTGTTTTTTGATCAGTAGGGATCTTTTCTGGTGTTCCATAAGGCAATAAGAAGTGTTTCCAGAACATTTTGGCAGCTGTTTTGGCAGATAAGACTCTTACAGGAATTGCTACTGTGAACTTGGTGTAGCAGTCTATTATGGTAAGCAAGTAGGTATAGCCACTTCTACTCGGCTCAGTCTTCAAGTAGTTCTAATAGTTTCTTGGTCATTGGTGGGTGTATAGAAGCTTTTTGGTCAGCTTTGTTGTTTCTCCTTTTAGCATGTTTGGCACTCTGAACACCATGTCTCTATATCTCTTCTCATTCATACCCAATAGAATCTTCTCCAGATGGAATTCTCTGTTTTGTGCACTCCACATTGCCCAGATTGGTCTTGGTATGCTGTTAGTACAAGATGTGCATCTCTTCGTGGAATGAGGATTTGGTGTATCTTCGAATAGGTGATAGGGTCTATCGTTCCTCTGTACAATAGACCTTTCTTTACAAAGTCTTTTTTTTTGTCGCCACAACCGGGGAAATTCTGGATCTGTTTTCCCGTTTCTCACTCTGACAGGTACAGTACCATGGGCCAAGAACAGACTGAGTTCTCCTAAGGTGCGACTTTCAGTTTGAAGATCAATCCACTATTTTTCTTTCACAGGTTTGTCTACATTAGTAATGGTGGTTTGGATGACGTTCTGTTGTACGTTGTAGCAACCAAAGTCAGGCATCTCTATCTTCTCCCATTGATCTTCTTCTTCCATGGAGTAATCTACTGATGTTGGTTGTCTGGATAGTGCATCAGCATTGGCATTAGTCTTTCAGTCTTTGATGGTAAAGTTGAAGTTGGCTAGCCGTGAAGTCCATCTCTGCTTAAGAGCTCCCAATTTTGCTGACTTTAAATGTGCAAGAGGGTTGTTATCTGTGTAAGCTACGAATGTGGATGCGAACAAGTAGTCTTTGAATTTCCAAAGCCCATATGAGAGCTAGGAGTTCAAATTTGAATGAGCTGTAGCTCTGGTCGTTTCTTTCTGCTCCTTTCAGAGAATGGCTTGTTAATGCAATTACTCTCTCTTTTCGCCTTGGACGTGAATTAATACTGCACCCAATCCTCGGTTACTTACATCAGTGGTCACTCGAAAGGACTTGTTGTAATTTGGATATCCCAGTACAGGAGGGGATTTTAACGTATTTTTCAGGTTTTCGAAAGCTTCTTGTTGTTCTTTCTCCTACGTGATGTAAATGGTTTTTCTGCAGTTTTCTTTTGTTATTTCATGGATCAGTTCGTGTAATGGTTCCGCAATTCTGGCGAAATTGGGGATAAATCTTCCGTAGCATCCTGCGAAACTTAAGAAACTCCTCACTTGTCTAACAGTTTTGGGTATTGGCCATGCTTGTACTGCTGCAATCTTCTCTGGATCGGGTCTAACTCCTTCCACACTCACAACGGGTCCCAAGTATTGTACTTGCATTTGTAACAGATGGCATTTGAATGGCTCCACCTTTAGGTGATGGTGAACTAGTATCTTGAACACTTCAGCCAGGTGTTTCTGATGGTCGTCGTAAGTCGTGACGTATACGATGACATTGTCTAGATATAGCAGCACCGTTTCAAAATTCTTCTGTCCAAAGCATCTTTCCATGAGTCTTTGAAAAGTGCCAGGAGCATTACATAGGCTGAAGGACATAGAATTTAACTTGTGTATTCCCATTGGGGTAGTAAAAGCTGTTTTCTCTTTGTCCTCTGGAGTCATGTGTAATTGCCTGTATCCACTAGTCAAATCTAGGGTGGAGAAGTAAGCTGATAACCCCAAAGCAGTGAGGGATTCTTCAATTTGGGGCAAAGAATAGGCATTTTTATGCGAGATATTGTTCAATTTTCTATAATCCACACAAAATCGAATACCTCCATCTTTTTTCTTCACCAGTGCCAGTGGGGGCTGCCCAGGGGCTATGGCTCTCCTCTATCACCTTGGTGTCTTTCATTAGTTGTTTTACAGGTTGGTACATGGCTGGTGGTATGGGTCAGTATTTTTCTCTAGTGGGTGGATGGGATCCTGTTGGGATATAGTGACGGACACTATCAGCTCGGACAAAGTCTAATGAGTTTTTAATGAAGGTTTGGTGAAATTTTTGAGCCCCTCTGACTACACCTTCTTTCTTGGTAGCAGGGGTGTCAGCATTTCTAATTTGTAATTCAGCCCAGCAAGGGGTCTCAGATTGGCTATTTTTGTGGTCAAGACTCTGTGCATTCCGGTGAACCTCTGCTCCAGAGAGGGTGAGGATATACTCCGTGTGTAAGGGTGCCTACCCACTAGCAATATTTTTTCTAGCGATGCAGGATCGAGTGCCTCACCGCGCAGAGAAAATGCAAAACTGCTGTGATACAGCGCATTGTTTTCAATGGGGCCGGCGGCAGCAGCGCCAGCCCCATTGAAAACATAGGTAGTACATTGCGGACGTCTGCCACAGCTGTGACAGCTATGGCAGAGGATTCGTTCATCCCCGCCGAGACTGCGGGGATGAAGGAATCTTGTGCTACAGCTGTCACAGTGACAGAAGTCTGTGATGCTATCCCATGGCTTTCCATGGGGCCGGCACTGCTGCGGCCCCATTTAAAGCAGTGGATTGCAGGCAACCCCCCGCAGCAATGATTTTCAGGGAAGGGCTTGAAAAATAAGCGGTTCTCTGAAAATCAGCCCTAGCTGTAAAATAAAAATAAAAAAATCACAGTCACCTAGAAGAGCCATCTGGCTCTTCTCTCCGGCACGGCAGTCTTCTTCTGTATTCTGGAGTCTGGAGATTAAAAAATTCCTGCCCCCAGAAAGCGCTTGTCTCATTGGCTGAGCGATGTGACGAATCACAGGCAACGCTCAGCAGTCAATCGATGGCTGATCGCTGCCTGTGATTGGCTGAACCGCAAAGAGAACCGCACACATGGGTTCATAGAGGAGGTAATGACAGCCTCTTTCTACTAGGACCGATATTTATGTGCACAGACCAATGATGATTGTCTGGCTGGAGCAATCCACACATCAGCCCCCACCTGCAGCAGTGTGCTCGGAGGAAGTACATAGTACTACAGGTCCCAGGACCACCACGTGACACCTACACCCTTCAGGACGGCAGGATGTTTATAGTCGTTTGGTGGTCCCGAAATGGTTAAGTACCAAGCTAGACTGCCTCTAAGGGGGTTAAAGAGGTTGTGCCAACATGCACAAGCCCATCCAGCATGGGGGCCGGAGGAACAGAGCTATAATGTTGTATTAGAGCCCACGTGGTGTATAACATGGTTTTGACTCTCTATAAGCTGCAGCATTCCAAGAGCGGAGTCACATGTCCTTGTGGTACATTTGTCTCCCGATATCTTTGTATCGTCTTCACAGAGTGTGCTCTGTGTCCTCGCGCTCCATAATTGGTGCACAGAAACAGCCTTTTCTGAGGAAAGTTATACTTGACTTCATTATTCTCTTGACGTAAACCTGTAATTTGAAAATTATATAGAGAGAAAATAACAGGAAGCGCGGCGAGCGGGCGAATTCTTTGAGTTGTATTTGCATTTCTGATACAAAATAAGTATTTTTACATTTTTATTTGGGGTTAGAACTGGCAATTTCTAGGGAGCAGCGCGGTAATTGCCGGGTTACAAGATGTTATTTTTACACCCAACTTCCTGGTGAATTATCTCCGAGGGACGAACAAACTGCGAGGTTTTCCTTTTGTTTCACAGTCAGGCTTTATTGTTTGTGCCTTCAGTGGGGATCATAGAATATGTTCTTTATGGACTGCGGTGCAGCTGTTGGGGCACAGAAGTCACTCCGGGAACAAAGACCCTCCTGACACATAAGAAGACGCCAGTATTATAGATACAACATGGTAGTTGGAGGCCCTGTTGTGCTATTCGCATTGGGGCCCATGATACATCTCTATTTACATAGCTATGGGGGTGGCCAGCTTGTCTGTACATGACTTTGGGGGGCGGTCATCTTGCCTGAGCTGCAGTTAACGGCAATTAAAGATAAGCTTTATAGTAGAACTCTTGGACCATTCACACAATAGATAGGAGAAAACCTAATGGCCTTAATGGGAAAGTCTTATGGGCACAGTTATCTGTGAATGGTGGACCCTGTGTTCTCTATATATAGGTGTCTCCTCTCAGTGTAATCCTGTCTGTACAGGGAGGGGAGGAGGTGAGCTGTGACTACTGTGAATGGTAGATCCTGTGTTATCTATATATAGTAATAGGGCCACTGGGTCAGTGGATGGGCATTTCAACAGGTTATGTTTTCAAGATTTCCTCAGTGTTGCACAGGTGATGTAAGTATTGTTGGTGCCGCAGACATTGCCACAGGTGTTCTTACTATAGGATATCCTGAAAACATGACCTGTTGGTGGTCCCTGAGGACTGGAGTTGGGGACCCCTGATGTAGAGCACTAGGACTGCCCACTTGACACACTGACAGTGTCTGGGGCCGAATCAAAGAAGAGCCGCTAGGAAGGTACAGGGGCAAGTATAAACACAAAGAAGACATCGCTGGAATCTGGGCTACCCTTATAGTATATATATATATATATATATACACAGTAAACAATATACTACTATATGGGTAGTGTCTTCTTTGTCTTTATACTTGCCCCGTACCCTCTTGGAGGCTCTACTTTGATTCGGCCCCTGACACTGTCAATGTGTCAAGTGGGCAGTCCCAGTGCTCTATGTCAATCAAGTCTGACAGTAAGCTGTGAGGACAACCCACTTGACACATTCACAGTGCTGGGAGCCAAATGTATGAAGAGCCTGTATGGGGGTTTTCTCCCTGTAGATAACCTCTTATATATAGAAACCTGGAGGCGCAGGCTGTGGTCAGCTAGATATCTAACTGCTGCAGGAGGAATGCAGTGTTACATGGAGTCCATTAACACGAATGACTGTCCTTGGACTTCATGGACTTCTTGAGTCTCCCGGAACAGGGAATCCATCTTTTTGCTATCCGTGTCTTCATGAGACATCGCCGGTAACTTCCTCCAATGCAGGACAAACACTGGAAGACATGGACAAGAGGTTTCTCAAGCTTCCCTACATCTGCTGACTGCTTGTTCGTTCTTCCTCTCCATACGGCCGCGGACGGCGCTCTGGTTGTCATGTTTGGGAAAACATTTCCAAAACAACGTAAGCCAGTATATACGTGGACAGCTAATAGAGTCACCTATGGGAATGACAGCTAATCTGTACCGAGTTTAGAAGTGAATGCTCCCCGACTACTTGAAGTTGTCACGCTGTGTTGTGGAAACATTGAGCCGCACTTCACTTCCAAATGTAACATATTTCTTCCAGCAAACCTGTTCTGTGGAGATTGCGGTATTTATATACTAGTTAATTGGTTTCTGGCTCGAGGCGCATTAATGATCTGCTTCTGTTTGGAGTGGAGGGGTGCACCCGAGTCTGCATGCCTCTGAGATCATCCCGGAGTGCTTCCTGAGGCCGAGGTGCTCGGAGATTAACTGTAAAATAATATATCCAATCTACAGACAATCTGGGCGTACGGCCGCGGGGAACCGCTAGTTATTTAAGTTCGCTCCACAACAACGTGATTGAAAAGTCACAGAAACGGAAGTACACTTACCAATGTAGTAATACAAGAGGCGGGTAGAAGCACTACAACCCTCAGCATGCAGACAGACAAACTGCTAACTCTGATTGTTGCCACAATGTATCCCAGTATTGACTCCTGTAACTCACTACGGATCGGCTTCCCCTTCCACTCTCCGATCCATCCTGAATGCAGCAGCCAGATTCATCTATCTGTCCTACACAGATGCCTCCACCCTGTACTAGTCACAGATTGTAAGCTCTTGTGTCACCCCAATTTTCTCCTCCTAGACAGTAAGGTCTCGTGTCCCTCTATTTAGTCAGACTGTAAGCTCATGTGCCCCCCCATTGCCTTATAGACTGTAAGTTCCTGTGTCCCTCTATTCCCCCATAGACTGTAAACGCTTGTGCCCTCCCATTACCTATAGACTGTAAGCTCTTGTGCCCCCCCCCCCCCGATTACCTTTTAATCTGTAAGCTCTTGCGTCCCGCTACTTCCTCATAGACTGTAAGTTCATGTATCCCCCTATTCCCTCATAGAATGTAAGCTCTTGTGTCCCCCTCTTCTCCCATAGATTGAAAGTTCTGGTGAGCAGGTCCGTCACCCATATTATTAGTGCATAACTCCCAACTGTCCCTCTTTTGGTGGGAAGGTCCCTATTTACGCCCCAGGTCCCTCTTTGGCCCCTAGATGTCCCGCTTTAGGACCTTGCATGAATGAACCTACCATGCTGCTCCATTAACTTCCTAGCTGTATCCGAGCCCCAGGTTGTATATCATTCCATCCTATGGTGCAATTTGGATCATAAAATATTCTATATTCCGATGATTTTCGTGCTAATATTTAAATGAGAAGCATCTGAGTGTAGAGATATGGATGGAAAATGGATCTGTCACACAATGAATCATAGTGTCTGTCTTTGACCGTCCAAGAAGTTGGGAGGTTTGGTCATGCTATAGTGTATGTAATGTCTGACTGTGTCTGTCCATGCTCCCTCTGATGTGTACAGCTCTATGGAAGATGTTGGCGCTATATGAATAACATTATTATATCATTATTACAGTGGTTGGCCAGAATCAGAAAAAGGGATTTTTCCCCCAGGAACAGCACCCCGTCAGTCCATCTTTGGTATTGCATTCCAGCCCCATTTACTTGGATGTGGATGGTCTACAATCTCCGGTGCAGCGCCCGGACAGATGTGGTGCCATCCTTTTTCTCGACAACCCTTTACCACTCACAAACTTCCCTTTTGTTCCCGCTAATAAGCTGCTAGAATTAGTCACCATTTTCCCTTCATCTCATGTTTCATCCGGGATGCAAAATGCAAATGAGCCGCCATCAGCCTAATATTACAGACGGCTTAACCTTCTCTCTCGCATGGAATCTTGGCTTTGCAGTAAAGGGAGCCGAGTAATGCAGAACACATATGTTAATGATGGAAGTAGCTTTTCCGGCATTTGGTGACCAGAGCTGGTGTCAACGTGGAGAGCCAGCTTGGCGCGTTGAGTGGACTTATTATATTTCTACTGAAAGCTAATAATATAATGGGCAATAGACGGGATGTCTTCTAGCTTTTATTCGCATGCATTCGTTTTGGCCCATGGGTGTTTACTTGGATCTGCATTTCGCAACATTACTAAGCTAAGTACCTCTGCTCAAACACACCCAAGGTTATGATCATACACTGTGCAACATGCACTAGATGTGTGCGGTGCAGGTGGACAGCGACAGACGGCCCGAGGACTGCACCTATTTACATACTTAGACTTAGGTCCTCCCATTCCTTTTGACACAACAGGTCACAATTGCCATCATTGACAGTCAAAGGCAGTACCGTAGTATCTGCATCATCCTATGACAGTACAACGGTACACAAGTCCTCTATAAATGTGCCTCTCAAGGTGATCTTTTGTCTTCCCCGCCGTCACTTCCCATTTTTTGGATTCCATGAGATAACGATTCTTGCAGTCTTTTCTCATTGAGGCGTAGATTGTGACCAGCAAAATGGAGTCGTCCTTCGGTGATGGAGTGCAAACCATAGCGGCGGTAGTTTTCTTCATTGGTAATCCAATCATTATAAGTCACTTTAAACAGGTGATGAAGGCACCGCTGTTGGAAAACAGCAAGTTGCAAGTTGATACGTGCGGACGCTTTCTATTTTCGGATGCATATAGCGTCGTTGGGATCACGATAGTGTTCAGAAGTTGCATCTCCATTTGTAATGGGAACGAGGTAGTAGCCCATATATTGCATAGACGTTGGAAAGTCACCCACACCTTCTCTATAGGACACTGGACAATATGTTTCACATCTCCGTCATTGGTGATTGTACGATCTAAGTATACAAAATGGGTGGCCTCTTGCAACCCCTGTTGTTGGTTGACCGTGATTGAGGCATTTGTGGATGTGGCGGATCAAGCTTGCATAATCTGTGTCTTCTCACAGTTATTCCAACCATGGCCACTTCTTGTTCCAGAGCTGATATTGTTTGTTGGATTTGGGGAGTGTTGCTGCAAGGAGAACTAGACCATCCATGAAGTCCAAGTCAGTAAACTTGCTCTGAAGGCATCTTATAATTTCAACTATAACACTGGAACAGCCCCTCTGCCTTGGTGCAATAAGAATAACCGTCCTCTTTTTATGACTTCGCTTTTCTTTACACCAGGTGCCCTTATCTGGGAAAGTCTGCAATGAGGCTGTAACTTGCCTGCATTTCCCAACGGTGCTGTTCCTGGTGCTCCCTGAGCCCCCTCGTTCTCCAGTTGTAACCTTGGCTATGGTATCCGGCTGGTTGCAAAATTCTGCTGTCATACCTTGCAGTACGAGGGTGTATCTTCTGTTTCAATGCTTCTAGTTCTGCACCCTGACTGCTCCAGTATCTCTGCTCCCAGGGGCGTAACTAAAGGCTCAGGGGCCCTGATGCAAAAGGTGCGCTGGGCCCCCCCTCTATCTGTATCTGTACCCGTACCCATACCTAAACCATGCTGCACAGAGACATAACTTGAAGCTTCTGGGCCCCAATGCAAAACCTGTAACAGGCCCCTAACTATAATGATTTATTCATAATACTGGGCTCCTTATATGGAGAAGAGAGGCCTTATGGGCCCCCTAAGGCTCCTGGGCCCAGGTGCAACCGCATCCCCTGCACCTTCTATAGTTACACCCCTGTCTGCTCCGACTGTCCTGTTCTCACAGTATCTTCTCACTTGTGCGCCGACAGCCAGAACTCTGCATTATCCTTTTCTGTTAGGCCAAATCTCCTCGCCTCGCTTTCATCACCAGGACTCTGGCGCCTTCTGCATACAGATATTTCTGATCTATTTATCTCTATATCATCCTAATAAATCCCATAAAATTCAATATCTGAATTAAAATCAATTATATAAAAAAACTTTAAAATCACAAAAACTTTAAAGTCACAAAAAATATATAAAATGGCAGCGGCCTCAACTTTGGCGACAGGTAGAATTAATGACCTGAGCCGAGACAGAAACCGTATTTTACAAACACAAGTGACAAAAGTAGCAGGCACAGTTTCCATGAAGCAAATCATGTCACGGTTAAAAGCTGTCGCTGGCCGCGCTCTGGAAATATGGGCATTTTTGAGAAACGCGGCGTGTTTGTTATTTATCTTAGACACAGATCAAAACACAAATGTGCAGGAAAAGAAAATGACATAAAAATATTGAATTAATGAAATGTATTGAAAGACGGCATTTCTATTGAGCCATGGAAGAAGTGAACGCTCGGAGGTGTCGGCTGGAATCAGACTTTCCATGGCTATTTAAGGTGTTAATCCTCTTCTCGTATAGACAGTAAGGTAGTTAAACACTGTCTTCTCTCTCCTCCACACGTTTGGAGAGGGATCGGCGCAGAGGATTTCTTTGCTTTACCTCCCTGTCCCCATAACTAAAATATTCCTTCTTGGCTTAGAAACCGTCATAAAATTATGAAACAAAGATCATTTGCTCGGCGGGAATGAGATGACTTAATGCAGCCGCCACTTTAAAGCCTTAAGAATTCTAAATCAGAAGGGTAATAAAAGGAGGAAGGCGACGGCACGTTTTCCCCGCAAACAGAATACGGAATCCCGGCGACATCTTATTTATAACATTTATTGATTTTGATTAAAAGTCGCCTTCCCCCTCCCTTCCCCCATCCAACCGTGACGTCCATATTGGAAACGCCCTCCCGGAAATCTATTACACGTTTAGAACTTATGTTCCAGACAAATAGATTTGTGGCCCAAAACTCAGTTGCCTTAACCCTTTCCAATCCACTGTCTGACGTCTTCCTACATTCTGATTGAAGCTTGTACAGGTCCAATGTCAGAAGACGTCTGACAGGGTATTCTTACCGTCTATTGCCAGCCACTCCACTCTCGGAGACTCTCTGGCGCACACACACTGGCTTTAGCCAGCAGATGGCACCGTTGTAGAACAGCAAAAAGAGAAAGCCTTTTAGGAAACCCTGAATCCAAAAATGGATTGGAAAGAGTTAGGCCGCCTGCAGACGGGCGGAAATTCTGCGGCAGGATTTCCAGCCCGGCAGCCGGCTCATGAAAGAGTCGGGGCCACGGGAGCAGGTGAGTGACACGCTGCTCTCTGCAGATGCTCGGGTCAGGTCCCGATGCGAGAATTCTCGCAGCTGGATCTGACCCGGCCGTCTGCAGGCGGCCTTAGGCCTCAGTCACACGGGCGCCCTTGTGACTGCATGAAGGAGACGGACGTACCTGCAGATGGCCGTCTCTCTGCAGTGCCGGAGGAAAGAACACATGAACGGCAATGAAGCCAGTCACATGTTCTTTCCTCCAGCGCTGCAGAGAGACAGCCGTCTGCAGGTCCGTCTGCTGGTGTCAGTCACACGGGTGCATCGGCGCCGGTGTACCGGTGCCGATGCGCCTGTGTGACTGAGGCCTTAAGGTGCATTTTTGACGTCTTAGTGATATAAGAAATTTTAGCCTTAGAAACCTGTAAATGGTTTCCCTTTTTGTGTTCCAGCAATCATAAGTTGTTTGATTTTTCCGTCAGCGTTGCCGTATGACACCTTGTATCATTTTATGTTTCCACTGACAAAGCTGTGTGAGGGCTTGTTATTTGCAGGGTGACTCATAGTTTTTATTGGTATCATTTTGCAGTATATACGACCTTTTGATAATTTTTTATTTCTGTTCTGCTAAAGTGAAATAAATGGAAAACGGCTATTTTGACATTTTTTTTCTTTTTTTTCCTGAAATCTACTGTGCCGGATAAATAATGTAACATTTTCTAGCACGGCTTGTTACAGATGTGGCGATACCAATTATGTGTAGATTTTATTTGTTCTTCATTATTTAAAGCCTTGTGTAAGAGGGAAATTTGTTTTGCTATATTTTTCTGTAAAAATGCCTAGATGCCGCAGACAACCCCTGTCAGTTCCCAAAAAGTTGCGGTTTTGGCAAGTGCACCAAAATTGTGATTATTGTACACCAAAAAACTGGCGTACAGGACACCTTAGAATAATAAATCTGGGGCATATCTATGGATAAATGAAAGAACTGCTCAATAACATTTTCTGGAGCCCGTTGTATATTATTTATATATGTTTTATGAGTCCCTGTATTTTGAACTACGGTTCGCGATCCTCCAGGGACGTTTTTAGAAGATGCTTTTGTCTCCTATATATATTCTGACTTTCTAACTAATAATTACTTTTCTGTTGACATTAATTGGATAAATTGTGACTTTCTAAGAGTAGATGTAATTGCACCCTGGAGGTGTCTGTCTCCCCCATACACGCCCGCGCAGTGCTCAACCTGGTGGCTTACACACTATACCGTCCCTTGTAATTAAATGAGCACATTGGTGAGCCGGCAGATAAAATTAGGCTTCTAGAAAAGCTGTTTTTTGTCCAAAATAGGCAGTTAAAAAATGAGTCTTGGGAAGCCAAACTATATCATGAGATCTTCAAGATGTTCATTAGATATGAAGGCTGGGGCGCACAATGACGGGGGGGCTTATATGGACTTAGAATTCTATGGTCCTTCAGGGCTAGGAACTCCAGAGCCAAAATGCCGTTTTTATCACCTTCTATTTATCTCATTGTACCACAAGAAATGCATTTTACTCTATATTATTGAGAAATATGATATGTTTTTTATGTATAGTCATATTTGCAAGTGTTTGTGCAATTTAATAACCATTTAACCCCTTTTTTGTTTATTTTGTTCAAACAATGCCTTGACATTAGAATTAAATAGTTATACAGAACGGCCCCTTTACTAGACCCCCATCTAGTAGGACCCCTTCCTTTGGCCTTCAGAACTGCAGCAATTCATCATAAAGTAGTTTCCACTGGGTAATAAAATATCGGCCCCTGTGGACAGGAAGCTTCTTGTTGCTGCAGATTAGATGGAGCTGACTGTACAGGTTGTTGGTCGGAACAATTCCTGACATCCTCCTGTGACCCTTTCGGTGATAAGTTGTTTCTATTCACTTTAGCTAAATGTTTCCCTCCATTGTGTTATTCTCGATATACTCTCCAGACCATTATACGATAAAACCCCCACGGTTGGCAGTGAGACCCCGGCTAGTCCAGCCCTGATGACCGGCCTCGTTGAAAGTCACTCCGATCGCTGGATTTTCCATCTAATGTGGATTCACACTGAAACTGATCCACGGAAAACTTGTCCCGTGATTTTATGCCACACTCCAGGGTCATGGGAAGAATTACTATACAGGATTAGATCTAATAGTATGAGCGTCAGTAATAAGTGCAAGTATAATAGTAAGCAGCCCAATAAGTGGTCGGTGTGTGAGTGGCTGTTCATCAGTATTTTGCACCTGTGCTCCTGCATATAGAGTTTTGCCCGCCCTGCATGCTGCTGTGAAGTGGTGTCTGCAGCCGCCCCCGGAACCGCCGTATCGCTATATCAGTAAGTGCGGCTGTCTCCTCTGATTTTTTAATAGATTTGATCCCTTTTCAGTGATTTGTTTGTAGCATTATTGCACAATGTTCAGTCTCTGCAGCGGCGTCACGGACGGCTCTTTGCCCAGACTGTTTGTAAATCATTTCTTTCTTCTGTCTCTCAGCAAAAAGGCCAAATCAGATTCAAGGAATCAATTCTTTTCTCTAATAAATGTATTTCTAAAGCTAAAGGAACTGTCCGCTCTAGTCGTCGGCCTCAGCTAGACCCAGAGTTGCTATCAGGTTGGTATTTTACGGGGAGGTTGGTTCCGGTAAAACTTCTGCAGTGTACACTGCATTTGAAAGTCCTCACACCCCCTCACCTTCCTCACATGTTGTTATGTTGTATCCCCAATCATTCTGCACTTGACACCCCATAATGACAAGTGACAACAAAATGAAAAATTCCCATTTAGCATTGACATAAGTATTCACGCCCCTGTACTCAATACTTAGATGAAGCCACTTTGCCAGTCTTCTTGGAGATGATGCCACAAGGTTTGCACCCTGGATTTTGGGATTTTCTGCCCTCTGTTGGGTTGGATGGGGGCCCGTCTGTGGACAGCCATTGTCAGGTCTTTCCAGAGATGCCCCATTGGGTTCAGAGGTCTGGCTGGGCCACTCAAGGGCATTCACAGAGTTGTCCCCACTCCTGGGTTGTCTTGTCTGGGGTCTTAGGGTCATTGTCTTGTTGGAAGGTAACCCTTCTGCCCTGTCTGAGGTCCCTTGTGCTGTAGATAAGGTTGTCATTATCTCTGTACTTTACTCCATTCAGCTTTCCATCCCCCCTGACCGGTCTCCCCTCCTCCACATGATGGTCCACCACCAGGCTTCACTGTAGGGATGGTATTGGGCCGGTGATGAGCGGCACCTGGTTTTCTCCAGATGTAATGCTTAGAATTGAGGTCATAAAGTTGCATCTTGGTTTCCTGAGAGCAGAGAACCTTGTTTCTCACAGTCTGAGGGTTGTTTAGGTCCTTTTTGGTAACTCCAGGTGGCTTTCATATGTCTTTTACTTAGAGGGCCTCCTTTCTGGCCACTCTGCCCCAAAGCACTGATTGGTGGAGGACTACAGTGATGGTTGACCTTCTGGAAGTTTCTCCCATTCTTACTAAGGCCCTTCTTCCCCTTAGTTTGGTGGGTCGGTGGCTCTAGGAAGAGTCCTAGTTGTTCTTCCATGTAAGTATTATGGGGGCCGCTGGGTTCTTGGGAACTTTCAGGGCAGCAGAAATGTTTTTGTAACTCCTCCAGATCTGTGCCTCCACACAATCTTGTTTGGATGACTCATCGGAGAAGATCACCCTTTGCCAATCAGTGGCGTTCCAATTCTGATACTGACATGCAAATTGAAGCCTTTTCTTCTGTTGCACCTTTATTAACATAGATGTAGTTACCACCCGTCTGCTTCGGACCGCCATTCGCAGTCGGGTTCACTGAACTGTTTTAGACACACGTCCAGTATGCTCCCTGATTCATTTTCATGGTGAGCTGCTCAACTGCAGCGTATCGGCTGGCCCTTGCACACCTTTGTAGCGGATGTCCACCTCTCACGTCAGCGGCACACGGTGCTCCATAGTTTCCACATTGGTTATTCCCAATGGTGACATTTATCCGCTCACGATACGTTTTCACAAACTGCGCTGTTTGAGTAATACTGCCATCCTCGGCCTGAAGGCCAATAATCATCTCTTTTAGCAACTCTGATAAATCGCCCCTTTAACCCCCGACCACAATGAGTGATATGTGAGCAGACTGATGGTTGCACCTCTTATACACCAACGAGCCCCCCACACGGCACTTCCTTCATGGGCTACATGCTACCAACATCGCCCGTAGGAGGAGTCATAATAATGTGACTCCACCGTCTCTTCTCTCTAAGACATATCATAGGACTCCAAACATTTCTTAGCATTTTATAGGTTTATCCTGAGAATCGGGTTTATTTTATGACTTAGATGGACATAATGTGCTTATCCTATATCGCTATGTGACTAGTAAAGTTTTATCTGAATGGGAAGTTTGACAAACCACAACGTGCTGAGCAGACTATTCTGATATAAAGCGAGTGAAAGAATCCACATAAAAGTTCCTGCGGTGCCACTAGGGCTGTCCAACAAGATAATGTACACATACAAGCCGAGGGCAGCAATGGCAAATCAGTGTCACAGACACTGAAACCGACTCCTATCATAGTATGTAAGGCTGACAGAAGACATGCCATCCAGTTCAGCCTAATACCCTCCCAATGTTGATCGAGAGAAAGGTAAAATACCCCAGTGAGATAGGAGTCAATCTTTCTCATTACAGCTGGGGTCACATGGGACATAATTTCAGCAGAATGGCGGAATGGCTGCACTGAAGAGATTTCAGCGGGAAAAGCCCAGCTTCAAAATTTGCGGCTTTTAGCCACGGGTTTTGGAGTGGTAACGCCGTCGGCATTCAGCTGCAGCTTTCTCTCCCCATTGAGAGAAGAGAGGCCACTGCGGAAATGAGAAAAGAATTGACATGCTGTGGAATTCAATTCCGCTCCACATGTCAGTTTTCATGCGGCTTGACCGCAGCGTGTGTACGAAAATTTTGCTAAATCTTGTCCACTTTGCTGACTAATCCCGGGATTAGGAGCCGTGGGCGGAATTGCAGTGCGGACTTTCTGCATAGAAATTCCGTGACAATTCCGCCCCATGTGAACCCAGCCTTAGGGGAAAAAAAATTCCTTCCCGACTCCAATCTAACAATCAGAATAATCCCCGGATCCTTAGGTGATAAATAATGTAAAGATCGGGGATAGAAACATAAAGTTACATAAAGACCGGACAGAAAATACCATAAATGACATGTAAGAAAAAATATTTCCCCATCATGCATTAATCAGAGGTTGCAGGTGCAGAATACGAGGCCGGTGATGGAGGGGCTTCACACCAGTCCGGTTGGACAAACAACGCTTTACTCAATGTAGGATGAAGAAGAATATGGTAATAGCATAAAACGGGATTATTTGGATACAATGTAAACCCTTTACTATCAAATAAAACTGTAACTCGGTCTGGATCCTGTGAGTAGGGTCACCATAACCGCTTAAGGACACAACTCTTTCTTTAAAATTTTTTGTCCCTCCCACTACTTTCAAAACATCATAGTGCTTTTATTCTTCCATCGATGCCGACACCCACCCTGCATGGAGCGAGATCAGCTCCTACTCCATACAAACCCCATATGCTAGGATATAATTGTATGCCCTGTGGTATTACGGGGTTAATATTGTACATGCTATATAGATGTATCACAGTCAACAAATGGTTTGCCCTGACCAGGCCCTCGTTGAAAATAGAAGTTTCATCTGAAGTAACTTAGTCTTGCAGGAACTTTGGTTAACCAAATGACTAAATCCACTACCTGAAATCTGCCGTCACTGGCCCCTGACCAGATTATTAGCACAGGACCTTTGGGAAGATTTACAGTGATTAAATCAAAATAATCCATGGCTGTTGGCCTATCTTTTCTCTTTAGTGGACTCTCTCCTGGTGACAGCTTGCACTTGCAGTCAGTAGTTGCAGCTGACATTTCTTGGTTGACCAGCAGACATACCTCTGGCACTAGTGTTGCAAGAGCTAGGCAGCGCCACTCCATGAATCCGAGTTGCACTCTCTATTTCTGTGGTACAAGAAAACCCAACTCTCCAGCCGCACTGGGGCAGCTCACATCTCACAAGGCTCTCTGCAAAAACACCAGAGTCCAGGAACAAGATCTGCCTTTTATACCCAGCCAATCAACGGTCAGCTTACTCCCTCCGAATTCCCAGGAGCAAAGCTAAATAAAAAAAAACACAGTCCTGTGACCTCTCTGAAGGTTCTATAAGAAACATATTTAAAGTTCAGCAATAATATACATACGTATTGGTATTTAACCCCTCACACAATCATCAATAAGTTCATGTAAATGGGAGATGATCATTATGGCAAGACCTTTATGTGATTGTGGTACCTTGGACGCAGGTTGGCAGTGTTTGGCCAAATGTTTGGTATTGTACATTGGAAATTTTGAGCAAAGTACATGTTTCCCAAAATCATGATTGCAAAACAATATAATGGGAGCAATAATGGCAATGATGTGTTTGTATAACTATAACATGACTTGAATTGTATGGTCTTTCTTGAGTGCACTTCATAGAGGTTATGGGGTATAAACCTCCCCTTTTTGCCCTGACTCCTTTCCTGGCTCATCCCTTGCTCTCTTCTTCTGTCTCTTTAGATTATATGATATGTGATTAATGCTGTCTGCCATCTGCTGTGAAAGAAGAACATTACATTTAGTCTAAAAGGGAGGGATAGGGAGTAATTCACAGTTCTAGCATCTCCAAGTGCCTGCCGGCCGGAGCTCGCCTACGCTGCTGTGCCCAGCCTTCTTCTAGTAACCATTAAGGAATGTCAACCCATTTTTGGTGGTCGTCTCTACAATTGGAATAAGGAAGTTGGTATATTTACAGTATATGCCAAGTTTGAGCAACCAAGAACGATTGCAGCTTGGCCAGACTGTGCCCCAATTCCAAAAAAGTTGGACCGATGTGTAAAATGTAAAGAAATGTAAAAAAAAAAAGGAATGCAATGATTTGGAAGTCTCATTTTTTCACAACAGAACATGGAACACATCAGAGGGGGATATATTTTTCCCATTGCATTTATAACTCATTTAGAAATTGATGGCAGCAAAACATCTAAAAACAAATTGCAATTTTATGTTCAGGAACACTTTTCTGAGATTGTTCCAGATTTTTTAGATGGAGTTGCGCACAGATTGGTAAATCTCTAACCATCTCTGCTTCTGAGAGACTCTGCCTCTCTAACATGCTCTTTTTATACAGTCATGTGATTTAGCAGAAAACTTACCTGCCATCTTTTTTCATCAGTACCACTTACTTTTACCCCTGTCCCAACTTTTGTGAGATGTGTTGCCGCCATCAATTTCTTAATGAGTTTTTCTTTTAAATGCAATGGAAAAAAATCTCCCTTTCCCCTTCTGATGTGTGTTCTGTGTTCTATTGGGAATAAAATATGGCTAGATGAGGTTTCCAAATCATTTTGTTTCTGAACATTTATTTACATTTTACACTATGGGCCAACTTTTTTGAAATTGGGATTGTATATATTTTTACTATAGATTCAAAGATACTATGGATTAGTTCTGGAACAGCAAGATGCCTGCAACGTGCCAACAAGTCACAAACAATTCAGTTCCATTGGGGAATGGCTGGGATGAAATTGTGTGTGGCAGAGGGCCATATTGGAGATCTGAAAGCTGATGCAATTGACTCAAGAGGGCGGCAGCAGGGTCGGAAGGTGGAGCCACATGGAGCATTGGAGTGGTTGGCTAACCCAACTTATAAGATGGCTTATAAGGCCATCCATGCTCCTCTGGGAAATATATGCAAATAAGAGAGATGGAATAATACCTCTGCATCGCCACCTATTGGATGGAAGTATTCCTGCAAATTAATGTCTGACCCTTTATACAGGTCTAATAAAAATTGTTGACAATTGAAAACCAAGCCAGAATCCATACACGGACAGCTATTTCAGGGTGTTTGCCCCTCATCAGTGTGCAGTAGGTTTCTGGCTTGGCAAGTGAGAGGTCTGTGATGTGTTTTCAATTCCCAATCATTGTCAGAAGACCTGTATAAAGGGTCGGACATTGATTTGCAGGAATGCTGCCCTCCAATAGGTGGCGCTGCAGAGGCATTGTTCCATCTGCCTTATTTGCATATATCTTCCTGTTACTACATATAGGAGAGGAATCTGGGAGGAATGCATCCCCTTTATAACCACGCCCACCAGCTCGTCACATATGTTAATTACATAGAGAAGAGATTAGAGTTAAATGCTGCACTAAGGCATTTACATTCCGCAGTATTGTCGATAAAAAGTGAAAACGAATTGAAAACGACTTTCAAATTGCGCCAAGTTTACTAAGGGAATGTTCTGGGGTCTCTCACGATGTCGACCACTTAGTTTATTGAACAGACTATTCTCTGGCGCGGTCCTCACCACAGAATCTGCAGTATTTACAGAGCCGCGCCAATATTTTCCCTCTTGTTTGTTTCAGGCTGCTGGTGCTAAAGTACAAGCTGACTAAGATACACACACTTGGTTTTAATTTCTGGATTCTGGAAGTAATTGCTATGTTTGAGATACGGTTTAATGGCTCATTGACCTAAAGAAGCAAAACGCCTATTTTGTAACACGTTTGGTTTCAGGACGGAACTCTGCAAGGAAAGAAAGCGTTCTGCAAACGGAAAATGAACTGGGGGAAAAAAATTCAATTGATGTGACTTCCTGGTTAGTCAGCGCTCCATCCTCTGGTCCATCACTGAAGGACCTCAAGAAACAGTCTCTGACTACGTAGAATGAATGATAACAGCAGATTTGTATGTCAGAGTCCATCAGAAAATTACCTGTATTATCAATCAGGTTTTTATGTTAAACATTAAAAAAAATGTTTTGATGACTTTTGTTTTTACTTTTCAATGCCACAATCTATATTTAAAAAAAACAAAAATCTTAAAATTCTGCAGTTCTCACCCCGACCCCTAAGCCTAATAATAGTCTGACACAGCTCACCTCCTCCCCTCCCTGCACACTCACCACTAAGCCTAATAATAGTCTGACACTTCCTGTTCTGTAGAGAAAATTTCACACCCGTTATCTCATCATCGTCACAGGCAGGATTACACTGCGAGGTAACCCTTATATATAATACAGGATGCTCTATTTACAATAGTTATAGCTCACCTCCTCTGCCTCTCAGGTCACAGAGCATGCCCACATCTCCTGTAGAAGTCAATGTAAACAATGTAAATTCTGTTAACTTCAACTCAGGCAAGATGGCCGCCCATGTACAGACAATAGAATATCTCCACTAAGAAAATAAAAACACACACACACACACATATATATATTTCCCTTTAAAACTCCCCATTAGAAGATATTTATATTTTTCAGTTTTCCCTGACTTAGAGGGGACGTGTTGTGAAGATGTGTTCTTTTTTAAACTGGCTTGGCAGTCAGCTAACAAGCTGTCAATGGTTAACATCAGCCTGGTAATCAAGTCTGACATTGGCAACTGACAGTGAGGGGTGGATATCGCCAACTTGACAGATTCACAGTGTGAAAGTATTGAGTTATATTTTATGCAGTAGTGTCATGTGCATAACATTTGTGCCGTGTGCATAGAAAGAAGTACGTGTGCTAAAGACACGCATAGTAGCTGAAGTTTTACTAACAGGGTCCCAGATGCTGAGCCTTGAGGAGACACAACGATAAACTATTTAACATCTTATTAATGTTCCAGTCACTGTATTAGTGCTGTGCATTCAGTAGATAAGCGGCCGTAATAATGGGTGATGTCACATCTTACCTCCTCCTCCTCCTCCCTGCACACTGACCAGTAAGCCTAATAGTCTAACACTTTCTGTTCTGTAGAGAAAACCTCTCAGCTGTCATCTCATTATCATCACAGACAGGATTACACTGAGAGGTGACACCTATATATAGCTATATATAGATAACACAGGATCCACTATTCACAATAGGTGATGTCACAGCTCACCTCCTCCTCTCCCTGCACACTGACCACTAAGCCTAATAATAGTCTGACACTTTCTGTTCTGTAGAGAAAACTTCTCAGCTGTCATCTCATTATCATCACAAGATTACACTGAGAGGAGGCACCTATATAAAGAGAACACGGGATCCACCATTCACAATAGTCACAGCTCACCTCCGCCCCTCCCTGCACAGATGGGATTATACTGAGAGGTGACACCTATATAGAGATATCACAGGACCCACCATTCACAATAAGTAATATCAGAGCTCACCTCCTCCCTGCACAATGATCTCTGCACAGGTCACAATTAGAGATGAGCGAGCGTAGTCGGCCACGCCCCTTTTTCGCCCGAGTACCGCGATTTTCGAGTACTTCCGTACTCAGGCGAAAAAATTCAAGGGGCGCCGTGGGTGAGTGGGGGGTTGCAGAGGGGAGTGGGGGGGGGGGGGGAGAGGGAGAGAGAGAGGGCTCCCCTCTGTTCCCCGCTGCTACCCCCCGCTCCCCCACGCCTCCCCCCGCCCCCCGGCGCCCCCCGAATCTTTTCACCCGAGTACTGAAGTACTCAATCGAGTAATTACTTGAAATGAGTACGTTCGCTCATCTCTAGTCATAATGAATGCCAACAACAGCCCAACAGAAATTACTGAGGCATCTCCATACTACAGTTTACTATGGCCCATGAGGCTGCTGTAAAACATATCTTTGAATGCTGTTAGGAGCTGAAGCAAAATGGCTGCCACCATAGTCATGTACAGACAATAGAATAAAAAGATCTAAAACCTGGAATTAATAACATAGAAAAAAACAATTTCACTATGCGATAAAACCTTCACATCGTGATCAGTGGACTAATTAAGTATTTACTTCTCTGCTAATCCTGGTCTGGTTTTGTTTTAAATGCAAATTAATCCCCCCATGTCTGTGCCTTGGCATATGTATGTGTGTATATATATGTGCCTCTTTGGATCTATTTCATTATGCCTGATGAAGGACCCTGTGAGATTGGAAAGCTCGCTATGACAACATGTATTTTTGTGAGTCATTGAAAGCTATCTTAGCTACAAGATTACTTGGTTTCTCTTGCTGAGAACAATCCCAGACCTTTCTGACAAACAAGGTATGGGGTGACTTCAAGTTCTGCAGTCACTTTATTTTCCCCAGAAATACGAGCAGATAGAAACCTGGGACACATTTTAGAATATGCAGCATTCTTCGGGATGAGTGAGACAGATGGCGACGGTGTCCAGCGCACAGAACCCACAAGACAGCGGCGGGAGTTAGAAGCATTTTCAGTGCTTGAAATGTCGACATTCATGTTCCCGAAACAGCATGGAATCGTCCATTTTCTGCACTTGCATGGAATGACACCCATCAACCTTCATCGGAGGTTGAATGAGACGTGCGATGAAGATGTCTTGGGCGTGCAATATATATGTGTTCATGAGTGGGACAGTTCAAAGAAAGCCGAACATCATGTGAGAACCAACCATAGGAGGCTCGGCCACGCATAAGCCCGTCCAACAAAATGATTGCACGAGAGGAACAAGTGGTTATGGAGGACCTGTGATTGACTGTGGAAGAGATTGCCTTCCTCTCCATAGGACCTGCACACAGCATCCTGCATGAAGACCTGAAGATGCAAAAAGTTTCCTCCAGGCGGCTGCCTCAAATGCATTGACGCAACTCTCCGGCTCATCAGGTAGCCCTTGTTAGGGGTTTCTTCATGGAGTGTTCCTCATGTTCCCTACTCACCTGACCTTGCGCTTACTGATTTTTCGCTCTTTCTAATGAAGGCCGCTCTCCATGGTTGGATGTTTTCCAGTCGTGTCGGTTTTGCATCAACAATTTTCCAGTGGGCAAAACAGATCCCTAAAAAAATTTTGTCCACAGTGGCCGCGCAATCATGGCGTCGATGTTGTGATGTTGTGTACGTCAAGAGGAAAATTATGTTGAGAAGTGACGATACTTTCCATTTTCTGGTGTAAGTATATTTTTAGAAAAAAATTGGAAACCTTACAAATTGAATGCGCCTCGTGCTGCAATGTTTTTCCTCTATTTCAGGATAAAAAGAAGGCATTCTTCTAATCTCATACAACCTCTTTAAGAAATTTCCGATTACCATTGTGGCCTTGCAGACCTCTCACCATAATGCAGGCTGCCATGGAAGCCACCATTTTTTAATCTCTCAACATGGCATGAGTGAAAACATCGCAGATGGGAATGAAACCATAAATCAGCGGTTTCATATTCTGCTTTTTTTACTGACTATCGCAGCAGGTGAAAATCGCACGATTTTCTCACCTATGCAAAACCACCCTTAGGGCTCATGTCCACGGGAAAAAGAAGAATTAAAATCCGCAGCGGATTTTAACTCTTCTCCCGCGCGCGGATCCGCACCCCATAGGGATGCATTGACCACCCGCGGGGTAGATAAATACCCGCGGATCGTCAATAAAAGTGATTTTAAAAAAAATGGAGCATGAAAAAATCTGGACCATGCTCCATTTTCATGCGGGTCTCCCGCGGGGACGGCTCCCGCGGGCTTCTATTGAAGCCTATGGAAGCCGTCCGGATCCGCGGGACACAAAAATCATATTTTACTCACCCGCTCCGGTTCTTCTCTTCTCCGCGGCGCCATCTTCTCTCAGCCGCGGCCGGATCATTTTGCTTCGGCCCGGCGCATGCGCGGGGCACGTCACCGACCTCATCGTGCACATCCGCCGAGCCGAAGAATGAAGATCCGGCCGCGACGAGAGAAGATGACGCCGCCGCGAAGAGAAGAAACGGAGCGGATTGGAGGTAAGTTTATTCTCATTTATTTGCATTTTCAGCCCTCATGTCCGCGGGGCAGGAGGGACCCGCTGCAGATTCTACATGTAGAATCTGCAGCGGATCTGATTTTCCCCGTGGACATGAGGCCTTAAGGTGCAGCTAACGGTGGGTGGTGTTATGTATGGCGGCGTGTAGATAGACAGTGGCGGAGGCGGCATTTTTTGCAAAAATAGAACTAAACAGGGAACCTCGCTGCATATCACACAGTAGGAGGGTGTTTTGTACTTAAAGGGGTTTTGTCATTAAAAGAAAAATTATCTAAACTTACCTATTCCTTCCCTGTCTGTCTCCTTATCACATCTTCTCCTGGTTGACCTTCTCAAGTGCCCCAGGTCAGCTCACTGCAGGCTGGGCCCAGCTTGTTATGAAGGCTGCTTTATCACAAACTCCTTCCTGCTGGGTCAGTGAAGGTCACATCCCTGTGCTGTAGCTTCACTGCCTAGGAAGGAATTGTAATCTATTTCAAAGACAGCTCCCATGAGCAATCTCTGAAGAAGATAGGCAGTCCCCTTGCTGGCCTGTGAGCTGTGATGTAACGTACATTGAAAGACTGCCAACCAGAACCCCTTTAAGGCTGGGTTCCCACTGGGCGGATTCCCACCGGAAATCTCTCAGTTTGGCCGCAGCAAAAAACGCGAGATTTCCGCCGGGAGAAGCGCCGCGGAAAAACCCGCGGCGGCTTTGAAGTGGCCCGGCTGCTCGCTCTTCCGCTGTGGCCGGCGCTCTCATAGAGAGCGCGGCCACAATGAAAACAAAAAAAGAATGGACATGCTGCAGTTGACAAAGCTGCGCCACAGCCGCGGTTTCGCCCGGATTAACCGCAGCGGATTGGCTGTCCCGTGTGGACGAAATTTCTGAGAAATCTCGTCCACGCGGCTGGCTAATCCCGAGATTAGCGGCCGCAGGCGGATTTGCCGCGCGGAAATTCCGGACGGAATGTCCGCAGCATATCCGCCCTGTGTGAACCCCCCCCCTAAACGTTAAGTATTTTTTTTAACCAGAAGTCATATATAAGATTTATATTTATGGGGATCACCGGGGCGAGACAAGGCACTTTGATTAACCCTGAAGACTGACCACTGTGCTTGTAGCACTCCATACTCATATTTGTACTTCGTACTATATTCTCGAATGTCCATGGCATGACAATATGGCGGCCTCAGGCACAGCAGGTGCCAGAGTACATCACCAGTTTAGGGGTTCCTCATAATTGTGGAATCAATGCACCTTATGTGCAAAAGGACGTCTTCTATACACCTCCGAATCACATAATCTTTTGTTGGCGCCCAATGCGACTACTTCCAAAATGCCTTGTCCTCCCCGGTACAGCATCTGATAACTGTCCAAGGCATTACTTTGTCACACAGTGTCGTATATAACGTGTCATATTCCGTACATAAGTGTAATTCCCTTTGGCGGGGTACTCCTCGGGTCCATGTTAGTCCATCATAGTCCCTAGTGTGCAAGCTCTAAACTGTAGTTGGACCGGTTTTATATATGGATTCATGGTGTCTTCTGCTGCTTCAGGACTGAGTCTTTGTGGGAAAGGAGACTCCTACATTTTTTACAAGGCTTGTTTTTTTTGCAGATCCTGGCTTCTCACCTCCTTTAGCCCCCAGGTCATCAGGGCCCTTTAATAGCAGTCTCTATCATCATCATCTGCAAACATTTTGCTTTGGGTTCTCCAGCCACCTGACTTGAATGTTCCCTAACATGATGATCGGTTCATTTTGCAGCTCATGCTGCTCTCAGTCTTTTCAAGCAGCCTTCTGCTGCTGGCTTCCCACAGGGAATATGGCCTCAGCTGGGGCCTAGGTTGCAATTCCCACAATGGACGCCACCATGTTTTCTGCACCATTCTCCCGGGCTGTATCATTACTGTTGCTGTCACTCTCCCTGTGTTCTGGGTTGCAGCTGTAACAACTTATATGGCCAAGATGGTTGCTGTGACATCACCTGGGAGGGGGACTTAGTCCCCATTCACAGAGGCAGTCCTAGTGAGATCCAGGACCTTTTGGCAGGTGGGGACAAATGTCATTTTCATTCTGCAACCACAAAAGTGTAGCTAAGGAGAGGGTTGGCAGGGTGGGCCACAGGGTAGCATAGCCCACAGTTACCAGATTCATGTGGGCGGGGGAGTTTAGCCTAAAAGGCTCCCCGATAGTTGAGGTCCTGTGGACTTGGAAATCTGAATGTCCCAGTGTAGCGAGATGGAGTTAGCAGAAGTAATTTGAGTGGGTGTTTCTAACTCAGGCCTAAATGAAAAAAGGATTTGGTACCGTGTAAACTAGTAGAGCAAAGTGTGATTGTTCTCCGTGAGAGAAACCAAGTAATCTTGTAGATATGAGACCTTTTAATGGCGAACAAAAGTACATGATGTTACATCAAGCTTTCAGGTCTTCTATCGATCCTTCCTCACGCTAAAAATGGAACTGGTTTGGATGGAGCACATATATAATATACCAATGCAGAGAGGACACCGCTCTTCATTGAAATACAAATGTTCACTCTCAGAAATTTGAGACTGTTTTGCACTCAAAATGTAAAACAACAGACAAACAGAGCTGAGACATAAATACTGAATCAGTCCACTGAGCTCAGGAATGTGACAGTTTTATAATGTGTCTTATCTCTCCATCAACCTGCACATGGAAGGAGATGCAGCACCACCTATTGGATGGCAACATTATTACAAGTCAAGTTCCGAATTTTTATGAAGTTTAAAAAAACAAGAAAAATTATTGGGAAGAGGACATCCCTCTTGGCCTCCTTCAGACCTTTCATATTTTCCTCTTATGCAAGAATCCCGGGCTGAGGTTCATTCCATTCATGAGGGTATCAAATATGGCCATAAGAGTTGGGAAGGCCTGGAAAAGAATTGTAAAATTAACATTTTTTTCCGTTTTTTCAGACATTTTTTTCCTCAGCGCAGTGTATTTGCGGAGTGAACGAGGTTGCTTTGCGCTCATGTCTGCACATGGAACTGTACATTTTTGTACACACAGGGCCATTTTAGATGCGCACGCAACACACCTCTCCCTGATTTAAAAGGCCATGTAGCCTAATGAGGTTCAGATGTGTCCTCTTTTTAATGGAATTGTGTGTATTGAGCATCTGCGCACCTCCCATAGACTTCTATGGGGGCCTTTGGTACGCAAATATGCAAAAAGATAGAGCAGGTCCTACTTTTTTACGCATGACCAAAATGTGCACACAAAAAATTGTCCATGTGGAAGAACCTATTGACATCAATGGGTTCTATTTTCTGCATACTGCGCACATATATTTTACATGTGCAAAAATGTGCACAAATACATCCAACTAAAGACGCCCTAAGAGTATGCGTAACTCTGACATGAGTGGGGGATGGTACCAATCTGTTATAAATCACAGAGATCAGCAATACACTTTGCTGTAGAACACGTGATACCACCACCGAATGTTTCACCCCAGCAATAACAGTCGCCCGCATACAGTCCGAAAGTAACACAACTGTTGTTCGAAAACTTGTCCACAACTGGCGGATGAATATGTGTTCCTCTGGTGTCGGTTTGAGATCACGTATTTTAACTGGCAAGCCTGCATTTAAGTCACTGCTTATGTGCACGAGTTGGACCTTTTCCTGAGGACCTACCTCACTTACGTATCTCCAGAGTGTTCGGTACCGTAATGTAGGTGATGCGTCTTTGGACATCTGTTTGGGGTACCCCAATTCTCAGAGCTGCAAGATGATGTAAATCCTTTCAGTCTCTCTAGCTGTCGTCCCTGCTGCTTTGTTTTCTCAGCAACATCGTTTCTGGCACATTATGGAGCTTCTCCAACACCATCTGCCTCCTTTCTTGTGCCACTCTAATAGGCATAGATTCACCAGAACGGCTCCCCAAGCCGACTCCTCACTGCTTTGGCAATGCAGTCTCTCTTAAGGCTTACGACTATTGCAATTGCTCTCCAGCTTGCAGTTCTCTATGATCTCAAATCTTCCAGATCTCCCACCTGACTTCTTCAGCCAATGGGATGTCACAAACAACATCCCATAGAGAAATATACAAACTGCAGTAATGTATGACGGCCAGTAGATATCAACCTTATACCATCCAGATTACATAACTGTATAGGAACCATGACCAAGCTCCTTACAGCACAAACTCCAACCTGGGATCCCTCCTTACATATGCAGTGTAATCAGTTACTCACAAAGAAAGTCTCTTTTTTGTTTTAGCAGTGGTGTGCGAGGCCATGGTTTGGTGCCCTGGGGGTACTAGACTGCACCTCTGATACAACAGCTTAAAGAGGTCCTCTACATTCCCAGGGGTATGAACCGTGAACCGAGCACAGCCTAAAGGAGACATCCCATCAGCCAGGCGTTGTGGCAGAGTGGGGTGGAAGATCCGCAGAGCCTGATGCAGGAGCCACGGGATCTTGCAACCATTGTCATCAGCATCTATGTGCTCCAGCGGAAGGGGTGGAACTCCTGCCCAAGAAACCGCCCCGCTGCCCCATCATTGCACTCTTACAGATTTAAAGAGACAGTACCTACATAAATCACTCACACAAAATGGTGCATCAGAAGCCCTCAGTAATCAAGCAAAAGCGGAGGGGAGGGGGTCCTCCACTCTACAAAGGTTTAGTAACTACCGTGTTTCCCCAAAAATAAGACAGTGTCTTATATTAATTTTTGTTCAAAAAGGTTTAACTTTTTTACATGTATAGCTGCCTGGACATTTAAATTGACATTTTTAATTAATTGTTAGCAGGGCTTAATTTTGAAGTAGGGCTTATATTTCAAGCATCCTCAAAAAGCCTGAAAAATCATTTTGCATCCTCAGAAATTCTGGAAAATCATGCTATGTCTTATTTTCAGGGAAACAGGGTAGTCATGTGACCTCTGTCTCTGAAGGTCCATGAACAGTCTTCCTGGGCACATCAAAAGGGGTTGAACCCCTACGTTCCCCCCACCCCACGCCACCAAGATGATTCTTCCCTTTAACTGAACCTGGAAGAGAATTCTATAAATTCCAGCATCCCACAATGCTCTGGGGCACGCACGTCTCTTAGAACAAGCTGCTAAATGAGGATAAATACACTGTACGAAGACGGTCTGAGCTAAATGCATTCCAGTAAACAGCATGATATGTCATGGTACTCGGCACAGAGGTTTATTGTTATCACACGCTGGCTGGATAATAATATCCGCATGTTACCACAACGGCAGACATGTTCGCCGCTCTTCTGCGCACTCTACAATTTTCAGCTGAGTTTACGCTTCTGTGATTGGACTTTGGGCTAACTCCTTGGCAGGCGCTCCTGCTGACTCTGCTGGCGCAGCTCTCCAGAAAGGAGGGAGATGATTAAAGCGTCAAGACTCTGTGGTTTGGCTCGGTCACCGCTGCCCGATTGGACACCACATCATCTGCGGGTTTCCTGTCAAGGATGGGTTTGGCATCCTAGAGATCCAGTCCAATTATCTCCAGTCTCTCTCCCTTCTTCTACAATGGCCGTGCCCCTCTTATTGTGGGAACTTCACTGGGAAGGTATAATTTCATCCGTTTAAATTGCAACCATATGAAGCTCGGGAGGAGGCAAAAAAGTTTTACGATGTTTCCGTAAAAGAGGAAAAGTTTTCATGCCACATGAACCGGTGCGGAAACATCTGAACAAACTCGAGGCAGAAATTGAATTTACTTTTTACTGTTTTTTTATGTTTTTGGAGGTGAAGGAATAAATAAATGCCTTCCAAAAGAATAAAAAATGACGACCCTTATCGGATCCATCTGAGCGCTAAAATAAACCACCGAGCGCAATATCTATAGCGTAGACTTCGTATACTGCATGAAGCCCAATAAACAGGGGGCTGTTATCAGCATCGATGGGTTATCAGTGGATCTGCACTTTCTCACATCCGATAAACATTTCAATTATGAGGGTTCTTCATTTTAACCCCTTAGTGACCACCAGTACGCCTTTTTGCAGCGGTCACTAATGGGCTTTAAACCTGCACATTCATCTTTACAGAGCGGTGGCTTGGCTGACTACTGATAGTGGGGCTCCTGCTGTAACCACACATAGACCCTGGCGGTTTAACCCCTTACATAGCACCATCAATTGCAATTGCAGCATGTAAGTAGGTGACAGGGAAAGGAGGGGGGGGGGGGTTCTGTCATCCATTCGCACCCTGCAATGTGATCTCATGCAGGGGCGTAACTAAAGGCTCAGGGGCCCTGATGCAAAACGTGAGCTGCCCCCCCCCCCCCTCTGTCTGTATCTGTACCCGTACCCATACCTAAACCATGCTGCACAGAGACATAACTTGAAGCTTCTGGGCCCCAATGCAAAACCTGTAACAGGGCCCCCAACTATAATGCTTTATTGATAGTACTGGGCTTCTTATATGGAGAAGAGAGGCCTTATAGGCCCCCTAAGGCTCCTGGGTTCGGGTGCAACCGCATCCCCTGCCCCCTCTATAGTTACGTCCCTGATCTAATGTACCAATGGGTTTCCATGGCAACCAGAAGTCTGATAGAGGCCACCATGTCTGCCATGTAGCTCAGCCTATTAGACTCCACCTCCAACAGAGTCTAATAGGCTGATGTCATAGGCTTAGTATACTGCAGTACATAAGTAATGCAGTGCACTGTCCTTCTGAGTGATCAAATGATCACATCTTCAAGGTCTCTCGAGGGACTAAAAAAAAATTGCGTAAGAAAAAGTTCAATAAAGTTTAATATAAAAAAAATCCAGTTTAAAAAAATAAACATTTTTCCCCCACAAAAACACGTTGAAATTGATTAAAATACCCCAACATTGTTTTTTAAAAGCAGCAGATAAAAGGTATCATCGCGATCGTAACGACGCAAAGAAAATATTTTGTTATTGTATATGGTGGACGCTATAAAAAAATGTAAAAAAAACAACGCCAGAATTGTTATTTTTCTTTTGTTTGTCTCCAAAAAAACGCAATGAAACCAATCCAGCGTCACGTGTTCCTCAAACTGGTACAAATATAAACAGCAACTGTTCGCGCAAACAACAAGCCCCCACGGAGCTCCGCTGCCGTAAAAGTAAAATTGTTCCGCCGGGTCTTAGAATGCGACGATGCAGATTTAGTCGTTTTTTCTTAAAACGTGTTTTTTTTGTGCTAAAGTAGTAAAAAATAAACCATCTCTATAAACCTGGTCTGTCAGTAATCGTGCCGATCAGATAAGTGATCCGGTTATATTTACTGGCGGAATTTATGGACATTTTTCCCCCCACCCCCCAAAAATGTAATAAAAGTTCTACAACACATTATATGGATCGCGGAGTGCGGCCAGTACAATAGACAACCCGGCCCACAACAAAATAAGCCCTCATACGGCGGTCAGCGAGTTCTGTCTCTCTTAATGCAATAATGAAGATTGCTTTGTACACAAAATAGGGCGGTCGCTAAGGGGTTAAGGGTGGCCGTCCACCTGACAGACAGCACTGAATGCCGAAAAGGGAGAGACACCACTAGAAGCGGCTTATCTCCCGAGAACAAAATGGGGCAGCTGACATCCTTATCTCCTCGACATCATTGTAGGAGGAGAGTTTTGAACTTTCTGCAGGAATACCGGCCCCTGTGGACAGGAAGCTTCTTGTAGTTGCTGCAGATTAGATGGCGGTGCTGACATGTTCTGACCGGCTGACAGGAAGGGGTCAGCGATTCATGCTGCTTGCGCCAAATTCTGACCTCCCATCAGCAACAGAAACTTGGACCCATCTGACCAGGAGATGTTTTCCCGTTGCGAAGTGATACAAGTTTTGCGCTCTTTTGCCCGCTGGAGTTTCGTTTTTCTGTACCTTTTAGGCCTCATGTCCACGGGCATAATACGGTCCGTGCGGATTTCCAAAGCAGATGCAATGTGGATGATCTTCAAATTGTATATTTTTGGCTTGCGGGACATCGCAGATTTTTCACGTGCGGATGTACGCGGATGCACTGCGCGTGTGAAAAAACCGCAATCCTACCTCCCAGCCTTTTCCCCACCTTCCTAATTCAACCTTGAAATCCGCAGTGCAGTCGAAAATGTATTTGCGGATGCACTGCGGATCTCCCGTACCCATAGAGATCAATGGGGCCCATCCACGCACGATCCGCGTTAAAATGGACCATGCTGCGTTTTTTTCCCACGTGTGAAATCCGCAAATCGAACTAAATCCCATCTGCGGCTGTTAAATTAACAGCGGTTGGTCAGTAATTCCCTGTGGGAAAATTGAGCGGATTTCACACGCGGGAGACACAAACGGGTTTGCTAAATGAATTATGCCCGTGGACATGAGGCCTTAGACACAATGGCGCTGAAACTGGTCGTCTGTTGTTATAGCCCATCCGTGCGGAGGAACGGTGAGTTGTGCGTTCGGACGAGTTACTTGGCGCTCCAGCGTTGTAATCAGCTGACTGTGCAGCCTGTTGGTCAGAGCGATTCCTGACATCGGAAAACTTGTCACGTGATTTTATGCCGCACTCCGGGGTCACCGCTTTAATTTCCATACAAGGGAGCGCCAATTGTGAGAAGACCGGGGGCTCTCATAAAGGTCCGGGGCCATATAAGGGTCATTCAGTGCACATGCTGTAGCTTACGGTAGTATTTATTCGCGCTGCGTCGCGGCTCTGAGGGTTTCTAAGAGGAATGTTTGCCTTGAGCTTCTGTGTTCTGCGCTTATTTGCATTGGTTCCTTTCACACCTCGCTGGTAGGTCAGAGACGCTCGTGAATTGGCCTCGTCCACGTCTCTATATATCTGTGTTGTAACAGCATTTTCGACCAACGGGTTTATAGGAGACATGAAAATAATCATCTGGTCAAGTGGGACGAGCCAAGAGCCATCAATCTGCCATCGGCGGGGCTTTCTGCTTACTCCTGAGCATTCGCCGTGAATGATGTCCAATATTTGACTTACTGCAGGAATTCTCAGCTTCTTTCACGGGAACCAAATGATTTGCGATCCGTTTACACAAGCAGGAAGAAATTTGGGTCGGGAAATAGAATAAATAGCAAGTTTTATTAGTTCTCCGTCACACAAGGGCAGTTGTTACAGTTTCCATGAACGTTAACGTATCGGTCTGAGAAGAAAAGTATCCAAGCGAGTCATTGTTCAGGAAGCCGAGGGCTCGTCACACGGGGGTATTCCTTAACGGGCAGCATCAACCCCATTGATTTGTATTAGGTTGGGGCCAGGGGCGTAACTAAAGGCTCAGGGGCCCTGATGCAAAAGGTGAGCTGGGGCCCCCCCTTTATCTGTATCTGTACCCGTACCCATACCTAAACCATGCTGCACAGAAACATAACTTGAAGCTCCTGGGCCCCAATACTAAACCTGTAACAGGGCCCCCAACTATAATGCTTTACTCATAGTACTGGGCTCCCTATATGGTGAAGAGAGGCATTATGGGCCCCCTAAGGCTCCTGGGCCCGGGTGCAACCGCATCCCCTGCACCCTCTATAGTTACGCCCCTGGTTGGGGCTCATTCACATACATGGTCCGTGAAATATGCTTTTACTGCATGTGCATTTTTGTATTTGGTGCGTATGCAATTTTTCTGCATCTGTATTCAGGGCAGCTTCAGACGATCGTATGTACAATCACGCTCGCCTCAGTGCAATGTATTTGCTTGTTTGCGGAGTTTACTGTACTTTCTTGCGCACGTGGGGGCAGTTCATATGCGCACAACACCTCCCGTCACCCCGCCCTGATGTAAAAAGCTATTTAGCCTAATGAGGTCTAGATGTGTTCCTTAATTAACGGAGCTGCACCGCGTATTGCATATTTTGCATGCATTTGTGCACGTCTCATCGACTTCTATGGGGACATCGTGCACAAATATGCAGGAAAACACAGCAGGTTGCACTTTTTTGTGCATGTGAGAAATGCGCACGCAGAAGAGGGGAAATGCGAACGAACCCATCTAAATAAATAGTTTCCAGTCTCCGTGTATTGCACGTATATATTTTACGCGCACAAAAACGCGTGCAAATACATCCTTCTGAAGGAGCTTTCACTGTGCTTTTTTAGGTGCACGAAAAAACACAAGAAGGGCGTCTTCAGACGGGCATATTACAAAGTACGCTCGCTCCTGCGCAACTTTTTTTGCACAGAAAACAAGTGTATTTGGCAGACATTGCACCGCTACTTCACACTTAAATGGTTAATAAGCCACACCAGGTTCCGGTACACACGGGTTGCACAGCATTTTGCACGTCTGTGCATACATATGTGCGCACCTCTGATAAAACCGTGCACGCAAGAAAAGAAATGAGAATGAACCCATTGAAATTAATGAGTTCTATTTTCCACGTTTTGCGCACAAGATTCTCCCACGCACAAAAACGCACTGAAGGCGCCCGAAGGCCCAGTTGATGTCACTGTTTTTTTCCCACTGTCTCCTGTCAACATACATAAAAACTCAGTATACATACATGCAGCTGCGCATTTGCTGCGTCTCTGCACAATCTGATAGACTTTGATGGGCAATTTCAATCCATGATACGGACTGGATTAGGACAGGATTCAAAAATGTGAATAACTGAAAGCGCATCAACAGGGGTTATTTGTATCCACAGGCTCAGTTACAGCAAGTATGGAGCGATATGAAGCTGGATATCATACGAAACCAGTATGCCTCCATGCCCACCCGTATCTTGTATCCAAGCTAGAGGCGGTACAACAGAATACTAGAGCCTCCATGGCCATCCGTATCATATCTTGTATCCAAGCTAGAGATGGCACATCAAGGTACTAGAGCCTCCATGCCCAGCCGAATCACATCTTGTATCCAAGCCAGAGGCGGTACAACAGGGCACTAGAGCCTCCATGCTGCCAGTATCACATCTTGCATCCAAGCTAGAGGTTGTACAACAGGGTACTAGAGCCTCCATGCTGCCAGTATCAGATCTTGCATCCAAGCTAGAGGCGGTACAACAGGGTACTAGAGCCTCCATAGCTGCCCATATCACATCTTGTATCCAAGCTAGAGGTGGTACAACAGGGTACTAGAGCCTCCATGCTGCCAGTATCAGATCTTGCATCCAAGCTAGAGGCGGTACAACAGGGTACTAGAGCCTCCATAGCTGCCCATATCACATCTTGTATCCAAGCTAGAGGTGGTACAACAGGGTACTAGAGCCTCCATGCCTGCCCGTATCACATCTTGTATCCAAGCTAGAGGCGGTACAACAGGGTACTAGAGCCTCCATAGCTGCCCATATCACATCTTGTATCCAAGCTAAAGGCAGTACAACAGGGTACTAGAGCCTCCATGCTGCCCATATCACATCTTATATCCAAGCTAGAGGTGGTACAACACAGCCTCCCTATAGGCGGTCAGTTTTTCTCAATACATGATCATTTTGCTCATTTAGTTTCACTCCATCCAACAACTTCTAGGGCATGCATTGGTTTTCGAAATCTCTATATATATAAAATTGAATGTATGCGTGTCTGTCTGTCTGTGTGTCTGTCTGTTTGTCCTTTATGCGCTACTACACCATTCATCCGATCGCCATGAAACTTTGGGAAGTTGTTGAGTACACTCCTGGGAAGATTATAGGCATAGTACAACTATCCTACGATAAATGGCGCGTGTGCGAGCGTCGACAGTTACGCCCCCCCCCACGTAGATCATTTGATTTCCATCATTGCCACCAATTCTCTCACTTCCCAATGTCGTAGAAACATGAAATTTGGCACGAGCATTGATTATGTCATAAATAGGAAAAGTTAATGGATCCCAACTCGATTATTCAATTCTAAGCGCCAAAGAATTAGCGTCCAAATTTTACGTACAGAATCTAATTTTCTCACTTCGCAATGTCATAGAAACTTGAAATTTGGCACGAGCATTGATTATGTCATAAATAGGGAAAGTTAATGGGTCCCAACTGAATTATTCAATTCTAAGCGCAAAAGAATTAGCGTCCAAATTGTACGTACGGAATCTAATTCCATCACTTCCCAATGTCATAGAAACTTGAAATTTGGCACGAGCATTGATTATGTCATAAATAGGAAAAGCTAATGGATCCCAACTTGATTATTTAATTCTAAGCGCCAAAGAATTAGCGTCCAAATTTTAGGTTCGGAATTTAATTTTCTCACTTCCCAATGTCATAGAAACTTGAAATTTGGCACGAGCATTGATTATGTCATAAAGAAGAAAAGTTAATGGGTCGCAACTCCATTATTCAATTCTAAGCGCAAAAAAATTAGCGTCCAAATTTTACGTACAGAATCTAATTCTCTCACTTCCTGATGTCATCTATATATATATATAAATGAATGTATGTCTGTCTGTTTCTCCTTTATGCATTACTACACCATTCATCCAATCGCCATGAAACTTTGGGAAGTTGTTGAGTACACTCCTGGGAAGATTACTGGCATAGTACACCTATCCTACGATAGGTGGCGCTCGTGTGAGCATTATCGACAGTTATGCCCCCCAGACAAAAATCGTTTGATTTCCATCTCAAGCACGAAAGCAAAAGGCATTATGAGCAACGGGATGCATGTTCAACTACAAATTGATGCATCCGCCGAATGTTTCGCTTGACAATTGCTGGATATTGATAATGCTGAGGTAAAATGAAAGCTGTGCTGTGATTGGTTGCTATTTCTTATATTGCTGAGGTAACATGAAAGCTATGCTGTGATTGGTTGCTATATATTATACTGCTGAGGCAACATGAAAGCTGTGCTGTGATTGGTTGCTACTTCTTATACTACTGAGGTTACATAAAAGCTGCGATGCGATTGGTTGTTATCTAGATATATAAAAACGAATGTATGTATGTATGTATGTCTTTGCAGCAACGCGCGACGGGTAAGCTAGTGAGTATATATAATAGAAGAAATTGAGGAAACCCGCTTTTAAAATTTTTGACAAGTATTTCAGTCCATCATATGGTACATTGCATAATACAGCTTGTCCCATAATAGACTAAAACTGATACGGCTAGTAGATCAATAGAAATGTAAAAATGTTATGGGATTTGGAAGACGTGGAAGAAAAATGAAAACAGAAAGCCAAATAATCTCTGGTCTTGTGATCATTGTGTCGCATTCCTGCTCACCTTCCCGTTATGTTTCTGTGTCTCTTATCTTCCTCTGATACACTTGTGGGTGTTGTGACAAATTCTCCTTCCCTGTACGCTTCTACAGTGACTTATCAGATGTAAATAGCTGCGAGTTTAGATACATTTCAAGGCCGAGGTCAGATCCGTCCCCCGCGCCCTCGTTCTACGGTCAGACGTTTGTAGGGTTGGAAGGAAACAGCAAAACCGAGAAAATGTTCTTCTTAGATACATTTTTGCATTTGGTGTAACATTTAACATTCCAGATCAAGCAACAAGAACTCAACCCCTCATCATCCTCAACCCTTTTAGCAGTTAAATGGGCCGTGCCAAGACAGAAAGCTTTCTGATTGATGGGGTCTGACCGCTGGGACCCCCACTAATGCCAAGAATGGGGATCCCCAAGGTCCCTGCATGAATGGAATGAGTTAATTTCAATGGGAGCACCAGAGATTGAGCAGTTCAAGCACTTGGCAATCTTGTGGACACTCCATTCCTGCTGGGACCTTTGAGACCCCCATTGCCTGGATTGGTGGGAATCCCAGTCTTCAGATGAGGGATAACTTTGTATATTGGCACAACCTCTTTAATTATGAATTATGGCTTCACACAGGCAGTAAACGCCGCAGAATGTCTGCTAGCGGAATCACTGTGAAAATTGCGCAGTGTTTACAGTAGAAGCCATGTGGAGGAGATTTTATAAATCTGTAACAATAGGGGGCACTGCATCCAGCAATGGACGGAGCGGTGGTCACACATGCATGTTGCCCATCATTTCATTTTAAAGGGAATGCTGGAGATAGCCGAGTTCAATTCCAATTCATTCGGGGGTCCACGGGACCTCCATTCAGCTCAGCTGTTTGCGTAACATGCAGAAATAGCAGAGCTCTCTATGCAACTCCCATTCCCTTCTATGACAGTTATGGAAAGAGTGTAGAACAGGTCGCTCAGAGGTTTTCGTAAATTCTCGACTTTTAGGCTATTCAGGCAGCGGAGGGGAGGCAAGATGGGACTCACATCTGTCCTACATATTCATCGTCCAGGAGCTCCATCCATCAACATTTATAGCACATAATGTGGATATGCCAGGAACAGCTGTAATGGGATTCCCCTTTACAGGTGGCCATATATTCCTATTATTATTACTGAGAAGCTGAAGTAAATAAACTTTAGTTCTGTTTTATTCATTTGTTATCTTTTTGAATCTTTTTAGTTGTGGCTGTTATTTTTTTTTTACCATACAAATTGCATTTATGGACTACTACCCCCCCCAACCCAGGCACAGGCTATCCACTCTTGGGGAACACGATGTTGGGACCCACCTCAAACTGAGGTCGGCCCTACTGCCAGTAAGGCTGGGCGTCCTGATGGGCATAATAAAACCTGTTGCAGGATTTATGTTGAGGGATTATCTGGAAAGACTAATGGGTCTCGTTGTCTGTTAAACGTATTTATTAAAACGAAAAACGTTTCGTCCGATGTCGCCAGTAGAGCAAAATGTGATTGTTCTCAGTAAGAGAAACCAAGGAATCGTGTAAATATGAGACCTTTTACTGGCTAACAAAAATACATGATGTTTTAGCAAGCTGTTCTGCATGAACAAACATCTGTAGTTTCCCTGTGCTTACAGCCCATGCCCCACTGTGAATTCACAGCAGGACACAGGCACAGAGAATCTTATCAGTGCAGCCGGCTGATAGCAGCCTACTCTGCTGATGTCAGCTGATCCCTGAATTCTAGCAAGCTAGAATTCAGCGATCAGGGACTCGTACACGAAAACTGCACGATGTCAGTACATTTAGACAGAACGAGAGTTGCTCAAAAGATTCTTTTGAGTGATTCTCGTTGTGTCTAAATCAGCCTTAAGACATGTTGGGATTAACCCTTTAATGACATGGCCTATTTTGGTGTTGAGGACCAAACGATTTTTGGCATTTTTCATCTCCATTTTGCAACAGCCATAACTTTTTTAGTTTTCCCTCGACGCAGACGTATAAGAGTTTTGTTTTTTTTTGCGTAGTGAACTGTAGTTTTTATTGGTATCATTTTTGGGTACATAGACTACATTGTAAAACTTTTATTATTTTTTTATGATCGTAGGGAGAGAAAACGCATCAATACTGCCATAGATTTTGGCGGTTTTTTTTAGAGCGTTAATTATGCAGCATAAATAACACTACATTTTTTTCTGCGGGTCGGTTACCTGAATCCCGGCGGTCCGGCGTCTTCATACTCACCTGCTGAAGATGGCCGCCGGGATCCTCTGTCTTCATGGACCGCAGGGCTTCTGTGCGGTCCATTGCCGATTCCAGCCTCCTGATTGGCTGGAATCGGCACGTGACGGGGCGGAGCTACACGGAGCTACACGGAGCCCCATAGAGAAGAGGAGAAGACCCGGACTGCGCAAGCGCGGCTAATTTGGCCATCGGAGGGCGAAAATTAGTCGGCACCATGGAGACGAGGACGCCAGCAACGGAGCAGGTAAGTATAAAACTTTTTATAACTTCTGTATGGCTCATAATTAATGCACAATGTACATTACAAAGTGCATTATTATGGCCATACAGAAGTGTATAGACCCACTTGCTGCCTCGGGACATCTCCTTTAAGCATATATATTTTATTACCCTCAAGCATATATATATTTACACAGTAGCCCACACTCACTAGACCAATTCTTCTGGGCTTGTAGGTTATGGCCTTTGCTCCCTTCTTGGCTTCCCCTGCTTTATAGACACAGGGGGCCCAATCCACATCCCCCAACGGGGAATTCTGCCTCACATGTGGCACACATGATGCTTCTCATTATAACAACCTCCAACACTTTTCTCTGTGACGTTAGCAGTCTGAGATGGCCACTGGGTGCCTTTTTACACAGTTCACTCCTTCCTTGATAAAGTCGCCGATGACGCCAGTTACATAACCAAAGGGGATATGGCTTTTTGATGATGGAAATCCCATTATTGAAAGGGGCTGGAACTTCCTGGTTGGGATGCCCCTACTTGGTTGTGTTCTTTTTTCGCTATATACATCGCTATATTTGTTTATTGTATGCTGTGCCTTTAAACGCAGTTGGACACGGATTTGGAGGAGGGATTTCCGATGGTGGATGGAGTTCTGAGTTCTGGTGGAGTGGCCTCAGGCAGTTGAGGAAGGATATAGCAAGTGAAGCAGTATGCTGTCCTGACAGCTCTGCTTTAATGCCCTGTAGATATTTTGCAGACCGCTCTACTGAAGTGCTCGGCTCCGGTTCTGTAATGGAGATGCGGTTTTCCTCTCCGAGGAAGGGCCATTCACAGTTGGCACACACCAAGAGAGATCTTAGTCTCAGAGAACGTTTTCGCAGAATGCTAGGCTCCCAATGCTGCCAGAACTGCACTTGTCTGAAACCAGCTGCTTAAGAAGTTGTTGCAACCAACTTTGTACCACGTTGCAAGTAAAGCTTAGCTTGTCAGCAATTGTGTTGCTCCAGTAAAGAGTTCCAGAGGAAGAGATTTGCGCCTTCCGAGGGTTGCTTCTCAACGGTAAACTACTTACACTGCAGACCACATGGACCCTGCTGGTATGACCCTCAACCACAGCAATGACGTGCCGTATGGTGGAGAGGTCTGGAGTCTGATGGAACCGGGGGGGACAGTCACCGCTATACCCTTGTGCAGCCACATGGTATCCACACTTCCACCCCTGTGCGTCCGGCTCATCCCCGGACTTTGCTGACACGATGCACTAAAACAGTGTCCATGCTTTTTGCTGACTCCTATACTGATTCTTATACAGTGTTTCTCTATATTTGTCCCCCCAACTACATAAAACAGCACTTTAGCCTATTAGTTGTTACATTAGACCCCTCTCTTTGTCACGCCAGCTCCTTATAATGCCAGCCTTGGCTTATCTGCTACAGATGGGTTACACAGCAGGAACACGGTACATGATAGCCGGCGGCGCGAATGCCACTTTGTACACATCTTACTTTATGACCTTCCTGAATTAGCCCGGACAGATCGCTGTTTCACATGGAAAGATCAAAAGCCCCAAAAGAGCAAAGAGGCGCATTGTGTGAGCCGTCCAAAGAGCCACCGAGAAAATGAATCGCACAAAAGAGCAATTGTCCCGAACAAAGAAAACACTGAAGACGAGAGGAACAATATTTTGGTTCTGTCATTAACTGCACAAAGAAACAAGAAAAGGAACAGATACAATGATGGCCGGAGAGAAGAGAAAACACGGCGGCACTCATGAAGTACGGAGACACAAAGAAAGACAAAGCCAACAGACAGCGGAGAGCAGCCACTCGTGACTACTGTATATTATACTGACAGACAGGGAGGAGTGAGACGGCCTTATCTATTCTACGCCCTGCTTTACATTACGTATTATTTATTAACCCCCTCCTGACACATTGTCTGGTTTTTACTCCCCGTTTAAAAAAAAAAATTATAACTTTATCCTTCTTCTCTTGACATCGCCCTACGAGAGCTTGTTGTTTTTTGCAGGATGAGTCGTATTTTTCAATGGCACCATTTATTGTACCGTATGATATACTGAAAACCATTTTAAAATGTCTAAGGTCGTTCTCACACTGGCATTACCAAAACGCCACGCTAGAAAGTTTTACCACGATTTCGAGCGGCATTTTTGAACACATTCTAGAACGTTCAACAGCATTTTTTAACGCACCCCATAATTGTAATGGGTGATGAGGTGAGTTAAAGGGGGTTAAACGCGCAAAAAAGAGCAGACAATGTTCGAAAATCATGATGTTAGAAATGCTGTGTTCGAACGCCGGTCTGCGAAGCCCCATTGAAATCAATGGAGGTGTTGTAGAGGGTTTGTAAAAAGCGATGTATGTGAGAGTGGCCTGTGGGGTGAAATAGAAAGAAACCAATTGCACTATTTTTTACTGCCTACGCGGTACGAACGGCCTGTTAATTGTATTCTGTGGGTCAGTACAGCCACATCAATGCCATAATGTATATAGGTTATGTTTTACAACTAAAAAAGGTAAAATATAATTTTAAAAAGTATCTTTTGTCACCATCTTCCAACCGCCATAACTCCCTAAATTTTCGATTAATGGCACTAAGGGCTTATTTTCTGCAGGGTGAGATGTAGTTTCTATTAGTACACAACTTTTTGATCTGCTTCATGCAATCTTCAAGCAGTGTGCACTATGTGGGAGAATATAAAGTAGTATTGTAATAGATTGGAAACACTCACAGAAAATGGCCGTTACCGGGCGAGGCGGTTACGCCCAGTCTATGCTTGGAGGTGGGACGAGGTGGAGACCGAGCACCCCAGCCTGGCGTTACTCACGCACTGATCAGAAGCGCTAACTTATAGGATTTTGCTTACTGTATGAATCCATTAGCTATCCCCCTCCCTCCCCCCTCTCTTCCTCCCCCCAAACTGTACGTCTTGTCTGTGAGTCACCCCAACCATGTTTAACAAGTTCACTGTTAAAGGGGTTGTCCCGCGCCGAAACGGGTTTTTTTTCACCCCCCCCCCCCCCCCCGTTCAGCGCGAGACAACCCCGATGCAGGGGTTAAACAAGAAAACCGCACAGCGCTTACCTGAATCCCCGCGCTCCGGTGACTTCTTACTTACCGGTTGAAGATGGCCGCCGGGATCTTCTACCTCCGTGGACCGCAGCTCTTCTGTGCGGTCCATTGCCGATTCCAGCCTCCTGATTGCCTGGAATCGGCACGTGACGGGGCGGAGCTACACGGAGCTACACGGAGCCCCATTGAGAAGAGAAGAAGACCCGGACTGCGCAAGCGCGGCTAATTTGGCCATTAGACGGCGAAAATTAGACGGCAACCATGGAGACGAGGACGCTAGCAACGGAGCAGGTAAGTGAATAACGTCTGTATGGCTCATAATTAATGCACAATGTACATTACAAAGTGCATTAATATAGCCATACAGAAGTGTATAACCCCACTTGCTGCCGCGGGACAACCCCTTTAAGCTTATTAGCAGGACTACTCGGCTTCGACCTGACATGTTGAACTAGTAGTCCCTTTTCATCTGACCGAGTTGTTTTGTATTGCTTTCATGTATTACATGTCTGTCATATATTGGAAATTATCAATAAAAACGGATTAAAAAAAAAAAAAGAAAATGGCCGTTACTTACTGACTGAGGAGTGCATATAGATGCATCCTCCTCTCACCATGCAGGTAGCTGACTACCAAATGGAGGAGCCAATAACACCTGTGAGGGCACCGATAAAACACCCACTCACACTGCCTCCTGATAATGAGGGGGGTGGATGCTTGGCGTATACTCCCACACATAGTGGATACAAGGTGCCAGACCATTCTGATATATGTGGTTCACCATGCAGACCAGCAACCTATTAATGACGCCATGATAATTCGGCGGGTTGCCCTGCATATCCATCAGTGAACCACATTGGTACTGCCACCCTGGGCTCCCCCTGGAATCTTAAAGCCACACTGCATGTGAATGATAGATAATAAATGCAAGGCATTGGTTGGATGTTGGCCAGGATACATGAGCCCACTAACCACTTCACGGTTCCTTGCGTTGTAGTGGGTCCCTACACTAATATAAATGCGTCACAGAAGGGGAAACAAAAAATTAAAAACAATCACAGAAAATGGCCGTTACTTACTGAGTGAGGAGTGCATATAGATGCATCCTCCTCTCACCATGCAGGTAGCTGACTACCAAATGGAGGAGCCAATAACACCTGTGCAGGACACCGATGAGACAGCCACTCACACTGCCTCCTGATAATGAGGGGGGTGGATGCTTGGCGTACACTCCCACACATAGTGGGTACAGGGTGCCAGACCATTCTGATATATGTAGCTAGTATAGACATTGTAATAGATTGGACTCTTATAATTGTGGCAGCACCAGTTATATTTATTCCATGTTTTTTTTAATGCAAAAAAATTGGGGAAACGGGACGGTAAATTTTTAACATTTTTGTCAGAATATTTACATTTTTATTAAGCGTTGTTACTTTTTTGGGGTCCCACCAGGGAACTTGAACTTGTGATCATTTAATGGCTTGTACAATATACTGTATTACTTCTGTTTGGTAGTATACCGTAAGTCTGACGCTAGTCTATTAAGCCCTGCTCCGGTATGGCTTAAGGCGTTTTTTCAGGATTTAACAACTCATGACCTCTCTTCTCATTGGAGCTGTGCCTGCATTACCAACCCAGACCATGCCAGTATTGACAGAGCTGTCTGCTTCTGCTTCCAAGCACACTGACAGCAGGCCTGCAAAAGAGCTCATTAGCGGGGATCCCAAGCAGCACACCCCAGCAATCTGCTATTGATTACCTATTCTGAGCACAGGTTACAAATAGTTAAAGGAGTATTCTGGTTACAGGATGCTTTTTCAGGTTTTCACCCATCAACTTGATGGATGAAAACAGATAGATTGATTGGAGTCCTACTGCTGGGACACCCACAGACCCTGAGACGTAACGATCAGGTGCAGGTTCGGAGCCTCTTATTGCAACTAGTGCTGGCCAGTAGCGTGGTCAGGGGAAGCCATAGGTCAGTACATGGTTAGTTTCGTACAAAGGAGCAGGCAAGTAGGGTAGTCACTGTGAAGCCAGATGCAGAAAATGTAGAAGGAGGAGTAGGCAGGTGAAGGAGCTTGACTACAAGCTGGGAGCTCAATAATCATGCAAGGAACTGGAGGAAGGGCCAGGTATTTATAGGAAGTCCAATCTGGGAGAACAGGATGGAGCCAAAACAGGAACTGGATCAGGAACAAGGAAACGAGGGAAAGGTTATGCAGGGGAGCCATCCAAAGGGCTGGATAGCTCAGCAGGTAGAGTGACCGCCTGGAGCACAGGAGCTCCTCGGTTTGAGTCCCAACATGAGGATGAGGTCTTGTTCCCTCCACCCTCCTCAATGTACCCTCCACAGTAGGAGGACACTAAATAGAGTGCAAATTGTGCTTGTGTAGTGCCACTCCATTTGCTTTCAGTAGGACCGCTGGGGATAGCAGAATACAAGTGCTTAGCTAATTCATTCAGCCCCATTGAAATAAATGGAGAAGTGAGAAGGTTGGAGGAAATGGGACCCCCATTCTTGGGATCAGTTGGTGTCCCTGCAGTCGGCCCCCCACCAATGTATCCATTTTTACCCATCCAATGGATAGGTGAAAACTAGAAGAAAAAAAAAACATCCTGTACCCAAAATATCCCTTTAAGCCTTGGAAAGCCCCTTTAACATGTTGACATCCATGGCAGGCCTGAAACCTTCACTAGACTCGAGCTGCCATGGCAACTGAATGTCACCCTGTGATCTCATTGCAGGAGGCCATTTGTGGGACAGAGGGGTCCCCCTCCTTCTATCCAGCCATATAAATGCCATGGTCTGCAAAAACGGTGGCATCTAAAGGGTTAAACCGATGGGATAAGAGTTATCCCCTTTCCTGCCCCCTATGGTTGGGAGTCAGCTGTCTCTTATCGCATATGGAGAGGGCTCAACTCTAAAACTCGCTCAATACTCTCCAACCCGACTTCTACAGTATCAGTGGTCGGCTCAGTGGGGGCGATACTTTATGATACCATTCCAAGTAGAGACGACTTCTGATGTCAGAATGGCCTTATAGGACCAGCAGTATATACAGACAACTTATCTTTAGTCTTCCAGCTTACATGACAGTGATGCTCGAATGCTCCACGTCCGAGCAAGCCGCTGCGGTATCGGGATGACGGTCTTGCTTTGGGGTACCTGCAGAAATCCATGAACATACTGCAGAAACGATTCAGGTTCTAGTTCTGTCCCAAAAACATCTGTTGTGTGCGAATCTACCCCGAGGCAATGCCATCCAGGAAACGGGTACATCACAGGTCACACAGTTATATTGTGGCACCGCAGGATCCGCTTCACACCTGCTGAAGGAGAAAGTTTGTTTTACTCCCTGTGAAGGATCTCCCACAGAAATCCCAGAGAAACCTTCTACTGGCCTGATGAGTTATGTTGTCAGTCAGGAAGACCTATCAGCCACGACTTCTGGACACCCAAGCCGTCCGTTATACAAATATGTCCTGATTTATCTCTTCTAATTAACGGTAGAATGTAACCGGCGCAGAACAGCCAACTAATGTTACCACTGCTGAAGGAAAGGTTTGTAGATGTGTTCAATGACAGATAAAGGTTAACTACACTGAAGGGCCCTTTTCGCTAGAGCCCCCAGTCCTTTATTAGACCCCCAGTTCTCTCATGATTGGCGCTTCGCCGTATGGAAATTTCGCAGCATAAAATCACATGACAAGTTTTCCGCGGATCAGTTTCAGTGTGAATCCACATTACATGGGAAAATCCAGCGATCGGAGCGACTTCCAACGAGGCCCGGTCAATGGTGCTAGACTGGCCGGGGTCTCACTGCCAACTGCAGGCGGTTTTCTTGTGTGACGGTGTGGAGAATATACCGAGAATGGTGTCATTGAGAAAAACATTCAGTAAAAGTGGATGGAAACAACTCCTCACTGAAAGGGGTCAGAGGAGGATGTCAGGAATCGCTCTGACCAACAGGCTGCACAGTCAGCTGAATACAACGCTGGAGCTCCAACTAACATGTCCGAACGCACAACTCGCCGTTCCTCCGCACGGATGGTATAACAGCGGACGGCCAGTTCCAGCGCCATTGTGTCTAAGAGAAACAGAAAGACTCCAGCGGGCAAAGGAGCGCAAAACTTGTATCACAGTGGTTAGAATTTGGCGCAAGCAACATGAATCAATGACCCCTTCTTGTTAGACTACATAGTAACATAGTATGTTAGGCTGAATGAGGATAATGTCCATCTACTTCAGCCTGTTTCGATCACCCCCCCCCCCCCCCCCCCGCCCTCATACCTTCCCTTGTTGGTCCAGAGGAAGGCAAAGAAAAACCCAACGAATCAATTTAGCTCATTTGGAGGAAAAAAATTCCTTCCTGACTCCATAATGACAGCCAGAGTAATCCCTGGATTAATAAGTCATCGATATCTGATTAGAAGGGTTTGCCGCTCGAGACGCCACAAATCAGCTGCTCACATGGCCCCCGTCATGGTGTACAGAGTAGGAAGCATATAGCTCCGTGGCTTGACATGGTATCGCAGACACAGCTTCCTTTGAAGTGATTGGCAAGTCCCATGTGTCACTGGGGATTAATATATTGGGTGGTCCGGTTCCTGCCCCCATGGCAGTAGTGTAGTTGGGTTGGAGTAATGCGACATTTCTGAGGAAGCTTTCTGGAGAGTCCGGAGATAGACTGATGCCATGGAGTCAAGTAGAACCTATATATGTTGGTTTCGGGCTCCAGTACTGATACAGATACCGCATGGGTGGAACTACAGGGAGCCAACGGTTCAGAGCACAGAGAGGGAGTGATAAAAAGTGCTCCTTTGCATTATCAATTCAGGTAGTCAGAGTCACATGGCTGTTGTACAATCACCAGGGAAGATACCTGCCTGATTGGCCATATAGCCATTGTCATGTTAATGAGGCGACCTGAAACTGCTACCTCATGTGGCAGTCTGCAGGACCTTAAAGGGACGGCGAGTTCCCGCCCGGCCCGTATTTATTTTGTTTACCAGCCATATTAATGGACGGTAAAAAATAATTTTCATCTGTAAGCTGTCTGGGCAGCAACCCCTGACCCCTCCCTGGCATCTGTGTTTCTACACATAGCACAAATGCTGGGTGGAGAGGTCAGGGGTCTCACTCTGATCACAGCAGCGGTGGCCCCCGCTGCCGGCCCGGAACTACACAGCAAGTGAGTTAAATGCTTGTTGGGTTGCTGCCTGGCCAAAGGTGACTATTACTACTGGAAGTACTAATGGGCACACAATTACTACTGGGGCGACTATGGGGGACACTATTACTGCTAGGGCCACTTAGGGGGACACTTACTATTTGGGTCACTACTGGGGGGCACTATTATTCTGTTACTTTAGAGAAATCTCAAGGGTTTAAGTATTTGTTGGGCCTCTTATGTATAGGCGCTTGGCTTGGGGCACCCCTGCGTTAATGACTGCACTTCGCTGTGTGTCCGGTTCTTGCATTCAGTAAAGAACAACGGCCTCTGTCCGTTCTTCTGCGATGACGTTGCTTATGTCGTCTCCCCCGTCCACCATCACACAAGGAGGGGCTGCAATAGCTTTAAGATGGGAGCTGGTTCGGTTTTTTCAATTCTCTGCAGTCAGACTTCTATAAGACGACGATTTTTACGCATTTCTTAAGTTTAGCCACAAGACGTGTATGTGGTCCCATCAAACAATAAGATTATATCAGACTGCAGATTCCAAAGGAGCACATGCCGCTTTCCAATTTTTCTCTACTTGGAAGATCACAGAGATCTAAATGTTATTTCTTAAGCTCGCCGGACCCCCGCTACTTGAGCTTACGTTTATAAAGTTCTCCATTCTATTAAGCCGTCTTATCAACAGTTTGGCTCCAGCGCTCCCACCATACAAAACATCATTTCTCTGCGGGGACACCGACTGTCACTAATTCATTTCTCATGGCTCCACATGACCGCATTTCCCAAACAGCACATCGCTATTGTTCAGGAGCGCTCGGATCAATCACTGCGCTTCCAAAACACGGCGCAGTCGAGAGCTGAGATTCATGCAGTTCATCCGTACGGACTGCGCTGACCTGGCGCTATGTTATTTTACAGCAAGGAAGATGAAATGCAACCAGCACACAGAATCTTAATGTAGCAACTAGAAACATGTCAAGCCAAAGTCGTATAATAGACATTAAAGAGGCCTAAATCCGCGAGTGGATCTGTGGGCATACAAGTGTATAACCATGGCATGGCCGGAGGTGAGGGGTCTTCAGGGGATGTTCCTTCACTGCTTCCATGCAGACACAGCCCCCTGTAGCAGGCGGTGGGGTTGGTGAGCCCAGTCAGGGAAGGGATGAAGAGGGCCCAGGCAGGAGTTCCAGTGGCGGTCATGGCCACGAGCAAGCTGGGGAATCGGGGACCCCCTGCTGTGGGAGTCTGTAACCCACCAGTTGGTTAGGAATCCCCCCCATAGTGGTACTATTTCTTGCAACTGAAGTTTACTTAGCAAACAATTGGCTGCTTGTCTCCTAGTCTCCTGGATCCCGGGGCACCAGTATACTTGGAATCCTGCAACAGAAAACCAGTAAGTGTCTTGGCCAAGTGTGTCTTCCAAGGAATCGGACTAGTCAATCTGAGTGCAGATAACACTTTCCATGAGCCCAGAGGTCACTTGGTTAACTTTGGATTTACTTCACAAGCTGTGGGAGAGGAGCGGGTACTGCCGGCACAAGGCTGCCAAAAAATGCCTTGGGCAAAGTGCTAGATGGTGGCAGTAGGTTTCCATAGCTAGTCAGAAAACACCAATCCCTCTTGGAGTGGCCACACCCAGAACGGATCCTCTGCGGGAGAACCGCTCACACACATCGGCCTTAGGGTGCCTACCCACTTGCGATTTTTTTTCCTGTGATGTTTTGCGTTTTTTCTAAAGAGCAATTAGTATAGAATGTGTTCTTGTCCATCTGGGGTTTTTTTTCCGTTTCGTGGGGTTTTTTCACATAGGAACTGTCAGTTGCATATGTCTCCTTATTTTTCTCTTAATGCACCCATGATTGTCAATGGAGAGCTGCAAAAAACGCCGCGAAAAACGCGCGAAATGCCGCGTTTTTCACGTGTGAAAATCGGCAACGCAAGTGGGTAGGCGCCCTTAGCTGGGATAAAAGAACTCTGAGGCAAGATGGCGCATGCTTCCTTCCACCGGGCGCCCGCAGCACAACCCCCTCACAAAGTGCTCAGCACCACAATAACACATATACATAATAGGGACGTAGAAACCTTAAAGGGTTTGTCCCGCGCCGAAACGGGTTTGTTTTTTTTCAATAGGCCCCCTGTTCGGCGCGAGACAAATACAAGGGATGGGTTAAAAAAAAAAAAAAGTTTAGTACTTACCCGAATCCCCGCTCTTCGGCGACTTCTTTCTTACCTTAGCAAGATGGCCGTCGGGATCTTCACCCACGATGCACCGCGGGTCTTCTCCCATGGTGCACCGTGGGCTCTGTGCGGTCCATTGATGATTCCAGCCTCCTGATTGGCTGGAATCGGCACAAGTGACGGGGCGGAGCTACGAGGACCAGCTCTCCGGCACGAGCGGCCCCATTCACCAGGGAGAAGACCGGACTGCGCAAGCGCGTCTAATCGGGCGATTAGACGCTGAAATTAGACGGCACCATGGAGACGAGGACGCTAGCAACGGAACAGGTAAGTGAATAACTTCTGTATGGCTCATAGTTAATGCACAATGTACATTACAAAGTGCATTAATATGGCCATACAGAAGTGTATAACCCCACTTGCTTTCGCGATACAACCCCTTTAATAAAGGAGAAATGCAAAAAGGTAAAAAGTAAAACTGCACCCCAAATCAAATGCAGATCCTGCCCACGAAAGTGAAAGCCTCAATAAACGCATCCATTTCCCAGGGAGCGGCGCATCTTTCTTGTTTGACATCATAGAGATGTCAAAAGTGCTAAAGTTCTGTATATGGGAGCAGGATGTAAAATGGCACTACAGTCCTTCAGCGCTGCCTGGCGGATACAACGTGGATTCCAATTGCAGAGCACTGATTGGACATACAGTCGGATTATACAAAGACGATCTCTTATGAACCGGAGTCTGCGCGTCCCTGTCAGCGCCTGAGGGTTTACCGCTAGAGGCTGGTGTTCCTGTACCGCTAACCCCGGCACCAGCGAGTCCACAGAAAGATAACCTGAAATGGAAAATGCAGCGGTTTACAGACAAGTGCGCCATCATCTGCAGACGGCGCACGGCAGGCACCTTCTCCTTTAAGACCAAACCCATTAGGAGTCGTCTGAGTGTCATTTTCCCTGAGCTTGAGCGGCAATCAGGCGGAGGCGTCGTCTGCGCTGAATAATGACTGCCGTTCCGTAATGATCCTGCGTTCCTATAATGAAATGTGATGTCTTGTTTTTTGCGAGATGACCGGCAGTTTTTCTTGGCAGCATTTTGAGTTCTAAACAACTTTCTGATCGACGCTTTTCATTCAAATATTTTCTTGGTGACGGGCTGACCGAAGAAGCGCCATTCTTCATATTCTTCCGCACCTTTTGCTACTTCTCATTATGGCGCCATGACCGCTATATAACATCATCTCTGTGGCCCTGTAGGAGCAGCGTGCTCACCCACGGATCACGCACACACGTCCCAGGCGTCGCTAAAATCCAGAGGTTGTCACTCACAATAATGGCGGCATCACATGACTTTACGCTATCTGAATCTGTACTGCTGCTCTACACCGTGTGCCTCACAGCGCCATCACGCGTACTGCGTCACGGACGCTTCATATCCCTTATACGCATTACACTCTACTAAATGACATCAATGTAAACGCTACAATAACGTTTCATCACACTGCGACCATATACTGAGCAATTAACCCTCGCAAAGCCTTGCATTAACCCACACTATGGCGCCATTATTTACAGTCCCAGTGAGTCCATCTCCCCACCCTGTTCAGGGATTTTACGTAAATTTTACGTGTCGGGGTTGTAGTTTATTTACGCTTGTAAGATACAACCTCAGACACTTACTTCTGCTCCTTCTACGTCTGCGCAATTTTTAGACCTCAGACCTTTCAAAGCATCCATTATGCATTTTCAGCACCACCGCCATGGTATCCAGCATCGTGATGAGAGAGACTTTAGCCATTGTGCGCTGTGGGACGCTTCACCCTGAGAAGTTGACCCATCTTTGGCCCTCTTGATGATCTAGGAGTGGACCTGCTGTTGCCCCCAGAGACTTTCCCCTGCAGTAGGGGCGGAACTTCTGGGCGGTGATGCGGTATTTGCATCACTGAGAGGGCAGAACCGCTCCACAGCTTCTCATGAAGAATAGGTTTTAAGTAAAAACAGTTATGCGCCCGTGGAGTAAGCAATTGGGACAAGTAAAATGTAAACACTGTCCATCCCGTAAGAGACGGAAAGCATGTAAAACAGAATAGAACGGCACTTACTCCGAAGGAGGGGGGTGTATGGAACAAGAAGCCCCCTCCTCTATGTGCCGACTCCTCAAACTCCTCTCCGTCGCCGATGGAAATCTCAAAAGCCAAGTTGATTAGTCCAGTTTTAATTAAATAAAATCAGATTTACAGGAAGGCAACGCGTTTCGGTGCGGCATGCACCTTTTTCAAGCCTATTTGAACATATGTTGAAATACAAATTTACTCACATTTATAGATGTCAAGATAACACTTTCCTTCTGTGTGTAGCGCCATTTTTTGGGTGGAGCTACGTGATTTGGAGGGGAGGAGTCTGTGGTGGTAGGTTGGTGTGTATCACGTGTTCTTTTTCGTGACGTGGCCGCATAGGCCGGAAGTGTTACGTGGCGTTATGTGCTTTTTACTTTCACTTTTGTGTAGCGTGGTCACGCTGATTGTGCGTGCCCCGTCATCACGGAGGGTCCTCGGTCATGGGACCTAATGACGCGATCACGCTGTTAGTGCGTGCCTCGTCATTCTGAAGGAATCTGTAGACGGATGGCGCCGGCACGTCCGATGTGCGTACCCCGTCATCACGGAGGGTCCTCGGTCATGTGACCTGATGACGCGACCGCGCTGTCAGTGCGTGCCGCGTCATTCTGGAGGTACCTGTGTGTGGATGATGCCGGCACGTCAAGCGTGCGCGCCGCTCATGATGTGAGTCATGTGATTGGAAGTTATAGTTACTTAGTCTGGGCATCATGCGTTGCTATGGTGAGCGGTATGTGGGTTACGTCACCTAATGGGTCACGTGAATGTTTCATGTACTCATGCTGTTCAAGCGTTCTCTGTCACTAAACAGACTGAATAGTTCAGTCATATAGTCATTATAAAATGTATAACAGATGTTTGTACAATACATATGTGTCATATGCAAACAATATAAAACTCATAATAACTAGAGGTAAATGCATCATATTTTTAGGAAGCAAACAAGCTGCATCATTTTTGTTCCAATTAATGCGTTAAAGGAAAAAAGAAAACTTTTTTACAAGTAGATATAGATATAAATTACTACATAGAAGGGACCTATTGATCATTAAAAACAGCCCTTCTGAACAAAGTTAAAATTAGAGCGCACCCTATTTATAAAAAAAAACCTAAAAACAGTCACGTTTTTGTTACCACATTCATAGAGATGATACAAGTAAATATAAACATATAATAATTATTAAATAGGAGCGACTTAAAAGAGACCTGTTGGTCATTAAAAACGTATATGGTCATCAGATGTGTATCGCATATCTGATTGTATCTTGTGGTATATATAACATCTTAAATGGTACATTGTATAGTAGAGATAATTTATATATATATTTTTTCATCACTATTAAAAATTCTTTTCCAGTGCTTCATTGAGCCCCTGTGGGAATAATGTCTGCATTTTATATATCCAGTACATTTCTCTTCTTTTCAATAAAGAGAAGAGACCTGGTTTAATTATTTCAATTGGGACCACTTTGAGTCCTGTGGGGTCCATATTGTGTGTTAGTTTGAAGTGACGGGAAACACTGTGTTTTTCAAAACCTTTGATAATGTTGTTTCTATGCTTGTTGATACGTATTCGCAGGGCATTGATCGTGCGGCCAATGTATTTTAGGCCGCATGGGCATTCGAGTAGATAAATAACATAATTCATACTACAGGTCATAAAAGATTTTAATGTATGTTTCTTTCCGGGTTGTGGTAGTGCAATATCTTTTTTGCCATTGATAATAGATGTACAGCATTTGCATCGTGTTAGTCCACATTTGTATGCAACTTTGACGGGCTTCATACTGCTAATGCATGTGGACCCCTCTTGGTTCTTCTCCCGTTGTTTAGGGCGAGATGGGGCTACTAGGTCCTTTATCGTCTTGTTCTTATGGAAAATTATGCGTGGTCTATCTGCAATTATTCTTTTGAGAAATGGATCTTCTTGTAGGATATTCCAGTTTTTCAGAAGTATTTTACGTATATTTGTGTGTTGTGTATTGTATTTCGTGATGAAGCCTGACTTGAATGAATTCGTGTCCTTTTCGGTTTCTTCTTTCTCTTTATCTTCCCCGTTAGTCGTTCTATTTATTTGTTCTGTGGTTTGTTCTGAATTTAGGGCTTTCTTGTAGGCTGTGTCAATGAGGGGAGTGGGGTAATTCTTCTCCTTGAATCGTTCTTTTAAAACTGTTGATTGGTTTTTAAAGTCTTCAATTTTTGAGCAGTTTCTCCGTAGTCTGATGAACTGCCCGTAAGGGATGTTGTTTTTCCACCCCTTCGCATGACAACTGCTATATTTAAGATAACTGTTAGTATCTGTGGGTTTGAAAAAAGTTCTTGTATGCATTTTTTCATCTTCAATAAATACTTCAATGTCTAGGAAAGATGCCTGGTTCTTACTGATAGTGCTTGTAAATTCGAGTCCCCATTCGTTACAGTTCAATCCTTGTATGAATTTATTCTGGTTGTCCTCTTCTCCTCTCCATATCAAGAAGATATCATCTATAAAGCGGCGGTAGAAAATGATGTCCGATTCGTGAATTTCCTCCTCGAAAGCCCCCATATATAGATTTGCGTACGCAGGCGCAAATTTCGTCCCCATTGCGGTTCCCTTTCTTTGTTTGTAGATTTTGTTGTTATGTGTGAAATCATTGTTGTTCAAGATGAATTTGAGGGCACGGAGAATGAAGTCTTTTTGGTTTCCTGGCATTAGAGAGTCCTTTGTTAGGAAATGGTTGACGGCTGCGATACCCTTGTCATGCGGGATATTAGAGTAAAGTGCTGTTACATCCAGTGTGCATAGGATGTAATTAGATTGCCAGTCTACCTTTTTTAGATTGTTTAGGAAATCCTTAGTATCTTTGAGGTAAGCCGGTAGTTTGATGACTAACCGCTGTAGTTGATGATCTATATATTCAGAGAGTGCACTTGTTACTGAGTTCATTCCCGCGATGATTGGCCGACCTGGGGGATTTTGTCGATTCTTATGTATTTTTGGTAGGAAATAGAAATACGGTGTCTCTGGTTCTTTTATACAGATGTAATTCTTCTCTTCTTTCGTTATACATTTTTTTGTTGTCAAGGCGTCTTCCATTAGGTCGTGGAGTTCTGTTAGGATTTTCTTTTGGGGGTTCTCTTTCAGTTCTGTGTAATATTCTACTTCACTGAGAATTCTTTTGGCTTCAGATTCGTAGTATTCTCTGTTCATGATAACCGTGGCACCTCCTTTATCTGCTTTTTTTATAACTATTTGTTGGTTTTCTGCCAGACCTGATAATATAGTTTTCTGTTTTCTATTTTTTATGAAGTTTGAAGTGGGGATTCCTTTGTCGCACATCAGGGTGAGGTCTTTAAGCGTCTTCTGATAGAATGTTTCTATGAAGCAGCCTTTGCTTTCAAGGGGGTAGAAAAGACTTTTGGGTCTTAGATTGGTTTTTATTAAATCTATGGTGGGGTGGCTCAGTTCGGTGGTGTCTACGTATGTATCTTCTTTTGAGAGTTTTTTTATTTCGAAATGGCGGGTTAGGGTTAATTTCCGAATGAAGGCATTTAAATCTATGAACAGGTCAAACATATTCGCATGTATTGGTGGGCTGAATGATAGGCCATCCGCCAAAATTTCCAGTTCTTTTCTTTTTAAGATATAGTTCGAAATATTAAAAATACCTTTGGATATTTCTTCTCCTCGGTGCACTATTTGGTCGTCAGGTTGTTCTTTTGTTGTATTTTTCTTGTGTTGCTTCTTGCCGCCTCTTCTCCCCCTTCTCCTTTTGATTGTCTTCTCTGCTGATTTGGGGGTATTTTTGTTGGATTGTAAAATTGAGTTATTTTTGTTCTTGGGACTGGGATGGGTTGCAGTTTTGTTGTGTGGCTCCGTGTCGTTCTCGGGCTCATCTGGTTGGGTGGGTCTTGATGCGTTCTCGTCTGTGGAGTTAGGGATCTCTTCTGCCGGCCTTCTATTCCTTCTTTTTGTGTTGTCTCTAGATTTTGGGGTGGTTCTGGGGTTTTTTCTATTGTTTGTTGGTTTTGAATTATTCTTGGTACTGGTTCTTGTGTTGGTCTGGTGTTGTTGATCTTTCCGTTCGTTTGTTTTTAGACTTTCCTTCATCCGGTCTAGGTCTTTTAAGATTTCCATTGATGTAGTAATCGTGCCCCTTGGTGATGGTATATGCCCTCGTCCTAAAAAAGAGGGTGGGGTTGATCCTGTAGCGCTGCCCAGTAGAGTTTCTTCTAGTAGTTGTGGTGAAATGTAGTTGGAGTCTGGTGTTTTCAGAGGTTGAAAACTATGGATAGTATTATTGGTTTGGTTACTCCCCGTTCCTTCAGTGGGGATGGCTCTCCTCTGATTTACGTTGTCAGAGTGATCTTGAAGCGCAGGTAGTCTTATCCTTGGTGCCCTTGTGTCGCTTAGATTATTTTCGTTTCTCCTTGTGATGGTATTGATATTTCGGTTCCCATTGAACCGATCAGGAATGAATGTTGAACTCCTAGGATAGATCCTCTTTTGGTATTGGGGGTAGTGTGTGTGATTATGTGGGGGGAATGGGATAAATTCCTTTTGGTTGTTCCTATAGTCATATCTATAGGTCTTATTATAATGAGGTCTAAATACGGGTCTTTCAATTCTTTCATTATTGAACCTAGTTCTGAAGTTTCTATTTGTATAGACTCTGTTGGTCCAGGGTCTATATGGAGGATTTGATTGTCTGTTGTCTTGTGTGTTGTACCAATTTTGTCTGTTATTTTGAGGGTATGAATTATATCTATGGTGGGGGTTGTTAGTTGGGTTGTTCTGTATAGGAGGGATTGTGGGTTGGGAGTTTTCGGTGTTATTTCTGGCGTAGCTCCACCCCAGTCACGTGCCGATTCCAGCCAATCAGGAGGCTGGAACCGCCACCCGTCATGGGGTGGAGCTGCACGATGATGCGTACAAGGGGGCGGAGCCAAAACGCCGATGCTGCCGAGCGGAGCCGAAGGGAGAAGACCCATCTGCGCAAGCGCGTCTAAAAAAGCAAGAAGACACCGAAATTAGACGGAACCATGGCGACGGGGACGCTAGCAACGGAGCAGGTAAGTGAATAACTTCTGTATGGCTCATATTTAATGCACGATGTACATTACAAAGTGCATTAATATGGCCATACAGAAGTGTATACCCCACTTGATTTCGCGAGACAACCCTTTTAACTTTCTGCTTCAGTTATTCTTCAGTTCATCTAAATCAATTCTTCAGTCCAGTCTATTAGTTGGGGAAGTTGTCTAGTCCATTATTCTGCAGTAAATATTATAGAGAGAGCATTGAGGTTCAAGCGTCATCATTACAACTGTATTTTCACCAAGTACTGTAATCCACCGTGTTCATTGCAAATTACCTCAATTAGTAAATCTGCTCACTCTTGAATTACTAATTTACTGGAGTCGTCTCCATTATTTCTGCAGCACGTCATCGGTAGAGTCCAATTAGAGTACTGGCGTCACCGTGACAAGGACTAGGCCTCCGGCCATACGCACAGTAAGTGGACTGGGGTGTTACATAACAAATACCAAAATCATTCTCTCTGCTCCCGCTGGGGTTGTGAGACGCCACCTTCTGTACAATATCCATCTCTCCTTTCTGGTAGCAGGCGCACCTGGTCCCATCCTGTTCATTGGCAGTTCTAGCCATTTGTCATGCACCTTCACTGCTCTCCCTGGCGGTAACACTGGCAGGTAGAGGAGGTCTCTGCCATAGCACTGACATGACTGGCGCTGACAAGCACCTTCTTCAGTCTGCCAAGTCCTGGGAAGACAGTGGGGCTAAGTGCTGGCACTTTCTCCATGAAGGCTAATCGTGTGGCTCCCCGCACTGCTGAACTAAGCAGCTTCCAAATCTAAGGCCTCCCTCAACGCTGCGTTATTGCGGTTTCAGCTGCACTGGCGTGCATTCTACCAGTATTTTCAGCATAGCTGAAACACTAGTCAAATGCATGCCAGCGCTGCTGAAACCACACATGAGAACTCAGCCAAGGAAGCTGGAAAAAAACAAAAAGCAATACTCACCTAGCAGGCGCCATCCGGGTCCCTCCCGCTGCTCTCTGAAGTTTAGGGCAGGCTGCCAGCACCGACAGAGCATCTTTTGCTGGTAACAGGGTTTGAAGACCCTGCCTCCAGCAAGAGATTGCTCTGATTAGCTGATCCGCAGCTCTGCCTATCAGAGCCAGCACTGGATGCACCAATCACAACCATTCATTGAATGGCTGTGACTGGTTCATTGAGTGCTGGCTCCGATTGGCTGAGCCAGCGCTTAAGGAATCAATGAAAGCAATCTCTTACTGGAGGCGGGGTCTTCAAACCCCGTTACCAGAAAAAGATGCTTTGTCAGTACAGACAAGTGCTGAGAAGCCTGCCTGAGACTCTGGAGAGCAGGGGGAGGGACCCGGACGGCGCATGCTAGGTGAGTATTTTTTTTTTAGGTAGTGCAGCTAGCGCTCACGTTTAGCGCTTTTAGAAAATGTGGTACCAAGTTGTGCCGCATTTTGAGCAACGCTGAAATGCTGCCCGTTCATTTCAATGGGCGACGCTCGGTTGAAAACGGCAAAGATTGAACATGCATCGCTGACAAAGCGCAGCGTTGAAGACGCTTGTGGGAGCAGCCCCATTGAAATGAATGGGAACATTGTACAGCGTTTAGCGCAGCACAGAAAATGCAGCTCTAAACGCTGCCCAAAGACGTCAGTGTGAGTGCGGCCTAAGGGAGGTGCAGCGCTCACCCCTTCCAGACGGTGGCATCCTGCTGCTTTTAATATTTTACACAATTGCAGCTGTAGTTAAAAAACATCATTAACGGGCGGACGATCCTTAATGCCGAGGTGCCCTTTCTTCCAGAAATCTTATCATGCTAATGAGGACTAATGGTGTCCTGATGAGGGTTAGGGGAGGTTCTCCTTCCGTAGGATGTCGGCGCTCCGGGCAGAATGTGTACGTTATGTTGCTTGTCTCATGGTAATCGGTTTCTATAGGAGTCACATGGCGCACTTTATACACGCTTCTCCCAGCCAATGTTTCCTACTTAGGAGAATCTGTGCAGTTTCTGGTTTGAGTTTTATTACAAAATGAACCTTTGTTTCCACTGCGGTTTTGTGAAAAAATGAATAATTAGGAAACTGCGGTATTAAACCTTATTGAAACAATCCAGCGTTTGTCATCCCATGTAGCATTCTTAATCATCTTTTAGAACAACATCCAGCATATTAAACTGCATTATACAAAGCACTACAAAGGGAAGGCAATTACAGCAGGGTCACTGCAAGATCCAGGCTTGTCATTCCCAGTGGCAGAAGCTCTTGGATTTCAAAGCGCTTTTCAGGATTTGAAAGAAGGGTGTGCATTTATTTTACAGAAACAGCGCCAAACTTGTTTATTGGCCGCATATGGTACTGCAGCTCATGGCTATTCAAATGAAAATGCTAAACTGCCCATGTAGTTCGTATGGCTGGGCGTATAAGTCATATGCTATATGTATACACACCGGAATCAGTTATTTTTTTTACTTTATTAGAGCCCCCGGCCCTCTCGCGATTGGCGCTTCTTTGTATGTAAATTCTTCCCATGACCCAGGAGTGCGGCATAAAATCATGTGACAAGTTTTCCATGGATCAGTTTCAGTGTGAATCCACATTAGATGGGAAAATCCAGCGATCGGAGAAACTTCCAATGAGGCCGGTCATCGACGCTAGACTAGCCGGGGCCTCACTGCCAACAGCAAGGGGGGGCCATGTAACGGTGTGGAGAGTATACAGAGAATGGCGCGAACGAGGAAAACCTGCAGAGAAAGGGGATCCCGTGGGCGGAAACAACTCCTCACTGAAAGGGGTCGGAGGAGGATGTCAGGAATCGTTCTGACCAACAGGCTGCACAGTCAGCTGAATACAACGCTGGAGCTCCAACTAACGTGTCCGAACACACAACTCGCCGTTCCTCCACACGGATGATATAACAGTAGACAACCAGTTCCAGCGCCATTGTGTCTAAGAGAAACAGAAAGACTCCAGCGGGCAAAAGAGCGCAAAACTTGTATCACTGAGCAGCGGAAAAACATCTCCTGTTCAGATGGGTCCAGATTTACATAGTTACATAATATATAAGGCCGAAAAAAAGACCTCTGTCCATCCAGTTCAGCCTATTAACCCACCAATGTTGATCCAGATGAAGGCAAAAAAAACAGTGAGGTAGAAGCCAATTATCCTCATTAAAGTGAAAAAATTCCTTCCAATCTGGTACTCAGAATAATCACCGACCCTTCTGAAGTTATTAATCATTATAATATATAAAAAAAGGCGTCCAGGTCCCTCTTGTACTCTTCTAGTGATTTCTCCATGTCCTCGTCCTCAGGCACAGTATCACTTCTCTTACAGTAAAGAACTTCCCTCTGTGTCGTGTAGAAACCTTCTCTCATCCAGATGTAGAGAGCACCCCCTTGTTACAGTCTTGGGTATAGTAGATGATGGGAGAGATCTCTGTACTGACCCCTGATATATTATACATAGTTATTAGAGCGCCCCCTTGTTACAGTACTGGGTATAATAGATGATGGGAGAGATCTCTGTACTGACCCCTGATATATTATACATAGTTATTAGAGTGCCCCCTTATTACAATCCTGGGTATACTAGATGATGGGAGAGATCTCTGTACTGACCCCCTGATATATTATACATAGTTATTAGAGTGCCTCCTTGTTACAGTCCTGGGTATAATAGATGATGGGAGAGATCTCTGTATTGTCCCCTGATATATCTATATATAGTTATTAGAGTGCCCCCTTGTTACAGTCCTGGGTATAATAGAGGATGGGATAGATGTCTGTACTGACTCGTGATATAGCTATACATAGTTATTAGAGCGCCCCCTTATTACAGTCCTGGGTATACTAGATGATGGGAGATCTCTGTATTGTCACATGATATATCTATACATAGTTATTAGAGCGCCCCCTTGTTACAGTCCTGGGTATAATAGATGATGGGAGAGATGTCTGTACTGACCCCTGTTATATCTATACATAGTTATAGAGTGCCCCCTTGTTACAGTCCTGGGTATAATAGATGATGGGAGAGATCTCTGTACTGACCTCTGATATATCTGTACATAGTTATTAGAGTGCCCCATTGTTACAGTCCTGGGTATAATAGAAGATAGAGATCTCTGTATTGTCCCCTGATATATTTATACATAGTTATTAGGGTGTTACCTTGTTAGAGTCCTGGGTATAATAGATGATGGGAGAAATCTCTGTACTGACCCCTGATATATCTATACATACTGTGTTTCCCTGAAAGTAGGTCCTACCCCGATAGTAAGACCTACCGGGGTTTATGGGGGAGGCTTGAAATATAAGGCTTCCTCCGAAAATAGGATCTAGCTAGCATGCCCCCCGCCCCCGAAAAAAAAAATCAATACTCACCTGGTCCGTGGCGTCCCGATAGTCTCCAGCGGTGCTGCGGCAAACTGCAAAGTCCTTCCTGTCTGCCATCTCAGCTTTGCTGGAGACGGGGCTTTGAATACCCCGCCTCCAGCGAAGCGAGCATTGTGATTGGCTAATTGAGCGCCAGCAGCCAATTACAGCCAGGCGAGTATAAAGCCCCCCCTACCCCTCAGAAAATAAGACACTGTGCCTCTTTTGGGGCAAAAATTTATATTAGAGAGTGTTTTATTTTCGGGGAAACACTGTAGTTATTAAATCGTCCCCTTCTTACAGTCCTGGATATAATAGATGATGGAGAGATTTCTGTATTATCCCCTGATATATCATACATAGTTATTAGAGCGCCCCGTTAGGGAGAGACTTCAAGGGGAACAATGAACCGAGCAAGGGTTTTAAACTTACAGTTCGATGTCTCGTGACGCCACCGCTCCTTCCTCTGCGGTGAAGCTGGAGTGATGACACACACAGACTATAGTTAAAAACAAAGCCGGGGACAGTCAGCAATGTTGCTTTATTTGTACGCCAACACTAAACAGTCCAACAGTACATAGGCCAGAACAAAACAGTGGTGCAGGCAAAGCTGGTGGTGAGACAGGGAGGCAAAACTCTGGATGAATCTCCGGCCCACAGTCCCAGTTATCTGTGCAGCTCCGCTCCTGGAAAACACACTCCTCACTCCGCCGGACTCTCAACTTGTCAACACTCACATTTCCAGCCGCTCTCAACGTTGCATGGTAGATCTCCTTTCCTCTGCTTAGTTAGGAGAATACCTAGGGTAGTAGTCCCAGGGTCACTCTCGGGAAATCGTTCAGCCTCTTCCATTATCCATGCACAGACCGATCAGTGTCTGTGGGCGTCCAAAAGCATCTGCCTTTTCTTACAGACTAGACTACCGTCTCTCACTGACTGACCAACGACTCTCTTGCATTCCACCTTGCAACCACATATATGAAGCATGATCACAGGACTTCCAACTCCCAACACAAAATGATACATTTCCAGACACAGACAACACATTTGCAGACGTTAACCCTCTCATTCCTGCAAACATTAGTTCATTTAGCTAATTCACTCCACATTTAAGACGCTATACCAGACGAAGTACAAGACAATACAATCTACATATAGCATTCATTCTGGAGGGGCCCCAGTGACTTTGGGCCACTATATATCCAGTGGGCTTGGCTCCCGACCCTGCACCACACAGACACCTGACACGCACCTATAAACGATTTAGATAGAGATGAGCGAGCATACTCGCTAAGGGCAATTACTCAATCGAGCATTGCCCTCAGCGAGTACCTGCCCGCTCGGGAGCAAAGATTCGGCTGCCGGCGGCAGGCGGGGAATGGCGGGGGAGAGCGGGGAGGAACGGAGGGGAGATCTCTCTCTCCCTCTCTCCTCCCCCCCGCTCCGCCCTGCTCATGGCCGCAACTCACCTGTCACCCGCGCCGGCAGCCGAACCTTTTCTTCCGAGCGGGGCAGGTACTCGCTAAGGAGAATGCTCGATCCAGTAATTGTCCTTAGCGAGTATGCTCGCTCATCTGTAGATTTAGATGATCTGTTACTCTTGTCATTCATGGGTTAATACAACTTTAAGTCTGAAACTCTTAAAGCGGCACTGACCTGACAGCTATTCCCGGTAGTGGGGAAGTTTGGACATTCCCTACAGACCATATTTAGTCATTATATTTGCATTCTTGTACTCTTATTAGTGAGGGCTTAAGCAGACGAATGTGTTTGCACAAGTTTTTGCGTGCGTGAAACTCATGTTGTAAAACGTGACGAAGCGAACCCATTGATTTTAATGGGTTCATTCTCATAAGCGTGTTTCTCGTGCGCAAATCCTGGAAAGGATAGGACTTCCTGTATCTTTCTGCATTTTACGCAGAAAGCTGCCATAGAAGTCTATGGCAGGTTAAATAAGCAAGTGGAAGGGTGTGACCGGCGGACAATCCTTGTTCATGCACAAGTACGCTCCATTGCGGTGAGCGTATTGGCACATACATTCACCTGTCGAGGCCCTAAAAGATAACGTATTCATTCATGATGGCCCTTTTACCTGGGACGATTATCACTTAGTCCCGCACTCCCGTATAAATGCATGCAGAAAACTGAACAATGTGCCATTCAGTGTAAACAGCGGTTGGTCACTTCTGAACATCTGTCTGCTTACAGTGAATGGAGGCGGCGGGTGGAAACCGCTCCCCAACACGCTTCACCTCCATACTGGCAGCGCTGTGAGCGATGCCAGCAATACTCGCTCCTGTGTAACATCACAGGACTGGAGGGACTTACCCATTAACCCCCGTTCCCCATTAAACAAAGACACCATACAACTATATGCTGGCATATTGTGGGTAGGCCACAGCCTTTATTTAACTGTATAAAACCTTTTAACGAATCCTCTATTTTTCTCCTTCCATGCCAAAAAATAAAATGTCCGATTCTAACGTCGTAAAAAACTGAGGCGTAAGAAGGCCCCTCTCGGCCTGAAAAAGCCCTTCCATTTCTTGCTGGCATGGAAGTCCTCAAATTCCGCCTACCGGCTGTGACAACTTCCTGTAACATGCATCCCCCCAATCCCTCTAATAATTCTCTTCATCCCCCCCCCTCAGCTCAGAGGGCGGGTGGGCGGGCGTCTTCACTCTTCTTCTCCCGGTCCAGAATGATCTTCCTCTTCCTTCTTCTTCCTCTAACCCTGCTAACTCCACCCCTACCACTTGGTCACTTCCTTTCTTCCTGACCCCTCCCCTCCAGTCCTCAGCATCTTCGCCAGTAAGCTTTGCTGCTATCTAGACTGGAGGGACTTACCCATTAACCCCCGTTCCCCATTAAACAAAGACACCATACAACTATATGCTGGCATATTGTGGGTAGGCCACAGCCTTTATTTAACTGTATAAAACCTTTTAACGAATCCTCTATTTTTCTCCTTCCATGCCAAAAAATAAAATGTCCGATTCTAACGTCGTAAAAAACTGAGGCGTAAGAAGGCCCCTCTCGGCCTGAAAAAGCCCTTCCATTTCTTGCTGGCATGGAAGTCCTCAAATTCCGCCACAAAGGATGCAGCATATTACTATGCTGCACTCCGCCCCCCACATGCCAGCAAAAGAGCCGACTCTACCCCATCCTGCAACCTAGATAAAAAGGTATCTAGCCCTATGTCGCTAAGGTGCACTCCGTCACCTCGCATCATCCCGCGCTCTCTTCTCTCCAGCTCCCAATGACGTATTGCTATCCCACCTAAAGCTCGCACATGCTTTGATATCCTAAAATTGACAGTCTTCCTCACTCTCTCGATGGCTTCATTATCTCTTGCCTCTCTCCAAATTCTTCTGGCCACGATGTCTGACCAAACGATTATGACCCTCTTAAAAAATTCCTTGAAACGAAAAATATCCGCTTTCATCAATGCTATCAACTCAGCCACCTTTATCTTCCCAAGATCATTTCCTCCAGCGTGAATAACTAATATCACTCTGTCATTCTTCCAGCTGCTGATTTTTAGAACCTCCTGGAGCAGCCTGGGCCATTGTAATCCTCTAATACCAAGCCAACGCACTTGCACATTAAGGCCTAAATTCACTCCAATGGGCCTATTTCTGGCTCTCTTTTCCGCCCAGTATACATAGGAGTGGCCCACCACCCATACTGTCCAATCCGACACTGTGAATAAAATAAAAGAACAAAACCAAAGCAGAAATCGCAACACCATAAACAATATTTATAGAACTCTCAGATTTGGCCGAACATATGACCGATATGCATCTGATTTCCAACGACCCACCTTCTTAACCCCCTCGATACCCATGCCACACGCAAAAGCGGACGTTGCCGCTCCGATCCTAAACGAATGTGATCCGAATTCCGAGGGGTTAAGGCCTAGCCTTCTAATGCTATTCCGCATGACCGCCGTGAATTGGTATTTAGTTAGGGGAAAACCCGACGCATGGCACAAAAACGGACCAGTCCCACAGTGTCTCTTGGCGAACTCCTTTACCAGTAACACCGGGCACCACTTTGTCCCCAATTTTCCCACTCTAATCCATTCTCCCATCCCGTATATGTCTGTCTTCGATCTTCTGACACCTATCTTAATACAGTCTTCGTCAATTACCACGTCTGAGAAAAACAGCCCCCCGGGCTTTGATTTGCACGACGATACTAACTCCCCGATGCGTAACGCGGCAAAAAAGGCGATGGAAAAAGCCGCGCGAAAAAGCTCTGCTTCGGAAGCATCCGTGCAGACCGACTCCACCACGTTGAGAATAGCGTTTAATAACTCGAACGTGATAGGGCGCCTGCCGTCCTTGGTCACCCTGTCCTTCTTCCACCCTTTTATTATTTGCCCAAAAACGAAGTCCTTCGTCACGTCTCTTGACCCGTGTAAGCGCAACAAAAATGCTATAGCCGATAGTCGTTTTTTCGCCGCATCCGCTGATGACCCGCTTTTACGCATCGCGGACAGGACATCTAATGTTACCGCCCTTGCTCTTTCTTCTGTTGGAAAAATTCCACCCGCCGCTGCTAACCATTCTTTCCATACTTTGTTATATCGGTTCCATGTGGTACTTGTTACTGACGCTTTAACGAGAGCTAACAGCTCTCCTCTATCACTTCCCACAAGAAAGCAGGGCAACATACCCCCTCGACCTCCGCCGTCGGGTGCAGCTCCCTGAAATGTGACATCTGAAAACGAGAAAGAGCATCAGCAGTAGCATTCAAATATCCTGGTACATGTCTCGCTTTAAACTTAACATTGTGCTGTAAACACCGTAAGATCAAATGGCGTAATGCTGCCAGCACCAACGTTGAGGATGACGATTGCTTGTTGACTATTTGCACCACCGATTGATTATCTGACCAAAAACAAATATTACCGTTGGCCAACCTCTGGCCCCATATTTCCATTGCCACCACCAAAGGGAAAATCTCCAATAACGCTGTGTTCTTTATCCATTTTCTTTCAATCCATTTTTTCGGCCATGCAGCACAACACCATTGATCACCCAATATTACTCCGAATCCATAAGAACCAGCTGCATCCGATACCAAACCGATCTCTTCATTCTGTTTCTCCTCCTCCAGACATATTACTTGACCGTTAAATGAACTCAGAAAAACTCTCCATATGTGCAGGTCTGACCTCATCCCTTTTGTCACCCTGACAAAATGATGGGGTTCCTTTACCCCTTTCGTTGCTAGTGACAACCGCCGGGAAAAAGCTCGCCCCATCGGAATGACCTTGCACGCGAAATTCAACAACCCTAACAATACTTGAAGTTGGTGCAGTGTTACCTTCCGAGAACTGCCCACCAACTCCACAACTTGGCGCAAACGCGCCACTTTTTCATCCGGCAAGTGGAAAGTCATTTCCTCCGTGTCGATTTCTATACCTAAAAAACCGAGCCTCGATGCGGGGCCAACCGTCTTCTCGTCCGACAAGGGGACCCCGGCTTTTTTCATCAAACTACGAAACGACGAAAGTAAAAACTCGCAGGCCGTCGAATTTGCCTGACCAACAAAAAGAAAATCATCCAAATAATGTGATACCGATGAGATGCCCATCTCCACTCTTAACATCCATTCCAAGAATGAACTAAAAACCTCAAAATAATAACAGGAGATAGAGCAACCCATCGGTAGGCACATGTCAACAAAAAACTGGTCCTCGATGCTGCATCCCAGCAGATGAAAACACTGCGGATGCACCGGCAGGAGCCGGAAAGCCGATTCAATATCGGCCTTTGCCAACCAAGCGCCTTTTCCTGCCTGCCTAACTAATGCAACCGCGCAGTCGAAAGACGCATAAGACACCGCCGCTTGCTCTTTTGATATTCCGTCGTTGACTGATTCACCCGACGGATAGGATAGGTGATGGATAAGTCTGAACTTGCCAGCTTCCTTCTTCGGAACCAGTCCCAAAGGGGAAACCCGCAAGTTCACGAAAGGCGGTTCCCGGAACGGGCCCGCCATTCGACCCAATTCTACCTCCTTCAGCAACTTCTCCATCACCAACTGCTTATTATCGCGAGCGGACTTTAAATTCTGGCAAAAAGACGCCGACGAAACTGGGGAATGCGGGATAAAGAAACCTTCAGCAAACCCCGCTCTAAGCAGGTTTGCTTCCAGTCTCCGTGGGTACCGGTCGAGCCACGGCTCCAGGTACTGGACGCTCACCGGCGTTCGCCCCTGTGCCGGGAACTCCCGTCGCTCGTTGGCGTCGGAAACAACGCAACGCCGTGTGCGAACCTCCGCAGACCGAGCATTCGTGCCGAAATTTGCACGATGCGTAAAAACGGCAGTGGCCTTCGTTGAAGGCCCAGCAAGAACCGGACGGTTTTGGGGCCGCAGCAGCCTGCTGTCCGCTGGCTCCTGCGGCCGATCCTTGAAAGCTATGTTTAACAGGTTTCTGCGCCAGGATCAACTGGATCCAAACGTCTGTCGCCTTTGACGCCCAACTGATCTGCTGTGAACCCGAAATTCTGCGACGAAAATCTTCGTCATATCGCCACCAAGCCGATCCCCCGTGCAACTTATATGCACTGTGGATCGTGTTGATGTACACGAGCAATTCCGGGCCCTTCTGCGGCTGCTGCTTGCACACTACATGTGCCAAAATCAAAAAGGCCTGTAGCCAATTCCCAAATGTTTTGGCTACTTTGGGTTTTTTCTCGCTCCCACGTTCAGTGAACCGTTACCCTGTCAACTGACACGTGTTCGACTGATAACAGCGACCAAATATCCACATAGTTACCATTTATAATTTTTGATACCACTTCGTTCTCCAGCCCCGCATCCAACGGGGCTACTCCACAAAACAGCGAGTCTGCTAATTTTAGACCCTCGCTCACCCCTGCCACCGAGGGCAGGCACCTTTGTCCTTGTGCTGGACCACCAACCTCGGGCGAGGCCGCCCTCCCCGGTTTATCATAGGACACTAGAAGCCCTTTATCCATATCATATTTATCCACCAAGGCTCTGAGAGCCACCATAAATTCATCCTTCCGGCTCGTGCCGGACACATTGTCCCAAACTTTATTTAACTGAAACGACTCACCCGCCTCGTTGACCTCCGGCATAGCCAAGGGAACGTTAGGGGCGGGCAGTGATGTTTGTTGGTACTCCCGTGCGTATCGTGCCGTGCCACTTTCTTGGGGGACACGCCGGCTCCTCGGGCTCCTTGACATTGTAGCCCCGCAGGCTGACATCCTGTTACCCGGTCTGCTCCGCTCTCCTTGTCTGATATCTGCAGAAGAAGCCGGTGACCGTGAAAACAAATTCCTCATGACCTGCATCTCCACCTCTCGGTTGCTCTGCCCTTCCCTCCAAGTCACCGCTTCTGCCTGATCACCCCGTATGAATCTGCTCCTCCTCGTCTCCTCTCGTTCTGCTGAAGATGATGAGCAGCTGCGCTCCTCGTGCGCCCTAGCTGTACGCCTGCTCCTTGCCCCCTCTACCTGCCTGCACCTATCCTGCCCTATAATTCTACCGCTGCTATGATGGGGGCGGCTTAAGCTATTGTGCGCTGCGCAATGCTCCGGGGAGTCCCTCTCTACACTGCTGCTGGTAGAAACCCTGAACTCCCTGCGCCTGGCTGAAAACACAGGTGGAGGCCCCCGGCCCCCCCGCGCTATGGCGCGAAAATTCGCCGCCTCTTCTTCGCTGTCTGCCGGCCTGCTGCGCGCTGGTGAGCGAAAATGCGCTGATTTTCCGCTCCCGGCGCCCGCCCCATACCACGCTGTGGTGCGAACTGTCGCTGTTTTTGAGCGATGAAATGATCGCCCCTTCCGCGCTGTAGCGCGAAATTCGTCCGCCTCCTCTATTCTGGTCGCTGCCCCCCCCCTGTCCCCCCCTAAGTGCTGGTGGCGAATATTCTGCCCTCTGTTTGACTGGCCCTTTTCGGTTCCCCTCCCTCCCCCCCCACTCTCCCCCCCGCTACTCGCGGCGCACGATGAGGGAGATGCACTCTCTGGCATCTCCCTCCTAACGGTCGCTGCATCTCCGCGGCCGGATCTATATCCTGTGCGCGGAACCCTACGCGCGCCTGCTGCTGCACGTGGCGATCGCTCCGGGACCTCGCTCCTTGGGACCTCGCTCCTTGTACTGCCGTCAGCCGCGGGGATACCTCCTCCCGTGCTGGACTTACCCGACCTGGACGCTACCGTACCTCCACGGGTAAGTGTTGTCCTCTCCGCTACCTCTGGCTCACCGACTCCCATGCGTTCCGCTGGTTCCGCCTCCTCCCTACCGCGCTGAGACCGCACGGCGCTGTTCCCTCCGAGTCGCTCCGGTCTTGGGCTGCTGTTCCGTCCGCCTCTCTTCGCCACCGGGCTGGGACTTAGTCGCGCTGGCGGGTTTCTTCTCCGGGTTGGTCTTCCACGTGGCTCCTCGCTGCTGGGCAAAACCGGCTGGCTGGTGCTCGCTCCTTCTTCCACCGCTGTCGTCCCCGAAAGGTCTTCAGCCATCTTCACGAGCCAGCTTGTGCCCTGGCTGGCCACCACGTCCTTGATCATCCGCATTAGCTCCTCCATTCTTCAGCTGTTCTGGGTCCGTCTTCACTCTTCTTCTCCCGGTCCAGAATGATCTTCCTCTTCCTTCTTCTTCCTCTAACCCTGCTAACTCCACCCCTACCACTTGGTCACTTCCTTTCTTCCTGACCCCTCCCCTCCAGTCCTCAGCATCTTCGCCAGTAAGCTTTGCTGCTATCTAGAGCGAGTATCACTGAAACGAGTGTCGGACATTGTTTGCCTGACAGCTCGTCCCATGTAAATGGACCATAAGTGTTAGACCTCTGTAGGTTTTGTTACTTTTTACAGCACCAAGGTGTAACTTTGGGTGTTGTCCGCTGTGACTGGACTATTATAGATTTCTTTGTTTTCCTTTCTGTGAGTGGGTTGCTTCCTTCAGAAGAGCCCCGGAACAACATTTGATTGCTCCATGTTTTGTTCTTCTCTGATGCACCGTACAGGCAATTGGGCACATCTAGTTGATGCGACTTCGATACCCCTTGAGTATCACCTAAGTTAAGGCATAGCTCTATCAGACCATACATGTACGGCGCATGTCAGGAAGGGGTTAAGAAAGGATAAAAGGCCACCTAAACTGTATAGACCCGTATATATGTATGCAGGGCATATAATAACCTGGGAAGGCGAAGTCACTCGGCCACTTTCCAAGAATCGTTACTTAAAAGCAATTTGTATTCTGCAACATCTTCCTATAATTTCCTTTTAAGACGAGGCTGACCGTTTCACATGTATCTCATTTCTGATGTTCTCGGTCATAAAATGTTTACTGATTGCACGATAGCCATGTTTTGTGAGACGCAGCTGCAGCTGTAAAAGTAACATACAGCGATAAAGTTCTGTGGTCTAATAGTTCCCACGTTCACATTATAAGTTTGGCTTTTCTTCGACTTGACATTTTCTGCCTTTCTCTTCAGATAAAGGAGGCCTTTTTGTTAGAAAGGACTGTCTGTGAGAAACATATCACAAAGAGTCTCCCTGCTGGAACCCCCAGCGTTCAGTGGCGGTGTGTGAGGAAACCCAACAGCAAGTATTCAATTCCTCTGCAGCACCCCAACAGGAGAAATGAAGCATTTCGTATGCTGTGAGCTGCTTAAGAAAACAGCAGGTGACTGGGGACAAGAGGTAGGAGAGTGGGAGGGAAAGTAGGTGAGCGAGCCAAGGGGGGCGGAGCTTAGGACAGGATGTGGAAAGGAGGGAGCGGAAGAAGGGAAGCAGAAGAAGAAAGACACGAGGAGAAGAGGTGATCGGTGAACGGAGAAGACGGCAGTGAAAGAAGATAAAGAAAGATTAGAAGCGGAGCAGCTGAACGAGAGCGGGGAAGAGTCCAGGTGAAGAGACAAGCAGCACAGCAGAAGTCAAGCGGTTGCAGCATCGGACGTGCAGCGGTGAAGAAGAAAGAAAGGCGATCGGAGGGCTGTGAGTTAGCAAAAGAGTGAGAAGTCCCAAGACAGATGGAAGATTTGCAGAGGATGATCCGGGAGGCTATCGACCGCGATGGAGCCGGGTGGCTGGAGGAACTCCTAGGCAGCTGCAGGTCGGGATCGGAATCCGGAAGGCGGGGGGAGCCAGCAGTTCAGGAGCCGGCAGCAGGAGAAAAACCAGCGCAAGAGGGGGATGCCGGGCGAGGACGCCCGAAGAGAAGGAAGAACCCTCCCGCGAGGCTCAGCCCGAGCCCCGCGGCAAAGAGGAGCGGCCGGAGGAGCAGCCGAGGCGGCGAGAAGACAGCGGGGACAGTTCGCGCCAACCAGAAAAAGGCGCCAAAGTCAAATCGCGCGGCGGGAGGAGCGCCCGTCGCCGACCAGCGGTCACTGCCGAGTGGCAGTCCGCTGGGATCGGGATTACAAACGGCGGCATCGTCGGGGTGCCCCGGCCCGAGGGACCAGCGCGTGGCAGGGCGCACGGCAGTGGAGCACAACTCGGGACAGAGTCAGCAAGGAAGGAGAGCGGCGCGCGGCGGTGCCCCGCAGGAGCGCAGGAGAAGACAAGATGGCGGCGCGAGCGTTCAGCAGGCGCAGGTAGGACAGACAGGGACGGGTATGAGAGGTGCAAGGGAACGAGGGGGGGGAGGCAACGAGGTAGCAGGCCACAGCAGGATCAGAGTAGAGGGGAGGGGGAGGGAGAGTTATAGCACGTCTTCTAGTGTAGTTAGCAGCGCGGATAGCAGGAGAGGTAGCAGGCAGGGTAGCGGGGGCAGGGGTTGTGAAACGGATGGTAGCGCTAGTTTGTTTTCGGACAGCCCACCACAGGGCCCTACGCCTGGGGGCTACACAGATATCCCACCCTCACAAGGCTACGGCAGACAACTCTCGCGGCATCAAGTTGCGGCCACTGCGTTCCCACGCGGTGCCGCGGCGTGCAGTCGTGACAGTTACGGCGCGCTTAGTAACCCTCCCCCACAGCAGCAGCATGATGGCGCACGCTCAACGTCGCAGAGGTTCTGCTACGTTAACCCACGTTTCGTGGAGGCTCTCTCTTCAGGTGGAGGAGAGTCATCATATAGCTACGTTAGTCGCGCTAGCAAGAACAGGCAAGGCCAGGGCGCTAAGCGGAGGCAGAGGGAGAGAGCTAGAAGGGAGAGGTATCAGCGCAGGCGCGATAGCGAGCAGGCCAGGCTAGCTGCGGAGGCCAGCGGCATCAGGGCAAGAGCAGGTAGAGAGACCGTAGGCGAAGGGTTCCGCGGTCCTGAGCAGCGGCACCAGACGGGAACTTACCGCCAGGCGGACATCTTGCCGGAGACTCAGAACACCAGGGATTGCATACGCCACAGGAGGCGGGATGTTACGCAGGAGCGGCCGGAGCTGGGCCACCTTGGTACAACACAGGAAACGAGGGCTCGCAGGGCTCCGCACGTGAATTCGCGGCAATCAGCAGCCCTCGGGGGCAGAAGCCCAGGAGGAAGCCCGGCAAGGTCCACCCCCTTGGCGACGCCGGAGGACAGGCATGCCGGTGAGTCCAACTATTTAAATGCTTGGAATAATGTGTTGGATCCCGCCAGGGTGGCGGAGAAATGTGATTTAGTCACGGTATTGAGATCGCTGTTGAGCAGAGTGGATAATAAGGATGGTGTGTCAGAGTCCTGTGGTTCCCCAGGGGGCGCGGGCCCGCCGGTGGGGCAGGAAGGTGGTAGCTCAACAGCCGGTGGTGATGTGGACCCTATGGAGGGTTTGAGATATGCGGACTCGCTGTTTTGTGGTGTCGCCCCTTTGGGGGTCGGTTTGTCCGATGATGTGGTGGAAAAAATACGGAAAGGTATATACGTGGATATATGGTCCTTGCTGTCGGCGGACCACGTGATGGTTGACAAGGAAAGGGTTACGGAGCGTGGTGCGGACAGGAAGCCGAAAGTGGCTAAAACGTTCGCCAACTGGTTACAGGCTTATACAGTGTTGGCGTACGTAGTATGCCAACAACAGCCTAAAAAAGGCCCTGAGATGTTGGTGTACCTAAACACAATTTTTAGTGCATATAAGCTACATGGCGGCGCTGCGTGGTGGCGTTACGACGAGGATTTTCGTCGGAGGATTTCGGGCATTAACCACATAAGTTGGGCGTCAAAAGCGACGGACGTCTGGATACAACTCATCCTGGCACAGCGCCCGCAAAAAATGACATTTCAGGGAGGAGCCGTGGGGGGCGGGCAACAGCCTCCTGCGGCCTCCTCAAGACCCAATGGCACTTGTTGGCTCTACAATGAGGGCCATTGCAGGTTCTATGCCACCTGCAAGTTCAGACACGAGTGTTCTGTCTGTGGGGGTCAGCACGCGGCGGTGCGATGCTTTAGGAAGCAAAGAGCAGCAGGCGCCGGAGCTGGCGCCAGCGGAGCTCCGAACACCGGTGAAAAGCCAGTACCTCTCCCTGTGGCTAGACAAATATCACAGGAAGGAGGAAGCAAGAATCCTTAGACAGGGTTTTGCAGAAGGCTTCGGTATACCGTTTACGTTTCAGCCCGCGTCCACGTGGTGTCCGAACCTAAAATCAGCGACGGATAATTTAGAGCTAGTAAAAGAAAAAGTACTGAAAGAAGTAGCAGCGGGCCGCATGGCAGGCCCCTTTGCTGAACCGCCTTTCCCCAATTTGCGGGTCTCCCCATTGGGGCTTGTCCCCAAGAAGGAGCCCGGAAAATTTCGTTTGATACATCATTTATCATTCCCAAAAGGGGAGTCGGTAAATGATGGGATATCGAAGGAGGAAGCGTCGGTAGTTTATGCTTCTTTTGACCAAGCAGTAGCGCTGGTAAGAAAAGCGGGAAGGCGGGCGCAATTAGCAAAAGCTGATATCGAATCCGCCTTCCGCCTCCTCCCGATACATCCAGATTGTTTTCATTTACTCGGATGCAAAGTGGACAATCAGTTTTTCTTTGACATGTGTTTGCCGATGGGCTGCTCAATTTCATGTTACTACTTCGAGCTGTTCAGCTCCTTCCTGGAGTGGATGCTTAAGTATGAAACGGGCATCTCATCGGTGACGCATTACCTTGATGATTTTTTATTCATAGGTACGGAAACATCCGGCGCGTGCTCCTTGTTGTTAAACACGTTCCGAAAATTGATGTCGCGCGCGGGGGTCCCATTGTCTGAAGAGAAGACAATGGGCCCAGTCAACAGATTGATTTTCCTGGGGATCGAGATCGATACCGAGGAAATGGTTTTCAGGTTACCACTGGAAAAAATCGCGCGGCTTCGGCAGACGGTAAACGAGATTGCGAGCTGTAAGAAGGCCACGTTACGCCAAGTGCAGGTCCTATTGGGTTTATTAAACTTTGCTTGCAAAGTGATTCCCATGGGCCGCGTTTTTTCCAGGCGTCTTTCCCTTGCGACGGTAGGCATTAAAGAGCCACATCACTTCATAAGGATCTCGCAAGGAATCAAAAGGGATCTCCATATTTGGAGAGTTTTCCTGGAATCCTTTAACGGGCAAGTGGTGTGCCCTAAGGAGGAGTGGTTGGGCCCCGACCTCTGCTTGTTTGCGGATGCAGCAGGATCGGTGGGTTTCGGGGTGATTTTCCGGAACCACTGGTGCAGGGAACCCTGGCCAGTATCCTGGCTGGAAAAAAGTTGGAACAGAAACATTACGCTCTTGGAGTTTTTTCCGCTGGTGGTAGCGTTGGAATTATGGGGCGAAGAGCTCCAGGATCATAAGTTGTGTTTTTGGTCCGACAATGCGGCGGTGGTGGAGATAATTAACAGGCAGTCCGCGGCTTCCCTGCCGGTACTGGTACTGTTGAGACACGTGGTTTTGAGGTGTTTGCAGCGGAACATATATCTACGCGCAAAGCATGTACCGGGTTACAAGAACATGGCAGCTGACGCACTCTCTCGTTCGCAGATGGAGCGTTTCAGGGAGCGGCATCCACAGGCGGACGCCGAGGGCGTACGCTGCCCGCCTTTCTTGTGGAAGCTGGCCGAGCAGAGTTGCTGAAGCTAGTTGAGACATCCGTAGCGGCGGGAACGTGGAAGCAGTACAATGCGGTTTGGCAGAAGTGGGTGAATTGTGCGGGGGGCCGCATGGTACAGGGTGAAAGGGCGCGCGCGGTGACGCTGGACATGTTAGCGGCGTTGCGAAAAAGCAAGGCGTCAGGCGACGTGGTCAAGAAACATCTTGCTGGTGTTGCCTTTTTATTAAAACTCCACAGCTTGGTAGACGTTACAAAGGAATTCGTTTTCCGGCAGATTGTCCGGGGATGGAAAAAAGAAAAGGCCCAGGTGGACACCCGCCGTCCAATAACTTACCCAGTTTTGTGTAGGTTATTGGAGGTGTTGGAAGGCATTTGCACGGACTCGGCGGAAGCGTTACTATTCAGATCTGCATTTTTGCTGGCGTTTTTTGCAGCCTTGAGAATAGGCGAGCTCGTGCCCGCCAGTAGATTCAAGGCGGGAGGGCTACACGACAACGACGTGATGATAGTAGAAGGGGCGCTACGAGTACGGATAAGAAAGTCGAAAACGGACGTGTACGGCAGAGGTGAGTGGGTATCCATCAGCCCGCTGGGCGCTCGTTGGTGCCCAGTCGCGACAGTAACACGTTATATGGCGTCCAGGCCTCCGGGCGATCGGTTTTTGGTCCACGCGTCGGGTTTTCCCCTCACACGTTTTCAGGTTGCGGCTGTCTTGCGCAGGTCCCTACGGGCAGCAGGTTTCGACGCGTCTGATTTCGGTACGCACTCGTTTAGAATTGGCGCAGCCACATCGGCCGATGCGGGCGGTATGAGCGAAGAAGGGTTAAAGAGACTGGGGAGGTGGAAGTCGCAGGCGTATAAGTCCTACGTTAGGCCGGATCTAATGGTTGGGAACGTTCATGGTTAGTCGTGTTAGCGTTTTTAAAAATAATTTTTGTTTGTGCTCAAGAAGAGATCGTTGCCCTTGGAACTGTTTTTTGTTTTCTCAGTTATGGAGCCATGGAAGGTGCACATCGTGGGCCACTCATATATATATTGGGCCCAGAAGAGGGCGGCGGTACGGCCAATGGGATTGGACTTGGGCCTTACCGGAACGTCCGTAACCTGGCACGGCGTCCGGGGGCTAAAATGGCCGGACATGCTAAGACTCATAGCGGACATTGGGAGGCGTAACCCCGGGAGAGTGGTTTTGGTCGTCCACGCGGGGGGTAACGACCTCGGCAGTTTGAAGACCAGGGACCTTCTGGTCTTAAAGGGGTTGTCCCGAGGCAGCAAGTGGGTCTGTACACTTCTGCATGGCCATAATAATGCACTTTGTAATGTACATTGTGCATTAATTATGAGCCATGCAGAAGTTATAAAAAGTTTTATACTTACCTGTTCCGTTGCTGGCGTCCTCGTCTCCATGGTGCCGACTAATTTTCGCCCTCCGATGGCCAAATTAGCCGCGCTTGCGCAGTCCGGGTCTTCTGCAGTCTTCTATGGGGCTCCGTGTAGCTCCGTGTAGCTCCGCCCCGTCACGTGCCGATTCCAGCCAATCAGGAGGCTGGAATCGGCAATGGACCGCACAGAAGAGCTGCGGTCCACGGAGGAAGAGGCCATCTTCAGCGGTGAGTAGAGAAGTCACCGGAGCGCGGGGATTCAGGTAAGCGCTCCGGTGAGCTTTCTTTACCTCCCTGCATCGGGGTTGTCTCGCGCCGAACGGGGGGGGGGTTGAAAAAAAAAAAAACCCGTTTCGGCGCGGGACAACCCCTTTAATGAAGCAGGACATTTTGCGTTTCCAGGAATGTTTCCACATGGTGACTATTGTTTGGTCGGACATCGTAGCCCGCAGGCATTGGAGAGGTGCAAAGAACATGGAGGCGATAGAGAAAAGCAGGAGATTTATCAACATGAAAATGTCTCAGTTTGTGCATTCCCTTGGGGGGGTGGCCGTGCGGCATTGGGAATTGGAGGATCAGGAAAAAGGTGCATTGAGGGAGGACGGCGTACACCTCAATGAGCTAGGCTTAGACACGTTTCTATCAGGGATACAGGACGGAGTGGAAGTTGCACTGGCCAAGGTCGGTGGGGTGGGACGGAATGAGCCGAAGTAATTCGCCACATCCCGTGTGGCCCGGAAGTAGTCCATGCTGGGTTAGGGTTAGAGAGGAAGGTTCGCAAGCCCAAGGACCGGGGCTTACGAACGTCCTTGGCAGACGGTTTATGGACTATAATATACCAGCTTTGCAGCATGGATAGGGTTTTTCAGAAAAAGTTATGAACATTAATGTTATTTACAAGTTATTCAATAAAGCTGTGGCCTACCCCACGTTTTACAGCAAGAAGTGGTAGATGGTTATTTTGTAATTAGGTAAGCGAGCGGTTTAAGTAAGTTATTGTCCCCAGTCTCGTATGCTGTGAGCTGCTTAAGAAAACAGCAGGTGACTGGGGACAAGAGGTAGGAGAGTGGGAGGGAAAGTAGGTGAGCGAGCCAAGGGGGGCGGAGCTTAGGACAGGATGTGGAAAGGAGGGAGCGGAAGAAGGGAAGCAGAAGAAGAAAGACACGAGGAGAAGAGGTGATCGGTGAACGGAGAAGACGCCCGCCCGCCCGCCCGGTAAGTAGGGTAGAGAGGTGGAGGGTGCAGAGTAGGTAGTTAGTTAGGAAGTCGTCACAGCTAGTGGTTGGCCCGGAAGTAGTCCATGCTGGGTTAGGGTTAGAGAGGAAGGTTCGCAAGCCCAAGGACCGGGGCTTACGAACGTCCTTGGCAGACGGTTTATGGACTATAATATACCAGCTTTGCAGCATGGATAGGGTTTTTCAGAAAAAGTTATGAACATTAATGTTATTTACAAGTTATTCAATAAAGCTGTGGCCTACCCCACGTTTTACAGCAAGAAGTGGTAGATGGTTATTTTGTAATTAGGTAAGCGAGCGGTTTAAGTAAGTTATTGTCCCCAGTCACATCATGCCTACTTTAATCAATGGGTGGACAACAGTGGAGCCCATATCACAGGGTAACCTGAGACTACCACCTCCGGCGGCGGGATGCCAACCAGTCGACAATCATTTTTTAATGTTCAGTAAAAAAAAGATATTGCCGCCTATGAGCTGTCCAGGCAGCAACCCCAGAAGCATTTCATGCACTCAGTCCACAGCTCCAGTCTGTCTGTGGTCCTTGACCTCTCCATCCTCGCCAACTCCTCCTCCCCTGGCATCTGCATTCCTGCACGCAGAAGACGGCCTATACGCAGCATGGATGCTGGGGAAGGACAAGTCAGACGTCACAGACTCAGAGTCTGACCATGACCAGATCTGCGGACTGAGTGACTGAAATGTTTGTGGAGTTGCTGCCTGGCGGAAAGTTCACAAGGGAAGGCACTATTACTACTGGGGCCACTATTGGGGATGCTATTACTACTGGGACCACTATGGAGGATACTATTTCTACTGGGACCACTATGGGGGATGCTATTATTATTGGGACCACTATTAGGGGCCCTATTACTATTGGGACAACTATGGAGGGCACTTATCACGGTGGCCACTATGGAGAATACTATTACGACTGGGGCCACTAATGGGGGACACTATTACTCTTGTGGCCACTATGGAGGTCACTATCATTACTGGGGCCATTTTGGGGTTAACTATTACTACTATGGCCACTATTGGGGATGCTATTACTATTGGGACCACTATGGAGGATACTATTTCTACTGGGACCACTATGGGGGATGCTATTATTATTGGGACCACTATTGGGGGCACTATTACTATTGGGACAACTATGGAGGGCACTTATCACGGTGGCCACTATGGAGAATACTATTATGACTGGGGCCACTAATGGGGGACACTATTACTCTTGTGGCCACTATGGAGGTCACTATCATTACTGGGGCCATTTTGGGGTTAACTATTACTACTATGGCCACTAATGTGAGCACTACTATTACTGGGGCTACCATGGGGTTTACTATTACTACTGGGGTCACCTTCAATATTGGGGGTCACTATTCCTACTAGGACCACTAACAGGATCACTTTAACTCCTAGGACCATTTAGTAGTGACTATTACTATTGGGGCCCCTGCTGGGAGCACTATTGCTCTGCCACTTCAGACAAATCTTAATTACTCAAATACGTGTTGGGCATCTTGGGTATTGGTGCTTTTAATGCCTGTAAAATGAGATTTTTGTTTTAGCAGGGGGTGGGGGGTGCCATTTCACACTTCACCTCAGGCAGCCTAAAGGCTTGGGCACCCCTGGTTGTCAGTGTAAAGCATGGACACTCGGGGTCCTCCTCTATTAACTATTCAAACTGCACTTTTTGTGATGTCCCTCAGTGTTTATAGATGCCCTATAACTGCATAGTACTGAGTATTCCTTGCAGGAACATTGATGTAAGGATGCGATCACACCCTGGGCAGTATGACTTTCTTGTCATTCATGGGTGGGAAAAGGCCTTCGGAAAAATCCAATAGTCTTATGCATTAAGTGATGTAATGGACGCCATTCTTCTACCCTTATACCTGTGGAAAACGTTGGGTTTAGTCTTGTACACATCGCCACGCTGGACTGCTTACCGGGGTGTGCATAGTCTAGAGCTGCATGTGGCCAACGATGCTATGCCTACAGAGACAATCCAACTGACCTCCGAGGTCTCTCAAAATACAAGACACTTGTTGTGGCACTGGAATTATCTGTCTGCCATGGATCCCTGCCTCCACTGAAATAATACACCATCCAAACTGATATATTAATGGTGCAGTTGGGGGACAGAGATATCCACGGCCATGACACAATTTACCTGAACAGCATCGTAGAGAGACTAACAGGATAGTAACTGGTGGTGAACAGTTCCAAGCGGTGGTATAGAGACCCAGGATTCAGGATACGATGCAGCAGATGGAGTAACCACAATGTACAATATTTACGTAAAGCCAAATGAATGAAACTAAACAGAGTTATGATGAGAAGTAACTTTTACTGTAGATATACCGAACACTAGCTATGGCCCCCTGCACACGGGCGGAAATTCTGCGTCGGGATTTTCCGCAGAATTTCTGCCTGTGCCCGCTGCCATAGGATTGCGTGCATGCCGGCACATCACAGAAAGAAGAGGAGACGCCGAGAGCTGGTGAGCTGCAGGTCTCTGCAGGGGCACAGGTCCGCATCCCATTGCGAGAATTCTCACAGCGGGATGCGACCCGGCCGTCTGCAGGCGGCCTAAGGTGAACTACATCCTAGGATTAATAATGCTTTATGCACTAAAAAGACAATACGGACAAAATAGTATCAATAATACACTTCAAAGATCAATCCAGCAGACTAGAAAGACAGATCCCGTAGAGTCCCACACAATTCGTCTATAAAAGGATCAATACTTCACTTCCCAGAATACAACAAATCAGGAACGCAGTTTAGATAACCCGATATCAGTGTCTCAGATTTCAGGCTCATCTCTTATTAAAGGGGTTTTCCCAATACTCAGAAATGCTCCACAGCCACTCAGTAGTTTCTGGCTGTTGCTGACCAGGACATGTGACTGCTGCAGCCAATCACTGGCTATAGAAGGTAACTGCTGTGGTCACGGATTGGTTGCAACAGTCATATGTTCTGGTCAGCAGCAAGGAGAAACTACAAAGTGACTGAGGAACAATTTTAAGTAATGGGAAAACCCCTTTAATATAGCTAGCACAGTCCTCTCCTGAGTGCTCAGAAATTGTAACAGTCATTCAAATGCTCTCTAATGTTTCTGTCCCTTTTTTGCAGCAGGCTTGTTGACCGTTTTGTCTCTAGTGGTGTGCACATCTAGCGGTTTTACTGAGGTGGGTCTCACTTACAATTGCATGGTGCCAGAATCCCAGCTTCCCTTTGCTCCTAGTAAGAGTTCAGATGTCACACAGGACTGATGTAGTGGCATGGCTGTCTCCTTTTCTAGACTCCTGGAAGTACACTAGTTTTTTTCTGTGCAGCACTTCACTTCTAATGCAGGCTGTCTCACAGGCATGCTCTACAGCCAACCCTCTCCAGCGCCATCTCCACCCCGTCCTGCAGTCCGGACAAAAAGGTGTCCAATCCCACCTCATTGAGGTGTACGCCGTCCATCCTCAAAGCACCTTTTTCCTTATCCTCCAGCTCCCAGTGGCGGACTGCCACTCCACCCAGCGATTGCACGAACCTTGACATGCGTAAATGTATTACTTTCCTTGCTCGTTCGATGGCGTCCATATCCCTGGCACCTCTCCAAAATCTCCGAGCCACTATATCCGACCAGACCACGATGCAATCATTAAAGCAATCCCGGAAACGAAGCAAGTCCTGCTTCATGAGTACCAACAAATCGTTCATCTTTGTGACACCTAAGTCGTTCCCCCCGGCATGCACGACCAGTATAACTTTCCGGGGGGTCCACTTGCTTATCCTTAGCACCAATTGTAACAGACGGGGCCATAGAAGCCCCCGCACTCCAACCCAATTAACCAGTGCTCCGCTCAGACCCAGGTTCCTTCCCATGGGTCGTGTTGCCGCTCTCTTCTCGGCCCAATATATGAACGAGTGTCCCAGGATCCCCACATGCCATGGTTCGTGCGCTGCAATAAAGAAATGACATAGAAAAACAAAACCCTAATATATCCGAACTTCTATACCGGAATTGCCATTGTCCGAAAAAACCAAATATAGCCGACATCTCAATCCACAACCGACGCCCCTTCAACAACCCGATCTGGCCTGACATACGATTTATAGGCCTGTGATTTCCATCTTCCCAACCTTTTCAAACCGTCCTCTGACATGCCGTGCGCTTCCGCAGTCGTAGCAGCCCCAATCCTGAAGGAATGGGTTCCAAATTCCGTCGGATTCAGTCCCAACTCCTTCAACGCCGAACGCAAAACCGCCAAAAACTGAAAACGGGTAAGTGGTGCCCCCGATGCATGGGCCAAAAATGTGCAGACAGCCGGGCGCCTAGCGATAAAACGTCTCAATATGCCCACCGGGCACCATCTGTCCACCGAACTGTTAATGGTCAGCCAGTCGCCTCTACCATACAAGTCCGTCTTCGACTTCCTGACACAAACTTTGACAGATGACTCAGTGGCAATCACATCCTTTTGTCCTAAACCCCCGGGTTTTGCTTTGCTTGCTGGGACCAGCTCGTCGATGCGCAGCGCCGCGAAAAAAGCGAGCGAAAATGCTGATCTGAACAACTACACCTCGAATGCATCCGAGCACACTCTTTCCAAAGCCGACAATAGCCTTATTAACAATTTTAGCGTAATGGGTCGCCGTGTATCCGCTATTACCTTTTCCTTTCTCCAACCCCGAATAATCTGTTGGAACACAAAATCTTTCGTCACATCCGCCAAACCGTGTAACTTTAAGAGGAAAGCGACCCCAGAAAGATGTTTTTTAGCCACACACACGGATGACCTATTATCCCGCAATCTCGCCAACATGTCTAACGTTGTCGCCCTCGCTCTTACACCCCCTACCACCGTTCCTCCCACTAATCTCAACCATGTTGCCCAAACCGCATTATAACTTTTCCACGTCGACACAGCCACCGATGACTCCACCAGCCTTAGCAGCTCTCCTCGGCCAGGTTCCACAAGGAAGGCGGGCACCGTACCCCCTCGGCATCCGCCCGTGGGTGCCGCTCCCTGAACCGGTCCATCTGTGAACGAGAGAGTGCGTCAGCCGCTCCGTTGTCACAACCTGGGACATGCTTCGCACGCAAATAAATATTACTTTGCAAACATCGCAATACCACGTGTCTCAACAACGCCAAAACCGGTGGGGACGCCGAAGATTGCTTATTTATGGTTTGCACCACCGCCGCATTGTCAGACCAGAAACAGATCTTACGGTCCCGTAACTCTGGTTCCCATAATTCAATAGCCACTACCACCGGAAAAAATTCCAGCAAAGTAATATTCTTTGTCCACTTTCTCTCTTTCCATAACCTAGGCCAGGGTTCCCTGCACCAATGGTTATTATAAATCACGCCGAAACCGCCCGATCCCGCAGCATCGGCGAACAAACTGATCGCCGGGCCTTCTACGTCCTCCTTGGGGCATACCACTTGCCCGTTGAAAGAATGGAGGAAGACCCTCCATATGTGCAGGTCTGCTTTCATTCCTGCTGTCACCCGTACGAAATGATGTGGTTCGCGAACACCCACCGTCGCCAATGATAATCTCCTAGAAAAAACTCGACCCATTGGGATAACCTTGCAAGCGAAGTTCAATAAACCCAACAGAATCTGCAACTGACGCAGTGTCGCTTTTTTGCATTGGGCCACGTCCCCCACCACTTGGCGTAGCTTTGCCACTTTTTCCTCTGGTAGCCGGAAAACCATATCTACCGAATCAATTTCAATGCCTAAAAAGGTTAAGCACGTGACCGGGCCCGACGTCTTTTCCGCCGACAGCGGGACTCCCGCTAAACGCATGAGCCTTTGAAAACTTGACAATATAAAACCGCAATCCCCTGTTGATTCTGAACCGACGAACAAAAAATCGTCCAGGTAATGTATTACCGATGTGATGCCCGTTTCATAATGTACCATCCATTCCAAAAATGAACTAAACAACTCGAAAAAATAACATGAAATGGAGCATCCCATCGGCAAACACATGTCCACGAAAAACCTGTCCTCGATCCTACGCCCTAGCAAATGGAAGCAGTCCGGGTGGACCGGCAGCAGCCGGAATGGCGATTCTATGTCGGTTTTTGCTAACTGGGCAAATCTGCCCGCCGACCTCACTAAACGTACCGCGCAGTCGAACTACGTGTAAGCCACGGCTGCCTCTGCCTTCGAAATGCCGTCATTTACCGATCCGCCGCTTGGGAACGATAAATGATGGATGAGTCGAAACTTTCCGGATTCCTTTTTAGGCACAAGACCCAACGGGGACACCCGCAACTTTTCGAATGGAGGGACATCGAATGGCCCGGCCATACGGCCCAGCTCCACCTCCTTCATAACCTTCTCCGTCACTAACTCAATGTCGTCTCTTGCCGACTTTAAGTTAGGGCATAGCGTCGTAATTGGCTGGTCAAGGAACGGTACTCTGAAGCCTTCCAAAAATCCCGATCTAAGGATTCTTGCCTCCTGTTTCCTGTGGTATCTGTCTAACCACGGATCCAGGAATCGGCTTTTCACCGGCGTTCGCAGGGCCGCCGACACCACCCACCGCGGGCGTTGCTCTTTGCTTGCGGAAACAGCGCACTGCCGCGTGCTGACCCCCGCATACCGAGCACTCGTGCCTGAACTTGCAGGTGGAGTAAAACCTGCAGTGGCCCTCATTGTATAACCAACAAGAGCTGTTTGGTCTAGGGGAGGCCGCGGGCTGCTGGGATGTGCTCCCCGCGGCTGCCCCTGGAAAGGACGCCTTAGCCGGCCGCTGCGCTAAAATCAATTGTATCCACACATCAGTGGCCTTAGAGGCCCAACTGATGTGACTTTTACCCGAAATACGACGCCTAAAGTCCTCGTCATAGCGCCACCAGGCCGCACCCCCGTGCAGCCGATAAGCGCTATATATGGTGTTTAAGTACACCATCATCTCTGGACCTTTCGCAGGCTGATGCTGACACGTAACGTGTACCATTACCATATATGCCTGCAGCCAGTTACCAAAGGTCTTCGCTATTTTAGGCTTCTTGTCAGTTCCACGCTCTGAACTCCGCTCTTTATCGACCATTACGTGGTCCGCTGAAAGCAAGGACCATATATCAACATAAACACCACTCTTAATTTTCTCCAACACGTCATCCGTCAAACCAACCCCCAGCGGGGCGACACCACAATATAACGAATCACTATATTGCAAATCCACTGACGGGTCAACATCCGAACCCGCTGCTGAGCTAACACCGGTACTACCCACAGGCGGGCCTGAACCCCCTGGAGCACAGGACACTAAAAGCCCTTCTTTAGGTTCCATCTGGCTCAGCAGCGACCGCAACAAACCAACCACATCACTTTTCTCCGCAACCGTTGCGGGATCCATAACACATTTTAAAACATCATAAATTTCGGACTCACCAGCTGGACCGACCTCCGGCGTTGCCAAGGGTGATGTCCCCGCTGTACCGCTCCCGCGGCTCCTGACCGACTCGTGTCTGGGCTGCTGATCTGTTGAATACAGCGCCCTTCCTCTGCTTTCGGACTGCGACATGCCAGGCTGTTCCCGCCTTGAACGACTCTGAGCGTGGTCCTGCCACCGTTGACGTTCCCGGTCCTCGCGATAGAGGGATGACTGCGGGTCCGACCGCCGAGGCTGTTCCACAAATCGCTGCGGTTCCTCTAGCCCGCTGCTGGTACTCGATTCGCACGCCCTAACACTGCCGACACGTGCCAATCCTGGCTGCTGCGCTTGCTCCCGCTCTAACCGCTCCTGCCTCTCCTGCCTGGCTCGCGCCTTCTGCCTCTACCTTGCCCCCTGGCCCTGCCTCTTGGAGCTCCTGCGCGGGGGCTGGGATTGTGGATGGGGGTAATCTGCGTATTCAGCTGATGGGGCAGTGTATCGGGGGTTAACATAACACCGCCGGTAGGAAACCGTTGGCTGATATGGGTCATTGTATGTCAAATGGCCCAACTGCTGCGGCCCCGCTACGGCCATACTCTGCGGAGGGATTAATACGTGTCTGGGGGGCTGTTGCTGAGTGCGACTAATAGGCCTGCTGGCGGGAATGTACTGTCGCCTCCTTGCCCCCTTTTCCAAAACTATGTGGCCTTCTTCTTCTGAACTGGCTAGTTCCCCTATGGGCTCCCCTAAACTGCTTCCCCCCTCCCTGCTGCTGCCGGACCCACTGCTGTAGCTCTCTGGGCTATGTGTTGGGGGGGTTGTATGTAGGCCTGCTGGCTGCCTTTTCTTTCCCCTTCACACTGCCCCTGCCCTCTCTACTCTTGTAGCCTGTGACTAAGCTGCTGCGCACCTCCCGCGCTGCCCTCCCCCCCCCACGTGCTGTGCCACCATCTTGCGAGGACGAGCGGCCTAACCGCGTGCTTCCCTGCCTCTCTTCGCTCTGCCTGAGCTCACCTGCCGCTGCAGCTGTAGTCCTGCGCCCGGATGCGTGCTCGTGCCGACGTCCAGAGCCTGTCCCAGCTGTTGAAACAAGTCCTCCGCTTTCAGGGTCCCCGGGGACTGCAGACCGTAGAGCCTGTGCTGACGGTCTCCCTGCCGCGCGCCGAGGTACCGGCGCCCCTCCTCCGCTAGGGCTTCCGGACCCTCTCGGGCAATCGCTGACACGGCTGTCCCTTCGTCCTCCTCTCTTCCTCGCTGGGCTCGGGCTGAGCCTTGCCGGCGGCTGCTTCCTCCGCCGCGGCCGACCTCGCGGAGCCTCTCCCTGGATGCCGACGTCTTCCCCCGATGCCTGGCGTTGCTCCTCCTGCCCAGCGGTCGTTGCCTGGACCGTGGATGTCCGGCATGTTGCCAGCAGCTCCTCGAGCCACCGTGTCCCGTCCTTCTTCACCGCTTCTCTGATCATTCCCTGTAAGTCCTCCATAATTGTAATCCACAGGTGTCTTTTCCTCTGGGCTGGCGCTCGCACGATCCTCTTCCTCCGCTGCACGCCTCTTCCACACGATAGTCCCGCACTCTCTTCGCTTTCGCCGGCCTCTTCTTCCACCCGATAATCCCGCTCTTTCTTCTCTTTCGCCGGCCTCTTCTTCCACCCGATAATCCTGGTCTTCCTCCTCTTTTACCCGGCCGCTTCCTCACTCCGATCCACCGCTCTTTTAACGATTTCTCAAGTTTGTAATCCGTCTTCTTCTGCCGCTCCTTCTCTCACGCTAGCTCCAACCACACTGATTTTCCCGCTCCCCACTCCCGTCTCTTCCTGTCTATAGCTCCTCCCCTTCCCCCTAACCGCTCGCTATTCAACTTACCTAGTTCACTCCCGCCCCGCCCCCAGTCCCACGCCGCCTCATTAATCATTTTGCGGCATACAAAGAGCATGCTCAGTACCGCTGCACCAAGAGCTGGTGCAGACTTTGGCTCATGCAATAATTTGGTGCAATTTTTGGTGCTTTTCTATTGTCCATTGCCATAGCAACACTTTAACCCTTTTGGGGAGCCACTTATAAACTATTTGGAATTGCCTGGATTTTTGCATTGCTTACTAATATAATGTAGCCTGATTTATAAAGCAAGTCACAATTACAGACAAACACAATGTAACTAATAACACACAGACAGCTGAGCATACTACAGTGCAGAGAGGAAAAATAAGTGAACCCTTGTATAATGACTTCTCCAAGTGCGCTTGGCTTAAAGGGGTTGTCCCGCGATAGCAAGTGGGGTTATGCACTTCTGTATGGCCATATTAATGCACTTTGTAGTATACATCGTGCATCAAATATTGGCCATACAGACGTTATACACTTACCCCCTCCGGTGTTGGCGTCCCCGTCTCCATGGCGCCGACCAAAGCTGCCTTCTTCCTGGATTAGACGCGCTTGCGCTGTCTGCCCTCTTCTATCCGGCTCCGGAGTGCTCGCGCCGCAGAGGTCTTCTGCGCATGCGCAGAAGACCTGTCGGCGCGAGCACGCCGGAGCGGCCCCTTCAGCGCAAGCACGTCTAATCCAGGGAGAAGGCAGCTTTGGTCGGCGCCATGGAGACAGGGATGCCAACACCGGAGGGGTTAAGTGTATAACGTCTGTATGGCCAATATTTAATGCACGATGTATATTACAAAGTGCATTAATATGGCCATACAGAAGTGTATAGACCCACTTGCTATTGCGGGACAACCCCTTTAAGATGTTTCCGTTACAGAGATGAGATTTGCAGTGGAAGTGTACCAAGCCAGGTTCGGGGAAAAATGGCAGATGGGATGTTACATGCAGGGCCGTGGAGCTGTACCGGGTACGGGAGGTACAGGAGCGGGTGCACCTGGCAAAAGCCCAATCACACAGTTCCCAATCTAAGGCAAATACAGGGGGTGTTATGAGTTGGGACCACATAATTGTGCAGCCTGATTAAATTCTTCCTAACTTTTAATGAACAATTTGAATTAGGACAAAGATTTGTATCCCTGTCGTACAATTCCCAACAATTTTGGCAGCACTGGACAGAACTAGCAGCGTCCCACTCTTGCTTTGTCTTTCATGCTCAGTGTCCTACACTAAGCATTTCCCCCCTTGTAGAGGGTCCGGTATTTCTCGTATGAGGAAGAATGTCAATCTTGGGTCCCACAGACTAAATACTGACTTTCCACAAGAACTTGCCACTGTAACATGCTTTCTTTCTCCTCTAGTATTTACTACCACACAAACCATAAGCCTACTACCCTTTTTATACCCCTTCACTTATGAGAGGAACACTTCTTGCTCTACCTCTGCCAACACAAAAAAACATAACCAAAGAAATCCTTCTGAAATGGGAGGCATGGGAAGCTGCCCTCCACACAGGGGTCACAGGTGCTTTGCCCATTTAATAAAGGCCCACAAAGCCTGGTTACTGACAAACATGTTCTCAAGAAAAGTTAGTGTGAACCACGCCCCAATGAAAACAACTTTCAGAAGACCTCAGAAGGAGCTAAAGCTAAAGACCTGGGTGTCACAGATAGACACATTTGTGTTTAAATGGAGAAAATTGAGCTCTGTTTCTATTCTTTGTAGTAGGGGGCATCATCTTAGGATCAAAAGATTCTACAAATGACTCTCAGAATTAAACTGCATGAAGGAAACCTAAAAAGGATCCTCTACATCTAAATGGTCTTAGATGCACTAATATATCATGAGGAACATAGGAACACCCACAGGGTGTCTAGTAATGCAAAACAGAGTTAGTACATGTCAATAAAGGGGTATGTTCGGTCCTAAATGCCCCTCACATATGAGAGCAATGCAATGCATATAAACATCTATGAATCAAAAACAGCAGACACAAACCCAAGGACAGGAATATGTTATAACTGCAAGCCGTAATCCTATATTGTTTATCACCAGGAGACAGCAGAAGGATACGGCAAATTAATCTCAGCCGCAGCTCAGTATAACGCAGAAGGTCTGCAATAACCAGGAATTTCAGAAACTAAAAGAAGACATTGACCCTTTGGATGAGACTGTTTAGACTATCGGATACATAACCAACTACAGAAGAGGCATTGGGTTCATGCAACAAGATTGCCTCCATATGCTGCTTATGGGGAACTCAGTAACATTGCTTCTTACAAGAATACTACCCAATGTTATTTCCAAGGTGCGCGGTCTGTACGGATCTACATGGGCCTGTCCCATACCAGTGCATCTAATGAAAGTCAGATGTGGAGCATCCTATATAAAATGTTATCACGCCGCGGTTTAGAACATGGCCCAGGCTCTAGACTTTAGTATTAGGTTTCCTTCAATATGTTTAATCTGAAAGTAATTTGATGAAGTCTATCTTGTCTCAGTGGATATTCTCTAGATATGATCTGGGTGTTAAGGAGCCTTCTGGAGCAAAGAGAAAGGGTCTCTTAGGTGCTGCTTAGGTGTAATACCAAAAACTGGTGGATGATATTTTTTTCCTAATAAAGGCAAACGTATGAATATTTCTAGGACTGTATATATGTAGTAAGCTTGGTTCAGGAAATGGATGTATGTAGTAACATTGGTTGTGCTACCACATCTGTGTAGTAAGCTAGGTTCTGGTACCCCATCTACCTAGTAAGCTCACTGTTACAGATAGCGAATATGGACCCACTGTGCTAACCAACCAGCCTGGCTTTGGACCAGACCTGGTGTGGCTGGCAGCGGACCCCAGTGGTCACAGGTAATGCTGCAAGCTAATCTCAGACCGGGAATCTTGGCCTTAGCTAATTAAGAAGATGGGAAGACCCCTGCCTAAAAGCAAGGTAGGCATTCTGATAAGATCGGCCCGCGCTGGAACCCTTAAGGCTAACTATCCCTGATGGGATACAGGGACAATGTACTGAACACAGAACAGTACTGACTTAACACAGAGACGGGAACGATGCAGAGACTGGAAGGAAATGGACAAATGCACACAGGCTAAGGCTGCATTCACACGAACGTATATCGGCTCGGTTTTCACGCCGAGCCGACATACGTCGTCCTCATCTGCAGGGGGGGGGGATGGAAGAGCCAGGAGCAGGAACTGAGCTCCCGCCCCCTCTCTGCCTCCTCTCCGCCCCTCTGCACTATTTGCAATGAGAGGAGGCGGGATGGAAAATAGTGCAGAGGGACAGAGAGGAGGCAGAGAGGGGGCGGGAGCTCAGAGCACTGCTCCTGGCTCTTCCATCCCTTCCCCTCTGCACACGAGGACAGCGTATATCGGCTCGGCGTGAAAACCGAGCCGATATACGTTCGTGTGAATGCAGCCTTAAGCACAAGCCAAAGGACATACAGAATAAACAGATACAGGATCAAATAGGCAAACCAGTCCTGAGACAGGTGACCTAGATGTGCTGGGCATCTGAGACAAACACACAACAATACTGAGGCAAAGATGGAGGATTCCCAGCTGAGCTAAATAGGGAGTTAATTACCAATTAAGCTGCAGCTGGACTGTGAGCACTGAACAGGGTTAACTAGTGCAGTGCTGATAGAAAGTGGAAAAAAAGAGTACATTCATAGAGAAGGAAAAGAGTGATGCCCGTGTCTACCCGGAACAGCAAGAGGGTGGCAAACAAGGGTAGCAGACCTAACACTCACTTCTGTTATTGTATCTATGTAGTAAATTTGCTTCTTTTATCATATCTATGTTGTAACCTTGGTTCTGGTACAGTATCTATGTAGTAAACTTGGTGTTGTTACTGTGTCTATGTAGTAAGCTTGCTTCTGGTACTGGATCTATTTAGTAAACTTGGTTCTGGTGCTGGACCTATGTAGTAACCTTGGTTGTGCTACTGTATTTATGTAGTACGTTTTTTCTGGTACTATATCTACCTAGTATGCTCAGTGCTGTTATTGTATCTATGTAGTAAGTTTGCTTCTATTACTGTATCTATGTCGTAACCTTGGTTCTGGTACTGTATATATACAACAGCTTAGTTCTGTTAGAGTATATATACAGTAAGCTAGGTTCTCTTACAGTATCTATATAGTAAGTTCAGTTCTGTTTACAAATCGATTCAATAAGTTTGGTTCTGTTACTGTATCTATTTAGTAAGCTTCAATATGGTACAGATTCTATGCAGTAAGTTCAGCTCTGGTACTATATCTATCCACTAAACATCTCAACAGTCATCTCATTATCATCACAGGCAGGATTACACTGAGAGGAGACACCTATGTATAGATAACACAGGAGCCACCATTCACAATAGTCACAGCTCACCTCCTTCCCTCCCTGTACAGACGGGATTACACTGAGAGGCGACACCTATATATAGATAACACAGGCTCCACCATTCACAATAGTCACAACTCACCTCCTCCCCTCCCTGTACAGGCAGGCTACACTGAGAGGCGACGCCTATATATAGATAACACAGGATCCACCATTCACAATAGTCACAGCTCACCTCCTCCCCTCCCTGCACAGGTAGGATTACACTGAGAGGAAACACCTATATATAGATAACACAGGATCCACCAGTCACAATAGTCACAGCTCACCTCCTCCCCTCCCTGTACAGGCAGGCTACACTGAGAGGAGACACCTATATATAGATAACACAGGACCCACCATTCACAATAGGTGATGTCACAGCTCACCTCCTCCCCCTCCGTGTTCAGGCTACAGAACATGCCCATATAACTCTCCCATTGAAATGCATGGGTCCCCTCCTGTCCATTGTGTGAATGGCCTACATTGCTGCCTTAAAGCATATCTGTAAATGGCCGCCCTACAGTCATGTACAGACAATAGAATAAAAAACAAATCTTTAATCAGAAAATAAAAACAGATTAGAAAATGTTTTTCTATCTAACTTTAATTAGCAAAAAATAGAGGTGATACATCCCTTTATGGGTTAGGTTCCCTTTTAAGGCTTATTAGGTCGGATGACCAGTGACCTGTTACATGTCAATGTGTGTTCGGGCTCCGCAAAACTTGACCTAATAAAAGCCAAGTAAAGTGAATCACTTCTAATCAGAATCATATGTAGCATACTTCTGTCCGCACGTGCGGGATGCATTTAATAAGGAGGCCGTAGATAATAGCAGAAGCTTGTGCTATCAGCGGGCGCGATGTCTTACAGCGCGGTTCTCCCTGCCCTCCAGGTTGTGCAGACATCGCCTTTGATCTAATACCTTGGATGAATGTTCCGAATAAATTAAAGCAGGAGGATAAAGCGGCATTCTTTTCCATCTCGTGGAAGTGACCTTCTGAACAACCAGCACAGTGTTTGTTTTATGAAAGTGTCTTTGAACCTCGGCTGGAGAACATATTACCACATTACTTGGCATGATAGCGCATTAAGCAATGTTTCGGTTTTTTCTACACTTGTATATTAGTATCAGTGTTTTTCCTGCGGACTTTGAAGGTCTGACATCAGAAAAAAGGAAGGTTATTATTAGAGCGGTACATTCCTAATGCCGCTCTGTAAATGGCCTCAGATCTCTCCGACCTTTCACCAAGCTTCTGTTACTTGGACAGCGCCAGCATATTCCATAGTGCTGTACAGCGGCTGCATTCAGATCAGGCGGGCCTCTAGTGCAGCTCAGAATCTGTTATTCATGGCCCATCTATCAGCGAGGGCCTGCTGCTCCGGACCCCCCACCATCAGCCACTCTTTAGTCAAGTAGACAGCTCTATATACTCATGGCCGGCCTTAGTTACCCGTGCGATTGCCCAGGGTGCCACCAGCTTGTAGGAGAGGCATCAGCAGAATGTAGACTGAGGACAATTGTCCGCCTTTGGTCCGTGCCGCCAAATGGTCTTCTTCCTCCATGTGGCAGCATCTTGTGGAGCTACATGAATCATTCTCCTCCTGGCTCTGACTCCTCCTCTCTGATGTTCCAACGAACCGCTGTCAGCCTATTAGCACCACACAACACAGTTGCTTAGTTCTGTTACTAAATTTATTTTATGAGCTTGGTTTGGATATTGAATCTATGTACTGTGCTTGGTTCTGGTATAGTATCTATGTAGTGAGGGTGACTTGTGCTGTACTGAGCTTGGTTCTGGTGCTGTATTTATGTTATAACCTTGGTTCTCGTACTGTATTTATGCTATGAGATTAGGTCTGGTATTGTATCCATGTACTGAGGTTGATTTGTGCCGTATTTATGTACTGAGCTTGGTTCTAGTGCTGTATTTATGTATTGAGCTTGGTTCTGGTGCTGTATTTATGTTAGGAGGTTGGTTCTGGTATTGTATCTATGTAGCGAGGGTGACTTGTGCTGTACTGAGCTTAATTCTGGTATAGTATCTATGTAGTGAGGGGGACTTGTGCTGTACTGAGCTTGGTTCTGGTGCTGTATTTATGTTATAACCTTGGTTCTCGTACGGTATTTATGCTATGAGAATAGGTCTGGTATTGTATCCATGTACTGAGGTTAATTTGTGCCGTATTTATGTACTGAGCTTGGTTCTGAGTGCTGTATTTATGTATTGAGATTGGTTCTGGTATTGTATCTATGTACTGAGGTTGATCTGTGTTGTATTTATATTCTATTTATATTTTGTTCTGGTACATTATTTATCCACAGAGCTGTTCCGGTGAGGTTGTGCTGCTGCCTTGCTGTTTTCTTGCACAAGCAGAATACAGGTGGACCGTCTATCAGGGCAATATATATTGTTTCTTTTTTATGATAGGGGACAGGGTCCCATCTAACCTAAAGCTGGCACTGTGCACACACTGCAGTAGCCCGGTTTGGTATTACAGCTCTGGAGCATCTTTTAGGATTTTACTTGTGCACTATAGGGTGTCAGAAAGTTGCAAATTTTGGTGCATGCCTTACTTGCATGAAAAAAACCTCAACTTTTTAAAATTTATGCTGCTTTCACTAATTTTAACAAAGTAGGCGTGGCTTTTGGGGAGTGGAAGTGGCCGCCCCCGCCCAACAGATTTACACCAGAAACTAGTACAAATTGTACCTGAAATCTATCCAGCTGTAGTCTCTTTTTAGGGGGTCGGACCACCTGATGTATAAAGAGGCGCGCGCCTCACTGTATGTTAGACATGTCTTGCACTTGCAGGAATCATATTAACCCTTTGCAATCCAATTTTGGATTTAGGGTTTCCTAGGGGGTTTTCTCTTTCTGCCATTATACAATGGCGCCAGCTGCTCGCTAGAGCCAGTACTGCAGTATGGGACATGCTGGAGAGGCCCACCGACAACAGAGCGGCCAGTAATATACAGTAAGAATACCCGACCGGACGTCTTCTGACATTGGAGCTGTACGGACTTCAATCAAAAATGTCTTCAGACGTCAGACAGTGGATTGGAAAGGGTTAAGACTGTGTGAATCAGTGGTCTTAATAAACTCCCCCTTTTGTGATTGTATGATGTTGGCATTGCAGCCCTGATTTATCAAGAAAGGCATTTCCTAGATCACTTGTGATATAAGCTGCGCTGGAAGTGCCAACATATGTTTCAAGAGGTGCACCCCTAATAATAGATTTGGCGCATCTAAGGGCAGTTTGTGCTCTAAAAGTAAAGTCTGTGCCAGCTGTCGGCTGGCACAGATTAGTGCCACCATTTGCACCAGCTTCTGGCATAAATTCTAGTAAATGGGATTTATTTTCTTAGGCTGCGGTCTCAGTATAGCCTGCGTCTGGCTATGAGCGACAAATCTATTAACAGGTACAAACCTCTTAAAGGGGTTCTGACATGAATAATTTTTTTATGCTTTAGCAGCCATTGTCCCCTGGTGTGCCTAATGGACCCAGGGAACCCAGGGTTTAATGGCTGCTAAAGCATAAAAATATAACACTTACCTTGTCTTCTGTTGTTGTTGACATCGGGGGGTCAGCTCCCGGCAGGCAGTCTTCTTCCTCCAGCAGCCGCGCCGCTCCGGGATCGCGCGCATGCGCAGTAGAGAGGTGCCCTCTGACAGGAGTCAGGACGGGCTGCGTCTCCACTGCGCATGCGCAGCACTCCGGAGTTCAGCCGGACGGACGGGCCGCCCACAGCAAGCACTGCTTGTGACGTGCTTGCTGTGAGCGGTCCGTCCGTTGACCTCGGAAGTGCCTGACGGACGGAGCAGAGCCAGGAAGCGGTCTTTTTGACCGCTCCTGCTCTGCTTTAAAGGCACAGAAGATGATGCCGGCTGGAGGGGACATGCCTGGCGATCGGGCCAGGCCAGGCAAGGTGAGTACAATTTTTTTTTCTTCATGTCAGAACCCCTTTAACACAATAGTTTAGTCTGGTGGCACTTCGTCCACTAGGTGAAAGTCTATGCCAGCTAGGAGCTGGAGTAGGTTTTTTACTATAATCTAAGCCAATGTCTGGCTAGATTATAATAGATGTGATTGGCTGCATACAGCCACGCCCCTAATTCTGACTCCTGAGAACTTTTTGATAATTTGAAGAAGTGTGTAAATGGCAGAATGGTTGCAATTTTGGCTCTTGTATCAAAATTGCAACTTTTCACTGCCAGAATTTAAACACAAGTTAAATGCTACACAGGCCCCAATATGTCAGGCCACATAGAGCACAACCCCTCTGCTCAGCCACACCCACTTTTTGGAAAATTCTTAAGCATGGTGTAAAAATCAAAAAAGGCGCAAATCTTTTGCACAAAGAAAAATTGCGCACGAAAATTAGCTATTTTTAATGCCAGAACCCTGGTGGAAGCGCCTTGATAAATCAGGGCTGAGGGGGTCATCAATGTAACGTGGCCACGCAGGACACCAATCAGCCTAACACTGGTCCTGTATATAGGTGGTATGTACTCTGTAATATTTACTTATTTTCCTTCAAAGGTGGCAGAAAAGTTCCTGATACTAAATTGCAGAAATTCTTTACAACGTAAAGAGGGAATTTATCATTTTTGATGTCCCTCTTCTGGCAGCTTTTTTCCCTTCTCCGGCGCAAACTACACCAAATTTATCACAATGTCACATGATGTTGATACATTTCTTGCATCTTCATATACGTCCAGAGATGTTCCTACACCTTTTACATCACTTACCTACTGGAGTGAGATTACATAAAAATGTGTAGAGTTTTTAAAATGTCTCATTTGATAAATGTCTCTAAAAACCTCCTGCCACTCAAACCCCGCCCCCTATTCTGGACACTTTTGTCTATTGAGGCTTAAGGGTAACCGGTTTGACCCTGATAATCCAGTGGCAGCACATTATCAGTCAGTAGGGTAGCTTTCTGAAGATGTATACATTCTGCCTCATTAGCCCATCATAGCTCTGGAAATTAACTTTCTAAACATCCAGTGGCATATGCAAATCAGGACTGAATGGTTTGGTGGGTGTTCCTGGAATGTTTCAGTATTCTGTGTAAAGGCCCATTTAGACACAATAATTATTGCTCAAAATTCGCTCCAAAGATGGCTTTGGAGCGACAATCATTGTATCTAAACGCGCAGCCGTTGTGCACTATTCGTTTATCGGTGATTTCTAGCAAGCTAGAAATCACCAATGACTCTTATCAGCGCTGCACGCTGATTTTCTCAGTGGGCGGCGCTGATAGTATTCTTTCAGCTGGTATGCCCTTGGCAGCTCTCAGTGGGACGCAGCTGAAACCTCTGAGAACAATGCAGTTGTTTGCATACACAAAACAGGTGCTGTTCTCTGAGCTATCGCGGTGGTATCCTGGTTCGCCTGCATTAACTCTTAAGTAGCTAATTAGCTACTTAGAGTTATGCAAAGATGATCGCTCAAAACTGTCACTCACTGTTGTTTGAGTGAATTTTGAGTGATCATTGTTCCGTGTAAATGGGCCTTAATCCAACCCTCCTGCCTCTACATCATCTGATGTCCCAGAAGTTAGAGAAGGACTGGCAAATGCACGGATGAGCCTGATGAGTCCATCCACAACAGGTCATGCCCCTCTGCACATGCACAGGTCCCACCCTGACTTCCAGGGCATTTGTGTCTGCAGTGGCTTGTGGAAGAAATAGGGAATGTCATCTACGTCTCTCAGAGGTGGCAGGTTGGAGCAATCCGAATACAACAACCAGGCTATTTAAACCTAATTTCCAGACTTTGGATGTTTAAAAAGTTAACTACCAAAGGTATGATAGGCTGATATGCTGTCACTGGATTAGAAGGGTCAAACCTGGTTCCCTTTAACATCTCTTAATCTTGGCACAAATCAATAGTAAAGCTATTTAAATGGATCTTTTCCATAAAGAAGAAGCAACTTACTCTTCAGGGCACATTTACTCTTGGTTTTGTGCCTGAATTCTGACGTATGTAAAAGGACATGTGGTATTATCAGATATTGTATTTGTTACTGCGTGTATATGCCTTTACCATTGAGAAGGCTGTGCAGGTGGCTTGTGGGAGGGACCAGGAAGAGGAGCTGTGTAGGTGGCTTGTGGGAGGGACCAGAAGGAAGAAGCTGTGCAGGTGGCTTGTGGGAGGGACCAGGAAGAGGAGCTGTGTAGATGGCTTGTGGGAGGAACTGGAAGGAGGAGGCTGTGCAGGTGGCTTGTGGGAGAGACCAGGAAGAGGAGCTGTGCAGGTGGTTTTTGGGAGGGACCAGAAGGAGGAAGCTGTGCAGGTGGCTTGTGGGAGGAACTGGAAGGAGGAGGCTGTCCAGGTGTCCTGTGGGAAAGACCAAAAGGGGGAGGCTGTGCAGGTGACTTGTGGGCGGGACAGGAAGGAGGAGGTGGTGTGTTGTCATGTTGTAACACAGAGTAGTGGTTGAGTCACTTGTGAGAGCCGGCTACATGCAGAGTTCCGTAAGTTAAGCTTGTGGGAGAAAGTCTCCATCGCCCCTGTGATGCAGCAGGATACTTCAGGAACGTCAGAAAGCTGAATACAGCTGGTAATCTAGTACGAGAGGATGCTGGGTTCTTCTAATCAAGTAACCTGCCAACTTTCATAATATTATAACCAAGTGTTGTAGTGTTCAATTAAACCATTATTCTTGTTCAGCATGAACTGTGAAGAACTTTCCGAATCCTTTACAAGTATTCTACGCCGCAGCCCTTGCACGCGGGTGCAGTTCCTTGCTCAATGGCAAGAGGCTTCAGGCTGTCCCAAGGCAGTTCTGAGCTGATGCAGAGAGAAGAGAACAGCTTTTGAGTCCAGTGATGTTGAAGTCCCTCGGCTTATACCCTACAACAGTCCAATAGACCCCAGAACAGTCCAACAGACCCCAGAACAGTCTAACAGACCACAGAACAGTCCAACAGACCACAGAACAGTCCAACAGACCACAGAACAGTCTAACAGACCCCAGAACAGTCTAACAGACCCCAGAACAGTCCAACAGACCCGGAACCTATTACAAGTACATTTTATGTGAGGAACAAAAGGAAAGAAACTGGTGGATAGGTGCAACTCTCCAAAAAAGGTAATAGGATGTAATGTCACTGGGACCCAAGCCTCTAGGACCATTGAGTTTGCTCCAACCCCCTTCCTTCTCACAAGTGCATTTTAGGCTCTGTTCACATCACAGTTTTGCTTTCACCCGCAGTATAGCAATTTAATGTCCAAATATTATATTGAAACGTATGCTGTGGCGTGTTCGTCCGTTCAGTTCAGTGTTGCAAACATAGTTCACAAGAGCTTCCTTTTGATCACATTTGCTCACCTTTAGGGCTTATTTAGAAGACCGTATATCGGCTCGGTTTTCACGCTGAGCCGATATACGGGGGGGGAGGGGAGGATGGAAGAGCCAGGAGCAGTAACTGAGCTCCCACCCCCTCTCTGCCCCTTGCCACTATTTGCAATAGGAGGGGTCGGGACAGGGGCGGGGCTAAGTCCCGATGCTTAGCTCCTCCCCATCCCACCCCTCTCATTGCAAATAATTTCGAGGGGTGGGGAAGGGGTGGGAGCTCAGTTCCTGCTCCTGGCTCTTCCATCCTCCCCTCCCCCGCCTGCAGAGAAGGACACCGTATATCGGCTCGGCGTGAAAACCGAGCCGATATACGGTCGTCTAAATAAGCCCTTATGCTGCTTTACGTGTTTTATACTGGACACAATATCGTAGATTCCTACGCTGTCCTGCAAGGAAAATATAAGCACGACGTATATGTTTTATTTTTACATGGATGTCGATAGGGACATAATTAAGGGCTTTAGGTTTCAATATGTTTAACGTCCTTTTTTATGTAAATGAGGTGAAAAAAAAGAAGATTTGTAGCAAATCACATAAAAACTATATGCAGTAATTTTAACAAGAAAGTATTAAAAAATATACCAACGAATGCCTCTGCGCTAAACATACGTCAAAACCAAGAGACCGATGCTTAAAATGCAAATGTTTTGTCTGTTTATAACGTACATCTAACGATTACATGAAGCTCGTTTGAAAATGTGATGCAAACAAAGCCTTAAAGGGACTGAAAATGTTACCAGAATCCCTTTTATCTGCATCAAATATGTAGCAAACTTAGTATCTCAAAGGGTTAAACATTCGAATACATAAGAAGATACAATGAGATACACAGGATGCAATGTATAAATAGACAGAGTCCACCATGTAGCCAGGAATCTTGTATATAAGGGAAGATGCACATTTACTGTCACACGGGGAAGCGGCCATGAAAAGACTTTGATGACAGCGTTGTATCGGAACGAATTGATCCAGTTTCTTCTTTCCTCCCCGTCTGGAGCCGGCGTGAAGCGTGAGCGTTGGGTGGAGACTGCGAGGCTGCTGGAGGCGCAGCAGGCAAGGCTTTTAAATGATTAGACAGTACCGGACACCTTACTGGAGTCAGCGTTTTGCCCTTCAGTCTCTTAGTATCTGCCGCTGTCTGCCAGTTGTATTACGCAGCAGTCAGGCTGAGCCGTACAAGAGCCATTTAGTATTGATGATAGCGCAGCGGTACTGAAGTGATCAATATCCGCCTTCCTTCTGCTGCTCGGCTAAAAGCTAAAGAGACTAGTTGATGCATAGATGATCACTGTAACTTAATTATACATCAGATTGATTTTTAATGTGCTTCACAATTATTTTTCTAATGTTATGGCCAATTTAAGACGTTTTTTTCAGGCTTTGTGGCTATCTGAAGAGATCTCTGAACCGGAGTTTAATGACTCTTTGAAAAGTTCTGCTTTAAAAGATAAAAGTTTCCTGAGAGTGAAAAGAGGGAAAATACAAGCAGACAAAAGGAGCTGAGAGCTTTGTGCACACAGCCATGTAATACCGTGTTTTCCCGAAAATAAGACAGTGTCTTATATTAATTTTTGTTCAAAAAGGTCTAACTTTTTTTACATGTATAGCTGTCTGGACACTATTTAAATTGACTTTTTTAATTAACTGTTAGCAGGGCTTAATTTTGGAGTAGGGCTTATATTTCAAGCATCCTCAAAAAGCCTGAAAAATCATTTTGCATCCTCAAAAATTCTGGAAAATCATGCTATGTCTTATTTTCAGGGTATGTCTTATTTTCAGGGAAACAGGGTAGTACAGATCTGAAATAGCTGCTATGGGCCCATGCTGAATCTGTTGTGTGCCATACTACAGGGGTATTCATGCATCTAGGGGGCTTACTATATGGCACCACACTCTGGGTTGCACAGTAGAAGGCCCATATTGGAGTTGTGAACCAAGTGGAGAGATAGGTGGAGCAAACCCAAATCGATGCCTGAAATGGAGATAATAGGTGAAAGTGCAGAGGAAGTGCTGCCAACCAGGTGGATGCCATCCCATAACAAGGGGACGTAAAAGACAATATATAGAACTTGGTAAATAGTCTCCTGCTGCTTCGAGGAGCAGAAATTCATGCACCAATGGATGGATCTCAGATCCTAGAGTACCACTGTGCGGGGGCAAGAACACTCTAGGATATGAGATCCATCCATCGGTGCATAGAATCCTAGAGTGATAGAATTGGAAGAGACCTCCAGGGTCATCAGGTCCTCCGGGGTCATCGGGTCCAGCCTCCTTGCTAAATGCAAGATCACTAAATCATCCCAAACAGATTTCTGTCCGGCCTCTGAAGACTTCCATTGAAGGAGAACTCACCACCTTCGTGTCTTCGAAGCATTATTATGCTGTCTTTCTTCCAGTGCAGCTGATGAAGAGGCCTTTCACCTCGAAACACGTTTCATTGCTGGCATTATTCCAATAAAGACCATTTTACTTCATCTATTGTCTGCAAGCTCTTTTTCTTGGAGGGTGCGCCGTGCACCAGGCCATCTATCCAGGGCTACGCTATTCTGGAATAAGCTTTTACACCGAGCGATTAGCGTTCAGCCTCGAACTGGATCATGCAGTGTAAATAAGGTCGGATTGCCTGTATTGTGTTTTCCATTTTCCCGGCATCTGCCAACCTAAGAACTGTTTGCAGCCGGAGTCCCGTCTCTCCCGCAATCTACTATGTAAATCCCCCGACCTTAATGATTCAACCTTCCATAGAGTCATGTGTAGCCGCTGACTGCTGCCTTCGGATTTCCTTTTGTTGCCCATCTCCGGCCGCGATGTGAATATCGCGGCCCCATGACTGACGCTGCATGAGGAGCTGCAGAGTCTCCATGTTGTAGCTTTGGGGGGGGGGGGATGTAACCCTGCATAGGTCTGCGGGGCGATTCTTCACTTTCACTGTTAATCGGGGAATCTGTGGATTTGGGATCAGATTAACAGCATCTTTTTTTGAAGTGGTGCAGGAGTTGGGAAAATGTTTTTATTAACTCCGTACGACCCTGCGCTATCTGCAAACTCGGACACATGGAAAAACGTGTTACTGCAATAGAAACAAACAGTGGAATAACGGAGCAAAGCATTTTATTCTTATCTCTGTAACTCCGGGACACTTCAGAGGCGAGTAATGATACAAGGAGGGCGCGGGGTTAACCCTTCCTGTTACTTTGCTCTTTTTTAATGTAATACAAGTCGGATTGTGGATTTGTAGATTCAGGATAGAAAAAAACCCAGAAGGGAATATTAACCCCTTCCTGCTACAAGACATAAACTTATGTACTGGCTGGAAAGCAGTTTGCAGAAGTGGAGGTAAGCTTACGTCCTCTGGATGGCGCAGGCTCAGAACCTGAAGCTGCAGCATCCGCAGTGGCAGCTGGCTGTGACCAACAGCTGGCCTTCAGCTGCAACAGCATGTAATGTTGGGAACACCGATGCCCACTGTTAACGCCTTACATGCCACAATCAGCGTTGATCATGGCATGTAAAGGGTTTACTAAGGGTGGGGCACTCCCTCTATGATGTTATCGGCCTTCCGCTATGTAATTGCGAAGAGCCAAAGAGCTGCCATCCGAATATGCTGGTTGATGTCTTGACATGGCTGGAAAAGATAGGTCTTGCCCTATCTTTTGGCCGTAATAAGCTGGCGGCTCTCATAGGCTGTCTCTATTTAAATAATAGAAGCCTTGCTGAGCATTTCTGTAGACCGAAGGAATTCGGGCTACGACATATAAACGCCGCACCCAGCCGTGTGAATGGACAAGAAAATGCCGATTTTAGCCGCAACTTGGTCGTGGCTGTCTTCGCGTTCATGCGTAAAAACACAACGCTCGTGTGAATAAGGCCTCACTGTAACATGGGGTCTGCCCCCATCTGCTGCCCTCATCTGCTAACCCAATCTGTTGCCACATCTGCTGCCGCTTCTGCTGCCCCCATCTGCTACACCAATCTGTCGCCCCATCTGCTTCCCCCATCTGCTGCCCCATCTGCTACACCAATCTGTCGCCCCATCTACTGCCCCATCTGCTTCCCCCATCTGCTGCCCCCATCTGCTACACCAATCTGTCGCCCCATCTACTGCCCCATCTGCTTCCCCCATCTGCTGCCCCCATCTGCTACACCAATCTGTCGCCCCATCTACTGCCCCATCTGCTTCCCCCATCTGCTGCCCGTTCTGCTGCCCCCATCTGCTTTAGTGAAAAGTCCCATTAATCAGAACTAGAGATTTCTTGTAATGACTTGTGTGAATATCTCTCACTGATCACAATATATTTACTCCTGGGGTCACTTATTTTACAACACTTTCCATTATTTTGGTCCAGAACCATCTGATACGACTGCCAGGGGTTTTACACAAGGTGGGATAGCCTATTCACCGCTCACTCGTTATGTTTGGCCCCGTAGGTTCTTAACCATCGCGACTTGTGAATAAGGGAGGCTTCAGAAGTCGTATCACTCAACGGCATGAATGGAAAGACTTGAAACAAATGCATAACTGCTGCAAACACGACCCGATGTACATGACTTGTACGTAACGAATTGGCCGCTACTTTGGAAGAAAATAGAGAAAATCCTATACACACAGGCACATATATTTTATTTATTGTCAATTAGCAAAATAAGAAACAAAAATATAGAAATTGGAGCCGAAATATTATCTTCTTTTTATTTTAAACAGAATTTAGTCCTGTGCTTTAACATTCTCTATTTTATGCAGCCTAATGAACAATGCGCGCTCGGTGTAAACAACAGACAGTCAGTGAATGGAGGGGGCGGGGGAGAGAAATCTCCTGCAGCCGCCTCAGCCCCCTGCTGGCCACTATGTCAGGGAGTCAGCGATACTCGCTCCTGTGCAGCCCATGTAAATGCAGGATCAGATAAACCTCCTTATCTCTGTGTAAAGATTTGCTATCCAGCCTTATCCATGCCTCTATCAGTAGAGCAGATTTTAACTTGCGCCTGATAACTTGTTACATACCGTTATCTTGTCTTAACCCCCCGCAGTTTAGGGCCAGTTCTGTGCGTTCTACAAGAAAAGGACATAGTAGTTTTGGATAAACAGAACTAGTTTAACTTGAAACGATGGCAGCTCAGGTGCTGTCAGAGACTCTCAGCTTGTCTGCCGTATTGATAGAACTGGAGCTACAGCTGTTTGAAGTTGGGTTGGGAATATTGATTTTACAGCTGTCATGTCTGTGTGCAGAGCAGAGAACCATCTATGAATCTACTGGGAGGGGTAATATGGAGTTCTGTTCATGTAGTTATACCTCTTATCAATCAGAGAACATATTTGCTCTCTGATGGCCACATATGGGATGTGCCTTTTTACCCCAGAAAAGGAAGGAGACGACGAGCGTTTGCTCATCTAATCACTCCTCTATGCTGTTTAACGCCACAGCTATTGCTGACTATGGCATCTAAAAGATTTACAGAAAAAAATCATTAAAAAATAGGTTTCCCCTTAAACAAGGCTTTAGATATTGAAAAAACTAAAAAGAACAAAAAAAAAAAAAGACAGAAAATTGATATAAGCTCTTCCGTAACATCCTGTACGATATAATATTACATTATTTATAAAACATGGTAAATTCTGTAAAAAATTAAATGCCAAAATAGCTGTTTTTTAGTGCAACGCAATATGGATGACTAGATAAGTGAACAATGTCACCGGTCATCTTAAGCGCCCATAAACGGGACCTGTAGCAGCTGAATTGGATGATGGCCAACAAAATCAACTACACATGATATACCCCCTCACCCTTCGGTCCGAGGAAAGAATTTTGTATTGAAATTGGAGGGGGGGGGGGGGGGGTCGCTTTAAGTGACCAATGAGAAAACTTAAAACATGAAAAAATCACCAAAAATTAAAAGCAAAACTTTCAAATTACTTAAATAATTTCCTTGTAAGACAGTAGCGGAGCCTCCACCGCATGGTTTTGTTCTCCCCACTTGGAAGCCTATGGAGAATAAAAGCAGCGCTGTGGCTGCAACGAGGCGGTGGAGTGAGGAGATCCAGTCTCCTTGATGACACGGGCCAGGAAGTGACTAGCATGCCACCCGCCTGTAAAATGATGTGCTCTGCTTGTCTCTCGGCAGGACAGAAAAGGAAGAGTGCCAACCCCCTGGGGCACATCACCTGGTCGAGGAAGGACCAATTTATAAGAACCTGAGGTCACCCTTAGAGACTCAGTGCGGTGCATGGAGTGCAGTAGGCATTCACCCCTGGTGTAGTGGCTGCTACCCCGGGGTAACAAGCACTGGCAGCACAGTGGGAGTCAGCCCCCATGTAGCGTGATAAGAGGGGTCAGGTGAGGGGCTGTAATAGAGAAGACAGCTAACTGTGAGCCAGACGTGGTGGCTGCATTGCCAGAGACTCCAAGTGTGTGAGAGGAGGAGTTTCCCATCTGCATTTGTGCCACGGTGGAGAGCGGCACCGTAGAGGAGCTGCACTGATGGTGAAGATGCAAACCAGGCCGAGAGAGGACATCTGAGGGGTCAGGAAGACGTGAAAATGTTCTGTCGCCGATGCTTGGGGCGTCTGATGGTGTAGAAATCATTGTCTGACACTGGGAGTCATAGGGGTAGTAGATAGGGAGGAGAATGGTGTCAAAAATAGGCTGTTGATGGAAGTACCAGGTCACATGACTGGGATACGGAGGTAACGGATACGCACGAGCGGAGATCTGGTGTGAGGCTGCTGTAATTAGAGGGACGAAGAAGCAGTGGAGAACGTCAGAGTCTCCAGAGAACAATAGTGGAAGTGTACTGCCACATGAAGGGACTGCACAATATACTGCTGTCCGTGTGGGAAATTGGGCCTAAACTGCAGTAGATAATAGAATCTTTTCACCTCTAATGGGTTTAACAAATGGCGGTAAGGTCAGAGACTAAATGCCATCACCTCCTCCATAAACCGACTGCTGTACTTGTCCTGAAGCCCAGAATTTCCTATGTCACCAGCAACAGTAAAGACGTTATTCAGTTGGGAATCGGTGTCCGGGGTCATTATTTGTAGATAAGAGGAACGGCCAACATCCACATCTGCAATCGGTTCTTTACTCAAACATGAATCCACCAGTGGCAGAAAGACTTCCCTGCTGAGTCGGGGCCTCTGCCCCGGCCCTGGCCGTATGGTGACGAGGGGCCAACAAGCGCAGCAAGGGAGGAAGGAGAGAGGTTGACTTCCCATTCGAGGTTAGGTATGAGAGGCCATGAGTGTCCGGGGCCTAATGTGCATCATCCTCTCATGTGATTGGAGAGTCAGTAGAGGAGGTTATTAGAGGAAGTGAGACGGCCAAGATGGTTGGGAGGTAAGCTACCTATGGGGGTGGGGGGGCTGTGATAGTGCCTGTGTAAAGAGGAGGCTGTGTTCATGGGCTATGTTTAATGGTTGTGTGGAATATTATTTAAAAGAATACATAGAGGTGCTCCTGGTTGTGGCCGTTCTGCTCACTTATGTCTGACCGGCATCCAGAGGAAGGTAGCTTTTGGTGGACTCTGGCCAGGAGCAGATGTGAGAAAGTACAGCTCCTTCTGTATGCTGAACCCTAAGGGAGACCAGCACCAACCTGTCCTATGGGCTAAAGTTATAGAGCCTCGGCCAATAGACGGAGTGGTCTCTTCCATCGGGCTAAGACAGATTCATGACAATAACGCCGCTATCTGGCGCTGCTGAAGGAATTTTGATTGCTGTGAGTACGAAAGATAATATTACGTTGCTTAACCCTTTCCAATCCACTGTCTGACGTCTAAAGACATTCTAATTGAAGGCTGTACAGCTCTAATGTCGAAAGACGTCCTGCAGGGTATTCTTACTGTAGATTACTGGTCATTCTGTTGTCGGTGGCCTCTCCAGCATGCCACATACCACAGTACTAGCTCTAGCCAGCAGATGGGGCCATTGTATAATGGTAAAAGGAGAAAGACCCCCTAGGAAACCCTGAATGCAAAATTGGATTGCAAAGGGTTAATTGTGCTCAGAAACATTGACACATAAGGCTTATTCAGCCCTGGATACGTACTTGCTCAAGTTATATCATTGTGGGCGAGTATGGCTTCATTATTGCAGACTGTTGTTATAATACTAATATTTTCACTTGTTCACGGACCCGTTAACAGGTTTTCCTAAAGTCTTTCCGACCAGCTCGCCTATTTGCAGTTACCGTAATTTGTTTCATAAAGCTTGTCAAGAAATTAGTAGATGTCTGAGCACACAATTTCTCCCTGAAGATCCCGCCGGGTGGTCCTATAGCGTTATCTCATCGGCCTGTACCTGTATTGCTGTGGCCCTCCAAGGGTGCAATGACTCCCTCGCTGGTGCACTTCCGGACCCAGACAGAGATGACCATCCCATTGCACTACCACCATCGGCCACTTGCAAAGCAGAGGGACAGGGAAATCCCCAGACCACCATCCAATCCACTACTTCATCTGCTTGGGCTGCAGGTTCTTAGGACCTCCTCGTGCCCCGGAAAAAGGGCCTCAGGCAGAGGCGTAACTTGCAGCTCTGGGCCCCAATGCAAAACCTGGAATGGGGCCCCCAACTATAATGCTTTATTCATAGTACTGGGCTCCCTATATGGAGAAGAGAGGCCTTATGGGGCCCTAAGGCTCCTGGGTCCGGGTGCAACTGCATCCCCTGCATCCCCTATAGTTACACCAGGGCCTCAGGCTATATGTGCAGCAGCCGCCCTGCGATCTGTACGCTCCTGGGCCCACTTGGGCTGAGTACAGAGGAAATGACCTACAAAGAACATAACCCCTTCATCAGGGAGGTCCCCTAGAGGTTAGGTCTGCCTAAACCGCCATATCATAGCACCTTGTAATGCAGTTGTAAATAGAGCGCCAAGAGACTGCTATGATCTGTCGGTGATTGTTGTCTGCCACATGTGACGAGTAGCACTCTCCTTTGGAGTGCTGCAGAATTTTAACTCTGCCCCTGGCTGCCATTTATTTGTGAGCCATCCACAAACTGCATATTTCTACATCCCGATGATGCATTACAATCTAAGGCCAATAACGGAATGAGACGTTGACTTACATAGTAACTTCCTACAGGTGGCGCTGGAGAGACGGTTTTCTTTGGCAGAGTAGAGTGATACACAAGGAAATAATGTGCCTGCTGTTTCCCATATCCAAAATCTCACGTTGCCATCTGACCTGTAAAAGAAAGCGATACTACGTGTAACGTTACTGTTACTAATGTGTCCTTTTTGGATTTACATATAATACTGTAATTTGCGCAACATAAGTGATTTTCATGAAATGCTGATATGGAGTACGTGTAAATGGGGAAGGTAACATAAGCCAGCTGCAGCGTTCAATGGATGGAAACTAACTTCTAGGAAGAATAACACTATCTGCCTTATTATATTGTCCTCACTGGATTTTGACAGATTTAAAGAGGCTGACCAGTGGTAAACTATCAATAGCCTACCCTCAGGATAGGCCATCAATAGTACATTGGTGGAGGTCGGTTGCCAGGAACCTCACCAATCAGTTTTTCTCCAATGCACTTATGACCAAGCTGATTTTTCAGGAAGCAGGCAGCTCTGTTCTCTCTGTAGTGGCCAGGCTTCGTATTACAGGTAAAGTTCTCATTCACTTCAATGCCTGCAATATCAAGCCTGGCCACTGCAGTGAGAATGAAGCTGTCTGCTTCCTGCAAAAATCGGCTCAATGCACAAACAAACTGGTGTAGTAAATAGCTGATCAGAGAGGGTCCCAGAAGACGGACCCCCCCCCCCGCCATCGTACTGTCGATGACCTGTCCTGAAGATAGGCCATTGATAGTTTACAACTGGAAAACTGCTTTAAAATATATATTTTTTTAAATGCTTATAATAATTGCATAATCTCAAACAACAAAGAGTTTTGGCTCCCATTAATTTTAGAATTCTTCACTTTTTGGAGATTTTCACATCTCTATCATGAACACCTACTGTATACGGCCCATCTTGTCAAGTAGGATGATCACCCTGACCACCCCTCATGGCCGAAACGTTGCTGTGTGATGGGAGAATAAAGAGTATATTTTATATAGCACCTCTGCCAGGATTTTCTTCTACGCCCTGAAAAGAGCGGCCCAATAGGGAAACCTGTCCTTTCTTAACCCTATAATCAACCTGTCCTACCAACACGTTTCTATTCTGGAATGTCCCAGATGTCATGAATGCAGAAAGCCGACATGAGCTCAGAGTAATCAGTAGATAAATAGATACTACCGGTATATATGGAGCTCAGCTAAGCGTATAACATCGAGTTACAAACTGTATATAAAGGCCCATTTACACGCAAAGATAATGTTTCATACGATTGAAAGATTGAAAGTTTTAGGAATCACTTTGCATAAAGTGGTAGTGGACACTCATGTCCATTAACACTTTATCATTTTCATTTGCATGTAAATGGGCCTGTAATTAAACACATGCTGGACTCTGCAAATACAGAGTTCTTGTTAGGGCTGCCAGCAGAATAGAATGTCATCTCCTGGCTCCTGTGGAGAACACAATATGCGGTCTGTTGAGAGATACTTTATCTCTCTGCTGCTGAACAATGGATTTTAAGCTCACTTTAAAATCATCGTTTAGACGAAAAACGCATGATGCCCACGTTTACACACAACAATTATTTCTCATTTGCAGTAGAATTTTGAGCGATAATCGTGTGTAAATGGGCCTTAAGTGGACACCTGAGCAAGAATCATAAGCAGTACTTATTTCCATATGTTAATACTTAGTGGGGCTCCTTTGGCCCCAATGACATTGGATTTAAGTAAATCTATGTGTAAGAAAACCACGTGAACCCCAACCTTACATATGTCTCTCCAATTGGGGGAGATGGGGGCTTGAAGCAAAAGCAATCCACAACATTAGCCATTAGGTGATTGTCAATAGTTCATCTATCTGTACATCTAAATACAAATGTCTCCAATGGGGGAGCTTTAAACAACCCTCAAGATTAGCTAAAGGTAGTTGCCAGTAACTTACCTGCATGCCTATGGTTGGGCAGCAGGTCTTGCAGTGGCCAACGTTGTTTGGGACGATGGGTGTGTGACAACGGGGCGCAAGCAGGGGCGTAACTATAGAGGATGCAGGGGATGTGGTTGCACCTGGGCCCAGGAGCCTTAGGGGGCCCATAAGGCCTCTCTTCTCCATATAGGGAACCCAGTACTATAAGTAAAGCATTATAGTTGGGGGCCCTGTTACGCTTCAAGTTACGCCTCTGGGCGCAAGAACACCAAAACAGCTCATACTTGGGTATTCTGGTTTGGCTTACGCCCTGAGTCATGTCACAAGACCTATTAAAAGACTCATTGACTCATAGGGTAGCTGCTTCCAATAGGTGGCGCTGTGGAGGATCATTCTATCGCTCATTTGCATAGTTTACTGTTATTCTAGACATATTTCCTCCAGCTCCACACGAAGGACTCATTGACAAGAATAATCCGCGGGAAGCTCTGCGCTGGGTAGATGGGCAGCATTTCCTGTAACGTGTGACGCTTTAATCAGGGTGACCTCTGCATGACTTCCTCCCATGAATAACCAGGTTTGTTGCTACCTCTCACACTGAATGTTCTCTAAGGAAATATTCTGTTAAGGGGCAACAGTTTTCCATTTCAGTGCGCGGCGCTTCCCAGATGCGTATTATTTCACTTGGCTGGGACCGAGAAACTAATGGTATGTTTGATTTCCAGCACAAGATTCTATTGAAGTCGCCCCGGCTTCTATTACAGAATGGCTCTGTGTGTGTTTTGTTAGCGCAACATAGTATCACACTCACACAAAGGTAGAGAAAGCCGCTCCACCGGAGAATGCCGCCATTTATACTGTATTATATAGCCAGGAATGGAACGGGGTCAACTACTTTCCGCTAAATGTACAGAGATGCAGAAGAGAGATTGTGTTTAATCTCTGTTTATTAGGATTTTCAATCAATTAGGAATAGAGATGAGCGAACGTACTCGGTAAGGGCGATTTCGCAATCGAGCACCGCGATTTTCGAGTACTTCACTACTCGGGTGAAAAGTACTCGGGTGCGCCGGGGAGAGGCGTGGCGGCGCGGGGGGTAGCAGCAGGAAACAGGGGGGAGCCCTCTCTCTCTCCCTCTCCCCCCCACTCCCCGCTGCAACCCCCCACACCGCCACAGCGACCCCCGAATTTTTTCGCCCGAGTACGGAAGTACTCGAAAATCGCGGTATTCGGGCGAAAAAGAGGCGTGGCTGAGCACGTTCGCTCATCTCTAATTTAGGAACAAACGAGAAAATAAAGTTACGCAGAACCAGAAGAAGACGACAGAACATAGAGATACGTTGAAAACATTCCATGATCTTCATGATCCACAACTCCAGGGGCGTGACTGAAGGTTCGGTGGCCTGGGTGCAAAAGTTCAGCTGCCCCCTCCATCTGTACCCGTACCCATACCTAAACCGCACCTTATGCAGCTGCAAAACCAATTTCCATCCACGATCTGGCCCCTTGGCATAGGCTTTCTAAACATGACTCATTTCCTGGCTGAGAATATCGTGCAAGATTTGTGCGCTGCGAGACGCACAAATCTGGTGTGAATATGAACGCATCCCTTGGGGTCATACACATGAGCAATTTTTTTTACTCACATCATGTGCGTGAAAATATCGCAGCACGTCCTATCTATGGGCGTTGCCTCGGAGCGCCTTGCATCGCCCATTGCTTTCAGTGGGGCCGGCACAGTATTGCATGGAGTGCGAGGTACACTCGAGTGCGAAGCGAGGTTGATCCATTGAAAACAATGGGAAACACTTTGAGATCCGCCGCCACCGCCGCGGGTTTTAGCCTCAGGGGAGGACCGCTACTCGTCTGAAGTGATGCAAAGTTTTAACACAAAAATGCCTCACATCCCCGGGTGCATCGCACGTTAGCGAGCGTATCACAGCCCGATACCACACTCACCCATGTGGAATAGCCTTAGGCTGCGGTCATGGCTTTGGTTGCATTATTGAGCAATAATTAAAATCATATAAAAAAACTGCATATGGATTTAATCAATACAGGTGTTTTCGTATTTTAAACTGCATGCAGGTTTTTGATGCGTTTTGTAAATGTGTGTAAACTGTGCAATCATATACAGGAGATACCCAGGTTATACCAGCATGCTCCATATCACTATATACAGGATGTATACATTATAACAGCTGTTTATATATAATTATATACAGGAGATACCCAGGTTATACCAGCATGGTCCATACCACTATATACAGGATGTATACATTATAACAGCTGTTTATATATAATTATATACAGGAGATACCCAGGTTATACCAGCATGCTCCATATCACCATATACAGGATGTATAACTTATACCAGCTGTACATATATGATTATATACAGGAAGCACCCAGGTTATACCAGCATGCTCCATATCACTATATACAGGATGTATAACTTATACCAGCTGTACATATATGATTATATACAGGAAGTACCCAGGTTATATCAGCATGCTCCATATCACCATATATAGGATGTATAACTTATACCAGCTGCATATATATAATTATATACAGGAGATACCCAGGTTATACCAGCATGCTCCATATCACTATATACAGGATGTATAACGTATACCAGCTGTACATATATAATTATATACAGGAGATACCCAGATTACCCCAGCATGCTCCATATCACTATATACAGGATGTATAACGTATACCAGCTGTATATATATATATAATTATATACAGGAGATACCCAGGTTATACCAGCATGCTCCATATCACCATATATAGGATGTATAACTTATACCAGCTGTATATATATATACTTATATAAGGAGATACCCAGGTTATACCACCATGCTCCATATTACTATATACAGGATGTATAACGTATACCAGCTGTAGATATATAATTATATACAGGAGATACCCAGCTTATACCAGCATGCTCCATATCACCATATACAGGATGTATAACTTATACCAGCTGTACATATATACAGGAGATACCCAGGTTATACCAGCATGCTCCATATCACTATATACAGGATGTATAATGTATACCAGCTGTATATATATAATTATATACAGGAGATACCCAGGTTATACCAGCATGCTCCATATCACTATATACAGGATGTATAACGTATACCAGCTGTACATATATAATTATATACAGGAAATACCCAGCTTATACCAGCATGCTCCATATCACCATATACAGGAGATGTATAACTTATACCAGCTGTACATATATAATTATATACAGGAGATACCCAGGTTAAACTACCATGGTCCATATCTCTATATACAGGAGATGTATAACTTATACTAGCTTAGCATACAGAATTATATACATAAGATACCCATGTTATATCAACATGCTACATATCAATATATACAGGATATATAACTTATACCAGCTTAACATATATAATTATATACAGGAGATACCCAGGTTATACCAGCGTGGTTTATATCACAAAATACCTGGTGAAAAAGCGCTGCATGCTGGACGGTAACCGGATGGACCCCATTATAGTCAATGGAGTGTGTCCGGTGCTGTTCTGTTCCGTCCGGAGATTGAGCTGTTCGGCCACAGGGATTCCCCTTTCCTGTTTCTTGAACAGAGCAAAAAGGCGGCATCCCCTAGTGCAAGTGTGAAACCACCCTAACCTGGGTATCTACTGTATATAGTGATATAGACCATGCTGATATAACCTGGGCCACTATATACAGGATGTTTAGCAAATACCATCTGAACATACATAATTATATATGGGAGATACCCAGGAAATACCAGCATGCTCCATATCACTATATCCAGCAGATGTTCATTCCCTGTATATAGTGATATGGAGCATGCTGGTATAACCTGGGTATCCCCCGTATATAATTATATATGTAGAGCTGGTATAACTTAAACCAGTTATACATATTTGAGCATGTGCAGTACATACCACCGCATGTACTGTTCCTCCGGTCTCCTCCTCGGCTCCCTGACACTGTCAGTGCACTGCCAACCAGACCAATCATGCAGCCAGCAGTGCACTAATAGACTGCAGTAGTGACCAATCACCACTGCAGTCTCTCAGTGGAAGGGAGGAGCGCTAGCCTGGGGAGTCTGCAGCCTATAATTGGTGGCTGGCTTCCCCGGTAACGGTCCTACCCTCCCTGAGTACCACCCACAGCCAGCCCACAGCCTGCAGCAGTGAGACTGTAAATGGTAGGGGGCCCACGGGCCCCCATTTGCTAAGACTAGGTCAGCACCCGGTGCCCGGCAGCATTATTGTGAGTCTGTGTGAGTTAATGAGCGGGCGGTCCAGTGCAGATAGTAGTTAGTAGATGAGCCAGGTCCGCCACTACAGCTGCAGTCATTTAGGGAACACCTTGCTGTACGAGGCGGCCAAGAGACAGAAACAGCCCAGTGCAACTATACTATACCGATTCCAGATTTCTCATCTACTTCTATGGCAGGGGTGACCTTGGAGTAGTGGGGACCAAAACTAGAGACAGATGTAGGTCCCTTTCTCGGACCTAGAAGTGTAGAATTCTTTTTTTTTACCAAGCCTGGAGAAAAACAATGTAATTACCAAAAAAAAAAAAGGAAATGTATCATAATTTACAAAAATAATAAATCTGAAAACTTTTTTAAAAAATTCAAAAATTAAAACCTAGCAGATATGCCCGCACATATCAGCTCCACCACATAACTAACTTATCAGCTGCAGCACTTCTAGTCTTTGTCAGACTAATAACTGGAAATGTGGTTAAATATTCTATAACCCCGCGGGTGGGGTGGCGCTCCTGCCCCCGCTGGCATCGCACTCCTTCCCCACAGCTTATGAAATAATATCCTGCTTCAGCTCTGGGATTCCTGTGTAACGCGTTGTTTCCCGGAGCTCCTGCGCCGCTGCCCCTTGATCGCCGGGCTGGTTTACCAACATGCTGGCTCTTCTTTGGTGTTTAGTTAAAAGTCTCATAAAGGCCGTTTCAGATCCTTGTGGGTTTTAAGTTGCTTTCTGTCCACATTTGCGCGCAGCGCCGGTGACATTATTAGCGGCCGCTCACAGACACCTCGCGCTCTACAAGGCCGACTCCGTTTTTTTTATTTCTGCTTTCAAGCTGAGATGAAAGATTGTAAAAGCTTTTTCTTTCCTCCGGGGACTCGCCGCTCACAAACGTTTCTGTGTCCCACAGTTATTTTACTACTTGGGGAAGATATTTAAAGGGCACTTCCCTTCCTGCATTGGGCTGCAGGGTTAATAAATGGTGTCTGTCAGCCGCTTCATCCTCATCGTACCTTATGGTGATGTGCTGGTGCATGTGAGATGGTAGGCGGAGCGTGTTTTCACGAACCGCGAACACCGGAACGCTTCTTTAAAGCCAAATTGTTACTATTTGGAAATATAAAGCGAGGGATGGCGGCCAGACGTTCCTCGTAAGGGACGCAATTGTCCGCAGGAGGCGGCGCGGATGCGGATTTTGTCCGTTAGTGCGATTGTGTTGCGTTTTTAACTGCAGAATGCGCTCTGTGGAGCGTCTTGCGGAATTTTTTTGTGTGTTTTTTTTCTCCACAGACTTTAATAGGGAATTACATTTCCTGTATGTTAGAAAACCGCAATAATTCCATAAGACGTCTTTAGGCCTTATTCACACGAGCGGTTTTACGCGACCATGTGAAGCATTGGATTCCAGAGCATTCGTTCACATGAATGATTTTTGGTTGCATTAAAAAATTGCGCGATTAGGACTTTAACATTGCCGAATGGTCGGCAATTTTTAACGCTGTGTGAAAACATAGGTCTTGCCCTATCTTTTAATGAAAAACACTGGAAGCTCCCATGGGAGTCTATGGGAGCTGAATAAAAAGGGAGGGGGAGGGATTTTACCTGCGTCTGGCGCTACGAAAAGAAGACCGCTGCCGCTATTTAACTATTAGAAGTCATTCCGAGGATTTCTTCCAACCACATGAATTCCGTGCTGTAATGTAGTTTTTATTTAACCCCTTAATGACCTAAAGGACCAGACAGTTTTTTATGCAACCAAAGCATGCAAAACGCCCGTGTGATGAGCCCTCGCACTAAACTAAAGTGCAGGAATGAGTTTCACATTTTGTATGGTCTTGGATTACAGGGTGCTATGGGGGCAGTTTAGGTTGGCGAGGGTGTCAGGTTTTAGTTCTTTTTTATTCTAGAATTTCCTTTACTTGTATGTGCACATATATTTTTCACCTCTATCCCCCCATGACATCATATTAGTCTTCTGGGGGACATTCACAATGTCATTTTTTTCCCATTTTACACAGCATCCATAGGAGCTCTAGACACATGGGAAATCATCCCCCTACAGTGACAGAACTGGTCTGGGGTCTGCTAATACCCAGCAGCTCTGCCATGCCGGGGATGGCTAGTGATCACATGATCGCCGATTCCAATAGAGGAAAGAGTGCTGCTGCTTACTGTATTCTCTCCATAGTGCTAATGTAGCCTGTGAAAGAGGAGGCAAGAAGCTGTTATAAACTGCTTCTCTCTTCTCCACCAGTGTCTCCTCTCAGTGTAATCCTGCCTGTACAGGGAGGTGAGGAGGTGAGCTGTGACTATTGCGAATGGTGGCTCCTGTGTTATCTATATATGGGTGTCACCTACCAGTGTAATCCTGTCTGTACAGACAGGGAGGGGAGGAGGTGAGCTGTGACTATTGTGAATGGTGGAGCCTGTGTTATCTATATATGGGTGTCTCCTCTCAGTGTAATCCTGCCTGTACAGGGAGGGGAGGAGGTGAGCTGTGACTATTGTGAATGGTGGGTCCTGTGTTATCTATATATAGGTGTCGCCTCTCAGTGTAATCCTGTCTGTACAGGGAGGGGAGGAGGTGAGCTGTGACTATTGTGAATTGTGGTCCTGTGTTATCTATATATAGGTGTCTCCTCTCAGTGTAATCCTGTCTGTACATGGAGGGGAGGAGGTGAGCTGTGACTATTGTGAATGGTGGCCCTGTGTTATCTATATATATATACGGGCAATGAAATTGTGTGAGATTTGTGTGTTATGAATATAAACCTCATTCTTTGCGGAATAAGTTGGCACTACACAAATAAAGATTATTATTATATTACGAACGGTGTCATCACACGAGTGATGTTTTCCTGCTCTGCACCGTGATGCGATGTGGGAAACAAAGCACAGCATGTTGTATTTTTCTGCTTGCTATCGCATCGCCCATTGTTTTTAATGGGTTTGCACATGGTTGGCGAGTGCGATGTGGGGGTGGGATTCACGGCCCCATCTCACGCTCGCCCGTGTGAAGTTAGACTAAAGGCTGGAGGCTGCGCTCTGGTTCTGTACTGCTGACCTGGTATGCACTGAAACAAGAAGCAAAGACATCATGTTTATCAGTCACATGACCACTGCAGCTAATCTCTGGCTTTATGAACAGCATGTGACCGCTGAGGCCAACGATTGGCTGCAACAATCATGGGAGCAATGAACATAATGTCATCTCCTCCTGTTTCAGAGGAGACAGGCGCAGGGCGGTAAAGGTAAACGACACTGGACCGGCAGCACAGTAGAAGGGGGAGTAATAGCTGTTTTATTTTTCAATGCCCGTTCCTACCCTGGGGCAAGTCGTAAACCCCTCTAATGCTAAGGCCTCAGTCAGACGGGCATTTTTATGTGCGTATGTTACCTGCGTATGCGATCCACATCTATGAGTATTAAGAACCAATGCTTTTCAATGGCAGCGGTAAATATAGGGCAGTGGATTTTAAAACGCGGGTAACTGCTGAATTTAATGAATGGGTGAGTCCTGCCTCTGATTGGCTGAGCGCAGGGACCAATTACAGGCAGCTCTCACAGCTGTCATTCAATAGCTGAGAGCTGCCTCTGATTGGTTACAGTTCTCAGCTAATCAATGGCAGCCCTTTCAGCAGGTGGGCATTTTAAATCCCCACCTGCTGAGAGCACTTCAGAGCAGTGCAGGGGAAGAGTCTGGCTGGACGCGGCTGAGACCCGGCAGCTGCAGGGAGGTGAGTATATATATTTTTTTATTTTTTACACATTTTAGGGATGATTTTTCAGGGAAGGGCTTATATTTAAAGCCCTTCCCCGAAAATCACTGCAGGGATTGCCGGCAGCCCACTGCTTTCAATGGAACCGGCTGTAGCGCTGGCTCAATTGAATTCAATGGGAGAACATCGCTCTCCTCCACCACAGCTGTAGCAGCTGCAGCAGTGGATTTCTTCGTCTCCGTGGGAAGTCCCCTTGTCACTGAACACTGTGACAATACTGTTACAGTGTTCAGTGGCAAGGTGACTCCCCGCGGAGATGTAGAAATCCTCTGCGCAGCTGTCACAGCTGTAGCAGAGGATTGCAATGTTTCCTGTATATTAATGGGGCTGCCGCTGCTGCTGGCTCCATTGATCAGAGGTGAAACCCCTGAATGTGACAGCATCCAGGGGTTTCACATCCAAGGCATCCCCTGCTGCCGCTGTCACAGCGGAAGCAGGAGATAGCGAGCAGCGCACTTGTCTCCTGCACAGGAGGAGTGCTTGGGGGACACGTTTGTAGAGAAGAGTGGTGAGGGAGCGATATACCCACAGAGCCCCATTCAAAAAATGGCACCCAGAGTGCCTCAGGGAGGAGGGGAGGTAGCTGAGAGCCAGGAGGCTGCAGAGGAGAGGAGCAACGAAGATGGTACGCTGGACTCCTGTAGCAAAATGAGAAAGCTAGCGCCCATAGGAATAAGAAGAGGGGAAGAGAAGAATGGAAGCAGGAAGAGAGGACCATTTTCCCAAACATTTTATGTTCATGTAGTGCACTGCTTCCCTGTTGCAGCGGTCCCATGATTTGTTTACCCACATGAATGCTGCAGCCAACAGTAGGGCCGTTGGGGACATGGGCCGTCACCAGTGATATACCATACACCTGTTATGAGTTTCTACATCAGAAGCCCACCTGACAGTTTATGGGACATCTTCTGGGCGGATGAGGTCAGCTGTGAGATGATGTTGTGCTGGACCCCCAAATCAGTGGTCCGCTGCCACAGTGAGTATATTACCTTCGTATAGTTATAGGCACAGGGGCTGCAAAATATATAAAAGAAATAACCGAGACAACCCCTTTCATTTTATGTTTTTTTATCACTTGTAAAATACGCTGCAGTACTTCTCTATTGCAGTATATTATATTTTTTAATGTCAAATGATTTCAATACATGAAAGGATTCACTAGATGATAGTAGGGTGCCAAATGGGGCAATGGAGGCACCCTGCCTGATAATAGATGCCGCAGTCACCACTGACTGCAGCATCTAAGTGGATGAACAGCCATAAATGGAGCTACCTGTGATCGCAGCCATTGGGGTGGGTGCAGCGGCTTCAGACATCCATATATTTGAACATCATACATCTATGTCATAGAAGCTTAAAAGGGTTGTCTGAGTTATGTAAAAAGGGGCAGCTTAAGGGGTCCCCCTGGTACAAAATAGCTAAGCACCTGATACTTACCACTTCCCGCTCCGCCCCCTCCACTTCGTACTCCAGGTCTTCTCTTTAAAAGCTGTAGTCAGTTTGACCCGCCTCCAAACAAGCTGCTGCAGCCAATGACAGCGCAGAGTGCTGAGCGCTGTCAGTGGCAGCAGCACAGGTTTATGGACATCACAGGCTGTAAACAAGCAGCACAGCGAAGACCTGGAGCTGCCAGCAGGAAACGAGCGGGGAGCGGTATCAGGTGCTTGTTTTTTTTTTACCCTACGGGGGCCCCTTAAGCTGCTCCTCTTAATTAACTCAGACATCCCCTTTAAGTAATATATGAAATGTTACTGATAAATTTTATGAACTATTGAATAGTAAATGATCAGCAGATTGTACAATATACGGCGGTCACCTTATAAACGACGAGCCTCGGGCCCGCAGAACCGTAAATAATGTATCCGCTCCTAATATACTGCAACCTTTCATTTCAGGATTTACTGTCTGTTAAACTCTTTCCTACTTTAACGTTTTCAATTAGCGTAAAAATATTTAGTTAACCCGAGCCGCGCGGCCTTACTTACAATTTATACTGCTGCTATCATTTTTTCCTCTTTTTTCACTTCACATCATGAGTAAAGTTTGACTAACCTTTCCACGGTACTTTAATTCATAATAAACACCGCCTCGTATTTCTCCGCATTCGCTTTCTTGGAAGGAGTTCTATATTCTCCGGTTATATATTTTGCATAAAATAACACTGTTTGCTAATATTTGGAAGGTTTTTGCTTCCATCACCAGCTGACTTATGTATCAGCTTCTGTACGGCCTGCAGTAATTGTCACTAATTACACCTGTCCCTTCCTTCCTGGACACGTTCTTAGATTCCGTGTATTCACTAAATGAATTTAAAGAGACATGGCCATAATTACAACATCGATGAAGTAAAGGGGCGGAAGGCCAAAATCATATGAAACCATACCATAAATGATACATCATAACTGAGAGCCCCAATTTACTCCTCTGCTCAAAAAATAAGGGTACCTTTACACGGGCCAACTGTAAGACGATCAGGGTCCAACCGTCGGCCCAACGACTATCACTGCTGTGCTATTGTCAGCAGGAGGATGGTACTGTGGCTCGACGGAGGAAGCGCTTACAACAACTGGAACTTTACTGAATCAGTACTAGTTGAACTCTCTCTAGGAGGGCACATACTACTTTAACCCCTTCCCACCCAATGACGTAAGGGTACATCATGGCAAGCTGGTACTTCGCGCAAAATAATGTACCCTTACGTCATCGGGATAGCGCAAGATCATGACTGACTTCGCGGTATCCCGCTGTTAACCCCTTCCCTGCTGCAATCTAAGTAGATCGCGGCAGGGAAAGAGTTCACAGAGGGAGCGCGCTCCCTCTGTGTCTCCGGCCGGCTCTCGCGAAAGGCCAGCCTGACGCCATGGCAGCAGGACGCCAGACACTGGTGTCCTGTAGGGCCAATGCCTATGATCGCTGTATAAGCGATAAGGCATGGTAGGGCAGTAGCTCTGCCATGCCTTATCACAGCGATCATAAGTACAGTGATGTAAGCCCCTCAGAGGGACTCAAATAGTGTAAAAAAAAGAAAAATGTAAAAAAAACCCTTTTTTGTGTTTTTTTTTTTTAATATTAGCATAAGAAAAGGTAAACAAAAATTAAAACCCCACATATTGGGTATTGACGCATCCGTAATGACGTGTACAAAAAGTTGAACATGCTTTTTATTTTGTACGGTAAAAAGCGTAAAAAAACCACTAAAAAACAGAGGCAAAACGCTAATTTTTTGCATTTTGCCTCACAAAAAATGCAATAAAAGTGATCAAAAAAGCCGTACCTTCCCCCAAATTGTATCAATAAAAACTACAGCTCATCTCGCAAAAAATAAGCCCTCATAGAGCTCCGTACATAGAAAAATAAAAAAGTTACAGGACTTTGAATGCAGTGATAGAGAAAAAAAAAAGATTTCCAAAAAAAAAGGGGTTTTATTGCAAAAAAGTGTCACTACCGTGCCCCCCCCCCCCCCTCCCCCATATTAGTCATTGGGAATACTGCTGCTTCAATCATCCAAAATTTCTAAAAAGGTTGGCCCGCCACTTCCAAACTTCATCCTTCGGGCAGCTCCCCATCCTCCTGTCAGCCCATGTAACATCAGAGGGTCTCAGTATGCGAGATCTCACAAGTTATCACCAGATCTTGTGTTCTGATTGAAAGAGCGCCATTTAGGCTGTAATAATAGATCAATAAGCATAATTTAATTCCTGAAAATTCAGGCAGTTCCTGCAGCAGATTGGGGCATTTTTTAATGAGTTCTGAATCCGATGTTTAGAACTTTTTTTGGGGGGGGGGGGGGGGGTATTGAGATGTGATATAACAGGATCCCCGCGTTCAGCTGACGGGCGCTCTTTAAGCTTTTCTTTAACTATCTGTTACTTTTCCTCTTTGAGGCTTGTATGAGGATCTTGTGACAATACGCCCATTGATTGCGTGTAGGTTACAATGTGCAGACGGGAGGGCCTCCTGTGTACAGTAACGTGTATCGGCTTCTACATTTTAGACCCAGCAGCTGCCCATTATACTTTCATCACATGCACTTTAACATTTCCTATGAATGGGATAAAAGCACATCAAAGCGACAGGACGCTGATGACAGACACCCCGATGACAGGCACAGGATCCGCGCACCTATAGCTCAGATTGCCCAGCGAGTCTGAAGAGACGTTAGTAATACGAAGTAATAAAAATGTTACTCCTAGTGAAACAAAAGTTACCGGCGAAGGTCGCGATTGCTCGGAAGTCTTCAGAAAATCTCCGGTCTTGGATCAACTAGGATTATTATGTAGGAGGAGTCATTCGGGATCCCATAGATCTACTGCAATTTATAATTTTAGGTTTTTTTTATGCTCCCACTATTGTATTGCTTAACCCACTGGGGGTCAGTGATGACTGTATTGTCACAGTTACTTCAGCCCCTTATTGACGCGGCCTATTTTGGCCATGAGGGCACAACGTTTTTTTTCTGTAATTTCATCTCCACTTCTCAAAAGCCATAACCTTTTTATTTTTCGGCAACATGGCCATTTTTGGGGCTTGGTTTTTGCGGGTCGAGTTGCAGTTGTTACTGATACTATTTCTGGGTAGATATAGCTTTTTTGATCACTTTGGATTAAAAACAGCATTTTGGCTCCATTTTTTTTTTTGCCTTTTTTTCAATTTATTCTACGGGTTATTGATGGATGCAATGATACAAAGCGTATTGGTTTTTTTTAGTGTTTTTGAATAATTTTTAGACAAATAGGGGAAAATGAGCAAAAAGGTTTTTTCTTACATTTTTATGTGCTTTTATTTCTTTATAAATATATATATAATTTATTTATTTATCATTTATTTATTTTTTTTATTTTTCTTTCTCTGTAGGGGTCTTGAATCTGTGATGCTGTAATCGCAGCGGTAACTGCCATGGCAACCCATTGGCCCTTCGCGATTACATGGCAGCGGGCCGATGATATCACAGAGGGAGCGCCTTCCCTTAATAAAGCCTTTACATGCTGCAGGAAGTACGTTTACATCCATTCACAGGAACAGTTTCCCACACAGGAAGTACATTTATGCCATGCAGCGGGAAGGCATTAAAGAGGAACGGTCATCTCCTCTGATCAGTGGGACTGGCTGTATAGCTTTGCAGCTGCGACCACGCTATCGCATCTCTTCTTTTTCTTGTATACCCTTGATTTTCCTGCACTTACCTCCATATATTTTCCCCTGGCACTGTGATTCTGGTAAGTAGGCAGTTTCTACCACTCACTGTCAGTGGGTGACATCAGTGGGTGGAGGAAACGTGATGTCACCCACTGACGGTGAGGGGTAGATAGATCCAAAGTGTAAATCTAACAGAGGTCGGTGCAGGGAAACAGGGGTATACAAAGAAATGAAGAGGTGCAATACAGTCAGCAGACCACAGCTGCAAAATTATTTACCCGGCCCTGCTGATCAGAGGACATGACCGCTCCTCTTTAATGCACCACTTAAAACTGCTTCTTAATCACTCTGTCCTTCCTGGTTGCTCTTGACCAGGTCATGTGACTGCTGCACCAATCACTGACCTCAACAGTGGCCATCTATAGCCAGTGATTGGCTGCAGCAGTCACATGTTCTTGTTTGTTGCAACCAGGAAGGACAGAGGGATTAGGAAGCAGTTTGAAGGTGTGAGAAAACCTCTTTAAGCTAAATTGACTGACTCACTCCCATGTTCGGAGAACTATTCAAACTGCACAACAGCCAAAAAACTTTTGCCAGAATGGTTTGTAACTACTTCAGGAGGGTTGGTAATCCGGAGATTATTCCGATTGCCAGATTGGAGTCGGGAAGGAATTTGTTTCCCTTAAATTAGGAAAATTATCTTCTACCTCATTGGGGTTTGTTTTGCCTTCCTCTGGATCAACATTGGGGGGTAACAGGCTGAACTGGATGGACATGGGGCTTTTTCTCTTGATACTCTTCTTTCCAGATTTGCATTGCGCTTCATACCGTGACAAACATATGTTACGCATTTTGGTAAAGAGAGATAGTAGTATCTCCAAAACTGCCCTGACAAGTGTGAATTTCATAAATTCCAGCATGGATCAATGCGGCAACTTGCTATGAATCCTCATAGAATAGTAGAGTTGGAAGGTACCTCCAGGGTCATTGGGTCCAAACCCCTGCTTAGTGCAGGATCACTAAATCATCCCAGACAGATGTCTGTCCGGCCTCTGAAGACTTCCATTGAAAGAGAACTCACCACCTCCCATGGCAACCTGTTCCACTCATTGATCACCCTCACTGTCCTTTTTAAACTGTATTTCTGTTTCCTATATCATTAAACTTCTAATACCAATACTGTTTTGTGTAGTGAAAATGTAAGGAATAATATCACAATCCTTCTTTAATAATGGGAATATTATAAGTCTTTAAGGAGGTCAGTGGCCATACCAACACACAAGGACACAGCCAAGTGCATCTGTAGAGGATGCAGAACTCTGTGGTGATCTCATAGTACAGTTCCAGCAGAGCCTTGCAATAGGAGGAAGAGATGAGCTCCATGTAAATCATAGATTGACATGACCTAAAGCGTCCCCGCAATTTGCGATGGCTTTTCAGAATAAACTGCCATGTGTGTAGGTGAGGAATAACACTATATCTGCCATTATATGACTTGTATCCTGCATTTATCACCAGTTCTACCTTCTGCAGTCTCCTTCTACACCTGGTGGGTGAAGATCATATGGTAGTAGTTGCTATGTCTCCCATACACTGCACATATAGGAGAGGAAGGTATAGTCTCTCTATCACCCTAATAAGTAACAGCATCATGGAGGACATTATACAATTGTACTGAGCAGTGTAGTAGCGATTTTAGGAGCCACATCTGTGTGAGCCTCTGTCCCTGCTGGTGCTCCCTCCTCCCCCTCCCCATAGACTTCTACGATCAGCATGACACAACATTCTCTTCTGCTTCCTATGTAGAGACTGCTGCAGCCAATCACTGACCACAGCAGTGACCTGCTATAGTCACTGATTGGCTGCAGTGGTCACATGTCTGTGTAAACAAGAAACAGGAAGTACAATGTGCATTCAAGTTCTAAGGTCTCATTAATATTTTTTGGGGGGAATAGGAGCAGATAGAAACCTGGGACACATCTTAGAAGACGCGGCATTCTTCAGGGATGAGTGAGACAGATGGTGGCTTCGTCCAGCGCACAGAACCCACATGACAGCGGCGGGAGTTAGAAGTGGATTCAGTAGTTAAAATGGTAACATTTACGTTCCCAGAACATCCATTTTCTTCTCTCACGTGGAATGACATCCATCAACATTGAGAGAGCCATATGGTGGAGGTGTCATGGATGTGACAAATGTGCATGTGTGTGATTGTTCTCAGTGAGAGAAGCCAAGTCATCTTGTAGGTATGATACCTTTTAATGGCTAACAAAAATGCAACATGTTATAGCGAGCTTTTGGGGATATCTCGCCCCCTTCGTCAGGCTATTGAATCAAATGTGCTTTTGTGTATGCGATAATTCAAAGAAGGCCAAAGTTGTGTGAAACCCGCCAAGGAGATTCTGGGTTAATGCCAGTGTTGAGAAAATGATGGTGGCCATGTTTTGGGACAGTGAAGACATAATCCTCACTTACTGCGATCCTAATGGCACAGCGGTGACGACTGCGTCCTATCAAGATGTTTTGACAATGAAGTTCCTTCCTGCATTGCAACAAGAACATCTGAAAAAGGCTGCATGTGTGCTCTTCATCAAGCCAACGCTCCTCCTTATTGGTGGCCCTTATTCAAGGGTTCCTTCATGACAACTTTGAAGTGGTTCCTCATGCTCCCTACCCACCTGACCTGGCAATGATGAAGTATGCTCTCTGCGATCACATGGCTTCCAGTGCTCCATCAGCGATTTACCAGTGGGCAAAAGAGACCCCTGAAGAAGTGTCTGCAGCGGCCATGCAATCATAAAATTGTGAAAAATGTGTATGCCAAGAAGATTATGTTGAAAAATGATGATGCTTCCAGCTTTCTGGGGTAAGTAGTTCTCTAGAAAAAAGAAATTAGAAGACCTTAGAACTTGACCTCACCTCGTACAGAAACCAGCAGGGGACCCCGGGAAGTGTCAGAACAGGAGTGGAGGGAGATCTGTAAGGTGAGTATTACTTATTTTATTACTTTACAGCATTTTAAAAAATTTTTTAAACTTTTAAAGGCCCAGAAAACTATTTTAAATTGGACAACCCCTTTAAGTGCAAGTAAAAATACAACCCAGGACTGGCCCTTTTACTAATAATTGCTTCCAACTCTAGCAGTCTAATGGCCATTTACCCAATGTAGAATCTTCTATAACCAGACATAAAATCCCTCCTGGCATTTGAAGACGAAGAAAAACCTCCTGAAGTGCTTCTTTAAGACTCTGGCCTGAAACCAGTCAAGTACAAAGAGAACCGGTCCCAGCGGTGAGCCTCAGAGGTCCAATATTCCACCTGCGAAGTACAAGTGTGAAGTGTAAGCCAAATTCATTTAGTTCCCTTTACATACCTGTCAACTTCACTTACTGCAGTTTTTCTCCTCCTTCTCCTCCAGCAAGGACAGTTAATTGTTGTTCTATTCACTCCATCACATAACACCATTTAACGGCTATGACAGGCACTGCTTGCTAATTACGAAGCAAAATTTGCACTGCAAGGTTTGTTGTGTCAACAGGTTCCCCGGACAATTCGGTGATTGTTTTATGAAAAGATTGGGTAGTCGGGGTTGAGAACTTTCACTTCAATTATCCTCATTTACTGTCAAGGCTCGGAGTTGTTCTACTGGAATGAAATGAACAAAATAATGAGCTCCATTCTGGCCCCATACAAGCAGTTGGTGAACCCTAAAGAAGTCGGCGAGGAGTATGTTGTGTCTCCTTTTATTTAGAGCGGTACAGACGTCAGGCCATATGTTCTGTTCCCTCCCGAGATGAGCAGCCTTGAGCAAATAAAAGAAAATATTACGCATTAGTTTAATGCAATGTGAACACAAATGTGTTTCCTAAGGCCTGAGATAAATAGCAGCTGGCACTTTTTCATTTGGGCAAATTTAGATAATAGCGAGATGTTTTAATAACCATTAGCTAACTGTTCTTGGACAGTAAATAGTTTTGACATTGTGTTTCCTAATCCCTCTGCTCTTCAGCCACACATAAACAGCTCCCCACATCTGCTCCAAGACTGGAAAATGTTCATTAGTTTCAAAATTACTTCCTACGTTCTTAGAAGCGTTAATGGCAAGGACCGAGGCAAAAATATCCTGCGGGCCAAGGTATGTTTATGTAAGGGGGTCCCACGATGAAAGAGGATCCCAACTCCATCTGGTGATGGGGCTCTTAACTCTGCGCACTCGGGCTCAGCCACTTGCTCTCCAGCCAGGGACCCCCCTTGCTTGCATCGGACACTATATCACCATACTCATGGGTCCGGCCATACTGTCGGCCACAGGTCTGTAATAATGCTGTCAGGGGCTTTCGTCTGTAAGGATGAAGAACATAGACTGTAGCTTCCAGAACGAGGAAGTTATTAATCCAACAGTCACTCAATACCCATGTAACTGGTCCAATACAAGAGAGTCTCCGGAGCACTCGCTGAGCGAGTGTACAATCCGCAAAATGAAGAATGTCGCTCAACTTAATCACGGTCTCCTATGAGGTTTTGAAGATCAATTATATTAACAGTAGCCGCCAAAGCAGAGTTCAGAGATATGGCTACTTACTCCACCAGATGGACCTAGTTGCCGCTTCCAGAATGGGGTTATTATGATGATCTTGCAGGAACCGGGACGCCAAAATTAGCACTCAACGTATTCTGGTGGAGGCTATCTCCGTGCTGAAGCCACAGCTAAAATTCGCAGTCTCCAGGGCCTATTAGAGGAGCGAGACTGCATTTAGGGTAACCACCAACTCCCTTATACCAGAAGCCGAATATAACGACCCCAAAAATAAAACTAGAAACACAGTAAAGGGGGGCGGCCACAGCTTTTATTTATAACTCAAATGGTAATACAAAACATTTAGATACATATAACCAATATAAACATAAATAAGAAAGGACACACCGCCCCGGAGGGGAAGAAAGACCAGAACATGGACGCTTTCCTTCCTGATATGTGAAAACCTGCTGTAAAACAGCGTGCATGTAGGGAAAAGGACGGCCAGCTGGGACAATACCAGTAAAGCATGGATCCACATCCCAGAGAACCTGTGAGGGATGAAACCCCAGCACTTAATGCTGATTGGTTCCCAAAAACACATGCGAGTGATCAGTCAAACCAGAGAGAACCCAAAGAAGCCAATGTTCACTCGAAGACCGCTCACATGTATTTATGTGCTTTCAGTGGACTCGGCATCTGAGGAGCGTGCGTTGGGACCCAGTCAAGAAACTCACGCCTCCTAATCGATAGTTCAGCCTGTAAATGCTCCAACAATTTGTTCTGCAGTCGCAGAGTTGATAAGTGAACAACAATCGCTCCATGTACAAACACACAGACCGTCATCTCTACGCTTTCGCGAATATTTCGAGCAAGTATTTAGACAATATTTGTCCCGTGTAAAGACGCCCGTACAGAAAACTGTCCAGAAACAAATTCTTTGTAGATACACTACGGGTCACACCTGCTGGCATCATCTTAGAAGATAATTTGAAGATGTCTTTAGGTCAGTCTGAAATTGTTTATCAAGAAAGTAGAAGTTCATGTATGTTGACTTACAAGACACGGAGGCTGAAGGTGGTCATGGATTTCAGAGGATGGTCACCTGATGGCACATTTTGGTCATTTCAAGTGAACATGACTTTAAGAATGAACGTGAATAATCATTCTCAACAGAAGTCTGCCAAAGGTATTTCAGTCAACCGAGGATGAAATTGCAAGTGTACGGCGCTACTGGCCGAATCCGGCTAATTCACCCCCCATGGAGTCATGCTGGGTTTTTTTAACTGACTTCCTAATCGCCCATCTTTCTATGCAGCATTGCTATTGGGATCATTCATAGAAAAGATAACACAGATTGATTGGCTGCATTTTGGCCAATTGATATCTTAAATGTAATAAAACCTTAAAAAAATCTAATGGCATAGAAAAAAACCTATAAAAAAAATCCCATGAGGCAACAGATATGGAGAGTCTCCGGTCCTGGGAAGGATTATCATCATCATGCAAATACTTCTGCATTTGTATTTTAACTCCTTAGCGACCCTGGAAGTATATTTACATCCTGAGTGCGTGGGGTTTGCATAGGGTGGGATTTGGATAGCCGAGAGCCAGTCGCTACAATGTCCATCAGCGTTTATGTGGATTGCGGTTGTTAACCATTTACATAGTAACATAGTATGTAAGGCCGAATGAAGACATTGTCCATCTAGTCCAGCCTGTCTATCCTACTGTGTTGATCCAGAGGAAGGCAAAAAACCCCAAGGCCAGAAGCCAATTAGCCCTTTTGGGGGAAAAATTCCTTCCCGACTCCCTAATGGCAATCAGACTGTTCCCTGGATCAACCCCTAATAGTTCCTACCTGCCTGTATACCAGGATTGACACTTAACCTAAAATTTATATCCTGTAATATACTTCTTCTCCAGAAAGACATCAAGTCCCCTTTTAAACTCCTCTATGGATTTTGCCATCACCACTTCCTCCGGTAGAGAGTTCCACAGTCTAACTGCTCTTACAGTAAAGAACCCCCTTCTATGTTGGTGATGAAACCTACTTTCCTCTAATCGTAGCGGATGTCCTCTTGTTACCTTTGTGGTCCTGGGTGTAAACAGATCCTGGGAGAGATCCATGTGTTGTCCCCTCATGTACTTATACATGGTTATTTGGTCGCCTCTTAACCTTCTTTTTTCTAGAGTAAATAGTCCCAATTTGGATAGCCTCTCAGGGTATTCCAGTCCCGTCATTCCATGTATTAGTTTAGTTGCCCTTCTTTGAACCCCCTCCAGCACTGTAACATCTTTCCTGAGCACCGGTGACCAGAATTGTACGCAGTATTCCATGTGAGGCCTGACAAGTGCCTTATATAGTGGAAGGATAATGTCCTCGTCCCTCGCCCCTATACCTCTTTTAATGCACCCCAAGACTTTATTTGCCTTTGCAGCAGCTGATTGGCATTGGTTACTCCAGTTTAGTCTATTATCCGCTAATACCCCTAGATCCTTTTCCATATCACTTTTCCCCAGCGGTACCCCATTAAGTGAATATTTGTGACATCCGTTCCTCCTGCCCATGTGCATAGTCTTACATTTTTCAACATTGAACTTCATTTGCCATTTTTCTGCCCAAGCCCCCATCTTATCCAGGTCCGTTTGTAGCCGCACATTGTCCTCCGTTGTATGAATTATATTGTATAGTTTTGTGTCATCTGCAAATATTGATATTTTGCTGTGCAGCCCCTCTATCAGGCCGTTGATAAATATGTTGAACAGAGTGGGGCCTAATACTGAACCCTGTGGCACCCCGCTAGCGACTGTGGTCCAATCAGAGTACGAACCCTTTATTACCACCCTCTGCTTTCTATCGTTGAGCCAATTTTTTACCCACGTACACACGTTTTCGCCCAGTCCGAGCTGCCTCATTTTGTATATTAGCCTATTACGTGGCACGGTGTCAAAGGCTTTAGAGAAGTCCAGATATACAAGATCAATAGATTCTCCCTGGTCCAGCTTAGAGCTTACTTCATCGTAGAAACTGATCAGATTTGTCTGACATGAGCGACCCTTCATGAATCCATGCTGCTATCAATTCTCACAGTGGCATTTAAATGCCTCAATCAGCATTCGGCAGTCCTGAACCCCCACCATCCCCCCTACACAATAGGGGCTTGTTCAGACGCCTGTATATTGGCTGGGGTTTCACACCCGGCTGATATACGGCGTCTCTCTCTGCAGGGGTAGGGGGCTGGAAGAGCAGGGAGCAGTGCACTGAGCTCTCGCCCCCTCTCTGCCCTCTCTCTCTGCCCCTGTCCCGCCCCCTCCCGTTGCAAATAGTGGCGAGGGGCGGAGAGGGGGCGGAAGCTCAGTGCGCTGCTCCCGACTCTTCCTGCCTCCTCCCCCTGCAGAGAGGGACACGGTATATCGGCTGGGCGTGAAAACCCGGCCGATATACGGATGTCTGAATAAGCCCTAAGATTGCGAGGTGCCATTCAGTTGTCATAGCAATGCAGGGCCTTCAGAAGGCTGCCATATGTTTCTGCCAATTAAGATGTGCCTGTGGCCTGTCTTAATAGACCACCTACAGAATACCATACATTTCAATGCTGAAGTTTCGCCGTATAGGGTATAAACGATCAAACCATTGCAAGCTCAAATCCACTATGGAAGCTAAAAAAAGGGAGACAATAGTTGTTGCATTATTGTAAAAAATAAAGGATATTAAGTTTAAAAGAAACTCTTGTCTTTTTATTTTTAAAAAATCAAAACACGCAGCATCATTGTCCATGAAAGTCGGATCTATCAAAGTAGTGCGTTATTTATCCCGCACGGCGAATGACGTCAGAAAAAAGGACACAATGCCAGAACTGTGAAATGCTGTTTTTTCTTCATTTCACTTCACTTAGAAATGTTTAAAAGTTTCAGTACATTCTATTGAAAACTTCAACTCATTCCACAAGAAAACAAGCCCTCATGCAGCTACGGTGATGGAAAAGGGCTGATGTCCACGACCGTGTTTTCACCACGTATCACATATGCGTTGAACGGACAAGTGCTATGCGGTGAATGGAGTCAGTGAAAATCAGTGGACTTTAATTGCGCCACGCACACCGCCGTGTGGACACTGCGCATCGATACGCAAGAGAAATAAATTGCACCGTGCTCTTTCTCTGCGTACGCACATGAGCCCCATACACTTGTATGTGCTGTGAATGTCCGTGTGATATGCGGGCTTGTGACATATGCAGCCATATGTGGTCTCTACCGGAAGAGCGTATGGCTGCAAAATGTGTAAAGCGCCGCACGGAGACCCGCAGTGTTTTGCGCATACGGTCGTGGAAAGTGGGAGTAGAAACCAAAAATAATAAAAAAATGCCGCTTCTAATGTTTCATGAAAAATGAACGAAGTGACTGACCACAGTTTTCTGGAGTTCGGGGATTGTTTTTCACGCCAGACTTTGTGGCTACGCAGCAGTAGCGCTCTGCCGGTCTTCTCCATCTGCACAGATTTGGGTGAGAATGGTTTAAATCAAGCTGATTATTTTCAATGTTATTACATGAGAACGCATTACGCCCGATAGCGGCCCAACACGGCCCTGATGGTTTCCTCGGGACTCCAAGAACTGAGCGGACGCTTCATGAGTTCATCTGAGATCTTCATTTCCGAAAGCACATCTAGCAGCAATGGGTGCAGACGGGAGCTTGGAGGGGGCTCTGATCCTGTGCAGCTCCTGTTTGATGAAGTCTGACGGAGCCAGAACAAGCGGAGACAAATTAAATAAGAACATTTCAGAGTGAAATACGGCCCATTTATCACCAGCAAACGAGAAAGGATATTACCCAGAAATATGACATCATAAAGACGCCAGCGGCTAATTTATGATGAGCCAAAGACACACAGTGCCGCTACTCTTGTATTCATTCTCCGAAGAAGCTACTGCAGACATACTGTACATAGATGTGTGCCGGCCCATACCGACCCTAATTTATATGCTATGTTGAGTTACATAAATACTCTATTTGAGCTCTTTAAATAATCGGTGACAGGGACGGCCTTGCTCCTCCTCCTTGTATCTATGTCAACTTAGCTCCTCCTCGTATCTCTGATGGCTCAGCTCCTTCTCTTTGTAATTATCACAGCTCAGTTCCTCCTCCTCGTATCTATAATGTATCAGCTCCTCCTCCTTGTATCTATGATGGCTCAGCTCCTCCTCCCTGTATCTATCACAGTTTAGCCCCTTCTCCCTGTACCTATCACGGCCTAGCACCTCCTCCCTGTATCTATGATGGCTCAGCTCCTCCTCCCTGTATCTATCACAGTTTATCCCCTTCTCCCTGTACCTATCACGGCCTAGCACCTCCTCCCTGTATCTATGATGGCTCAGCTCCTACCTGTATCTATCACAGTTTAGCTCCTCCTCCCTGTACGTATCATGGCCTAGCCCCTCCTCCCTGTTTCTGTGATGACTCAGCTCCTCCCTCTTGTATCTATGATGTATCAGCTCCTCCTCCTTGTATCTATGATGTATCAGCTCCTCCTCCTTGTATCTATGATGTATCAGCTCCTCCTCCTTGTATCTATGATGGCTCAGCTCCTCCTCCCTGTATTTATCACAGTTTAGCTCCTTCTCCCTGTACCTATCTTGGCCTAGCACCTCCTTCCTGTATCTATGATGGCTCAGCTCCTCCTCCCTGTATCTATCACAGCTTAGCTCCTCCTTCCTGTACCTATCATGGCCTAGCACCTCCTCCCTGTATCTATGATGGCTCAGCTCCTCCCTGTATCTATCACAGGTTGGCTCCTCCCCCCTGTACCTATCATGGCCTAGCACCTCCTCCCTGTTTCTGTGATGACCAAGCTCCTCCCCCTTGTATCTATGATGGCTCAGCTCCTCCTTATCCCTGCTCTAGTTGGCAGCTCTTGTCTTGTTCCACTGTCAGATAAGTCTGATGTTATAGGTTTTTGGGGATATTTTTACATGTTTCTCCTGACTTATTATTTCTGCATTAGTATTTTATTCAGTTTATATCAAATTGTTTTACACTTATAGTGAATGTACTGTTATTTATTCTAGCATTTTTCATCTTATTTTCAGCTAAAGAGCTTCAGGGATGCCCCAGCTTCCTGGCATGGGGTCACCCTCATCAGGGTAAGTGCTCTGCTTTTGGGTAGGCTGTCAACGCATTAGTAGTTTAGGGTTAGCCTTCCCACTCCCTCCCTTTTTGGTTCCAATATATTTTGTGTTCTTTACTTTAGTATATTGTGTGCATTTCCATCCTTTTGGGACTCTAAATTACATCTGATCCAGGTGGAGTGTCCATGTGTCCAGCTCAGACATAGCAATGCCTACAACTCTCTCTTGTAGAAGGTGAAAATGCAATTTCAAACTTAAAGGGCTTTGTGCCAAGATAGTATTTCCTATCCACAGGGTAGGGGATAACTTTCAGATCAGAGGGGATCTCACGATTGGAACTCACGCCGATTCCGAGAACTGAGATTCCGAAAGCCCTTTCATGAATGGAGTCGAGATCGGCAATGTATAGTGCCTCTTCATACATTCCAATAGGAGCGCTGGAGATTGCCAAGCGCTTGTACTCACGAATCTCGGGTGTTTCCATTGAAATTAATTGTGCAACTCCATTCATGCTGGGGCATTCGGGACCCTCAATCTCAAAACTGGTGGGAGGCACAGTGGTTGGATAAGTGTTAACTTTTTTTCTTGGCACAACCCTTTATCTTTCTTAAAGGGAATCTGCCACCACTTTTATGCAGCCCTCTCTGAGCGTTCTGATGGGCTCAATGATTGAAGTGGTGTAGTCTGTCTCAGGTATGTGCAATGGAAGTTTAGGCTACTCCTGGGGGTCCATGGCATTCCAAATCAACCGTCATCTTAGAATATGTTAACTGACAGTTAAGGGCTGCAGCCACCAAATCTGATTGGTTGTGACTGCACTGCTGATGCTGCTACAGAAGCGTAGGGAGTAGCGATGAGCGAGTATACTCGTCCGAGTAATGTGCTTTAGACGAGTATCTCCCTGCTCGTCCCTGAAGATTCGGGGATCGCTGCGGAGCGGGGAGCTGCGGTGGAGAACGGGGAGGAACGGAGGGGAGATCTCTCTCTCCCTCTCTCCCGCCCGCTCTCCCCTGCTCCCCGCCGCAACTCACCTGTCAGCTGCGGCGGCTCCTGAATCTTCAGGGACGAGCAGGGAGATACTCGTCTAAAGCACATTACTCGAGCGAGTAGTGCTTTAGCGAGTATACTCGCTCATCCTTAGTAGGGAGCAAAACACAACAAAAACTGTTTAAAAAAAATTAAAAACCCCAGATGTTTGGTATTGTCGTTTCCTCAATGACCTGTGAAATAAATTGAGCACAAGTAAAAAGCAAGTAAAAAAAACTGAGCCAAAGTACTTTTTCGGCTTATTTCAACTCCCAAAAAAGCACAATAAAAATGATCAAAACCGCCATATGCAACCCAAAATGCTACCACTATAAATTACAGCTCATCACGCAAAAAACAAGCCCTTAAAGGGCAACGTCCATGGAAAAATGAAAAAAGTTCTTGGACTTTAGGAGCAACGATGCAAAAAAAATTCCCAAAAAGGGTCTTAATTGAGCACAAAGAATGCCGTAAATCCCCCCCCAAAAGAAAAAGAAAATTGCACAATTGATGTTTTTTCAATCCTACAAACATTTTTTTGAATGTTTCATATTACATGGTGCAATAACCAGTTCCATTAAACGATACAACTCACTCCACACGAAACAAACCCTCGTTTGCCGACGTTTGCCGACTGGCTATGGTGGTTAGGGGTTAAATTTTGCAATTTGTAGGGAGAATGCAATCGTATTCAAGTTGATACAACGCTTCCATAAAACAGACTATTGCTGCATGATTCACTCTACATAATAAATAGCCTCTCTAGCAATTTATTGCTACTACATGTAACATTTTGTTTAATTGCCATGTAAAACCCCAATCCGCCTCCCCCTCCCCCCTCCCCCCCCCTCAAAAAAAACAAAAAACTGCTTTCTACAGAAAAAAAAAAACATGTCATAAAAAAACGGGGAATGACCTCATCCCTGATGGAATGATCTTTAACCACTGGAAGGATTTATATTCTCTTTATCCACTACAGACTGACTCCAGAGCTTGCTGGAACTGGTCTCAGGATATTAATTATGACACTGTGTAATGACTTCCCGCCCCATCAGACAAAAGGCGGCCATTTTTTTCTTTAAAATCACTTTTTTTGGATTATTATGCTACACTGTATCCTCATGAGGCTTGTTGTATTTAATTAATGGTATAGACAAGTTTTACACGTTTTATCCCATACAAAATGGGAGTTTGCAACATCAGTGAAGTTTTCTTTACATCTCTGGAAAATCACTTTTTCTAAGGAAAAAAGTTGTTATTTGGTAAACGTGCTTTAATTTTTTAGTAAATTCAAATAGTTATGTCTGGTTTATCTGGGGCTGTCCTAGGGGTGTGGGCTCTGTGGGGAGCATGGGGCAGCTCTGCTTATGGGGGTGTCACTAGAGATGAGCGAACGTACTCGTCCAAGCTTGATACTCGTTCGAGTATTAGCGTGTTCGAGATGCTCGTTACTCGTGACGAGTACCACGCGATGTTCGGGTTACTTTCACTTCCTTCCCTGAGACGTTAGCGCGCTTTTCTGGCCAATAGAAAGACAGGGAAGGCATTACAACTTCCCCCTGCGACGTTCAAGCCCTATACCACCCCCCTGCAGTGAGTGGCTGGCGAGATCAGGTGTCACCCGAGTATAAAAATCGCCCCCTCCCGCGGCTCGCCACAGATGCATTCTGACATACTTTAGGGAAAGTGTTGTTGATGACGGAGCTGCTATAGGGAGAGCGTTAGGAGTTATTTTAGGCTTCAAGAACCCCAACGGTCCTTCTTAGGCCATAGAAATCGCAGATTGCATCTATCTGCGATCTGCGATCTGCGATTCCTGTTCTCTTTTCTATATGCGCTCAATGGGGCCGGCGGCAGCAGCGCCGACCCCATTGAGAACATATAGAAGACAAATCATTCTTCTCTGCCACAGCTGGAACAGCTGGGGCAGAGAAGAACGATGTTTGCCCATTGAATTCAATGGAGCCGGCAATACAGCAGGTTCCACTGAAAGCAATGGGCTGCCGGCGTGCGCGGGATGAATTGTCGGGAAGGGCTTACATATATAAGCCCTTCCCTGCAATTCATCCAGAAATGTGTTAAAATAAATAAATAAATATATATATATATATATATATATATATATGTATATATACTATTACTTACCTTGTCCCGGCAGACGGAGTTCAGCCGTGGCGACCGGCAGTGGGTGTGAGTCAGACTCAGCGCTGAGCCAATCAGGGGGCAGATCTGACTCACACCCCCTTCACACCCACTGTAGGCCGGCCGCGCTGAACTCCGTCTGCCGGGACAAGGTAAGTATATACCGTATATACTGGCGTATAAGACGACTTTTGAACCCCGAAAAATCTGCTCTGAAGTCGGGGGTCGTCTTATACGCCGGTATAAAAAAAAGAAAGTGTCAAAAAAAAAATTCATTACTCACTTCCCCCGGCGTTCTGCGGCGCTACTGCAGGCTGTCGCTCCCTCCTGGTCCCTGGCAGAGCATTGCTTTCTGGACGCAGGGCTTGAAATCCCTGCCTCCAGAAAGCTACTGTGATTAGCTAACACACGCCGTCAGTCAATCACAGCCATTCAATGACATCATTGTCATTGGCTGTGATTGGCTGAAGTCACGTGTGTTTTCTGGAGGCGGGGATTTAAAGCCCTGCGTCCAGAAAGCAATGCTCTGCCGGGGACCAGGAGGGAGCGACATCCTGCAGCAGCGCGGCAGAACGCCGCGGGAAGTGAGTAATGATTTTTATTGTTTGCTCCGCTGTATTGCCGGCGTATAAGGTGACAGTTGGGGGGTCGTCTTATACGCCTTGTCGCCTTATACGCCGGTATATATTTTTATTGTAACACATTTCTGGATGAATTGCAGGGAAGGGCTTCTATATTTAACCCCTTCCCGACAATTCATCCCGCGCACGCCGGCAGCCCATTGCTTTCAGTGGAACCTGCTGTATTGCCGGCTCCATTGAATTCAATGGGCTAACATCATTCTTCTCTGCCACAGCTGTTACAGCTGTGGCAGAGGAGAACGATCTTTATGCTGACAGTGCGGGGGGGGGGGGGGGGGGGCACTCTTGCCGCTATTGTGGCTTAATAGTGGGACCTTGGAACTTGAAATGCAGCCCAACATGTTGCCCCTCGCCTCCCCTATCCGTTGCTGTGTCGTTCCTATCACTTTCTTGAATTGCCCCGATTTTCACAATTGAAAACCTTAGCGAGCATCGGCGATATACAAAAATGCTCGGGTCGCCCATTGACTTCAATGGGGTTCGTTACTCGAAACGAACCCTCGAGCATCGCGAAAATTTCGTCCCGAGTAACGAGCACCCGAGCATTTTGGTGCTCGCTCATCTCTAGGTGTCACCAATGCCAAGACATCCGAGGCTTCTTACTAGTCTTAAAGTGACCCTATGCTCCTGGGACAAGGGTGTTGCAGTGCCAGCCTTAGGATGATGGAATCCTACACAAAATTTTTGGGGGGCCCTCCCTGAGAAAAAAAAAAGATATATATTGAGCTGATAGGCAATCTGCTTGTGTTCCGTTGTGCAGAAAGCCGCATACCTATACCAGAACTGCTCAGGGAATAAATACAGCACCAGAACCAAGATCAGTACAAAATAACAACCCCAGAGCCAAGCTCATAACATAAAGGTAGCACAAAAACTAAGCTTATAATAAAAATATACCACCAAAACCAAACTCAGGTGATAAATACATCACCAGAACCAAGTTTATAATGTAAATACAGCATGAACCAAGCTCAGTACACAAATACAATACCAGAACCGAGTTCATGACATAAATACAAGAGCAGAACGGAGTGATTTTTTGCAGGGGCGCCAATGGGCTGATGGTGGAGCCTTAGAACATTAGAGAGAAGGAGACAGAGCCAGGAGGAGGATGACAGTAGCTCCACATGCCGCATGAAGGTTGTTTCCTGGGATGACGGGGGGGGGGGGGGGGGGGGGGTGAAGCTCAGCTGTATAGCTTGTCCCTCTCGGAGCCTGTTGTACCGGCATTATGTAATTATCAACGGCTAGAGCAAGTTTTGGCTTATTTTATGAGATCTGCTTTACAGAGAGATATTATTATTAATACACAAAGAAAATTATGGAGGTGATGTTCTCACATTTACGACTCGCCGACCTTGTAGATCCAAGTCTGGAACGACTTATTTCGCTGACAAATGAAATCATATTCCAAAGAAATGCAATATAACTCCTGTAAAATGATATTCAATAAGTTTAACCCCTTCAGGCAGTTAAAGGGTGAAGTTGTGGATGGACTGTATCTCCCTCCCAGGCTTTTAGTCTGGACAGGGTGGTGGTCCACTCCACAACTTCACCGTAGTTCTCAGAAAGCTCAGCTGTAGGCACTGACCCCGTTACTGGAGCATAAAAGACTGCAGCTCCAGGGAGTCAGTGTCTGACAGCCTGAGGAGGAATCCATCTGAGCACCCTGCGTGGTGCAGCGTTGCATCTGTCTTCTGCATGGACTTTTGTGTTGCTTTCTTTGTTGCCTGGAGCATACCTTAAATAAAGACTGAAGTAAGTTTTTATGTACTTTTGGAGTCCAGGGTGTTGTTGCCGACCCCACCCCCTGAGAGAAATTGCTTATCTATTTCCTTCCACCCCAGTCTGTGTTTAAGGACCTTAAAGGGAAGCTGCCACCGGCTGTGAGCACCATAGGCTAAGTTATGGTGGTCATACGGCAGAGTCCCAGGAGTCTAGGGAGGTAAGTTTTCTACTTACCCGCCTCGCAGTGCCCGCGCTGTTGGCCATAAAGCTAGCATATGGTCTGACCGTACATCAGACTCCAAGCTCCAGGTTGTGTGTATGACCCCCATTCATCTCTATGGGATTACTCACACAGCCTGCAGCTTTGAGTCCGCCGCACAGTCCATGGCACAACGTTTTGGACTGACAGAGTGGGCATTGGGAGGCAGGTAAGTATAAAGAATACCCCCTGGGCTCCTGCCCTATGAGCTCACAGCCGGTGACAGGTTCCCTTTAAGTCAAAGAAGCTCGAAAACAGGAAAGATGAGCAATCCAAAGTAGGCACAGGGGTCTGAAATCTGCAAAATAAACCACAAATTATCCAATGAGCAGAGTTTATCTAGTGGAGAACTTTTTTTAAAAGCATGGACTGCATTAACCCCTTCCTGCTGCGACCCATTCTTTTTTTTGCCCTCACTTGCAAATAACTCCTAGCCTTTCTTATATTTCCGGTGACGCGGCTACATGAGGGCTTGTTATTTTGCAGGATGAGTTGTACTTTTCAGTGGGGCCATTTAACGTTCTATATAATCTATTCAAATGTTTTTACAATTTCTTCATTCACACGGGGAGATGTGCCGCCGGCAGCTGGGCTTGTTTGAATGGAAGATGGGGTCACCCAACGAATGAGTGTTTGCTTGTTCCTCGGGATGAACCATGACTGAGCCATGAGAAAGTCCTTTAGTTTGCTGGTGGAAGGGCCATCAGTCATCTGTATCCACTACTCCAGATTAAACCATCTATGGGTTTCGGTGAAGCCTGTTTCCGGCTTCTGATGATACATTTCCAGTCGCGCTTCGTGCCGTAGCCGAGACGCTTTCTCAAACAAACCACAAATCAAAATGGCAATTAGCCTTCTCCCTGCGAGAAAGCACCATGACGGCACTGCCTTACAAATGTCGGATATCTTTATTAACTTGTAGATGTCTTTCGTTTCAACTTCTTTCATCTTATAATATATGAAACAACCTTGATTCAAAGACTCTGGTAGCAGCTTATGGAGGATGTAAAATGCCTTATGATAATTGCTTCCAGACCATCTTGGGCATAGGAAGATGCAGAAACCCTGGGCCTTGGCGCATGGAATTAGTAGGAGCACCGACTGCATGCCGGCACCAGTGTGTGCAGATACGATGGATTTGTAATGGACCTGATGGATCGGTCCGAACCCCTAGGATTAAACTGCTGAGTCGGGGGTCTACCTGGTCTGCAGTATCTAGAAGCCAGAGTCCGACGGGAGTCCAGATGCTGCCAGTGGGCGACTCCCCTGGCTGTCGCCTCCAACCTGGAGTACGCAACAAATCCCATCCACTCCGCATATCAACCGCAAACACTTCCTGAACACAAATAACGTCTTTGATAATGGAAGCTTTGTTTTTACCACCAACAGAGTGGAACCGGGCATGGATGAAGGAGAGTCCCAGATGCTGAGAAGAGCAAGGGGATAGCGGAGTAAGCTGCCTCCAGATACTTGGGGGTCTGACTGTATCCAACCGGAGAATCTTTCAGCCCATCAGGCAGCCCCCAACTAGCGATCATTTTGGTTGATGTTATCTATTTCCTTCCACCCAAGTCTGATGTGTATGGGAACCTTAAACTAAGTTATGGTGGTCATAGGGCAGGTTCCCAGGAGTCTAGGGAGGTAATTTTTCTACTTACCCGCCTCGCAGTGCCCGCGCTGTTGGCCACGAAAGCCAGCATGCGGTCCGACCGTGCATCAGACTCCAAGCTCCAGGTTGTGTGTATGACCCCCATTCATCTCTATGGGATTACTCGCACAGCCTGCAGCTTTGAATCCGCCGCACGGTCCATGGCACAACGTTTTGGGTTGACAGAGTGGGCATTGGGAGGCAGGTCACATCTTTCCTGTTTTCGAGCTTCTTTGACTTAAAGGGAACCTGTCACCAGCTGTGAGCACCATAATCTAAGTTCTGGTGCTCATAGGGCAGGAGCTTGGATTATGGTGCTCACAGCTGGTCACAGGTTCCCTTTAAGTCAAAGAAGCTCGAAAACAGGAAAGATGAGCAATCCAAAGTAGGCACAGGGGTCACAAATCTGCAAAATAAACCACAAATTATCCAATGAGCAGAGTTTATCTAGTGGAGACCTTTTTTTTTTGTAAAGCATGGACTGCATTAACCCCTTCCTGCTGCGACCCTTTGATTTTTTCCTTTTTTGCCCTCACTTTTAAATAACCTTTTTTCTATTTCCGGTGACGCGGCTACATGAGCGCTTGTTCTTTTGCGGGACGAGTTGTATTTTTCAGTGGGGCCATTTAACATATCATGTAATGTATTCAAATATTTTTAAAATTTCTAAGTGGTGCAAAATGAAAGAAAACCTACAATTGCACCAATTTTGGGTGGGTTGATTTTATAAATGATTTCTCTTCATTCGGTGGCACATGACGATTACTGCAATACAAAATTTATATCGTTTTCTATCTAGTAGTATTTTAAAAAATACCTTTAAAAAATATTTCCTCCTCTTGCCATCTTTTGACCCCAACAACCTTTTCATTTTTCCACTCATGTAGCAGCTGCGTAGGAGCTTATTTTTTGTGAGGTTGTAGAGTCCGAGGAGCGGGGCCTCAGCCTAGGAGACAGTGGGGTAGAGTTTGGGCCTTGTCATGGGGCTCTACCGTCTCCCACCCTTAAGGTAGCGAGGGACCCGTCCAAGTAACTGAGGGTAGGTCTTTCAAAGGGTAACCCACTACGTGGTTTACGTTGACGATCTGTTGTCACGGGTGACGCCACCATTCCTTCCTCTGCAGTGAATCTGGATGGTAAAATAAATGGTTCACACACAGGGAAGTTTAAATAGCAAAGCCGGGAACGGTCAGCAGAGCTCCTTTACTTGTAGAAAACTATTTACAGTTCAATCAAAGTAAAGTATAACTCATGCCAGCAAGATAATTGGTGCAGAAATCACAAAGTGGTGCGACAGGGAGCAAATGAAGGGTTCACAGAGGAGTCTACAGTCCTAGTTATCTGTAGGGCTCCGTGCCCGGTATGAACGCCTCTTTCTCTTTGCAGCTCTCTACCAGTCTGCACTCACGTCTGGCATACATTCCACACTGCGATGGCTGTTTCACTCTCTCAGTTCCTCATGGGTTAATACACCACTGGCATTTCCTGGGTGTAACGGGCCCAGGGACGGCTGGGGATGTCTCTCTGCCTCCTCCACACAGAGCTCAAGGTGTCTGTGTGAGTTCCTTGCCAGGCTAGGACCGGAACCAAAGGACCTTGAACTAAGGCCTTGCATCCACATATATATCTCACGCTCATGTGACAGACAACAAGATACATTTCCCAGACATTCTCACATACCAGACAGTTAACCCATTCAGTGCTGCAGAAGTGCAATGCACATCCTATTCATGCAACATGAAAGACACTGACAACATGAAGAACGAGACAAATGCACTCATACACTATGGAGGGGCCCCGTTATTCTGGGCCACTACAAGGTGATCTGTAGTTCATAGTGATACCACTTTAGGGTATATATGACTTTTTGATTGTATGTTATTCAAACAGCCAGTGGCGCTTGCCAGCAGCGTTCAGTAATCAGCGCTCCCGTGCGGTACGCTCTCCCTCTCCGCCAGCCATGTTGGACCCCTTGGGCACCACCATATTATTGTAGCCTCACAAAAATTGAGGTAGCAGTGATGCCACTATGAAGAATGGCACCTCTGTTAGGGGATAGGATGGGTAAGCCTGCCTCTCTCAGCAGCGCTAGGTGCGGGAGACGTTTTATATATATGGATCCGTGTTGCGTCACAAACAGACTATGGAAGTGTAGTGGTATATGGAATGTTTAGGATGCATAAAGGGTTAATGACGGCAATGTAATGAACCTGACGTGATGTAATAGAGAGTCATAATGACGAGGTGTAGGCAGTTTGGCATAAGGCACGGATCGGATATGGAGTCGAGTAACGGTATGAAGTCGCTAGTACAATGCGAGACGACTTCTGGATCTAAGACGTGTGATATGTTCAGCAGTTAAGGGGCATTTGAGGTCGAGGCCTACAGCCACAGTGATGATGTATACAGCGGTTACACCGCAGGTAATGAGATGTACAATTACGCTGGCGAAATATGAGGAAAGCCATAAGCCTTGCTGCTGCCAGGAGGAACTACAGAGGAACAGAATGAGATGTAAATATCATTGAGAGACACCAAGGGATGAGTAGTACTGTCACTTTCAGAGTACTATCCCTTTAAGTGAGAGAGTTCATGCTATCGATATATTACATGATGATAAAATACACGAACCCTTCTATGAAGCACAACCTGTGTATGAATGCGCCGCCTCCGTTTCTCATCACTGCGCCATCCTGAACCTATACCAACCCCCGCGACTACACATCAGAGAAAGGCCCTTAAAGGGATCCTGGATACATCAAGCAGCTTCTCCTCAAGCAAGTTCAAAGACTAATGAGGATAACTGGCACGACCGGGACGCAGGAATGTGGCGCTTTGAAGTTTATTGACGTCGTTATCAACGTGCTACTAAAATGTCCATTATAGCGTCAGCAGCGTTTATGTTGGCAGCGCTCGGCCGTCTCCTAAGTCATAATTACATGGCCAAGATGAGGAACTCCTGTTCCAGTCATATCTAATCTACTCCTAGCGGCCCGCGGGGGTCGGAGGACATTTATGAGTGAGACGATACAAATTATCTGTGTGCAACGAGGAGAACGGTTTTTTTATCATTAGAGAGCAATTTGGAGAAAAACAAGATTGCTAAAAAAAAAGCCAAAATTGTTCCGGAGCCTTCAGACGGGTCCAGTACGTACCGGATGAGGTTTCTGGGGAGTTTCCATCCCCTGCTGTATGTGGGGCCGGTCAGCAATGAGCAGGACAAATTACAAGGATCGCAGCGTATAAATATGACTGCAGGGTCTGACTACACAGAGATTGTCTGCAGTCTGCTGCCGTGGAAACGTATAGGCTGGGATAGGAGCTGTAGACACAAAACGGGAGGATATTTTTCATTGGGGGTCATAGGCTGAATTGGCTTTTTTCAGCCTTGCATACTATGTTACTGCGTAAGATTATTAGCAAAATTGATACATTTTTATATTAGACTAGCTGATATACCCGGCTTCACCCGAGTTAATTTGGTACTGGTGTTTATCTGGTGTTCACACGGAAAATCTTATGAAGTCGTGGTTACTTTAGAGACACCGAGGAAGAAAATATGTTCACCATTTTGCATGGTTCTTTGCGTTACCCAGGAATCACCACGTGGAGGTAACCATACGACGTTTCCTTTATATAAAATGACATCGGGAAGTGAGAGAATTAGATTACGTACGTAAAATTTGGACGCTAATTCTTTTGCGCTACAATTGAATAATCGAGTTGGGAACCATTAACTTTTCCTATTTATGACATAATCAATGCTCACGTCAAATTTCATGTTTCTATGACATCGGGAAGTGAATTAGATTACGTACGTAAAATTTGGACGCTAATTCTTTTGCGTTAGAATTGAATAATCGAGTTGGGACCCAATTACTTTTCCTATTTTGGACATCATCTATGCTTGTGCCAAATTTCATGTTTGTACGACACCGGGAAGATGGAGAATTAGTGGTGAGTCAGTTAGTGAGGGCTTTCGTCTTTATATATATATAGATGTACTGGCAAAAAATTGTGGCAGAGACATTCATATCCTTTTAAAGGGGTTTTCTGGGCCAAAACTATTGATGACTTATCCTCAAAAAAGCTCAATAATAGTTAATCGCTGGGGACCCGCCACTCAGGATCACCGGCAATCAGCTGCTCGCCCGGTTAGTGCAGCAGGTCAGATGTCATTATGCAGCAGAAGTGTTACATCTGCCTTCACTCCCATTGAAATCAATGTGAGCTGCAGCCAACTATTACACTTCCGCATGCGAGCCCGGTGTCGGAGGTGGAAGTGCCAGAAGTGTAATAGTTGGTTTCAGCTTCCATTGATTTCAGTGGGAGTGAAGCCAACTATGGTATTACCTCTACCGACCGCCCCCCCCCCGCCCCCCCATGATGATACCCAGCTCCGTTGCACGATCACCAGGAATACCGAGCGGCAGCCTCCAGCCATCAACTATTGTTGACCTAACCCGAGGATACATCATCGACAGTTTATACATGGAACAGCCCATTCAGTCCTACAAGGAGGTGTATGTTCATCAATCACTGGGGACTCGGTATAAGATATACCCCCCTTCTCAGTCCTTCTTTTAGTGCATAGAGCGTCTGTAAGCTCCCCCCACTGTATGGTTTTATTTTTGTCATTTCCACACACTATTAAAGGAGATGTCTCGAGGAAGCAGTGATTTTTTTTTTTTGCCCAGTCCCCCTAATTAAACATACATTACTAATTACCCCTGTAAATGACTTTCCTAGCTGGTTTGTACTTACCGTTCCAGCGTTTCAGCAACTTATAAAAGTTTCCCCCAAGATGGCGCCGGCTCTTTCCCCGTCGCTCGCTGCAGCCCGACGTGCGCGCTCCGAGACGCTGCCAGCTGTGTCTCCATGGCAACCGGACGCCCTGCAGCCGCCGACCAGAACGCCGCGCAGCCGCCGACCAGACGCCCCGCAGCCGCCGACCAGTCACCCCACCTCCAGGCAGCAGGTAACCGGCGCTAGCCCCGGCTCCCCAGCGCTACGCTCCCGGCTCCCCAGCGCTAGACCCTCAGCCCAGGTGAAGGCCCCGGAGCCCAGCGCTAGGTTTCCGGAGCCCAGCGCTAGGTTCCGGAGCCCAGGTGAAGGCCCCGGAGCCCAGCACTGGGCTCCGGGGCCTTCACCTGTCAGTGAACATCACCCCCGACCCATCACTTACCCCCCTGGCCCAGCGCTAGTTCCCCCGGCCTAGCGACAGCCCCCCCATCGCAGCGACAGCCCCCCCGGCCTAGCGACAGCCCCCCCCATCGCAGCGACAGCCCCCCCGGCCTAGCGACAGCCCCCCCATCGCAGCCCCCCCCCGGCCTAGCGACAGCCCCCCCATCGCAGCCCCCCCGGCCTAGCGACAGCCCCCGCATCGCAGCGGCAACCCCCCCCCCCCATCGCAGCGACAGCGACGACAGCCCCCCCCCCCCCGGCGCAGCGACAGCCCCCCCCCGGCCTAGCGACAGCCCCCCCATTGCAGCGGCAGCCCCCCCCCCCGGCCTAGCGACAGCCCCCCCATCGCAGCGGCAGCCCCCCCCATCGCAGCGACAGCGACGACAGCCCCCCCCCCGGCGCAGCGGCAGCCCCCCCCGGCCCATCACTTACCTGGACGGCAGGACAGCTGGGCGGCAGGACAGCTGGGCGGCTTCTCCGGACAGCTGGGCGGCTCTGCACCTTCCTCTAACAGAGGAAGGTACAGATGGCTGCTTCAGCGCGCTCCCGAGCAGTGACAGCTCGTCTGCGCATGCGCAGAAGAGCTGTAGCGGGGAGCACACTGAAGCGGCTCGTGCTGAAAGGAGAAGACCGGACTGCGCAAGCGCGTCTAAAAAAGCAAGCTGCCAGCGAATTTAGACGGAACCATGGAGACGAGGACGCTAGCAACGGAGCAGGTAAGTGGAATAACTTCTGTATGGCTCATATTTAATGCACAATGTATATTACAAAGTGCATTAATATGGCCATACAGAAGTGTATAACCCCACTTGGTTTCGCGAGACCACCCCTTTAATTAACAAGATAATAAGCTAATAATAAGCTAATCATTCACAGAACGTCCCCTTTATCAGCCCCCATCTAGTAGCATTGGGCCTCCTTCCTTTGAACTTCAGATCTGCAGCAATTCCTTGTGACATAGATTCCACTCGGTGATAAAATGGTTCTGCAGGAATACCGGCCCCTGCGGACAGGAAGCTTCTGGTAGTTCCCACAGACTAGATGGCGGTCTGACATGTTCTGACCGGCTGACAGGAAGGGGTCAGCGATTCATGCTGCTTGCGCCAAATTCTGACCTCCCATCAGCAACAGAGATCTGGACCCATCTGACCAGGAGATGTTTACCCGCTGCTCAGTGATACAAGTTTTGCGCTCTTTTGCCCGCTGGAGTCTTTCTGTTTCTCTTAGACACAATGGCGCTGGAACGGGGAGTCTGCTGTTATTGTTCATCCGTGCGGAGGAACGGCGAGTTGTGCGTTCAGACACGTTAGTTGGAGCTCCAGCGTTGTATTAAGCTGACTGTGCAGCCTGTTGGTCAGAGCACTTCCTGACATCCTCCTCTGACCCTTTCTAGGGATGATTACTAGTTCCGTCCACAGGATCCCCTTTCGGTGATGAGTTCTCTGTATTCTCTCCACACTGTTACATGAGAGAACCCCCCGCGGTTGGCATTGAGATCCCGGCTAGTCTAATACCAATGACCCGGCCTCGATGGAAGTCGCTCTGATCGCTGGATTTTTGCATTCTACTGTCCTAGCAGCAGGACACCGTGGCAGCACAGCCCCCGGTCACGAACATAAACGTGTAGTCCCAGACCATCCGAGCATGCACGTTTGATGCTACACGGAAAGGGGATAAGCAGCTGCCAGACGCCTCTTATCTCCTGGGAAATAAGGAACTGCATGCATCTTTCCCAGACATCTAGGGACGTTTGGCCGCCGCACGCATTACTGGGAATCCCTTTGAATCAGTATGTTATCACAGATATGACAATCAGCTCATAAACGTCGCGTATAATTGTCTTTTTTCGTTTTATTTACTAAATTGCTCTCATTCCTGTTTTTCCGCTTCTTCTAGGAAGTGGCCTTTATCTTCTACGTGACTATCATAACACGACTATTCCCATGTGTGTCGGAGCTCATTACCGGCCTGCTGGTCAGTCTCCGTCTTGTAATCCATGTACTGGAATGTAACCGCTCTGCGTAACTCGCTGACCACATAGGAAATGCGCTGGGAATCTCCGGGAGGCACGGCGAGCGTCTGATGCTTAGATGATGTGGTCTCGCTATCATCTTTCTGTCTCTCAGCAGATAGTGATGGCACCAGAGCGAATGTCGTCCCCGCAGATGTCTGGCTAACGCCTTTCATTAACTATATTGGCTGCTTTGCAGTGAAGACGACGTCTAGTAGCTGCGGTGGGAATACCGTGTCCACGATAGGTAGAGGGATCCAATAGTGAATGACTACGGTACTGCCAAAAGTCAATCTAAAGGGGGAAGTATTGGGAATGTTGGAGAGCGGGATATGAAACGTGGAAATTACCGGACCCAGGAAATGTACACCCCTCATTGGCCTCCTACCATTACCCTTATTCTGTGTGATGCTGTATACACAGGATATACACTTTGGCGCCGGGTTGAGCTTTATGTAGCCACCAGTAGTGTTAAGCTTACAGAACCAGGAGAGCCCTGTTTAGGGTCAAACTTTGCTAAAAGTTTGATTTGGCATGAACCCGAACCAAGCTGTTGGCAAAGTTCTACTGGTCCGGTTCGCTCTAATCCTGAACTCCAGTGTTGTACCGGGGTTTTGGGCTCTTATATAAGAGGGTAATGGGATGTACACAGTTGTTTTTTTAGTTTGGTTTCATATGGTTGGTAATGTGTCTTTAAGTCTCATAGAGTTCGTAGGATGCATTGCACAGGGGTCTCTGGGTATGGCCGCTCCGGTAAAAAAACCCAGCAAAATGGGATTCTGCGAATGCAAAAAAATGATCATTAAAAGGAGTCGGAGGAGGATTTCAGGAATCGTTCTGACCAAATACATTTCTGCTGCCCTGAAAGTTCCCAAGAGCCCAGTGGCCCCAATAATACTTACATGGAAGAACAACCAGGACTCTTCTTAGAGCCGCCAACCCACCAGATTATGGAGGAAAAGTGCCTCAGTAAGAGAGGTGACCAAGAATCCAACGGTCACTCTGACTGAGCTCCAAAGATCCTGTGTGCAGATGGGAGAAACTTCCAGAAGGTCATCTGTCACTGCAGCCTCCACCAATCTGGGCTTTATGGCGGAGGGGCCAGAAAGTAACCTCCTCCATAAGGCACAAAGCTGCCTGGAGTTACCAAAAAGCATCTAAATGACCCCAGACTGCGAGAAACAAGATTCTCTGATCTGATGACACCAAGATGGAACTTTTTGACCTCTAAGTGTCATCACCGGCCCAATACCATCCCTACAGTGAAGCCTGGTGGTGGCATCATGCTGGGGGAGGAGAGACCGGTCAGGGTGGATGGAAACCAGGCTCCGCTCATCACCTGCCTCTTACCATCCCTACAGTGAAGCCTGGTGGTGGCATCATGCGGGGGGAGGAGAGACCGGTCAGGGTGGATGGAAACCAGGCGTCGCTCATTACCTGCCTCTTACCATCCCTACAGTGAAGCCTGGTGGTGGAGCATCATGCTGGGGGAGAGGAGACTGACCAGGATGGATGGAAAGCTGAATAGAGCAAAGTACAGAAATAATGACAACCTGATCCAGAGCGCAAGGGACCTCAGACCGGGCAGAAGTGTCACCTTCCAACAAGATGATGACCATAAGACCCCAGCCAAGACCACACAGGAGTGGGGACAACTCTGTGAATGTCGCTGAGTGGTCCGGTCATAACCCTGAACCCAATGGGTCATCTCTGGAAAGACCTGACAATAGCTGTCCACAGACGGCCCCCATGTACAATGGAAAAACACAAGGCAACAACATAACAAAATGTATAAAAGTAAGAGGGTGTGAAGACTTTCCGGACCCCTGTATCCCTATGTCCAGATCAGAGCCCTGAGAGCCGTTGGCCTGACTGAATGTATGTATTGCAGTAGCGCCAACCATTGCTGCACTGCACCCTGCGGTCAGGAACACGGCTTTGAGCGACTAGGGGGATTTTCATCTCTGACCGAACTGATGTTTTACAAGTCAGGTGTTTTTCATCAAGATTGAACACAATGATTCCTGAAATGTAGGCCGTTGGGTCAGATCGTCCCAGATTTATGACTCGCTAAGACATTAACCTGTAATGACTGCCGAGCAGGAAGGAAACTGCTAGAAGTTGTCAAAGTACGCAAAACTGTGAGCGCCTGATAAATAAATGTCCCGATCGCTCTAATCCGCCGCTGCGCCTTTATATTACTGTAAGAGCGCAGTTTATAACAAGCCTTCCCGCTGTCTAACTAATCTTAGAGGTAGTAATCCAAGCATCGCCTCCGGGCAAATATTTACAAGCACATCTGGCGCTGCGCCGCCGTCCGTCCAGCCGCCACATTTGTTTTCTCTTTATTAAATTTCCCCTCTGCATTTCTAATGTCAACAACGGCTTCTATCGCAGATAATAACTTCCTTCCCTGAAAGTATCCTGGACCTTCACAATCCACATCATAGTGTAGGAGCAAACGCCATGTAACAGCATTTATACAGGTACTCCAACCACACTCACTGTAAGTAGGACCCCTCCCCCTAGAAGGAATATATATATATATATATCCACTCACTATAAGTTGGACCCCACTCCCTAGAAGGAGTATATATATATCCACTCACTGTAAGTAAGACCCCTCCCCCTAGAAGGAGTATATATATATATATATATATATATATATATATATATATCCACTCGCTGTAAGTAGGACCCTTCCCCCTAGAAGGAGTATATATATATTCACTCACTGTAAGTAAGACCCTTCCCCCTAGAAGGATTATATATATATATATATATATATATATATATATATATCCACTCACTGTAAGTAGGACCCTACCCCCTAGAAGGAGTATATATATATCCAGTCATTGTAAGTAAGACCCCTCCCCCTAGAAGGAGTATATATATATCCACTCACTGTAAAAACCCTCCCCCTAGAATAAGTATATATATATATCCACTGACTGTAAGTAAGACCCCGCCCCCTAAAAGGAGTATATATACATCCACTGACTTGGATACAAGATGTGATATGGTTAGGAATGGAGGCTCTAGTACTCTGTTGGGCTGCTTCCAGGTGGGATACAAGATGTGATACTGGTGGGCATGGAGGCTCTGGTACCAGTTGTACCGCCTCTAGCTTGGATACAAGATGTGATACAGGTGGGCATGGAGGCTCTAGTACCCTGTTGTACCGCCTCTAGCTTGGATACAAGATGTGATACGGGGGGCTGGGAGGCTCTAGTACCCTGTTGTACCGCGTCTAGCTTGGATACAAGATGTGATAAGGAGGCATGGAGGCTCTAGTACCCTGTTGTATCGCCTCTAGCTTGGATACAAGATGTGATACAGGGGGCATGGAGGCTTTAGTACCCTGTTGTACCGCCTCTAGCTTGGATACAAGATGTGATACAGACAGGCATGGAGGCTCTAGCACCCTGTTGTACCGCCTCTAGCTCGGATACAAGATGTGATATGGGGGGCTGGGAGGCTCTAGTACCTTGTTGTACTGCCTCTAGCTTGGATACAAGATGTGATACAGGGGGCATGGAGGCTTTAGTACCCTGTTGTACCGCCTCTAGCTTGGATACAAGATGTGATACAGACAGGCATGGAGGCTCTAGCACCCTGTTGTACCGCCTCTAGCTTGGATACAAGATGTGATACAGTGGGTATGGAGGTTCTAGTACCTTGTTGTACTGCCTCTAGCTTAGATACAAGATGTGATACGGGGGCTGGGAGGCTCTAGTACCCTGTTGTACCGCCTCTAGCTTGGATACAAGATGTGATAAGGAGGCATGGAGGCTCTAGTACCTTGTTGTACTGCCTCTAGCTTGGATACAAGATGTGATACGGGGGGCTGGGAGGCTCTAGTACCCTGGTGTACCGCCTCTAGCTTGGATACAAGATGTGATATGGGGGGCTGGGAGGCTCTAGTACCTTGTTGTGCTGCCTCTAGCTTGGATACAAGATGTGATACGGGGGCCTGGGAGGCTCTAGTACCCTGGTGTACCGCCTCTAGCTTGGATACAAGATGTGATATGGGGGGCTGGGAGGCTCTACTACAATGTTGTACTGCCTCTAGCTTGGATACAAGATGTGATACGGACGGGCATGGAGGCTTTAGTACCCTGTTGTACCACCTCTAGCTTGGATACAAGATGTGATACAGACAGGCATGGAGGCTCTAGTACCCTGTTGTACCGCCTCTAGCTTGGATACAAGATGTGATACAGTGGGTATGGAGGTTCTAGTACCTTGTTGTACTGCCTCTAGCTTAGATACAAGATGTGATACGGGGGCTGGGAGGCTCTAGTACCCTGTTGTACCGCCTCTAGCTTGGATACAAGATGTGATATGGGGGGCTGGGAGGCTCTAGTACCCTATTGTACCGCCTCTAGCTTGGATACAAGATGTGATATGGGGGGCTGGGAGGCTCTAGTACCTTGTTGTACCGCCTCTAGCTTGGATACAAGATGTGATACGGGGGCTGGGAGGCTCTAGTACCCTGTTGTACCGCCTCTAGCTTGGATACAAGATGTGATATGGGGGGCTGGGAGGCTCTAGTACCTTGTTGTACTGCCTCTAGCTTGGATAAAAGATGTGATATGCTCTGGCATGGAGGCACACGGGTTCTGTATGGTATCTTGCAACTTATGGCTGCATACTTGCTGTAACTGAGCCTCTAGATCACAGGTGTTAAACACAACGCCCGCGGGCCAAATCCGGCCCGCCGCCTCATTTTCTGTGGCCCGCCGGCTGTGCAGTAAGTTCCCTCAGCTCCATGCTGCTGTCAGTAGGCGATCTTCTATCGGCTTGTTCTGTCTAGTTCAGACAGTAATAGAGGAGTGCCGATAGCAGACTGACAACGGCCGCGGAGGAGGGAAGTAGAGTGCAGAGAGGAGAGCGACGCTGAGGAGGAGGAGCAGCTGCAGAGTGAGAGCCTGGTCAGCGCTGACCTCCTCTCACCGGCCCTAACTCTGTTCATGGCTGCAGGCCTGGGGAGACATCATGGGCCCAAGTATGCAGGAGGGCCCCAAGAAGAGAGCAACCGGTATGCCTGCCAATGGGATGCAGGTAAGTATAGAAATGTGTATACAGAAGTGTCCTTGTGTGCATATGTATGTGCGCGCGTGCGTGTATATATGTATGTGTGCGTCTGTGTGCATGTATGTATGTGTGTGTGTGTATATATGTGTGTGTATATATGTGTGTGTGTATATATGTGTATATATGTGTGTGTATATATGTGTGTGTGTATATATGTGTGTGTGTGTGTGTGTGTATATATGTGTGTGTGTGTGTATATATATGTGTATATGTGTGTATATATAGTAATAGTGTGCGCTTGTGTGTAAATATATATGAAAATTGGTGTGTGCCACTGGCCACTATGGGGGACCTTATTACCAATCGGGCCACAGTGGGGTTCACTTTTACTAGTTTGACATGCATGGTCTAGATCATGCAGACTCGTAGGCTGTAGAAGTTGCCGTCCCAGATGGTCCCATACATGTTCTATTGGTGATAAATCTGGGGACTGAGCGGCCACAAAAGTGTGATAATGCGGCCAAGCATTATCCTGCTGGAAGCCGCCATGAGAGGAACACATGTGGCTGCAGGATGTCCTGAACATATCGCTGAACTGTCATTGTCCCTCGTACCCCTACTAGGGGGGACCGACTGTCATATGCCATGGCCCCCTAGACCACCACACCAACAGGGGGGCAGTGTGCCGCTCCACAGCAAAAGCAGTATTGGAGCGCTCACCCTTAAGGTCTCCAGACACGAACACAGCAGTCGTCAGAGCCAAAACTAAACCTGGATTAATCGCTATTCCCCTCCGTAGCATACAGTTTCGTTGTTCACAACACCACTATATATAGAGGCAATGGTGGGGGTCAGAGGTTGTACATGTAATGGGTGCTGGAGGACCAAATGTTCTTGAGCCAAGCACCTGGAAACAGTTTTGACAGACAAAGGGGTGTAATGATAGCGCCCCCTGTCTCTAGGTGGCGGACAATGAAACAGTTGTAGCTGCTCGTACTTGTCAGACGATCAGATGGTCCTCACTACTGGTGGTCTGTCGCGGGCATCCTGAGCCCAGTCATATTGTGTGCCCCCACACATCCACTGGTCCCAATACCTTTTAACAGTCTGGTCAGACGCTCCTCTCTACTGGTGGTCTGTCGGGGGCATCCTGAGCCCGGTCACCTTGTGTGCCCTCACACATCCACTGGTCCCAATACCTTTTAACAGTCTGGTCAGACGCTCCTCTCTACTGGTGGTCTGTCGGGGGCGTCCTGAGCCCGGTCACCTTGTGTGCCCTCACACATCCACTGGTCCCAACACCCCCTAACAGTCTGGTCAGACGCTCATCTCTACTGGTGGTCTGTAGGGGGCATCCTGAGCCCGGTCACCTTGTGTGCCCTCACAAATCCACTGGTTCTAACACCTCCTAACAGTCTGGTCAGATGCTCCTCTCTACTGGTGGTCTGTAGGGGGCATCCTGAGCCCGGTCACCTTGTGCACCCTCATCCACTGGTCCCAACACCTCCTAACAGTCTGGTCAGAGCTCCTCTCTACTGGTGGTCTGTCAGCAGTCCTGAGCCCGGTCGCCTTGTGTGCCCTCACACATCCACTGGTCCCAACAGCTCCTAACAGTCTGGTCAGACGCGCCTCTCTACTGGTGGTCTGTCCTGAGCCTGGTCACCTTGTGTGCCCCCATCCACTGGTCCCAACACCCCCCAACAAACTGCTCAGACGCTCCTCTCTACTGGTGGTCTGTTGGGGGCGTCCTGAGCCCCATCACCTTATGTGCCCCCATCCACTGGTCCCAACACCTCCTAACAGTCTGGTCAGACGCTCCTCTCTACTGGTGGTCTGTAGGGGGCGTCTTGAGCCCGGTCACCTTGTGTGCTCCCATCAACTGGCCCCAACACCCCCTAAAAGTCTGGTCAGACGCTCCTCTCTACTGGTGGTCTGTAGAATGTCCTGAGCCCGTTCACCTTGTGTGCCCTCACACATTCACTGGTCCCAACACCCCCTAACAATCTGGTCAGACACTCCCTTCTATTGGTGGTCTGTAGGGGGTGTCCTGAGCCCCATCACCTTATTTGCCCCCATCCACTGGTCCCAACACTCCCCAACAATCTGCTCAGATGCTCCTCTCTACTGGTGGTCTGTCGGGGGCGTCCTGAGCCCCATCACCTTATGTGCCCCCATCCACTGGTCCCAACACCTCCTAACAGTCTGGTCAGACGCTCCTCTCTACTGGTGGTCTGTAGGGGGCGTCTTGAGCCCGGTCACCTTGTGTGCCCCCATCCACTAGCCCCAACACCTCCTAACAGTCTGGTAACACGCTCCTCTCTACTGGTGGTCTGTCGGGGGGTCCTGAGCCCGATCACCTTGTGTGCCCCCACCGGCTTTGCTTTAAACGCTGCCCTGTGTGTGGACTACTTATTTTTCTACCATCTGGATTCATCGCAGAGGAAGGAACGGTGGCGTCATGAGTGAAACTCCCCCAGCGGTAACTTGGACGGGTCCCATGCTACCCCCAGAGGAGGAGATGGTAGAGCTCCATGACAAGGCCTCAATCTACTCTGCTGTCCCCTCGGCTGTGAGCCCGCTGCTCGAATGCTGCATAATGAAAAATAGTCTGCAATGTGATTGGCACTGCAGAAACACTGGCACATCTTGCGCTCTGACCCGATTCTTGCACAAGTCTTACCAATGAGGCCAACATGTGGCTTCACATTTGAAGGGTTTGGGCTTTTTTTCGGTCCCCTCTCATAGAGATTGCTGTCAAGGTTGCTTTACTGTTTTATTTTCTTCATGCTTTTATGTGCAGTGTTTTAATTTATGGAGTCAGCCTGGGATTTTTTATCCTTTATTTCCCATTTAGATGTAATTTATCTCATTATTTTGCATCAGAGGTTTTATTTACACTTAAATATCTCCAGTTTATTCACGGTCGTGTATTCTTATTTATTTTTTTCAAAAACCCTCTTCACTCATGTTCACGTCTGAAGGGGGGGAGGGAAGGGTGTTCCCCGGGGGAGGGGGGTGGGGTGTTCCCCTTTCTCTTATAGAGATTGCTATTCAGGTTGCTCTAACGTTGTAACTGTTTTGCGCGTGTTTTTTATTGCATGTAGTCCATTTTTCGTGTCCGTGTGTCAGAGCGTGACTGCGCTCACGGTGGTCATTGCGGCGGTGTAGATGACATTCCTGCGGCCTCTTCATGGATACGATGTCTTTTTCATTTTGATCAAGCATCGCTCCATGAGAGACGCACGTCGGACTCGACTTCCCTGCGTCGTCCACATGCGCCATTATTTCACCTGTGACACGGATTTCCAGCATTGCGAGACTGACTCGGATAGTTTGATATAAGTTTATGTTTGTATGCACTGTTGATTTAGGGGGGAAATTTAATTATAAGTCCTTTCCAAAGGGTACATCATTTATATATAGCGATGTCAGCAAAGTGGGCACTGGGTATATTAACAACTTACTAATTTTACTTTTTCTGATGCCACGCCCCCTTGTCTTCTCCTCAGACCGTTCCATCCTAGAAATGGTTGCTGATGGAGGGGTACATGAAGTGATCCTATTCATCAACAGCTCCCATTGAAATGCACTGTGCCTTTGCCAGTTTCCTACTAGGAAGGAGACTTAATGAGAGCCACAGGATTGCGACACCATCATCGGCCTTTTGCAGAATAGAGTGCAAGCAGTCAATGGAGAAGGAGAGGGCATAGCTTCAGAAAGCCAATGGGTCTGAGCTAGTGAGACCAGCGTTAGGGATGCCAGTCTTAATTTGTAGCCCTGCACCCCTCTTAATATATTTGGCACCTCCTGGGGCTGCTCGGCACATGATATGCCATAAAAGTCAGATAGCTGCAGGTCCTACCTCTGCGACCCAAACCTATTTAATAGCTGAGTGGACTTCACTATGCTGTTTCCATAAACCCATAGAAGTCAATAAGAGTTACACAAATGTAGTGCGTCAGAGTAGGGAGTGAGGTTTACAGTGGCCATTACAACATGCCCTTCTCCCACCGAGCTCCACTGCAGTGAAAGATTGGGGCTTGATGATAAGGACTGGTCTCTGCTCCCCGGTGTCATGTCTTGGTGTAGTGGGCTATCCCCAGTGGAAGAGAGTCCAGGGAGAGAGGAAGTGTAACAGTTAATTCATCCAGATGCTGAAAAGTCCTTTACAATCCAGTTGTTCTAGTTCCGTCTTGAAGGTGGGGGCCGTAAGTACAGCTGCCTCTCTGTTTGCGCCATACTGCTGATGAGGGTTTATTCACCGCAGCTATGGAAATCTGCAACCTGCATTATGTACCTTTTCTCTTCCAGAAGCCAAAACCAGAAAATGGTTGTTAGGGACTGTGAGGATCTGTCCCCTAAACCAGCTGTCTTGCTGACTTTGCACCACACAACTATCTGCTCTCTCCTGAACACTGAACTTTCTGGAACATTACAAGAACTTATATAACTTTTAGTCCTCCCACCAGCCCAATGCTGATTCGCTGATGGCTGGGAAGATGGGTTACTGGACTGTCCTATACTTATCTAAACTAAACTATGCTAGTAATGACTTTCAGGCGTCTTTCACATGGGCAATGCCTCTTTCGGCTGGCTGCATCACGGGCGGAAAATGCATGAACAAGAAGGCTGCAACCAAGTCAAAACGAAATCTCGTGTTTTTCCGCCAATTCACACTGCTGGGTGTGGCGTATAGACTCTATCGGCCGGCAGAAAATGCTTCTAATGGCTCAACAGAACCAGCTGACATAGTTTAGCAGCATTAGCCACTGCAAAACTCCCTCCCCCTCCCTTTGCTGGCAGCTCCCATAGAAGCGTATGGGAGCTGCCGGCTGATCGCAGCCGAAAGGTAGGGCAAGACTTATCTTTTGCGGCCCGCGTCAAAACATCTTCGGGCGTATTTCATGGCTAAAAAGCGGCGATCTGAACAAATATACACTACCGTTCAAAAGTTTGGGGTCACATTGAAATGTCCTTATTTTTGAAGGAAAAGCACTGTACTTTTCAATGAAGATAACTTTAAACTAGTTCTAACTTTAAACAAATGCACTCTATACATTGCTAATGTGGTAAATGACTATTCTAGCTGCAAATGCCTGGTTTTTTGTGCAATATCTACAAAGGTGAATAGAGGCCCATTTCCAGCAACTATCACTCCAGTGTTCTAATGGTACAATGTGTTTGCTCATTGGCTCAGAAGGCTAATTGATGATTAGAAAACCCTTGTGCAATCATGTTCACACATCTGAAAACAGTCTAGCTCGTTACAGAAGCTACAAAACTGACCTTCCTGTGAGCAGATTGAGTTTCTGGAGCATCACATTTGTGGGGTCAATTAAACGCTCAAAATGGCCAGAAAAAGAGAACTTTCATCTGAAACTCGACAGTCTATTCTTGTTCTTAGAAATGAAGGCTATTCCATGCGAGAAATTGCTAAGAAATTGAAGATTTCCTACAACGGTGTGTACTACTCCCTTCAGAGGACAGCACAAACAGGCTCTAACCAGAGTAGAAAAAGAAGTGGGAGGCCGCGTTGCACAACTAAGCAAGAAGATAAGCACATTAGAGTCTCTAGTTTGAGAAACAGACGCCTCACAGGTACCCAACTGGCATCTTCATTAAATAGTACCCGCAAAACACCAGTGTCAACATCTACAGTGAAGAGGCGGCTGCGGGATTTTGGGCTTCAGGGCAGAGTGGCAAAGAAAAAGCCATATCTGAGACTGGCCAATAAAAGAAAAAGATTAAGATGGGCAAAAGAACACAGACATTGGACAGAGGAAGACTGGAAAAAAGTGTTGTGGACGGATGAATCCAAGTTTGAGGTGTTTGGATCACAAAGAAGAACGTTTGTGAGACGCAGAACAAATGAAAAGATGCTGGAAGAATGCCTGACGCCATCTGTTAAGCATGGTGGAGGTAATGTGATGGTCTGGGGTTGCTTTGGTGCTGGTAAGGTGGGAGATTTGTACAGGGTAAAAGGGATTCTGAATAAGGAAGGCTATCACTCCATTTTGCAACGCCATGCCATACCCAGTAGACAGCGCTTGATTGGAACCAATTTCATCCTACAACAGGACAATGACCCTAAACACACCTCCAAATTGTGCAAGAACTATTTACAGCAGAAGCAGGCAGCTGGTATTCTATCGGTAATGGAGTGGTCAGCGCAGTCACCAGATCTGAACCCCATTGAGCTGTTGTGGGAGCAGCTTGACCGTATGGTACGCCAGAAGTGCCCATCCAACCAATCCAACTTGTGGGAGATGCTTCTAGAAGCGTGGGGTTCAATTTCACAAGCTTACCTCAACAAATTAACAGCTAGAATGTCAAAGGTGTGCAATGCTGTAATTGCTGCAAAAGGAGGATTCTTTGACGAAAGCAAAGTTTGATGTAAAAACAATGTTATTTCAAATACAAATCATTATTTCTAACCTTGTCAATGTCTTGGCTCTATTTTCTATTCATTTCACAACGCATGGTGGTGAATAAGTGTGACTTTTCATGGAAAACACAAAATTGTTTGGGTGACCCCAAACTTTTGAACGGTAGTGTATATATATATATTTTTTTTCAAAAACACAAATATACTTGCATGGAATTTGCAGATTTAGGCCGCCTGCAGACGGGAGGAAATTCTGCGGCGGGATTTCCAGCAGAATTTCCGCCCGTACACGCCTGCATAGGATTGCATTACAATACGCAATCCTATGCAGACGGACGTGGTTTGTCTGCGCGAGATACCGCTCAGAAAACAAACCGCGGCATGCGAGCCTCGCGCAGAAACATCACTGCCCGGCCGACGGCTCCGCTCTGCCGCTCTGCGCCCAGCAGCCTGCACATGAAAGAGCCGGAGCTGCGGGAGCGGGTGAGTTCCGCGCTGTTAACTGCAGGCGCTCGGGTCGGGTCCTGCTGCGAGAATTCTCGCAGCCAGATCCGACCCGGCCGTCTGCAGGCGGCCTTAAGATTGCGAATTTCTCGGACCAATATCACACTTGCCTTACACAACTTCCCAGAAACAGGGTAGGGCAGCAAGAGAGTTACAGGAATAGTGTATGCAGCCACACTTGCCTGTTTTCGTGATCCTGACCTCTTGCCCACCTCCCAACGCTTCTCTGACTACCCAATGCATGCTGGGTATTAGTATCGGTAGTCTAGGACACTACATGCTGATGTGACTGGCCGGCACGGCTCATGTGGGCAGCACTGGTCAATCACAGCAGGTGTAATGTAGTGGACTAATGATAGTAATCCACAGTACCCATCAGGCAGTCGGAGAAGCTGGGGCGGCCATCTTTGTTTGTCCCGGCGTTTTGTTTTAAATTCACCCTTGATTGAGAAAAAGCTGAACTTTTTCCAGTTTGCCAATGAAATATTTTTTTCTGATGTCAGAAAGTGTTGGAACTCGTATGACACGAAGCAGCAGCATATTTATATAAGCCAAGGGGAAGCCAAGGGGCAAAAGTTTGCCCTTCTGGGGGGGATCAAAAGTTGTGTGACGTCGCAGCCTCTGCCAGACGCAGTTTTATCACAACATAACTTTTTCCTCCTCGCCGATGAACTCGATGGAGCCGTGTTCTTCTTCTCAGAGCAGCACTGAAGATAAAGAGATGATTGTTCTATATTTACGGACTGTGAGTGATGTCTCCGGAGAATTGTAAGCCTTAGCAAGTGCATGTTCAACAAACTCCAGCACTAACAAACATGATAAACATCTTTTGCGCGGCTCTCCAGCTTCTCCACTTTAATCAATGACATCATGCCCCAATCTGGGGAATTAATTGGTTCAAGCTCCGAAGGGCCTGAGCTTGTGAGAGCTTCCATTTGGCTGTGAGTATCGGGGGAAACTTTCCTTCTGGCTCCGTGTATCTGTTTGCAGGAGACTGACTGACTTCAGCAGCCGCGTACAGCGACAAGTAAGCCTCTTGTATCGATGTGATGTCATCCATAAGAATGCAAATAGTCTGGGCAAAGTCTTAAAGTTGGCATTAAAAGCGAACTCGATCCACAAGACACTTTTTACACACCTACTAAAAATAATGTGCTTTAAAGAGAATTATGACTTCTTTAAAATGACGAATGCGTCCTCGCGGGGCCGTAAATGTTAGTCAACGGTTTTGTTGTGTCTATTTATGTGTTTGCACACAATGATTTGTAATATAATTCATGGAGGTGGCCATATTGGAGATGAACCTGTAAGAACATGTGGAGCAATAATTTCTGCAAAACATTTTTAAAAAAATCACATAGGACAAAATTTCTTAACACCTCCAGCCAATGGGGGAGCACGACACAGAAAGGCGATGCTGCAAAAGTTTTATATTGCAAAGACTTGCAGAAAGTATTGTATGCCTTTTTTATATTGTTGACAGTGATGTCAAAGGATAAAGATAATACATACAGTGATGTCACAGAGCACAGAAAATGTACAGTGATGTCACAGTACAGGGATAATACACACAGTGACATCACGGTACAGAGATATTACACACAGTGATGTCACAGTACAGGAATAATACACAGTGATGTCACAGTAAACGGATAGTACACACAGTGATATCACAGTACAGGGATAATACACACAGATATGTCACAGTACAGAGATAATACACGGTAATTCACAGAACACAGAAAATGTACAGTGATGTCACAGTACAGGAGTAATACAAACAGTGATGTCACTGTAAAGGGATAATGGATAATACACACAGTGATGTCACAGTAGAGAGATAATACACGCAGTAATGTCACAGTACAGGGATAATGCACAGTGATGTCACAGTACAGGGATATTACACACAGTGATGTCACAGTAAACGGATAATACACACAGTGATGTCACAGTACAGGGGCAATACACACAATGATGTCACAGTACAGAGATAATACACAGTAATTCACAGAACACAGAAAATGTACAGTGATGTCACAGTACAGGAATAATACACATAGTGATGTCACAGTAAAGGGATAATGGATAATACACACAGTGATGTCACAATACAGAGTTAATACACACAGTAATGTCACAGTACAGGGATAATGCACAGCGATGTCACAGTACAGGATTATTACATACAGTGATGTCATAGTAAAGGAATAATACACACAATGATGTCACAGTACAGGGATAATACACACAGTGATGTCACAGTACAGGGATAATACACACAGTGATGTCACAGTACAGAGATAATACACACAGTGATGTCACAGTACAGAGATAATACACACAGCGATGTCACTGTACAGGGATAATACATACAGTGATGTCACAGTACTGGGATAATACACACAGGGATTCCATATAAACGTAGTTACATCAGCAATTCAGGATTGTTTTCTTAAAAAAGCAACTTTATTCCTCAATATAAAAAAAACAATAAAGTTGCTTTTTTAAAGAAAACAATCCTGAAGCGCTGATCTAACTACGTTTATATGGACTTTCTGCTTGTTGATCCGTGGGTCCGGATCACCATTGGGATTGTGCACTTAAGGCCTGGAGGTGCCTTGACTGAAGTGGTTGGACTTGCTGCTGCTCTTATAGTTTCTTCTTTGGAATACACTCAATGATGTCACTGTACAGAGATAATACACAGTGATGTCACTGTACTAGGATAATACACTCAGTGATGTCACTGTACAGAGATAATACACACAGTGATGTCACTGTACTAGGATAATACACTCAGTGATGTCACTGTACAGAGATAATACACACAGTGATGTCACTGTACTAGGATAATACACTCAGTGATGTCACAGTCCAGGGATAATACATATCATGATGTCACAGTACTGGGATAATACACATAGTGATGTCACAGTACTGGGATGATGGAATGAAGAATAATGTCATATAAAAATCTTTGTCCATATTTTAGCGGTAATTACATAAACATCTGCTATAAATAATGGTCATATATCAGTATGTGCTGATTGTCACAGTAAGACCTTTAATCAAACCGTACACAGCCATGTTTCTTGACTTACTAGTTCAATTGGAAAGGGGAGGAGTTACCTCCAGTGATCAATTAGATCACTTTTTTCATTTCACAAAGGGTTTTAGAAAAATGAGAGCTGAAACCCGATTGGTTGCTTGGGGCAAACCCTTCTTCTTTCCGCTTTTCCAGTTTTGAGAAATCATCCCAATATTTTAAATCTTTTTATTCGTGGCTCATCCATTTTTTTTACTCCCTTTGCGCTACAGTCAGTAAGGGAAATTTGGGACTTTCAAATAAAATTTCTGTTTCTGTTTATTCAGATCTTTGAATTTGTCTTTAAATTCAATTCAGATTCTAATTTCAGAAAGCAGATTTGATGAGCCGCCTTGTGAGCTGATGTGCGCGGCCGCGGGAGGTTAATAAAGAAAGCGTCTTCTCTGAGATGCATACCAGCAAAAGAAGCGGCCAAATCAGATAATACAATCCTCAAAGCATTCATACGAGACAAACAAGCTCTGTTACACCGTATCGGCTTCCGAGAGACAGTCTGCTGTGGGTACATAGTAATGAAAAAGATAGCCGCCCTCTAATCACCGGGAGCCTCCGCCAAAAACACCATAATTAAAAATATTAATGTGGAAATGTTGGATACATTTGACATCTGAAAGGATGAGAAAACGTTCCATTGTTTCTGTGTCTTGTACCTGCATTCATCATCATCACATTCCCTTGCTTTGATATCCTCCAGTGCCACAGGACCGTAAAAGGCCCACATTTTAGTGTTCGTGTCAAAATCACTAAATGCTAATTACCTTTGATCCCCATAGAACCTTATGCCCAAATGGCGGTCCTAAAATATGAAAATATTATGGAAGCATGGGGCCGAGGGGATTGTCCAGATGTAAAGTATTGATGAGCTATCCTTATGGCAGGCCATCAATAGTAGAACATCAAGGTTGTGCTACATGGGACCCCTGCTGATCACCTCTAAGCTGGGCCTTTGAGCTAAATTCTGCAGGAAGCAGACAGCCCTGTTCCCACTGCAGTGGCGAGGCTTGGGATTGCATGTATTAAAATGAACGGTAACTTGGCCTGTAATACCAAGCCTGGCCACTGCAGAGAAAACAGAGCTGTCCAATCTCCTATTGATGTCCTGTCCTAAGGATAGGCCATCAAAGGATTACAACTGGACAATCCCTTTAAGGGTAGTTCCTTTGCATAGAACTGAATAGTATATGATTTTTTTAATGCTAAAATGTAGCAACCACTTTAAGACCAGAGAATTTTCATCTTTCATTTCATTTTTTTGTCCCTGCCTTCCAAAACTCATAACTTTTTCATCTTTTAAACGTTTGTTTCTTGCAGGAGGGGTGGAGTTTTCAAGGGTTCCACTTAATGTACCGAAAAACTTTTTAAAAATTTTTAAGTGGAGTAAAATAAAAAATAGAATGCAGTTGAATCATTTTTTAGGGATGGTTTTTACTGCATTCATGGTACAGTAGAGACGATATGTGTACTTTTTTTTGCAGGTCAGTTCTCTTTTTTTTTAATCATTTACTACTTTTAGAAAGTGAAGAATCTTTTTTTTTTAAAGAAAAGGTGCTTTCTGTCATATTCAGAGACCCAGAACTTTTTATTTTGTCATCGGCTGGGCTGTATGAGGGCTTGGCTTTTTCGCAGGTGAGTTGTGCTTTTTATCAAAACCCTTTTTGGGATATATACACTTTTTAGTCAATTTTCTGGGAGCCACAGTAATAAAAAAAACTGCAATTCCAACATTCTGTACTTTTTATAAGGTTTTCACTGTGTGGAATTAATACTGTGATGGATTAATAGTTCAGACTTTTATGGACACCAAATTTTTTTATTGTTTAGATCTTTATGTGAAAGGTTTTTTAACTTTTTAAAACTTTTTTTTACTATTTAAAAATTTTGTAAAACCTTTTTCTACTTTTTATTTAGTCCCCACTGGTGATCTAAATGATTTTATTGCTTGAACTATTAAAATATTGCAGTATATGGGGATTTTTAATGTTGCCTATGAATTCCTGCAGAAGGGCAGCAGGCAGGGCTTAATAGGCATCCATGCATGGCAGCCATGGGAGAGACTTCACTAGGCTCCAGGCTGCCATGCTAGTCCATCAGCACCCCCTGTGATGGGGTGCCAGGGAAGCCTCCACCCAGCTGACTGTTTATGCCAGCTTTCACCATAGCTTATACATAGTTAACCACCGCTATAGGAGCTAGCTCCAATCGCGGCAGTTGCCGATGGCTGTAAGCTGTTAATACACAGCTAACTGCTACCGGGTATAGAGCGGACTCCCAAGCTCTCTCCATACACCCTTCAAGACCACATGATGTATACTGATGTTATACAACCCTGAAGGGGTTAAATATGAAGTTCCACCGAAGTTCTATTGCTCCCTAGTGTGCAATATGTCAGTTTTCATTGTCAGATCACTTTTCAGTCAGGAGTAATGGGGGTAATACCGTGGGGCAAAGGTGGTGCCAGCGGAATCTGGGGCAATTTACCTTACATAGGAAACTGATGGAATAGAGAGGCTGCCATAATCTGCCAAGCTATGCTCTATTGAGAGGGAGCAGCCACTTTGCTACACTGACAGTACCTGCATGACAGTGGCAGGGAATATGATTGGCCAATCTCTGTATTGGACATGGACATGGCTTTGACATACTGTAGGTACAAAGTATGCCACCTGTAGTGCCACAGCCCACCAACAGATCTTCGCGAGAAATAATGCATCTAGGAGAGGATATCTGTAACATATGGAATCTGTTGAAGAACGCTCGCCTTCATTATTTCTTACAGAGTCAATATAAATCTGTGAGAAGGAACCACTGGGTGCTTTCTTATGTAGTTCATTAAAGTCTTTACCCAAAAAAATTGAGATAAAACAATGAAATGCCATAGTTAGTCTACGTAGTGCCCTCAGATATCAATGCGCTTCTGAATGCTGTGCTGCAACTTCTTCAATCCATCCATACAGAATTCCTTTGGTTGGGCAGCAAACCACGCATCAGCAACTGCAATTGCATCAGAAATGGAGGCAAATTTGGTTCCATTGAGGTGCTTCTACAAATTAGAATACAGATAATAGTCCAAGGGTTCCAGATCAGGCAAATAAGGGGGATGGTCTAGCGCCACAATGCCCAGGTCAGGCAGTTTGCTCTGGGTGAGGGCCACTGCGTTGGACAAGGAACATAAACCCGACACCTTGGGCCAACGTTCTGTATTGTTTTGACTTCAGTGCCGCCTGCACTTTACCCAGAAGTGTTGTGTAATACACATCCGTGGTAGTAGACCCCTTTGGAAACTTATCCACAAACGATATCCCATCTTTACCCCAGAAGACAGACACTATCATCTTGTATGACGACTTCTACACTCTGAAATTCTTTGGACGCAGGGAACCACAAGGAAAAACTAGAAGCAATGAGATAAAACTGAAAGGGAGGAGACACAGATTAGATATTAGACACTGAGGAGGATCAATGAGTGGAACGGGTTGCCACGGGAGGTAGGGAGTTCTCCTTCAATGGAAGGGTTCAAACAAAGGCTGGACAGACGTCTGTCTGGGATGATTTAGTAAGTCCTGCACTGAGCAGGGGGTTGGACCCGATGACCCTGGAGGTCCCTTCCAACTCTACAATTCTAGTATTCTATGAAACACTGTTTCTCCATTATTTTGACTGCTCTTTTGACTCAGTATCAAACATAAAAATCTACACTTCATCCATCATCATGAGTTGAGACAGTAAAGCATCAGTATCCTGCTGAAAACACTGCAGACTTCCCCGGCAGGCCTGCGCTCGGGCACTCTTTTGATCTGCTGACAAACCTTTTGGACCCAGTTGGCAGACATCTCCCTCATGTCCAGATGATCGTGACTTATAGATCCAACTCCTTATACGAAAATATTCCAAGCCTCGTCTGCCATCTTATCTGAAATTCGCCAGTTTTCCAGAATCATGTTATGGATGGCGTCTATGATTTCTGGATCAGTCACCACTGGAGGTCTCTCAGAATGGTCTTCATCGTTGGTGTTGAAGTGGGCAGTTTTAATTCTTTCAACCCAATTTTTCACTGTGGAATATGAAGGACACTTGTCACCTAATCTTTGCATCGTGTCATGGTGTCATGAATGTTTTTGTCCGACATCCCTTTCAGAAACAAAAACTTCCTAACTGCTCTGCTCTCCTTTGAGGTGAAATCTACTGCAGATACCACCATGTTGTCTTCAACCCTACATAACATAACAATAGCACATGAGGTCAGGCCAAAATTTGCTCACAAAGTATTGCAAAGATGAAGCTTTTAATTTATGTGAAAAGAATGGAAAATCAAAAAGCCAAAGACTCGTGAGCCCCCCTTGTAATGTTAACGCTTGCATTTCATGGTTACTGTTACTTTAAGAAAAGTGTTTTCCTGCCAGGAAAGGGAGTGGGATCGCCATCGGTTTAACTAGGCAGAATTTTGTTAAGCTGGGATGTTGTACGCCAACACAGAGTAGTTGCTGCTTAGTGCTAACGAGAAACAGTTGGTGCAACGATGCAGAAGGCTCTACGGGGAGGCTGCTGAAGAAACAAGTGGAACATGAGCTGACCAGAGCGGACCTATTTGCCACGCGCGGTCCGTGTTTAGAGACTGTGCTTCATTCTGACGGTGATTCCTACTATTCCAAATAATACAAGAGTAGGCAATGGTAGAAAAAAGAGGGGCGGTGGAGCAACCCAGATAGAAAAAATGCGTATGTTGACTATATCTTCAGTAATCGTGTGTGACCTTGGTCTATATTGGGAGGAACACACTACACTACATTACAGGCCATGACACAAACAAAACCGACTAAGGGGACTCCTCCAATAGTGCCATTTTCCCCTTATATCCTTCCTTACTGGACTCAAAGGGGTTCTCCCTCTATTTTTCTTAAATTAGGGGCTAGACGTAAGAGCAAACCTATATGTTTGGGCCAAACTAAACAAATCAATCTCAGTGTTAATGCCAATATGGTCAAAACACAGCAAAAAATCTGCAGACAGGAAAACAACTCCCAAAGCTCTGATAGCCACAGAATCTACAATCGACTGTTCCAGTGACCCAACCATTTCCAAGCTTTCCCCCAATCAAACCATAGGTTCAAATACCCAAATAATATGTTTTTCTCACCAATTTACTAGAGATAGTGAAAATCTTTTTGAGCTATTACTTGAGAAAGCCCACAAAGCATCCTCCCTAACATTACCCCCTACAGTATTTTCCACGATCTATGAAAAGAGGCTTACCTTCAACACACAGGAAACAGACACCCCCCATCCTGTGGAGCTGACATTAGACCTATCCACCACTCTACATTGGACTCATTCCTTACAGTTTCCAACATGTCCAAATACAATTCCACAGAAGTGGACGGACAAAACGCTTCTGCTACGCTGCCATCCGATCTATCCACCTCCAGTATCTCCAATAATTCTATATCCTTTTCAGAACTTCTCACATCCCTGACCCCACCACAAAGCAACGGACCAGAATAAGCCCCCAAACTACTCTGATTACAAAGTTCTTCAATCCCATTGGGCAAAAAAGAAAAACCAAGAGAGGTTGAAGAAAGTCCCCCAAGTTCAAAAAGAAACGAATCAACATAATAAGTATCTTCAGCCTATCCAACCATATTCTTTCAGATTCGGAATGGAGTTTGATTTACTGGTATTTCTTGATATCAATAAATTTACCAGGAAACTGACGATAAAAAGGCATTTTGCCATTGAAGAGAAAACTGGTGGCTTGCATGAATCAACAGCACTTACAGTTAATCCAGGAGAGGCCCATCAAAATCATTTAAGTCCTCCACCTCCTTTCCATACAGGATTGAAGCCAAAATCCTCATTTTACTCCATTTGTCACAGAAACCTTCTCCACAGAACTCAGAGGACTCAACAAACAATACAAAAAAATATAATCTCAAAAAGAAGGTTTTACAAGGCCCAATGGATAACCAAAACATTGTTAGCAATGCAGACCAGGGGTGGGGGTATAGTGATACAAGATCGGGTAATATACACAGGGGAAGCAAATTCTTTCAGACACTACATATTATACCCCCATTGTGACTGATCCAACTGAGTACACACAGAACACTCTAACGGCTCTGGTCGAAAGGGCACTGGACAAACGGACACTAAGAAAGACATTTCCTAATTATCGACAACCCACAATTACCTATCATCTGCCAAAGATCCTCGAGAACCTTGTTAATCCACCTGGCAGAACTATCATGTCAGGTACCGACTCTGTAACCAGCAAACTCCCATGATATAGTGACATTCTTCTTCAAATATTTGAAATCAGGCTGGACTTCTATCTCAAAGAGTCTCCATCGTTATAAAACTCTTGTCAGACACACGATGGCCGGCCTGGTACAGTTGGCCACACTTGACATCACCTCCCTTTACTCAAATGCTCTGCAAGATCAGGAACCAAGTATTAGTTCATCAGTTCTGGAATGGGACTCCACTATGTCAACAGAGCAGAAGACAATGTATTTTAGATGTCATTGATTTGATTTTGAAATACAACTCATTTTTCTTTTAACTCTAGGCATTGTTCAGAGGGGCAAAGTGTATGAACACACATCTAGCTCCAAGCAAGCTGAGAAGAAAGCTCCAACATTTTCCCCGGTTGTTTTAGATGCAATAAGAGTAGCTGCGGCAGAAATATTCTGTACAAAACAACCAACTTCAGCAGCGACACACCACAACCGAAAACCTCCAAATCAAACCATTCATCAACTGTTCTTCCAATTTCGTGCAATAAATGCCTCAGTGTCGTCTCCAGTATGTCGGACGCACCACTCCGAATCAATAAACACAGGTTCAGCACAATCCGCAGCATCCTCCAGCGCAGTGTATCGCAGCATGCAGCCCTCGAGCACAACTGCGGTTCTGACGTTTCTCTGTAATTGCATCGGAACAAACTCTGCCTGGAGCAGCGGACAGATTATGAACTCCCCTGAGACGGGAGACTTTCTGCACACATATATATTGAATACCTGTCACCCATTTGGGTCTGAACGAGACATTGGAGAACGTTTGAAGACAATATGTTGTTATTTGACTTTCCAGGTTATCTTCTTCTCTTCTTTACACTCATTCTATAAAAATACAATATATTCTTTTGGGGAACATTTGATGACAATGTTTTACCTTTCAGACTTCCATGTTACATTTTTAGTAAAATCTGTTTTATTAGAGTACATATTTTTAAAAAAAAATCTTTTTAACTCTTTTGTGGTATAGATTATATTATATACCCCCAGTCATCTATTTATACAAATTATCATCATGACTATCTCATACATTTATACATAATTAGGCAATATGATGAGATCTCAGACACCAGAATTTTTGTCATTATTTTATCCTTTTTCAATAACTACTTGAATCATAGAATGGTTGAGTTGGAAGGGACCTCCAGGGTCATCGGGTCCAACCCCCTGCTCAATGCAGGGTCACTAAATCATCCCAGACAAATGTCTGTCCAGCCTTTGTTTGAACACTTCCATTGAAGGAGAACTCCCCACCTCCTGTGGTAACCTGTTCCACTCATTGATCCCCTTCACTGTCTAATATCTGATCTGTGTCTCCTCCTTTTGTTTCATCCCATTGCTTCTAGTCTTGTGCAGATGAGAATAGAGCTAATCCCTCTGCACTCTGACAGCCCTTCAGATATTTGTAGACCGCTATTAAGTCTCCTCTCAGCCTTCTCTTCTGCAAGCTAAACATTTCCAGATCCTTTAACCGTTCCTCATAGGACATGATTTGCAGACCGCTCACCATCTTGGTAACTCTTCTCTGAACTTGCTCCAGTTTGTCTATGTCTTTTTTAAAGTGGGGTGCCCAGAATTGGATACAGTATTCCAGATGAGGTCTGACTAAGGAAGAGTAGAGGGGGATAATGACCTCACGTGATCTAGACTCTATGCTTCTCTTAATACATCCCAGAATGGTGTTTGCCTTTTTGGCTGCTGCATCACATTGTTGACTCATGTTCAGTCTATGATCTATTAGTATACCCAAGTCTTTTTCACATGTGCTGCTTAGCCCAATTCCTCCCATTCTGTATGTGCTTTCTTCATTTTTCTTGCCCAGATGTAGGACTTTGCATCTCTCCTTATTAAATACCATTCTGTTAGTCGCTGCCCATTGTGCAAGCTTCTCTAGATCTTTTTGAATACTCTTTCTTCCCTAGTGTTAGCTATCCCTCCTAGCTTTGTGTCATTTGCACATTTGATCAGTTTCTCATCAATTCCCTCCTCCAGATTATTTATAAAAATGTTGAACAACACTGGGCCTAGGACAGAGCCTTGTGGTCCCCACTTGATACATTCTTCCACTTGGATGTGCAGCCATTTATGACCACTCTTTGAGTACGATCACTCAGCCAGTTGTGAATCCACCTAACAGTTGCCTTGTCCAACCCATATTTGGCAATTTTTTCAATAAGTATAGTATGAGATACTTTGTCAAATGCTTTACTAAAGTCAAGATAAACTATATCTACTGCAATTGCCCGATCAACCCAGTCGGCGATTCTGTCATAGAAAGAAATTAGATTCGTCGTGCCGCACCACTCGGGAGATCCGATTCCGTCATTCCCGCAATGTGGCACACATGCCAACCTCCTTCTCTATCCTGCCAAGTGGACCTTTAACATTTTGCACAAGCTGCCACGTAACCATGCCGCACTTCTCTCATTTGGACATGCCTCTGGAACCCTGCTTTGGCGGTAAGACCCTTTAACACCAATTGCTGTCTGAAATACACAATATGCTATTTATAAATAATACTTAGGGCTTATTCCCATAATGCACGCTGTCATCCGCAGTGTGGCTTTTGTATATATTTTTTTATTCCGCACTCTGTCTCTTAGCGGGGTTGCGTGTGTATATGTTGCATATGTTACCCATAGAAGAGAATAGGGCTCATGCTGTATGATACGCGGTGGAATAGAACACTCTGCAATCTTTTTCACGCATGTATCTACACGCTCTGTTTACACGCCAACGGGAGCAGATCTATGAAAGTTCATGTACTTTCATTGACTCCATTCATCGTGTGTCATGTGGCTGTGCATTGCATGCATAATACGCGCTGAAGTCACGGTTGTGTGAATGAGCCCTTAAACTACACAGCGGCACGACAGCAATCAGAGATCGGTTCTCTCCTGGGTTCCTTTTTATCATGAAGATCGGGTCATTTGATATTACCGCTGTATTTTTAGGGATACGTTGTTATTTTAATGGCGCTGATGATTTTATTGTCCTACCTGTGGTGCAGCAGTAATGTCCGGCTCATCGCCCATTTCTTTTATACATGACGCGGGTATATCGGATGTGACCTCTGTGACCTAACCCAACCTCCCCCTTTCTTCAATTAAAACACTGCAACTTCTAGCTTGGATAAATTTTGGCCACAGCGGCCGTTTATTAAAATTCTTATTAACAATTGGGTAAAAACATCAAAATAAAACAACCCACTGAAAAGGGGGGAAGTCCCTGGAGCCTCCACCCCCCTCTGTCGCCTCCCCAACAGGGAAAAGGATTTCCGTCCTGCCTCCCGCCGCTCTCTCCCTCAATCCGACTCGGGAGACTGAAATCCTTCCCGCTAAAACCCTCCCGTCGCAAGACAGCCGACTCGGGAGGCAACACACAACCGGTTGCCCCTAGTCGCCCTCCTCCTCCCGACTCAGAGAGCCGCGAGCCGTTCCTCGGCTAGGCCATGTTTCTCTGCAGGGACTACGGCCTGACAGAGCCGGGAGGCGACAGGCTGACCACACACACTATACCAAAAAGGGGGAGGGGGGGGGAAGGTAGCCATCAGCCCCCCGTCCCCCCCCCCCCCCGCCCATCAGCTGGCTCCAAGAACTCCCCCCCCCCTTCCGAACGCCACCGCCAGCATGGCATGACCACCTCATGCCTGCGCAGCACCCCACAGAAGTAACGTTCTATTCCCTCCTGAACCCCCTCTAACCACAGATCCGTCCCAATCTCGTTGAGATGCACGCCATCGCTCCTCAAATAGTTTCCTACTCCCTTCTCAAGATCTATGTGCCGAACGGCCACTCCTCCATTACGCGCAACAAAGCGTGAAACCTCCCGGTTAACCTTGATCCTGGCCTTGTCTATCCCCCGCACTGAGCGCGCGTCGCGCCACACCTTGCGAGGGACCATCTCTGACCAGACCAAGATCAAGCCCCGGTACATCTGCAACATACGAAGCATATCGTACCGGATGTCCCTACCTAGGTCCCTAAAGGGTCTCCGCCCCAAATCGTTACCCCTGACGTGCAGTACGAGGATGTTAGGCGGCCTGTCTAGGGAGACTAGGCGCTGAACGTCCTGTAACACCCGGAACCAGGCCATGCCCCGCACTCCGATCTATTGAATTACCGCCGTCTCTTTACTCAGCCTTAACTGTCTACCGTTAGGCCTGATCTTAGCCCTCTCCCCCCCCCCAATACACAAAAGAGTGGCCCATTATCCACACCAACGCGGCTCGATGATCTGTAACAAAAAGAAAAAACAACTAATCGTAATTAACCCCGCTGCAAAAAACCGTCCCCCCCCCCCCCCCCGCTTAAAGCAAGTGCGGCCTGATATAACGTTTAAACTGTCCCGACTTCCACCGACCGATGCCCATGACCGCCTGACTATCCAGTCCCCTCTCTGCTGCCTCCGTTGCCGCGCCTATTCTAAATGAATGTGTCCCGAAATTAGAGCTGTCTAATCCCAGCGTATCTATCGCTCTTCTTAACACCGCCTCGAACTGGAACCTTGACAAAAAACGACCATCTCGGTGCTGCAGAAGAGGCCCTACCCTGACTCCTGCTACCAAACTGTACTCCTCCCAACATTTAACTGGGCACATGGACTCTCCCCGCACTTGTCCTAGCGACACTCTCCGACCTCTTCCCTCCTGATCCATCTTGGAACGACGTATGACTAATTCCAACCGCCCTTTTATAACCTTGGTATCCTCGCTTTGTAAACCCCCCCTTTCTTTCTGCTGGGGGAAACCAGTTCCCCCAGCCGAAGAGCCCCAAAGAAAGCTAATGAAAAAGCCAACTTAAAAAGCGAGTATTCAAACCCGTCCCCGCATACCTCCCTCAATGCGCCCCCCAATCTTTTTAACAAGTTGAACGAGATCGGCCGACGCATATCTGGCCCCCCCCCCGCCCCCTTCTAAACCCCTTTAGTGCCTGTCTCACTACAAAATTCTTTGTAACATCAGTCAAACCCCGCAACTTAGCGCCAAACGCCACTCCTCCCATAAATTTGTTAACTGTCGCGACTGACAACCCTGTCTCAGAACTTTTCCCCAACCATCCCAACAACGCCCCTACCCTGTCCTCGTCGGAACGCACAATTCCCCACTGCTGCAGCCACTCCTCCCATTCCGACCAGGCTGCCCTATAAGACGTCCACGTACTCCGAGCCAGTGAGGTACCTATCAAGTGCCTCACTGTTCGCTGACCACGCTCCAGATGTGTCTCGGGCAAGACACCCCTTCCTTCTCCGCTGCCGGGGCCAAACGTCGGAATCGCTCCCACTGGCAACGAGAAAGAGCATCTGCTAATGAGTTGCTCACCCCCGGCACATGTACCGCACCTATCCAAGCGTTCAGTGATAACGCTTTCAGCACCAGGTGGCGCAGTAAGGCCACCACTGGAGGGGACGATGCAGACAATTTATTTATCGCCTGCACGACCCCCAGGTTGTCGCAGTGAAAGCGTACTCTCTTGTTCCTAAACTGCTCGCCCCATATCTCCACCGCCACTATGATGGGGAAGAGCTCGAGTAGCACCAAATTCCTTACCAACCCTGACGAGAACCAGTCGCTCGGCCATCCGGCCGCGCACCACTGGCCCTGGAAGTAAATCCCAAACCCCGAACTCCCTGTGGCGTCAGTAAACAATTCCCAATCAAAATTGTTTACCATTTCCTCCATCATTACTGACCGACCGTTGTAGTTCTCTAGAAACGCCGCCCATACTGCTAAATCTTTCTTGTGGCCCTTGCCTAGCCGGATAAAATGGTGGGGTAACCGAACCCCCGCCGTTGCTGACGCTAACCTTCTGCTGAAAATTCTCCCCATTGGCATAATTCGGCAAGCGAAATTAAGCTTGCCCAATAAAGATTGGAGCTCCCTCAAAGTGATCTTGGTGACAACCCTTGCTCTTTTTACCTCCGCCTTTAACTCTGTCAACTTCTCCTCGGGCAATCTGCATTCCATTGCAACCGTGTCAATGGTAATGCCCAGAAACTTTAAACATGTAGTGGGCCCCTCTGTCTTCCCAGGCGCCAAAGGCACCCCGAATTGACCGGAAACCCATTGAAGTGACCCCAGCAAAGTTGCACAAATAGGCGAACCTGCTGGCCCTATGCATAGGAAGTCATCCAAATAATGGATCACTGACCTAATCCCTGTGCAATCCCTAACTACCCATTCTAAAAAGGAACTGAACGCTTCAAAATAAGCGCAAGAAATGGAACAGCCCATGGGTAGGCACCTATCCGCAAAATAACTTCCCTCCCAAAAACACCCTAACAAACGAATGCTCTCTGGAGCAACTGGGAGCAACCTAAACGCAGACTCAATGTCCACCTTTGCCAGCTTCGCCCCCCGCCCATACCTGCGGACCCATTTTATTGCAGCGTCAAATGAGGTATACACCACAGAGCAAATTTCCGGGTCTATACCATCATTTACTGACGCCCCCTTTGGGTATGACAGATGGTGTATGAGTCGAAACTTGTTAGGTTCCTTCTTAGGAACAACCCCCAGCGGTGAGACCACCAGGTCCGCCACGGGCGGGGAACGGAACGGTCCCGCCATGCGGCCTAACTGAACCTCCTTAAACAGTTTTTCGGTCACCACAGCCGATTGCCGAATCGCTGACGGCAAATTCTTGGTTGTGACCGGAACCCTATGAACTGGGGCGGGAATTCTAAAACCGTCCCTAAAACCCTCAAACAATAAACTCGCCTTATCTCGGTCGGGGTACCTATTTAGAAACGGCACCATCTTTGCCAGTTTCACTGGTGTCATCCCTTTTTCCAGGTGCACCGAAACCCTTTCCTTTTCCTTTTTTAAAGCACTTTGCTGCTCCATGTGACGTGCCGTTACACACGGAGCAGACGTTCTTGAACCTGCAAGTGTTCCCGAATTTGCATTGGCCGTCGTTAAACTGCCAACACAATCCGAGCCTATGACTCCCCGACTGTCCTCCCTGCCCCCCCCCCTGGGAACCACTGGCCGAGCTGCTAGTCCCGGCCCCCCCCCCCCCCCTGAAAGGGCTGACCAAACCTAACTGGGGCCATTAACCGCAACCATAGGCCTATATCTTTCTGATCCCACCGAATAGACGGTCGGATCGCTTTCCGCTGACGAAATTGTTCGTCGTACCTAAGCCACGTTTGGCCCCCGTATACCCTGTACGCCTCACCTATCGCATTGAGATAGCAAAAAAGGCCGGAGCAATTCTCCGGCGCCTTTTCACCTATCACGCTGGCCAGAATAGCGAAGGCTTGCATCCAGTTAGAGAACGTCTGTGGAATCAGTCTCCACCGACGTTTCTCCTCCTCTTCCTTCTTATATTCTGTCCTTTTCCCTTTATCTAAATTGAATTTTTCCAAAGGGAGAAGGGAAAAGATCTCGACGTATTCGTCGCGCCAAATCTTTTCTCTAACCTCCTTCTTTAAGTGTGCACCTAGGGGGCCCTCGAAACACACATAAACTTCCCCCTTCGCTCTGTCATCCAGACAAATCCCTTCCCCATCTTTCTCCGTCTGGACCCCTACCGTAACGGGCGCTACCTGCTGCCCTACAGACGCCCCCGCCGTGCTACCACCCCTAGCGCTATCGTCGGCGATCGACGCATTGGACGGTAGCGTCCAAGCAGCTACTGGCGACGGCCCTGCTCTTGCGTCTTGCTTGCGCCACAACTCCCATAATCCACCCAGAAATAACCCAAAATCACTCGCTGCGCCACGTGTGCCTGCCATCGCCCCCCCATCCCCTGTCCATCTCCCCGAAGCTATCTCCCGCGGGCACAACGCGGCTAACTGCATGTAGTGTAGTGTCCCCGTGTGTTTGCTCACCTGGCTGCGTAGGGGCTGTAGTCCCACCAGCCGACGATCCTCCCTCTAGCGGATCCGATTCCTCGTCAGAATGTGGTCCGAACTGACGACCGGGGTCCTCCTCTGGCTGCATTCGCACCTCCGGATTCGCAGCCGCCTGCTTGCTGTTCGGCCTGGCTCTCACGGGCCGCACTTCAGCTAGTCCAGAGAAGTCACTGTGGGGCTGCTCTGCTACCACCGGCTCTCCTGCAGAGCGGCCCCACGCTGTAGCTCTGTTCACCGCCGACAGCCCGGTGCTAGGCCCCGCCCCCCTGGCAGCACGGGACCTAGTGCCGGACGCTGCGCCGTGCCGCCCGGCGAGATTCCTCCCGGGCCTGCGCTCCCCCGATGGCATGGATGGTGCAGGGAGCCGGCCCGGAGGGGCCCGTGAGGGACTCTCTGTGCGGCGCCGACGCTGTGGAGTCTGATCAGGGCTCAGACGCGCCGGAGCGCGGGCCCTCCTCGTTCTCGGCCCTCTCGCCGATGCTGCAGGTGTCTGCCTGCTCCCTCCTGCCTCCTCCCTCCGGCCACTAGCAGTCCCCGACAGCGCTCCAGCTGCTGCCTCCGGTGTGCGGCTCTCCGCAGCAGCTATCCTTCGCCCCCTTTCTCTCACCGCTGTTGCTGCAGGGGCTCCGGACGCCTCTCCCCCCGACGCTGCTGACCGTGCGGGTGCCGCTTCCTCCTCCGATGGGCCTGGGGCCCCGACGTCCAGGACCCTCATGAGCCAGTCGATGCCCCGCTCCTCCACCGCTGCCCGGATCTTCTCCATGGCGGCCTCCATGTCGGGTAAGTCCTCTTCTGGGCGCTTCCTGACGATCACCTTCGGGCTCTTTAAGGACAGGTCTTGGGACTTCGGTCTGCGGACTTCGTTCTTGGGACTACGGTCTTGGGACTTCGGTCTTGGGACTTCGGTCTTGGGTCTTCTCTAGCTCTTCCCTCTTCTTCCTCGTGGCCTCCGTCTTCTCCTTCTGCTTCTTCTTCCTCCGTTGCCGCCTAGAGATGCTCCTCCCCCTGCTGTTCCCGCACTTTCTCTCTAACTTCCCCCTCTACTCCCCCCTATACTACACCCCCCCCCCTCTTCTCCCTTCTATTAACCCTGGCCTCCCCGTTAACCCTGTCATGGGCTGCCTCCATATATATCCCCGGGGGCTACTATTCTGGCGCCTCTGACTATATTATTCATTGTTCATTTTTTCCTTACTGATCTATATGCATCAGAGAACTCCAACTTTTGCTTTACTATTATGATGTTTTTTATGCTTTATAGTTTATGGTGTATGACTAATAAGAATTAGAGATGAGCGAGTCTACTCGGTAAGGCAGTTAGTCGAGCGAGCATCGCTCTGCTCGAGTAACTGCTTAGCGATCCGAGCAGGCTCGGGTGGGCTGCGGAGGTGAGCGGGGGGGGGGCGGGTCTCTCTCACTCTTCCTCCCACTCCGCTCCCCCTGACCCCCGCAGCCCACCCGAGCCTGCTCGGATCGCTAAGCAGTTACTCGAGCAGAGCGATGCTTGCTCGACTAACTGCCTTACCGAGCAGACTCGCTCATCTCTAATAAGGATTTATGTTGTCGCTGTTGGATAGCCGGCTCTCTGCCACCTCAGCGTAATAACAAACCACTCCGGATTTCTGTAATTCGTTTATTGAAGAAAAGGGCCGGAACGTGCCGCGAGGGGCATATACGTGTAGGCCCTGCATGACAGGGTTTGCCGGGAACGAGAAAGTTAGGAAAGGGTTAACTGTAAAGGTGAGGGGAGTGACTGTTAGGAAGGAGTTTAAAGGGATTGGGTAGTGAGTAAAGAGGGGGGGGGAGTTGCAGGGGGGGGTTAGTTATAAAAAGGGGCATTTGGGCGGGAGCGCCATCTTTTGAAAGTTTCAGAGAGAGAGAAACGTTTCAGAGAAAGTGAGAGAGAGAGAATAGATAGCGGAGCCGGTAGAGAAGTTTTATCGTCAGCGGAGCGGAGCTAGTGTTTGCGGAGGACCCAGCTGGGAAGAGCGGTAGCGGAGTGAGCGCCGAGTGCAGAGAAGAAGACAGGTTACCGGGATGTCAGCGGTGGAAGCGGCGTTAGCGATCCTCCGGGCAGCGGCGGTGAATCATCCCCCGGGGTGGCTGCAGGCTCAGATGACAGGAGCGGAGAGAGGTGAGCCGGCAGCAGCCAGCGGAGACGGAGCCCCGGCAAGGCGCGCGCGTGCGCGCAGGACACGTCCTCCGGCTAGGTTAATAGCCGAGGAGGCGGAGCCCAGGACCCGGCGCAGGGTTGGGAGCCCCTCCGGGGACCCTCTGGCCGGTCGCTCATCACCCACAGCCAGGGTGGCTGGGGACAGACCGGCCAGGAGGAATCCGAGACAACGCCCGGGTCCAACGGCCGGCCGCAGGTCTCGCTCTCCTCGGGGGGCGGGGCTTGCCCGGCCAGACGCCATCTTAGACGGACAGGACACGGTTACCCCCCAGGGTGAAGTGCCGGCCCGGGGGGGGGGGGCCAGACAGCGAGAGAGAGGTCGAAGCGCGGTAGGAGCCGTGCGTCGCTTTGAAAATCCGCCCAGGGCAACGGGGAGCTTGTCCGAGCGCCCCCAGGTTTCGGACGTGGAGCAGGGAGCAGGATCGTCTCACCAGCAGGAAGATCCGCCGAGGGCTACGGGGAGCTTGTCGGAGCGCCCCAGGGATCTATTTCCAGGAGTGCATTGCGAGGTGGCAGGAGGTAGTCGGCAGGTCAGGTCGGCTATTTTTGTGCCACTACCAGACGGGCGCCAAGTGGGCCCAGAGCAGTTAAACGATCCGGAGCAACGGCAGCGAGAGAGCCTTTTTCCCTACCAGCGGGACGAGCCGGCGGCTGGCGCAAGTCGGGCGCAGGAACGACGACCGGATCCGCGGATGACGGCTGATGGGATCACAGCGCCCATGCGGCCCGGTGAGCATGAATGTTTGACTCAATGCTATAATTTTGATGAGGTTAATTTGCCTAGAGGGAGCGGGGAGTTTATGTTAGGGGGGAGCGGGGGAAGTGCAGGTGGAGGTCAGCGGGAAGTTGAATTACGCTCGTTGTTAGGTAATATGCGGGAGATGTTGGTCCGCTGTGAGCAGGGCCTGGGTTTGGGGACTCAGACAGTTGCATCGCCAGTGGCGGCGTGGTTGTCTGCAGGGTCAAGAGGCGTTTCACAAGGAAGTGGCGCGGTAGGTGGGAGCCAAGGGGTGACTACAGGATCCGCGGTGTCGGGGGTGACGGTAGGAATTCAGACGGAGAAAGATGGGGACGCGATCCGACTAGACGATAAGGCCAGGGGTGAAGTCTATGTCTGTTTTGAGGGGCCCCTAGGGGCCCATCTAAAGAAGGAGGTTCGCGAGAAAATCTGGAGAGATGAATATGTAGAGATTTTTTCCCTCTTACCTTTGGAAAAGTTTAACTTGGACAAAGGGAAAAGGACTGATTCTAAGAAGGAGGACGAAGAAAAGAAACGGTGGTGGTTGATTCCGCAAACGTTTCAAAACTGGTTGCAAGCTTTTGCGATTTTGGCAAGTGTTATAGGCGAAAAAGCCCCGGAGAATTGTTCGGGGCTTTTTTGTTATCTGGATGCGATAGCGGAAGCGTATCGCACGTATGGCGGGCAGACATGGCTTCGTTATGACGAACAGTTTCGTCAACGAAAGGCGGTCAGGCCAAGCATACGGTGGGATAATAAAGACATTGGTCTTTGGTTAAGGGTGATGGCCCCGGTCAGGTACGGGCATCCTTTTCAAGGGGGGGCCGGCGGGGCCGGCGTTGGATCAGGGGGAGGAACGGGACAGCAGATGGGCCAACAAAATGTTAAGAAGCCCGGCGTGTGTTGGGCATTTAATGAGGGGAGATGTAAGTTTGGGGCCACCTGTCGATTTAAGCACGTCTGCTCAGTTTGCGACGGAGTGTCGCACGGAGCAACACGTTGTTTTAAAAAAGACAAGGCCAGAAGTGCCGGTAGTGGTGGAAAAAGGGATGACGCCGGTGATGCTACAAAGGATGGCCCCTTATCTAAGTAGATATGGGAACCTGGAAAAAAGTTCTTTATTGTTTGATGGTTTTGATGTTGGTTTTCGTATTCCTCCTCCGGGGCATGTAGTTCCGGTTACGTTAAGGAACCTGAAGTCAGCATTGTTGCACAGGGAGGTGGTAAAGGAAAAGTTGGAGAAAGAGGTACGATTAGGGAGAATGGCGGGCCCCTTTTTAGCTCCACCATGGGACGATTTGATTGTATCACCGCTGGGGGTGGTGCCGAAAAAAGAGCCGAACAAGTTTCGGCTTATTCAGCATCTATCCTATCCAAAAGGGGCGTCGGTCAATGATGGGATTGACCCCGAGCTGTGTTCGGTGGATTATACCTCATTTGACACAGCGGTTAAGTGGGTTCAAAAGTTTGGTAAGGGAGCTTTGTTGGCCAAGACCGATATCGAATCGGCTTTTCGTTTGCTGCCGGTTCATCCGGAAAGTTGCAAACTGCTAGGGTGTTTTTGGGAAGGGCAGTATTACGTTGACAGATGCTTGCCCATGGGTTGTTCTATTTCTTGTGCGTATTTTGAGATGTTCAGCACATTTTTGGAATGGGTGATGCATGAGGTGTCAGGGGCGCGTTCTATTATCCATTATTTGGATGATTTTTTATGCATTGGCGAGGCAGATTCGCCCATGTGTGGCAATTTGTTAGCAACGGTTCAATGGGTGGCCAATCATTTTGGCGTCCCATTGGCCCCTGAAAAGACGGAAGGGCCAACAAAATCTTTACGTTTCCTAGGGATTACAATTGATACCGAGGCTATGGAATTTAGGTTACCAACGGAAAAGGTAGAGGTCTTAATGGAGGAATTGCAGAAGGCAAAGGCGGGGAAAAAGATTACATTGCAGCGGTTGCAGTCATTGTTAGGAAAGTTAAACTTTGCTGGAAGAATTATGCCCATGGGAAGAATATTTGGTAGAAGAATGGCACGAGCGACCTCAGGAGTTAAAAAGCCTCACCATTTTATAAGGGTGTCAAAGAGTTTGAAGGCTGATTTGGAGGTTTGGTTGTCCTTTCTGGAGAAGTACAACGGGAGGACCATGGTGATTGAGGAAGTGGTCGATAGTGCAGTATGTGAGTTGTTCACTGATGCAGCGGGAAGCGCCGGTTTTGGCGCATTTTTCAGGGGTCAGTGGTGTGCGGAAGCTTGGCCAGAGGAGTGGGTGACAGCGGGTTTAACAAAAAACCTAACGTTGCTTGAGTTGTTTCCGATTGTGGCTGCGGTAGTTATTTGGGGTGAATCTTTCAGAAACAAGAAAGTGATTTTTGGTTGCGATAACCTGGGAGTAGTGCAGGCTATTAATAAGGGATCGGCGTCTTCGGCGCCGGTTATTGATTTGTTGCGGCAATTAGTTCTGTCAGGGTTAACATTGAACGCTTGGTTTGTGGCTGAACACGTTCCTGGGGTAAAAAACTGCATAGCTGACTCACTCTCTCGCTTTCAGTGGGAGCGCTTTCGGACCCTGGTGCCAGAGGCGGATACGGAAGGACGAGTGTGCCCTCCAGAACTTTGGCGATTGGTCGACGTGCGGCGGAGCACCTGATCAGGGGGTCGCTGGCGGCCGGCACATTGAAAGCTTATGAGGCAGCTTGGGGAGAATGGATGCAGTGGATTACAAATATAGGGGAGGTACATTCTGAGGAGGACCAGGTAGGGGCTTTGTTGTTATTGATAAGTGAGGCGCATGGAGCTAATTGGTCGGTGGCCAAGATCGACAGATTAATGGCGGGTTTAGCATTTGGCTTCAAACTTAGGGGTACGGAGGATATTACAAAGCGCTTTATTATATCCCAGTCTTTAAAGGGTTTCAAGAAAGGGAGGAGGGTGAAGGATAGGAGGAGGCCAATTTCTTTTTCGATGTTAGAAAGGATTGGTAGGATATTGGAAGATGTTTGTTTGGATGATTCCGAAGTTGCGCTATTTCAATCGGTTTTTTCGTTTGCATTTTTTGGGGCGTTTCGTATCAGCGAGCTGGTGTCACCTAGTAAAACGACAGCTGGCGGTTTACAAAGGACAGACGTCAGTTTGAGGGAAGATAATGTTGTTATTTGGCTGACACACTCAAAGACAGATCAGATGCGGAAAGGGAAGAGGATTGTATTGGGTAGAGTGTCGGGTGCTAGGATGTGCCCCGTAACGTGTTTCACTAACCTGATGGAAAATGTGCCGGGTGACCAGGGTCCTTTATTCCAGCATAAGGACGGGTCTTTTGTATCTAAGTTTCAATTTGGCGCAATGCTGGGCAAAGCGTTGCAAGAATTGGGTATGGAGCGGATGGGATTTTCTTCGCATTCGTTCCGAATAGGGGCTACGGAGGCATACGAGCGAGGCCTGAGCCCGGGAGTGTTACAAAAAATTGGCAGATGGAGATCCAATAGATACCGGCTGTACGTTAGACCGGAAGGATGGTTTGGAAATGTATAATACGTATAGATATAGTTTAAAGTAAAAAAAAACAAAAAAAACCTATGTTATGAATTGCATTATGATGATAATACGTAAAGTTATCCTGCTTAACCCCCCCCCCCCCCCCCATTTTGTTTTCCCTCTTTTTGTTCCTTTTTTCATTGTGTTTCTTGACAGAGGGAAGCCCGGCGCTTGTGTGGATATTAGGGCATTCTTTTGTGTTTTGGGCAGCTGAGCGGGCACAGGTTAGACCAGAAGGAAGACAGCTGGGATTTTCCAGAAGGGAAGCCATAATTCGCTGGATGGGTACTCGGGGTATGATGTGGGGAAGGGTCATACCAGAAATCACGTCCTATGCAGAGCTTGATAGGGCTCCAGACGTTCTGGTATTACATGTAGGGGGAAATGATCTTGGGGGGCGTCCAGCCAGAGAGGTCAGGCGGGACATCCAACATGACTTTCTGCGGCTCCGTAGGGCATTCCCAGCCATGGTAATCGTATGGTCCGAAATTTTGCCCAGAAAGTCATGGAGGATGGCCAGATCAGTTCTAAAAATTAATAAAGCAAGAATAAAAATAAATAGACACATTTCAGCTTTTGTTGTTAGAAATGGAGGGGTAAAAGTTAGGCATGAGATTTTGGAAGGTGGGGTAGGGGGGTATTGGTTAGATGACGGCGTACATTTAAATGACGTTGGCTTGGATATGTGGTCATTGCGCATACAAGAAGGGATAGAAAGGGCGTTGATGGTATGGAGGGCGGCGCAGACTTAGGGGGTAAGTCGTGCTGGCTGTGGCAGTCGGGGGGGGGGGTCCTTGGAGGCAGTTTATATTGGGTGGAAGGAGTTACGGTGGGGACGGCCTCACCTGGAGTGATTATCACCCTAATGGTTTTGGTTGGGTCTGGCGCGGTGGTAGCAGGCCAGGGAAGGGGTCCCGGGTGGCCTACAATTTTATATGTTGATTGCCTCCCAGAGGGGGTTTTTGGGCATCCGAGCCGGGTGACGGTTGGAGGCCAGGTACAGTTTTGTTTCATGGATTATTATACGCCAGACCCTTATTATTATTATTATTATTATTATTATTATTATATTGGATGGGACTCCAAGGGCCTCCTTTCCCGTATAGTTTAATGGATACGGTGTTTAATTTTGTGTATGTTTAATAAAGGCTGCTGTGGCCAAAATATTCCAATTAAGAAGTGGTTCGGAGATTTATTAACAAAAAAGAGGTTGGATTTATTTAATAATGGGTGAGTCGGCCATACCCTGGTCAAGAAAAGGGCCGGAACGTGCCGCGAGGGGCATATACGTGTAGGCCCTGCATGACAGGGTTTGCCGGGAACGAGAAAGTTAGGAAAGGGTTAACTGTAAAGGTGAGGGGAGTGACTGTTAGGAAGGAGTTTAAAGGGATTGGGTAGTGAGTAAAGAGGGGGGGGGAGTTGCAGGGGGGGGGTTAGTTATAAAAAGGGGCATTTGGGCGGGAGCGCCATCTTTTGAAAGTTTCAGAGCCCACCCACCCTCCCGATTTGGGTTGGATAGGTTGATAAATATATATAAAAAAAAAAAAAAAAAAAAAATTTTCTGTTGAATAAGTGAATATATTAACTGGTTTAGGCGGGTAGTATATTTATGAAAAGATATGAGTAAAGCTGTTGATTATATAATTTATAGGTATTTACCACGTCATGGCAGCTGGCTGTGGCAGTCGGGGGGGGGTCCTTGGAGGCAGTTTATATTGGGTGGAAGGAGTTACGGTGGGGACGGCCTCACCTGGAGTGATTATCACCCTAATGGTTTTGGTTGGGTCTGGCGCGGTGGTAGCAGGCCAGGGAAGGGGTCCCGGGTGGCCTACAATTTTATATGTTGATTGCCTCCCAGAGGGGGTTTTTGGGCATCCGAGCCGGGTGACGGTTGGAGGCCAGGTACAGTTTTGTTTCATGGATTATTATACGCCAGACCCTTATTATTATTATTATTATATTGGATGGGACTCCAAGGGCCTCCTTTCCCGTATAGTTTAATGGATACGGTGTTTAATTTTGTGTATGTTTAATAAAGGCTGCTGTGGCCAAAATATTCCAATTAAGAAGTGGTTCGGAGATTTATTAACAAAAAAGAGGTTGGATTTATTTAATAATGGGTGAGTCGGCCATACCCTGGTCATGTGCTTCATAGAAATATTCTATTCATTCATTTTAATGCCTACCGACCATTAATGGTATTGTTTTATATCTATTTACTGGTTTGGATTTGCTTCCTCTCTAGTACCACATCCCCTGTCTGTTGTCACATTGTTGGTTTTGGACCTTATTCTATGTGCAGCATGTCCGCAGCAAATACTGATATAGATGCGCGCTCGCCCCGAAGTCTGCAGCTTAGATGTTGGGCCTCACCCCCTCGAGTAATTCTATCGTTATTTCAGGTTCTTCCTGCCAATTATTTTTTATTGAAGAATACAGGTGAACGAGACTGATGTACTTTACCTGCTGCAAAGCTGAGTTGTTGTAAGTAGAGATGAGCGAGCATACTCGCTAAGGCAATTGCTCGAGTGAGCATTGCCCTTAGCAAGTACCTGCCCGCTCGAGACAAAAGGTTCGGCTGTCGGCCCGGGTGAGCGGTGAGTAGCGGCAGTCAGCAGGAGGGAGCGGGGAGGAGAGAGGGAGAGAGAGATCTCCCCTCCCTTCCTCCCCGCTCTCCCCCGCCACTCCCTGCCCGCCGCCGGCACCCGAACCTTTTGTCTTGAGCGGGCAGGTACTTGCTAAGGGCAATGCTCGCTTGAGCAATTGCCCTTACCTCGAGTATACTCGCTCATCACTAGTTGTAAGTAAATGCAGGTTCAGGCATCACATGGCCTCAAGCATGTTTGTCATCCCGCCGGGACATTGTTAGAAGCCCCAGTAGTGGTTGCTAACCCGCCTCCTGTGGATCTGCAACCTGCGAGCGCAGCATTCTGTAATCTTACATATACAGACCGAGGAACAATATGGGCCTGTAAAGAACACAGTAGGATGAGTGACGGAATGACGGAGACGCCGGTTGTAATCAACTGTTCCTTTACGGGTAATGCACCGTAATACAGAGATACATATGCCACGCACTGCGCCAATTATATGGCTTTTCGCTGCCCTCCATCTGCATCTCTGTGGAGCTTGCGCCAGGTCGCTAGGGCAAGCATGTTTGGGTATTATGGTCCACTGTGGCAATGCACTGGTTAACTTTCCCTGGTCTTTGATCTGGGTTGCCACCGTTGCTCCAAGTGAACTCATTAGCCACTTTATTTATGTCTTGGGACCCCAGGCAGGCCCGGCCTGAGTATCAAGTCAGTTGCTCCTTAGTCTTGTCCTGTTACTGCTAAACTGGGTCATATTCTGTTACCAAGCCTTGTCTATTCTGATACCTGCTCAGCTCTGCTACACCGTTGTGTTACCTGCTCAGCTCTGCTACATTGTCCAGTAACCTGCACAGCTCTGCCACAGCAGCCTGTCATATGTCCGGCTCTGCTACATCATGACCATCAAGCCTTGCCTGACCGTCTGTGCTTCTAGCCATGTCGTGTTCACAGTTCCAAGGATCCACAAAACAACAGCACCTGAGACAGGTAACATTACAGCCATGATTTATATAAAATGCATACCGTCTCTGTATAATGCAAATTTGACAAGGTCGCTAGTAAGGGCTTTTACCCACTTGCGTTTTTTTAACGCTTTGATATCGCTGCGCTTTTTTTTACTGCAAATGTCAATGGGACTTTCTAATGTTAAAATCGCATCGCACAAAAATCACAAAAACGCAAACTTGTAATTTTTGTGCGGTGCGATTTTAACATTAGAAAGTCCCATTGACGCTTGCCGTTAAAAAAATGTAGCGATATCGCAGCGTTAAAAATGTTAGTGGGTAAAAGCCCTAAGTCTGGTTTGGCTTTCCAACAGTAATCTCAGTACGAATTACTACTTACACCAGGTGCCCTTGTCCCGTTAGAGTTAGATTCTTACTGGCAACATGTCTAGCAAAATAAGTGTTTGCAAGCTTGTCCGAAGCGGGTGGAGGTATACACATAACAAGGGGTCCTGTAATGCTCTGTTTTCGGCTCCAGAAATGTCCTGATGATTTGCTATGTGTTGAAGGCAACAAATTTACTTGAGTCCAACTGAATAATGTGTTATGTCTTGCAGGCCTGCCTAGTCCCCATTGGAATGCACATAGCTTTTACCGAGGACGGTAGCTCTTTAGATCTGCAGCGTGGCATTCTGCAGACTATTACTCCAGTAATGTCTGCTGGGACTAGAAATAGATAAGCATCAGCACCTGATCTGCACTGTTTCTCTGCTGCTCCTTCTCTCCTGCAGCAGCACCGCCGCTCTGCACTCTCTGCACTCTCTGCAGGGCAGCCAACTCTCTGCACGGCAGCCTACACTCTGCACTGCCGTTTCTCTGATGTGGGAGCCCTGCTCTATGTCCAAGGCTGCACTGCCCTACTTCCTGCGTTGCAGCAATAACTCTCCCTCTCAGTCTGGGGAGTAGCAAATGACACCCAGATCTTCTGGGCATGCTGAGGTCACCTCAATTTTAGTCTGTTGCCATGGAAACCCCTTAACTGCTTAGGGGGTGCCATATGGATTACGATGCGGAAATGAATGAGGCATGCGGTGCAGAATGAGGAAAAGTTCCATCCATGTAAGAGGGCCCTTAGGGTGCAAGCATATGTACCGGATTTGGTGCGGATGTTCCACAGTGGAAAAATCCACGGCATTTGCTGCAGATTTTGATGCAAAATGACAAGAGAGTTCATCTCCTTCAACCGAAGATGTGAAGTCTGCTGTGGATCTGTATTTCACGGACATCACAGCTAATTAGACTATATACAGGAGCGTTCTCCCACGCGGAACAATGGTATGTGCGCAAAAAATGGTAGCACATTCTGTTCCGGTTTGTATGCAGTATCCACTGCCGGCGGTCTCTGACCGCACACGCACAGCACTGGGGGGACCTACCTACACCTCGGTCACTGGCAGCCGGCAGCAATTAGTTTAAGAGGCTGTAGTTCCAGCGGCCGCACCATCAGGTCAGTCAGTGCTGGGAAGTGGGAACGTCTCCAGATCCATCTGCTCCTCACTCAGGTGCCTGGACTCCTCACCACGCACTCCAGCTATTGAGTGCGCCTGCATCTCTGGGGGTGAGCAAGACGGAGCGGACAATGATAGTAGCGCAGCACTGCACCCTAGATAGTGCTGCATACAGAGAACCATTGAGCTGTGCAGATTATCAGGGGCAGTTGCGATGGACGCAGCGGACCCCTCTGGGACCTGGAGCCCAGGGGGGCTGCCCCTACTGCTCCCGCTATAATCTGCATTGCTTGTGACCGGTACAGCCCTGTTATATAAAGTTTACAGTAAGGGCTTTTACCCACTAGCGGTTTTTTTTGTTTTCCAAATATCAATGGGACTTTCTAATGTTAAAATCGCATCGCACAAAAATTGCAAGTTTGCGTTGCTGCTAGAGATGAGCGAACGTACTCGTTTCGAGTACTTACGCGCCCGAGTACCGCCATTTTCGAGTACTTCAGTACTCGGGTGAAAAGATTCGGGGGGCGCCGGGGGGCAGGGAGAGGCGCGGCGGTGCGGGGGGGAGCAGCGGGGAACAGGGGGGAGCCCTCTCTCTCTCCCTTTCCCCCCCACTCCCCACTGCTACCCCCCGTGCCGCCACGGCGCCCCCTGAATTTTTTCGCCCGAGTACGGAAGTACTCGGAATTCGCGGTATTCGGGCGAAAAAGGGGCGTGGCCCAGCACATTCGCTCATCTCTAGTTGCTGCGATTTTAACATTAAAAAAGTCCCATAGACACTTGGAGAAAAAAAATGCTGCGAAATCGCAGCGAAAAAAAACCGCTAGTGGGTAAAAAGCCCTAAAAATTAAAACGCGCCCCAGGATGAGTTGGGAGTTTCAAGTTCATGTGTATGGTCGGAGCTCTCGCCCCCGATTATATCATGGGCCCAGGTTAGCGAGACCCACTGGACTTGAGGTGGCCAGCACCTGGCCAGAGGCCTTGATATAGTGTTTCCCTCCCATGGCGACTAGGACGCCAAGGAGAGCAGCTTCAACCTGAGGCCAAGCTGGAGGCTCCTGCCCCAGTGCAGCCAGTGGACTCGGCCAGAGGCGTAACTTGAAGCTCCTGGGCCCCAATGCAAAACCTGGAACGGGGCCCCCAACTATAATGCTTTATTCACAGTACTGGGCTCCCTATATGGAGAAGAGAGGCCTTATGGGCCTCCCAAGGCTCCTGGGCCCGGGTGCAACCGCATCCCCTGCATCCTCTATAGTTATGCCCCTGGACTCGGCTTCATCGACCACCCTGGTGGCAAAGGACTTGCCCCAGCCACCACCTTGGCCATCGCTTTGCACGCATACGACTTTACTTGAGTAGTAAGGGAGGAGCACATTGGTAGGACGCGCCATGAGATTATGATGAATGATCCGGGTCAACCCTCCCACCGCTGATATCCTAGTGAATTGTCATCGCCTACCGTGGCGGCAAAACCACTATAGTGACCGGCGCTGTATCCTCTACCGACTAAACCTTTACACAACAAGGAGATATATTGTTTTACATTGTAAAGGACGGCGGCGGCGCGGCCATGAATAGCGTCTGTGTAGGTTCTCAGCGTTTATTTCGGCCATGCATGAAAATGACTTGTATTTTCCTATTAAGTACTTCAAAATTTGTCAAAGTGTAAAACGGGTTTTTTTCTTCCTAGCTGGAAAAATATTTGTAGTCATTCAATATTTTTCAGACTCACTAAATATTTACAATAAAAATAGTGATGTTGTTTTAGGGATGAATAGATGGCTTTGATTTTCAAGACATTTGCAGCTTAAACAGCATTTCCTCCCTGAAGAGGAGCTGTCATGTCCTCGGCGGGCCGGCTGTACAGCTTTACAGCCACTGCCCTGCTGTCTCCAACAATCGCTTTTTTGCTGCATATTCTTCTTAGATTTGGCGCTGTGAATATGTCAAGTGGGCGGTACCTAGCGCTCATTATTAATCAAGTCTGATGTCATTCGTTGACAGTGAGTGGTGGGGACCGCCCACCTAACACATTCACAGCATCAGGAGCCAAATCTAAAAAGAGCCTTACAGGGGAGCAGGGTGGAGTGTAATCAAAAGAAACAAATCGTTGGTCTCAACGGGGCTGCAACGCTAAGCAACCGGCCCACCAGCACACCGGGACGCCAGCCGGCCCACCAGCACACCGGGACGCCAGCCGGCCCACCAGCACACCGGGACGCCAGCCGGCCCACCAGCACACCGGGACGCCAGCCGGCCCACCAGCACATCGGGACGCCAGCCGGCCCACCAGCACACCGGGACGCCAGCCGGCCCACCAGCACACCGGGACGCCAGCCGGCCCACCAGCACACCGGGACGCCAGCCGGCCCACCAGCACACCGGGACGCCAGCCGGCCCACCAGCACACCGGGACGCCAGCCGGCCCACCAGCTCACCGGGACGCCAGCCGGCCCACCAACACACCTGGATGTGACATCCACTTTAGAGTCACCAGTAAAATGTTTAATTGTTTAGACTTCTCATGGCTGACTTCATCTGTTTCTTGGAAACTTGGGGGATATAAAGCTGACTTTGTACTTTTTCAAGCTCTAGGATGGCGAATGAACATATCTAGGGACTCAGTGATTCTCACTTCATACCATTTGGACATCTATGATGACTTGGTATTAGGCTGGGGCTGCACGGAGATTTTGACTGTGAAGAGAGAGCTTGGTGCTTAGCCCTGCGATCTCCTAATCTAAGAGAAGTCAGTGGATGGCATTGCAACTCACATTTCTGTGAAGCTGCAGATCATAAAAATTCAGCTAAAGTTGGATTTTTTGCAATCTGCAGGTTGCAGCAACCAACAGGTCCCAAGACAACCCACATTGACATCTATTAGGAAACTACAGGGCTACACGGCGAGCTGTGGCCGCATGACCTCTCTCACAACCAAAGTCGCTGTGTAGCCCTAGCCTTATGCACAAAGGGACCTATCCATGTAGACTGGCGTTTCATATGCAGGTCTAAGTAACCACCGTGCTCAGCTATAAGCGGCAGATATATTAAGAGACACAAGCCTCCTCTCATCTGTTGGCACCTCTGTTCACCACATAAAAACCCACGCCAGCTCGGAGCAAGAGTAGGCAGTAGTGGTGTCATATGTCTCCACAAGAATATTGAGTGGAGACATGGTTTGGCAGTCATGAGTATAAGGAAACTCCCCCAGTGGCTGATTGGCTGACGCAGACGTGCCCTCCTGAGCTGAGCCTCCAGCCTCATCCTCCTGGCCCCCATAAACACATACCGCTGGAAGTGGCGCCAGCACTGAGGCTGCACCTGCTACTGCTGCTGGCTGGCCAGCTCCTCCAGCAACCCCTCAACCCTCCCAACTGGACCCCACGAACAGTGCTGTAGACTGCATGTGTACTACTGCACTGTGGCAGCCAATCCACAGCTGGGGGCGTGACCTGGCCATTTCCTTTTACTGAGCCCAGCCAACCCATGTCTCCACCCATAGTTCCGGTGGAGACATGACACCAGTACCAGAGTAGGCTCTTGGCTATGATTTACACCTGTTTCTGGTGTATATTATAGTAAGTGTGACAGGCTGTGAGCAGCCGCAGTGCCCATTTTATAAAAAAATGACAGGTCACTATAAAAACCCTAAAAGTCATGATTTTTGCAACTTTTGGACACCAGAACTCCAGAGCCCAGTACTACATAAAAATACCCTAAAGTTTTGGTAGGTCAGTTATCTTTGCCTACAGTACCAAGCCTGGCTACTGTGGGAGTGGAGCTGTTTGCTTCCTGCACACATTATCTCTGTGGTGCGCCAGTGCACTAACCCAGAGAACAGCTGATTGGTGGGGATCCCAGGTGTCAGATCCCCGCCTATCTGCTATTATACTGTTGTGAGGATGAGCCCATAATAGTTTACAGCTCGACAACCCCTTCAAAGGGTTTTTCTGGGCTTTTTCCATTGATGACCAATCCTCAGGATAGGTCATAAATAGTTAATTGGCGGAGATCAGCTGATCAGGATCTAGACCAATCAACTGTTCAGGCGCCCGCTGTCACTGGGAAAACACAAAGTACGGAGCCGAAACAGATCACTCCAACCCGGTGTAGTGGCCAGTACTGGTAACTGCAGGCTGTGGTTCTATTACAATCGGTAAGAGCTGAACCTGCAGTTACCAGTGCTGGCCACTACACCGGGTTGGGGTGATCTGCTCCGCTCCGCATCCTGTGTTTTGTCTGTGACAGCAGGCTGATCGGCTCAGGTCCAGAGCAAGGACCACAGATGATCAACTATTGATGACCAATCTTGAAGACAGGTCATCAATAAAAATAGTCTGGAAAACCCCTTTAGGGCGCGGTCAGGCGTTGCGTATATGGGTGCGGATCCACACCGAAATGTACGTGAGTCTGCACCATTTTTGTCGATTTTTGACACATTTTTGCTGTAGATCTGCAGAAGATTGCACCAATTCAGTTGAAGGCATGAAGCCTCCTATGGATCTGTGGACCCACAGCCGGTTCACGCGCTCCGCACCATTTCCGCTACATGTGAACATTTCCTTAATAGCAACTTTATAATAATTCACTTCACTATATGACAAGTCCCCCATAATAGGCGCCGTATTCCCAGCGTATGGCGGTCCGTTCCGTAACATTCTGTCGTTCCGCGTGTCTTTCTGTCGTCTTCGCACTTTTTGGGCTTGACAAGGTAAATGTTTAGACGGAGAAGAAAACTAGAAGCGACACTTGTGACAAATAGTCACTATTTAGGAAAATAAAGGTCTATTAAGCTGCCAGCAGTGGGAGTTCTCGCTGCGCCGATGATAAACACTTCCAACTCTCGATGAACCTCCCCACCGCCCCGCACTCGTCTCAGCTATTCATAGACTTCAGAACAAGTTAATTACTCCGGGTTCTTGATAAATGAACGGCTCGCTTCTTAGTACTCAGATTTCTGGCTCCAAAATAATCTTGAGCGGAGCTAAGAATACCTCTCAGCGCCCCCATGTTCTTATCCAAGCACCGGCTTTGGCAGAAGTGATCCTAAAGTGGTCTCATTTAAGATGATCTAAGGAAGTCGCTGACAGTGAAGTGATTGCCGCCTCTTACGGGCTGAATGAGAGCCGCTATTCTAGATGGGCGCGGGGAGAGGGGCTGCGGAGGGCACCTTAATGGGCGCAGGGAAGTGTATTTAGGGCTAAGTAAAAGAAAGCCTTGCCAGACGCTCGCCACAATGTTCCGTCTCTGACAGCCAGGCACTTTCTGCAAGCGTTTGAAGATAACAGGGAAGGAAATCATGAGATGAAGGGTGAGAGGAGGAACAGGAGCTGCAATCTTCCGGCCAGCCGCACAGTCTTAGGCCGTGTTGGCACGGACACATTTGCACATTATTTTTTTTGCGCACAGTGGGGTTCAATGATTTCACTGGGTTGGTTAACAAGCGCGTATTTTGCGTGCACAATTGCATGGCACAACAAACCGCAGCATGCTCCGTGTTCTTGCGCATTCGCACGAGGAAATAAGACATTAAAGAATGTTGCCATTTCAATGGCTGGGAGTGTCAGTGCGTATTTTCTTGCGCATGCAATCACGCCTACTATGCGCACGCAAAAAGCACATTAAAAAACGCATTTGCGTGCATAAATACGCAACTTATATCCTGAAAAATGCAGCACGTAAGAAGCCAGCCGTAAGGTGCTGATATTAATCGTTCAGTGTAAATGGCGCCCCGACTGAATGACGAATGAGAATTAATTCGCTTCTCGTTCGCCGCGCAGTTTCTGCATGCAGACAATGGATCAGCCTGTGTAGACAGACCGTATCACTTATTAAGGACTGGCTGCTTACTGTGAATGGAGGCGGCTGGAACGGTCCCCGGCGCGCTCCGTCTGCACGCAGTCAGCGATCATCGTTCCTGCGTAAAAGCCCAGAAGTGATTTACCGCTGGTCGACCTGTCCGGTATTTTGCGCCCCACAGATCGTCCCGTGTAAAAGCACCTTTATTAGTTGAGGCTGAAAAATAACCCCGTATCGGCGTCTATAAAAAAGGCTCTAATCACATGTGGGAGGAAAAGATCGTTAACGAGCTGCGAGGACAAGTGGCGTCTGGCAGAAGGAAGTGAGACGTTTTTATGTGGATGCTTAGCAGAACGATCCCACGGTAGAAGAGGAGTATAAACATAGTGATAACATAGTAAATAAAGCGCATAAAACATTTACCATCCATACCATCTATATAAAAGGTTGCATAAGATTGTAAATACAGGGTGAGGCAAAAGTCTGGACACACCCACTTAGCCGGTGTCATAATGAGAACATTGACTTCCAAGGTGTAAAAGTATTAATTGAGAGGGAGGATGACTTGTTGTTGGCGGAGGAGATGTTTTCGGCAGCCATTTCGAAATCTGCCATATTCAACTCGAGTTTTAAAATTAAAAATAATTTTAATTAATATATCAAGTTTTCCTAGAATTGACTCAGACACTCGCTGGAAGTGCCAGTTTTGCGCTGTCTTTACTTGTTTAGGAGTTAGGCGAGGGCAAAGTTTACGCAAAGTGCCTTACATGACGTGATCGCTGTGTCCACCGTTCTGCCGGATGCATCGGGGTTAAACGTTTAATCCGGTTTTCGTGAACACGCTGAAGACCTGCAGGTGATATTTCTTCACAGCGCTGTGGGATTCGCCGTCTCAGGTGAACCATATTGTGCATTTTTTCCGCCGCACAGATAAAAGTCCAAAGGGGTTCAGTCCGGTAACCTTGGCGGTCGTTCTACTGGTCTGCGTGAAATCACAGCAAAGTGCGAAGGTGCGCCATCCCGATGAAGGCTTCAAAGGGTGAAAAATGTGCTCCGCAGGTTGGGGTGAAGCTCTAAAGTGATGCAAATTGGATAGAGGTTTATACAGCCATATTTGATTTCAACAATTGCAACGCGTTTCGGCGCATTGGTTCGCCTCTCTCAAGCATATAAAACTTCACATAACAAGTATTTATAACTAGAGATGAGCGAGCATACTCGTTAAGGGCAGATAGTCAAGCGAGTATCGTCCTTTTCGAGTACCTGCCAGAAGAGATCCGGGTGCTGGCGTGGGGCGGCGGGGTGGAACGGGGGAGGGGGGATCTATCTCTCTCTCTTCCTCCCCCCCCCTCCCTTCCCCGCTTCCCCCTGCTCACTCCCGCAACCCACCGCTCACCGTCGCCGGCACCCGAATCTTTTCTGACGAGCAGGCAAGTACTCGAAAAGAACGATACTCGCTCAAGTATCTGCCCTTAACGGGTATGCTCGCTCATTATAACAGATGTGCATCACATAAATGATATACAGATCATCCATACATTCCAACAGAGTATAATATATGGTGTTCATTGAGACCACAGGGGGTTAATGTTTTCAATCGGAAGATCCAATACATTTCTTTTTTACCGAGTTTTTCCGATTGAAAACATTAACCCTTTGCAATCCAATTTTGGATTCACGGTTTCCTAGGGGCCTCCCTTTTTCTGACATCATACAATGGCACCATCTGCTGGCCAGAGCCAGTATTGCGGTATGGGACATGCTGGAGAGGCCCCCCGACAACAGAGCAGCCAGTAACACACAGTAAGAACACCCTGCCGGACGTCTTCTGAAATTGAAGCTGTACAGTCTTCAATCAGAATGTCTTCAGACGTCAGACAGTGGATTGGAAAGGGTTATCCCCCCCCCCCCCCTGAGGTCTCAATGAACAGCATATATTATACTCTGTTAGAACGTATTGATGATCTGTATATCATTTCTGCTTTATATGTTTGTAAAGTTCTTTTTAATCAAATTACTATAAATTACTTTTTAACGTATTACTTCAATATATTCACGGTTTGACATACTTGAAGCAAATGTTCTTTGTTTGTTCTCTTCCCTCTTCATGAAGGAGTATCCGTACTATGGACCATATTTACTACAATCCCATGAATGTAAGGTCGTTGTGCTATAAGTCATTCGATAGTAAACATATAACGCGCCTCTGCGTTTCAGCTTTTCATGAGTTTGGAGCGCGCATCACTCTCCGCGATTTCACGTGACAGGCGTAGCTACCTCAATAGACATACCTCCCCTTTCCGATGACGTCATATGCTAATCTACCTGGCGTCCATCGTGACGACCTGCAGTGAGCCCACATTTGTTATAAATACTTATGTGAAGTTCTATATGCTTGAGAAAGGCGAAACAATGCGCCGAAACGTGTTGCAATAGTTGAAATAACATATAGTTGTATAAACCTCTATCCAATTTACATCATTTTACTACTTTACCCCAACCGGCGGGGCGCGGAACACATTGAATCTTTATCCACGGCAAGGCTTACCAGGAGCCTTTTATTGACTCCTGGGCGTCTCTCCAGCCCATCCTCTGGAGCGAGGAAGGGGATTGTTACTGACAGGTGAACCCAGACTCCAGGTGCTGTTGGGGGTCCCCCCGTAGGCTCCCACCAACCACCAGGTGAGCGCCCACTTAATTTTCCCACGGAAATTGTTTGCTATTTATCCAGGACGCACGAGACGCTGCTCACTTTTATCCTGATGAAGGTAACAACTTCCTATTCTCATGGAACACAGATGGGATCATGGGATCCTGTAACATCTAAAGGAAGTCCCTCAAATACCACATCGAATCATGACCTTTCACAAACACAAAACTTTGCCCTTTAACTCCTAACCAGTTGGAGATGGGGCACAACTGACACTTCCAGTGTGTTTCTGAGTAACTTCTAGCCAAAATTGATATATCACATGACCCCCTTCCCATTTGAATAATCTGAGTTGAATTCAATATGGCAAATTTCAGAATGACCGCTGAAAACATTTCTTCCAAAAAAGAAAATGCAGCCTTCAGAGCTGAACTCTCCCAGTATTTTTTCTTGTTTATTGTGGTGCTTTTATATTCTGGGGTGTTTCATATTTACACTGTATAGGGAAAACTAACTGTTCTCCAGCATTGCAGGACCTCAGCTAGGCTGCTGAAGGGGACTTGTCACGCTGGACATGTAGTCTGACCTGCAGGAAAGAGTCCCGTGGGCGGTCTTATGAGTGATTGACTGCTGTCTCTGTATGCACACTTATATAAAGAAAGTTGTCAATCACTGATAGGACCATCAACTGGACTACTAAGCTCAGAATGAGCAGGGGTGAGAGAAAAGATGTACAAAGACATAACTCACAGAAAAAGAAGCCAAATATGCATCACCTGATACATCCGGGGCGGCCCAATCACCATATATAGCATGAGGATGGCCAGATTGCAATATAAGGGCTTATTCACACAAGCGTATATTGGCTGCCGTTTTCACGGTTGGCAGATATATCTACCCTCTGATGCATTGGATTCCAATGCATCGGATCACACAGGCGTATTCCTGCGGCTTAAAAGCGCCCAGCTGGCAAATATAGTGCCGGGCGCTTTTACACCTGGGAGGAAAGATAGTCCTGGAACTATCTTCCCGGCCAGAATATGTCGGCCGATGCATAGACTCCTATGGGAGCCAATGACTGTGGCCGGTGAAGGGAGGGGGAGTGAGTTTAGCAGCTTGACTGCTAAACTCCCTCCCCCTTCTCTTCTCCTCTCTCCTCCCCACCAGCTGTTTGCAATCGGAGGAGGCGGAGGCGGAGCTAAGCTCCACCCTATCCTATTGCTGGCTGCGGAGAGGTGGCGGGGAGGGAGCTTAATTCTGCTCCCGCCCCTCCCCCTGACATTGCAGAGAGCCGCACGAGGGAGGTAGGGCATTGCGGCCTCGGTGTATATGCGCCGAGCTCGGGCCATCTGAACGGGCGCACAAACTTTAGATTTGTGTGCCCGTTCACGCGTTTTTGCAGCGCTGGCGGGAGCAAGTAAAAGCGCCTACGGCCGTGTGCATCCGGCCTAAGGTAGATAAAAGTTCACTGCAGACTTAATGCCCAGTTAGACACAACGAAAAATAGATGTATCATTTACATCGCAAGATGGATGCTCAAACGTTGAGGGGGGCCGCTTGTTTCTGCATCGAGCTGTTCCCCGCTAGGAGCGCCCCGCTTGTTCTCTGCATCCTCGAACGCAAGGTGATCGCTCAACGTTTGAGCGTTCATCTTGCAATGTAAATAACACATCCATTTTTCGTACATCCGTGCAGAAAAACTCTTGACTCCGCGATCACCCGCAAGTATTTTAAATTCATTTCCGCGATGCATCGCAGGTCTTCCGTGACGGTAATCTGCACGCAGAGTCCGGACATGCCGTGTGCAGGCAGCCTAACATAGTGGCCGTTGGTGTGTGCTGGGGATACAAATGTTACACAACCCACTATACAATGAACAGCAGTTTATCCTGTTTGGTTTTCAGGGACTTCTGGCAGTCCTTGATGTGAACATTTCACTGACACATTTCACGTATTTTGCAGTAAACTGGAAGAGCGCGTCCTGTTCAGTCCTGTGTGCTGATCGCTGATAAGGGGACGTTTCCTCACGAGCGTCCCGGGTCATCCACCAACTTCCTCACACCTTCTACTTCTATACAGCCCTGGCACAGAGTGGCAGGACATTGGGGGGTTGTGCGCCCCCCTGGTGCAGATTCCATTTCTGCTTCCTATTTCCTGCCAGGAACAGATAATTACGGCATCAAATAACTAAACCCCGGTAGGTCGCCTGGATGCAGCGCAGACAATAACGGACACAATGACTAACAATTTCCGCTGTGTTACAGTAGTAAATAGTTCCGATGACTTTGGACTGAAGGCTGCCTATGAGAACGCTGGACATGATATCGGGAATAGCCGGAGATCCGATGTCTGAAGGTTTGTGCTACACAATTCCTTTCTGTGCAACCGAGTACAAAGCTGTAGGGTGTGCAGAAGCCGCCGGCACATCTGAGCCCCGCTGCTGCAAATGCTACACGGCCGCATAAAGATACGCAAGCATGATGGCAGCCGTGATACAGATTAACTGATTTACTATTAAGACTCCAAGTTACACCGCTACATCCAACAGTAGAATCTGGTCACAGACTAAAAAGTGGCCACAATACCACAAGCATTCGGATTCTTTCCCTATGTTAGGGCTCAGTCAGACGGGTGTGCATTCGCCCGTAAAAAAAACGTGTGACCGCATCCATTGCCACCCATATTGGTTCTATATAGATGCGGAACGCAAACGCAAATAACGGGGCCCAGGAGCTTTAAGTTACGCCTCTGTACGGGAGGTCTCAGTTCGCAGTACAGATGGAGGAGGCAGGTAGTGTAGTCAGAAGGGAAGCCAGGGGTCAGCAACGGGATGTCTCAGTTGAATAGCAGAGAACCAGACAGAAGTAGAGCTAGATGAAGGCTTGGAGCACAATAATCACGCAAGGTACTGGAGGAAGAGCCAGGCTTTTATAGAAAGTTCAATAACAGGTGGTGTGCAAATGAGCCTCCAGGAGCTGCTTGCAGAACTCAGCAGGTGGTCTGAGCTCTGCAATCAGCTCCTTTGTTCTCGCATGGGCTTTCAAGGGTTTTCTGTTAGGTATAGGGTTACTGCTGCTGGTGCTGGCAGGCCGGTGGTCGCGCTCTGCTCCTCCTGGCGCCGCGGGTGTCAGTGCGGGCAGCTCCAGTCGAGGTTCCCCCGTGTTGGTGGTTGCCCACTCCCACTGGCGGCACGTGTCGCCCGGCATGCACGGGGACGCGCTCCTTCCGGCTAGCCGCGTGGCTCTCTGTATAGTACACGGGCCGGGGAGAGCCGGTCTTATCATCTCCCCTATAGGTGTGTCACCTTTCCCTGCCCTGTCTGGGTGGGTGCTTTCACATATAAGGCTGCTGAGTGCTAGCAGAGGTTGCCAGTGTTTGGTTAGTCTTAGTTCTGCTAGCACCCTCATTTACTGTTCTTGTCTGTTCTGTTTTTTTGACCCATTTATGCCTTTGACTCTGCTCCTGTCTTGCTCCTTTTGTACTGCACACGTACCTCCCTGGTTTGACTCGGTTTTCCCTGACTACTCTCTGTGTTACCCTCTGTTTCGCTCTCGGTAGGTTTTGACCTGGCTTGTTTGACCATCCATCTCCTGTCCCTCTCCCTTGGATTCCCTGTCATTAGGTCAGAGCAGGGACCACAGCGCAATTGTCACCCTGGGGCTTAGCAGAGGGGGACAAGTAGGTAGGGATACGGGAGTGGGCTGATTGTAGGGACCCCCCTCTGGTCATCTGTCCCCTACCAGCCATAACACTTTCCTCATGAATACAATGTAATCAGCCCCTCCCGTGGAGAACACAGCATGTGGTCTGTCTTATCTACTCTCCTGCTGAATGATGGATTTTTCAAGCTCACCTTAAAATAATCGTTCAGCCGAAGAGTAAATGATGGGAGCATTTCCACGCAACGATTATCGCTGATATGCCATCATTTTAACAAATTTTGAGCGGTAATCGTTGCGTGTAAATGGGCCTTTACTCTTCTATTTTAATATGCACCAGAGCCTGGAGGACAATGTGAGTTATATTTCGACTGTCTAGTCGTACTTTAGCTTGCACCAGTTTTGCAGCCAGATCTTGGGGCATTTCTTGGCAGACAAGATCATGTTTAAGCTATGCATCTTTCTAATGAAGCCACACCCCTACCTCTGCAGCTATACCTCTTTTTGGATGCAGTGAAAAAGCATCTTAACCCCTTAGTGACCACCCTACTTTGTGCCTTAAGGACCAAGCCTCACAACAGCCGAATGAGGGCTTTTTTTGGTGGGATTAGTTGTATATTTTACTGGCCGCACTCCGGGGGACATAAGGGTACTGTTGTATCTGGTCTCCACTGATCCTGGTGGTGGAGTTATAGTAAATGCCCACATTTACCGATTGGCTACCTGGACGGAGGGTGTAGAAAACACCTAACAGCCATCGTCGGACGGGGACTGAGACCGCAGCGCCCAAGTGGCTTACAGCTGTTAGAGTCCAGCTTACAGCAGCTAACAATCCGGTCCTCGGCACAGCAGCACCTCCCATCTCCACTGGCATGTGGCCGCACCAGCCTCCGCTTCATGCTTCCGACTCTGCTGTCAGTCTCCTCACTGACGGCCTCCGCTGGATGGATAGCTGGCAATTAACAGTGGTGACAGCAGAGCCAAGGGGCCAATCAGCAGCTAGGGTCGTGGCAGGGGTGTTACCTACAGCTAAGGTCAGTCCGCCCCTAGCTGCTGGTGGAGACAAGATACATCAGTACTAGAGATGAGCGAGCGTACTCGGAAAAGCACTACTCGCTCGAGTAATTTGCTTTATCCGAGTATCGCTGTGCTCGGGTCTGAAGATTCGGGTGCCGGCACGGAGCGGGGAGCTGCAGGGGAGAGCGGGGAGGAACGGAGGTAAGATCTCCCTCTCTCCCGCCTGCTCTCCCCTGCTCCCCGCTGCGACTCACCTGTCAGCCGCAGCAGCACCCGAATCTTCAGACCAGAGCACAGCGATACTAGGATAAAGCAAATTACTCGAGCGAGTAGTGCTTTTCCGAGTACGCTCGCTCATCTCTAATCAGTACCCATATAATGTGTTGTAGAACTGTTATTACATTTTTTGGGAGGAAGATGGAAAACTCCTCCCAAAAATTACCCCATTGTTTTTGTGTTTTGTTTCCTCAGCATTTACCAATTGGTAAGAATAACCTGATAACTTTCTTATCTGCACCATTACTGGGATAAGTTTATAGAGCTTTGTTTTTTTTGTTTCTTTACTACTTTTGTCCAAGAAAACATGTTTGAAAGGAAAACTACTGACTGCATCGCTGCATTCTATGACCCCGAGCCTCGTTATTCTCCGGCAGGCTTTGGGAAGCAAAAAAAAAAAAAATAGTAATTCTGGCATTAGTTTTAAAATTATTTTTATGACGTTCACTATGTGAGATAACAAAATATTTTCATTGTCTGGATTGCCATAAACGCGGTAATACTGATTGTGTGCTGTTTTTTTTTTTCTTAAATGTTGATGTTTTATCTATTTAAAAATAATTTTCATGGGCAAAAATACATATTTCACATTTTTAAACTGGATTTCTTTTTTAAGTAAACTTTATTGCTCTTTTTTGACACAATTTTTTTAGTCCTTGAAGAGAACTTGAAGATGTGATCAATCTGTCACTTAGATAGTACACTGCATTACTTATGTACTGCATTCTATGAAGCCTATGATAGCAGCCAGTTAGATTCTCCAGAAGGCGGGGCCTAATAGGCTGAGTCACATGGCACACATGGAGGCATTTATCAGGCTCCCGGCTGCCATAGGAACCCAGTGCTACCTTGTAATCCAATTGAGGGGTGCAGATGAGTAACAGCAGGAGCCCCTCCCCTTTCATTTGCTGTAGTTGCTATTGATTGTGGCATGCAAGGGGTTAAGCTGCCAGGATCTGAGTTCAGTAGTCAGCCAAGCCACTGTTTAGCAAGTTGCATGTGCAGGCTTAAAGCCCATTAGTGACCATGGGAAAAGAGTTATTAGCAGCCACTAAGGGGTTAAACACAACATAAACCTGTTAGAAAGCATAAAAGACAGTTTTCTGGTGTCATTTGCGCCAGAATAATGGCGCCTTTTCATTGTGTTGCCTGTGACTTGTATTCCGCGCATCCATATTGTCTTGCCTGGACATTGTATCGGTATGAGAGGTCAGCGGGGCGTAAATAATAATATTATTGTACCGGGTCATCCTACGTAGACAAAGCCGTAACAAAGTAGCGGACTGTCATTATAAATTAATTTAACCGGCTTTAAAAAAAATCTCTGTGTTTAAAGTCTTCTTGTGTTTATACAAATATTAAACAGGGTTCAAAGGTCGTGCTGGCCAGACGTCAGATGCGCCTCCGAAAATAAACACCGCGCTCAGTTAGCTCTGCAAATTATGGCGATAAGTTCCTGCCACGCTAAAGGGAAGAGCTCTGCTCAGCTTCAGACAGATCCTATCTGCGGGTCGTGTTTATTAGTAGATTTTCCTGGGAAAATAACATTTTCTTCTGAATCTCATTAACAGCTATTTTTGGCAACAGATAGAAGTTATGGAAAGTGGACATTTATCTATAGGATTAGCGGACGGCGCGGGGACGCCAAGAGTTCCACTATTTAGCTTTCCTTTCTTGTTTGTACATTGATATTAAACAGACATTCCTAACAATATTTGTCCAAGGGCCAGACGGGGAGTCTTAGTACCTCCGGCCATACTGTTCCTGGCTCGGCTGCCGGTTCCTGAGGCTCCTCTGCACATCCAAGGTGGCTGCCATGATTGTTAACCCCTTGGCTACATCCAACATACATGTATATCACATATGCATGGGGTTTGTATGCTGCTGGCCTTGGAGCAGACTCTTTGACAACTGACACCTGCCCACAACAGCCACAGTCAGAGTTCACTGCTGTTAATCATTTACAACCCCAGTTCCTAAAAAGTTGGGTTATTGTGTAAAATGTAAAGACAAATAGAATGCACTAATTTGGGAATCTTATCTAATCCACAATAGAACATATCGGAGGGGGGGAGGGGGAGGAGACACTTTTCCATTTCATTTAAAAAATTTAACTCACTTAGAGATTGATGGCAGCGACACATCTCACAAAAGTTGGGTGGGGCCGTGTCTACCATTCTGTAGCATCCCTCCTTCTGGGAAGTGAGGAGACCAATTGCTGGAGTTTTGGGGTGGAATGTTGTCCCATTCTTGTCTGATGTAGGATTCTGGCTGTTCCACAGATCTCGGTCGGCTTTTTTTGCCTCACAATGAGCCAAATGTTTTCTATTGGTGAATGGTCTGGACTGCAGGTGGACGGTTCATCACCCTGGACTCTTCTCTGAAGCCATGCTGTTGTGATGGATGCAGGGTGTGGATTAGCATTGTCTTGCTGAAAATTGCAAGGCCTTTCCTGAAAGAGACGTTGGGTGGATTGAGCATATGTTGTTCTACAATCTCTATATACGGCTCAGCATTGATAGTGGCTTTCAGGATGTGTAAGCTGCCCATGCCATAGGCACTAATGCCACCCCATACCATCAGAGATGCAGGCATTGATAGTGGCTTTCAGGATGTGTAAGCTGCCCATGCCATAGGCACTAATGCCACCCCATACCATCAGAGATGCAGGCTTTTGAAGCTGGGTGGTTCCTCTCCTCTTGATTCCGCAGGACATCACTCAGTGGTTTCAAAAAGAATTTCAAACTTTGATTAATCTGCCCACAGAACAGATTTGCATTTTGCCTCAGTCCATTGTAAATGAGTTTTGGCCCAGAGAAGACGCAGTGTTTCTGGATTGTGTTGATCTATGGCTTCTTCTTCGCATGATACAGCATTAACTTCCATTTGTGGATTGCACAGTGAACTGTGTTCACAGACCGTGATTTCTGGAAGTATTCCTGAGCCCGTGCAGTGATTACATTACAGAATCACGCATGTTTATAATGCAGCGCCGCCTGAGGGCCCGTAGATCTCAAGCATCCAATATTGACCACCGGCCTTGTTGCTTGTGCACATTAATTTTTGCAGAATTAACGGTGAAAACATTGAACAGTTTATTACTTTAGAATAACAAGAATCTTCAGCTTTCTTTAGTGCAATTTTCAGTATCACTTTACATTTCACAGATCAGGTAGTTTAATACTAGACCATTAAGTACCCTGTTTCCCTGAAAATAAGACATACCGTGAAAATAAGACATAGCATGATTTTCCAGAATTTTTGAGGATGCAAAATGATTTTTCAGGCTTTTTGAGGATGCTTGAAATATAAGCCCTACTCCAAAATTAAGCCCCACTAACAGTTAATTAAAAAAGTCAATTTAAATAGTGTCCAGGTAGCTATACATGTAAAAAAAATGTAACCTTTTTGAACAAAAATTAATGTAAGACACTGTCTTATTTTCGGGGAAACACGGTAGTAGCAGTAAAACCTACGCAGGTATGAAGCACAGACTTACTATCTGGACAACAAGCATCTGACAGTGATAAAGCACGGGATTACTTTCTGTCCTCTCTGCTTTACACTCCTGCTTTACTTTCTCTAATTTCTTCTATTTTCCTGAGCATTTAGTTTTCTTCCTTGGAGAACATTACAGATACTTTAGTTTTGGTTTTTTTTGTGTATATTCTTTATTTATTGATTAGAGGTGGGGGGGGGGTACAGAGTGAAACTGGGATCATGGTAGGGAGATAATCCCAATGTAAAGCAGACAGTCAACATACAATAAAAGAACAATGACAGCTCTGTTGCAGAATGCAGCGTGATCAGAAACAAAGGAAATTACAGAGATTAATATCTTAATGGGAGCAATTAAGATGGTTGTGTGAAAGCAATCCCAGAGCTAGGGGGGATTATTAATGCTAAATGATGAACCTCGGCTTCCATAGAAAAAAGTAAACCAAGCGCCCCAGAGATTATGGAACTTCTCCATGTCTCCTTCTTGTCTATTCTTGACCTTCTTAAAGGAGCAGATATTATTTACCTCATTATACCACTCTAGAGCCGAGGGGATTGTAGTATCTCTCCAGTATCTGCGAATCAAGATTGTATCTGCATTCATAAGGGACGGAGAATTGAATTGTTGTTAATTAAGGAGCCCAATGCCTCCAGGCTTAAGATAATAATTTCAGGGGAGATGGTGATATTGGTTTTGAAGATAAGGCAGAGAATTCTATGGGCTCTTTCACACAAGTGTATATCGGCTTGAATTGGATTCCAATGCATCAGATCACATGGCCATAGTCCCGCGGCGTAAAAATGCCCGGCTGGGCCAATATAGGGCCAGAATGATAGTCCTGGAACTATATTTCCGGATGGGGAATTCCTCAGCCGCTGCATGGGCTCCTATGGGAGCCAATGACAGCGGCCGGGGAAGGAAGATGTGAGGGAGGTTGGCAGCGTGACTGCTATGCTCCCTCTCCCTTCTCTCCTCCCCTCTGACTGTTTGCAATGGGAGGGGGCAGGATGGGGCAGAGCTTAGCTTAGTCTTGCCTCATCCCATTGCTGGCTGCGGACAAGGGGCGGGAGCTTAGCTCTGCCCCATCCTGCCCCCTTCCATTGCAAACAGGGGAAGGGGAGGTGAGTTGGGGGGGGGGGGTTCGGCATTGCGTCCCTGGTGTATATATGCGCCAGGACTGTTCTGTTTGAACGGGCACACAAACGTTAGATTTGTGCGCCCGTTCACGCGTCTTTACAGCACTGGCGGGCGCACATAAAAATGCCTACGGCCGTGTGGGAGGGCCATGAGGCCTTCTAAACTAGCCTGTAACAGTCTAAGCATAGTGTGGTTTGACATAGTAGATAATTGACCCTCCAGCTGTTTCTCCTTAGTGCCACTTACTTTCCAGCCTTTTGTTACCCCGTACCAACTTTTGTGAGATGTTTTGCTCCCATCAGTTTCTAAATGAGTTATTTTTTTTTAATGAAATGGATACATTTCTCCCTCCCCCTCTGATATGTTATATGTTCTATTGTGAATAAAATATGGTCATATGAGATTTCCAAATCATTGCATCCTTTTTTCTTTACATTTATGTACATTTTAGGGTGCATTCCCACGAACGTATATCGTCTCGGTTTTCACGCTGAGCCGATATACGTTGTCCTCGTGTGCAGGGGGGGGGGGGGGGGTGGAAGAGCCAGGAGCAGGAACTGAGCTCCCGCCCCCTCTCTGCCCCTCTGCACTATTTGCAATGGGGAGGGGTGGGGCTAATTCTCAGGACTTAGCCCCGCCCCCACCTCTCCCCATTGCAAATAGTGCAGAGGGGCGGAGAGGAGGCAGAGAGGGGGTGGGAGCTCAGTTCCTGCTCCTGGCTTTTCCTCCCCCCCCTGCACACGAGGACAACGTATATCGGCTCGGCGTGAAAACCTAGTTGATATATGTTCGTCTGAATGCAGCCTTACACAGCAGCCCAACTTTTTTGGAATTGGGGTTGTAAACGCCGCTGTAACTTCTGACAGTGGCACTTAAATGGCCCAATCAGCATCTAGAAGTCCCAAATGGTGAGATCACAGGGTGCCATTTGAGTGTCATGGCAGCTAGGGGCCTTGTGAAGTCCTCCATCAATGTTGTGAATGTATGCCTTTTAAAAATAGCTATTTAAAGGGTTTTCTGTGATATTTGTATAGATGACTCAGGATAACTTGATTGGTGGGGGTCTGCCACTTGGGATCCTGACCCATCAGTTGTTCAGTCTAATAATAACATCTATGTAAGTTGTGCCTGCAGTTACCAGCACCAGCCACTACATGGGGTCAGAGTGATCTGCTTTCTCTCCATACCCTTTGTGTGTTGTCAGTGCCAGCGGGCTCCTAAACAGCTGATGAGTCAGCATCACGAGCAGCAGACCCGGCCGATCAATTATTGACGACCTATCAATAAAAATATTCTGGAAACCCCCTTTAAGTGGCTCTTTTTTTTTTTTCTTAAGGATGTTTTTTCCTCATTTAAAAAAAATCCTAGCTCTATTATTTATCCATCGATGTCGTTGTTTCCGGACTTGTTGATATTTGCGGGCCGAGTTGTATTTTTCAGTGATACTTCTTAACTATGAAATATGTTGACAGCGACATTTAAAGGGTTAAGAGCCACGACTAAAGTGAACTTTGATTATGGCTGATACCAGCCATGTATGGAGTGGGCTCAATCAATGATCAGCTAGGGTCCTCCTTACACCCAGGACCCCTCTCTATGACCCAGCATGAGAGGCACTCTATAAGAGCGGGTCCCATTCCAGCCGACCTTTTAGCATCCTGCTATTACAGGATGGCCATGTGACCGCCATCCTGTAATATTACATTTCCTCTCTAGTGGCCGCTGTGGGGTAAATGTGTGGCTGGCAGCAGTTTTCCCCAGCAAAGTCAGCAGATTGCCAGGAGAGCCAAGAGAAGGACCCGGGGCCATCATCTCAGAGGGGTTGTTCTAGTTTGCACAACAGCTTTGATGGGCGTAAACTAGCAGAATGGCTACGATGTTCTGTTCTTTTCTTTGTGGCAGTTCATGTGTCACTGTACACTATCCGACCAAAAGTAAGTGCACCCCTGAGCAAGAATCACAAGTAGTATTTATTTCTACATGTTAATACTTAGTGGGGCTCCTTTGGCCCTAATGACATCTGATACTCTCCGTGGCATACTTCCTACTAACACTTCAGATGGTATTTCCCTCCATTCATCCTGCAAACATCAGATGAGTTCCCTCAAAGAAGATGCATTAGTAATGTAGTTTATATAAAGCTACATGATGACTTTTTCTGCCAGACTTCTATAAACCTTCTTGATTTGAAGTTTTTATTTAGTAGATGTTGGAATCAAGAGATGAAGAGAATTAAAAAGAACTACTTGAAGGCGCTCATTGCTGATCCTCTCAATTATAGTAAGTGCTTTATCCGAGTGTCTCTGGAAGAAAATCATATTTCTCAAGTGATTTATTATATGAGAAAACCCTCTTTGGAAGGAGACAGTAAGTTATCAGCTGATATTTTCCATCTGAAGTCCTTGCGGGAAGGTCGGCTCTGCGGTCAATTACAGAGTGAACTGAGGATTATCAGGAAGGCCGGACAGAGATAAGGACTGCAGAACAAGGAGCCTCCAGTCCGAAGGAATGCCGAGTGCAGAATCCCTAGAGACAAAGGACTCCGCTTATCACAACATTTTCTAAATACCTTCAGAGAGTTCATAGTATAATTACTAAATATCTCACAGACCTATAGAGATCTTCTGTTTATATAGGCGACCTCACATATATTATCAGCGGAGGAGCCGCTCCTAGAATAGGAACTATCTGGAGATTCTACTTTATATCACACACCAGGGCATCATGTGAAGCTGCTGGGCCCCAATGCAAAGTTACAGGGCCCCTCACCTACCATGTGCCATTTATAATGCTGATGTCTTTTGGCAGAGGGGTCTTTGGCTTCCCCCGACACCAATTGTGCATCCCCTATAGTGTGGAGGGGGAGCTGTGCCCCACTCTAATTGAAGCAGCACCGCACTGATAATCGGCTCCAGCCGCCGGGACTAAAGTCTATGATGCAGACAAGCAGGGGGAGAAAGGAGAGTCAGGAGGAGGAGACACAGGGATGAAACCCGTTCCCTAGTGACAGCATCACGCTAAGCTCCTTTCTGGGTGATGTCACGTGGTCAGTTTGACCTGATGGAAACTAAGGAGATCTGTGTCACATATGTGTTTAATAGCAGACAGAAGCAACAGCCAACCTAAGATTCCAAAACTAAAGTGGTGGAGGCCGCACCAAGGTGGCCCCTTCAGAGCCGCAACAATTCATTGTGGCGTAGATTCCACTCTGTGATAAAATCCTCCTGCAGGAATATCGGCCCCTGCGGACAGGAAGCTTGTTGTAGTTGCTGCAGATTAGATGGCTGTACTGACATGTTCTGACCAGCTGACAGGAAGGGGTCAGCGATTCATGCTACTCGCGCCAAATTCTGAACTCCCATCAGCAACAGAAATCTGGATCCTTCTGACCATGAGATGTTTTCCCGCTGCTGAGTGATGCAAGTTTTGCGCTCTTTTGCCCGCTGGAGTCTTTCTGTTTCTCTTAGACACAATGGCGCTGGAACTGGTTGTCTGCTGTTATAGCCAGCAAAGGTCGTCTTTCAGTGACGAGTTGTTTCCATCCACAGGATCCCCTTTCGCTGGATGTTTTCCTCGATCACGCCATTCTCTTTATCCTCTCCACAACGTTACATGAGAAAACCCCCAATGGTTGGCGGTGAGACCCCGGCTAGTCTAGCACCGATGACCGGCCTCGTTTAAAGTCGCTCCGATCGCTGGATTTTCCCATCTAATGTGGATTCACACTGAAACTGATCCACGGAAAACTTGTCACGTGATTTTATCCTGCACTCCGGGGTCACGGGGAGAAGGGAAGCATGCAAACAGGGAAATCAGGTGTCCAGACCATCTTCAGGGAGTGTGGGAGAGCGACAGCATGCAGGACTCCAATCACCAGAGTTCAGAGAGGGAAGGATGAGCAATGCATAATGACTGGCTGATACTTCTATATACAGACGCATGGCGATTGTCAGGCTGGAGAACTCCACACCATCAGGGCGGTTTTTACACGACTATATGTGCAATTACGTTCGCCGCTATGGAGCCTAGCTTCGCATGAACAGGTTTGGTTTTTTTTCTCCGGCCGTTCAAGCTCCGTACCATAGAGCAGATCTGCCCTAGTATTAACCCCTTCCCGCTCCAGGACGTACATTTACGTCCTGCAGCGTCGGGGTATGTATGCAGAGAGGTTGCGGGGCGACCTCTCTGCATACAGCGCAGGCGTCAGGTGTTTACTACAGCTGACACTCGCGGACAATAGCAGCGATCGGCCAATTGCGGCTATTAACCCTTTAAATGCTACTGTCAATTCTGACAGCGGCATTTAAAGCCCCCGAACAGCATTTGTGGCTCCCATAGCCCCCTCTGCAGTGAGATCGGGGGGAGCCGTGCAGGTGTCATGGCTGCCGGGGACCATCTGAAAGGCCCCAGGGCTGCCTTGAGAGACTGCCTATCAAGCCATCCTTGTGGGGTGGCTTGATAGGTTGCCTGTCAGAATGCAGTATGACGTAATACTATAGCACTGCTGTCGCAGTGTTCAGTGATGAGGAGACTCCCTGCGGGGATTAAGGAATCCCCTGCCGCTGTTGTCACAGTGTTCAGGGATGAGGGGATTCCCCTCGGGAATGAAGGAATCCACTGCCGCTGCTGTCATAGCTGCAGCAGGGGATTGTGATTTTCTCCCATTGGAAACAATAGGATTTTTTTTTTCATGCAGCATCGCAGGAGCGAAAACATCGCAAATGAGAATGAAACCATTGAAATCCATTGGTTTCATAATCCTGTGATTTCACTAATTCTTGCAGCGCGAGAAAATCGCCCAATTTTCTCGCCAGTCAGAAGGAGCCCTTAAGGAAAGTCTGCATAATGTGGTAAAGAGGAAAGCGTCTTAGGAACCAATAAAAGCTCATCCTGAGCATGAATGCTATTTGCATCTGTACCATGTCACGCCCAGTCAGTGGGGCGTCCATCTGGTTGGGCACCTCCATACCATCCCGCACTCCTTGCTTCCCCATCCTTCACCCGGTATCTGTTGCCCTGCTGCCTCTATTACAGGTTTACTGTCTTTTTCTGCACTTTGATACAATCAGGCTACATTTCATCAATGCAGAAGTCCAAGTCATTCCAAAGGGTTCACTTACTTTTCCTTGCACTTTATATGCTGTAATGGAAGTCTTCCCACTATGAATGGAGCCTTAATGGCACCTCGCTCCAAACTGAATGAATGTTGAGTACTTTTAATTTACTCCAAAAGTCATAAAAAATAATAAGTGTATTACTGGCAAGCAGAGCGGGTGAAATATCTTGTTTCATTTTTACAGAACGAGCAGCGAGGCTGCGCCTGCCAATAGTGTATTTCCTGACAAAAAACCTTGTGTATTGTCCGTGTTCAGATGTAGAGAGTAAATGGTTTTAATCAAGCTACTCAATAAGTGCTGCGCATTTGTGGTCAGATCTCGGGTTTCGGAGATGGGAGGAATGCGGCGATGGAGGTTGAAAGTTTAAATAAAGTCTTCAGCTTTACTTTGTTTTGGGGACCCCATGTATCGCTGATTATTTCCTAATGTCTACTCGTTAGGGCTGCTATACGGTAATGCAGCTGCGGGTCCATTAGGCGCACATTACTATTCCTCCAGGTTATAACATGATTAAAAGCCATTCATGATACAATCTCGTAGCAGCTAGAGTTGACATTAACCATTCGCTAATGGCAGAAAACGCTGATTGCTGGGGTGTTGGAAGTGCGTTTTAATCTCAGGCGACTTCTAAAGCCACCATTATTATATGGGCAATGTGTATGACGCTGGCACCTCGGAGCTCTATATGATCTGTAATTACATGGCGCCAACATGTTTCGCAGTGCTGTAGAAAACGGGGGAAACACGGACAAAATGAGTCATAACATAAAGTATCGGGCCTCATTGATTTTCATTGATCCATTCACACTAACATATAAACACTGCGTGTCGATGGCAGCATGCTCTGTTTTATCGCGTATCACGCAGCGTGAGTCCTAGACTTCTCTATAGGTATCGTATGCAACGCTGTCCACACGCAATACATTGCTTATGGGCGATGATACATACACAACCACACTATCAAACAGAGCGGGAAGTTAGAAAAAAAAGAATCATACTGTCCGTGGCGGCGTGCGTGAGATATGTTGCCATTCGCAGGGCACTTGCTACCATACATGGCCTCTACCAGTTCACACAGGCCAGTGAAATGCTCCTGCAGCGGTTTATGCATACGGTTGTGTGAATGAGCTCTTCAACAATAGATGGAGGAAGCAGTGCAGTGACTGGCACGGGGTAGAGGCAGCAGTGTAGTGACTGGCACGGGGTAGAGGCAGCAGTGTAGTGACTGGCACGGGTAGAGGCAGCAGTGTAGCGACTGGCCAGGGATAGAGGCAGCAGTGTAGCGACTGGCATGGGGTGGAGGCAGCAGTGTAGCGACTGGCACGGGGTGGAGGCAGCAGTGTAGCGACTGGCACGGGGTAGAGGCAGCTGTGTAGCAGCTGGCACGAGGTAGAGGCAGCAGTGAAGCGGCTTGACAAAAAGATAAGCCGGGCTGGTGCATTCAGGATGCATTTGAGAGGGGAGTATTTGGAGAAGTGAGTTGCAGTAATGAAACCAAAAATCTGTAAAATTGTAAAACACAATAGTAAAAATGCAATAAAGAGAAACTCAAAATCTATAGAGAAATGTCCTAATCCACTGTAATCCACCCAGTATCCTTAGGGGTCTGCCGGGTGTCGTTGGTTGTGCTAGAATGACTATAGAATATATGTTACCATGCAGGGCGATGCTGGGTCCCGCGGCCGGCGCGCGCCGCTCCGATGTCGGCTCCGGCGTCCCGGAGCTCTGCTGTCGGGGCTCGCCCGGCGGCGTGGAGCAGCCAGCGTGCAGCGGCGTGGGTGTGTCTGCCTGTAGGGTGCCGCCCGCTCTCCTCCACCTTCCATATGCAACAGTGGGAGAGTCGGCTCCTCCCACTCTCTGCCCCTGGGCGGAGCCTTTAAGTTAAAAGGCTGGCAGTGACCTGAGCTCACTGCCAGTTATTGGTTCTGTTAGCCTCTAGTCAGGTCTGGCTCAGTCAGCTCTAGTTGCTAGTCAGTGTCTTTTCAGTTTGCCTGTGAGCTCCATCTCCAGCCTTACTCTGCCTTGTAAGTTCTGTTGGTCTGTTCCACCTGCCTCTTCTGTCGGCACTCTGTCCCCCGTTAGTAGTTCCATCTAGGTAGTCGCCCGGTCCCTAGCCAGAGCAGGGTCCGCCGCCCAGTTGTCCGCCTGGGGTTAGCCAGGGCCGAGGCAAGTAGGCAGGGACAGTGGGGTGCGGGAAGTTCAGGGCACCCCACCCGGCGCTCGGGGGGCAGAGTGCCGTAACAATATAGTTTCTGGTTGGAATTCAATTTCTGAGAACAAAGCGTATGGATTCTGCGCAAAGAAATGGAAATCCCCACAATCTGCCTCCTGGGACAGAATTGCTACATAAGACGTATTACAATGATGTATCATATCCAGCGCCCTCTTAAATCAACTTTATTTACACTGACCGCTCACTACATTACGGCTGACGTGACGTCCTGTGATCTGTAACGCGGTACTATGTGACGGCCGTGTCACAATCTGCTCTCAGATAATGTGCCGACCTCTCCTCTACGCAGCAGAAGACATTTGGCAGTGATGGGTAAATGTGGTGGCTTGAGTGACTTTGTCCGCGGGCAGATTGTTGATGCCAGGAAGATCGGGGCCAGTATTTCTGTAACACTTGCATGTCTGGGCTGTTCCTGAACCGCAGTATGTAGAGTATCACAAGACTTGTAGAACCATGTATAGAACATCACACAGCGGCAGGCCACATGTGGTTGATGATAGGGGCGACTGTCGGGTGGCACGTCTGGTATCTCAGCAACGATGTGTCACAGTGGACAACTGACCAGCAGTACAACAACGGGAAGTTAGACAAATTTCTACATACCTTGCATTAACTGAGCTTCAATAGCTGAAGACAGACATGGGTACCTCTGATGAACCCATAACAACATCGTGCAAGGGCTCAGGAAAGACGTCCATGGAAACATAGCAGAAGGTTGCCTAGAGTGATGAGTCCTATTTCCTGCTGAACCAACTGGATGGCTGGGTCAACATCTGATATAAACAGCATGAAGCCATATTCCATGGGTGCACCATTGGGGTTCAACAGGCTGGTGGTGGCAATGTCATGGCCTGGGGAGCATTTTCCTGGCATGGTCTATGGCTGATGGTCATCATACCATAATCCTTGAAAGGAGAACACTATGGGGACTGGTTAGCTGACCTCTGCACCTATATCTTCAGGAAGTCTTTCAACAGGACAACACCGTGTCATCAAGCTTGGATACTAAGGAGTGGTAGGAGGAACATAACCGCAAATTCTCCACATTGCTTTGACCCCCAAACTCACTGGAATGTAACCCCACTGAACATGTTTGGATCTGCTAGAAAGGGCCATGAGATCTGTTCCACTTGTCTGCAAAATGTGCATCAACTGATGGAGCTGCTGCGGCGGGCATGGGTCAAGTTGAGTATGGAGGATGTTTGCCACTTTGTGGAATCTGTTCCCCGACATCGGAAAGCCGTAATCATCCAAAAAAAGTGGACCAACCCAATATTGAGTAGGTATTCCTAATGTAGTGGTCATTCAGTGCATAAAGTGGCTTTGTTGGCCCAAAGGTCATTCAGTTAACAGCTATTTATCTGTAGTACACATGCAGCGTCCGAGGAGTGGGCACACAGCCGAGGAGATAGCAGGGTAGATAAAGACCTTAAGACCTTATCCCAGGGCTCTACCATCTCCTCCCCTAGGGGTAGTTTGGGACCCAACCAAGTTACTGCTGGATGAGATCACATGGAAAAGTAACCGGAGGTTACCTGTAGTCTTCTTTGTCACTCGTGATGCCACCGTTTCGTCCTCTGTGGTGAACCTGGACAGCAGAATAAAGTAGTCCACACACAGAGAAACATTCTGGACTAACCGGGAACGGTCGGTTATGTCCGCTTACTGTAACATCAACAAAGTCACTTTAAAACAACCGTTTGGCACAGTTATAACAGAAGAAAGTGTTGTGACAGGAAGGATTCTCAGGGTATTCTGGACAATTCACAGTTCTAGTTATCTGTGTGATTCCGCTCTCCGCAACTCTCTCTCTCTTTGTCAGGTTGTGCTGCTGGACTCTGTGTTGTATTTCAGAGTTCCAGGAGTACACCTTCACAGGTAAGGGTTAATTTAGCTGGCTGGGTGTGGTTGTTCTGGTCAGCCAATCCCCTGGGTTTGGGGGTAGAGCGTTATCTCCTCAGTCTTGTCTGCCTGTGTTTGTGTCTGGTCAGCTTGCAGCTTGCTATGTATGTAGTGTCTGGTCAGCTTGTTTTGTGTCCTGTGCTGCCTGTTTTGTGTCTTGCCAGAGTAGGGACCACAAGACACGAGGAACCTTTTAGTGGCCTTGCAGCTTAAGCTCATTGGCCAATGCACAAACCAATCCTTTGTCTTTATATTCAGCCTTATCATCTGCTTTAGCATGCGAGGTTGTGTGGTAAGTGTGTTTGTGCATTTGGTTTGTCCGTACTTGTCTTGGTTCCGTGTACAACCTATTCTGGGAGAGCCAGGGCCGAGGTTCCAGGTGGGGCTGACTTTAGGTAGGGCTTCACCATCTTCCCTTCAGCACAAGGTCAGTTTCCCTTTCCATGTTTTGTATGCCAGTTCTGTCGTTTTCCCCAGAGTGTCCGTATGTCAGTTGTTCCCTAACCCGTGTCCTGAGGTCATGTTTGTGTGGGCCTGGTGCTTTGTTGCCCACACGAACGTAACACTCCTACTCTTCCCCAGTCAACACTCACGCTTCTAGTGCTTTTCTCTTGCCAAGCAGCGGTCCTTTTCGCTTAGTGGTAGCAACGGCATATCCTGGGTAGACTGGTCCCAGGCCAAGCACAAGGAAATCACTCAGCTTCCTCCATTCTCTCCTCACACAGACCGATTACTAAAGTGCAGGTGTCAGACTTCTCTCACTTGAACTGGACTAACTCCAACTCACTGGCTTGCATAGACTAACTAGCATAGCATCCTTGCAAACACATAGTCACATGATACATTTTCCAGACATAACCCAGTCATTGACCCATTCAGTGCTGCAGAGGTGCAATACACATAAACCAAATGCATACTACACATAAGAAACTGACAAGACAATGGCACGACACAGACATATAACATTATGGAGGGGCCCCACTAACTCTAGGCCCCTGCAGACAGACATGCTGCTGCAGTATCTTAGTTGAGTATACATGTCCCCCACAGTAGAGGGCACCACAGTCCTGGTATAGACAACTGGGGAAAAAGGTTTGACAGGTACAGGACAGGGAGTTGTGATGTAGTGGCAGTGTGTCCTGAGGTGAGAAGCTCAAATGCTGCAAAGTTTGCCATGCGTCATGGAGTAATCCATCCACCAGCTGTCGCCTGCAGTATTACAAGAGGTGTGTTGTGATAAAGTGGAAGCCAACTAAGTTACCGAAGTGGTGACACAGAGGTATAGACAGCCACAAACTTCACTAGCAACCCAAGAGAAAGGCTTATCTTATGCCAGAGATTTCCATAGTGATAAATAACACCATGAGTGTAACAGAACAAGGGCACCTGGTGTAGGAAGTGGAACTACCAAACTAGGAATGGTGCAAGAAATAAAAGGAAAGCATGGAGCAATTCACATGTGGTCTACAAAGATGTAGTATGTCAGTGAAGGAACGATGAGTCATGGCTTTGAGTATCTGAAGGTGCTGCCAGCCTAGAAGAACACTACAACTAGAAGTAGTGGCTGTAGTAGAAAACTGGAGGATGAGACAAGAAAACATTAGTGTGTAGCACAGCCTTCAAGGTGTGGATGTGGAGAGAAGCACAGAGTCAGAGATAGTAAACCTGACTCCTGTTTTATTAATAAGACCAGCAAGCAAAGATGCGTTTCGAGGCACAAGCCTCTTCTTCAATAATGCTGGGAGGTGCAGTCACTTAGAAGCAGCACCCTTTTCTGTAACGGTCTTACCAGCTGGCTTCTCCCTGCCCACATCATGCAGACTGAGAGCTCTCTCCCCTTTTGTGTATAGGGAGAGAATTGTGACTCTGCATGCTGCAGAAGAGGAAAACCCAACGCGATCCGCCTCCATGACTAGGAGCTCAGCTCCAAATCCAACTTCATGAGCCTGGTGATAGAATCCGTTTAAAAGTTGAGAGAAATGGGAAAAAATGCACCATTTTTCTTAGGTTTCATTTGTACTGCATTTATGGTGCAGTAAAAAAGAATTCCTGACATTATTTGTCGGGTCACTGAGATTACAGCGATACCAAACTTATATTGTTTTTTACTACTTTTAAAAAATAAACTTTTTCTAAACAAAACTGCTCTCCAGCGCCATCCTCTGGACGCCCATAGCTTTGTTTTTCTATCCATGGGGCTGTGTGAGGGCTTGTTTTTTTACAGGGCAAGCTATAGTTCCTATTGGTGCCTTTTATAAGGTGCATGTGAGTTTTTGATCACTTTTTATCTAAGAGGTGGTGTGACCAAAAAATGAAATTCTGGCATTGTGTGCTTTATTTTTTTATTATGTCCAACATATGTGATATTTTAGTAGTTCAGACTTCTATATAAGAAGTACATTAAATATTTTTTTTTATTTATTGTATTCAATACTTTTACAATTTTTATTAGTCTCAGTAGGGGACTTGAACTTGCAAGTTTGATCGCCACTACAATATACTGCAATAACTTCTGTATTGCAGTATATTGTACTTTTATCATTCACATATTAAGCCATGGTTTTATTTCACGACAGCCCTGAGAGCCACCATTGCAACCATTAGATCCCTGGGGGCGGGCTGATGGGGTGACGGGGGGGTTGTTCTCCTCAATCTACTGAATTGGGTATTGCAGCCTGTATTAACTGTGACATCTAAGAGGCTAAAAGGGTCACAATTGTGGATGGGATCGCAGCACTCATACTTGACAATTTCCACTGCTGTCACTAAAATTAATGGAGCAGCGGCGCACATGTATGTCCTCCGCTCCATTCATGTGAGTGCCATTAGGACCTCCATTCTAGAGATCAGTGGGTAGAGGATAACTTTAGATTTTGGTAGAAACTCTTTAACCCCTACCTCCTTCAGGGTGTAAATACACGCCCTGGGTGGGAAAAAGTTCCTGTGAATGGGCATGCATTTATATGCCATGGATTGCATAGGTATAGAAGCTGAGCCTGCACCATTCACAGCAGGACCAAGCTGTGACTGACAGCTAGCCTCCCACAGCAACATCGGGAATCTGTGAGAACACCGATCCCCATTGTTACCATTTACATGCAATAATCTATGTTGATCATGGCATGTAGAGCGGTTACAGAGGGAGGGCGGAACTCTGCTATGTAATTATGAAGGGCCAATAGGTTGCCGTGGCAACCAAACACCAGACAATGGAGTCCGGGTATGCTATTGCCTGCGATTGCTATCGATACCAATAATACAGGGACATTAAAAATGTTAAAAAATAAATAAAGAGAAGGAACCCTTTTTTGCGCACTTCCTCTGTTTTAAAAAAAAAGTAAGATGCACATGTTTGGTATTGTCGCGTCCATAACGACCCGTACAAAACACTGAATACACTTCTTATTCTGCACTGAAATCGCTGTTAAAAATAAGCAAAAAAACTGACCTAAAATGCTTTTTTCTGGTGATTTCATCCCCTCCCCCTCCCAAAAAAATACAACAAAAGTAATCAAAATAAGCCCAAATTTTTACCAATAAAGACTACAGATCACACAAAAAATAAGTCCCTACAGAGCTCTGTCTATGGAATATAAAACAGTTATAGTACGTTGAATGCAGCGTTACAAAAGAAAAATTAAAAATAGGGTTATTATGCAAAAGTGGAAAAACCTAAATAAAATATAATTTTGGTCTTTATGTAGTCGTAGCAATATGCAGAAAAGACTTATCATGTCATTTATGCTGCATGATTGATGCTGTAAAAAAAACTAACAATTGATGTGCTTTTTCTCCCTTCCCTTCAAAAATAGAGTAATAAAAGTTGTACAATACATTGTATGTACCCAAAAAAGGTCCCAATAAAAGCTGCAGCTTGCCACACAAAAAACTGTCAAAAGCACAGGGTCCACACAATCGCGACCAAGAGGGATACGCATGGGTTTCAGACAACTGGCCCTAAACTACAGGGAGGATGACATGGCCCTACCTAAGCGGGGACATCGCCCCAATAAAGGGCGGCCCAGCGGTCTTTGGATCTGGGCCCTAGCTGCTCCTAGGAACCACGCTACCAGAACAGGATATATAAACATCCCACATGACAGGGACAAGTGGACAGAACAAAAAGACACACAGAACCAGAAAACACAGCATACAAAAGCCCAAATGCAAACACTAATAGCAGATGGTAAGCTGAATATAAATACCAGGTATTAGTTGACATTTTGATCAAAACATGGAAGCTAGCAGGCCACATCACGGCTCCTGGCTATACCGCTAGTCCTTACACTAACCAGGAGTCCAGTGACACCGGACACAGTTCACACCACAAGCTGTAACAGCACAAACAACAGCACACAAGTCACACAGCAAGCTGCAACACATAGAACCTGTTCACACCACAAACAGAGACAGAATGAGCACGGAACAGGACTGCTCACACCACACTACAACAGGTAGTACATACAACACGGACTCCACCCAGAGCTCACATGCACACAGATGAAACTGCACAGCAAGTCTAACAGTGTCCTTATTCTAGGGGGATAGACAGTCAGCCACCGTGCTGACATAGGGATTTACCATCTGACACAGACAAGACATAAGACGTTTGGAGGCCGCACCTGTCAGGGGAAGGGAAGAGGGGGTCTGCATATGATACAGACTAGGACTACAGGTGTCCAAACCGTCTTTGGGAAGCAGTGAGACAACAGACCTACATGAAACACCGCTCTGAGTGGGAACAAAACAGATAGATCCAAACAGTACAAAGACCAGCACCCACTACTGAGATATGCTGGTCTTTCTGTGCTGCAGACTAAAGGAGATTGGCTGCTGGAGAATATCACACCCAGCCAGCTCAATTAACCCCCACCTGTGGAGCTGTGCTGCTAGGAACCTTAGTACTACAGATCCCAGCAGCACACCCTGACAAAAACAAGCTGTCATACGGCCGTGTCGGTGGAAAAATGAAAAAGGGAAGGTAAAATTTTCCAAAAAATCATTGTGTTCTTAGGACAAAAATAGGCCGTGTCACAAAGGGGTTAATCTATATATAAACCATGGTCAAAGAGGAACTTGCCCTTATAGGGGTTGTCGAATACTGGCCCACCCTGCTTTAATAGGGCTGTAGGGGTTAAAATAATAAACTGAAACATACCCCTCTACAGCCTCTAGGTCCAGGGCTGCAGCCTAACTGTGGTCCCAGTGATTGCTCTCATAGCTGCCATCCCAATCAGAAGCTGCAACGTCACGTTCTGGCATCATGGTTCTCAGGATGTGAGCACCAATGCTAGGAGACTGAGAGGTGATACCGTAACCTTTCATTGGCTGCAGCAATCACATGATTTCCTGTGACGGCAGCTATCGAAACAACCAGCGGGACCACAGTGGGGCTGCAGCACTGGTTCCCAGGGGCGGCGGAGGGGTATGTTTCTGTTTAATATTTTAATCCTTATAACACTATTGAAGGAGGCTTGCCCAGTAACCCCTTTAAATATGCAACCACAAGAGTCTGCCTGTAGGAGATTATCTAGCAGGGCCCCACGTTATGTATCAGAGTTTACTGCAGAAAATCCTAAAGGTCATAAAGACAAATATAACGAAAATCTTCACTTCCCAGTTCTGTATAACATTATTTTCAGAGCTTGTACGATCTGGCAGCCCTTTAGTTCCACCAGACTGAGCGAGTGCCAGCGGTGATAGCAGATACGGACGGCTGTCACATGTGACATTTCCCAGGCAGCTACCGCAGGAGACGGGAGAAGCCTCTGTGTGTTACACAATTGTTGCTTTTGTCGGAGAACGCTTCCTATGACTCCATCGTGATGGGATTTGATATCGTGTCATTCGAAGTCTAATCATCAAAGCCAAGTCTTGGAGTTGGAATTTACAAAGCAAAATGAGACCATATGCTTTTATTTCGATACACATAGAGGTTTAGGATGACGATGGTTGGCTCTGGTCCATGAGCCATGTCTCCCAACCATCCCAGATTCGGCAGGACAGTCCTAGATTTTGGAGGTTGTCCTGCTGCCCTGCGAGGCCAGAGACATGTCCCACACCCGGGATGGAGTAAGAAAAACAATCTTATACTTTTGCTGCCCCGCCACACCAGTCCAGACCATTACCTTCCTCCTCTCACTTACGGGTAGCCTGCATGCGCCTGGAAGTGACTGGGAAAACCAAAGCAGCAGCATGGACCAGAGCAGGGAGGGGGTCTTGAGTATAAGAGATTTTTTACTTTATTTTACTGCATGAAAGGGGGCATTCCAGGGCACTATTACTGAGACATGTGGGGGCAGCATATTAATTTATTCCACAAGATGCCTGCTCGATTCGCAACCTGATTGGTTGTTTGGTGAATCAGCCAACCCAAACAACCAATCACTGTAAATCAATCAACCCAAACAACCAATCAGGATGTGAATCGAGCAGAAGTCTTGTGAAATAAGTTAATATGCGTGGGGACACTGTTACTGAGGGGCACATGAGAGGCACAATTACTGAGAAGCACATATGGGGGATGCTATTGCTGGGGGACACATGCAGGGGTACTATTACTGAGGAGCACGTGCAGGGGCACTATTACTAAGAAGCAAATGTGGGGACCCTTTTACAGAGGGGCACATGCGGAGGGCACTATTACTGAGGGTCACTTGTGAAGACCTCATTACTGAAGGCCACATGTGGGGGCACGATTACTATGTGGCACATGTGGAGGCACTATAACTGAAGGGCATATGTAGGGCCACTTTTGATTTGCACACATGTGGGGGCACTATTAGTAGTGACACATGTGGGGTCACTAATACTGAGGGGCACATGTGGGGGTTCTATTGCTGAAGGGCATATGTGGGGCCCCGATTACTGAGGGCACATGTGAGGCAATATTACTGAGGAGCACATGTGGGGGCACTATTAATGAGGGGCATATACAGGAAAATTACTGAGGGCACATGTGGGAATTCTGTTACTGAGGGGCACATGTGGAACAATGTCCCGGTGTAGTTGGCAGCTGACCCATGGGAGTTGGCAATACTGGTGCAACGCATCACGAGACAGGCCAAAGCAAAAAGTCAGGATACGGTCCATTGGCAGCGTACAAGCAAGGTCTGGATCACAAGTCCGAGGGTCAGGGCAGGCAGAGTTCAAGCAAAATCCAAATAACAGGTCCACGGGTAGATGCACGGGAATCAGAAACAGAAATGCTATCGCTGGGAGCAGGAACAAACAAACACCAATGCTCAGGCAAAGGAAGGAGAATCCCTATCTCAGTTTAATAGGGAGGTAATATCTGACTACCCTGCAGCTGAGCTGAGAACACTGGAAAGGATTTACTCCGGCAGTGCTGATGGAACGTGGAAGTTAGAATCCTTTCATACAGGAAGAGTGGAGCAACACCCGTATCTGCTGGTATTAGCGAGAGGGTGGCAGATACAAGCAGCTGGCCTAACAAGGGGAACATGTCAGTGCTACTACTGAGCGGGGCACATGTGGGGTCGCTATTACTGAGGGGCACATGAGAGGCACAATTACTGAGAAGCACATATGGGGAATGCTATTGCTGAGGGACACATGCAGGGAAATTATTACTGAGGGGCACATATGGTGGCTCTATTGCTGAAGGGCACATGTGGGGCCCCGATTACTGAGGGCACATGTGGGAAAACTTACTGAGGGGCACATGTGAGGCAATATTACTGGGGAGCACATGTTGGGGCACTATTGCTGAGGGGCATATGTGGGGTCACTATTACTGAGGAGCATATGTAGGGTCGCTATTGCTTAGGGCACATATGGGGTCGCTATTACTGAGGGTCACATGCAGGGACACTATTACTGAGGAGCATATGTTTGGGCACTATTACTGAGGGGCACATTTAAAGAAACTACTACTGAGAGGCACTTACTAGAGAGCACATGTGAGGGCATGGGGGGCAAGCAGGGGTTTTATTACTACAATACCCGCCCCTAATTTAGGAAACATTGCACTTGGTAAGTTACTTTACAACTAGTGATTGTTACTGTATTTTGTTCCCCCGTTTCTTAAGCCCTTAAAGGAGTTGTGCCAAGTTTTATAGTTATCCCCAACCACAGGAGAGCTCCACCGAACCTGTGAATGGGGGTCCCATTCATGCATGAATGAAGCAGCAGTCACACATGCGCACCACTACTCCATTCAATTTATTTTTACTTTTATTCTATGAGCTTGTAGGGGACTTGAGCCTGCAATCCTTTGAGTGCTCAAATAATATACTACAATACTCCTGTATTGCAGTGTATTTTCTTATTTTCTCTTCTTTTACCTCTGGCATTCATGGCACCCTGAAGGTCACTATTAATCCTTTGGTTGCCATGGCAACCCATGGACCCTTTTTGGATTGCATCATGGATGGCTATAGGCCTCTTAGAAGTCTCAATAACTATTGACCGTGGAATCTACAGGGTTAAACAAACAAGATTGGATTTACCTCCAAACTAGGCTGCTCATGTGGAGTGCTGGCACCTGCAAGTGATGTGACCGGCACAGCTTCGAAGCGCAAACCATAATCGTATAGCAGTTTGTGGTAACTTAATGCCAGCCGTGATGTAATATGGTACGGCTAGGGAAAGGGTTAAAGCGGTTGTACGACAATTATAAGTTATCCCCTATCCTGTATATCCCACAGGGTAGGAGATAAATTGCTGATTGGTGGGGTCTCACCGCTGAGACCTCCACCGATTTTGAGAATGGGATTCCCGTCTCCCGCTCTGCCTGTCACTTGGGGGTTCTCTTCTCCCCCCACACTGAGATCACTGTTAATGGGTGCATTCCCAGAAAATGCGCAGTCAGCGCTATATTTAATTCAATGGGGCTGGCTGAAATACCCGAACGGATGGCGCTCAAGTATCTCAAGAGTTCCATTGAAAGTGAATGGAGCGTTAGTGCGCTGGCGTGACCAGTAAGTCATTTAGTCTCCTCCTCACTGGAATATGGGATATTTCCAATAGGAAAATAGATGAAAAAAAACTCCCCACTTACTGTATAGTGGCCCAGAGTTAGTGGGGCCGTCCATAATGTTCTGTGTCTGTCTCATGCCATTGTCTTAAGAAATAAGTAGATGGTGGCAGCATATACGGTGCTTATTCAGAAAATGTTCTTTATTCCTCCAAACAGATATGCCATCGTCCTGTCAGAGGAGTGCATTTGATTTATGTGAATTGGATGGTTACAGTACTGAGAGGGTTAATGTCTGGTAAGTTCTGTCCTGTCTGGAAAATGTATTGAATTCAATGTATCATTTTGTGGTCACGTGAGAATGTTATTTATGTGTTTGCAAGAATGCAGAGTCAGTCAGTCTGTCAGTCAGAGGTGAAGTCTGTCTGTGAGAGAAGTCTGTCAGTCAGAGAAGAAGAGTGAGGTCTAACAGTGAGTGAGCCACACAGACACCGGACATCGGTCTGTGTGTGGAGAGAATGGAGGAAGCTGAGCGACCTCCTTGTGCTCGGTCTGGGCCCGTTCTACCCACGAGACCTTGGTGCTGCTACTAAGCACTGAGAGTAGGACAAGCCGCTTCAGAGCGAGATGAGGACAACGAGAGTGATGGTTGACGGGTAGAGAGAAACAGTTGCCAGGACCGGAAACACACAGATAACTTGGACTGTGGATTATCTGAATACCCCGAGAATCCTCCATGTTACACCACTCTGGCTTGTTATATCTTTACCAAGACTGTTTGTTTGGATTAGAGTTTAAAAGGTTACAGTAAACGGACAGAGCCAACCGTTCCCAGTTCCTGTTCAAAAAGTTGCCCTGTGTGTGGACTACTTTAATTTGGAAGATCCATTGCAGAGGACGGAACGGTAGCGTCACGTGTGACAATTGGCCTTAAGGTAACCCCCAGGTACAACCCCCAGCAGTAACGTGGTTGGGTCCCGAACTACCCCCCAGGGAAGGGGATGGTAGAGCCCCGTGACAAGGCCTTTCTCTACCTGCTATCTCCTCGGCTGTGGACCCGCTCCTCAGACACTGTAACTGTAATGCCCTTTTACACGGGCCAGTAATTATGAATGAGTTTTCATTCGAATGCTCATTCACATGATCATTGCCCTGGTTAAACAGAGCAGCAATCAGCTGACGAATGAGTAAAAAATGTCCATTCATTGACTGATTGCATCTTTTGTGCATCCTGAACAGTCATTCTCCACAGCATGTCTGGGGGATGAACGATTGTATGAACGACTTTTTCTCTCCCATGAGTCCTTGATTGGCCAGTACGAAGGCAAATGCAAACAATCGCTGATCTCCGTGGTCAGCAATCATTAACACCAACAGACGGCCTGTGAAACGGGCCTTTAGATTACCGTATACAGCGTGATGAAATGAAAAAAATACCATCAAATAAAACAGTTTGTAGAGCATTGTCTCTCAAGCTCACATCCTGCATTTCAAAAAAGATCTAGGTAAAAAATACTCTGGACCAGATTTATGAAAGGGCCACTTTGGTGATTTTTTTCTTCTGTCACTGTGTAGCTATTCCCCAGTATAAAAATGTTGATTACTTTTACCTTGTTTAGATATTTCTACCTGAGTCTCCTCTTTTTCCTCAGAGATCCCCATGTGATCTCAGTTCTAACCAGCTTAGATCTACTTGGGGTTGTGTATTCAGTTTCTAGTCAATTTCTCAGTCTGTGTGATGCTGTTGGATGATTTCTCCCACAGAAGCTGTCTAGAAGGGACACAGACACTTCTGTCACAGTTACTGATGATGATCACACAGGTATAATAGAGGAGATCACAGCTCATCCTCCTGACTGCATTCTTATGGTCTGTAGGTTATTTAGGTGACTGTAGAAGGTAATGACAATTAAACTGTACCCCCAGTAGGCAGAAGCTAATGCTGTGCTGATGCATCATGGGATGAATTTGAAACCGAAAGTAAAAAAACTCACCTGCAAGGATAAACATAAGACAGGGAGCTGCACTGCATGGATGTGAAGGGGCAGGGCTGTAAAACTGTGTTTTCACAAGAGTGGCCCTTTATGGCTGGCATTTCCCATGCTTAGCCTGATATAAACTGTGCAGGAAAGGGACTTGTTATGTGCATAGAGCTTATTCCACAGCGCTTTCATGTAATGTGTTTAAAATTTTTATTACCCCCACTCATCTGGGTACTCATTTTACTGACCTCAGAAGGATGAGTCAATCTTGAGCCAGCTACCTGAACCAAGCGGGGATTGAACTTTCAACCTTCAGGTCGGGGGTAAGAGCTTAGGACTGTATACTGCTGCCTTAAAGGGGTTGTCCCGCGGCAGCTCAAGGGAACAACCGTTTCTCGTTAGAGAGACTCAGTGATGTATGGAGACTTATTTTCAAGCAAAGCTCCATGGGGAAAAAAAAAGTAAGCAAATGAGGTCATGTCAGCTAAAAAGGAAGAGCCACGCATTTGTAGACCGCCGTTTCAGGTAATCGTTCTCATTGTATCTCTTGGAATCTGTTTTCTATTACTACTGTTCTTATTGTTACATTGTATGTTTATTACGTTGGACGAGTTCCTCCTATCTACTCTCAGATTCTGTTGGCGCTGACAGACTGAATGATGCTGCTTTCAATAAAGGTTATTAACTGTAATAAAGCTATATTATTTATTTATGTGTATGTAACTGAGGAGCATTAGAATGGATTCTGACATCATACATTTACATGCCTGATTCTTTAGTCGCTGAAGTTTTTATACATCTGTTTCCTGTATGAGACCTCCAGGGGGGCCCCAAGCCATTATGCTGCTGAGGAGAAGTGTGAAAAGGTATCCCCACCCGCAAGGAAAATACACAGGATACCCAACACATACTTGAAGCATTAAGACATCTGAAATGACAGAGTAATAGTGCCCCCAGTAGTGGACGCATCTGTAAGTGTCCCCCTAAGTGGCTCTAATGGTAATAGTGATTCTGTTAGTGGTCCCAGGTGTAATAGTATCCGCATTAACAGCCCCAATAGTAATAGTGACCTCATTAGTGGCCCTAGTAGTAAATGACCCCTATAGTGGCCCTAGTAGTAGTAGTGACCCCATTAATGGCCCAAGTAGTAATAGTGACCACTGTAGTGACCACAGTAATAATAGTAACCTCATTAGTGACCCTAGTAGTAAGTTACCCCATAGTGGCCCAAGTAGTAATAGTAACCCCCAAATGGACCCAGTATTAGTAAGCACCCCCCTAGTGGCTCCAGTAGTAATAGTGACCCCCACATAGTGGAACCAGTATTAGTCAGCACCCCCATAGTGGCCCCAGGAGTAATAGTGACCCAGTATTAGTAAGCACCCCATAGTGGCCCCAGTAGTAATAGTCACCCCCAAAGTAGCCCCCATAGTAGTCCCAGTAGTAATAATGATCCTCGAAGCGGCCCCGGTAGTCATAGTGAGCCCAATCGTGGTCGTAGCAGTAATAGTGTCTCCTGTAGTTTACCTACAACTGGGCAGAAACCAACAAGCATTTAACTCACTCGGCCCGTAGCTTCCACGCAGCGGTGTATGTGGTTACTGTGATCAGAGTATGATCTCTCCCTGGCGTCTGCGCTGCATATAGGCTGGCATCTACATATAGGAACACAGACGTCGGGGGAGAGGTCAGGGGTCTTTAATTCCCAGAGCTAATATTCAGGAACGCACGTACTTTAGACACAGCGGCGTGGAATATTCTGCCCTTTCTATGACAAAGTGCTGAAGCCATAACTTAGCTGGGGTATAAATTGCGCCAATTATGGGCTACTGGGTTTTGTTGCTTTGACTTTCTGGCTTGTTCGTCTTTTCCATAAATTACTCACAGCGGTACAATGGAGAACTGTATTTTAAACAGGGGGCATGTTGAATCCTTTTTCCTTTCAAGTAGGAAATGTTTGACACAGTTGTAAATGAAGTTTACTTATTAAGAACCACAAATTATTCCTGGTTTACAAAGAATTTTCTAAGGAGGGGAAAATGAAAAGCGGAGTTTACAGAATGGGACGATGTTGCACAATGGGTACATTTAACCCTATTCCCACTGCTGGAACGCTTTCCTTTGAGGCTTGTATTTCTCTGGAGGTCTTTCTACTGGTGAAGAAGGAAAAGAGTAGAATGAATTGATTGTGACAGCAGCTTCCTCCAGTCTGGCTGAGTCAGTGAGTGTACAACTTCTTGATGGGCAGTCTATGAGGCAGGAGCAGCGCTCCCTCTATATGCTATAACAGTAGAGAATGTGATTGGCTGGCACTCGACCCTGTAATAGGAATGACCACTATTAGGAACGCCATGATAGATGTCACCGCACTTCGCTTATCAACACAACAAAGAAAGCCAGAATCATTAAATGGATTGTCGCATGTAAGGCTGACTGCCCACGGGTGTAGCGATATCTTGCGGCAGATCGCTGCCGCAGGAGCCGCCGCTGGGGAACAGAAGACAGCTGACGGTTCTCCGCACTGACAGATAGGCTCACCGCGGAAAATCGCAGTATGCCGCGGTTTGAATCCCGCGAGCGTAGAATCACTATGATTCTCCGCTCATGGACGCTGTGGCTGTGCTTTTCATAGCAACGCTATGGAAAGCTTCAGACAGTGTGATTCACGCCCATGGACATGTAGCCTAAGACTGTTGTCCCCTATCCAGAGAAAGGAAAGTAGTGCACCAAATTACAAGACTGCAGACCAAAAAAGTGATTACACTACAGTTCTATTTAGTGACTCACAGATGGCGTTCTCTCTGAAATTGTTCACTTTACCCTTCTTTTCCGTCTGGCCCAGACCGCCATAAAATTTCTTCCAGCCATGACTTGTTTCTGGAAAGTTTGTAACAGACATCTTTGGATCTTCACTTTTCCACCACCTTTCCTGACCTGCACAAACTCTGTATCCTGTTGCCACACCAATTCCGCACTTGTAGCTGTTTTATCTGCCTCTATTACTGCACCTGTCGTGTGGCGCAGTGCCCCCAAATACTTCAGATATAATTCCATCATAATTATAATTACCCTCCAAAAAAGTGCCGCCCAGACAGCACCCCTGAAAACAATACTGTCAGATAGATACTGCCCCTAAAAATAATAGTGGCAAACTGATACTGCCACATATTATGCCTACGCTGTAGGACCCTCTAGGATTAGTGAACCTCTACTGAGCAGACAAGGCTTTAATTGTTTTCCTCAACATTACCTGTTGGGCCTGGGATGCTACGGGAACAGACTACTGCAATGCTTCCAACATTTCTGTATAGCAATTTCGTACAATGTTCATCCCTAGCACGATAGCTGGTGCATATCTGTCCTGTACATCGACTACCACTATACCCTGTCTCCGTAATTCAGCCCTTGTGGTGAGAGCCATAGGTTCCCAATACCCCACTACAAGCAGCGGCTGGCCATTGCTAGCTGTGACATCTATCAGCTGTTTTGGTGGGCAGATGAAAGCATCCAAAGTCCAGAATTTTTTCGAAATCAGCTTTTTTAACCCGGGTTACGCTCCTCCGGCCCAGTGGATGCCCGTTTAACACCCAGCAGGTGCGTTCTTGGTGACCGTAGCGGTGGCAGTGCTTGCAGTAGCGTCACAGACCTTGTGGGTAGTGTTCTAGCGGGCCGCAGCGACCCAGGTGGAGGCCCACACTCTGGGGTCACAGATTGTGGGGAGGACAACTGGCTGTCCAATTCCCCCATTGTCTTACACAACGTGTCCACATTACGGGCCAGTTCAGACAATATTTTCCTCCATCTCCTGCAGTGGATCTTCTGCGGGCACCCTAGCCTGTGTGGCCTGTCAGTTTTGTTCTTGTTTGCGAGAACATAAGACTGGCAAAGGTTTTTGGCTCATCCACCTCGGCCGTCTGGGTTCCCAGTACCTGGATGGCCAATTCCTTGAAGTCCAGAAAGCTAGCATCGGGATGCTGGACTAACAACATTTTCAGTTTGCTGCGGAGGGTTTCTGTCAATGTACCCTCTATGAATTGTTCTCGAAAGGCTTGATCTGCCCTGTAAGCCTCTGTTAGGTGCACTGTTCAGACACAATCCTCTGCTTCTGTGTCTGGCAGGTGAAGTCGTCATCCTGCTCTCCCTGTTCACTGAACTTACATTTATTCTCTTCCAGCACTCCTAGTGCAGTGTCCCATAGGGTAACCCCAGACACATGACATACGTTGGCTGGCCATTGCTAGCTGTGACATCTATCAGCTGTTTTGGTGGGCAGATTAAAGCATCCAAAGTCCAGAATTTTTTCGAAATCAGCTTTTTTAACCCGGGTTACGCTCCTCCGGCCCAGTGGATGCCCGTTTAACACCCAGCAGGTGCGTTCTTGGTGACCGTAGCGGTGGCAGTGCTTGCAGTAGCGTCACAGACCTTGTGGGTAGTGTTCTAGCGGGCCGCAGCGACCCAGGTGGAGGCCCACACTCTGGGGTCACAGATTGTGGGGAGGACAACTGGCTGTCCAATTCCCCCATTGTCTTACACAACGTGTCCACATTACGGGCCAGTTCAGACAATATTTTCCTCCATCTCCTGCAGTGGCTCTTCTGCGGGCACCCTAGCCTGTGTGGCCTGTCAGTTTTGTTCTTGTTTGCGAGAACATAAGACTGGCAAAGGTTTTTGGCTCATCCACCTCGGCCGTCTGGGTTCCCAGTACCTGGATGGCCAATTCCTTGAAGTCCAGAAAGCTAGCATCGGGATGCTGGACTAACAACATTTTCAGTTTGCTGCGGAGGGTTTCTGTCAATGTACCCTCTATGAATTGTTCTCGAAAGGCTTGATCTGCCCTGTAAGCCTCTGTTAGGTGCACTGTTCAGACACAATCCTCTGCTTCTGTGTCTGGCAGGTGAAGGCGTGATCCTGCTCTCCCTGTTCACTGAACTTACATTTATTCTCTTCCAGCACTCCTAGTGCAGTGTCCCATAGGGTAACCCCAGACACATGACATACGTTGGCTGGCCATTGCTAGCTGTGACATCTATCAGCTGTTTTGGTGGGCAGATGAAAGCATCCAAAGTCCAGAATTTTTTCGAAATCAGCTTTTTTAACCCGGGTTACGCTCCTCCGGCCCAGTGGATGCCCGTTTAACACCCAGCAGGTGCGTTCTTGGTGACCGTAGCGGTGGCAGTGCTTGCAGTAGCGTCACAGACCTTGTGGGTAGTGTTCTAGCGGGCCGCAGCGACCCAGGTGGAGGCCCACACTCTGGGGTCACAGATTGTGGGGAGGACAACTGGCTGTCCAATTCCCCCATTGTCTTACACAACGTGTCCACATTACGGGCCAGTTCAGACAATATTTTCCTCCATCTCCTGCAGTGGCTCTTCTGCGGGCACCCTAGCCTGTGTGGCCTGTCAGTTTTGTTCTTGTTTGCGAGAACATAAGACTGGCAAAGGTTTTTGGCTCATCCACCTCGGCCGTCTGGGTTCCCAGTACCTGGATGGCCAATTCCTTGAAGTCCAGAAAGCTAGCATCGGGATGCTGGACTAACAACATTTTCAGTTTGCTGCGGAGGGTTTCTGTCAATGTACCCTCTATGAATTGTTCTCGAAAGGCTTGATCTGCCCTGTAAGCCTCTGTTAGGTGCACTGTTCAGACACAATCCTCTGCTTCTGTGTCTGGCAGGTGAAGGCGTCATCCTGCTCTCCCTGTTCACTGAACTTACATTTATTCTCTTCCAGCACTCCTAGTGCAGTGTCCCATAGGGTAACCCCAGACACATGACATACGTTGAGAAGCTGGGACGGTAAAGTGTTGGCTTGTTTCGGCAGCACTTACCAGGCTTCCTCCCGGAGGGACACATGTAGCCAAGGCCAGAGCAGCGCTGGGCCTCTTCCGGGATGCCCAATAAAAAGGGTAACAGGCGTAGAGGAATTTGTCACGTGTGACGCCACTGTTCCAATACCCCCCCCCCCCCCCCCCCCGGTATGACCATCAGAGGGATAAATAAATGTGCCACAGACAGTTTAAGTACCTCAGGTCCCCGGGAACGGCCAGGGCTTGGAATTGACTTTACTGTAAACTTCACTTTGGTAGTACAAGGCAGAAATTCAAATGATACACTAGTAGGGTAAGACAGAGGATTTCAGGTCAGGGAGGAAACTCAGGATGACACGGGTCCTGCAGTTCACGTTATCTGTCAGGTATCGCTCCCCGTACTGCAGGAAGCTGAAGTTAACAGAAGGGTAGCTCGAGTGGTTGCGCTAACTTTGGTTTGGTCACCGTCATGGCTACGCTGTCTAAGATGATCTTTTTCCGTAGAGGGATGTCTCCTATGTTCCCCGAAGGGCTTAAAGTGAGATCCCTGGGACGTACTAATACTCTGCTTACCCTGTAGGAGCCTCTGGATCACTACATTAACAGGGTAGGAAAGGCAGCATTATCAAAGGAGCAGAAGAGCGTCAGTTATAATTACGGGGGGGCAGCAAAGGCAGCATAAGTACTGATAGGACGAAAAGGCTGCATTAGTAATGATGGAGGCAGAAAAGTAGAACATTTTTAATGTGTGAAGGACACTAAAAGCAGCGCTTACTGTGTGGGGCCTAATTACTATCTATAACACTATGGAATGTGTAGCGGTGTAGAAAACGTAGGGAGGATGATAAAAGAACAAGGAGCCAAAGATTCCTGTGTGTCAAGTTCTGCAGAGACAAGCTGTGGCTGGAAGAAGTCGTCATGACGGTCTGGGTGCAGATAGAGAAGGAAGAGAGAATGATACCAATTAGAAATTATGCCACCTGTGATCACTGCTGATAACTCCACTGTAATCACAGTCACTTACCGGCTCTACATAGTGATAATTATATAGAGATATGCTATTAGTATGTAGGGGTCACTAATGAGCACTATTACGCTGGACTCACACGACCGTATTGTAAGACATAAAAATAGTAGTGTTTTATAGGCATGCGGAACTGCGTATCCATCCCGTTTTTGCCTGCGTATGCCTGCACATCTACAGCGTATATTACGCTCGCTGCCCTGCACTGGCTTCCTGGTTCTTTCTTCTTTTAATTTTCTTTTCATGCCTTCCAGCAACATGTGGAAAACACGCCGCACATAGGTAATGTAATTGCATTGCACTGCGTTTCAGTTGACCCGCCTATAAGTAAGTTGACCCACTTACCCAGCCAGCTGACCCGCCTAACTAGGTAAGCTGGTCTGCCTACTCAAACATGAAACTGCTGAGACTGCACCGTTGTGAGCGGTCCCAGCAGCACAATAAAGCACAGTAAAATGTGCTGATTCGGCGCAATGGCCTACGATCGGGTGGCCTGTAAAGCGCATATATGCCTCGCGTGAGGCCGCTCTTACTGCGTATTACCGTATATAAGCATATATTACAAATCTGATCATTTGAGCCTGGCCCTAATGTGATGGGTATGAAGGGCATGGCTTTGCTTAAAGTGGTGTAACCTAAAAGTTTGGTGGGGTGTGTGTACCGCACCTCATGATTACACCACTAGAAGGGTTAACGTGGGGGTGCAGGCATGGGGAGCCCATCATGATTGGCAGCTCCATACTGTGGGCAGCTGGCAGTAGATACAATGTATCAAGTAACAATTGAAAATAAACACAAACACAGTGAACTTTCTGAAGGTTGCTTCCTGATGTGCGACTGCGCACTTAATATTCAACAAACAACATGAATATTCCGCATGGATCCCGCTCCGAAGAGGACAAGCGAGTGATATACCCGCGCTCTCCGGGTCCGGACCGGGCAGCAACTGAGAAGAAACCACATAGGACTCTCAGAGTTCAGCAACTGTTTATTCTCAGTGAATGCCAGCAAAGCTCCTAAATGGCCCATCCGGCACGGGGAGCACAAATTGAGTGTGACAAGTATGGCGGGCAGATAGAAGTATAAATCAGCTCCAGGAATTCTCGGAAGCTTGCGGTTAGCGCAGCAGTCACTAAAAGGATTCTTCGCCCTCTGATAACTTTTATTTATTGCCCTCGTGTCACATGTACATACTCTTATGCCTTGCTTTATCAATCACATGTGTCTGATAGGACGTCTTTGTCTTTTCTTCAGGTATTTTATGTAATCAGGGGGGAGTTTATTGCTTTTGGCTCGTGTTATGGCATAAGTCTAATCTGATCTCTACACTGGAGCGCTATTATCCTTCATTTATATGGAGCGGATGTATTGCACAGCGCTGTACAAGAGGTTAGAGAAGGGCTATGTGATGAAATCAGTTGCCTACAGCGTGGATAACAGCCCTTTTGGACCAGTCTTCTGTTGTTTATGAGAGCACCACTGACTCTGCAAAGTGTGAAAAAATGTTAACACCTTCCCACCGCAGCTGCTTTTTGTTGTCAATTTTTAATCTCCGCCTAACGCATATTTTTCAGACTAAGAGATGCCCTTTTTCACAAGAAAAAATCTGGATAAAAAGTGTGTGCATCTTCTGGTCTGATGCCAGGATGGTCTGGTGTTGCCAGACCCCTCTGACTATTTCCATAATGATCTGGCACAGTGCTTTTGCACTGTAACTGATCATTAGGATCACCAGAAAGTACTTCTCTTACTTGCATAGTTCTGGTCTAGCCTCCGCTAATTATCACAGGCTCTAACCTCTGACGCCTTCCCCCAGTGTCTGTGCTGTGTACAGGACATGCAGTAACACAGATGCAGGGGGGAGAGGTCAGCGGTCAGAGCTTGTGATACTCAGCAGTGGCCAAACCAGAGCTACAAGGGGTAGGTAAAGTACTCCCTGGTGGGGTTGCTAACCCACCGCAGGTAGTAGGGGCACTATTACTAGTGGGACCACTGGGGGCCACTGTTACTACTGGGGCCACTATTACCACTGAGGACACTATTACTACTGTGGCCAAAGGAGCCACTATTATTATTGGGACCACTATTACTGTTAGTGGCCACAATTAATACTGGAACCATTGGGGACACTATAGTACTGGGAGCACTAAGAGGGGGCATGATTACTATAAAGGCCACTGAGATGGGACATGATTACTATTGGGGCCCCCGTGGCTATCCAAGTCCTCTTGATGCTAAACCCTCCACTTTAGCCGAGCCTTACAATAAAACATAAACATAGAAGGGAAATAAGATAACATTTTAACCACTTAGTGACTGTAATACACCTTTTTGCTGACTTTGTACCAGTAGAAGGGGCTCTCCAGGATACTAGGTTGAACAGGACAGTTGGGGATTACAAATGGTGAGTGCTGTAAAGTCACAACCCCCAAAACAATGACAGAATTTCTGGGGGGGTTCCATCTCCCCTCAAAAAATGTAATAATAGTTCTACAATAAATGACAAGTGCAAAATACCCAGAGTGGTGCCATTAAAAAAAATACAACTTGTCCCACAAACAAGCCTTCATACGGTGATGTCAACGAGTTATGGCTCTTGCAATGCGAAGATGAAAATTGTTTAGTCCTTAAGGCACACATTATAGGCTGGTCATTAAGGGGATAAAATGACATATAATGACTTCAGGCTCGCTAACTGACTGGCTCCTGACGCCATTTCCAGCCTACTCACACCTTCTGCAGGCGACCAGGCTTTATGAAGCAGTGGTGGCGAGAAGAGATAGTCCCGCATCAGGAGGTTCAAACAGTTCTTTACTGGAGACACTTTCAAGAAAAAAAGTATAACATACGGAGCCAGCATACGGCAATGGCACTCAATGCTCGGCTTTCACAGTCCCTAGCCATCCTGCCCCCCAGACAACTACTCATTCAGCAGACCTCGGGCTGTGTCTCTCTGCTCAGCACTCAACGAGGATAATACCACTATGTCTGCCCTCAATGACATTGTCCTCAGCAATGTCCTACTTCTTTCCAGCAACCACTCGTGGAGACACCACAGTCCAGCTGCTCTCGTGCCAACACACTGCGGGAGTCACAAGTCTCGTCATCATTATCACACACACTGCTCTGCATGGGCATGGTCAGCCTTGGTTACATGTGACTCTTGCAACTGAACACGGGAGGCGCTGGCTCCGCGCTTATACAGGGGTACCAGGCAAGTGACCCTGTGTGGCGCAGCCAGAAATGTAGTCCTAAGCTCTTGCTGACGACCTGAAGGTTGCAGGTTCAAACCCTGCATGGGTCAGGGAGGCAGATGAAGGTTGACTCATTCTTCCAAGGTCAGTAAAATGAGTATCCAGCTTGCTGGGCATAAACATGACTGGGGAAGGCAAGGGCAAAGCACCCTGTAAAAAAAAAAAACAGTATGCAAAGAAAACCTCACGATGTGATATCATCCGAGGAGTGAATCATGACTTGGTGCTTGCACCAGGGGACTTTGCCGTTACCTCTGTCTCCTCCTTTCTGATCTTCTGAGGAGCCACTGGTACTGTATCTCTGCACTGTGATTGCTTTATGCTGTATTTATATTATGAGCTTGGTTTTGGTACTGTATTTATGTCATGCACGTAATCATGGTGTTGTATTTAAGATATGAGCTTGGTTCTGAGGGTGTATTTATGGTATGAGGTATTTATGTTGTAAACCTAATTCTGATGGTGTGTGTTTGTGTGTATATATATAAAATGAGCTTGGTTCTGATACCATATATATGCTTTGAGCTTGGTTCTGGTGCTGTATTTATGTTATGGGCTTAGTTCTGGTGCTGTATTATATTATGAGATTGGTTCTGGTGCTGTATTTATGTTATAAGCTTGTTTCTGATGCTGTATGTACGTTATGAGCTTGCTTCTAGCACTGTATGGAGCAAGCCTGGCCGCTGGCAGGCAACCCCGGCTATAGGCAAATACTGGTAGGGAAAGTGGAATCCCACATGCCCAAGCATCCAGAGTTCAGCGCTCAGCAGTAGAACAACATTTATAGGTGCAGGCTCCATACTTGCATTCAACAGCAACCAAATTGATTCAAGCTTCTCCAGTTACTGATAGGGCACTCACGTTGATAATAAACATTACAACTAGCAACTGACAAGCGTATCAGAGTCCATATGGAGGCGGCTGGCCAGATGCCGGCTCACAGACTTTAATAAACTTCAACGCTAACTAGAACGGTTCCAGTCCAGTGGGGTCGAAAGTTTCTTTACCGACACCATGCAGGGGCTGCTTGCTACCAGGCCAGATGTTCTGGTGGGTCAGAATCCTTTCAGGCAATTCAACCCACATTTTGGGGCTGCAATGCAAATGAATAAGCACTCCGGAGGGTTAACAGAGTCTTTGGGGCAGCAGCAGCAGCCCCCATGAGCCGGGGGCTGCTATGCAGCTTAAAGGGGTTGTCCCGCGCCGAAACGTTTTTTTTTTTTTTTAACCCCCCCCCCCCCCCCCCCCCCCGATGCAGGGGTTAAAAAAACAAACCGGAGAGTGCTTACCTGAATCCCGGCGGTCCAGCGTCTTCATACTCACCTGCTGAAGATGGCCGCCGGGGTCTGCTCCCTCCGTGGACCGCAGCTCTTCTGTGCGGTCCATTGCCGATTCCAGCCTCCTGATTGGCTGGAATCGGCACGTGATGGGGCGGAGCTACGCGGAGCCGGCATTCTGCACGAGCGGCCCCATTGAAGACAGGAGAAGACCCGGACTGCGCAAGCGCGGCTAATTTGGCCATCGGAGGCCGAAAATTAGTCGGCACCATGGAGACGAGGACGCCAGCAACGGAGCAGGTAAGTATAAAACTTTTTATAACTTCTGTATGGCTCATAATTAATGCACAATGTACATTACAAAGTGCATTAATATGGCCATACAGAAGTGTATAGACCCACTTGCTGCCGTGGGACAACCCCTTTAACAGCTAGTCTTTCAGGCAGCACATCCCGTAAGCTGCGGTACTGCAGCGCACGCTGTTTATCTCTGTGTAGAGGGAGAGGAGCGGTGGCTTCTGCTGCCGAGCTGGGAGAGCGTGCGCCAAAAGAAATACTGATGGGCTTTCAGAGCCAGTCCTAATATTCTATTTCAGGTGAGCGATGTGATGGCTTTACAGCCCATTCCCTCAGACAGGTTGCGGTGAGCCGTACACAAGGAGTGCATTTCCCTTAGGATAAATCCGGTTTTCACGTCTTTCTTCCTCACTGGTCGAGCTCACTTTGGCAAGATGACGCCACTTCCACTTGGCGCCAACAACGCAGCTCCTCCTCTCTGAAAAGAAGCGGCGCTCACCTAATACGTCAGATGTAACAGTATCATATAGTAGTGAAGGCTTGTTCACATGGGAGTCAAAATCATGCACAAGCAAGCCATGCAAAAAAATTGCGGTAACTCGCTGGAAAATCGCATAAATGGATGATTTTCCACGATTAAGTCCTGAGCTCAATTAGCATCGAAATCACCCATTCACTCGATCAGGAGCTGCGCGTTGCTGAAAAAAGCACTGCTGCTCCGAGAGGAGAGAGCGAGATGAAGGGAAGCCCCGCGAGGCTTCCTTTCATCTCAGCGGGGATGCTGGAGAACCCCACCATCCCTGCTGCTGGGGAATCCCTCCATCTCTCCTGCAGGGGAACCCCACCATCCCTGTTTCTGGGGAATGCCTCCATCTCTTTTGCCGGCTGGCTGGCATAGCCTCCCATAGGAGTCTATGCAGGCTTCTGCGATTTTCTGTCATAAGATAGGTCAAGAAGACCTATTCATTAACGCAGCAGGGAATTTCAGTCATCTTTTTGGTGTGATTTTTTTTTTTTTTCTGGCGTGGCTACAAATCGTTCACCTGAGTGTTTCCATAGGAAAACATTGGTTCTATTAGTCACAATTTTTTGACGCATGTAACTTAGCTGCAGAAAGTCGTCAGTGTGAATGAGGCCTGAGGGAGAGAAATGAGAGAGGAGGCTGCTAGCAACACAGAACCCCCATTACAACAGCACAGAAGAGGAAACAAGTGGATGAGGGTCTGCAGCCCGCCGGCCGTTCTAGCCGGAGACCTTCCTTTTGATCTTTCCCGGGAGCTGTCTTGCAGATCAACTAGTTAATAGACTTCTCAACCACTAATGGTCCCATCAGCTTATTACTTTGGACAGACGTCCCACTTATCAGATCCACATCCCAACCTTCCTCCAAGAGCTGCACTCCTTCTCTAGAAATAACATCATTATGAAACCACTTTCCGCCCCTCATGGCTAATGATTTCCGTCTTGTAACACAGATTCGTGGTAAAAAAAAAGTAGTTTTGAAAGCGCTGCGCTCTCCCATTACGCTCCTATCGAGGTTACAAGCTACTTGAACCCACTAATTAAATCAACATCTTGTTCAAATCACTTTTGTATGCTGCAAACTGTTTTAAGCATGAATCTACTGAGAAAATATACCTGAGGTGAAAAAGTCACACTAATTTTCGATAGCGTAACGTTTCTACTTTGGAACGTAAAACATAGAGAGGTTGGAAGCGTCTTTGTGTTTTCTTTTCGCCTGTTGAACTGAAATTGATTATTTCTGGCAAGGGGGAGATGTAGAACGGTGCTCAATGGGAGAACGTCATACAGGCGGTATCACGGTATAGGCATCAGTAAACCCCTGCACTGGAATGTGGGTGGGTGGGGGGGGATTTACCAACAAAGTGAAAAGTTCAAGTGTGAGGGGGTATATAGCGGCGGATCAGCCATGAAGTTTCGCTGATCAGATTGAAGTAACGTAAGGAAAGTAACTGTCTGTTCGATTGTAATGGGTCGCAATATATTTGTACATTTGGACTGTGTTAGTAACCGAATGCACTCCAAGCCAAAATACAGAAAATAGAAAAAAAATCACAAAAAAAAACCACGTAACTCCATCCAAATTCAGCCGAGCTGAATGTCATTTCCAGTTTATCCGAGTGTCATTTTCTGTTGGCTGATCCCATAGATCTTTAAAGGGGTTGTCAGGCCTTCTGAAAATCAAACTCAAGGGGGTCATCAGAAAATGAACTCTTGTATAAGGTAATTTTTTATGTTAAACATGTTTAACATTTTTTTGTGATTTTTTTATTTTTTTTTTAACTTAATTTAATTTAATTTTTTAATATCACAACTAGAGATGAGCGAACGTACTCGTCCGAGCTTGATACTCGTTCGAGTATTAGCGTGTTCGAGATGCTCGTTACTCGTAACGAGCACCACGCGATGTTCTGGTTACTTTCACTTTCATCTTTGAGACGTTAGCGCGCTTTTCTGGCCAATTGAAAGACAGGGAAGGCATTACAACTTCCCCCTGCGACGTTCAAGCCCTATACCACCCCCCTGCAGTGAGGGGCTGGCGAGATCAGGTGTCACCCGAGTATAAAAATCGGCCCCTCCCGCGGCTCGCCACAGATGCGTTGTGACAGAGATCAGGGACAGTGGTATCGTGTTGGAGCTGCTGTAGGGAGAGTGTTAGGAGTTAGTGTAGGCTTCAAGAACCCCAATGGTCTTTCTTAGGGCCACATCTAAGCGTGTGCAGTACTGTGGAGGCTGCCTTTTGCAGTGGTGCACAATTTTTTTTTTTTGCTATATCGGCCGTGCAGAGCATTGCGCCCTGCAGTAATACTACAGGGACAGAAGTGGTGGTTAGGCAGGGAGAGTGTTAGGAGTGAGTGTAGGCTTCAAGAACCCCAACGGTCCTTCTTAGGGCCACATCTAACCGTGTGCAGTACTGTGGAGGCTGCTGTTAGGAGTGTTGCACATTTTTTTTTTTCCCAAATCGGCCGTGCAGAGCATTGCGCCCTGCAGTAATACTACAGGGACAGAATTGTGTAGGCAGGGCCAGAAGACATATATTATAGATTGAATATAGTCAGTGGGCCTTTCCTTTAAAAAAAAGGGCAAAAAGTTCTATTTGTCCTGCCTCTGTCAGTCCTCAGCGTTTTGGGTACGTGTGTGCTGGGTGGAGAACATTAAAAAAATCATACACAGCCAGCTAAGTTTAACAGCAGGCTTGCGCCAATTTATTTCCTGGCTGGGAAATCACCGCTCTGCTGCAGTTAATAACACTGCAGTTCTGTGACACATTTGCAGGGCCACAACACATTTATTATTGATTGAATATAGTCAGTGGGCCTTTCCTTTAAAAAAAAACGGCAAAAATTCTATTTGGCCTGCCTCTGACAGTCCTCAGCGTTCTGGGTACGTGTGTGCTGGGTGGAGAACGTAAACAAAAATCATACGCAGCCAGCTAAGTTTAACAGCAGGCTTGCGCCAATTTATTTCCTGGCTGGGAAATCAAATCACTGGTAATACAGCATGCTGAGGGGTAGGGGTAGGCCTAGAGGACGTGGACGCGGCCGAGGACGCGGAGGCCCAAGTGAGGGTGTGGGCACAGGCCGAGCTACTGATCCAGGTGTATCGCAGCCGACTGCTGCGCGATTAGGAGAGAGGCACGTTTCTGGCGTCCCCACATTCATCGCACAATTAATGGGTCCACGCGGGAGACCTTTATTAGAAAATGAGCAGTGTGAGCAGGTCCTGTCATGGATGGCAGAAAGTGCTTCGAGCAACCTATCGTCCACCCATAGTTCTGCGCCGTCCACTGCTGCAAGTCCGAATCCTCTGTCTGCTGCTCCTCCTTCCTCCCAGCCTCCTCACTCCACTACAATGACACATGCTCAGGAGCGGGAAGACTCCCAGGAACTGTTCTCGGGCCCCTGCTCAGATTGGGCAGCAGTGGTTCCTCTCCCACCAGAGGAGTTTATCGTCACTGATGCCCAACCATTGGAAAGTTCCCGGGGTCCGGGGGATGAGGCTGGGGACTTCCGGCAACTGTCTCAAGACCTTTCAGTGGGTGAGGAGGCCGATGACGATGAGACACAGTTGTCTATCGGTGAGGTAGTAGTAAGGGCAGTAAGTCCGAGGGAGGAGCGCACAGAGGATTCTGAGGAAGAGCAGCAGGACGATGAGGTGACTGACCCCACCTGGTTTGCAACGCCTACTCAGGACAGGTCTTCAGAGGGGGAGGCAAGGGCAGCAGCAGGGCAGGTTGCAAGAGGCAGTGCGGTGGCCAGGGGTAGAGGCAGGGCCAGACCGAATAATCCACCAACTGTTTCCCAAAGCGCCCCCTCGCGCCATGCCACCCTGCAGAGGCCAAGGTGCTCTAAGGTCTGGCAGTTTTTCACAGAGACGCCTGACGACCGACGAACAGTGGTGTGCAACCTTTGTCGCGCCAAGATCAGCCGGGGAGCCACCACCAACAGCCTCACCACCACCAGCATGCGCAGACATATGATGGCCAAGCACCCCACAAGGTGGGACGAAGGCCGTTCACCACCTCCGGTTTGCACCGCTGCCTCTCCCCCTGTGCCCCAACCTGCCACTGAGATGCAACCCCCCTCTCAGGACACAGGCACTACCGCCTCATGGCCTGCACCCACACCCTCATCTCCGCTGTCCTCGGCCCCATCCACCAATGTCTCGAACCGCACCGTCCAGCCGTCGCTAGCGCAAGTGTTTGAGTGCAAGCGCAAGTACGCCGCCACGCACCCGCACGCTCAAGCGTTAACCGTCCACATAGCCAAATTTATCAGCCTTGAGATGCTGCCGTATAGGGTTGTGGAAACGGAGTCTTTCAAAAGTATGATGGTGGCGGCGGCCCCGCGCTACTCAGTTCCCAGTCGACACTACTTTTCCCGATGTGCCGTCCCAGCCCTGCACGACCACGTCTCCCGCAGGATTGTACATGGTTACTGCCAAGGTCCACTTAACAACGGACACGTGGACAAGCACAGGCGGCCAGGGCCACTACATCTCCCTGACGGCACATTGGGTGAATTTAGTGGAGGCTGGGACAGAGTCAAAGCCTGGGACCGCTCACGTCCTACCCACCCCCAGAATTGCGGGCCCCAGCTCGGTGGTGGTATCTGCGGCGGTGTATGCTTCCTCCACTAAAGCACCCTCCTCCTCTTCCTCCGCAACCTCTGTCTCGCAATCTAGATGTGTCAGCAGCGGCAGGACGTCGCCAGCAGTCGGTGTCGCGCGGCGTGGCAGCACAGCGGTGGGCAAGCGTCAGCAGGTCGTGCTGAAACTACTCAGCTTAGGAGATAAGAGGCCCACGGCCCACGAACTGCTGCGGGGTCTAACAGAGAAGACCGACCGTTGGCTTGCGCCGCTGAGCCTCCAACCGGGCATAGTCATGTGTGACAACGGGCGTAACCTGGTGGCGGCTCTGCAGCTCGGCAGCCTCATGCACGTGCCATGCCTGGCCCACGTCTTTAATTTGGTGGTTCAGCACTATCTGAAAAGCTACCCACGCTTGTCAGACCTGCTCGTAAAGGTGCGCCGGCTCTGCGCACATTTCCACAAGTCCCACACGGACGCTGCCACCCTGCGCACCCTGCAACATCGGTTTAATCTGCCAGTGCACCGACTGCTGTGCGATGTGCCCACACGGTGGAACTCTACGCTCCACATGTTGGCCAGGCTCTATGAGCAGCGTAGAGCTAGAGTGGAATACCAACTCCAACATGGGCGGCGCAGTGGGAGTCAGCCTCCTCAATTATTTTCAGAAGAGTGGGCCTGGTTGGCAGACATCTGCCAGGTCCTTGGAAAGTTTGAGGAGTCTACCCAGGTGGTGAGCGGCGATGCTGCAATCATTAGCGTCACCATTCCTCTGCTATGCCTCTTGAGAAGTTCCCTGCAAAGCATAAAGGCAGATGCTTTGCGCTCGGAAACGGAGGCGGGGGAAGACAGTATGTCGCTGGATAGTCAGAGCACCCTCCTGTCTATATCTCATCGCGTTGAGGAGGAGGAGGAGGAGCATGAGGAGGATGAGGAGGAGGGGGAAGAGACAGCTTAGCCCACTGCTGACGGTACCCATGCTGCTTGCCTGTCATCCTTTCAGCGTGTATGGCCTGAGGAGGAGGAGGAGGATCCTGAAAGTGATCTTCCTAGTGAAGACAGCCATGTGTTGCGTACAGGTACCCTGGCACACATGGCTGACTTCATATTAGGATGCCTTTCCCGTGACCCTCGCATTGCACGCATTCTGGCCACTACGGATTACTGGGTGTACACACTGCTCGACTCACGGTATAAGGAGAACCTTTCCACTCTCATTCCCGAAGAGGAAAGGGGTTCAAGAGTGTTGCTATACCACAGGACCCTGGCGGACAAGCTGATGGTAAAATTCCCATCCGACAGCGCTAGTGGCAGAAGGCGCAGTTCCGAGGGCCAGGTAGCAGGGGAGGTGCGGAGATCGAGCAGCATGTACAGCACAGGCAGTGCAACACTCTTTAAGGCCCTGGACAGCTTTATGGCTCCCCAGCAAGACTGTGTCACCGCTCCCCAATCAAGGCTGAGTCGGCGGGAGCACTGTAAAAGGATGGTGAGGGAGTACGTAGCCGATCGCACGACCGTCCTCCGTGACGCCTCTGCCACCTACAACTACTGGGTGTCGAAGCTGGACACGTGGCCTGAACTCGCGCTGTATGCCCTGGAGGTGCTTGCTTGTCCTGCGGCTAGCGTCTTGTCAGAGAGGGTGTTTAGTGCGGCTGGGGGAATCATCACAGATAAGCGTACCCGCCTGTCAACCGACAGTGCCGACAGGCTTACACTCATCAAGATGAACAAAGCCTGGATTTCCCCAGACTTCTCTTCTCCACCAGCGGACAGCAGCGATACCTAAGCAATACGTAGGCTGCACCCGCGGATGGAAGCATCGTTCTCTCTCACCATCCAAAACGGGGACATTTCTGCTTCATCAATCTGTGTATAATATTCCTCCCCCTCCTCCTGCTCCTCCTCCTGAAACCTCACGTAATCACGCCGAACGGGCAATTTTTCTTAGGGCCACAAGGCTCACTCATATAATTTTTCTAAACAATTTTTATATGTTTCAATGCTCTTAAAAGCGTTGAAACTTTAACTTGAACCAATTTTTCGTTACACTGGGCTGCCTCCAGGCCTAGTTACCACTTAAGCCACATTAACCAAAGCGATTAATGGGTTTCACCTGCCATCTTGGTTGGGCATGGCCAATTTTTTCTGAGGTACATTAGTACTGTTGGTACACCAATTTTTTTGGGCACTCACCTACAGTGTAATCATAGTAATTTCTATGTTCTTCGCCTGCACTCATGGTACAGAAAGGTGTGTGGGGTTGGCCTACACTTTAGCTACATAAATGTAACTGGGGCCTTGTCTATACTGCAGCTACTGAAATGTGAAAGAGACTGTTATCTCCCTAAACTGCTGCAATGGGAATGTTACTGGGGCCTGTCTTGAGTGCTACTATTACTGAAATGGAACTAAGACTGCGCTCCCCCTATACTTCTGCTAGTGATATGTTAGTGGGGCCTGTCCCTAATGCTACCGCTGAAATGTTAATAATTCTGGGCTCTGCCTATACCGCTGCTAATAGTATGTCACTGGGGTGTGGAAACAGAGGCTTCACAAAGACATGATGGCGGCGAGGCCATTTCCCACCAACGCTGTTACTGTTAAGGTGCATATAACCACGGACACGTGTAGTGGACACATAGTGCCTCCAAAACATCCCCCTCCTCCTCCAACAATGAAAACATTCTTGGCAAATACCTTTGCATTGGTCCGTCTGGTGGCAGTCCAAGAATTTCACCTTTAAAGACACAACAAGAGAGCCCCCCCACCATCCCCCCGCCACGGCCCACTTAATCCTGGCCACATTCCGAAAACCAACTACATAAAACCACGCTACCAGGTCCGCAGTCACCACCACATTACCACCAACGAGGTTACTGTTAAGGTGCATATAACCACGGACACGTGGAGAGGACACGTAGTGCCTCAAAAACATCCCCCCGCCACGGTCCACTTAATCCTGGCCACATTCCGAAAACCAACTACATAAAACCGCGCTACCAGGTCCGCAGTCACCACCACATTACCACCAACGAGGTTACTGTTAAGGTATATATTACCAGTCAGACTGGGGCATGCAGTGTGGGCCGAAGCCCACCTGCATTAAGCATGACATTACTACCTCAGCTGTGTTGGGCAATGCAATGGGATATATTTATGTACCGCCGGTGCGTTCCAGGGAGCCACCCATGCTGTGGGTGCACACGTAATTCCCATTGCGGAGTTGGACCTGGCTGTGACTATTTATAAAAAACCGCGGTCTGACTGGGGCATGCAGACACCTTGACAGAATGAATAGTGTGTGGCACATAGGTTCCCCATTGCTATGCCCACGTGTGCAGCTCCTGATGGAGGTGGCACAGGATTGGATTTCTCATTGCTTCTGTACAGCATTGTGGACTATCGGCCCGCCCCTTTTATGGGGGGGTCGCTGCCTAGCCATGCCAACCCTCTGCAGTGTGTGCCTGCTTTTCCTCTGGCAGACGCCCTTATAAATAGACATGAGGGTGGTGTGGCATGAGGGCAGCTGAAGGCTGGGCAGGGACAATTTGGTGTACGCTGTGGACACTGTCGTGCGGGGGGGGGGGGGGGGTTGGTCAGCATGTAAGCCAGGAGAAGTGGCAGTGGAGTGTCATGCAGGCAGTGATTGTGCTTTGTTGGAGGTAGTGTGGTGCTTAGCTAAGGTATGCATTGCTAATGAGGGCTTTTCAGAAGTAAAAGTTGTTGGGGGGGGGGGGGGGCCCACTCTTGCCGCTATTGTGGCTTAATAGTGGGACCTGTGAACTTGAGATGCAGCCCAACATGTAGCCCCTCGCCTGCCCTATCCGTTTCTGTGTCGTTCCCATCACTTTCTTGAATTGCCCAGATTTTCACACATGGAAACCTTAGCGAGCATCGGCGAAATACAAAAATGTTCTGGTCGCCCATTGACTTCAATGGGGTTCGTTACTCGAAACGAACCCTCGAGCATCGCGATAATTTCGTCCCGAGTAACGAGCACCCGAGCATTTTGGTGCTCGCTCATCTCTAATCACAATCTATATTTAAAAACACTGAAATACTGAAATCCTGCAGTTCTCACACTGACCACTGAGCCTAATAATAGTCTGATGCTTCCTGTTCTGTAGAGGAAACCTCTCAGCCATCATCTCATTATCATCACAGGCAGGATTACACTGAGAGGAGACACCTATATGTAGATAACACAGAACCCACCATTCACAATAGTCACAGCTCACCTCCTCCCCTCCCTGTACAGACAGGATTACACTGAGAGGTGACACCTATATATAGATAACACAGGACCCACCATTCACAATAGTCACAGCTTACCTCTTCCCCTCCCTGTACAGACAGGATAACACTAAGAGGTGACACCCCTTTATATAGATAACACTGGATCTGCCATTCATAATACTCACAGCTCGCCTCCTCCTCTCCCTGTACAGACAGGATTACACTGAGAGGTGACACCTATATTTAGATAACACAGGGTCCACCATTCATAATAGTAACAGCTCACCTCCTCCCCTCCCTGTACAGTCAGGATTACACTGAGAGGAGACACCTATATATAGAAAACACAGGATCCACCATTCACAATAGTCACAGCTTACCTCCTCCCCTCCCTGTACAGACAGGATTACACTTAGAGGTGACACCTATATATAGATAACACAGGATCCACCATTCACAATAGGTGATATCACAGCTCACCTCCTCTCCCTCACTGCACAGGTCACAAAGCATGCCCACAACACTCTCCAACAGAAGTCAGTGGGTGCCTCTTGTTTATTGTGCCTAGTGCATGAGGCTCCCAGAAAGAATAAAGCTGTTAAAGGCTTTGTTCCAAGATAGACTTTTATGAGTTATCGATAGAAAAAGTGATAAGTGAATGTGTGAGAATGGGGGTCCCGTGTGCCCCTCCTGTGTAGCTGCAAGGATGCTTTTCCTACCCGTAGTGACATCAGATTGAATGTAGAGATAGTCACACATGCATGGCTGCTATTCATTTAATTTCAATAGGGCGGATGTGTAGTGAGACAAGGCGTCCTACAGGCTAGTCAATAGAGTCAACAAGTCCTGAATCCTCGCTACGAGCCCTTAAAGGGACATAGGAGGCATTCTGCAAGAGAAAGACACTGTCTTTCCCTGAATATCGGGCTAAATCTAATCTGCCCGCCCGCACAACCTCCTGATTGGTTGCTTGTTATTAAATACCCTGATTGGTAGAGTGGTTGAAGTTGAGCCAAGCGCGGGAAAGTGAACTGGGTGGAGGAGGAAATGAGTCAGGGGAGAGGAGAAAGTGTGGGAAATAACAGGAAGTGAGAGGGTTAGTTGGAGGAGGAGGAAGAAGAAGAGAGAAGCAGCAGTGTGAGGAGCTGCAGCAACTAACCAAGTCCCCGGAGGTCAGGAGTTGGAGGAAGGTGTCGGGAGCACCTTTGGGAGGTGTCTGGAGTGAGAAGATGGAAGACAGCACCCGAAGTGGGAACAAAGGTTTTTTTTTAGCCCTGTGGAAAAGAACCAGAGTCAGGGAAGGCCCCGTGGGAGCTGAATGAAAAAGGGTACTTCTCAACTGTGAGTGTAACTCGCCCCTGCGTAATTAGGAAACAGTGGGAGTAACGTCAACTCTACACTAGGTACTCCACATTTCCACAAATAACCATCCAAAGCAACCTCCAGATAACTGAGACTGGCGGGCTTATCTTTCCTAAGAGCGAGAGTGAAAGAATTAATGTGTGCTATCCTTGATAACAGAGAATCTGCTGAAGTTAATGTTGATTGGAAATCTGCAAAGTGTGAACTGTTTATTTACTCTTTCCAAACCCTGAGTAAACTGTGTACCTTCGCTTTACCACTATCTACATGGACTGGTCTGGTTATTTTCCCCATTGCAAACACGTGTCAACCCCTAAAGGTACTGGCGTCACGATCTGACACTACATGAACTGCATAGAAGTATATTGCAATTCCCTACTGCACTAGTAGCCATTTTAGTCGGAGTAGCCACCATTGTGACCACGTTAGCACATCCACTCAGGCTAGCTCTGCCCCTCCTGCTCGCTGCAGATGGAAACAGCCAAGTGCTTGTACTCTGCTATCTCCACAGTCCCACTGAAAATAAATGGAGACTTGCTCCATTAAATCTTTTCCTTACTGTGGATTACTGCAGTGAGCCCCCAGTGAGGAGGAACACTGATGGATAAGTGATAAGTCTATCTTGGTATAATCCCTTCAACTGCAGTCCAGGCAAGATGGCTGCCAAACCCCCATAGTCATGTATAGACAGGAGAATAAAAAAAATCTACAAATAGAAAATAAAAACAGATTAAAAGAATGTGAAATGTTTAATTATCTGTTTATAATTAGTAAACAATATATAAGTGATGCATCCCTCACCCCCTGTTATGGGATACCATTTAGTGCCACTGTAACATTGTGTACCTTCGCTTTACCACTATCTACATCGACTGGTCCGGTTATTTTCCGCACTGCAAACGCGTGTCTCCCCCCCTTCCCCCAAAGGTACTGGCGTCACGATCTGACACTACATGAACTGCATAAAAGTATATTGCAATTCCCTACTGCACTAGTAGCCATTTTAGTCGTTAACAGCTGTCTTTTCATAGTTTTGAACTCCAAAAGTGCAATTTGGGATGCAAAAATAATGACCATAGATGTTCCCTTAATAATATTCTTCACACACCTCTTTGAATGCCGCGAGCTAACTAAGGAGGCGGCGCATGACTGGGAACAGGTATAGCAGGGGTTAAGTAGAGCGAGCAAAAAGGGGGGTGGAGTTTAGACAGGAAGAGAAAGGGTGGGGGGAGAGCGGAAGGAGCTCAGTCGTGAGACAAGAAGAGACGGGAGAAGACTGGAGAAGAGACAGCAGCAGAAAGAAGATTGCAAAGGGCGAAAAGCGTTTCCAGAAGAGGGGAGAAGAAGTGCGAAAAGGGAAGGAGTATCCAGCAGAAGAGGAGAAGCGGCGAAGAAATACCTGCAAGCGGCGTGGAAGAGGAGAAGGCAACCGCGTCCGGCGATCCAGAAGTCCCAAGATCGGAGGATGGAGGAGCTGCGAGCCCAGATTCGGGAGGCGATCCAGACGGACGGCGCGGAATGGCTGGAGGAGATCCTCGCAAGCTGCAGATCGGGGTCGGAGTCCGGAAGGCCAGTCGGGCCGGCAGCAGCTTTACCGGCGGCTGCCGAGGGAGCGGAACAGCTGGGGGATGCCGGGCGAGGCCGCCCGAGGAGAAGACGGAACCCCCCTGCGAGGCTCAGTCCGAGCCCCGCCGCCAAGAGGGTCGGCCGCAGGAGCGGCCGCAGCGGGGAGATGTTGCAGGGCGCGGGACGCGCCACGAGGGCGGAGGCGCGAAATTCGAATCGCGCGGCGGTTGGAGCGACCGCGGAGGAGCAGCGGGAACAGCCGGGCGGCAGTCCGCAAAACAGCAGAGGGGCACCGGCAGCATCAAGCAGGGGCTCCGGGTCCAGGAGCCAGCGCGCAGTCGGGCGCACGGCAGCAGGAGACACCGGCAGCATGGAGCAGCAAAGGAGGCACGTGCCACGTGCAGACGCATGGCGGGAAGGCAGGCAAGATGGCGGCAGAGCAAGGCAGCAGCGCCAGGTACCGGGGAGGAGGGGGGGAGGAGCGTCCTCAGAGGGCCAGGTGGCCAGGCATTTAAATCCATTACCCGGGAGGTATAACCCTGGGGGGGGGGGAGGGATAGGGGATACAGCCCGGCCACCAGCTCTACCGGCAGTGCAGCCACCAGGGCAGGGAGCGCTCAGGGAGTTAGGGAAAGTGGGGAGATTATAGGAGAAGCGGGGATCCCATTTGTTTCCCTTGTCCCGGAGGGTCCATCGGCCGGGTCTTATGCGAGTCACCCTATACATGAGCAACGACATAGCCGGTATGTAACTTACATCCCGCCCGCTGGCACCGGGTACATAGTCAGCACCCAGACCCGTGAGCATAGCGGTCGCGCGGCTCACAGATACCACCTTCCACAGCAGCAAGCGATAGCGGCCCCTAGCTCACAGAGACTTTGTTATGTCAACCCACGTTTCGTGGTGGCAACATCGTCAGGTGGGGGGGATTCCTCACAGGGCTACGCCAGTCGCGCAAGCGGCAACAGGCAAGGTTTGGGTGCCAAGCGTAGACAACGCGAGAGAGCTAGGAGGGCAAGGTATCAGCAAAGGCGTGAGAATGAGCTTGCGAGAGTAGGAGCGCAAGCAAGCGAGAGCATAAGGAGGCCGAGCGGAGAGTCTCTGGGCGACGGATCCAGGAGTCCAGGTGTACGGCACCACCAGGATACTTACCGCCATGCGGAACCTCCGCCAACACCTTCAACAAACAGGCACAACATACGCCACAGGAGGCGGGATACACCCCCGGGACGGCCAGAGCGGGGCCACCTTATGATAGCGGGAGGATATGCGACAAACGACGCTCCGCATGTGAGTTCGCGGCAGCCATCGAGCAGCAGAGGCAGGAGCCCTGGGAGAAGGACGGCAGGGACCTCGCCCTTGGCGATGCCGGAGGACGGTCGTGCCGGTGAGTCAGACTGTTTAAATGCTTGGAAAAATGTAATGGATCCCGCCAAGGTGGCGGAGAAAAACGATTTGGTGTTAGTATTAAAATCGGTTTTGAGTAAAATGGATAAAAAAGAGGTTTTATCGGTGTCCTGTGGATCCCCGGGGGGCGCGGGCCCACCCGTGGGGCAGGAGGGTGGCTTAACAGCCAGAGGTGAAGTGGACCCGATGGAAGGGTTGAGATACGCAGACTCGTTGTTCTGCGGGGTTGCCCCCTTGGGGGTCGGTGTGTCGGATGATCTTCTCGATAAGATCCGGAAAGGTGTCTATGTGGATATATGGTCTCTGTTGTCTCCGGACCATGTGACGGTGGATAAAGAGAGGGTGTCGGATCGTGTGGATAAAAAATCGAAGGTCGCTAAGACTTTCTGTAATTGGGTTCAAGCGTTTACGGTTTTGGCGTACGTTACATGCCAACAGTACCCTAAGAAAGGTCCCGAGATGTTGGTCTATCTTAACACCATTTTCAGTGCATATAAGTTGCACGGAGGCACCGCGTGGTGGCGCTACGACGAGGACTTTCGTCGGCGCGTGTCGGGTACGGCCGTGAGTTGGGCGACAAAAGCGACCGATGTATGGTTGCAACTCATTTTAGCCCAACGCCCGCAGAAACCTACCTTTCAAGGGGGGGCCGCGGGGGGCGGGCAACAGCCCCCTGCGGCCTCTCCGCGGCAAAACGGGTCATGCTGGCTCTATAATGAGGGCCACTGTCGGTTTTTCGCGACGTGCAAGTTTAGGCACGAATGTTCGGTCTGCGGAGGACAACACTCCGCGGTGCGCTGCTTCAAAAAACAGAGACTGCCAGTCACCGGGGGCGGTGCCAGTGGAGCACCGAACCCCGGTGAAAAGCAAGTACCTCTTCCAGTGGCTCGACAGATACCACAGGAGGGAGGAAGCAAGAATCCTTAGGCAAGGTTTTACCGACGGTTTTTTAATCCCCTTTTCATTTCAACCTGCTTCCACCTTGTGCGCAAATTTAAAGTCGGCCCTGGATAATATAGTATTGGTAAGAGAAAAGGTCAACAAAGAGGTGTCGGCGGGCCGCATGGCGGGCCCCTTCGACGAACCACCGTTCGCGAACTTGCGGGTCTCACCGTTGGGGCTAGTCCCTAAGAAAGAGGCGGGCAAGTTCCGATTGATCCATCATCTATCCTTCCCAAAAGGGGAGTCGGTAAATGATGGCATTACAAAGGAACAAGCATCGGTGGTTTATGCGTCATTTGATCAGGCGGTCGCTTTGGTCAGAGCAGCGGGTAAGCGGGCACAGTTAGCGAAAGCCGACATTGAGTCGGCTTTTCGGCTACTTCCAATTCACCCTGAGTGTTTCCACTTGTTGGGTTGCAAGGTAGATAACCAGTTCTTTTATGATATGTGTCTGCCGATGGGCTGCTCGATTTCGTGCTATTACTTCGAGCTTTTCAGTTCATTCCTGGAATGGATGCTCAGGTTCGAAACGGGCATCACATCGGTGACGCACTACCTTGACGATTTTCTGTTTATCGGTACGCATCGGGCACCTGCGAGTTTTTGTTACGCACATTTCGGTCATTGATGCAGGAGGCGGGGGTCCCGTTGTCTGAGGAAAAGACCATGGGCCCGGTGACAAGGTTAACGTTCCTAGGAATCGAGATCGACACCGAGGAAATGGTTTTTAGATTACCGATCGAAAAAATTGCCCGCCTCCGGCAGACGGTTAACGATGTCGTACGGTGTAAAAAAGTTACGCTGCGCCAAATACAGGTCCTCTTCGGTTTATTGAACTTTGCGTGCAAAGTGATACCCATGGGTCGCGTTTTTTCACGGAGGCTGTCGCTAGCGACGGTGGGTGTATAGGAGCCGCATCATTTTATTAGAGTCACGCCCGGGATTCGAGGGGATTTACACACATGGAAAATCTTCTTGGAAGCGTTCAATGGGCAGGTGGTGTGCCCTAAGGAAGAGTGGTCGGGTACAGGTCTTAGCCTGTCCGCGGACGCTGCAGGGTCTACCGGATTTGGGGTTATTTTCCGGAACCACTGGTGCAGGGAACCATGGCCAGTATCCTGGATAACTAAGCGGTGGAATCAAAACATTACTTTATTGGAGTTTTTCCCGTTGGTGGTGGCTGTGGAACTATGGGGTGAGGAGTTACAAGATCACAAAGTGTGTTTTTGGTCTGATAATGCTGCGGTGGTGCACATTATTAATCGGCAGTCTTCATCTTCCCCACCGGTGTTGGCACTCGTGAGACATGTGGTCTTGAGATGTTTACAGCGTAATATATATTTACGGTCAAAGCATGTGCCGGGATATAAAAATGTGGCAGCTGACGCGCTCTCTCGTTCGCAGATGGAGCGGTTCAGAGAGCGGCACCCTCAGGCGGATGCGTTGGGAGTACGCTGCCCGCTTTTCTTGTGGGATCTGGCAGAACAGAGCTGCTGAAGCTTGTCGAGTCATCCGTGGCAGTGGGAACCTGGAAAAACTATAATGCGGTGTGAAAAAAATGGTTGTGTTGTACGGATGGCAGGGTAGCTGGGGGCGAGAGGGCCCGGTCAGCTACCCTGGATATGTTAGCGTCCCTACGGGCGGGACGGGCGTCGGTGGACGCGGCGAAAAAGCATCTTGCGGGCGTCGCTTTTTTGCTAAAGTTGCACGGGTTCAGAGACGTGACAAAAGAGTTCGTTTTTCGCCAGATAGTGCGCGGGTGGAAGAAAGAAAAGGCCGGCTCTGATGCCCGCCGCCCGATTACTTACCGGTTGTTGTGCAAGTTATTGGACACTTTGGAGGTCACGTGTTGCAACGGGTACGAGGTTTTACTGTTTAGGACGGCGTTCTTGCTGGCATTTTTTGCGGCGCTCAGGATCGGCGAGTTAGTCCCGAAGAGCAAGTTTATGCCGGGAGGTCTTATGTTTGACGATGTGGTACCGGTAGACGACGGGCTACGGGTCAGGATTAAAAAATCAAAAACCGACGTTTTCGGTAGAGGTGAGTGGGTGCCGATCTCGCGGCTAGGCGCAGTTTGGTGCCCAGTAGATACGGTAGCCAGTTACATGGCAACAAGGCCGGCGGGGGAGCAGTTTTTGGTTCACGCATCCGGCCTCCCCCTCACCAGGTTTCAGGTAACGGCGGGGTTAAAGTCGGCTTTGAGGTCTGTGGGCCTCGATCCGAAGGAATTCGGAACCCACTCCTTCAGAATCGGTGCGGCCACGTCGGCAGATGCGGGTGGAATGAACGAAGACGGGTTAAAACGGCTTGGGAGATGGAAGTCCCAGGCATATAAGTCTTATGTGCGACCCGATCTGGCGGTGGTAGATTTAAGTTAGGGCCAAAAGGCCCCTCGTTTTTCTTTAAATGTGAGGCAGTGTCCTTCAAGTTGGTTGCCCTTGTTTTGTTTTTTCTTGTTTTTTATTTGCAGCAGCAGAACCGTGGAAGGTACACATAGTCGGGCATTCCTATATTCACTGGGCACAAAGGAGGGCAGCAGTACGCCCGTTGGGATCGGAGCTAGGCCTACCCGGAACATCCGTAACCTGGCACGGAGTCCGGGGGCTAAGATGGCCCGACATGTGGAAGCTGGTGGTGGACATAGCCAGAAGTACCCCCCGGAAAGTGGTGTTGGTGGTTCACGCCGGGGGGAATGATCTCGGGAAAGCAAAGACACGAGACCTGTTGGTCATCATGAAGCAGGACTGACTGCGTTTTCGGGAATGTTTTAACGAATGCATCATTGTGTGGTCGGACATTGTCGCGAGGAGGCTCTGGAATGGAGCGAGGAGCCTGGAAGCGGTGGATAGAGCCAGGAGGCTGATTAACATGCGGATGTCGCAGTTCGTTCACTCTATCGGAGGGGTGGCGGTGCGCCATTGGGAGCTGGAAGAGAAGGAAAAGGGGGCATTGAGGAGGGACGGTGTTCACCTCAATGATGTAGGGTTGGATACGTTCCTATCCGGCTTGCAGGATGGGGTTGAGAAAGCTTTAGCTCGGGTTGGTGGGGTGGGGACGGAATGAGCCGTAGTAACGCGGCACATCCCGTGTGGCCCGGATTTTTTGTCCATGCTGTGAGGAAGTAGAGGAGGGTTTGCAAGCCGAAGGAACGGGGCTTACAAACGTCCTCAGTGGACTGTTTACGGACTTTAAAGTTTTAGCATACGGACAGCATGGACAGTTTTTCAATAAAGTTTTTCAAGAAAGTTTTTTCAATAAAGTTTTTGATATTCGTTAATAAATAAAAGCTGTGGCCTACCCCACAATTGGCAGAAACAAGAAGTTGTAAGTATTGGTTATTTAGTAGATAAGTGAGCGGGTAAAGGATTGAGAGTGTTCCCAGTCTTGAATGCCGCGAGCTAACTAAGGAGGCGGCGCATGACTGGGAACAGGTATAGCAGGGGTTAAGTAGAGCGAGCAAAAAGGGGGGTGGAGTTTAGACAGGAAGAGAAAGGGTGGGGGGAGAGCGGAAGGAGCTCAGTCGTGAGACAAGAAGAGACGGGAGAAGACTGGAGAAGAGACACCCACCCACCCGCCCTGGAGGGATAGGGGAGAGGTGGGACGGTTATGAAGGACTATCGTTGGAAGTTGTCACAGCTGTTTGGCCCGGATTTTTTGTCCATGCTGTGAGGAAGTAGAGGAGGGTTTGCAAGCCGAAGGAACGGGGCTTACAAACGTCCTCAGTGGACTGTTTACGGACTTTAAAGTTTTAGCATACGGACAGCATGGACAGTTTTTCAATAAAGTTTTTCAAGAAAGTTTTTTCAATAAAGTTTTTGATATTCGTTAATAAATAAAAGCTGTGGCCTACCCCACAATTGGCAGAAACAAGAAGTTGTAAGTATTGGTTATTTAGTAGATAAGTGAGCGGGTAAAGGATTGAGAGTGTTCCCAGTCTAGTCCAGCCTGGAAGGACAGATCCAATTTCTCCTTTGGCTCAGGAACGCTCACATATATGTATGTTAATGGTTGTATTTAATATATATGGAACATAACATTTATTCATCGTTTCCCGTTATAATCTACTTAAAACCCAGCTGCGATTTTTAAAGACACAGAATAAAAAGTGTTCATGGTTAATAAATCTTACACAGTTTAATCCACTGAGTCGTTAACTACTAATTACCGTTTCTACAGAACGTAAGGTTCGAAAAGAGATGTGAAAATAGGGCACAACCTACCAGTGTATCGGCCTAAAATGAAGACTATTTTGTTTCCTTCATGTGCACATAATCCCGTGGAATGAAGCCAAAGTGCGGTCCTGACCCGCGCCTTCCTCCCATTTACAATGAACTGATGACCTCATCCATTTATATACTAAGTGAGCTTATGAATAAGGTTAGAAAATTTAACCTCACACGGTAAATGAAAACAAATTATGAAAACTGGAATCTCACCAACTTCCTCACATCCAGCTCATGTCACTAGAGCTTGTATGGAAGTGCTCTACTGCTGGACGTAATTTATTATACTTAGGGGGAACCTGTTGAGCGGGCTGGCAGGGCAGCGGTCCAGATGAATTTGAAGGAACGGACCGCATTTCTTTACTTTTGTTCATTGTATCTTTACCAGAGTCAGCAGTTTTATATCCACTCTCTTACTTGCTTATGACCACGTAAATTCCAAGGGATCATATTGACCAGACTTCTCGTTGACCAAGTACCTCAAATACAACTACTTGATCAGAGGAGGAGGCATGTTCCTGTGTTGATCTGGACTAGAGATGGTGGAAATGTGAAGTGCTAGGTGTGATATCCATAATTGGGTTGGGTTGATTCGGATGATGAAGAAATTTGCTTTGCCTATGACCATGTGGATTCCAAGATATGTTGACCAGACTTATCGTTGGCCAAGTACCTTAGATACAATTACCTGATCACACTTGGGGCTGTATAGATCTTGACTAGAGATGGTGGAATGGGAATGCTAGGTTTGATATCCATAATTAGGTTCGGTTGATTCCAATCTCGAAGAAATTTGCTTTGCCTATGACCATGTGGATTCCAGGGTATGTTGACCAGACTTATCGTTGGCCAAGTAGCTTAGATACAGTTACCTGATCACACTTGGGGCTGTATTGATCTTGACCAGAGATGGTGGAATAGGAATGCTAGGTTTGATATCCATAATTAGGTTCGGTTGATTCCGATCTCGAAGAAATTTGCTTTGCCTATGACCACGTAGATTCCAAGGTATGTTGACCAGACTTATCCTTGACTAAGTGCCTTAGATACAATTACTTGATCACACTTTGAAGCACCTTGCAGTGTTGATCTTGACCACAGATGGTGGAACTTGACTACCAGGTTTGATATTCATAATTAGCTTGAGTTGATTCCAATCTCAAAGAAACAACAAGCATCTTGTAGAAACATTCAATACATCAGGCTTTAGATTTGGAAAATCAAGGAAGGTCAGCACCATTATAATCTCATTGGCTTTAGATGAGTCTGAATTATATTAAGGGTTCAAGTTCATCCTTGGTGAGAATATATCAAAATAAGACAGTTTAGAAAAAATGAGAAGACCGTATTCCCCCAGAGACCCAGAATCTACCAAATCATACCCACTTTGTCATGTCCTCTTGCTATCATATCATGTACTTTTTGGCCACGTGTAAGGGGGTGTGGGCTGGATGTGCAAGTTAACACTTGTTTATTTTGCTGTTTATGTTGTTGGGCTACTGTGCCTTTAACCCTCTAGTGACGCAGCCTATTTTCGGCCAAAGGACACACCGATTTTTGGTAATTTTAAGCTCTAGTTTTCAAAATCCATAACTTTTTTATTTTTCCATCAACACGGCCGCATGAGGGCTTTTTTTTGCGTGGTGACCTGTAGTCTTTATGGGTACCATTTTATATAATTTATTGTATAACATTTATTAATTTATTTTGGGAGAAAAACTACAATTGCAACAATACAAAAATTATATATATAATATTTTGGAGTGTTTTTCCACTTTTGAACAATCAAAATAGTTTTTTCTAAAAATATTTTTTTTTTTATTGCTGCATTCAAAGTCCCATAACTTTGTATTTTTCCATAGATGGAGCTTGCTTTTGTGTGTGACAGGCTGTAGTTTTTAGGACTCCCACACACTTGCGTTTTTTTTAACACTGCGATACCGCTGTGTTTTTTTTAACGCAAATGTTAATGGGACTCTCTAATGCTTATAAACACATTGCAAGTTTGTATCTTGCGATTCTGGTGCGATTCTTAGAAAGTCCCATTGACATTCGCGTTTTTAAAAAAAATGAGCGTTAAAAAAAACGCAAGTGTGTGGGAGCCCTTAGGCTGGATTCCCACACACTTGCGTTTTTTTTAACGCTCGGAAATCTCGCGGTTTGGCGGCAGCAAAAACCACGAGATTTCCGCCGAGAGAAGCGCCGCAGAAATAATAATAGTAATAATCTTTATTTGTATAGCGCCAACTTATTCCTCGGCTATGAAGCGGCCCGGCCGCTCGCTCTTCCGCTGCGGCCGGTGCTCCCATAGAGGAGAGCACGGCCGCAGCGGAAAGAAAAAAAAATGGACATGCTGCGGTTGGCAAAGCCGCGCCGCAGCCACAGTTTCGGCCGGATTAACCGCAGCGGATTGGTCGTCCCGCGTCCACATGGCTGGCTAATCCCGAGATTAGCGGCCGCAGGCGGATTTGCCGCGGCGAAATTCTGGACGGAATTTCCGCGGCAAATCCGCCCTGTGTGAACCCAGCCTTATTGGTACTATTTTGGGGTAGACATGGTTTTTCTTAGCACTATTATTGCACTTTTTTTGAAAGCATTTTTGCTCCATTTCTTAGGTTGTTTCTTTTGACCGCATAAAGAGTGTGTTTCTGATGCCGTGACGCCATGTTCATGGGTTTAGGTCACTCCTCTCAATGAAGACTGTGATTGTTCTCAGTGAGAGAAACAAAGTCATCTTGGAGATGTTGTTGTGAGCTTTTGAACCTCTCGGGGTTCTTCCTCCGGCATAATGGAACAAATCTAAAGACGTATTTATATTAAAACATATACACATGATCACATGGGAGGGCGCAGACATGGGGAACTTAATTTGGTGGGCGGTACGGAGGGCATGTAGACTCTAGGCACGAGGTGTTAGGGAATATGGAGGATGAGGAAGAAGTTCACCATCAGCACCACGGGCACGTCCGATCCATCTCTTTGGTGGTCACCGCTCACTTCTGACTTCATCATGATAATAGGGGGAGGGTGGGGCATCCTGGTGGGATTCCTGGTTCATGCTGTTGCAGAAGCCATATCTGCAGGACGTCCAGGTATGAGATCCACAGGATTGTTTCCTTGTGGAGAAAGAAGGGTCCTGACACTTTCCTGCTGGTTATAGCCTAAAACACATTCACCGCGGGGGAGTTGCCCGCACGCTCCACATAGACCAGTGGGCCCCCCGCCACATTCTGACATAACATTTGTTGCCAGGAGGTGGAAGACGGCTTCATCACTAAACACTGAAGACCCCATGAAGCCATCGCCTTACATCACTGTTCGCAGACTTCTGCAGAAAGAGCGTCGTCCCACTTTGTCGCCCGGTGTCAGGACAGATAACAACTTCAATCACTAGGGATAACATCGAAAACATTTGCGCAGAATCTTCCACACAGTTGGCGGTGGGACGTCCGCTCTGGCGGTGGATTTCTGAGGACTTCATGTGAACCTAGCACGGACTCTCCGCATCTCCACGCTTCCTGGTGGACGGACGGATGATTTTCGGTCACAGATGCAACCATTTACCTTAAAATTGCAGTCCCACCTAAAAATTGTGCGCCTGCTGGGCGGAGCTTCACCAAACTTAGTTGCCAAATGATATTGCACACTCATAACAGACCAGTAGACGGGAAAATCAAAGGCACAAAACACTCTCCTGTGTTCGTTGGCAGCCATCGTGTCTCATATCCCCCTAGTGACGACTACAGAATAAAACCTTTTGGCCCTCATTTACAAAACCGTCTAACAGTAATGCGGTCCTTGCTGCCCGTAGCGACCAATCACAGCGCAGTTTTTATATTACTTCAGCAGCTTGAGAAATGGAAGCTGCGCTGTGATTGGATGCTACGGGCAACACGGAGGTCTTACTGGTAACCGTTATGCTAAATTAAACTTTACACGGGAGTTTCACATCGGATGGGGGGGTCATCTGTAATAACCCTGTATATAAAATATTTTCAGAACACTTCTAAGATTTACCAAGTATGGAAGGCAGGAGGGAAAGCCAAGCGGCTCCTGGCCGGCCGGCGGGAGAGTCCGTATATATCGCTATATGTTTATTTTTCCATAGCTGAAATATGTAAATGCCGGAATGTTCTCCCCGGAGGACGCTGAACGTGAGATATTCCATAGTGCGGCGCGGGGACGGCATTCCACTGAGATAACAAGAAGGATGCTTACGGCCTGACATAATGCGGCTAATTACAGTATACCATTACCTCCCCTAATGCCCGTTAGACGCTGCGACTCATTAGGAATAATGCCGGCTCTGTTCGCCCGAAGAAGCATTTTCCCGTCTTCTGTGTATAAAAGGGCTTCAAAGAGAAGGTATTTTTAACCTTATTTGTTTATGTCTGTTTGCAATTTCAGACGTCGTAAAGAAGTCCGAGACTCGGCTGTAATTTACTATTATGTTTTGCAGCTACTGGCTTCCTTCGGCGGCGGGTAGTAAAGCACAGATGTTTTGGCGTGCCGGCAGACCCCCGATCCAGGACCGGCGGGGGCGGAGCCAGCAATTAGGGGGGTTGTATTGTGATAGTAAAAATAGTAATAATTACTAAGACCGGCATTTTGTACATCCGTCTTAAAGGGTTGTTCGCATCTCAGCCAGGCCATGGGGTTGGGATTACGAAGATTTTGCCTTCGATGGAAACAATGTAGCAAAGTCCACGGAGCCATTCCAGTAATCCTGACTATTCCTGGCCATGTCATGCACAAGGATGGGGCTGCAACTAGAAATAGGTGAGGGTGTAATAAGGTAGACAGAACACTCCATGCTCCCTCCACAGTGACAGTGGCTCTCAGTCCGGGTGAGCCCCACTCTCTGCAGCCAGGGGAGAGAAGAGGCGTTTGTCAGCACCTGGTGAAGGAAGGTGCAACAGGTACCCCACAGAAGGTAAAATAGCTACACCACAGGAGGGTGGTGGCACAACCAAGAGTGGGATGCAGCATACAGAAGCAACCGAAGGTACTTCAGCTTCTTCAGCACTTTTAAAGGGGTTGTCCCGTTGTAAAACTACTGACGGCCTATCCACAAGACAGGCCACCAATAGTAGATCCTCAGAGCTCTGCCACCCAGGAACCTGGCTGATCAGCTGTTTGATGGGCTGTTGCACTCCTGCACCGTGCAGGAAGCAGTCCGCTCCATTCCCACTGTAGTGGCCAACCCTGTATTACAAGCATAGTTCTCATTGAAGTGCATGGGTGTCATACCAAGCTTGACCACTGCTTTGGGAAGGCACTAGAGATGAGCGAACTTACTCGTTTAGGGCGTTTTTGCACTCGAGCACCGCTTTTTCTGAGTAACTGACTACTCGGACGAAAAGATTCGGGGGGGGGGGCGCTGGGGGGCGGGGGGGGGCGTGGTGGAGCAGGGGGTAGCAGTGGGGAACAGGGGGAGCTCTCTCTCCCCCCTCACTCCCCTCTACAATCCCCCGCTCACCCCCGGTGCCCCCTGAATCTTTTCGTCCGAGTAGTCAGTTACTCAGAAAAAGCGGTGCTCGAGTGCAAAAACACCCTAAACGAGTACATTCGCTCATCTCTAGAAGGCACCAATCAGTGGCCTGGTGAGCAGCTGCTAAGAGGAGGTCCAGGGCACCAGATTCTCTCCGCTCTGCTATTGATGGCCTATTCTAAGGATATCCTTTAATATCTGAATAAAATTGCAAAGCTCCTAGCGCACATTTTGATCAAAACGTAGGCTTATCCCCCACATTCAGGCAAACCTCGATGGCTGGGTTCCTAACGACCTTTTGGCAAAAAAAAACTAAATGAATGGGAAAACTGGATACCTGTCTATATACTTTCATTAAGCCACTTGGGACAGATGGGTGAATGGATTGCAAGGCAAAAGTGAATGCAGTGAAATGCTTTGATCCAAATAGGTGCTAAGAACCTTGCATTGTTATGCGGTTAGTACAAACAGTTGTGCAATCTCATTCAGATATTCAATGTGTGAGCGTGCTGAGGCGTGGGCTTCATTCAGTTCCTGCACTTGTTGCAGCCGCGGCTTACGCGCTCCTTCACATTTCATTTATTTGTTGCAAGTGTTGTCTTTTTTCATTCTTTGCATGCAGCATACAGAATTAACACAGCAGCACTATTAAAGTGGCGGAGGCCATGTTGGGGAGCGGAGAAGACCACATTCAGGCTTCCCATGTCAGAGTCCTAGAGAGCGTTCAAGAGCCCTGTGTAAAGATCTGCACTGCAGACGCTGCACAAAGAAAGGGCCCGCTGCAGCTGGTGAAGAGGCAGCCATAGAGCTGAAGGAGGCGGGGACCTAACGATTGTAGTCTTGCCTGCCAATGCAGTGAAGAAGGTCCAAGGGGCTCTCTGGCTAGTGCCAAGTGCGACCCCCAGAGCTTTACCACTGCCACCAGGGTCTATGTCTTATGAGTTGATTGACAAATAACCTGTTGTACTTTATCGGTCATGTGTCCAGTGTTCTGCATAGATGGAGGATGGACCTTCAAAATCATTGCCTCTGCTGGGCCAAGGACCTCAGGCCAAATCTGCAACTCCCAAATCTATAAAAGTCAGATATCAACGCCTGTAAGAGCTGCCATGATTATTGTTGGACCAGTCTTTAAATGATAATAGACACTAGAAGCAGGGTCGAAACTATAGAGGGGGCAGGGGATGCGGTTGCAACCGGGCCCAGGAGCCTTAGGGGGCCCATAAGGCCTCTCTTCTCCATATAGGGAGCCCAGTGCTATGAATAAAGCATTATAGTTGGGGGCCCTGTTACAGGTTTAGCATTGGAGCCCAGAAGCTTCAAGTTATGCCTCTGTGTAGCATGGTTTAGGTATGGGTACGGGTACAGATACAGATAGAGGGGCAGCCCCAGCTCACATTTTGCATCAGGGTCCCTGAGCCTTTAGTTACGTCCCTGCCTGAAAGTTAATAGGCAGATCTCTGGGATTCAGTGAACCACTGGCTGAAGGTTGGAGCTTTTCTACCTGATACTATCTTTTATACAGAGATAAGCGGTGCCAGGGATGTTCAGCATCTGCCCAGTGAGATGACAAGTTCGAGCCGACAGGCCACGTAAATGGCGTTGTACTAGTGAACAATCGGCTACGGAGGTGGATATTGGATTGGAAGGTAAAGCAGCCGCCATAGACGGAATGACATTTTCGTTGCCTCCGGCGCCCACTGACTGCAGACACGCTGATCCCATAACTGCAGCTCTCTATTGATTTCCCCTTTTATTATTTCCTGTTCCTCAACAGCCTTTATCAGACTTCTCCTTTATCTTCACTGACAGATTATACAACTGTCTGCTGATACACCTCCAGATACGGACATGCAGAGTTCCTGTTGGTGTAACGCCATCATTAGTTCCGTAATTAGCAGCACAAGTTCGAACCAAACCTCATATACGTTCAGTACTAGAAATGAGCTGCACATCTTCATATTAACCCTTTCCAATCCAATTTGTATCCTAGTTTTCCTAGGGGGCTTACTCTTTCTGCCATTATACAACGGCGCTATCTGCTGGTTAAAGCCAGTACTGCATGAGGTGACACGTTGGATAGGCTCCGACAGCAGAGAGGCTGGCAATATACAGTAAGAGAACCCGGATGGGCATCTTCCAACATCGGAGCTGTACAGCCTGAAATCATAATGTCTTCAGACGTCAGACAGTGGATTGGAAAGGGTTAAGTGCAACTAAAAACAAACTTCTGACCTGTTACTACTTCATGCAGAGGAAAACATTTCCATATTGGAATTGCGCACGCGCATTTTGCCCTTGACAGGGCAAAAAATGTGCCAAAAAGACGCAGATTTTGACGCGTTTTTTGAGGTGGAATTAACAGAATTTTCTGTTGTGAATTCCTTGTGAAAATACCCTTGGGGCTCATTCACACAACTGTGATTTCGGAAGATATTATGACTGTGATGCACGGCTGGATAACACGCAGTGACTGGTGTCAATGAAAGTAAATGATCCATTCACATGAGCGTATAAGCACTGTGTGTGCGTGAAAAATAGATTGCAGCATGCTCAATTTCTTGACGTACCATGCAGCGTGAGCCCTAGACTTTTGTACGGGCAGCGTATGCAATGCTGTGCATACGCAATACATTGTGTATGGGAGGCGATTCCTATGCAGCTCCGCAGTCATGCACAGTACACTTCTGACATAAGTGGACTCTGCCGGCATCACACAGATGATGGCCTGTAGAAAATAAATATCGGCTGCACCCAGGGGTGTAACTACAGAGAATGCAGGGGATGCGGTTGCACCCGGGCCCAGGAGCCTTAGGGGGCCCATAAGGCCTCTCTTCTCCATATAGGGAACCCAGTACTATAAGTAAAGCATTATAGTTGGGGGCCCTGTTACAGGTTTTGCATCGGGGCCCGGGATCTTCAAGTTACGCCTCTGGCTGCGGCGGTGACCTATGGGCTGAGTGGCAACCTGCTGCCACCCCTCTAAGGATGTGTAGCTGCCACCTTAGGCAACAGGCTGCCTCATGGCAGGGGCGCCCCTGGGGTCTGCCAAATGTTTTTACAGAACCCTCTCACTGACTTTGGTTCCAGACATCTAATCCTACAGACTCAACCATGAGATAATATCTCTGCACAGACTGACACTTCTGGAAGTTGGATAGAGTTCAGGCAAGTAGATGGATGTATGGAGAACGTTTTGGCTTTCCTGCTGACCCTTCCCTTTCAAAACCAACAACAACAACCCTTGAAAATAAAAGAAACCCAAATATCACACATCGGGCTGATGAAGAAACAACTGTTATTGCAGTAACACCATTTCCATGTCTGCACCTACTTTGTCTTCATGTAACGAAACGATGTGTTACAGTAATGGTTTGATGTGGAGTCAAGAGAAAAATTACCAAAGTAACCAAAAAAACATACAGCAAAAGCAGGTTTGTTTTCTTTTATTTTACATCTTGAAACTTTTATTAGGTTGCAAAAACTGCCAAAAAGGCAAGTTTCTTTAACTAGGCTAAAATCGAGGGGAAAAAAATCGTTTTAGGCATTTTAATGAGGCTTTTGGTCCTTAAAATGGTCGCTTTGAGATTGCTACATTCCAGACCATGTAACTTCTTCTGAAATAGCAGAACATTCCATTTTCACATCACAGTCGTGTTGTCAGGGTTTTTGTGTTTTCAATAAAGTTACACATGTTTTAACTTTAAGGTCTATAACACATAAGACGTTGCCAAAAAAATGACACATGGTTGTAATTATTTGTTGCATATTTTTTTTCCTAATTAGCGTTTTAGCGAGTAAACGGCACATGATAAATACTTTGCTAAATAATTATGGGGATACAAGTTTTTTTACTAGGATCACTGTTTGTTTAATGGACACACTTCGGGGGGAAGAAAGCAACAATCTGTGTAAAGCTCTACTATTACAAAATACAGAACTGTAACAATGCCAACAGGACACTAAATGGCAGAACGTGACTTCACCTATAGCAGTCACCTCTCCTGGATACTGGATCAGGTCTCCCGATACTTAGATACCACCAGGACTCAGTAGAGCTAAATAGTATGACCACCGGACGGTCATAACAATAATAGATGTAAAGCATGTGGCAACACAAATACAAAACCAGGGACTCACCAATAGATGACAGGGGCAGAGCGTGATGGCAACCGAATGATGAAGACTATAATGTTAAACCTAAGACTGGGGCAAATGGAATGGAACAGATATAACAAGCTGAAAACCCCTAGCCCTAACACTAGCTCTCCCTATATATTTTTGTAATCTCTCCCTGACACTGACCTTAACACCAGGCACTACTGTCCCTAAATAGCCCTCAGTTGCCTCGGCTAACAATCTTCTCTGAAATTCTGTCCATGCGAACAAGAGGGCACTAGGAGCGAGACAAGAAGGCAAACCAACAAGCTGAATAATGAACCAAGACTAGACAAATACAACCAAGGATTGAACAGACAAAAACCATAGGCTAAGAAACAAGACTAGAAAACCAAAAAAACAAGACCATACTAAAAAGAATACACTAGACTATCACAAGGTGCTAGAACCTAATCAAGAACTAATACTGGATTTAAACTCACATTGTCATTGCTATGACCAGCAACCACAATACAGAGGCCAGGAATACTTAAAGGGAGGCTACTAATGATGAACTTCTCTCGAAACAGGGTTGGCTAAGCAAGGAGGTCAGCTAATCCAATCCAATGGATCAGCTGCGGAAGCAGTTATATGACGAGTGCCCCAACAACAGGGTAGAGAGCAGAAGATGATGATCAGAAAAATTCTTGCTAGTTGTTCCAAAAGTCAAGATGAAGGACGGTCCACCAACACTCAGATTTCTGAAAGATACTAAAAGCCTATCCATAATTTTGTTTCTTTCTTTCAGCTGACACCCGCCTGCATCAGCGTTAATACTGATTGCGGGTGTTAACGCTTTAAATGCCGCTGTCCCAATCGGTATCCAGGGTTCCCTAAAGGCTCCCTGTGATGAGACTGTTTGGTGCTGTTCAGTTGCCATGGCAGCCTTCTACTCTATGTGTGATCAAACAATTGCAAGTTCAAGTTCCCTATAGGGACTAAAAAAAAAGTGAGAATGAGTAAAAAAAGTTTTTTTAATTATTAGAAAAAATAAAAGATAATCAAAGTTTAAAAAAAAACTTTTCCTATTTTTATGAAAAAAAGATCAAAACAAAAAAACACCCAAAAAAACATATTAGGTATGGCTTCGTCCATAAAAGTCCAATCTATCATAGTAATGCAATATTTATCCCGCACAGTCAACATTATGAGAAAAAAATACACGCCAGAACTGCACTTTTTTTAGTCACCTCGTCTGTGAGAAAAAAGTGATCAGTCATATGAATTCCAAAATGGCATCAATAAAAACTACAGGACATCCCATTAAAAACTAGCTCCCATACAGCTATGTCAGCAGAAAAATAAAATGTTCACGGCAGTAAGATGGGGGCAGAAAAAAAACTAATATCTCAAAGATATTTTATTTTTCAAACCTAGTACAGCAAAAAAAACTACTGTATAAACTCGAGTATTAGCCGACCCGAGTATAAGAAGTCAATAGGTTTTACCACAAAAAATTGGTAAAACTTATTGACTCGAGTAAAAGCCTAGCTATACTTGAGTATATAGTAGGTAAAAAGAAAAAAAACACTACTCACCTATTAGCCGTCATCTGTGTCCCCGGCGCGATGCTGTCCCCAGCGCGATGCTGTCCCCGGCAGTGCGCCAAGCTGCTGCATTCTTCTCCCTGGCTTGCTTTTGAAATCCCCGCCATCAGCGTTGTGATTGGATTGAGCGCCAGCCAATCACAGCCAGCACTCGATGAACCAATCACAGCCATTCAAAATGACATCACTGAATGGCTGTGATTGGTTTATCGAGCGCCGGCTGTGATTGGACGACGCTCGATCCAATCACAGCGTTGATGAGGGGAATTTCAAGAGCAAGCCAGGGAGAAGACAGCGGGGAGAAGACTGTAGCAGCTTGCCACACCGCCGGGGACAGCATTGTGCCGGCAACACCGACACTGGCTGAGAGGTGAGTATTCAGGTTTTTTTGTGCTGAAAAAGTCGGCTTATACTTGAGTACATACGGTATATTAATTTAATGTGGTAGTAATCTAACTGACCCCGCAGAATAAAGTTGCCTTGTCATTTTTGCTGCATTGTGTTTTTTTCCATTTTACTGCACTTCAAAATGGTGAAGTTGTTCAGTACATTCTACGGTTCATCAAATAGTACCAGCGAAAAATACAACTTGTCCTACAAAAAACAACAAGTCCTCAGACGTCGATGGATAAATAAAAGAGTCATGATTTTTTGAAGGTGGGGAGGAAAAAAAAAACACTGCATTATTAAAGGGGTTGTCCCGCGGCAGCAAGTGGGTCTATACACTTCTGTATGGCCATATTAATGCACTTTGTAATGTACATTGTGCATTAATTATGAGCCATACAGAAGTTATAAGAAGTTTTTCACTTACCTGCTCCGTTGCTAGCGTCCTCGTTTCCATGGAGGTCGTCTAATTTTTGGCGTCTAATGGCCAAATTAGACGCGCTTGCGCAGTCCGGGTCTTCTTCTTTTCTCAATGGGGCTCCGTGTAGCTCCGTGTAGCTCCGCCCCGTTACGTGCTGATTCCAGCCAATCAGGAGGCTGGAATCGGCAATGGACCGCACAGAAGCCCTGCGGTCCACCGAGGAAGAAGATCCCGGCGGCCATCTTCAACCGGTAAGTAAGAAGTCACTGGAGCGCAGGGATTCAGGTAAGCGCTGTCCGGTGTTCTTTTTTAACCCCTGCATCGGGGTTGTCTCGTGCCGAACGGGGGGGGGGGGTTTGAAAAAAAAAAAAAACCCGTTTCGGCGCGGGACAACCCCTTTAAGGGGTTAAATCTGACATGCCTCATCCCTCTTTCCCCAGACATAAGCCACCATGACAGAGAGACATCCATACATGGTGGGGCCAATTTTATCTGATGTGTATGTCAATATGGTTGTGGACCTCACACCTCGAGAAAGCAAAAGGGGAGTAGGGGGAAGAAGACTGAGGCACTCTTCTGAGTGTAATATGATTGAAACCCAATGGCCAAGATCAATGGTGGACGTAAATATAGATATAGATATAAATATAGATGAGCCTCGTGTGGTGCAGAGTGTAAGCTCTCGCCTATGACCTGAAGGTTGCAAGTTCGATCCCCACATGCATCAGGTAGCCAGCTCAAGGTTGACTCAGCCTTCCATCCTTCCGAGGTCGGTAAAATGAGAACCCAGCTTGGTGGGGGGTAATTAAGTAATAATTAAATAATAATTACCTGAAAGCGCTGCGTAATAAGTTGGCGCTATACAAATACCAAGATTTATTTATTTATTTATATTCCCTCATCTTAGAGAGTTGTTTAGTTGTAGACCAAAAGGGTAAATCTGGTCTAGTGGCAGTCAAGGGGCTGCAGGCGTACGTGGCCAACACAGCAACCCTCCAGTAGGTCCATGCATCCATTCCTAGGTCATCAGGGAGCGCTGGCATAGTGCTGCCTATGGATCCCACTGATGCTATGGTTGAATTAGGCCCACCAGAGATGCTCTAAAATAACTCGTCTATTGATCGCACAATGATTTTTAGCTCAAATAAAAGCCTGGAAATACAAGGATCAGTAACATTTGATCAAAATCGGCATATGCCAACTGTCAGGCAGTGGGTGTGGACCTACTGTAAAATTGACCAAATTGTCTTTAGGCTACTCCTGAAGGCTGAAGCCAGGAGACCCCTGGTCATTATTCTTTAACCCCTTTTTGAAGGATTTGGTATTTGCTACAGGAGTCCCTTGTCTGTTTTTTCAAGAGTGGTCTTGGTGCAGTGGCAGAACTGTAGTGAGGTTCTGGAAGGGCAGGTAGAGACACAGTTGATATACACTATATTGGCAAAAGTATTGGGACACCCACCAATTCTGTTCTGTCAGGAGAAGGGGATCTGCAAATTGGATGAGAAGGACTGGGACCATTGCTTATAGTGAAGTTCAGCCTCAACACCCTCGGACAATGTGGCGTCACCTACCCTGTGGTAATACTCTGGTACAGCCCCGTGTGTCTACCATCATGACCGAGCTCAATGTCATACGACACGCAGTTTTGAAGCTTGGTTTGAGGAGCAGAACAACTGCAAACTTCATTGGCCAGGCCAAAGTCCGGATTCCAATACCATCAAGTATCTTTGGGATGAACTAGAACCCTGTATGTATGCATGCCCAACACACCCATCATTCGCCGCATCACTGACTGAAGCTCCTCAAGGAATGGAGGTAAATCCCCCTCCCCCCCTTCCACACACACATCTATGGGAATTTGGTGGAAAGTGGCTGCGGAGGGCAACTGCAGTCATGGAGGCCAAAGGCGGCCCAACACCAGATGGAAAAATGTGATTAAAATACAATTTCATCCCCTTCTATGTGCGTCCCAATATATTTTTTTTTAACATCGTTTAAAAGGCCAAGATAAGGACAGGCGGAGTTCATGCAAAAAACAGACAGGTGTAAGGTCAGGGCAGGCCACAATCAGTTTTATAGTAGTCGAGAAATAAGTTGGGGTCAGCACAGGCAGAAGCCAGGAAAGCTGAGTATACAGGCACGGGTCAAAACCAGGAGTCAATCGAGAACTAACACAAGCTTCATAGAACTTAATGAAACCTATTGTGCAGGCACCCTCCATGCTTAAAATATCCCGGGAACTACTAAGGGCGGCTTCATACAAGCATAAATCGCTGCGTGCCACCCGCATGTGACAGCAGCGTGGCACACAGCAAGTGCAGAATGACATTGCATACTTGCTGCGGGCCACCAGTTGCCATGCACTATCTTGGTGTACATGCACAAATATTACGCACAAGATAGAACATGCTGCAATCTTTATTGCACACATGTTTCATTCAATATGTGTACAGCAACATGGGAGCTTATGGCAGATTAGTACAGTGTATTCTGCACAAAAACCCTTGCACGGAATATGCTGTCACCACACGATCATGTGAAGGAACCCTAAGATAAGTTGGGGACAGCAGTTGGGTACATGCACTGCCTCTTAAGAGACAGACGAGCCACTCGTGCCTACAGGAGATGCTGCTACCTCATAGGACAATGTGGCATGAACCACACCGATGGGGCTGAACACATTGTAGGCCACGACTATAGAGTGGAGGTGAGGGGAACTGCCGGATGTGGCCAATGGCCATAATATAAACCCTGCTGTGATCAAATATATTGTTGAGCGAACCAAACCAGTAGAACCCTGTTTCAGGTCAAACTTTGCTAATAGTTTGGCTCAGCACGATCGTAAGCTGATCTTCTAGCAAAGTTCTACCTTAATTAGGGTTCTACTGGTTCGGTTCACTCGGCATACACAAGTTTTAAGGTGTTGGTGAACTTCTGGTTCACTTTGAATAATTCAGACCGAATCAAACTTTTTGCAAAAGTTCGACAAGCCAACCAAACGGAACTTTTCATAAGTTCACTCCTCACTAATCCCCACCATATATGATCCCCGTAGCATACAGCTCACAGAATGCTATTTTCCAAGGGAAGGTAATATAACGCAGCTCACCTCTGACAACACCACGGTAATATATACAGTTTGTTGTTTTTACTGTATTTCGATTATGATTTCCAGCTTCACCAGAAATGGATCTTATTGAAGAATTACTGCGTAAAGGTTCATTTATGGGTCATTGGGGAACAATAGTTTAGAGTTTGCAGAGAAAATCGGAATAGTTGTTTCTCAAACTGCAAAAGTGAAAATATGAAGCAATAATGGTAGAAAAATAGGTATCGGATACCGTGAACTCGGCATAACTTGCTCCGGCTATGTATAAATATTTGTGTTATGAATTGGAAGGCTGCCACATATATAAGTACGTGTGAGTTTCATTCCAAGTCATTTTATATAGACTTCGCGACCTGACACCACATTTTTAATATGTCCGTGTATTAGAAGCCAGCGTCAAGACGTATGAATGTTAAATGAACGCGAAGGCCGCCTCATTATACAAGTGTAAATGCAAAAATACAGAAATTAAAAAGAAAAAAGTTGGCATCCGTCATGCCAGGAATGACCAATGGTTCCGGAATAAACCGAAGGATATTCAGAATGATGCACTAAATATTATGTTATGATTTCAGATCTTTATGTATCCGACTTTTCAGGTGACTTTTCAGTGTAAGCTGTCGTCTGTGTACATGAGTAGACAGATTCCAACTCCCATTAGAGTCAATGGCAGTAAAAATCGGGTTCACTAATTTGCCATCCAGAAGGTCCCCAGTCCAGCCAAAGCCCCCCATATTGCATGGGAATACAGCCACACATCTGAGGAACACTGTGCTCCTCCCAAAAAGTGGTCAAAATAGTGTACAGTGGTTTGCGGGGGGTCAAGAGCAGCACAGGGGAGTCACTGAAAACAAAAGAAGGCCCACCTAAAGTCTCCTACATTGCACCAAGGGACATGGCAGCTGGAAACCTAACAAGAGCCTCCATGTGTGCTATGTAATTCAACCTATTAGACCCCGCCTCCCACAGAGTCTAATAGGCTGATGTCATGGGCTTAGTAGGATGCATTACATAAGTAATGCAATGTACTATCCTAGCAATCGAATGATTGCATCCTCTAGTCCCCTCGAGGGATTAAAAAAGTGTCAAAAAAATTCTCATTCAGTTTAAATTCAGTTAAAAAATACAAAATTTTTCCCCACAAAAAAACAAAAACATTTTCAATGTATTAAATACGTCCCCAAAATTTTTGAAAGTAAAGTATAATAGGTATAACTACAGAACAGCACAAACAAGTGTTGTGTCATTCAAAAATACAACTAGTCTCCAAAAAAAAACCCTCAAGCCTTCATATAGCTACCATGGATATAAAAAGTCTGCCACCCTGGTAAAATGTCGGATTTTTGTCATGTTAAAAAATCCGACAAAAGATGAATAATTTGAGATTTCTCCCCCACCCCCCACCCCCCCTCAGTGTGACCCGTTATCTGTAGAATTTTATTGAAACACAAACTGAACTCTTTCATGGTGGAAAAAAAAACTAGTGTGGTTGCATAAATCTGCCCACCCTACTAATCCTCTGCTGATGCCCCCTCTGACTTTATGGCGGCATTCAGTCTTTTTGGGTCGGTGTCTATCAGCAGGGCACATCCTGACTTGGCAATCTTTGTCCGCTCTTCCTTGCAAAAGCTCCAAATCTGTCAGACTGTGAGGGCATCTCATGTGTAGCGCCCTCCTCAGGTCACCCACAGATCTTCAATGGGGTTCAGCTCTGGGTTCTGGTTGCGGCATTACAAAATGTCGCTCTTCTTCTGGCGCAGCCGTTCTTTTGGTGATTTGTCCGTCTGCTTTGGGTCGTTTTCCTGCTGAAAGGTGAAATTCCTCTTCATCTTTATCTTTTCAGATGAGGCCGGAAGGTTTTGGGCCCACATGGACTGATATTTTGGACTGTTCATAACTCCCTCCCCCTTGATTAAAGCCCCGGTTCCAGCAGCAGAACAGTCCCCCACATAATGCTGCCCCCACCATCGTCACTGCGGGTTGGGGGTCTTCTGGTGACGGCGGTGTTGGCTTTGCCCCAACCATCCCTTCTGGAATGTCCAACAAGTTCCCCCCTGGTCTCGTCAGACAGAACACGTTCCCCACGGACTTCTGGCAGACGGGATGAGCTCCTAGTAAAACATGGCCGGGCTTGGATGTTTTTCTTAAAGGCTTCCTTGTTGGCACCCTCCCCCACACATATGACGAACATGGGAGATATTTGTCACATGACTACACAGCCAGCACTTGAAGCTCCTTTAATGTTGCTGTCGACCTCTTGGGGCAATTTTCTACTGGTCTTACATCAATTTTTGCGGGATGTCCAGTTCTTGGTGAGGTCACTGTTATGCCAAATTTAATCCACTTCTTGCTGACGGTCTTCACTGTACCGCATGGTATATGTAATGCCTTGGAGACTGACACCTTCCAACAATCAGATCCCTTTGCTGTCCTGGAAGACCCTTAGACAAACTAAGAAAATGCCAGGAAATCCTCCTAGAAGAACTTTATATGGGGGACCAGAATCACTATGAACAATGGCAGCGGAGTGCGGACTGCTATCAGGAGGTCACATGTAATTGGATAGTTCTGAACACAACCACACCCCCAAATATAAGAGGGTGTGAACACTTATGCAACCATATTATTATTTTACTTTTATTATTTTTATTTTTCCAGCCTAAAACAAATCAGTTTGTTTTTTTTATAGAATTGTCCAGATAACGGGTCACATGGGAGGCGGAGAGAAATCTGAAATGATTCATCTTTGCAGGATTTTTTAACATGACAAAAACTTTCTACCCAGGGGTGTGTAGACTTTTTATATCCAATGTATGTCAGCAAGTTATGGCTTTTGCAATGTGGCAATGAAAATGATTTGGCCCCTGAAGGGGTTATCCCGCAATCATTAATGTTTTTTTATCTCTGGAACCTCATATATGACAATAGCAGCAGCCTGTGCTTATAGCCTCCCACCTCCATCCATATACTGGTTTGGTATTGCAGGCCAAGTTCCCATTGAAGTGAAAGGGTGTTATACCAATTCTGGCCAGTGCAGTGGGAACGGAGCTGTCTGCTTCCTGCAGAAATCAGCTCAGTGCATAAGTACATCAGCCCAGAGAACAGTTCATCCACAGAGATTTTGGGGGCAACAGACCCTCAGCCAATTACTATTAATGACTTATTGTGATGATAGGCCATCGATAGTTAAAACTGGAGAACCCCTTTAAGAATTGTATCACATAATGTGCAACTTCATAGTAAAAGGCACGTAACTTGAAGACGCATGCTATATCTTCAGATATTTATAAGAGCCGCTGCCAGTTCTTCTACTTCAGAGGGTCCAGAATTCCCCGCTTGTTTAAAAAAGACTGTTTACTTCCTTACAACATAATAAGGTTCTTCAAGATCTTGGGACAATTTCCTGCCGAAAGCAAACCCAAGCTTTTACTTTGCAGCCACTGTAAATATTACTCTATGCATCTTTTCTGTTTATTTTTCTGTGTAGATCTCAAAATCAGCAGCAACCACCGTGAATGTGATCGCCGCTTTGTGCGAGCGCCAATTAAAGCAATGAAGGCGGCTCCTCTTACTGCAGCCGCTCTACATTCCCACCGAACGCTCTTCTGCACAGTCCGGCCTTGTCACATCTGAGACCTCGCTGATGTACGCTCCATGGTGAGACCTAAAGCAAATGTTGTATGATCAACCGCGTTACCGCCATCTTCTGCGCCTTCTACTGCGGGCCATCGCTTGTCGGGATCCCCTGACCGCAGACTAATGAGAGTGTTATCAGTAGGATTGTAGACGCCTGCCACAGGCATGGGTAATGTACTCCGCCCCCCATCCGGCTATGTTACAAATAGAACGATGGAGGTTGTGGTCCTTCAAGGGCGGCGCAGTGCGATGTTCCTAGTGGGTGGAGCTCCAGGTGACGAGGTGATGGTGAAACAGTAGAACCTATGTTTATTTGGAGGTTTCAGGCAGAACAAAGCAAAGTCCAAAACAGACCAGTTTTTCTTTCCATCTGAATCCAGAGTGCGGTGACTGGAGATACCGCCGCTACCGTAAATATTCCTGCAAACCACGTAGGTGTCCCATCCGTCCTGCTTCCGCAGAATTAGGGAATAAACTGTTTCTGGTTGTTCTTTATCCAACTTCTGGTTCTCTTAACCTTCTTAATCCTTTAGTTACTTATTTCTTGCTTTCTCACTATTAGGCCTTATCTACGATAAAAAAAATCGCGACCATCCAGAGCGCTGTTTTCCAATGTATTTGTAGAGATGGACGATTCTTAGCCATCTAGAAACGCCAAGCCGGCAAAAGTAGGGCATACGCGCCCAAATTCCGCAACCGATTTTATACACGGCCGGAAAAGATAGGTCTTGCCCAATCTTTCGATAGATCTTGCTGAGTCCTATGGGAGCTGCAGAAAAAGCGAGGCGGAAGGAGTTCAGCTACGTCTAACGCTGCGGAAACATGACAGGTGCCTGTATTTAGGCCTTAGAAGTGATTACGAGGATTTATACCGACCGAGGGAATTCTGGGCTGCGCTGTATTTTTTCGCTAATACGCCGCACCCGGCCGTGTAAATGGACAAGAAAACACTAATTTTAGCAGCGACTCAATCACGGCTTTTTCTTATTCATGCAATTTTCGCCCGCGATGTAGTCAGCATAAGATGGAATGAATGGAAAAAAGCCACCCAAAAATACGCCGCAGCCCCGGAATTCTCTCGGCCACCATAAATCCACAAAATTACTTCTAATGCCTAAATACAGGTGCCTGGCATATTTTCGCAGGATTGGACGTGGCTAAACTCCCTCACCTTCCCTTTTCCTGCAGCTCCCATAGGAGTCTATGGGAGCTGCTGGTGTATATTGGGAGAAAGATTGGGCAAGACCTATCTTTTCCGGCCGCATAGAAAGTCGGCTGCTGCATTCAGTCGCCAATGTCCTATGTTTTACGGCGCAACGTGTTTACGTAGCTAAAAATTGGCCATCCCATGGCTGATACCCATGGGTAGGAAATCTCGTGGCTTGGCCTCACCAAATAAACTTGAAAAGTCGCTGCATTTCGCGGCGGGTTTTGGAGTGGTTTGGCGGCTGGCATTCTGCTGCGGCTTTCTCTTCCCTTAGAGAGGAGTGAGGCCGCAGCGGGAAAAAAAAAAAGAATTGCCATGCTGCGGAATTGAATTCCGCGCCATATGTCTGTTTCCGCCCGGCTTTGCCGCAATGGATTGGCCGCCCCGTGTGGACGAGATTTTTGCAAAATCTCATCCACATGGCTAGCTAATCCTCGGCTTAGGAGCGGCGGGTGGAATTGCCCAGCCTAAGGGTGCGTTCACACGAGCGCATAAACGGCGCGTTTTTGCGCCCAATCGTATAAACGTGACCATCTGAGGCATTGGTTTTCAATGTATTCGTTCGCACGGGTGATTTTTACGGCGCATAAAAACGGCAACCCGAAAAAAAAACAGAACATATGTAACCGAAATACGCGCCAACGCATATTCGATGGACGAAAAGATAGTTTGCAAAGTAGGAACAAACGAAAATATGCTTTCTAGCTCTGGTCATGATCGCCGAAAAACGTTCTTTCCGGCGATTAAACGTTGCGCACGTGCGAACGTAAATACGCCTACGCTCGTGTGACGCGCCCTAACAGTGACATTTAAATTTGGGAAAAACCTCCCTAAGGTGTGACGTCTTTATTGGTACCATTTTGAAGTGAATGCACGATATTTTTGTATTTTGTGTTTTGGGGAAGCAAAATTACCAGAAGATGGCTGTGGTGGCATTACCCTTATATTTTACAGAATGTTTAGGATAAATAATGTAATATTTCAGTGCACAGCTTGTTACGGATGTGGCGGTGAGAATATCTAAATATTAGAAAGACCCCAAAACAATGACTTTATTGATTAGCTATTAATAGTGGGGCTGCAGAACAAGACCAACACAACAGGATCCACAAAGCAGTTGGAGCCAATTGTATATGTTGTTGTTATTTCATACCTATGCCTCTAGCCATGAAGTCATCCACTCTGACCACTACCTCAGTTGGACTGTCACCGTGGATATTTATCAAGACGCTCCCAAGATAAAGTTATCACCCTAAGGGCGCCCACCCACTGGCGATTTTTTTTCCCTGCGAAATTCGCAGCATTTTTTTCTCTGCAGGGGTCTATGGGACTTGTAATGTTAAAACTATGAATCATTACGGGACTCTAGACCAATAAAGGAGACTCAGTGAATGGATCCTAGACCTAAGGTCTGTTATAAATCATAGCTACTGGTAAAACCAGCCAACGTGATTCTTCAAGCACCAATGTTGCCAATGTCAGTGCTTACAGTTGGTTCTAAGGGCTAATAGTTCCTTCTCACGATCTATAATTCAAGCTCATGGCGACGTTCAAATAGTCCATTCTGATAGCTCCTGATTGAAGATATTGCTTCTAGTTCACTCACATAGCTCTTGATTAAATAAATTAGCACAACATGTTTCCCAAGGATGACCTTAGTTCATCAGGTGCCTAGTGCCAGAAAATAATGAACGAGTCAACAGCCCTGATGGTGGACTGGCGGCCTCCTGCTATCCAATATAAATAGTGCCAACAAATATTACCTGGTGGAATGTGGTAAAAATTAGATGTTCAGTCCATTGATAGATCACTACACTCACAAAACCCTCACCATAAACATAAGTACAGTGATACCTTGGGTTAAGAGTGCCTCAGCTTACAAGCTTTGTGACTTGAGAGCAGGCTCTCTCCCAAATTTTTACTCTGATTTAAGAGCAAAAACTTTGGTTAAGAGCCTTGCTCTCAATGGGGCTGCCGCTGCTGCTGGCGGTTGCCCCATTGAAAGCAATGGTCTGTCAGCAACCCCTGCAGTGATTTTCAGGGAAGGGCTTTAAATATAAGGGAGAACACGCGGTGGCTAGACACGCCTGAGCCCCGGCAGACAGGTGAGTACATATATTTTTAATTTTTTTACAACAGCTAGGAATGATTTTCAGGAAAGGGCTTATATTTAAATCACTGTGGGGGTTTCGGCATACTATTGCTTTCATTGGGGCAATGCCATCCCCATTGAAATCATTGGGAGAGCTTCGCAATCTGGAATGGATTGATGGCTTTTCCATTCATTTCAATGGGAAAAATGGATTTGACTTAGCAGTGTTTTGGGTTAAGAGCTCCGTCACGGAACGAATTAAACTCTTAACTCAAGGCACCGCTGTATTCCTAATGGTCAATGACACCGAAAAGGGTGTCCTATCAGGAAAAAGAGAGGAAATTATAGGTACACTCTGAGATGCACTGCGGTAGCCAGTGAGACAGCTTGCCAAATGTCTCCTATAATCAAGGAAATAATTGTCAAAGGTTGCTAAGCGAACCTGGTATTAAATTGAACACACCCGAAAACATGAACCGGTGGTGAAAATAAAGGTCGCCATAGAGTGAGACCAAGCATTCTGCTGGACAAAGTGTCAGAAAATAATGAACGAGTCATCAGCCCTGATGGTGGACTGCTATCCAATATAAATAGTCGCCTAGAGGCCTACCCATTGGAGGGGCATGATCACAGGGCCCAATCAGCATTATCGTAGGAGGAGGCTCGGCCGACCATGGAAGCACGATGTATGACATGATGGTGGTGCGTACAGTATGCTCTTCAGACAGTCTGTGCCAACGTGATGACATAGAAGGAATCCCGATAGTGCGCAAGTACGATAGTGCGCACGTGAATCCTCCACGTCATTCATGCTACAGGCTGAAGAAACAAGAGTGCGCGCACCCAATGAGCAAGTGTACATCTCCAGGACAACCCTTCAGAGCAGTAAGAAGCCTAAATTATGAGTATATGATCATTAGCCCATGAGATGGGACAATTATTTGAAATTTTTGTTGCTTATTTTTATTTTTCAAGTATTTACAACCTTGTGAAAGGGGAAAAACCTTTTTTTAAAATTTTCTTAGATGCAATGATTGCAACATCTGCAGGGTTAAACAGTGTATAGAAGAGATTAGATGAGCAAGTCTTCTGTGAAAAAAGACCCCTACATGTGACAACGAGAGAGCAAATATACTCTCTTATTAATGCAGGGGTTATAATGAAGAAAAGTCTATGTTATCCAGGGGACAGGGAGCTATACAGGAAAATGGCAGATCTTTTCTGCTGCTGGTTCCCTCCCCTTCTCCCTCCCTGAAAAGTGATAGCTGTAAATTTAGAATTCCTGGCAGCAATTTAAATGGCTGCAGCTCCAGTTCTGTAATTGCTACTGATGACGCCATTCTCGGCATACTCTCCACCCCATTACATAAAAAAAGAAACACGGTTGGTAGCGAGACCCCGGGACTTTTCTCAACTGTGTGAAAGCGGCCTAAGTATTTTTTGGGGCCACCTTGTGCCGAACAGACTGGACCCAAACCTTCCTGCTACCACAAGTGGCAATGGTTAGTATTATATTCATGGGCTTTAATTCTGCATTTTCATTCGCCAGAAGCGTCTTCATTCAGCAAGATATTTAGCGATAATGGATGAATCTCATATAGAGTAATCTCTGGTGAGACATCAACGGCTGGGCTGAAGGATGGAAACAAATAGAGCGGATTCTAGATGCACCGCAGCAATTAACTCGGACAACGCCTGGGATCAATGCCGCCGATCGCCAAAACCAGAGTGGGATTTGGGCGGATTCTAAAGCTTCCTTCTGGTTTGATGACTTCCATGAATATTTCAGAAGTGCTGAGAGAAGCAATTACAAAGTCTGTTTCTGAAATCACAATATTTATTGATTCCTTGTTGTAAACAATAAAACTGGGAAAAGACAACAAAAAACACGGAATCAATCACGTAAAGAAGCGGGAAGTACGAAGCGGAGCCGGAAGGACGGGAAGAGGGTGTGTTCTCTGGTCCAAGAGGGTTTAGTTCTCCTCTTTATACATCAGTCATGCAGGATAGTTGTCTTCCGAAAACAGCGCCACCCTGCTCATGAGTTCACACACCGCTCAGCCAATCAGAGGCAGCACTCACCCATTCATGAATTCACAGTGCTCAGCCAATCAGAGCATGGATTAATGAATGGGTGAGTGCTGCCTTTGATTGGCTGAGCGCAGGGACCAATCAGAGGGAGCTCTTAGCTGTCATTCAATAGCTGAGAGCTGCTTCTGATTAGTCACAGTGCTCAGCCAATCAGAGGCAGCACTCACCTATTTATTAATTGATGCTCTGATTGGCTGAGCACTGTGAATTCATGAATGGGTGAGTGCTGCCTCTGATTGGCTGGGTGCAGGGACCAATCACAGGCAGCTCTCAGCAGTCATTTAATAGCTGAGAGCTGCTTCTGATTGGTCACAGTGCTCAGCCAATCAGAGGCAGCCCATTCAGCAGGAGGGGATTTTAAATCCCCACCTGCTGAAAAATCCTCAGAGCAGTGCAGCAGAAGAGGCGGCTGGACGCGGCTGAGCCCCAGCAGCTGCAGAGAGTTGAGTATAGATTTTTTTTTTCACACATTTTTGGATTGATTTTCAGGGAAGGGCTTATATTTGAAGCCCTTCCCCGAAAATCTTTGCAGTGCTTACCAGCTGTATTGCCGGTTCCATTGGATTCAATGGGAGAACATCACACTCCTCTGTGACATCTATGACATAGGATCACGATCTTCAGTATATGTTCTCAATGGGGTCGACACTGCTGCCGCCGACCCCATTGAGCACAAGGTGAAAATCTTGGATGCGAAAGCATCCAGGGGTTTCACATACATAGAACACCGATTTGCCGCAGTTACATGTGTTCTGCAAACAGTTTGACGCGCGGAAAAATGCATGGGCCCTGTGTTATCTATATATAGGTGTCACCTCTCAGTTTAATCCTGCTTGTACAGAGAGGGGAGGAGGTGAGCTGTGACATCCCCTATTGTGAATGGTGGATCCTGTGTTATCTATATATAGGTGTCTTCTGTCAGTGTAATCCTGCCTATACAGGGAGGGGAGGAGGGGAGCTGTGATTATTGTGAATGGTGACTACTGTGTTATCTATATATAGGTGTCTTCTCTCAGTGTAATCCTGTCTGTACAGGGAGGGGAGGAGGGGAGCTGTGATTATTGTGAATGGTGACTACTGTGTTATCTATATATAGGTGTCTTCTCTCAGTGTAATCCTGCCTGTGATGATAATGAGATGATCGCTGAGAGGTTTTCTCCACAGAACAGGAAGTGTCAGACTGATATAAGGCCTAGTGGTCAGTGTGAAAAGTGCAGAATTTTGCTATTTAAGAAAAATATGTATTGTGGCTGAAAATTTTTTTAAAAATCATCAAAAATTCTTTACAAGTATGCTAAACTCAAAAGGGTGATTTATACGAACAGGCCATTTTCAGATGACATATTCCCTTTAACCGGCCAATACATGAGGCCAGCTAGTAAATCTCCACAATAATGTCGGCCACAGAGGGACCCCTCGGGGCTTCAACAGATGGGTATGAAAATCACAGCCACAAAACAGGACGAAACAAAATGATGGATTTCAATGGTTTTGTTTTCACTATCGGGGTTCTTGCCCGTCAATACTGCATGCGAGAACAGATAGGCCCCGCCCCGTCCGTGTCACATGAGTGATCTCTCCTCCCACTCTTTTTCTTCAAACTCGCATGCAATATGCAAATAGTAAAAAGAAACCCCGATCCATGCACTAACACACTCCGTAGCAGCGAGCGTTTTAGTGCAATCGCCTATCTGTACAAGCCCTTAAAGAGTGCCATCCAGAAGGTGGCACTGTATACAGTAGCACTCAGCCCGCCCTATATACAATACCTGACATGCAGGGTCGGTGGCACTGTATACAGTAGCACTCAGCCCGCCCTATATACAATACCTGACATGCAGGGTCTCCATATACAATGTCCAGATAGTGCCCACAATACAAAGTAACTTCCAGCGGTGCGCAGACCTACAGCAGGGTCCCTCCATCCATCCCACGGGCAGCATGCTGGCATTATATATAAATAGTAGAGATGAGCGAGTAGTGCCTTATTCCAGTACCTGCCCGCTCGTCTGTAAAGATTTGGGTGCCGGCAGGGGGCGGGGAGAGCGGGGAGAAACGGAGGGGAGATCTTTCTCCCTCTCTTCCCCCCGCTCCCCCCTGCTCACCGCCGCAACTCACCTGTCACCCACGCCGGCCCCCGAATCTTTGGAGACGAGCGGGCAGGTACTCGAATAAGGCACTACTCGCTCGAGTAGTTTGCCTTATCGAGTATGCTCGCTCATCTCTAATAAATAGACATATTTTGTCGTCTTGCACAACCGCTGCCCGTCATTCCCCGGATACGGGCGGAACAAAAGTCACATAACAGCTACAATCTGAGCAAAGATCTGGAAGGACCAGAGGATAATCCTGCTGGACCCGAGCGCCTTCAGCCCATGGATGAAGTTATCGGGTTACTTTATCGTCTTACATTCCCTGAAAAGGAAATATTTATTTGTGTGCTTTTAATCAATGGAGGCATGATTGATAAAACGAATGGAATCACGAAGCGGCTCGCTGTGAATGTAAACATGTGCTTTGTGTTACACGTAAACTACTGTAGCCAAATACTAAATGGTTTGAAAGTTGAAAGTTGAAGCAGATGCAATTTAATTAAAGGCATTAAAAGTGATGACAGCCGCCATAAACTGCAGGAACGGGGGAAATGTTCGTTAGGACACTGAAATGTTACTGTTTATATTAAATATACTTAGTTATAGAATTCTGAAAAGTAACTAGAAGAACCGGAACATTCAGGAAAACTGGCAAGTGGTCAAAAGTCCCCCAGCCAATCAGATCCTCTTCCTCTACTAGCTTACCGGTATAATGCGCCAAAGACAAACTAAGGCTAAAAATCGCGACCGTGTGAAGCACCGGATACCAATGCATTCATTTACGTGAGCAATTTTAGGGCACGTGAAAAAATCACGCCATTTCAATCGCTTATTTTTCACACAGCGTAAAAAGATAGGTCTTGAGCTAGCTATTGACAAAAAACACTGGAAGCTCCCATGGGAGCTGAAAAAAAAGGGAGGGGGAAGGAGTTTACCTGCGCCCGGCAGCTGGCTTTATTTAAAGGGGTTGTCCCGCGGCAGCAAGTGGGTCTATACACTTCCGTATGGCCATATTAATGCACTTTGTAATGTACATTGTGCATTAATTATGAGCCATACAGAAGTTATAAAAAGTTTTTCACTTACCTGCTCCGTTGCTGGCGTCCTCGTTCCCATGGAGCCGACTAATTTTCGCCCTCCGATGGCCAAATTAGCCGCGCTTGCGCAGTCCGGGTCTTCTGCTCTCTTCAATGGAGCCGCTCGTGCAGAATGCCGGCTCCGTGTAGCTCCGCCCCATCACGTGCCGATTCCAGCCAATCAGGAGGCTGGAATCGGCAATGGACCGCACAGAAGAGCTGCGGTCCACGGAGGAAGAGGATCCCGGCGGCCATCTTCACCGGTAAGTATAGAAGTCACCGGAGCGCGGGGTTTAAGGTAAGCGCTCCGGTAAGCTTTCTTTAGGTCCCTGCATCGGGGTTGTCTCGCGACGAACAGGGGGGGGGGGGGGGGTTGAAAGGAAAAAAAAACCGTTTCGGCGCGGGACAACCCCTTTAAGCTATTTGAAGTTGTTACGAGGTTTTCTGCCGAACAATGGAATTCCACGCTGCAGCGTATTTTTCACGCAATACATCTGTGTAAATGGATGAGAAAACACACATTTAGCTCAGGACTCAATGGCGGATATTCTTTATTAATGTGATTTTACGGCACTCATGTGAAAGAGGGCTAAGGGTTCATTCACACAAGTGTGACATTCACAGCAAAGTTAGACGCCTAAAAAACAAAATTGCTATAAAAAAAAATAGCGTGGACGGACAATTTCCCATTAGCCATAAGCTTAATTAATTAGTGGTAAACTTTCCCATTCACACTATTAGGAGCTGTGTGGTGCTTTAAGAAAGCACTGCTCCTCCTAGAGGAGAGAGAGGTGAAGGAAAGCCCTGGGGGAACCCCCTCTCTGCGGGGCTGGAGGGATATCCCTGCTGCGTCAAGACTGGAGCTCGCCTGCAGGGGAGAATAAGGGATTCCCGGGCTGCTGGGGATTTCCTTCTTCTCCCCTGCAGGGGAATCTCTCTGTCCCCGCAGCAAGGATATCCCTCCAGCCCTGCCGAAATTAAGGAAAGCCACACAGAGAAGGAGGTCCCCCAGGGCTTACATTCATCTCTCTCTCTTCTCCCGGAGCAGCAGCGCTTCTATAAAGCAACATGCATCTCACAATCGTATAAGTGGGCATTTTCACCGCTAATTAAGCTTGGGACTTGATAGAGGGAAATCACCCATTCATAGGTTTTTTAGCTGAGTTAGTCGTAATTTTTTTGGCGCAGCTAACCCTAGCGTGATTTTGTAGCATGTGTGAATGAGCCCTTAGGCAGGTGTCAAAAAAATGCTGCACAGTAAGAACGCTTCCAATAATAGAAGGGTTAATAGTTTATTTTTGTCAGTTACCAAAATGCAAAGTGACTGAAGAGAGAAATGTAATCCCATCAGTATTTGGTGTGACGCCCTTTACCTGACATCAGCAGTTCTCGGTACACTTGCACACAGTTTTTAAAGGCACTCAGCAGGGAGGTTGTTCCAGATACCTTGGAGCAGTGTTCCCCAACTCCAGTCCTCAGGGACCCCCAACAGGTCATGTTTTTTAGGATTTCCTCAGTGTTGCACAGGTGATGTAATTATTGTTAGTGCCTCACACATTGCCACAGGTGTTCTTACCATAGGATATCCTGAAAACATGACCTGTTGGTGGTCCCTGAGGACTGGAGTTGGGGACCCCTGCCTTGGAGGACTAAGCCCAGATCGTCTGTGGATGTTGGCTCGCTCCAATCCTTCTGTCTCTTCATGTAATCCCAGACAGACTGGATGATCAGGGCTCCATGGGGCCAAATCAGCACTTCTAGGACTCCTTGTTCTTCTTTATGCTGAAGAACCTGTCACCTCCCTACAGCACTGTAAACTAAATGATGGTGCTATTAGGAGAAGTGACGGGGAGTCCTAGAAGTACTTTATACTTTCCAAGCTTTTCCCCACATTATATGTCTTGGAAGTCGACAGTGCAGTTTACTCAAATTTGCCGTCTGAGTGCCCTCGGTCCTGTACGGATCAATGGGAGTGTGCATGCAGAGTCTGTAGTGACCTGTTAGAGACGCCACATATAGCAGTGTCATGGAGAAATGAACACTGCAGGTATGGCCGGAGGCCTAGTCCTTGTCACGGTGTAGCCAAGTGGTAACACAGGGGAATGCTTATGGAAGTCTATATGTGATGCCACCATTCCCATACCGGTATTCTATGCAGCGGAGTAATAAACACATGACACGTGTGTCGTACCTTGGGCCCTCAGGAACGGTTGGGGCCTGGTAAAAGTTTACGTGAATACATTTTGCAAACAGGTAATGACAGGTAGATTCACTGCAGCAGTTACAGGCAGAAGCTCAGAGGTTGGGAGGAAACACAGGAACAATGCGGCCCTATAGTCCACGTTATCTATATGTCACCGGTCCTGGACATATATATATATATATATATACACTCCGGAGGAGATAAAAAGACAAGACCCTCTCCACATACTCTCTGGCAAGAAATCACTTAGAAGAAGGCTTAGCCTAGATGCACCCCGCACATCATCCGCGTGGGGGTCACAATCACGTACCTCTGTGTGGGGATCCTAATGGCGGACGGCCACACAGGAAAAATAATGCCTATAGAGTGAGCGGGTACTTGATTGGTGAGAAGTAGGATGTTGGGGGTTGTGCTCTCTCTCTGGACTGGATTCACTCCTACTACATTCACTTTCCATGCGCCACGGGATGTCGTTCCTCTTCCTCCATCTTCACCAACATGGAAGCTGAAGGCGCTTCCATGCGGCTCTGTGTTTGCTCCGAGTAGCAGGTAAGATGGAACCCTGCTCTAACACAGATAGAAGGAGACCCCTTCCCGCTCCCAGAGACTCGCTTTTATCACCTCACTTGTACCACATGATACATGAGGATAGATACATTCAGCAGCAGAGCTGACAGGCAATGATTTTATGGGGGTTAACCCTTCAAACGCTGCAGCTGTGCAACATACATACAGAGAATTGACATGACAGCTTTGTATAGCGCATCCGCATGAGACAGATCATGTATGACACTTATGGAGGGGACGGGGATGATATTCTGGGACACTACAAGTCCGCTGCACCATCCGCAACCAATTCCACAGGTGACAGCGCGGGAGTGGGAAGCTGAGTAAGTATAAATTATACATCCCTGGACTTCACAGAACTTGTGTATCAAGGTGATAGTCGCCAATGCTTCCTGTAGTCTGTTGTCAACTGGAAATGGCCCTGTAAGGAACTGCCAGCCCAAATTGGGGTACTGGCCACTGATGCCTTCCTAAAAATGCATAGTTGGTTTAGGTGCTACTCACGAGCTACTATAGTCACGGATGTACATAGAACTCAGAGGCCCCGTAGAAAAACTCAGAACTCAGACTCTTCCAGGCCCCTGCTCAACCTCAAAAAAGATAAAATGTATATATCTATATTTAAGTCTCTATATAGTAGTCGAATACCAGTTCTACACAGTGATAGTGATTACAGTGCAGTTACCTCCAGTGATAGCAAATGACATCTTCACTGAGTGGTGATATTCACTTTACAGTTTCTTCTCTATCCGGGCCCAGACTGCCATGAAGACTCTTTCCCAGAGGCGTAACTTGAAGCTCCTGGGCCCCAATGCAAAACCTGGAACGGGGCCCCCAACTATAATGCTTTATTCATAGTACTGGGCTCCCTATATGGAGAAGAGAGGCCTTATGGGCCCCCCAAGGCTCCTGGGCCCGGGTGCAACCGCATCCCCTGCACCTTCTATAGTTATGCCCCTGCTCTTTCCAGCCACAGTTCATCTCTGTACACTTTCTCCATCCTGATGCTACCCCTCAGTAACCCAGATAGTACCAGAGTCTCCTTCTGTGGCCCCACAAAGTAATAGTGTCCTCTTCTGTGGCTCCTCTTCTGATATAGTTATACCTTCTTTGGCCCGCTTAGGTATAGTTCCCTGCTCTGAGACCCCATTGATGTAGCGCCCTCCTCTATTGCCTCCCATTAGATATAGTTCTCTCGCCGGAGTCGTTTGGTTTTTAGCAAAACTACAAACCAAGAACTATTGACGCCTTTTTACTGTGAATGGAGGTAAGCGGATGGAACAATTTCCGTCCCGCTCCATTCACGTAAACGACTATCAAGCCCAGGAGTGATAGTCGGGCGGCAGTCCATGGGGCTGCTGCCAGGCGCTTATGTTCCCAACAGGCATTCCATGTAAAGGGACCTTAAGAGTTTGCTGGGAAAATGTTATAAAATGTAAATGTTTCATCTTAACTTCTGCGATTCCTTAAAATAGACGCTTTCCACTCTGGGTAACCTCGGAAAGTTCAATGAGATGTTTCAATACTCAAAAATAATGAAGCAATTTTTTGTCTCCAGCGTTTCCCCTTGGACCGGCTACCCCATGTCTCCCCAGCGGCCGGCAGCTGAATTCATTGTCTGACTCCTCCGGCCAGCATTCCCTGCATGCTACCAATATCTTATCAGCAGTCTCACACATTTGCTTTCCATCATATCATTTGAAGTTTTCCTCAGCTTCTGCCTTCAAAGGTCTCCAACATGGAGGCAGCCTCCTTTGAAACCCCTGGATTAGAGATCTCAGACACCGTAGGACAAGGATTTGTTACTTCCTCAATTTCCTTTTAGAAGAGAACTATGGATAGAACTTGAGGCTACCGCGAGATGAAAGGAGGCTATGCACATTAGAATAATGTAGACCGAATCTGCCGGTTCAGTTGGGCCCGGCCAACCATCTAATGTGTGTATGTCTATAATCTTGTGGGAGTTTGAGACTAAATGGGTGCCGGACCACTAGGCAAACGGCCAGCAAGTGATCTGAGGAAAGCCACATACTTGCAGGCGACTTTTATTCACGCAGTGGTTCAATCGGTGCAACCGTGTTCATATTCAGACTGGATGCTGTGTGACGGGTGGCGGCTAACGGCATGCAGAGGATCAGGAACATCTTCTGATTGGTCCACCTATTGACTACCTTTAGTGGAGACCGCGGGACATAGGGAAAAGCCAACACTGTCAGTTGCCATAGGCTCTACCTGGAACTGTGCGACACGGGTGATGAGGAGACATTTCACTTGCTTCAGTAGTGATCTTTAATTTCCAGAACAGGTATGAACACAGACTGACTTTTCTTCGCTCTTCCAAATGTCAAGTTTCTAGTGCAGAAATGCAAGGATTAAGTGTAGCGCCTCCGGTTTTTTTCACTGGCATTCAGCGCTAACGGTTTCTCCAGCTGACAGCAATGGCCGGCCTCTGATCTCTTTCTTCCACTCCTGCCACTGACCTCAGCATTGCTACACAACCTGCGAATACTACATGCCTGAGCTTCATATGGATCACTGAGCGGTTTTCCGGTAAGGACTCTTTATTTAAACCTTGTTTGTATGTGTCCAGGATGCGCTATACCCTGAGACAAGGATGCGTTGTGTTACTGGACAAGATAGAATTGCCGGATTTGCACCTAATGGCCATGAGTGAGGAGGAGAGTATGGACACCATAAATTGCACTCAAGCTTCTTCATCTAACTGTACTATACAGCCTGCAAAAATTTCCCATCACCAGTTTTCCGCTGTCGCTGTTGGAAAAGTATGGGGGGGTCAACCCCACCATGGAACAGCAGCAACCAGCTAAGGACCGCCCAAAGGAGGCGTCACCAAGATCTGTGAGAGAGCCACTAGATTTGTTGCAGCAGATTGACAAGAGTGAACCTGCAGGCAAGATGGCCCCCAAAACTCTTCAGTTCGTCCCCACTATGTATCCTCCCATTGAGCCACAATTCTACTGGGGCGATGGGCCTGAACTTTTGTCCCTGCTTGCTAGTAATTCTCCTGTCTCACCTCCACCAAAGGAAAGACTTGAAGAACTTCTAATCTCGGGTCCGTCACTACTGGCCGTGTTGCTCCCAATACCGACACTCCCGCAACAGGAGAAAGACTCCAGATTTTTGCAGCGGTTCGAAGCGGGTGATGTATCCAAATTTGTTATTTCCCTTGGATATTGATTCACCGCGACAACCAGGAGATTAAAAATGTCCTGCCCATGCACCTTCTGCCCCTCGTCAGAGTAAGGGGACTCCAACTTCTTTTTCAGTTTTGTGGATGACCGCCCTAGAGGACCCCTATTGGGATTGCAGCAACCCTTTTCTGGCGTTCTTGTGCCACAGGTTTCTTCTGAAGAGGAGGATGTCAGGCTTCTGGACTTGTCTGCATTATGGCAGCAGTCGACACCAGACTGTCCTGAGATGGCAACGGACCTTGAAGACAGTGACTCTGAGGTAAGGGTCTTTTGAGAGCAAGTCCATCCCTGTGCTCTTCTGTTGGGATAAGGACATATAGCACAAACCCTACTCCGATGGAATTCAGTACAGAATCTGAGCCTGAGGAACCCACCGTCCTGTATCGACAGACAACATGGTGTTAAGAAGACTCCATTTGCTATTAGACTCTTTTCCAGAGGCTTTGTTTTGCCCTGTTATGCCCCTAAAAAAAGGCACTTAAAAGTTATTTATATCCCCTTGGCATAGACAAAATAATGCAAATGTTTTCTATTTTCTAAAGTTTAATGCGTAATCTGATTTTACCATTTTTATTGCAACATTCAAAATGTTCAAGCTAATGTGCAGGAGAGAGTATGTGGAATAAAACTACTTGCATTCCGCTGTGTGTATGTGTCTGAGTGAGGTTTGAATGCTATGTCCCGCTAATCCACTTAAGGTGCAGCAGTTTCTGTTTGTTATCTTGTCTGTCGCAGGGAATGCAGCCTCATTGTAATTTTTTTTCTCTAGTCAGCTTGGTTGGCTACCACCTTTCGTGAGATTCAGGGGAAGTGATGGTCATTCCACTTACCACTTGTTCTTCTAAACCTGCCAGTCACCCATTTCTATTCTCTTGCTTAGCTACAGTGATGTATTCTTTTTCTGTCTTTAGTCTTTGGGGAGAAGAATTATGTAAATGCCCCATAGCAATGTTAGTGAATCCTAGATTCCATCCAGCCTAACAGTCTTGTCCAGTGGTTATGGCCATACCACTTTTCATACTCGCTGTCATGTATTAATTAAGGCTTTACAAGTAAAGTGACATCTAAGGTAGTCTGAATAGACCGGAATGGGTAAGCTCTAGGTACTAACCACAGAGGGAGTGTGTGTTTACAGGTTTGGCCTTTCACACTCCGTGACTGCGCAGATGGTTCTCCAAAGTGATAATTGAATAGAACACTGAGACTAACCAACTCCGGAGATTTACTCTGTTTTGAAGAGGTGCTGGGGTGGGCTTATTCTAAGTAGGGGGGATTGTAGTGACGCAGAGTTATTGGGCCCCTCCATAATGTTAAGAGTTTGTCTCGTGCCTTTGTATTGTCAGTGTCTTCTATGTTGTATGCATTTGATGTGTATTGCAACTCTGCAGCACTGAATGGGTTAATGTCTGGGTTATGTCTGAGAAATATATCTAGTTGTATGTCATGTGACTGTGATTTGATATATATGTGAGTAAGGATGTAGAGGGAGTGAGTTGAGGGAGTCTATGCAAGAGTGCAAGTAGTTAAGTCTGTCTTGGGGAGAGAGGAACTTTTAGGAAGTCGGAGAAACCGTGCCTTGTGTCAGGAGGACCCCAAGATGGAAGAGGCTCAGAAATGGCCTGATGTCTGCCCTGGGCCCAATTCATCCAAGCTCCCTTGGTGCTAATATGGAGTACTGAGAGAGAGAGAGAGAGAGAGAGAGAGAGAGAGAGAGAGAGAGAAAGGAGCCACCCTGCAATGCTGAGTGTAACTTCAAATGTGAGTGTGTACTGGTAGAGAGCTGGAGAGAGGGTAAAGAGAGTCGCCGGGAGCAGAACACCACAGATAACTGGGACTGTGGCTTCTTCTGCCATCCTGAGAATCTTCCCTGTCACACCACTATCCTGTATGGAGCTTGTGTTTTGCAGGCGGATGTATTGTTCATGGACTGTTAACGTTTTACTCAAGTAAACGAGCTCTACCAACCATTCCTGGTTTTAATCAGAAAGTTACTCCTGTGTGTGTGGACTATTTATTACAACTTTGGGATTCACTGCAGAGGATGGAACGGTAGCGTCACTCGTGACCACAGAGAACCATAAGGTAAACCATTGGGTTTTCCCTGTGAAACTCCCCCAGCAGTAACTTGGTCAAGTCCCGTGTTACCCCTAGTGGAGCAGATGATAGAGCCTCGTGACAAAGCCTTATCTACCCTGCTATCTCCTCGGCTGTGGGCCCGCTCCTCAGACACTGCATAAACATCCACAAAACAGTTTCTTCAAACAATAGAATTTCCAACAGTACTTTACACAGTTGTTCAATGATAGTCTGTATGGCTCTATCACTCCCTCACTCAGTCCACTTCTTCTCGTCCTCTTTGAATAACTAAAGTGGCCAGTCTAAGATATCTGGTTGTTATTCTGAGCCTACAGAGACTTGCTTTAGTTGCTGCAGCCCCTCATACTGTTGCCAGTCTCTCTCTCCTCCAATGCCTAACTCTACTTCTGGCTGTTTCCCCGCACTGAACTCTCTCCTTTGACTTACTTCCTACTCCACCCAACTCACTCTCCCAGGCTTGACTTATCAGCGGCCCAGATGGTCAGCTGATTCATGGGGCCGCTGTCACTGCAGTCAGTACAGGAAGCAGAATGCGCTGAGCATAGAGCAGCAGCCCCAGTTGGTATTTCAGGCGCTGCTTCCGTTGAACTGGGGCCGCTATGCTCAGCACATTGTGCTTACTATAGCAACAGCGGCCCCAGGAATCAGCTGATCATTGGGGATCCGAGCGCCAGGTCCAGTCAGTCATCAGTAGAAAAGTAAACAAAGTCCTAGAATACACTTCTAAACTCTTTCTCACCCAGAAGCCAAGTAAGAGGGTACCGGGTTACATGATCTCAATTGGTTTGGTTATTGGTGGCACCTTCACCCGGCCTGATGATTGAGCAAAAAAAAAGGGTCCTAGGAACATTTTTGCTCGAACATCAAGGCATGTGAAAGGCCCTGTAATCCCTCAATGTAAGGGCTTCTTCAGATGGGCGTGATAATCATGGCCGGATAACTGTAGTGGTATTCGCGGTATTCTCACCAGTAGATAGAACGGGTGAGTAAAGATGGGGCAGGACTTATCTTCCCGCTGCTTTTTCAAACCCAACTTGCTCTGGCGCGGAATTGAAGAAAAAAAAAACCATTCATGTACAACTAAACTCCGTAGTGGCGAACGTGGTTATGCATGTGCCCTAACAGATAGTAGAAAGCACCATTGTTTGCTTTTCCATTCTCTTTCCAGGATGCAGCTATTGACGATGCATCCGACCGCCAGACTACGAACTACAGCAAAACAAAGTGACAAATGAACAGATTCTATAGCCTGTAGGGGCGTAAAAGCTGACATTTTTTCTACAAGGTATATAACAAACATGGTTTGCTTTTGTTGCGCGGCGGCTCGTACCAAAGGCTGATATGTGCACACGCACCTTGTAGTCGTACTGGAGGCTGATATGTGCACACGCACCTTGTAGTCGTACTGGAGGCTGATATGTGCACACGCACCTTGTAGTCATACCAGAGGCTGATATGTGCACACGCACCTTGTAGTCGTACTGGAGGCTGATATGTGCACACGCACCTTGTAGTCGTACCGGAGGCTGATATGTGCACAGGCACCTTGTAGTCGTACCGGAGACTGATATGTGCACACGCACCTTGTAGTCGTACCGGCTGCTAAGTCACAGTGATATGCCCTGAGGATGGAGCTCTACCTTCAGGGCAAGGCTCTTAAAAAGGAGTCAGACAGTCAGATAGATGCTCCTGGTGCCAGACAGATGGAGATGGATGTACTTTAACCAGACAAGCATGTACTTAAAGGAAGGGACAGTCAATGCAGATAGTGACAGCGGAGGGGAGGGGGGAGGGAGGGCATTCCAGAGACTCAAATGCAAAAAGGTTTATTAGATAGAGAGACGTGTCTTCATCACTGCAGAAAAATATCACAAAGCATTGCTCCAAAAACCGCAATGCCAATCACACGGGCAGGTGCAATATGGGGTGAAGTTTTTGTTAAAATTCCCATCCATGAGCACGCTCACAGGAAGAGTTTCATTGTCTTATTATAAATGTTTGCAAATCTTTTCTGTCTCTTATGGTAAAAAAAAATAATAAATTCCTGCAACAAAAATCCATGTTGGAAATGTGAAGAAACCCTGAAAATGTGGCGCTGCGTGAACGAAAAAGCCCGCTATTAGCATGACCCTATGTTTGTGGATACACTGATTTTATCTCTTCTTTTCGTTTCTGAAGGGGGGGGGGGGGGTCTCATATTTTATTGTTTCAGTGTTTCTGTAAGTTTTCTTCTAATGTACATATCCAAGCACAATTATCCCGATGCCTTTACGTCCGGCTGATACATGATTGCGTGACGTCACATGTTGTTACATATTATTGTTGGGGTCATTTAGAATATTGGGATGTTTGGGCTTTTATACTAATATTATAACTTTTTTGTCCACTTCTGAAGATTAATTATAACGTTAGGGCTCACGGATATCCCCATAGTTCGGACCGGTATATGTTGTGATATCAGGAGAGGCTTTCGAAGAAAACCTAAATTAACCCCTTAAAGGAGTAGTCCAGTTGTAAACTATTGGTGGCATTTTAGGAGCTGCATTACTTCTGGTTTCGGACAGTGGGGCCAATATCCATCAGCACTAGCATCTGCCCAGCTCCTGGTCCCATAGTACATGTTCTCACATATTACATGTCGCTCTCACGTGCAAGCCTCCATCAGAAATGCACATGCACGAGCTGGTTCTGAACTGCGCATGAATAAACAGCAAGCTATGGGGGTATCTTCTGTACATGGGGCGAGACAATGAATGATATGTCAGTAGTGATGTGGTGTACATTGCCCTGGCTAGGTGTAATAGTGTCAACATGAATGTGAGGTGTAGAGTTAACAATGGGGTCTGGTGGTGGGATGTCACCAGGTGTAGAGCTGACAACGGGGTCTGGTGGGGGGATGTCACCAGGTGTAGAGCTGACAACGGGGTCTGGTGGGGGACTGTCACCAGGTGTAGAGTTAAAGGAGATGTCTCGAGGAAGCAGTTAATTTTTTTTTTGCCCAGTCCCCCCCATTAAACACACATTACTAAGCCCCCCTGTAAATGACATTTCTAGCTGGTTCGTACTTACCGTTCCAGCGTTTCAGCAACTTATAAAAGTTTCCTCAAGATGGCCGCCGGCTCTTTCCCCGTCGCTCGCTGCAGCCCGACGTGCGCGCTCCCGAGACGCCGCCAGCTGTGTCTCCATGGCAACCGGACGCCCCGCAGCCGCCGACCAGACGCCCACCGCCAGGCAGCAGGTAAGCGGCGCTAGCCCCCGGCTCCCCAGCGCTAGACCCTCAGCCCAGGTGAAGGCCCCGGAGCCCAGCGCTAGGTTCCGGAGCCCAGCGCTAGTTCCCCCGGCCTAGCGGCAGCCCCCCCCGGCGCAGCGACAGCCCCCCCCCCCCGGCCTAGCGACAGCCCCCCCCCCCCGGCCTAGCGACAGCCCCCCCATCGCAGCGACAGCCCCCCCGGCGCAGCGGCAGGCCCCCCCGGCCTAGCGACAGCCCCCCCCGGCGCAGCGGCAGCCCCCCCCGGCCTAGCGACAGCCCCCCCGGCGCAGCCCGGCGCAGCGACAGCCCCCCCCGGCGCAGCGGCAGCCCCCCCCGGCGCAGCGGCAGTCCCCCCCCGGCGCAGCGGCAGTCCCCCCCTCGACCCATCACTTACCTGGGAGGCTTCTCGGGGCGGCTGGGCTGGGCTGGGCTTCTCCGCTGGGCAGCTCCAGTTTCTGCACCTTCCTCTAACAGAGGATGGTGCAGAATGGCCGCTTCAGCGCGCTCCCGAGCAGTGACAGCTCGTCTGCGCATGCGCAGAAGAGCTGTAGCGGGGAGCACACTGAAGCGGCTCGTGCTGAATGGAGAAGACCGGACTGCGCAAGCGCGTCTAAAAAAGCAAGCTGCCAGCGAATTTAGACGGAACCATGGAGACGAGGACGCTAGCAACGGAGCAGGTAAGTGAATAACTTCTGTATGGCTCATATTTAATGCACGATGTATATTACAAAGTGCATTAATATGGCCATACGGAAGTGTATAACCCCACTTGGTTTCGCGAGACCACCCCTTTAACAATGGGGTCTGGTGGTGGGATGTCACCAGGTGTAGAGCTAACAACGGCGTCTGGTGGGGGGATGTCACCAGGTGTAGAGCTGACAACGGGGTCTGGTGGTGGGATGTCACCAGGTGTAGAGCTGACAATGGGGTCTGGCGGGGAGATGTCACCAGGTGTAGAGCTGACAACGGGGTCTGGTAGGGGGTGTCACCAGGTGTAGAGCTGACAACGGGGTCTGGTGGGGGGATGTCACCAGGTGTAGAGCTGACAACGGGGCCTGGTGATGGGATGTCCCCAGCTGTAGAGCTGACAACGGGGTCTGGTGGAGGGATGTCCCCAGTTGTAGAGCTGACAACGGGGTCTGGTGGGGGGATGTCACCAGGTGTAGAGCCGACAACGGGGTCTGGTGGTGGGATGTCACCAGGTGTAGAGCTGACAACGGGGTCTGGTGGTGGGATGTCACCAGGTGTAGAGCTGACAACGGGGTCTGGTGGTGAGATGTCACCAGGTGTAGAGCCAACAACAGGGTGTGGTAGGGGGAATGTCACCAGGTGTATAGCTGACAACGGGGTCTGGTGGGAGGATGTTACCAGGTGTAGAGCTGACAACAGAGTCCGGTGGTGGGATGTCACCTGGTGTAGAACTGACAACAGAGTCCGGTTGTGGGATGTCACCAGATGTAGAGCTGACAACAGGGTCTTGTAGTGGTGGGATGTCACCAAGTGTAGAGCTGACAACGGGGTCTGGTTGGGTGGAATGTCACCAGGTGTAGAGCTGACAACTGGGTTTGGTAGGGAAAATGTCACCAGGTGTAGAGCAAACAATGGGGTCTAGTGGTGGGATGTCACTATGTGTAGAGCTGACAACGGGGTCCGGTGGGGGGATGTCTCCAGGTGTAGAGCTAACAACGGCGTCTGGTGGGGGGATGTCACCAGGTGTAGAGCTGACAACGGCGTCTGGTGGGGGGATGTCACCAGGTGTAGAGCTGACAACGGGGTCTGGTGGTGGGATGTCACCAGGTGTAGAGCTGACAATGGGGTCTGGCGGGGAGATGTCACCAGGTGTAGAGCTGACAACGGGGTCTGGTGGTGGGATGTCACCAGGTGTAGAGCTGACAATGGGGTCTGGCGGGGAGATGTCACCAGGTGTAGAGCTGACAACGGGGTCTGGTAGGGGGTGTCACCAGGTGTAGAGCTGACAACGGGGTCTGGTGGGGGGATGTCACCAGGTGTAGAGCTGACAACGGGGTCTGGTGGAGGGATGTCCCCAGTTGTAGAGCTGACAACGGGGTCTGGTGGGGGGATGTCACCAGGTGTAGAGCTGACAACGGGGTCTGGTGGTGGGATGTCACCAGGTGTAGAGCTGACAACGGGGTCTGGTGGTGGGATGTCACCAGGTGTAGAGCTGACAACGGGGTCTGGTGGTGAGATGTCACCAGGTGTAGAGCCAACAACAGGGTGTGGTAGGGGGAATGTCACCAGGTGTATAGCTGACAACGGGGTCCGGTGGGAGGATGTTACCAGGTGTAGAGCTGACAACAGAGTCCGGTGGTGGGATGTCACCTGGTGTAGAACTGACAACAGAGTCCGGTGGTGGGATGTCACCAGATGTAGAGCTGACAACAGGGTCTTGTAGTGGTGGGATGTCACCAAGTGTAGAGCTGACAACGGGGTCTGGTTGGGTGGAATGTCACCAGGTGTAGAGCTGACAACTGGGTTTGGTAGGGAAAATGTCACCAGGTGTAGAGCAAACAATGGGGTCTAGTGGTGGGATGTCACTATGTGTAGAGCTGACAACGGGGTCCGGTGGGGGGATGTCTCCAGGTGTAGAGCTAACAACGGCGTCTGGTGGGGGGATGTCACCAGGTGTAGAGCTGACAACGGGGTCTGGTAGGGGGTGTCACCAGGTGTAGAGCTGACAACGGGGTCTGGTGGGGGGATGTCACCAGGTGTAGAGCTGACAACGGGGCCTGGTGATGGGATGTCCCCAGCTGTAGAGCTGACAACGGGGTCTGGTGGAGGGATGTCCCCAGTTGTAGAGCTGACAACGGGGTCTGGTGGGGGGATGTCACCAGGTGTAGAGCCGACAACGGGGTCTGGTGGTGGGATGTCACCAGGTGTAGAGCTGACAACGGGGTCTGGTGGTGGGATGTCACCAGGTGTAGAGCTGACAACGGGGTCTGGTGGTGAGATGTCACCAGGTGTAGAGCCAACAACAGGGTGTGGTAGGGGGAATGTCACCAGGTGTATAGCTGACAACGGGGTCTGGTGGGAGGATGTTACCAGGTGTAGAGCTGACAACAGAGTCCGGTGGTGGGATGTCACCTGGTGTAGAACTGACAACAGAGTCCGGTTGTGGGATGTCACCAGATGTAGAGCTGACAACAGGGTCTTGTAGTGGTGGGATGTCACCAAGTGTAGAGCTGACAACGGGGTCTGGTTGGGTGGAATGTCACCAGGTGTAGAGCTGACAACTGGGTTTGGTAGGGAAAATGTCACCAGGTGTAGAGCAAACAATGGGGTCTAGTGGTGGGATGTCACTATGTGTAGAGCTGACAACGGGGTCCGGTGGGGGGATGTCTCCAGGTGTAGAGCTAACAACGGCGTCTGGTGGGGGGATGTCACCAGGTGTAGAGCTGACAACGGCGTCTGGTGGGGGGATGTCACCAGGTGTAGAGCTGACAACGGGGTCTGGTGGTGGGATGTCACCAGGTGTAGAGCTGACAATGGGGTCTGGCGGGGAGATGTCACCAGGTGTAGAGCTGACAACGGGGTCTGGTGGTGGGATGTCACCAGGTGTAGAGCTGACAATGGGGTCTGGCGGGGAGATGTCACCAGGTGTAGAGCTGACAACGGGGTCTGGTAGGGGGTGTCACCAGGTGTAGAGCTGACAACGGGGTCTGGTGGGGGGATGTCACCAGGTGTAGAGCTGACAACGGGGCCTGGTGATGGGATGTCCCCAGCTGTAGAGCTGACAACGGGGTCTGGTGGAGGGATGTCCCCAGTTGTAGAGCTGACAACGGGGTCTGGTGGGGGGATGTCACCAGGTGTAGAGCCGACAACGGGGTCTGGTGGTGGGATGTCACCAGGTGTAGAGCTGACAACGGGGTCTGGTGGTGGGATGTCACCAGGTGTAGAGCTGACAACGGGGTCTGGTGGTGAGATGTCACCAGGTGTAGAGCCAACAACAGGGTGTGGTAGGGGGAATGTCACCAGGTGTATAGCTGACAACGGGGTCCGGTGGGAGGATGTTACCAGGTGTAGAGCTGACAACAGAGTCCGGTGGTGGGATGTCACCTGGTGTAGAACTGACAACAGAGTCCGGTGGTGGGATGTCACCAGATGTAGAGCTGACAACAGGGTCTTGTAGTGGTGGGATGTCACCAAGTGTAGAGCTGACAACGGGGTCTGGTTGGGTGGAATGTCACCAGGTGTAGAGCTGACAACTGGGTTTGGTAGGGAAAATGTCACCAGGTGTAGAGCAAACAATGGGGTCTAGTGGTGGGATGTCACTATGTGTAGAGCTGACAACGGGGTCCGGTGGGGGGATGTCTCCAGGTGTAGAGCTAACAACGGCGTCTGGTGGGGGGATGTCACCAGGTGTAGAGCTGACAACGGGGTCTGGTGGTGGGATGTCACCAGGTGTAGAGCTGACAATGGGGTCTGGCGGGGAGATGTCACCAGGTGTAGAGCTGACAACGGCGTCTGGTGGTGGGATGTCACCAGGTGTAGAGCGGACAACGGGGTCTGGTGGAGGGATGTCCCCAGTTGTAGAACTGACAACGGGGTCTGGTGGGGGGATGTCACCAGGTGTAGAGCCGACAATGGGGTCTGGTGGTGGGATGTCACCAGGTGTAGAGCAGACAACGGGGTCTGGTGGTGGGATGTCACCAGGTGTAGAGCTGACAACGGGGTCTGGTGGTGGGATGTCACCAGGTGTAGAGCCAACAACAGGGTGTGGTAGGGGGAATGTCACCCGGTGTATAGCTGACAACGGGGTCCGGTGGGAGGATGTTACCAGGTGTAGAGCTGACAACAGAGTCCGGTGGTGGGATGTCACCTGGTGTAGAGCTGAGAACAGAGTCCGGTGGTGGGATGTCAACAGATGTAGAGCTGACAACAGGGTCTTGTAGTGGTGGGATGTCACCAAGTGTAGAGCTGACAACGGGGTCTGGTTGGGTGGAATGTCACCAGGTGTAGAGCTGACAACTGGGTTTGGTAGGGAAAATGTCACCAGGTGTAGAGCAAACAATGGGGTCTAGTGGTGGGATGTCACTATGTGTAGAGCTGACAACGGGGTCCGGTGGGGGGATGTCTCCAGGTGTAGAGCTGACAACGGGGTCTAGTGGGGGGTGTCACCAGGTGTAGAGCTGACAACGGGGTCTGGTGGGGGGATGTCACCAGGTGTAGAGCTGACGACGGGGCCTGGTGATGGGATGTCCCCAGTTGTAGAGCTGACAACGGGGTCTGGTGGGGGGGTGTCACCAAGTGTAGAGCCGACAATGGGGTTTGGTGGTGGGATGTCACCAGGTGCTGACAACGGGGTCTGGTGGTGGGATGTCACCAGGTGTAGAGCCGACAACAGGGTCTGGTAGGGGGAATGTCACCAGGTATGTACCTGACAACGGGGTCTCTTGGGGGGTGTCACCAGGTGTAGAGCTGACAACGGAGTCCGGTGGTGGGATGTCACCTGGTGTAGAACTGACAACAGAGTCCGGTGGTGGGATGTCACCAGGTGTAGAGCTGACAACAGGGTCTTTTAGTGGGAATGTCACCAAGTGTAGAGCCGACAACGGGGTCTGGTTGGGTGGAATGTCACCAGGTGTAGAGCTGACAACTGGGTTTGGTAGGGAAAATGTCACCAGGTGTAGAGCTAACAATGGGGTCTAGTGGTGGGATGTCACTATGTGTAGAGCTGATAACAGGGCCTGATGATGGGATGTCCCCAGTTGTATAGCTAACAATGGGGTCAGGTGCGAGGGATGTCACCAGGTGTAGAACTGACAAGGGGGTCTGGTGGGGGATGTCACCAGGTGTAGAGCTGACAACATGGTCTGGTGGAGGGATGTCACCAGGCGTAGAGCTGACAACGGGGCCTGGTGATGGGATGTCCCCAGTTGTAGAGCTGACAACGGGGTCTGGTGGAGGGATGTCCCCAGTTGGAGAGCTGACAACGGGGTCTGGTGGGGGGATGTCACCAGGTGTAGAGCCGACAACGGGGTCTGGTGGTGGGATGTCACCAGCTGTAGAGCTGAAAACGGGGTCTGGTGGTGGGATGTCACCAGGTGTAGAACCGACAACAGGGTCTGGTAGGGGGAATGGCACCAGGTGTATAGCTGACAACGGGGTCCGGTGGGAGGATGTTACCAGGTGTAGAGCTGACAACGGAGTCCAGTGGTGGGATGTCACCTGGTGTAGAGCTGACAACAGAGTCCGGTGGTGGGATGTCACCAGATGTAGAGCTGACAATGGGGTCTTGTAGTGGGAATGTCACCAAGTGTAGAGCCGACAACGGGGTCTAGTTGTGTGGAATGTCCCCAGGTGTAGAGCTGACAACTGGGTTTGGTAGGGAAAATGTCACCAGGTGTAGAGCTAACAATGGGGTCTAGTGGTGGGATGTCACTATGTGTAGAGCTGACAACGGGGTCCGGTGGGGAAATGTCACCAGGTGTAAAGCTGACAACTGGGTTTGGTAGGGGGAATGTCACCAGGTGTAGAGCCGACAACAGGGTCTGGTGGAGGGAATGTTACCAAGTGTAGAGCCGACAACGGGGTCTGGTGGAGGGAATGTCACCAAGTGTAGAGCCGACAACGGGGTCTGGTGGGGGGAATATCACCAGGTGTAAAGCTAACAATGGGGTCTGGCGGTGGGATGTCACCAGGAGTAGAGCTGACAACGGGGTCTAGTGGTGGGATGTCACCATGTGTAGAGCTGACAACTGGGTTTGGTGGAGGGAATGTCTCCAGGTGTACAGCTGAGAACTGGGTTTGGTAGGGAAAATGTCACCAGGTGTAGAGCTAACAATGGGGTCTAGTGGTGGGATGTCACTATGTGTAGAGCTGATAACAGGGCCTGATGATGGGATGTCCCCAGTTGTATAGCTAACAATGGGGTCAGGTGCGAGGGATGTCACCAGGTGTAGAACTGACAAGGGGGTCTGGTGGGGGATGTCACCAGGTGTAGAGCTGACAACATGGTCTGGTGGAGGGATGTCACCAGGTGTAGAGCTGACAACGGGGCCTGGTGATGGGATGTCCCCAGTTGTAGAGCTGACAACGGGGTCTGGTGGAGGGATGTCCCCAGTTGGAGAGCTGACAACGGGGTCTGGTGGGGGGATGTCACCAGGTGTAGAGCCGACAACGGGGTCTGGTGGTGGGATGTCACCAGCTGTAGAGCTGAAAACGGGGTCTGGTGGTGGGATGTCACCAGGTGTAGAACCGACAACAGGGTCTGGTAGGGGGAATGTCACCAGGTGTATAGCTGACAACGGGATCCGGTGGGAGGATGTTACCAGGTGTAGAGCTGACAACGGTGTCCGGTGGTGGGATGTCACCTGGTGTAGAGCTGACAACAGAGTCCGGTGGTGGGATGTCACCAGATGTAGAGCTGACAATGGGGTCTTGTAGTGGGAATGTCACCAAGTGTAGAGCCGACAACGGGGTCTAGTTGGGTGGAATGTCCCCAGGTGTAGAGCTGACAACTGGGTTTGGTAGGGAAAATGTCACCAGGTGTAGAGCTAACAATGGGGTCTAGTGGTGGGATGTCACTATGTGTAGAGCTGACAACGGGGTCCGGTGGGGAAATGTCACCAGGTGTAAAGCTGACCACTGGGTTTGGTGGGGGGAATGTCACCAGGTGTAGAGCCGACAACAGGGTCTGGTGGAGGGAATGTCACCAGCTGTAGAGCTGAAAACGGGGTCTGGTGGTGGGATGTCACCAGGTGTAGAACCGACAACAGGGTCTGGTAGGGGGAATGGCACCAGGTGTATAGCTGACAACGGGGTCCGGTGGGAGGATGTTACCAGGTGTAGAGCTGACAACGGAGTCCAGTGGTGGGATGTCACCTGGTGTAGAGCTGACAACAGAGTCCGGTGGTGGGATGTCACCAGATGTAGAGCTGACAATGGGGTCTTGTAGTGGGAATGTCACCAAGTGTAGAGCCGACAACGGGGTCTAGTTGTGTGGAATGTCCCCAGGTGTAGAGCTGACAACTGGGTTTGGTAGGGAAAATGTCACCAGGTGTAGAGCTAACAATGGGGTCTAGTGGTGGGATGTCACTATGTGTAGAGCTGACAACGGGGTCCGGTGGGGAAATGTCACCAGGTGTAAAGCTGACAACTGGGTTTGGTAGGGGGAATGTCACCAGGTGTAGAGCCGACAACAGGGTCTGGTGGAGGGAATGTTACCAAGTGTAGAGCCGACAACGGGGTCTGGTGGAGGGAATGTCACCAAGTGTAGAGCCGACAACGGGGTCTGGTGGGGGGAATATCACCAGGTGTAAAGCTAACAATGGGGTCTGGCGGTGGGATGTCACCAGGAGTAGAGCTGACAACGGGGTCTAGTGGTGGGATGTCACCATGTGTAGAGCTGACAACTGGGTTTGGTGGAGGGAATGTCTCCAGGTGTACAGCTGAGAACTGGGTTTGGTAGGGAAAATGTCACCAGGTGTAGAGCTAACAATGGGGTCTAGTGGTGGGATGTCACTATGTGTAGAGCTGATAACAGGGCCTGATGATGGGATGTCCCCAGTTGTATAGCTAACAATGGGGTCAGGTGCGAGGGATGTCACCAGGTGTAGAACTGACAAGGGGGTCTGGTGGGGGATGTCACCAGGTGTAGAGCTGACAACATGGTCTGGTGGAGGGATGTCACCAGGTGTAGAGCTGACAACGGGGCCTGGTGATGGGATGTCCCCAGTTGTAGAGCTGACAACGGGGTCTGGTGGAGGGATGTCCCCAGTTGGAGAGCTGACAACGGGGTCTGGTGGGGGGATGTCACCAGGTGTAGAGCCGACAACGGGGTCTGGTGGTGGGATGTCACCAGCTGTAGAGCTGAAAACGGGGTCTGGTGGTGGGATGTCACCAGGTGTAGAACCGACAACAGGGTCTGGTAGGGGGAATGTCACCAGGTGTATAGCTGACAACGGGATCCGGTGGGAGGATGTTACCAGGTGTAGAGCTGACAACGGTGTCCGGTGGTGGGATGTCACCTGGTGTAGAGCTGACAACAGAGTCCGGTGGTGGGATGTCACCAGATGTAGAGCTGACAATGGGGTCTTGTAGTGGGAATGTCACCAAGTGTAGAGCCGACAACGGGGTCTAGTTGGGTGGAATGTCCCCAGGTGTAGAGCTGACAACTGGGTTTGGTAGGGAAAATGTCACCAGGTGTAGAGCTAACAATGGGGTCTAGTGGTGGGATGTCACTATGTGTAGAGCTGACAACGGGGTCCGGTGGGGAAATGTCACCAGGTGTAAAGCTGACCACTGGGTTTGGTGGGGGGAATGTCACCAGGTGTAGAGCCGACAACAGGGTCTGGTGGAGGGAATGTCACCAAGTGTAGAGCCGACAACGGGGTCTGGTGGAGGGAATGTCACCAAGTGTAGAGCCGACAACGGGGTCTGGTGGGGGGAATGTCACCAGGTGTAAAGCTAACAATGGGGTCTGGCGGTGGGATGTCACCAGGAGTAGAGCTGACAACGGGGTCTAGTGGTGGGATGTCACCAGGTGTAGAGCTGACAACTGGGTTTGGTGGAGGGAATGTCTCCAGGTGTACAGCTGAGAACAGGGGTCTGGTTGGGGATTCTGGGTTCTCGCTCAGCGTTTCACCTTCTAGAGCAGGGAGCGTTTACACGGAAAAAGAAGCCAGCGACCCAGCGATAGTTTTTATGCTGACGAAAAGTCAGCAATAACGACTTGCGAATTAATAGTGAGTGATTTTTTTTTTGCATGTAGGTTTCCTGCACACTGGCGATTGCAATATCTTTGCGTTTTTTTTAACGCAAATGTAAATAGCACTTTCTAATGTTAAAAACGTATTGCACAAAAAAAAATCGCAATTTTGTGCTTTGCGATTTTTATACGATGTGTTTTTAACATTAGAAAGTCCTATTGACATTCCCATTAAAAAATGCAGCGATATTGCGATCGGAAGTGCGCAGGAGCCCTTACACTGCACGATTATCGTTAGAACCGGTAAATGGCCCATTAGTGTATATGGCTGCCTTTCACCTCAAGGTAATGCAGAAAGGTAAACGTGGCCGGCATGGAGCCGGGATGGATTCAGCATTTCAAAGCAATGTCCCAGACACAGCAGCATTAGCATGTAGATCCACCCCCCCCCCCCCCCCCCCTTCCCTCCCCGCACCCCGAGTCCATTATAATGCTTTATAGTGGTCCCTGCTGTCCTTGCTGCATCTGGTTGGGAGATTCCTCCACTAAGTGACAGGAAGGGAAGTGAAGGCAAACAATCCCCAAAACTAACATTCACTAAATAAACTTTCAAACAGACTGAACACATTAGTTGTCCAAACTGAGGCCCCCTCCCCCGCTCCCTGCTAATGATGATCCCTTGATAGCACAAGGTCACTAATGACCCCGAGCGCAGAGCAAAGTCCTCTGAACTGCACAGTGGCACATAAATACATCCAGAGGCCTCTTACCAACCAACACCTCTGGGGCCATTACAGCCGCCCGCGGGCAGTAACCCCGCTTAGTAATTGTTCTTCACTTCCTACTATTTATCACTCAGTCATAATGTGTGTCAGATAGATAGATAGATAGATAGATAGATAGATAGATAGATAGATAGATAGATAGATAGATAGATAGATAGATAGATAGATAGATAGATAGATAGATAGATATGAAATAGATAGATAGATAGATGTGAGATAGATAGACAGATAGATAGATAGATAGATAGATATGAGATAGATAGATAGATAGATAGATAGATAGATAGATAGATAGATAGATAGATAGATAGATAGATAGATAGATAGATAGATAGATATGAGATAGATGATAGATAGATAGATAGATAGATAGATAGATAGATAGATAGATAGATAGATAGATGGATGGATGGATGGATGGATGGATAGATAGATAGATATGAGATAGATAGATAGATAGATAGATAGATAGATATGAGATAGATAGATAGATAGATAGATAGATAGATAGATAGATAGATGGATGGATGGATAGATAGATAGATAGATATGAGATAGATAGATAGATAGATAGATAGATAGATAGATAGATAGATAGATAGGAGATAGATAGATAGATAGTAACATAGTATGTTAGGTCAAAGGAAGACAACATCCATCCAGTTCAGCCTGTTTCCAATTCCCCCCCCCCCCCCCCCCTATCTGCCTTGTTGATCCAGAGGAAGGCAAAAAAAAAACCCAATGAGGCGGAAGACAATTAGCCCATTTTGGGGGGGAAATTCCTTCTCGACTCCACAACAGCGGTGAGAATAATGCCTGGATCAACGCTTGAAAGTTTGAAAGTTCCTACCTGATTCCAAGACCCGGATCAACAACCCTGCTGGTTATTTAATGTCTATATCCTGTAATATCACAGCGCTCTAGAAAGACATCTAGTTCCTCTTAAACTCCTTTTTTGGATTTTGACCTCACCACGTCCTCAGGCAGAGAGTTCCACAGTCTCACTGCTCTTACAGTAAAGAACCCCCTTCTGTGTTGGTGATGAAACCTGCTTTCTTCTAGACGTAGCGGATGCACTCTTGTTACCGTCACAGTCCTGGGTGTAAACAGATCATGGGAGAGATCCTTGTATTGTCCCCTCATGTATTTATACAGAGTGATAGATAGATAGATAGATAGATAGATAGATAGATAGATAGATAGATAGATAGATAGATAGATAGATAGATAGGAGATAGATAGATAGATAGATAGATAGATAGATAGATAGATAGATAGATAGATAGATAGATAGATAGATACCGGTAGTAGAGATGAGCGAGCGTACTCGGATAAGCGGTACTCGCTCGAGTAATTGGCTTTATCCGAGTACCGCTGTGCTCGGGGCTAAAGATTCGGGTGCCGGCACGGAGCGGGGAGGAACGGAGGTAAGATCTTTCTCTCCTTCTCTCCCGCCCGCTCTCCCCTGCTCCCCGCTGCGACTCACCTGTCAGCCGCAGCGGCACCTGAATCTTTAGCCCCGAGCACAGCGGTACTCGGATAAAGCCAATTACTCGAGCGAGTACCGCTTATCCGAGTACGCTCGCTCATCTCTAATAGATAGATATGAGCTAGTTCCCTAACAATGCCTTCTGCAGTCCAGCCCCTAAACAGTGAGTCCCCGGAGCCCCTTTATACAATGTAACTATAATACCTTCTTACTGCGCCAGCAGCAGTGACCCCAACAGCTCAGGCTACAAAGCACTCTAGCAGCGCCAACCACAATGCCCTCGGCGGTGCCCACCACTTTGCCTCCTAACCTTAAATGTGGCTACAGACCTGAGCTTCTCGCAGCCACAAGCAATTTCCTGCAGATCTTGCATTGGCCTCTTAGTGTACAAGGAGTCCATCACATAGTTGTGGGGGCTTACGCTGTACTGTAATGTAACCAGGAAGGACAATAGCAGCAGTCGCACCTTGTGGGGACCCAGAGACCCATCTGCCTCAGTATTATAAATGGCACATGGCCGGTGGGGCCACTACAGATCTTGCATTAGGGCCCAGAAACAACGTAACCAGGATAATATCGGTTTTCCGTTTCCGTATGATTAGCGTCTTCGGACACGGAGTATCTGGTACAGCGGCATCGCACGCTGGAGTCTTAGAATAAATGGTGACGCTCCCGACTGAAGCCGTGATCACTGGTGACATGTGACCCACTTTTGTAATTTTTATTAAATGCCTTTTATATGAAGACGCCCGGGGCGGCTCGTCTTCTGTTTGCACAGCTACTGGCAGGGCACGGTGCCATCCTCCTGTGGTCGCTGCCATCATGTCCCATTCATGTCTTCCTGCTGAGCTTTGTTTCAGATTCTCTCTGAGATTATTGTAGGAGCAAACAATGGCCATCAGGAAGACAGAGCAGAACTACAAGGTTTGTTTATTTTTGGGAGCCATCTGACTCCACCTAGGGAGTCAATTTCAATGCGGCTCTCAGCGCTGTCTGCTCGGTCCCTCTGTCAATAGAGATCAGTTCCTAATTACTCTGTACTTCTGTCTGTATGCCGCCCATAGTGGAAGCTCTCATCTGCGTACAGCGGGGCAGATTTACTAATACTTACTGGACCCGGTGATTCATACGTCCTGTAAGTAAACGGCGTCCAGCGGCGAGCGACAAATATATGAAAAGGCGCAAGCTTCGTAATACAAACGTCTCAGCTGGCGGCACCTCCATGCACCATATGTAGAGCCGCGCCGGCGCTGAGCCACAGGAGGCTACTAGGATTCATTACACTACATGTCAAAAATATTCAAAAGTGTTTAAAAATGGGGATAGGGTTTTAGCAAAGGGAGACTTTAGAGACATTTATGTCATGTGACCTTTTTAAAGGAGTTGTCCAGTTGTAAACTAGTAATGTCCTATCCTTAAGTTAGGATATCAATAGTAGATCAGTAGGGATCTGCTTTTTGGGACCTCTGCTGATCAGCAGTTTGCCAGACCGCTGTGGCACTCGTGCACTGAGCTCATTTCTGTAGGAGGCAGACAGCGCCGTTCTCTCTGTAGTGGCCAGGCTTGGTATTACACCTATTTATTTCAATGGCAAATGAATACCAAGCCTGGCCACGGCAGTGGGAATAAAGCCATCTGCTTTCTGCAGAAATCTGCTCAGTGCATGAGCACACTGGCCCAGGGAATAGCTTATTGATAGGGCTCCCGGGCTGCAGACCCAACCAATCTACTATCAATGGTCTAACCTAACCTTTAGGCCATTAAAAGTTTGCAACTAGACAACCCCTTTATAGACTACAAATTCTTTTTGCAATTTCACTCTAGTGGCTGAGTGGCAAACAAAGTGATTCCACATCGCTAGATATACAGCACTGTGCAAAAGTTTTAGGCAGGTGTGGATAAAATGCTGCACAGTAAGAATGCTTCCAATAATAGAAGGGTTAATAGTTTATTTTTTGTCAATTACAAAATGCAAAGTGACTGAAGAAGAGTGAAATCTAATCCCATCAGTATCTGCTGTGACGTCCTTCACCTTCAGCATCAGTTCTTCTCGATACACTTGCACACAGTTTTTGAAGGCACTCGGCAGGGAGGTCGTTCCAAACACCTTGGAGGACTAAGCCCAGATCCTCTGTGGATGTCGGCTCACTCCAATTCTTCTTCGTGTAACCCCAGACAGACTGATGATGTGAGATCAGGGCTCTGTGGGGCCAAATCAGCACTTCCAGGACTCCTTGTTCTTCTCTATACTAAAGATAGTTCTTAATGAAATCGTCTGGATGTTGGGGTTTGTTGTCCCGCTGCAGAATTCATTTGGAGTCAATCAGATGCCTTGTATTTTTGAAAGCATTCTTTCTTTGTAGCCTTTTAGATCCACACCTGCCTAAACCTTTAAGGCTAGACTCACACAAGCGGACCGGATTCCACATGCAGGAGGCCCACAGCGGATTCCGGCTATGAGCCCGGCTGACGACCCTGCATACCTTATTTTCTCGTATTGCAGATGACTGCGGCGGCTCACTGTCGGTCATGTGCAGTACAGTTAAATTTCAATTATTTTCCTGCGCCGTCGCCTAGCAATGACACGGGCACCCGCGGCACATACGCACTGTTAATTTCACATGGGCTGCGGGATGGACAGCCTCCATTGACTCCAAGACCATACTGCGATTTTACCTTTGCTCGCGGATAAGTGAATTTACATGTTTTTTAATGCCCGTGTTTTGACGCGGATCCTTCACACCGATGCCAATCGTGGATTCCACAACTGGTATCCAACCGTGTGAGCCTGGCTTTACACAGCACTATATTTAAAGGTGCAACAAGTGTATCAACATTTGATACATTTGTTGCATCTTTAAACTGGAGAAGAAAAGTTGCCAGAAAACTTCTGTCAAAACTTTCCCTGATGATAAATCCTTCCCATTATGTTTTGGAAAGAAAGGCAAATTTTCAATGGTCATTTGGACAAAAATAGGGAAAATCAAAAGTTTTGTGATCCTTAATTCCTTAAGAACCCAAACTTAAAAAAATATATATATATTCCTGGTTTCTCCTACCTAATTTCAAAAAATCATAACTTTTATTTTTAAGTCAATGTAGCCATGTGAGGGCTTGTATTTTGTGAGACGAGTTGGCGTTTTCAGTGATACTATGTAATGGACCATGTAATGTACTGAAAAACTTTTTTCTAAAAACTTCTTAGGGGAGTGAAATGCGGAAAAAATGCGATTTTCTCATCATTGCGAGGGTATTCTCTCTTACAGCGTACACACGTCATCTAAACTGACATAATAACTTCATTCTATTGGTGGGTACGATTACAACAATATCAAGTTTATATAGTTTTATAATTTGCTGCACTACTTTAACCCTTTCCAATCCAATTTCTATCCTGGTTTTCCTAGGGAGCTTACTCTTTTTCTGCTGTTATACAATGGCGCTATCTACTGGCTAAAGCCGGTACTGCATGCGGTGACACGTTGGATAGGCTCTGACAGCAGAGAGGCTGGCAATATACAGTAAGAGAACCCCGACGGACGTCTTCCAACATCAGAGCTGTACAGCCTGAAATCATAATGTCTTCAGAGGTCAGACAGTGGATTGGAAACGGTTAAATAATATATCTATTTTGTGCCGCCATCCTCTGACAACCAGGCAGGTCGGTGAGACCGGGGTGCAGAAGAGACGGAAGCAGGAGGTATTTATAGAAAGTCCCATTTACCTGGACTTTCATTACTGCAGACAAGATGCTTTTTTTCTTCTTTTTCTGCTCTCAGTCCAAAGGATGCAGATAATTTACTGCGCTGCAAAAACCTGCAAAACTGTTTATGTGCTCCCAATAAACAAGTGTGGGTGCACCAAGCAAATCATGAAAACCTACAAAAGGGGCCACACAAAGGACAAATAAAATCCAGCCTCAACCTTTATTAACCCCTTAGGGACCGACCTATTTTGTGCTTTAAGGACCAAGCTATTTTCAGTGTCGCGTTTCAGAAGCCAGAACTGGCTGACCGCCGTATGAGGGCTTATTATTTGTGGGCTAAGCTGTATTTTTCAATGGCAGCACTCTGTGGTCCCTATAATGTGTTGCATTGTTTTTATAAATGTTGTGGGTGGGGGGAAGGGAGAATGGAACCTCCTCCCCCAGAAATTCCGCCATTGTTTTTGGGGTTTTGCTTTCTTCGCGTTCACCATTTAGTGAAAATAACACGGTAACTTTCTTATCTGGACCAGCACAAATACCAAGTTTATACAGTTTTTCTTTCAGTTTTTCACTGATTATGTACAGGAAAAACATGTTTTTAAAGAAAACAACTGACTGCATCACGGCATTCAAAGAATCATAGAATCCTGTAATCGAATGGTAGAGTTGGAAGGGACCTCCTGGGTCATCGGGTCCGACCCCCTGCTCAGTGCAGGATCACTAAATCATCCCATGTCCAGCCTATGAAGACTTCCATAGAAGGAGAACTCACCACATCCCATGGCAACCTGTTCCACTCATTGATCCCCCTTCACTGTCTAATATCTAATCTGTGTCTCCTCCCTTTCAGTTTCATCACATTGCTTCTAGTCTTTCCTTGTGCAGATGAGAATAGGGCTGATCCCTCTGCACTGTGACAGCCCTTCAGATATTTGTAGACAGTTATTAAGTCTCCTCTCAGCCTTCTCTTCTGCAAGCTAAACATTCCCAGATCCTTTAACCGTTCTTCATAGGACATGATTTGCAGACCGCTCACCATCTCGGTAAGGGCGCCCACCCACTGGCGATTTTTTTCTCTGCGAAATTCGCAGCATTTTTTTCTCTGCAGGGGTCTATGGGACTTGTAATGTTAAAATCGCGCGAAATCGAGATTTTGCGCGATCGCGATTTTAACATTACATGTCCCATAGACCCCTGCAGAGAAAAAAATGCTGCGAATTTCGCAGGGAAAAAAAATCGCCAGTGGGTGGGTGCCCTAACTCTTCTCTGAACTTGCTCCAGTTTGTCAATGTCTTTTTTAAAGTCGGGTGCCCAGAACTGGACACAGTATTCCAGATGAGGTCTGACTAAGGAAGAGTAGAGGGGGATAATGACCTCATGTGATCTAGACTCTATGCTTCTCTTAATACATCCCAGAATTGTGTTTGCTTTTTTTTGCTGCCTCATCACATTGTTGACTCATGGTCAGTCTATGATCTATTAGTATACCCAAGTCTTTTTCACATGTGCTGCTGCTTAGCCCAGTTCCTCCTATTCTGTATGTGCTTTTTTTTCATTTTTCTTGCCCAAAAGTAGAACTTTGCATTTCTCTCTGCCGCCCACTGTTCAAACTTGTCCAGATCTTTTTGAATCCTCTCTTTCTTCCCTAGTGTCAGCTATCCATCCTAGCTTTGTGTCGTCTGCATATTTGATCAGCTTCCCCTCAAATCTCTCATCTAGATCATTTAAAAAAAAACTATTGAACAACACTGGGCCTAGGACAGAGCCTTGCGGTGCCCCACTTGATACATTCTTCCATTTGGATGTGCAGCCATTTATGACCACTCTTTGAGTACGATCACTCACCCAGTTGTGAATCCACCTAACAGTTGCCTTGTCAATCCCATATTTGGTCATTTTGCCAAATGCTTTTCTAAAGTCAAGATATACTATATCCACAGCATTTCCCTGATCAACCCAGTCAGTGATTCAGTCATAGAAGGAAATTTGATTAATCTGGCTTGACTTGTTTGTTACAAACCCATGCTGGCTCTGCTTAATTATTCCATTTTTATCCAAGTACTTGCATACATGCTGCTTAGTAATTTGTTAAAATATCTTTCCCAGTATAGAAGTCAGGCTCACAGGCCTGTAGTTTCCTGGATCCAACTTCTTTTTTTTGAAGATGGGGACAACATTTGCCCTTTTCCAATCTTCTTGGACTTCTCCTGTTCTCAAAGAATTTTCTCAGATTTTAGCGAGTGGTTCAGCAATTACCTCCGCTGCTTCCTTTAGTATCCTAGGATATAATTCATCTGGACCTGGAGATTTGAATTCATGTAAGGTAGCTAAGTGTTCCCTTACCATCTCTCTGCTTATAGATAGCCTGCATTCTTGTATCCACCCCCCCCCCCCCCAATAGCACAGAGAAGATCAGCTGATGTAACTTCTACAGATACAAAATAGGAATTTAAAAGTTGATTGATGGAAAAATAAAAAAGTTCTAGCTCTCAGAATATGAACAGAAAAAAAGGTTTTTAAAAATAAGTGACTTTTATGTGGAAAACTAGAAAAATGCAAAAGAAATATGTGTGTGTGGTATATATATAATCAGTTGATATCACGTTACTAATAACAAACCCAAAGAATAAAGTTGAGAGAAACACTGAGCGCTGCAGCTCAATGCTCTTTGTGTGGCTCTTAGTCAAATGAAACAGCGCCGTACGTCTCACAATGTACGTCCACAAGTATGCCCACAGCAGCTTCAGCGGGCCGCACTTACATTAACAGATGGGCAGATGGATGGGGTTGTTCAAAAGCAGGGTACTAAGCAGTGTCAGACACATATAATATATAACATGTATGCGTGTGTAACGGTGTGCTTGTGCATGTACATAGAGTATGTGAAATGTATTCATGTAAAACCATGTCTGATGTATGTATAGAAGCACTCCTGTGTATGATATGTGTATATGTTCTGGTACTGTATCTATGTAGTAAGCTCAGTTCTGTTATTGTACTCTTGTAGTAAGCTTGGTTCTGGTGCCGTATGTATGTTCCCACATGAGAAGAGCCTATCTGACAATAGTGTGGTGGTGGAGGGGGTAATGAGCCTGTAGCTACATCCATGGAAATGTGTCACACCAGAAACATCCAGTATTCTCCTTATGCTCAGCTTCAGGCGCCAAACTCAGTATCTCTGGTCTCCTCCATCCCCGTTCTTTAATAAGATCACAGTATTAACTTTCCAACATTTAATGACCTAAAGGGGTTACAATAAGCTGGAAACCCTTAAGGGTGCTCCTACCATGAGAAACCTCAGGCAGCAGTCTGCAGGACTTCAGAGGCGGCGCTGCTGTAATCTGAGGCTGTGACTCCTGACCATCTCCACCGCCACCCGGCATTTGCGTTCCTGTATGCAGACTCCTTCCTGGATGCAGCACAGACTCTAGGAATGAGGGGGGCGAGAGATCAGGGGTCACAGACTCTGATTACAGCAACAGCGGTCATCAGACCAGAACTAGAGTTAAATGTATGATGTTGTCAGGTTACTGCTCAGCTGGAAGACCACTACTGGGGACACTATTACTACTTGAACCACTATGAGGGTCATTATTACTACTATTGTCTCTAAGGGGGCTATTATTACTACTGGTGTTACTATGGGGGACATTATTACTACTAGAACCACTATGGGAGCACTATTACTACTGGGGTCACTAAGGGGGGCACTTACTATTGGGGCCACTACTGGCGGCACTATTACTACTGGGACCACTATGAGGGCACTAACTATTGGGGCCACTACTAGCGGCACTATTACTACTGGGACCACTATGTGGGCACTATTACTACTAGGGTCACTAAGGGGGGCACTTACTATTGGGGCTACTACTGGCGGCACTATTACTACTGGGACCACTATGGGGGCACTATTACTACTGGGGTCACTAAGGGGGGCACTTACTATTGGGGCCACTACTGGCGGCACTATTACTACTGGGACCACTATGGGGGCACTATTACTACTGGGGTCACTAAGGGGGGCACTTACTATTGGGGCTACTACTGGCGGCACTATTACTACTGGGACCACTATGGGGGCACTATTACTACTGGGGTCACTAAGGGGGGCACTTACTATTGGGGCTACTACTGGCGGCACTGTTACTACTGGGACCACTATGGGAGCAAAATTACTACTGGGGTCACTAAGAGGGGCACTTACTATTGCGGCTGCTACTGGCGGCACTATTACTACTGGGACCACTATGGGGGCACTATTACTACTGGGGTCACTAAGGGGGGCACTTACTATTGGGGCTACTACTGGCGGCACTATTACTACTGGGACCACTATGGGGGCACTATTACTACTGGGGTCACTAAGGGGGGCACTTACTATTGGGGCTACTACTGGCGGCACTGTTACTACTGGGACCACTATGGGAGCAAAATTACTACTGGGGTCACTAAGAGGGGCACTTACTATTGCGGCTGCTACTGGCGGCACTATTACTCTGCCTCTTCAGACAAGTCTCAGAGGTTGAAATTTATCAAATATATGCTAGATATCTTGTGTTTTTGCCCTGTAAAATTAGTGGTTTTTTTCCCAGGGGGGTGGGGAGCGCTCGTCATGTTACACTTCGCCTCATGAAGCATAAAGGCTTACATTTGCTCATATAGAGAAGGGAATCAATCACTGATAGCTCCGCCCACTGGACTCCTAAGCCAAGAAAGAGCAGAGGCTTAGATACATAAACTGTGAGTTCGACGGAATCTTTCCCCATAAAACTATATATCAATCTGCACAGCTCCATACCACTAATAAAAGTGGAGTAATAAATGTCCCCTGCGAGCACTCCTCTGTCTGGCCCGGCTTGTAATAAGGAGTGCCGGCAGACAGGACCCCCATTATACATATTACGGCTTTTAGGATTACAGTTCTGTAGCTCTAAGGATGGAGATCCAAACGCACTGGAATAAAACCAGCCTTTATCTCTAATCCCGGCCGTGAAACATCAGCCTTTTGTGCTTCAATTTCCTGACAAAATAGGATTTACTTCATGGTTATCAACCCCGTTCCTCGCAGACTCCTGTTGTGTGGCTTTTTGGGGGGCCGCTTGTGTTGGAGCCGCCCCCCCCCCCTCCGCTGATTGCAGAAGCCGGTACTTACTCTAAACCTCTGGGATCAGCCTCTAATCACCGGCTATTGAAACCAGATTTACAGGCTCTTTACATGGGAGCGTTTAGCCATTTCAAAAGCAGAAGTTTGGTATTTTAAGGCAAGGTCAAAACCCCCGCGGTCTCCAGTGTAAATAGCCGACATTCAGATGGCTTCCAGGACCCTCGCTGAAAACTTACACCATGAAAGATGTTTAGTTTCTTGGGTCAGAATCAAATAAACCTTGTCAGCCATCGCGGCGCAATTACCTTGTTATTCACCAAAGGCAGGAAGATATTCTCAGTGGTGGAATGTTACCATGTGACCCGCGATAAACCGTTCCGCACATCGGACTGCATTGCATTTTAGTAACTCCATCGCAATGGTCTAAGGGTTTCTCCTGCATAAGCGCACATTCACACGGGTGAGAAAATCGCACGAGTTTTAGATGCTTCTCTTCAGCGGTGCTACAAGTCCGAACAATTGCAGCATGTTGTATTTATGTGTCTCATGAGAATAGAACATGCAGATGTGAGATCTCACGCATAGAAAACGGATGGAGTGTCCGCGTGTTGAGCAATAGGAGTCGCTGCCGAGAATGTCAGGCGCGACTCGCTCTCGCTTGTGTGAATACCCCCTTAGTCCCACTTAGCAAAGACTAGAAATGCAACATTTAGGCAGATTCTATCTACATTAGGGCGAGCACCCACTGGCGTTTGCGTTTCCCGCGGGAAAAAACGCAGGGCACGCGGAGAAAACGCGTTTTTCGCGGCGTTTTCGCGGCTTTGCCATTAATTTCCATGGAGAAAAATAAGGACACATATGCAACTGACAGTTCCTATGTTAAAAACGCAAACGCAACGCAAAAAAAAACGCCAGTGGACAGGAACACATGTTATCTCTATGCCTGTGCAGGAAAAACGCAAAACGCAGGTAAAAAAACGCCAGTGGGTGCTCGCCCTTATACTGACAGACGTATTGGACGCACATGGAAGGGGATACAATTGGATTTTATTCACATTTTCCCACCCGGTGTTGGGCCGTCTTTGGCCTCAATGATTTCGGTAATTCTCCGCTGCCACTTTCCACCAAATTCCCGTAGATGTGTGGAGGGATTTGCCTCCATTCCTGGAGGAGCTTCAGATAGTGATGGGGAAGATGGGTGTGTTGGCCATACGGATACAGCGTTCTAGTTCATCCCGCTTGATAAGATTCAGTTCCAGTCTTTGGGTTGGCCAATGAAGTCTGCAGACGTTCTGCTCCCCCACACTGTGTGCCGTATGACATGGCGCTCAATCATGGTGGAGGTACAGAGCTGTACCAGAGTATTACCACAGGGGAGGTGATGCCATATTGTCCGGGATGTCTCTGTACCCATTGGTGGTGAAGGTGGACTTCACTATAACCAATGGCCACAGTCCTTCCCAGCGGAACCCCCCAACACCATAACAGAACCTCCTTCAGCTTCACTGTTGGGACGATGTAGTCACGTAGAAACCGTTCTCCAGGCAACCACCACACCCAAGTGCCGCCATCCGTTCAAAAGATGGTGTACTGTGATTCATCTGTCTACAACACTTGCTTCCACTCACTTACAGTCTGTTGCTCTAAGCCCCATCGCAGGCGCCAGTGTGCATTCACTGCCGGGATATTGCGTGCCGCCACTCGTCCAATGTAAACCATCACATGCCGCTCCCTACGGATGGTTCTGGTGCTAATGGATGTTCCAATGTCCTGTGAGACCTTCTTACTTTCTTATAGCTTATTTTCTTGGAGCCTCAGGTGGTGCAGAGTGTTAAAGGAGCAGAAATGTAGTACTAAGCTCTTGCTCATGACCTGAAGGTTGCAGGTTCAATCCCTCCCTGGTTTAAGTAGCCAGCTCAAGGTTGACTCAGTCTTCCATCCTTCTGAGGTTTGTAAAATGAGCACCCAGCTTGCTGGGGGTAAAAGATGACTGGGAAAGGCACTGGTAAACCACCCCAAAAAAACAGTCTACCAAGTCATGACTCAGTGCTTGCACTGAGAGACTTGACCTTTTTATAGTTCATTTTATGCAAGCACGAAAATCATCATTGGCTTGTTCGCTAATCGTTCGGTTTCTCATACACTTATATAGTGAATGTGAACAACTCAACGATTTAGCAGGTAAACAAAAGAAATAGTTTATCTGCCCGCGAACTCTGACAATGCTCACATGATAGATCCATAAGGCCCATTTAGACACAACGATTATTTCTCAAAAGCCATCTTTTGAGTGATAATCATTGTGTGTAACTGCACTGACATCGTCCAGTTTTTGCTCAGCCGTCACTCATCGTCATCTTTTAGCACGCTGACGATGAGTCTCATCAGGGATTCACAGCGGGATACAGCTGATACTATTGTTTCATCCTGCTCCCTGATAACGGGCTGAGTATGAAGAACAGGGCGGTCCAGCTCTGCTCTCCATACCGGGCATGGAGCACTCTCCATACCGGGCATGGAGCACTCTCCATACCCGGCGCTCCGTGCAGAAAACATCTGGATACAGAAGACAAGCAGGGACACCCCGCTTGTCTTCGGCATCCTCCGCTAGGAGCACTCGGCTGTATAACAGCTGGGCGCTCCCAGCGGGAACAGCTGGATGCAGAGAACAAGCGGGGACACCCCGCTTGTCTTCTGCAATCCTCCGCTGGCAGTGCAAGGTTATCGCTCATCTTGCGCTGTAAATGACACAACGATGATCTCTCAAAAGTCGCTTGAGCCACATCTTTTGAGCGATTATCGTTGTGTCTAAATGGGCCGTTCGAAGTAAAGGTGCTTTTGGTGAAATATGTTGCTTTTTCTTTGTAAAGGGAGCAAAACAAATCCAGGCAGGGCCCCCTCTCAGCTATGGCCAGTCCTGCCCTAATGCTCCAGGGCGCAACCACATCCCATACTCCCATAGATATGCTAATGCAGGCAATTCTCCCAATTAGCAGCAGTAACAAATAGCCTCTAATTAGCTGAACAGGCAGAGTCCTCCCTGCAGTCAGAAGATAATGCATCTAAAAGCCTGACATTGGAGCCGGGTCGCCCATCAGACGGCAGCTCCCCGGCTGCTCCGCACTCATTTGCCTACGAATAGAGGTTGTAAATAGACCCCAGCCAGTTCTGAGACCACCGACAATCACCGTGAAATGCGGCTAGAAAGAAAAGACAACAGCGGCCTGCGCCCGGACAGCCAGAAACGCTGCAGGAATTGTCCCTTACAATGAGGGGTTAATAAGCGTAACCATACAATAAAACAAAAGGATGTCTTATATCACCCCAGGGTACCCCGAACACCAACTACAGTCCAATGTATGTGTCGGGGGTTCCACGGACGAACGTGTTTGTGGAGGTTTTTACAAAACTCGATGTTCCAGAGCCACTGATTTCGATGGATTCGTTCTCACGAGCGTGCCTCTCCGACGCGGTTCCTACGTGCGAGAAAAGATACGCTTTGCCCTTTTGTTTTTGCGTGCGCAATAGTGCAGGTTTGAACAGCCACATCGCCGAAGACGTTTACCTTGTTCATGCGCAAATACATTTAGTTGCGGTGAGTGCATTTGCGCATACGTCCGTCTGTGTAAGCCCTCGGAGGGGGGTGCGGCTGCCCCAGAGCGTGCTGACATGGAAGTCACTTGCCGCCTCCGCACCCTGCGCTCCGTCCGATGTGAACAAAGCATCAAAGGACCTATACATTGTAATCTTAAAGGGAATGTGACATAACTGATGAAACCAGGCGGGAAGGGGGGGGGGGGCAGTGCCGATTTCTCAGATCTGTTCTTATATTCTGATTGTAGCTTTTCTTAATTCTATCACCTGTCCGTGACAATAGGGGCGGCCGTCTCACCTGAGCTGCAGCTAACAGCATTTAGAGAGATGCTTTCCAAAAGCCTAATGCACCATAGACACAATAGACAGGAGGACATTCATTTACTTCTATGGGAGAATGTTATGGGCATGCTTTGCTGCCTGTGCAGGGAGGGGGAGGAGGTGAGCTGTGACTATTGTGAATTATGGACCCTGTGTTATCTATATATGTGTCACCTCTCAGTGTAATCCTGTCTGTACTGGGAAGGGAGGAGGTGAGCTGTGATTATTGTGAATTATGGACCTTGTGTTATCTATATATAGGTGCCTCCTCTCAGTGTAATCCTGTCGTACAGGGAGGGTAGGAGGTGAGCTGTGACTATTGTGAAAGGTGGACCCTGTGTTATCTATATATAGGTGTCACCTCTGCAACATGTGAGCGCACCCTCCGTCACAGCACGTTTGCGCAGGTATTTGCACGCGCCATATCTGTGCGTGCTAAACACAGAGAATAGAACCTATTGATTTAATCAATTTTTTTTTTCAGAAGTGCATTTTGTGCAGCGAAAAATAGGTCCTGCTCTATTTTGCTACATGTTGTGCAAAAATACACAAGAGGAAGGATGTGTCGCAGGAAAAAGACGACATCTGGATCTCGTTAGGCTTTAATTAACCAAGAAACCCACAAAAACGGTGGTTCACGCGCGTCAACTGGCCTTGCGTGAGAAAAAAATTAGTTTTTTGCGCAACACGCAGTTTATGTATCTGTTCAAACCTCGTTGCTGTGACTCTGCCATAAGGGTAGTGGAAAGGGAGAGAAGCGGAAAGCAAACACCAGACGCTTCTGTCCTGGGTGCCAAAATCCAGCACCTTACTAAGGGGCCCATTTTGGGGCCCCTCTTTTCCATGTACGCAGATTGGTTGCAGGGGGCTTGAAGAATTTTTTTCCCATTCGTTTTTTATGAATTTTCAAAAGCTTCAGTGCTGGATGACTTACAGAGCGGCACACATTGCGGGTTTCCTCGGCTCGGCTGAATCATCTACTTCTTGTCACCGGGATCTTCAGCGCCGGCCACTTCTCGGTGATTCCCACTCGTGACTCATAGTCTTTTTTATACGCCATTTCCTTCCATCTCACACCATTCTATGAATAACCTGAAACCTTTTCCAAGTGTGAACGTTTCTATCTCGCAGTTAGGGTGCGGGCAGACGAGCGTAGGCGTATGTACGTTCACACGAGCGCAACGTATAATCGCCCGAGCGATCGTTTTTCACCGATCACAACCAGAGCTAGAAAGCGTATTTTCGTTTGTTCCTACTTTGCAAACGGTCTTTTCGGCGATCGAATATGCGTTGGCGCGTATTTCGGTCGCATATGTTCCGTTTTTTTCGAATTGCCGTTTTTACGCGCCGTAAAATCGCCCATGTGAACGAATACATTCGAAACCATTGCCTCAGATGGTCACGTATATACGTTTGGTCGCAAAAACGCGCCGTTTATGCGCTCGTCTGCCCGCACCCTAAAGCAGATACATCGAGATACGGACACTACGGCATCTATCAAGCCTTTAACTACATTAACGACATTTTTGGAGTTTTCGTTTATCCCCTTGTTTCAAGAGCTATAACCTTTGTAGCTGTCAAATAACAGTGTAATAAAGATTTAATAAAGTTTTTTTTAAGCAGGTAACCTATCCGGATATAAACTGGGAAGCCGAAATCTGCGGATCTCATGAAGGTAACAGCTTCCTTTTGATTACCAAAGATGATTACCTCACCCAACTTGTACAGGACACGACTAGCAGGACGGCCATTTTGAACTTAATATTAACGAATAGACCAGAAAGAATCACGGGGGTGCAGGCCGGGAGGCACCTGGGAAACGGTGACCATATTATAATACATTTCAACTGGTCTTCAACAGAGTTTTATAAGGGAGCCCCGGAAATACTAAACTTTAGGAAGGCCAAGTTTCTTCAGCTCAGAGATGCCCGTAACCTTATAGACTGGGACAATATCCTCAGAAATAAGATTAAAAACATCCTAAATACTTGCTGCGAGCGGCTCATACCTTAGAGTTTAGAATAGGAGAAAACCAATATGGTTAATAAAGATGTAAAAGGGCAATCAACAGCAAAAAAAAAAGAGTTTAAAAAGCAGCACTAAAAACCTATAGGGAAAAAATAAATTATGTAAAAATTAGATAAAAGCAACAAAGATGGAGACAGAAAGACATATTGGCAAAGAGAGTAAAACCATATAAATAGTAAAAAGTTTTAATAGTGAAAATGTTGGCCCTTTAATAAATAATGTAGGAAAAACTGTAGAGTAATGAGGAGAAAACAATTCTATTAGTTTTTTTCTCTCCAGTGCATTCATAGAGGTAAATGAAATGTCAGATGAGATGCAGAGTGATAAAGTAAACTCTTCACTAAATTTCATCAGGAAGAAGTGCAGAGTCGTCTTAAAAAGATTAGCATAGACAAACCGCCAGGTTATAAGGGAATTAATGTGATACACAGACCCTTGTTTCCTATAGTTAAGCACTCTATAGTGACTGGGTCTGTTCCACTAAATTGACGCGTAGCTAATGTGGTGTCAATATTCAAAAAGGGGTTAAAAAGTGAGTCTGGAAACTACAGGCCGGTAAGTCTTACTTCCATTGTGGGTAAAATGTTTGAAGTGTTTCTAAGAGATGCTATCCTGGAGTACCTCAAAGAAAAAAGTTGTATAACTCCATACCAGCATGGGTTTATGAGGGATAGCTCCTGTCAAACCAACCTGATCAGCTTCTACAGAAGGGTAAGTTCTAGAGTGGATCGGAGAGTCATTGGATCTTGTGTATCTGGACTTTTCCAAAGTGTTTGATACTGTGCTGCATAAAAGGTTGGTATGTAAAATGAGAATGCTTGGTCTGGGCGAGAATGTGTCTAAAACCCCATTTACACTGAAAGATGATTGCTCAAACCACAGTTCTGAGCGATCATCTTTGCATAAACGCTACTTAGCTACTTTAGAGTTAAATGCAACTCTGAGAACAGCAGCTGCTTTGTTCTCTGAGCTTTCAGCTGGTATCCCGCTGAGAAGTCCAAGTGGGATACTAGCTGAAAGATTGCTATCAGAGGTGTTCCGCTGAGAACTCAGCATGCAGTGCTAATAAGGCTTGCTAAAAATCAGCACTGAACGAACAGTGCACGATGGCCGTGCGTTTAGATACAACAGTTATTGCTCAAAAGATGGCTTTTAAACAAATTGAGCAATAATCGTGTCTGAATGGGCCTTAAGTGGGTAAGTAACTGGTCAGTGATAGAAATCAGACGTGGGGTTATAAATGGTACCCACTCTGATTGGGTCACCCTTACTAGTGGGGTACCACAGGGGGCAGTATAGGAAGGGTCATGGTTACTAGTGGGGTATCGCAGAAGGCAGTATTGGGCTCTATTCGTTTTAACATTTATTAATGACCTGGTAGAAGGATTGCCCAGTAAAATAGCAGTATTTGCAGATGACACAAAACGATGTAAAGATACTAACACAAGAGCGGACGCAAGGAGATCGCAAGAGGATATGGATAAGTTGGGGGCAGACAAGTGATAAATGATGTGTAATACTGATAAATGTGAGGTTCTGCACACGGGCAGGAAACACATGTCACCATTACATACTAAACTGGAAACCACTGGTGAACACTGACAAGGAGAAGGACTTGAGGAACTGGTGCAACCAGTGTCAGGCAGCTGCTGGCAAGGCAAACAGGATCATAGGGGCATCAGAAGAGGTCTAGGGGTACATGATGAGAACACTGTGCTTCCTCTGTACAAGTCACTGATCAGACCACACATGGAATATTGTGGGTAGTTATGGACACCGGTACTCAAGACCAGATCAGAGCTTGGGCAGGTACAAAGGCGGCCGACTAAAGTAATACATGGAATGGGCAGACAATACCCAGAGAATTTATCAAAATTGGGGTTATGTAATTTAGAAAAGAGCCAGGTAAGGGGTGCTGTAATAACTATGTACAGATAGATCAGGGGTCAGTAGAGATCTCTCCCATCATCTATTACACCCAGGACTGTAACAAGGGGGTAACTCTAATAACTATGTATAGATATATTAGGGGTCAGGACAGATCTCACCATCATCTGTTATACCCAGGACTGTAACAAGGGGGCGCTTGGGAGATTGGAGTTAGGAAGGAATTTTTCCCCTTAAAATAAGGGAAAATTGGATTCTACCTCATTGGTGGGTTTTTTTTGCCTTCCTCTGGAACAATATTGGGAGCCAATAGGCTGAACTAGCTGGCCATCCATCCTACGGAACAGACCAGACAACCACTTTCAAACAAGTATATTCCCTCAATAATTAGGCCCCCTCACACTGGGGATTACAGAAAGGTTTGTTTTTTTTTTAAATTGCCGTGTCTCCTGCGGTTTCAGCAGCGCTGATAGCATTTTGAGCATAGCAGAAACAAAACTAACCTAGCTGGCACCGTCTGGGGTGCCACTGCTGTTCTCCTTTAGCACGAGATTGATCTGATTGATTTGAACACTGGCTCAGCCAGAGTAATCTCTTGCTAAAGGCGGGGTTTCAAACCCAATCACTAGCAAAAGATGCTCTATCAGCACTGACAAGTCGCCAACAGCCTGACCGGAGCGCCGGAGAACAGCAGCAGGTTTTTTTTTGGTAGTGCTTGCGTTCAGCGCTGCTAAAAACGTGGTACCAAGTTAGGCAAAGTTTTCCGCCGCGCTGAAAGCGCTGTGCATTCATTTCAATGGGCGACGCAGCACTGAAAACAGCCAAAGATAGAACATGCATCGCTGGCACAGCGCAGCGTTTTGGCGCTTGTGTGAACAGCCCCATGGATATGAATGGGAGCCTTTGGGCAGCGTTTAGCGCAGCACTAAACACTGTACACAGTCTGAGAGAGGCCTCAGTGTTTCTGCAAACCAAAAAACAGTAGATATAAGTCTATGGACCCATTTATACTGTGCATGCATATATATGACCAGGGGCACAACGTACAGATGACGCGGTTGTATGGAGCACGACTATTATGGACATGTGACAACATAGTCGTGTGAAATGGCGCCACAAAAGGTTCAAGTTTGTGGGCGTTTGCTTGTCACACCCAGTCCTTGGGATATGCCATAGTTGGTCAGCAGGGGGACTCTTCTTAGAATCCCAATTGCTCCTGCAGCTGCTGTCCATACAGAAAGGCTTAGTTCCCACAGGTTGAGCTATGCCTTCCAACCCTCTTTTGGCTCAGACCACCAATGCTGCTCAGCTCTGCTGCACAACAGCAAGTGGCAGGCTCAATGCAGATTCGGAGGCACGGACCCCTGCCGATCAACATTGACGAGTCATCAGTAGTAAATGCCAGGAACCTCCTCATCTGGCCGAAAGCAGTTTCAGCCTCGTACATGTGTATTTCTTAACGCCTCTCCTGGCAGCGGGCCACCAACCTCCACATGTCCAAGCCTTATCCCCGCTACAAACACAAAAATGAACACCACTTTTAATCCCAATTTAAAGAGAAAAGACATCCAGTCCTCTTGAATGCAGCCCTTCTTGCTTCCCTTTCCCTGCCAACTTCATTGAAACTTCTAGACCCTCTTGTTCCCCTGCAATGTCCCCCATTAGGTACGAGCCTGAGTGGACTAACATTGGACGACCATCACGCCGCTGCTTCACCCAGGAGTTATCGATCAGCAAGTAGCGGCGACGCACAATGAAGGGCTTCCAGCTGCCCCTTCTATTCACTGTCAGCAGATTTTCGTAGATGGACTGCCAGTTTACACAGTGAGAAGCCACTTGTTAGTGAGCCGAAGTGACGCGACTACCGAGCGATTGCTCAAGTAAAGGTTTCAGCCATTAAAGCAGCCCCCATGCAAGAGCACCCAACATTAGTGTACCGTGAAACAGGGCGCTCTCCAGAACTCCGCGTCAATGGCTGATGTCACTTTTGACTTATGGTGGAGACTAGACGAGCTCCTCCTGTAACCGGTACCATCAAACAGTTGGAATTAGAATAAATCTCAGCAGGTTCTATTTTTTGAGCAGATTGTGAGGATGGCTTCGATTGAAGTCAATGCAAGTCGTCTAACCCACGGCCCTTCCACAATTATTACAGAAAGATTGCGGTTCCCACAGCATCGCTAGGCTATGACAGGAAAAGCAGGAGTTTAATAGATAAAAATCTGTACTGTGTACATCTGCGAGAGAAAGACCGGTATGCGCAGATGCCGCTAATGCCAGGGTTAGGTTCCACTGGGGGATTCCACATGAGGAATCAGCCTCTGCCATATGCAGGCGGCCTAAAGGATACGCTGCCCGTTCCACTTTTTAGAGGACCTTCAGAAAAATGAACCTACAACTTTTGGTTGCAAATAGTTCATTATATAGTAACAATCCCCTAAACCAGTGTTCCCCCAACAGGTCATGTTTTCAGGATTTCCTCAGTATTGCACAGGTGATGTAATTGTCAGTGCCTCAGACATTGTCACTGGTGGTCTTACTATAGGATATCCTGAAAACATGACCTGTTGGGGGTCCGTGAGAACTAGAGTTGGGGACCCCTGCCCTAAACTACACAAGTGTGAAGGGCTTCCAGCTACACATCAACCCAGCAGCTGCTACAGGATCTTTACAGCTTGAGCAAGGAATATTCATGGTCACAACTAGACGTTATCCCTCTGGTCTGCTCCATGGACCCCCAGATGGCAACACTCGGTGGTCCATGCTTCCATAGCAGGTTTTCCTTCTCAGTCAACAAAATGCTCACTATATTGGCAACAGTTACAGAAATTAGACAGTTTCTTACAGATGTGACAAGTTATTTCAGCAGGTGGGATATAATTTAGCACTCGGTGTATTGATTCTTCCTTCTGCAGTTTTAGGGTGCCAAGAGTGGATACAGTCCAGATCTTCTGGGGAAACCTCAGCATACTACAGGAGTAACAACCAGTAAACAGGATTATGGGAATTTGTTCATAAGATCCACAGACCAAGATGGCTGACAACATGGACTTTAAATGCTCAGCATGTTGATTTATGTCACTGACTTCACCTCTGGTGCAGATCTGCAGTGCAGTCACTATATGCGAGTGTAGCCTTGAGGGTTGTATTGTTCTGCGGGCTGGAGAGTGGGGACCCCACAAACACGTCACACTGCCAGGAGAGATCAGCCACTGGACCCTCATAAGGGCTTGTTCTCATCTGCTTTAGGACATACTGTAGGTTTTTTGTATTTCTGGAGCGGAGCAGAATTTTAAAAAAATTCATCCCCACCCCATTGATGTCTGTTTCTGCTGCAGATTTAATGGAACAAAGCTGAAGCCAACTGAAAGACCTTCATTTTTTGGAAACATTAAAATCAGTTTTTCTGCTCCCAAACCAGGAGAGAATGAATTGAAATCCTAATAACGATGTGACTGAACCCTAAATCCAATATCTAAGGGATGAAAAGTGGGACAGGGGTCTCCGAACAGTCAAGAGAATAGTTAGTGTTAACGGGGTTGTCCCAATTGTAGCTGTTTTCAGACAGCGCTGTCTACTCCACAGTGGCCCAGATTGGTACTGCAGGCCAAGTCCTATTAGCGTCCAGAGAGTTCAGCCTGCAGTAGCAAGCCTGGGCCACCGCACAATGTACAGAGCTGTCTGATACAACGAGAAGAGGGACAACCCTTTAAGGACCCTTGACATCACTGCCTATTTTCACAGAACATTTCTCTAATGCCCTTCAGTCTAGCACAGATCTATAGGTCTTCCTGGTATATACAATGAAGACCCTCCTACAGAAACCCTTCTGAGCAAGAGGAGCACAGAAATTAAGTCACATCAATAAGATTTCAGACAAAAAAATATATATATTTAAAAAACCTTCTTTACATTAAACATAGAAACATGTACATCGTACAGTTCATTCGATTACCAATATTAGCTCCCTAAACTTAAGAAAACATTGGTGACAGTGTACAACTTCTAAGAATACAGATCGTCCTCCGCGCCGCCCTTGTGCAAATAAAACATCTTTTGGAATCTTTCACAAGTAACATCGGACGTTCTCCGCGCCCCAAGACTCCATCTTCCTCCTCTTAGGATGAAAGTCTATGTAAAAGATAAAGTGCTTCTATCCAGCAAGTAAGGCCAAGTCTACTGGATCTTCATCCTCCTCCTCCATGTGGTCATACAAACTCCAGCTTCCCATGGCCGCTATACATCCCCCAATGAACCAAGGATATGATTTTGTCGTTGCCGAGGTCCGTATGCCTCATTTTATCACATGTTAGGCAGCAGTTTTCATGGCCCGTTACCGGCACCATGCACTCTAAGTCTAGCTTGGCCACTTGGCCCTTCTTCGAGTGGTGTCCGTGAAAGCTGTAGTGCAGTCTGGAGAGCATCTGCTGCCTCTGGTCCGCAAGTCTTTTATTCTCGCTGCGGAGCATCCGGAGGGCCAGCATTATAAGCAGCACCAATATCAATCCACCGGCTATCGGCACAGCGATGACCGCCGCTCTGAACCACAGTTCTTTGGACGAGGTAAGCTCTTGGACCTTCGTGATGAGGTTCCTTGTGCTTTCGTGTTGGTATCTGCTACCACCACCTGGAAAGGAAAGAAGAGATAGGCTTTAGTTTAGGCAGTAGTACATCAACTATTTGCCAACAAACAATCAAGGCTGGCTGTCCACGGGCGATAGTTCATAGCGTGAACTGCAGCGATAAATCACACACCAATTGCCTTGAAATGCTTTCCATAGGATAACTATGCCAAGGGCAGCCCGATGTACACAAGCAGGAAAGCCATCGCGATTTGCTGCATGTGTCTAAAAATTGCAGCATGCCAAGATAAAGCCATCGTAATGATAGGTTCATCACAGAAAGTCGCGGTGACTTTAAATGATCTCCCACGGCGGGAAGCCACTCATGAGAATCCACCCTGCCTGTGAACAGGCAGCCTAAAGAAAAGCTCTTTTGGAGTGGTGGGGAGAGGGGTGTTCAGAATCACTCCTACAATTCAAGGTAGTAACATTTCAGAAAATTTCTGCTATCTACTAGCTTGTGTCAGTCTCATCATTTCTGTAATATACTTGCATTTAAAACTTTGTTGCATTACCCTTTGTAAATCATGTTTGATGTGGCTGTCACTAGGGGTCTCTCTTACAACCTCTTTGTACCCAAGAGTGGATTGCAGAGTACAGGTGAGAGGGGCCGTCTTCACCTGCAGCTCCCCAACACTCACAGGCTGACAGATCTGCAGACACTGTGATAAAGCTCTCCAGTCTCTGCTTCCAATCCTGTTACAGCCTGTGGGTCTGTGCTCACATTTTAGGTTTACTAACCATTTGGCCAAAATGCTTAAATTGTTGTGGAAAAGTAGATACAGGGATTCGGCTATTGCCTTCCTGCTGCTTGGACCAGAGAGTGTGCAATGTAGCATGGGAAGGGAAAGGAAGTCAGGACAGTGAACTACTGGCAGAATGCCAAGTTCTCTACATACCCTCTGCATGAAAGTGGATGGCCAACGACAGAATATAAAAATGGAGATGACTACCTGAAAAATCAGAACTTTAACATGAGAACATGCTGTGTTGTAGAATATGTAGAACTCTGGGCACAAAGATAAAAACTAAAGCCAGCTGGCATTTAGTGACAGATTTCTCTGGTGCCATGGAGGCTTGACAAGTTCTACCTCGAAGGACCCGCACCCATCTTCCCCCCAGTCCATCCATATGCACACAATAGCTGGGAGTCACAAAAATAGCAGCAAATAGAAGTTATGAGAACAGTTAACCCAGCCACACTCGACAGGGCCACCTTGTAGATAGCAGTGTTTCCATTATGTTCATGCACAATGGGGACAGCCCTTTAAACATCTACCACCACTTTACAGGTGGTCTTGTTTAGAAAACTCATTTTCAAAGGTCTTATGAGGCTTTGAGTTGGAGGTTTTGCATTAAGGAGCTAAAGTGGAGGAGCGGTGAGTCTCACTCTGGAGGACCTGGCCTGACCATATTGACTTCAATGTAATGCTTTGTTTCTCCTGCGGAGGTGCTGCATTGTGTGTTAACATCCTGTAAATCAGACTGGGAAACCCTTTTAAGAAGCAGCACAAAACCCCTTTAAATTGGATTAAGGTTTAACAATCTAATGTGAACCTACAAGTCGAGGCTTTTAAAAAGGGGTTGCACCAAGTTTGCAATTAACCCCCATTCATAGGATATCCAGTGAGACCCCCGCTAATCTGCAGAATGGGATTTCCATGTCCCACTCTGCCACTGCAGGGGTCACTCTGCAGAATGAGTAAAGCGCTGTCCGAGCATGTGCATCAGCACGCCATTCATGGCACAGACAGAAATACCCAACTGGATGCCACTCAGCCGTCTCTGGAGTCCCACTGAAAGTGAATGGAGCGTTGATGCACTTGTGGGCAGCAGGTTATCCCATCCTGTGGAGGAGGTCCTTTGCAGTTGTAGTACAACTTATAAAGTCTTGCAATCTCATCTGAACCTAGAAGCTAGCTGGGCCTTTTAAAGTAATGGGAAGCCAAACTGAAACAAACTAAGGTTTTCGGGTCTCTTGATGGTCTGTTTGACAGATCTGACCAAAAATAGAACCATTGGCCTCCACTTGTGTCAGTTTGTCATCCGTTTTAACAGATCTGTTTGGTGCATTTGGGTGCGATCCCACATAGCAGAAAATGGTGCAAGCTTCCCACAATGGGAAATCTACACAAATAGTGTTGAAGAAAATGCAACATCCTCACCATTGCTGCAGTTTTTTAATGCAGATTCATAGCAGATTTTACCCTCAACTGAGCAGGTGAGTCTGCTGTGCAGCCACATCAAGAACGGGGCAATCTGCACTAATTGAGTGGATTTTAAGGCTTTTTTTGGTTGCAGTTTTGAAGCAGATTTTCAGCAATCTGCACCTTCTGCCGCTGTTTGTAAACTGAACACAAGTGGGGTTTTTTGCTAGTTTCCTTCTGAGCATCTGAAGACGGGAACCATCCCTTAAACAGGAACAAAGCGAAGGTTCTTGTAGCAGCCATTCTCCATTGACAAAGATGGGGGGATATGGAAGGCCGCTTGCCATGTGCGTTCCTGTATTTCGGTACCTTTGACGCAACAGGAACCCAGAAGGCAGATGTGACGTGACACTAGCACTTTTTCAACGGATCCAGTTTATTAGGGCAGAAATCATAAAGTGGAAGTGAAATAGAAAAAGGAGGAGGTGCCGCACCTGTCGGTGAATTGGTGCAGTCCTTCGCTCTATTACCTTGCAGTGCTGTAGTCAAGTCTCATCAAGAACAACTTTCAGAACCTTCATCCAGACATCACCCTGGAACCCTGAACCCCACCACTGCAAGGCAACAGAGCCATGGACTGAGCCACCATGCTTGTTCTTCCTTCTCAGTCCTTAGCACTATTGCCCAGCAGTGCTGGAGTTGTCGGTCGCAGTCTGACCATGGGTGATGTCTGGATGGAGTTTAGCAAAGTTGAGGTTACCCTTCCTTGAGACTTGAACCTAGGACCCCAGCACTGCAAGACAACAGTGCTAGCCACATTCATGGAAGAGCCACCACCACTTAATGGATAGTCATCCAGTTCTATCCACCTCCATGGAGAACAATGCAGTAAAAATTGGAGTTTTTAGTCAGTTTCCAAAACTGGAAAGAAAAGTGCTGCAATCGGCTGTTTTGATACATTGTAAAGAGCGAAATTGACAGAAAATACAGAAATGGGTTGAGACTGAAGACCTTCCGTCTCAATAAATTTTCTATGGGCTGGAAAAGGAGATTTGCAAAGGGGGGGGGGGGGGGGGGAAGTTTCCCAGGATGGAACAGAAAACCGGTGTGAATTTATCCCAACGTTTCTAAATATCCGCAGGACGGACGGCTTGTCACCCAACGCTCTAATATTAAAGCTACTAATGCTGAATGATACATAGTAGATACACAGGATGATATGGATACACTCATACGCCGCAGCGCTGACAGCTGCCCTTTAGCTTTGAACAGAGACTTCCCAGTCTGGGAGACCGCTACATAAAAGCAAAAGAACTGCAACATTGTCACAAATGGAACATTCTTCCAAACACTGGAAAAAAGGCACTAAAAGCCAGACAGGAGCCAAGCGAGCAGACAGACATCAAAGCTACCTCACAGAAATACATCTTTAACGCTCGCCATGCTTTTCCCACCGGTATCTCTAATTACATTAACAACAAAATCAATACCAGACACACAGGCCTCTGGCAGCCATCGCCTATACATCAAGGAAAAAGGGATTTACTCTTGAAAATTGCCCTCCGTACCTGATGTTTCACTCTTGGGGTGGGAGAGGACATCGTGAAGACCTCTGTAATTGCACATATCCTCGTGGCAACAGTCCAGTTTGGGCACAGTGGCGCCGCTTTTCTCTTCCGCGGTGGCTTTGCACATCTCGGTTGTCTTTGCCATAGAGTCCAGGCAGCCGTGTGTGAGAGGAGAGTTGCTGTTCTGCGGGTCAAGTAGCCGGGAAAAGCAGGCGTTCAGCTCCGACTTACACATGTATCCAGTTGCAACGCAGTGCGGCGCGTCACAGTAGCATCTGATTTCTCCTGCAAGAAAGAAAAGAATCATCATGAGCTGCAGATCTTCTATACCGCCATGTAGGCAGAAGCTACATGGCGACCCTTGTGCGATAAAGTCTCTGGAAAGTCATGTAACCAAGAATCTTTGCAACATTGTGTCAGGCAACTGTTTAAAAGCTGCAGTTTAGCTGCTAGAAGGCCCAACTGCAGACAGGTTGCAGGTAAGATGGTCACTTGTGACTCACATTGCAGGCTATGAGAAAGGGATTGTCCAGTTGCAAACTACTGATTGCCTACAGAATAAGTTATAAAAGCAGAGCAGAAGCGGTCCTAGGCAATGGATTCTGCCAACCAGCATGCTTTGCACAGAGCAGATTTCTGCAGGAAGCAGACAGCTCCGTTCTTACTGCAGTGGTCAGCCTTGGTATTGCAGGCAAAATTCCCATTCATTCCAATGGCTGCAATAAAGCCTGGCCACTGCAGTAAGAACAGAGCTGTCTGCTTCCTGCAATTCTGTTCTAATTTACTGGCCTAGCAAACAGCTGATTGGCAAAAAGCCTTGGCAACAAACTCTTCAATCTGTTGTGGATGATTTCTCCTAAGGACAGGCCATCAGTAGTTTACAACTGTACAAACCCCCTTTTTTTAAAGTCACGTGCTACTTGCAACAAGAAATCTAAGAGTTTGGGATTTTTTGCGTCAGTCACATTGCTACCCCTATTTATCATTAAATGTGGCATCCAATGTCACCCCATGGATTGAGAAAGTCCATCAGGCACTACTATTCAGGGGTCCTAAAAAGTTGGGGTACAGCCCATGATTGCTGCTAGATGCACCTTCATGTAGGAGGAACGTACATAAGAGAAGTGTAAACATGCATTTTAGGCTGAAGTCACACAGGCGAGTGCAACGTTGGTCCGAAAAACGTAATAATCATGCTTGTAAAAGGGAGATTTTCTCTGCAAGGGCAACGCGATAAGATCACAGCGCTGAACCTGCGCTTCTCATGTGTCAGTCGCAGGGTTATTCAATTTTTTAAAATGCTATCGCTCTTGCATGAAACTCTCGCCCATAGCAAATCGGCACATTTTCCAAAATCTCAACGAAAAATACGACACGCTGCGTTTTTTCCTTTTTCACTCAAATGCACAAGTAGACCTATTGAAAACAATGTGCTTTATTTCAGAGCGCTCGTAACCCCTGTGGCAGTGAAGAGGTTAACTGCAGACTGTCGGCTCATTTTGTGCACTCGGACAAGGTTATAAACCAGGAATCGTGCGGCTCACAATAAGTGCGGCTTTGCCAAAGTCAATTCCTTTCAGCTCAAATGGAAAGCCATAAAAACGGGTAAAACTACGATGCTGAAGCCACAACCCTCAACGCACGCGATCAGCGGGGACGGAGCCGCAAGACAAACAAAAGTTCAGCTTGTTTAAAAAAATAAACCCCAAAATGTTTACATCAAAACCAGATAAAGGCTAAATTATAAAAAGGAAAAGGTTCTCTCGAATGTCTTTAATTCAGTAGTCTGGACATGGAATATGGGGCGGCCATCTTGTCCGAGCTGCAGCCCCACTGGCCAGACACAACGGACAGGAGGGAACCAATGACTTTGTATGGGAGACTGTTTTATGCATGTGGTCCTTTGCAGGGAGGGGAGGAGGTGAGCTGTGACTATTGTGAATGGTGGTCCTATGTTATATAGAGGTCTATCAGTGTAATCCTGCCTGTGATGATAATGAGATGATGCCTGAGAAGTTCTCTACAGAACAGGAAGTGTCAGGCCATTATGAGGCCTAGTGGTCAGTGTGAGAACTGCAGGGTTTTAGGAGGATATATATAGATATACTTTGTCACAATCTGTATTTGTAACTATAAACTATGTATTTGATACAACACATCATATGATTACACAGAAAAGCAGTTTCTAGAAGCTCCAGCGGAAGCAAAAAATGCAGAACCAGAGAGTTCCCTGAAACACGACGTCTGTGTATAAAGCCTTCTATTCTATAGCATGTACATATGCAGCAGTTCCCTGCAGTCCTATGTAAAACCATATATCAAACTCCTGTCTGCTACATCTATGCATTCCCAACAACCTGCACAATTCCCCACAGCAGACAATCAGAGCCCCCAATGTTTGTCCACCTCAGATCACAAGGATTTGGCCCATCAGCATTATCAGACTAGACAATCCCCCCCTGAGATGTTGCAGCGCAGCCCACCTTGAGATCAGGTTTCACCTCTGAGCGCCAGGCTCCTTTAATAGCCTGGTTAATGGAAGTCAAATGACAGGGGGGCCGGAGGCATTGCATTAGCACCAGCAGATCTCAGAGGCCAAAGTGCTTCAAGGGAAAGAAGTCAACTTGTGCCCTCCAGCGGGGGCCAATCCAGAAAGATAGATCCATTAGACGCATTTCTGCAAGAAGCCCCTGAAATCCACGACCCCCTCAAGGAGATTCTCGCTTTCCCCCCCATTTCTGTGAAGTTTCTTCCACTATTTACTACGGAGCCAAAATGGTCCAGAAGTGTGAACAATGCCGAGTCTGTTCTCCCTCCATTAACCAGAAATGTCGCTTCTAGTCCGGATGGCTGCAAGAGACGCTGTAGAGACCCCTGCAACCACCAAGTCAGCAGCAGCCAGAAGTATGTGAACCCCTTAATTAGGTCATTACCAGGCACCAAGCTCCCAGATCTCAGGACTCCCAGCAGTCACTCCCTGATCTTTCCCGATGGGCCAGGGGGTTCTCTTAGGGACCTTTCACACGTGACGGAAGAGGCCGCAGCACGCACCGCAAGCCGCCGCAGATTCCACGCCAAAATCTGTAGGGCTAACTGCAGATTCTGATGTGGAATTCCGCAGATGCAGTTTGGTTGCGTCCCACTATCCGTGTGAAAGGTCCCTCGGGCCGCCTGCACACACCAAGTCCGGGCTGTGGAAGTTCTGCAGTTGATGAGCGTTGCGGAATTAGCTGCACTTTATGTTGCAAGTTTTGCATATGAACTTGCGTGTTTTGGTGATGCAGTAGTTCCTGCGCCGCTGAGGCCACACCAGCTAACTAGTTTAAAACATCCACAACTGCGGATTCAAGTAGATTTAGTTCATTTCTGCAGCGGAAAACCAGCAAAAAACTGCAACAAAATCACATTTGTAGATTCTGCTTCCGTTTTTATGTTCACCGATCCCCATGATGAAGATCCGCTGCATCGCCACAACAAAACTAAACGTGCCGCAGAGTCGGAATCTGCAGCCGGCTTCGAGTTTTTTTTGCGAATCCACAGCAGGAAAAAAAATCTGCAACGTGCGGAGATTTATAAGATCTCATTCACATCTTGTACTGGTAATGTCGCAGCGTTCCCTACCGGTGTGACGGCAGCGCAGGATCTGACAGATTGCAGTAAGTCAGACATAGCGTGAAGAGTACACATTAAATTGTTTATTGACGAGCGTTATTCTGCGGATTGATGATCCAGGATAGAAAAATCACAGCAGGTCTAGTTTTTTTTTTGGAGGGGGGCTGGGGTCCTTAAACCTGGCATTTCCAATAGGAGCTGGAAAAAGTTTGCATTCACAAAGAAAACTAAACTTTTACAAGTGTTATGTCTGTTTCAGTTGTCGCACGTGCCTTTTAAATACGGCCTAACGTGCAACACGATTTTTTGCCATTTTAACTACTGGCAGCACGCATGCAGGGAGGCGAGGAGTTTCTTGTAAAATGCATTGCAATCTCTGGCAAAAAGTTGCAGGTCTAAGAGTGCAAGAGAAGCGCAGAGCGACATCACACTCGCCCATGTGAGCACAGAAGCAGCAGGGGCCCAGAAAGTAGTCACAGACATAAACCTGCAGAACAGCCCAAAAAACCCAAGTTACGTGTTATTTATCATATATATGGATTAGTATATTCAAGTAAAGCCCCCGATCTGAGGATACACCCCCCCCCTCCCATTTCGCTACAATGTATCCACAATGTATCCCGCAGTCTCAGCCTTCAGCGCAGCGTCCTCTAGCGGCGGCTCTCACGGGACCGACAGTTCCTACAACTTGCATTAGTTTGCAGGCGGCCCCGGGAGAGCGTGCAGCCACTGATGCTGCGGGCGTACTGGGACTTGCAGTTCTCCCCGCTACATACCTTTGGTGAGCAGGACGGCCACCGCGCAGAGCTCCAGTTGCAGCCAGATGGAGAGGAGGCTAGCCTGGCGATCCATTTACAAGCCCCGTCCTCCTCCTCCCGGCTCTGCTCGTCTTCAAGGGGTCGTGCACAGAAAGAGTCACCATCCAAGAGCGCGGACATGCGGCTCCTGCGATCCCGGCCCTCCCCACAACACGGCGATAATCCCGGGCAGAGCCAATAATCCAGCCGCCGCACTGCGATCCGCACAGCACTGAGCGCCCCGCCGCCCGCACCGGCCATAAGAACCCGCAGCGCAGGCCACGCCCACCTGCCCTCTGATAGGCTGAGACATCGCAGGCACCGCCCGCACCCGCTGGGTCTCAGTGCCGCTGGGTTGTTGGGGTGTCAATCATCGAGCTCACCTCCGGCAAACTGCAGCAGTAATAGGACAGGAGTGATGGAGGAGCATGATGGGAGGAGTATGATAGGACTGATGGAGGAGGAGAAGAGGATAGGAGAAGTAGTAGGACAGGTCTGATGGAAGAAAGGATGATAGGAGTAGGACAGGACTGAGGTTTGCACCTATTGATGGAAGAGGGGAGAAGAAGATGATAGGAGTAGTAGTAGTGCTCATAGCACAATGTATAACACTGTCCATGCTAATCATCGTCATCACAAGATCCACAGTGACACTGCTGATCATATAGTCAACCGTCATTATAGCATAGCAGTATCTGCACTGACCATATTATAGTTGTGCTATCACTAATACTACTAGAAGAGTAATAAGTCATAATGCCAACAGTAATAATAGGGGCGGTGGTGATATTAGGACTAATATATGGAGAGCAGCAGCTGGATCACCTCTGTCTCTACCCCTACCGATGCAAGCAATTCGGATCTTCTTCTCCTCCGTCTGGAGCAGTAAGGAATATCATCACTACTACTAATAATAAAGATGTATCTACTAGAAGTAGTATTAATAATACTGATGCTACTGCTAATAATGGGATACATTCATTGTGGTGGTAGGAGCAAAAGCATCATGATTAGTAGCAGCAGCACTACTACTACTCCCATCATTCTTACTACTAACGATCATATATATGTAGTAGTATTACTCATAGTAATAGCGCAGCCACTACTACTCCCATCATTCTTACTAGTAACGATCATATATATGTAGTAGTATTATTACTACTGTTACTTATAGTAATAGCGCAGCCACTACTACTGCCATCATTCTTACTAGTAACGATCATATATATGTAGTAGTATTATTACTACTGTTACTTATAGCGCAGCCACTACTACTTTCATCATTCTTACAACTAACGATCATATATATGTAGTAGTATTATTACTACTGTTACTTATAGTAATAGCGCAGCCACTACTACTGCCATCATTTTTACTAGTAACGATCATATATATGTAGTAGTATTATTACTACTGTTACTTATAGTAATAGCGCAGCCACTACTACTCCCATCATTCTTACTAGTAACGATCATATATATGTAGTAGTATTATTACTACTGTTACTTATAGCGCAGCCACTACTACTTTCATCATTCTTACAACTAACGATCATATATATGTAGTAGTATTATTACTACTGTTACTTATAGTAATAGCGCAGCCACTACTACTGCCATCATTTTTACTAGTAACGATCATATATATGTAGTAGTATTATTACTACTGTTACTTATAGTAATAGCGCAGCCACTACTACTTTCATCATTCTTACAACTAACGATCATATATATGTAGTAGTATTATTACTACTGTTACTTATAGCGCAGCCACTACTACTCCCATCATTTTTACTAGTAACGATCATATATATGTAGTAGTATTATTACTACTGTTACTTATAGTAATAGCGCAGCCACTACTACTTTCATCATTCTTACAACTAACGATCATATATATGTAGTAGTATTATTACTACTGTTACTTATAGCGCAGCCACTACTACTCCCATCATTCTTACTAGTAACGATCATATATATGTAGTAGTATTATTACTACTGTTACTTATAGTAATAGCGCAGCCACTACTACTGCCATCATTCTTACAACTAACGATCATATATATGTAGTAGTATTATTACTACTGTTACTTATAGCGCAGCCACTACTACTCCCATCATTTTTACTAGTAACGATCATATATATGTAGTAGTATTATTACTACTGTTACTTATAGTAATAGCGCAGCCACTACTACTTCTGCTAGTAATAATGCTTGCACTACTCTGACTACTGACAATCATATAAGTAGTACTACTGATAGTAATATCCACTACTGATACTAATACTATTCATTGCAGTACTAATACTAAGATTGTATCCCTACCAGAGCAGTACAGTGCAGTAGGCTGCAGTGTATATCAGGAGGGTGGTGGCAGCAGAGCATGTATGTAGCAGCACTGGCAGGGTATATGTGTCATCAGTAGTGGGAGCACAGGGCAGAGGATATATACCATGGTACAGTGTGTTCACAGGCAGAACATGTATATAGCAGCAGGATGTAGGTGCATATATTATCAGTAGTTTGATCATAGGGCAGAATGTGTATATACAAGTACAGGCATGATATACAGTATATACCAGTACTAACGGTATATAGCAGTACTAGCAGGGTATACAGCAGTACTGGCAGGGTATATAGCGGTATAAAGCAATATATAGCAGTACTGGCAGGGTATACAGCAGTATATAGTACAGTATATAGCAGTACTAGCAGGGTATACAGCAGTATATAGCAGTACTGGCAGGGTATATAGCGGTATACAGCAATATATAGCAGTACTGGCAGGGTATACAGCAGTATATAGTACAGTATATAGCAGTACTAGCAAGGAATACGGCTGTATATAACAGTACTGGCAGGATATACAGTATAAAGCACTACTAGTAGGGTATACCACAGTATATAGCAGTAGTGGCAGGGTATACAGTAGTATATAACAGTACTAGTAGGGTATATAGCAGTACTGCCAGGATATACACTATATAGCACTACTAGCAGAGTATACAGCAGTATATAGCAGTACTAGTAGGGTATACAGCAGTATATAGCACTACTAGCAGGGTATACAGTAGTATATAGCAGTACTGACAGGGGGTATACAGCAGTATATAGCACTACTAGCAGGGTATATAGCAGTACTGACAGGGTATACAGAAGTATATAGCAGTACTAGTAGGGTGTACAGCAGTATATAGCAGTCCTAGTAGGGAATACAGCAGTATATATCACTACTAGCAGGGTATACAGCAGTATATAGCACTACTAGCAGGGTATACAATAGTATATAGCAGTACTGACAGGGGGTATACAGCAGTATATAGCACTTACAGCAGGGTATATAGCACTACTAGCAGGGTATATAGCAGTACTGACAGGGTATACAGAAGTATATAGCAGTACTAGTAGGGTGTACAGCAGTATATAGCACTACTAGCAGGGTATACAGTAGTATATAGCAGTACTGACAGGGTATACAGCAGTATATAGCATTTACAGCAGAGTATACAGCAGTATATAGCAGTACTGACAGGGGGTATACAGCAGTATATAGCACCTAAAGCAGGGTATATAGCACTACGAGCAGGGTATATGGCAGTACTGACAGGGTATACAGCAGTATATAGCATTACTGGCAGGGTATACAGCAGTATATAGCAGTACTATTAGGGAATACAGCAGTATATATCACTACTAGCAGGGTATACAGCAGTATATAGCAGTACTAGTAGGGTGTACAGCAGTATATAGCACTACTAGCAGGGTATACAGTAGTATATAGTAGTACTGTCAGGGTATACAGCAGTATATAGCATTTACAGCAGAGTATACAGCAGTATATAGCAGTACTGACAGGGGGTATACAGCAGTATATAGCACTTAAAGCAGGGTATATAGCACTACGAGCAGGGTATATGGCAGTACTGACAGGGTATACAGCAGTATATAGCAGTACTGACAGGGTATATAGCAGTACTGACAGGGTATACAGCAGTATATAGCAGTACTGACAGGGTATACAGCAGTATATAGCATTACTAGCAGGGTATACAGCAGTATATAGCAGTACTGACAGGGTATACAGCAGTATATAGCAGTACTAGTAGGGAATACAGCACTATATATCACTACTAGCAGGGTATACAGTAGTATATAGCAGTACTGACAGGTTATACAGCAGTATATAGCAGTACTGACAGGGTATACAGCAGTGAAGCTCACAGGAGGCAGCAGGACGGACTGGGAGTCTCCGGCAGACGCTTATAGTAAAATTAGCAATCCAAAAACTCCCTGGCGCCACAGCGGCGACCCAGACAGCCGGCCGCTCAATTACCCCGACAATAGCTGCATGCTGATCAATATCACAGCCGCTGATCTCTGCTGATATGCTGATCACTGGCCGGGGGCTCTGCCACCCTCAAAGGGTTAAACAAGTTGCCAAAACAGAGGAAGAACAACTGTGTGAGGGTGGATGGAGGTGCACCTCCTCCCCTGTCCTGTGCCTGGAGACACCTGGGAGGTTGGGGGACCCAACTGTCTACCTGGCAGCTACATAGTGTAACACTATCTGACAAGGTAAATACAAGCAAAAGTCTCAAAATCACCGTCAGGGCTTAAACAGATGGGCGGGAATTTGTCCCAATATGTGGCCATGAAAATCACGCCCGCAAAACGGGTAAAAATGATCCGGATTCTCACTATGGCAGTTATCGCGCGTTAATACCATGCGTGACAAAAGATTGGTCCTGCGCTCTCAAAACTCGTGTGAAATCGCATGAATCCCAATAGTGACAACTGAACCAGTGAAATCAATGGCTTCACTATGTGCCATTTTGTGTCCGTGATTTTCACGGCCGCCAAACGGGACAAAAACACGTCCACGTGCAGTACGTTGGGAAAATCGCTGCATGTTCGATTTTTTGGGTGATGTCGCCCATTACTTCCTGTTGGAGGCAAAATTTGCATCTTCATGCAAGTGCAAAACAATTTTTTCCTCCCATAGACAATAATTGGCGAGAGCGCCCAAAAAATAGCGCATACTGCAACTTTTTTACCTCCCAGCATCACTGCAGGAGATAAATGACTCCTGTGATTCCCCGCATTGTACATCGCGGCTTCGGTTTTCGTGCAAGTTTTGTGCATGAAGTGCATGTTGTACCAATAGTGAAATAGAGAAAATCGCATCCCACTTGCATGCGGCCCACATTTACATGCGAGTGCGATTTTTTTTACCCAACAGGAAATAATAGCTGATATTTGAACAGAATCACCCCAAAATAGGACATGCTGCGATTTTTTAATCTCGCACGATCGGCGCAGGTGAAAAGTCACTCGTGTGAATGGAAGTTATTTGGTCATTTCCAGGGCTGATATCGGACGGTATTGCAGTTGGTCAGATATTGCGCATGAAAATCACCTGCGTGAAAGCACGAAAACGTGAAACGTAATACGCTCGCTCCTGCGTAGGTTTCTTGCACAGTGAACAAGTGTATTTCACGCTCATGCCTGTGCAAACACCGGGCATATTTGTGCAGCTCTGCTTGTTTGCACGGGCAGGGGAATCACCCCGCCATGATTTAAAAGGCTGTTTTGCCTAGCAAGGCACCGGTGATCACGGGTATGCGCTGCGTTTAACACATATCCATGCGGGCAGATGGATATGTTTGTGCACCTCCCATGAACCTCTATGGAGGTCGTTGGTGCGCAAAACACATAAGGATAGGTCAACAGGCGCAAAAAAAGTGAGAATGAACCCATTGAAATCAATGGTTTCTATTCTCCACGTTGTAAGCGCGCCAGAATCTTGCGCACATTCATCTGCAGAAACCCTGAGCCTGTATTTACACGGATGACTCTCATGTGTGAGTTTCGTGCGTTGTGAGACGGACAGAACTTGCAAGTGACTAGAACCAATCATTTTTAAAGGGGTGGGGCTTCAACAGATGAACGCATTCGCTAATAGGCTTGCCGCTATGGAGCGTTTTAGCGCATGAATCAGGGCCTTTCGAATATTCAAACACCGCGCTGTTGTGTGCGAATTTGAAAAAAACCCGGTGAGAACAGAAAACTTTGTGCAATAAAGACGGGGAAGTCCTGTGTTTTCTTGCGCATAGTATTCATTCGCAAGAATTCCGCTAGTCAAAATGAAACCAGTGAAATCAAAGGTTTTTCATGGCCACAAAACGGGACAAAAGTGCGCCAATCTGTTTAAGCCCTTAATTTACACCAGCAATTTCCCTCTCACAGTGAGAGCAGCCTCAGACGAGCGTATGCGCAAATACGCTAGCCTCAACGCCATGTATCTGCGCAGTGAACAAGGTTAATGAGGTGGATTTGTGCGCGTGTCTGCGCATGGTACCGTACTTATTGCGCTAGTAGGGCCAGTTCACACGACCGCGTGGTTTAAAAGGCTATGTGGCCTAATGAGGTCCAGATGGTTTATTTCCCCGCGCTTTTGCGCAGTGCTTCACACATCCCCTGCGTATTTGCGCACCTCCCATAGATTTCTATGGTGCCCTTGTTGTGCAATTACACAGGAAAATAGCGCAGCTCCTAACTTTTTGCACACGCACAAAATGTGCGCAAAACATGCTATTGAGAATAAACCTATGACGTGTCAGTGGGTTCTATGCTCTGTGAATTGTGCCCGTATATTTGACTGCCTGTCAAGAAACCCTAATAGTGCAAGATCGAAAAATTCGCAGCTGGTCCAATTTTGCGTCGATTTCACCTATGGAGCGTGAAAAAAAAAATCGCATTGCACTTGCTATGCAATTCACATGAAGTGGAATGTGTTTTTACCTATTTCAGCTACTGGGACAACATGCGTTTTTTTCAAACACATGAGAACACTTGGCACAGCGAGGCGAATCACACGGTTTTAACACCATAGCGCAGCGCAGAAGCTTGAAAATCGCTTCCATGCTACATCAAGAAGCGACAGAGCGAGAAATAAAAAAAAAAAGTCAGACTGCGCATGCGAGCTCGCAGGAGATATGCCGTCATACACAGCCAAAAATCGCTGCCATATGCCGGCCAATACAGCCGTAAAATGGTGCGTTATACACGCAGCGCTTTACAACGTGCCGGTGTGAGCGCGGCTCTGGGGGAGCTGCATGCTTGCATTAAAAAAAATGGTCCGTGTTACGGCCACAAAAAATGGATGTTTTTGTTATACAAGTACGATCCCATGTGATCTCTGTATTCGGTCTGTGTGTCCGTTTTTCTCTGTATGCCAGCACATGGACTGTGATATCTGTTCCCTTTTATCTCCTCATTGGCTTGAATGGATGAGTCCCATAGGACCAGAATAGTCAGAGCCTGTGTGATAAAACTCAGTAGCGCATCACAGAATAACATGGGTGTCTGTAGGGAGTTTGATTTTTACGGACTGCACATGGATCAAAAAAATGCTAGTGCATCGGGGGCCTAAGTAAATTAGGTAGTTGGAAGATTTGCGCTAAATTCATAGGTGCGTGTCTCTTAAATAGTAATCAGATTTTGAGACAACTTTCACTTATCTGATAGCTGGCATGATAACTAGCAAAAGTGCAAATCACTTTATTTACCTAAAATTATTTTTTTATGTTGAAAAATTCCTATAAAGTGCTGACCACTAGGGGGCTCCCTTCAGAGCCTTGTGTGGCACAGAGGGTTAAGGTAGCAGAAATGCAGCCCTAAGCCCTCGCTCACAACCTGAAGGTTTAATCCCCACTTGGTTCAGGTAGCCTTCAAGGTTGACTCATCCTTCCAAGGAGTACCCAGCTTGGCGGGGGGTGGGTGGGGGGGGGGGGGGGGGGGGGGTAAAGAGATGTGCGGTTTATAGATAGCAGCAGTCTCCACCCACTAGCTCAGAAAAAACTGGAGATGGAGAAGGAGGCTGGTGATAAATGCAGGATCCAATCCATCTAATGGCCAGATATAGTGTTACTCCTCATCTACACAGAGCGGCTTATTCCCAGCAGCATCACCTGCGGGGGAACTTCATTAAATTTGGCACATTTTTACTTGTCCAACAGTCAGAAAATCCAATCTACACTAACAATGAGCAACAATGTACCAAAATTAGTGCCATCTCTACCTATTCTTGTAAACATGACCTGAAGCGCATCCTAAATGGCTTCATAAATGTGCTCATTGGGGACATGTTGGGCCAGGACTCCGCTGGTTGTGCTTTTCTTTTTGGCGCAAATTAACTTAGACAGATTTACTATTGCTTTACATCAAAAAGACCAGAAATTTCACCTCTCATCCCACTTTTCAAGTATCTAGAGAGGAGGGGGATGGGTGGAGGTTTTTAAGGCTTGTTCACATAAGCAGTTTGATTTCCATATTGAACAGATCCCTTTTTTTAATGGAGCGGAGACCAAAACAGAATTCGCGTGGAAACCGTAGTTCCTGGTTTTACGAATCCGGTAGATGAATCCATTAAAAAGAATCTGACGGTCTCTATCGGTTTGTTTCTCTTTGCCTCATCTCACATCCATTTACATCCTTTTTTATTCTTTTGTCTTTCTTAGCTTTTGCGCACGCTCATTTAAAAACTGTTTTGTTAAATCAATATCAAATGGAAACCTTTCTGCTCAGTTCTGACACCCATTCACTACAATGTAAGGAAAACCAGATCCGTTTGTTTCCCGTTTTTTAAACAGACATAATAGCGCAAAACTGCTGCGCCATTGTTTATTGAGATCAATGGAAATCAATGGAAACAGAATCAGAGATATCTCCCCCCCCCCCCCCCCCAATCTAACCCCCACCCCCCCACCTTCCTGCAATCAGTTACTTGAGAAGAGCGATGCTCGCTCATCTCTAATCATAATAGAAGCTCGGAAAATCTTATTGGAATCCATAGGACTTTTCATGGAACTGATTTTTTTTCCATTTTGCAGCTCCTCAGATGGAAATGGAACAGAGAAATCAAAAATAGTGACCTGAACCCAAAGTGAATCCTGACCAAACAGCACTTTTGGTCCGAGTAACTGGTAGCCCCCCACCCCCACCCCTCCCTCTGCAGGACAGACATGAATGGGGAGTAAAATACGCCGTAAAAAAGCAAAACAATTATAAATTTGGTTCTGTGACTTTTTAAGAAAGTTATTAGGTTTGTCGCAGTCTGACTGCTAGCGAGCGGACACACAGATCTCCACATCACTAGACACATGTGAGGATACAATGAATATGTGAACACTGCAACATTTGATATATTTGTCACATTTTAACTCTTTAATGATCATGCCACCCTTTTTTTCTCTATTTTCAGTCTTTCCTCCCCAATTAAAAAAAAATCCTAACTCTATTTATCCATCGACGGCGCTGCCTGACGGCTCGTTGCTTTTTGCAGGATGAGTTGTATTTTTCAATGGTAATATTTAATGTACTGAAAAACTTAAAAAAAAATCGTAATGGGGAGTGAAATGAAAAGATGGGTGGGGTTTGTTTCTACGGCGAACACACTGCTGCAAAAATGACTTAACGTTATTCTGCGGGTCGGTACGATTACTGCAACGCCAAATTTATAGTTTTTATTTATTTTTTGCTGTACTACTCTTCAAGAATAAAAAATATCTATGGGAAAAAATAAGATTATTTTCTGCCGCCATGGCTTTTTTAGTTTTCTGGTAACATAGTTGTGCAGCGGCTCATTTTCGGCAGGACGTCCTGTGGTTTCTATTGGCACCATTTTGGAGAACATACTATTTTTTGTTCCCTTTTTATTAAAATTTAAAAATATTTGGATACAATTGTGGCATTGTGATTTTTTTTTCTTCTGACGTTCACCTTGCGAGATAAATAATGTGTTACTGTGAAAGATCAAAATATGGTTCTGTTTTTTTTTTTTTTTAATTTTGATATTTTATTATAGATATGGGAAAATATGAAAACATTTATTACCTTTTATTCTTTTAATAAAACTTGGTTATTTAACTTATTTTGACTGTTTTAGTCCCCATAGGGGAATTGAACTGGCCAGTTTTACCTGGCAGGAAGTATATCAAGCCACAAACAGCCATGGCTTCATAGGCAATCTGCAATGGTAGCCCTGCAGCGGGTTTCATGTTTTTGCGCTCATTTTTGTGCGTGCGATTATATACGTGAGATGCTCTAATTTTGTGTGTATTTGGGCATCCAGAGCAGCATAGGAATTCCCATATGCAGTAAACTGTACGATTTAGTGGGGTTAATTGATAACACCGGCGACTAATTAGGCTCCACAGCGTGTGCAATCACGGTGTGGGTGTGTCCCGCGCTGATGTGAATCGGCCTGGCAGCGCAGGAAAGTACAGTACAATGTGCAGATAGCGCGCCCTTCACAGTGTATTTACATTGCGCTATCACAAGCGTATCTACGCCTACGTCCGTCTACAGGAGCTCTTACGCTGGGTTCACACGGGTTAGAATGCCGCAGGAAATCTTACAGTTTTGCTGCAGTAAAAAAAACGCAAGATTTCCGCCTGGAAAGCGCAGCGTCAAAACCTTAGCACTTAGGTGCGGGTTTTGGAGCATCTTGGCCGCATGCTTTTCCGTTGCGCCTGGATCTCCCATAGAGAGGAGCGCGGTGCAAAGGAAAAAAAATAGACATGCTGCAGCTGGGGAAACTGTGCCCCCGCCCTGGCTAACGCTGGCTTTGCCGCAATGGATTGACCGTCCAGTGTGAACGATATTTTTGACAAATCTCGTCCACATGGCTGCTAAACCCGGGATTAGCGTCCGCAGGTGGATTTTCCACATGGAATTTCTGCGACAAATCCGCCCTGTGTGAACCCAGCTTTATTGTTTGTCATTCGCTTTCTGCACGCAGTGTAAACAAACAATCGGCCCGAGTAAACAGACTGCCTGCTTACTGTGAATGGAGGAGGCTGGAAGGATCTCCGACCGCGCCACATCCATTCATCAGTGATGACCGTTCCTGTGTAAAAGCCCAGGAGTGATTATTGCTGGGACGACTGATGGGCATCTGGACAGTCGTACCGTGTAAAAGGGCCTCTGATGTCCTATAAGGCTGGGTTCACATTGGGCGGATTTGCCGCGGAAATTCCATGCGGAATTTCGCAGTGGCAAATCCGCATGCGGTCGCCAATCCCAGGATTAGCCACCCATGTGGATGAGATTTCTCAGAAATCTTGTCCACACGGGACGGCAAATCCGCTGCTGCTAAGCCGGCAGAAGCTGCGCCTGCGGCGCTGATTTGCCGACCGCAGCATGTCCATTCTTTTTTCCCGCTGCAGCCGCGCTCTCCTCTATGGGAGCGCCGGCCGCAGCGGAAGAGCGAGCGGCCGGGCCGCTTCAAAGCCGTGGTTCTCCTGGCGGAAATCTCACAGTTTTTCGCTGCGGCCAAACCGCGAGATTTCCGCCGAGAATCCACCCTGTGAGAACCCAGCCTCAATGTCTCAGTGACGGAGTCTAGCTCCTTTATCATGGGTGGGTGAATGGTTGGTATCAGCACAACATTGTACAAACTCAAGGTGATCCGGAGGACAAACACAATCTGATCAGGGATATATTCGTTTTTGTTTAGAATACAACAAAAACAAAAAGTTAAATCAAATATTCTGTATCAGGTTTCATGGCAACATAAAAAATAAACAAAATAATACAATAAACAAAGTTCAAGGTCCACATTTGGCATTGGTGCAGCTGTGACGTCTATTTTCCAGCAGTGAATATGTTGGATTTTCTTTTTAAGTAAAATGTATTGAGCAAGAATGGATTGTTACAATGTCACAATATTAAAGAATGATACAAAGTCTCATCAGAAGATTAAAAAAACCTCAGAAACACAACAAGATAATCTGGTGGATGTTTAACCTGCTATTCTGTTGTACATAAATGTGAGCTTTTACTCTATACTTTAGCACAACTCTATATACTACATACAGAATGCTGAAAAGTATTAGACAAACATAGAAGTGATGAAGTTGGATTTTACTCCCATTTTCCATGCGGTGTTGGGCCGCCTTTGGCCTCAATGACTGCAGTAATCCTCCTCAGCCGATCTATACTTCCCTTAGATGTGTGGAGGGATTTGCCTCCATTCCTGGAGGAGCTTTAGATAGTGATGGGGATGATGGGCATGTTGGGCGCTCACAGATACGGCGTTCTAGTTTATCCCAAAGATGCTCGATGGGATTGAGGTCCGGACTTTGGGCGGCCAATGAAGTTTGCAGACGTTCTGCTCCTCCACACTCCGTGCCGTATGACATGGCGCTCGGTCATGTTGGTGGAGACACGGAGCTGTACTAGAATATTACCACAGGGGAGGCGATGCCACATTGTCTGAGATGTCTCTGTACCCATTGGTGGTGAGGGTGGACCTCACTATAACCAATGGCCCCAGTCCTTCCCAGCCCTCCCCCTCCCCCCCACACACACCATAACAGAACCTCCTCCAAACTTCAGTGTTGGGACAATGCCGTCACGTAGAAACCGCTCTCCAGACAACCACCACACCCAAGTGCCGCCATCCGATCGGAAGATGGTGTACTGTGATTTATCTGTCCAGAACACTTACAGTCCGTCACTCCAAGCCCCATCGCAGGCGCTGCTGTGCGTTCACTGTTGTGATGTAGTGTGCCGCCGCTCATCCATGGTAACCCTTCGCATGCAGTTCCCTTATGGAACTAATGAATGTTCCAATGGCCTGTGAGACCCCCTGAGAGAGAGAAGACAATGTGTGTGATGTCTTCACAGCTCCTACAAGGCTTTGTTGTCTGCATTCTGTAAGTTTACAAGGTCTCCCTGAACGTGGCAGCACTGTACACACTGGATGCCCCCCCCCCCCACACACACACACACCACCACCACCAGACCCCATTGTCAGCTCTACACCTGGTGACATTCCCCACCAGATCCCATTGTCAGCTCTACACCTGGTGACATCCCACCACCAGACCCCATTGTCAGCTCTACACCTGGTGACATCCCCCACCAGATCCCATTGTCAGCTCTACACCTGGTGACATCCCACCACCAGACCCCATTGTCAGCTCTACACCTGGTAACATCCCACCACCAGACCCCGTTGTCAGCTCTACACCTAGTGACAGTCCCCCACCAGACCCCATTGTCAGCTCTACACCTAGTGACAGTCCCCCACCAGACCCCATTGTCAGCTCTACACCTGGTGACATCCCACCACCAGACCCCGTTGTCAGCTCTACACCTGGTGACATCCCCCCACCAGATCCCATTGTCAGCTCTACACCTGGTGACATCCCACCACCAGACCCCATTGTCAGCTCTACACCTGGTGACATCCCCCACCAGATCCCATTGTCAGCTCTACACCTGGTGACATCCCACCACCAGACCCCATTGTCAGCTCTACACCTGGTAACATCCCACCACCAGACCCCGTTGTCAGCTCTACACCTAGTGACAGTCCCCCACCAGACCCCATTGTCAGCTCTACACCTAGTGACAGTCCCCCACCAGACCCCATTGTCAGCTCTACACCTGGTGACATCCCACCACCAGACCCCGTTGTCAGCTCTACACCTGGTGACATCCCACCGCCAGACCCCGTTGTCAGCTCTACACCTGGTGACATCCCACCACCAGACTCCGTTGTCAGCTCTACACCTGGTGACATCCCACCAGACCCCGTTGTCAGCTCTACACCTGGTGACATCCAACCACCAGACCCCGTTGTCAGCTCTACACCTAGTGACATCCCCCCCCCCACCAGACCCCATTGTCAGCTCTACACCTGGTGACATCCCCCCCCCACCAGACCCCATTGTCAGCTCTACACCTGGTGACATCCCTCCCCACCAGATGCCGGTGTCAGCTCTACACCTGGTGACATCCAACCACCAGACCCCGTTGTCAGCTCTACACCTGGTGACATCCAACCACCAGACCCCTTGTCAGCTCTACACCTGGTGACATCCAACCACCAGACCCCATTGTCAGCTCTACACCTAGTGACATCCCCCCACCAGACCCCGTTGTCAGCTCTACACCTGGTGACATCCCACCACCAGACCCCGTTGTCAGCTCTACACCTGGTGACAGTCCCCCACCAGACAGTATTCCAAATCCCAGAACAGCAGTAAATATACAAGATTAGGGTTGTAACACATGGACATGTTTTAGTCCCATAATGCAGCTGTGATAATCATATCACACATTAATATAGAACATATCTGCCCCATTCCATACACGTAACTATAGGGGATGCAGTTGCACACGGACCTACGAACCTTAGGGGGCCCATAAAGCCTTTCTTTTCCATATAGGGAGCCCAGTACTATGAATAAAGCAATATATTTGGGGGCCTCGTTACAGGCTTTGCATTGGGGTCCAGGAGCTTCATGTTACGCCTCTGATTCCATCTACTAGTTCTAAAGATAATTGTAATGGAGCAAAATTAAGGTACATTCATGTTTGCCCTCCTGAAAAGCTCTCATACATATTAGATCTCTACCGGCCGCTTTAACTTTCACCCATGTCTGGGGCAGAAGGATTGGGATTCGACTGATGATTGATGCTGTAAGACGGCTGTGAGGTGTGAATGGAGCTTTCTATGTGGTTGTCAGAGTTGTTTCTTCCCTGTAGTGCTGATATGTTAGTACATAAGGAGGCATTTACACATCAGCGGAGGCTGCAGTGTCATGCTAATCTACGGCCACATACAGGAGGGGCCGCTGCAGACCTCCATTATAAAGAGCAATTACTAAGAACAGTGCTCCCTGTCTGGAGTCGCTGCAGTTTATCAGTCATGTCCGGTGGTTTTGGCTTGAGGCTCGTTTACTCCAAACAATTATTACAATTTGTTATTCCCCCTATATGATTCTGGTCCAATCAATTAGCCAGGTAAAGCCCTATTTAGATGGGACGACCATTGGGTAAATGATGCCCGTCACTCGTGCCCACATGTCCCCCTCACATGCTGTTATACAAGTTGACTATCGGGGCGGCTGCAGGAGATTTCTCTCCTCTCGCTTCCCTGCCCCTCTCCATTCGTTTAACACAGCTGCCGTTCAGTACTGACCAACTGCTGTTTACACCGTGCGATCAGCTGATCGTCCATCTTTTAGGTTGAATAAAACTCTGAGCGATGATCGTTCAGTGTAAATAGCAGCTGCTCAGTACTGAACGGCCGCTGTGTTAAGTGAATGGAGAGGGGCGGGGAGCGAGGGGAGAAATCTTCTGCAGCCGCCCCGCTGTGAAGCAATAATACCCCCTCCTGTGCAACAACACGTGAGCTAGTACATGCGGGTGCAAGTGTCGGGCAGTGTTTGCCCGACAGTCGTCCTGTCTACATGGGGCTTTAGAGAGGACCGGCGCTGTGGATCATTCTGTTGGGAATGTCCATCGGCCCTTGTTGCACGACTTGTCAAGCCAACAATTGTGCACATAAAGGGGCGGTCTTGGTGTATCGGACTCTACTAAGTGGTTCCCTGTTAAGTGGCAATACTATATAAGATGGGTACACAAACTAGTCTATAGCGATGCCCACTAGGCACTCGGCCCATCCCTTTGGAGCCCTTTAAATTCTAAGTACAACCTTGAAAGATGTCTCATGAGTAGAGATGAGCGAGTAGTGCTTTAGCCGAGTAGCCTCCCGCTCGTCTCTAAAGATTCGGGGGACGGCGGGGAGCGGGGAGCGGCGAGGAAGAGAAGGGAGGAACGGGGGGGGAAATCTTTCTCTCCCTCTCTCCGCCCCACTCCCCCCCTGCTTACCGCCGCAACTCACCTCTCACCCGCGCCGGCAGCCGAATCTTTACAGACGAGCCGGAGGATACTCGGCTAAGGCACTACTCGCTCGAGTAGTTAGCCTTAGCGAGTATACTCGCTCATCTCTACTCATGAGTCATGATAATGGTCTCTAATCACTCCAAGCATGTAAAATAGGAGCTCTGCTAGTTCTGACATTGTCATCAGGACTGACTTCAGGTTTACATGGGCTCTTGGGTGACAGCATCACAGTGGGCCCCCTTAGTAATTTATATAATTTCACAGGAGCAGGTAAGTCTATAGTATTTACAAATTGGGCCCTTCACAGTTATAGACTAAAATAATAATTTTTATTAGATCCTTTTTAAAAAACAATTATGGGCTATAGAAACTCACAAAACAAAAACACAAAGGGGTGTGACATTACCCCTTCCACACAACGAATCGTATAGTCAAGAGAACCCACTGAAATTAGGAATAGTGGGAATATCCCATAGACTTATTATACAATAAGGGTGATCAAATAGGTCTGATCAAAGGATGGATAGACCATATGATTAGGACTCAGACCCCCTTGATTTAGTCTAGGGAATACCAGTCCGAGCTCGTATTTAGGCTCGATTTGGGTTCTCTTGACCAATGGTGCATATGATTGGGCAGATATGGTCAGAAATTCGATAGACCCATCTGATTAGACTCAGAACCCTATCATGTGGTCTGAGGAATAGGAATGAGTCTATCAGTGTGAGCTCAAGTTCTGGCTCAATTCGGGCTCGACGCGTTTCCCCACAGGTGCGTGGTTCATCAGGAGCAGAGCCTATATTGGGCTGTTTACTTATGTATAGATGCACACTTTTTTGTTGTGTGACAAATAGAAATCGTTTTCTCAACCACTGATACTGGATAATTTTTGCATATGATATGCAGACCTCTCGGCGGTATATGCTGTTTCTCTAATCGACCTACAAAGAACAGAGAAGGGCTAGATAACCTCTCCCTTTCTTAGGTGAGACCTAGTTGGTCTTAAAGTATATCTTTAGAGATGTGAGCAGAAGACTGATGGCTGAACGCGTAATAGCGATCACCTACATGAATTATCAAGAGGTGCAAAAATCAGCGATCATGTCTGTATGGCTCATAACAAATCCAAAGCATATTCAGAACTGCAAGTTCTGAATATTTGCTATTAGGACCAATGTATGCGCCTCCGAGAGAAATAAATTCTCATAGGAAAACAGTCTATAACAGACGCACCGCATCCATTAACCCAAGAGTTGTAGCTTGGATTGGATGCAAGGTCAATAATAGCATAGATGGAAGTCAGCCTCAATAAGATATAAATAAAGCTGAACTTTTTAAGCTAGTGCTAGAGAAAGTTAGGTTGCAAGATACGCCAGAAGTTCTGATGCCTAGCGATATTTTTCAGAGTATCAGGGTTTGAAAAGAATAAAGAAATAATAAAAAAATAAAAATAAAAAAGATGCAGCGCCTGTAGCATCTTTTTTATTTTTATTTATTATTTCTTGCTTGGATTTGTTATGAGCCATACAGACATGATCGCTGATTTTTGCACCTCTTGATAATTCATGTAGGTGATCGCTATTACACGTTCAGCCATCAGTCTTCTGCTCACATCTCTAAAGATATACTTTAAGACCAACTAGGTCTCACCTAAGAAAGGGAGAGGTTATCTAGCCCTTCTCTGTTCTTTGTAGGTCGATTAGAGAAACAGCATATACCGCCGAGAGGTCTGCATATCATATGCAATAATTTGTTATGAGCCATACAGACATGATCGCTGATTTCTGCACCTCTTGATAATCCATGCAGGTGATCGCTATTACGCGCTCAGCCATCAGTCTTCTGCTCACGTGTCGGAATATATGCTATAAGACCAACTAGGTCTGACATAAGAAAGGGAGAGGTTATTTAGCCCTTCTCTGTCCTTCGTAGGTCAATTAGAGAAACAGCATATACCGCCGAGAGGTCTGCATATCATATGCAAAAATTATCCAGTATCAGTGGTTGAGAAAACGATTTCTATTTGTCACACAACAAAAAAGTGTGCATCTATACATAAGTAAACAGCCCAATATAGGCTCTGCTCCTGATGAACCACGCACCTGTGCGGAAACGCGTCGAGCCCGAATTGAGCCAGAACTTGAGCTCACACTGATAGACTCATTCCTATTCCTCAGACCACATGATAGGGTTCTGAGTCTAATCAGATGGGTCTATCGAATTTCTGACCATATCTGCCCAATCATATGCACCATTGGTCAAGAGAACCCAAATCGAGCCTAAATACGAGCTCGGACTGGTATTCCCTAGACTAAATCAAGGGGGTCTGAGTCCTAATCATATGGTCTATCCATCCTTTGATCAGACCTATTTGATCACCCTTATTGTATAATAAGTCTATGGGATATTCCCACTATTCCTAATTTCAGTGGGTTCTCTTGACTATACGATTCGTTGTGTGGAAGGGGTAATGTCACACCCCTTTGTGTTTTTGTTTTGTGAGTTTCTATAGCCCATAATTGTTTTTTAAAAAGGATTCAATAAAAATTATTATTTTAGTCTATAACTGTGAAGGGTCCTTAATAATGTATAGGTCCTGCTGTGCTCCCTTAGTTATTTAAAAGTTTTGCTGTGCCACTTTAATAAATTATGGGCCCCGCTCACCCTTTAGTAATTTATAGACTTCACTGTGACATATTAGTAGTTTATAGGCTCCACTGTGTTCCTTTAGTAATTTATAGATCTCACTGTCAACTTTAGTAATTTATAGGGCCCAGTGTGCCCCCTTAGTAATTTATAGGGCCCAGTGTGCCCCCTTAGTAATTTATAGGGCCCAGTGTGCCCCCTTAGTAATTTATAGGGCCCAGTGTGCCCCCTTAGTAATTTATGCATTCCACTCCACACCTTTAGTAATTTATGAGCTCTGTTCTGCGCCCTTAGTAATTTCTAGGCCCCGCTGTGTTCCCTGAGTCTGCTGTTGCTGGAGTGTGTCCACGCCGCTTCTCAAGCAGCTGATCCTCAGCCTGTGGATGATTTGCATGGGACTACAGGAGCACTTGGGGAATATCCCTGATGTATTTTTTAAGAATGTTATATACATTAAAAATCCATTGAAGAGTCGCAGGCTTGTGTGCTTCTTGTATACTGACCCACTGTGCAGAACAATAATAAGCTCACTCACCTCCATCATGCTCTCATGATGTCCACCATCCCTGCCTCTTCTAGCCAGAATAATGTGGAATGACATAGGCAGCGTAATGACATCACCGTGCCGCCAGGGTGACAGAGAAGGTGTCAGGAAGCGTTCAGCTTTCGGCAGTGCCGCTCTCATAGTCCTTGAATCCATCATCACGCAGATACAATTGATTTCAAAGAACACGGACCGGACTGATGACACCCCTGAGTGGCCCCACCAGGCTCAGTGGGCCCTGGCACCTACGCGGGCTTGCCATGTACTAAACCCCGCCTGTCATAGAGGAGCTGCAGAATTCTCAATTTAGAGATTCACAGAATATCACATTGGAGACGATACAGCCGATATATAGCTGACAGTATATAGCTGAGACTATACAGCCGATATATAGCTGAGACTATACAGCCGATATATAGCTGAGACTATACAGCCGATATATAGCTGACAGTATATAGCTGAGACTATACAGCCGATATATAGCTGAGACTATACAGCCGATATATAGCTGAGACTATACAGCCGATATATAGCTGACAGTATATAGCTGAGACTATACAGCCGATATAAGGCTGAGACTATACAGCCGATATATAGCTGAGACTATACAGCCGATATATAGCTGAGACTATACAGCCGATATATACCTGAGACTATACAGCCGATATATAGCTGACAGTATATAGCTGAGACTATGCAGCCGATATATAGCTGACAGTATATAGCTGAGACTATGCAGCCGATATATAGCTGAGACTATACAGCCGATATATAGCTGAGACTATACAGCCGATATATACCTGAGACTATACAGCCGATATATAGCTGACAGTATATAGCTGAGACTATGCAGCCGATATATAGCTGACAGTATATAGCTGAGACTATGCAGCCGATATATAGCTGAGACTATACAGCCGATATATAGCTGACAGTATATAGCTGAGACTATGCAGCCGATATATAGCTAAGACTATACAACCGATTTATAGCTGAGAGTATATAGCTGAGACTATACAGCCGATATATAGCTGACAGTATATAGCTGAGACTATACAGCCGATATATAGCTGAGACTATACAGCTGATATATAGCCGACACTATACAGCCGATATATAGCTGACAGTATATAGCTGAGACTATACAGCCGATATATAGCTAAGACTATACAACCGATTTATAGCTGAGAGTATATAGCTGAGACTATACAGCCGATATATAGCTGACAGTATATAGCTGAGACTATACAGCCGATATATAGCTGAGACTATACAACCGATATATAGCTGAGACTATACAGCCGATATATAGCTGAGACTATACAGCCGATATATAGCTGAGACTATACAACCGATATATAGCTGAGACTATACAGCTGATATATAGCTGACAGTATATAGCTGAGACTATGCAGCCGATATATAGCTAAGACTATACAACCGATTTATAGCTGAGAGTATATAGCTGAGACTATACAGCCGATATATAACCGAGACTATACAGTCAATATATAGATGAAACTATATAGCTGAGAGTATACAGCTGATATATAGCTGAGACTATACAGCCGATATATAGCCGAGACTGTATAGCCAATATATAGCTGAGACTATACAGCCAATATATAGATGAGACTATATAGCTGAGAGTATACAGCTGATATATAGCTGAGAGTATACAGCCGATATATAACCGAGACTATACAGCCAATATATAGATGAGACTATACAGCTGATATATAGCTGAGACTATACAGCCGATATATAGCTGAGACTATACAGTAGATATAGAGCTGAGACTATACAGCCGATATATAGCTGAGACTATATAGCCGATATAAGGCTGAGACTATACAGCCGATATATAGCTGAGACTATACAGCCGATATATAGCTGAGACTATATAGCCGATATAAGGCTGAGACTATACAGCCGATATATAGCTGAGACTATACAGCCGATATATAGCTGAGACTATACAGCCGATATATATAGCCGGGACTATACAGCCGAAATATATGCAAGACTATACAGCTGATATACATAGCCGGGACTATACAGCTGATATATAGGCGAGACTATACAGCCAATATATAGCTGAGACTATAAAGCCGATGTATAGCTGAGACTATACAGCTGATATATAGCCGAGACTATACAGCCGATATATAGCTGACACTATACAGCCGATATATAGCTGAGACTATACAGCCGATATATAGCTGACACTATACAGCCGATATATAGCTGAGACTATACAGCCGATATATAGCTGAGACTATACAGCCGATATATAGCTGAGACTATACAGCCGATATATAGCTGAGACTATACAGCCGATATATAGCTGAGACTATACAGCCGATATATAGCTGAGACTATACAGCCGATATATAGCTGAGACTATACAGCCGATACATAGCTGAGACTATACAGCCGATATATAGCTGAGACTATACAGCCGATATATAGCTGAGACTATACAGCCGATATATAGCTGAGACTATACAGCCGATATATAGCTGAGACTTTACAGCCGATATATAGCTGAGACTTTACAGCCAATGTATAGCTGAGACTATACAGCCGATATATAGCTGAGACTATACAGCCGATATATAGCTGAGACTATACAGCCGATATATAGCTGAGACTATACAGCCGATATATAGCTGAGACTATACAGCCGATATATAGCTGAGACTATACAGCCGATATATAGCTGAGACTATACAGCCGATATATAGCTGAGACTATACAGCCGATATATAGCTGAGACTTTACAGCCAATGTATAGCTGAGACTATACAGCCGATATATAGCTGAGACTATACAGCCGATATATAGCTGAGACTATACAGCCGATATATAGCTGAGACTATACAGCCGATATATAGCTGAGACTATACAGCCGATATATAGCTGAGACTATACAGCCGATATATAGCTGAGACTATACAGCCGATATATAGCTGAGACTATACAGCCGATATATAGCTGAGACTATACAGCCGATATATAGCTGAGACTATACAGCCGATATATAGCTGAGACTATACAGCCGATATATACCTGAGACTATACAGCTGATATATATAGCTTAGACTATACAGCCGATGTATAGCTGAGACTATACAGCCGATATATAGCTGAGACTATACAGCCGATATATAGCTGAGACTATAAAGCCGATATATAGCTGAGACTATACAGCCGATATATACCTGAGACTATACAGCCGATATATAGCTGAGACTATACAGCCGATATATACCTGAGACTATACAGCTGATATATATAGCCGAGACTATAAAGCCGCTCACCTCCTGGAAGACACAAATCAAAAATGTCATTAGCGGTTTTAAGGCCCATTTAGACACAACGATTATTACTCAAAATTCACTCAAAAGCCATCTATTGAGCGATAATTGTTGTGTCTAAATGTGCCCATCTTTAAGTTTTTTGCCGAGGAACGGTGCTCAGTTCTGCTTGAAAACCATCCTTTGGCAGAACAGCTAATAAGCAGGAGCGCACGCTGTGTCTGCTGTCCAAGGTGCTGAAATCTTCACGGTGAGCTAGAGATTGCATTGTTTTCTCTTAGCAGCCCATGGCTGAACAATGGAGCTAATTACTGAGCTCAGGCCTCCTGCTTAGTTCTGTAAAGGTGGGTTTACACGAGACGAATTTCAGGCAAACAATGCCTGACACTCATCCCTGTGTGCCCTCGCTCCCATGCTCTAGTAGTGCTCGCTCGCTCACAGAGCAGCCAGCAGGGGGTGGGACAGCTGCAGGAGATTTCTCTCTTTGCTCTTCCCCATTTCTCGCCAATGACATAATGGCCGCTATTTACACAGAATGATGAGCGAAGCAGCATAAATGATGGTCGGTGAGCTGATCTCTGATCGTTCAGTGTAATAGCAGCCTTCAGTACTGAACGACTGCTCTGTTATGTCAATGGAGAGGGGCAGGGAGGAGAGAGGAGAGAAATCTTCTCCTGCCGCATCACTGTGAGCCATCAATACTAGCTCCTGTAAGGTGCACAGGATGAGTGTTGGGCGTCATTTGCCTGACATTCGTCCCGTCTAAAAGGGCCCTAACAGCTCCCAGAAGCTCATTTGAATGCAAATGAAGCTGATAAGGTACTAATAGCAATCAGTGTCTATTAGTACTTTATGCAAAACGATCACTGATCTTTCAATCTTTTGAAAGATTATCTGTGTGTGTAAATGGGCCTTTAAAAAGGTTTCATCCCTGTGATAAATACGGTTCACGTCACCTGAGAGATTTGCATTAGAGCACCCTGCAGCTGATTTTCGGAGCAAAGAAGAAGGAGACATGAAGTCTGATGGGTGATTTCTGCTTTGCATAGAGCATGTGCTTTCTGTTGACCCCCCCCCCCCCACACACACACACACACACACCCTCAGACACTGACTCTGCAGTGGGGGTCATTCAGTGAGGGAAAAGATAGTATGTAACAGATAGCATCATTTACAGATGGTATCATGGAGACAGAATATCATACACATTGATAACCAGGTCCCATTATATTCTGGTTTATAATACTCCTCTCCCTGCATACAAAAGAGCTGACAATTGCCAGCATGTTATTTGGTGTGTTTAGAAATCAGATGGCTGCTATCAATTTGCCTTGAAACTGATATACAATATATTTTACTTAGATAAACCAGGAATCCCAGGGATTAAGTATTAGCTAATGATTGCATTATTAAAAGGGAGACCTGCACAGTGGTGCCTATAAATTACTAAGGGGAACAGTGGGGCCTATAAGTTACTAAGGGAGACAATGGGGCCTATAAATTACTAAGGGGAACAGTGGGGCCTATAAATTACTAAGGAAGATAGTGGAGCCTATAAATTACTAAAGGGGACAGTGGGGCCTACACATTTCTAAGGCAGACAGTGGAGCCTATATGTTACTAAAAGGGACAGTGCGGCTATAAATTACTAAGGGAGACAGTCAGACCTATAAATGACTAAGGGAGCACAGTGAGGCTTATAAATTACTAAGGCAGACAGTGGGGCCTATAAATTACTAAGAGGGACAGTGGGGCCTATACATTTCTAAGGCAGACAGTGGGGTCTATATGCTACTTAAAAGAAGACTGCGGCCTATAAATTACTAAGGGGGCACAGTGAGACCTATAAATGACTAAGACAGACAGTGGGGCCTCTAAATGACTAAGGAGGACAGTGGGGCCTATATAAATTAATGGGGCACAGTGGGGCCTATAAATTAGTAAGCTTTTTTGTGAGGTTTGAACAGAAACATCAATGAATACTTATAACATCTTCATGCACTAATAGGCTCTGTATTTGCGCACAGGCTCGTCTGTTTAAGCCCTAAACGTTATTTTCTCTGTTATGAAGGGTATGAATAGCGCCGAGGTCTCTGCACGCGTCCAAGTGCTCTACTGAAGGTTTGCAGCGGTTAGACGCCATCATGTTGATGAGGACTTCCTTCACTATGCCTAGACAATTCCCAGATCCCTTTATCACCCCCTTATCTTGTATTTCCCGGCTTGCTTCTGCTTATTGCACATTGTCACATCATTTAGGTTTCCTGTCTCTTTAAAGACTCTCGTACGGCCTGATGTTCTTAGGCTAAATTCTCATCCATTAGGCCGCTTCACACGGAAATCCTGTATGCAGTTTTAAAAGTGAGACTAAGCAGCAAAGTGGATGAGATTTGCAAAAAAGTGACAGGAGGCGCGGAATTCCGCGACGTGTCAATTTTGGCGCCATTTCCGCTGCGGACTTTCTTCTCTCTATGAAGACAGATTTCCGCAGCAGAATACAGGCTGAAAAGCTGCTTCAAAACCCGCGCCAAATGGCATAGGTTTTGGTGCAGCATTTCCGCTGTGGAAATCTCATGGAATTTCCGTGTGGTTCTGCTGCAGACATTCCGCAAGATTTCCACCCCATGGGAACCCAGCCTTATGGGAGCAGGAAATCGAAATCCCCTGGATAAGCGGATCCATCTCCAAACTGTGCTCAATGGACCCCATTGACTATAATTGTGTCCGTTCGGTTCTGCACCAGTCCAGTATTTTTACCGGATGACGAAGTTTTGCATGCACGACTTTTCCGTACGCCGTTCCACGCCAGATCTGTGCCGGAGGCTCTGAACGAAGACCCCGACACAGTTGTGATTAGAGCCTTATCTGTTGCTGCACAAACACTGTGTTCCGGCAATGACCCCGCGGCTCCACATACAATCTCACTTCTGAAAGCTCAAGGACCTGTAATCCGTTATCTTGCGCCACCGTCCGCGACTCCCACATTTCATGTCTTTTGGTTTGAAAGGTCTAATTCTTGTAATAAAATGGTTTTTAAGTCTAACAATGTGCTGGTTGTGAGGAGCGGCCGCCATGCCTGTCAGCGGCACCTACTATCAAGGGTCGTGCGGGTTATCAATCAGGGGGGATCTGCTAACGATCTAACATTCATGAAGGCATTGCCTGACCCATGCAGACTTGCTGCCACGCTGGGCACATTAGATCGGCCATGTTAGATCTCACTAGATGGCTCTATTATTTCCTGAACCCCCCATATTACCGGCACTAGAACTGCGCAAAACCCTTAATGGGATGGAGTGCATGTCAATGGAGAGTCAGGGGTATTAATTGCCAACTTTCTGACAATTCCTGCGGATACTGAGCTTCCCATACACTTCTCAGAGCTGTCAACTGACAGCCCTTTTTCCCGATGTCCGATTCACATGCAGACTTGGCTGAGAGGGGAATATGGTTGGCAGGACTCTTTAGATATCTGTCGGGTGTACACTTGTTCAACCGATAGCCATTCCTCCAAGACATCCATACACATGCTAACTCTATTCATCAGGCCTTTTCCGCTGGTGCTTGGTACTGAGGTATGCAGGAAGCAGACAGCTCCGTTCCCACTGCAGTGGTCAGGCTTGGTATTACAGGTCAAGTTCCTATTGAAGTGAATGGCCTGCAATACCAGACCTGGCCACTATAGCAGGAATGGAGCTGTGTGCATCCTGCAGAAATCAACCCTTGCACAAACATACCAGCCCAGCAAACAGCTGATCAGCGGGTGTATAAAACTCCCCACGAAAAACTAGAGCTCATACAGGTATGTCAATGGAAAAATAAAATGATTTTTTTTCAAAGTGGGAAGGCGGCAGCAAAATACAAAAATGAAAAAAAAAAAAAAAAATGGCTGCTCCCTACGGGGCTGATCTAAAGATTTTCTATAGAATGTACTCCAATAAAGGTTGTGTACTACAGCACCCATCATCCGTTACATTGGGCTGCTGTCCGCTATATGCTTTTCTGTTGCAGAAAAACATGACATTTGATAAACGGTTTTGAAATCTGCAGCTCGTCTATTTCTGCTGCGGATCATCTTCGCAGAGACCAATGGAAGAGATAAAATAGAGTTTTGCCGCAGATTGTGAGGCGCTCGTGCTGCGGGAACTTGAAACTGCTTGAAAATCTGCATTCGTGGATATTTGAAAATTAGGTTTGCCGATGCGACCGCGACGCCGAAACAACCATATCACACAAACACAACACATCCAGCGGCGGAAAAACCACATAGAAAAATGCAACTCCGTATACAAAATCCGCAACAAAACCGCAGTCAGTTCCGCAAAATTTGTTAACCCCGGCCATCTGCAGAAATGCAACAGAAATTCCGCAGCTCAGCTGTCGTGTGTGAAGGCGGCCGGAAGGCAGATTCACAAGGGCGCATTTGTGCACGCAGCATGTAGAGAACAGAACCCATTGATTTCAGTGGGGGAGCTCAACTCCCTTTTTGCACACGCAGAAAAGAATGGCGCATGCTCTATTTTTCTGCGCATTTGCGCACCAAAGGTCCCCATAGACGTCTATGGGGGAATGCGCAAATGTGCGTACGATACGCAAGGAGGTGCGCAATTCCACTGGTACAAGAACACATCTGAAATTCATTAGGCTAGATGGCCATTTAAATCAGGGCGTGTCCCGTGCGCAAAAAAACATGCCCTGCGGGCGCAAAACGTGCTGTCATTACATCGATATATGTACAAAAAGGCATTGTTCATAGCGCAAATACATTGCGCTGAGTTATGCACAGTTGCGCATACTCCCGTGTGAGGGATGTATACATAAAACAGTAATGCGTACATAAAAGCATGGCGGTAGGTGTTGTGTTCCATGCATAGCGCTGTACGCACAGGCGGAATATAACCCGCATTGTCTAGGACACATCACGGGGAGGGTATATGTATTTTAATGAAGCGATTGTTTTTCGTGTCGCCGCGGTTTAACAAGGTATTCATTTGGACAAATCCCTCTGTACTTTCAAAGGCATTCTGGCCTAATTATAAGTTGAGCCGGTTTGCAGATAACCAGTAATAACATTTCTCTTTGTTGGGATCCCTCTAGGCTTCAGCGCTGCACTTTAATTAGCCGCCTCGCGCTCTAACGGCGCAGCCGGATTTGGTTATCATCATTTAAAAACAACAATTTATATCAGAACCGAACTGAGAAAATGAAAGAAACAATCTAAGACTTTATGAAGACAACATGCTGCGAGTCCTCGGGGCGTCTACACGCCATCACACAGGAAACGCTCCGCGCACGCTCCCCACTTCTCTGTTTGCTGCAGTAACAAGTGTCATTAACCCCTTGGATGCCACCTGGATCAGAGCGGTTAGAATGACATGTCTGATCCCAGCCAACCCAAACACTCATCTCTGAACGAACCCTTGGATGGGAACGTTTCTGCCGGCGACCTACAAGCCATTATACATTACTGCACCCATCAGTGCTGCGAAGCCGAATCTTTGCTACAGAATTCATGATCGGATTTCAAGTATTTTTTACTTGAGTGCTGAAGTCAGGACCGATGCCAGTACACTGCAAGGAAAGGTGCCAGGGCCCACTGTGTATGTGGGGCCTATGGTGCACAGGGCCCCAGAAGGGGAAGGGAATGTGGCGGCTGGGTCAGGTGCAGCAGTCGGCCTCCATCAATACAATGTCTCATTAATAAAATAAAAATATACTCACCTCTTCTGGCGCTCCCCATCAGCTGTAGTCAGCACCACTGTCCCCCGGTGTAGTCAGCACCATTGTCCCACGGTGTAGTCAGCACCACTGTCCCCCGGTGTAGTCAGCACCATTGTCCCACGGTGTAGTCAGCACCACTGTCCCCTGCTGTAGTCAATGTTAAGGACCGTTACACATGACCGGTCACATTAACCTTTCAAGCCTTGGGTTCCAAATTAGTTCATACCTGGATGCATCAGAGAGGCCAAAAACTCAGCGCAGAGAGAATAATCATTTGAAGGACATTTCACATATTTATTCTCACTGCGCTGATTGTTCAACAAAGCACAATTCTTGATGTTTTTTCTAACCCAATAAGATTAACCTCGTGACTAATGACGTATTGCTTTCAACTGTATTAAGAACTATACTCAGTCAATAAAGATTCAGTGTGTACGCGCCTTAAGCAGGGTGGGCTGAATACTTGCCGCGGCTCATCTCTACATATCTGTGAGAGCTAATTACTATAAATCATATAGTTTTTGGCCTCTCTGATGCATCCAGGTATGAACTAATTTAGAACCCAAGGCTTGAAAGGTTAATGTGACCGGTCATGTGTAACGGTCCTTAACAACTGGCGAGCCAGCCAGGAGTCGAACTTAGAATCTTCTGATAGCGGATCAGCGCAGTGAGAATAAATATGTGAAATGTCCTTCAAATGATTATTCTCTCTTGTGAGTTTGGATGATCGCAGCGTCTTATCAGCACGATTTGCTCTTTTCCCAAAGCTCAGGACATGGGGGAGTTTTTTCTGATAGCGGCTGTACCAGGCAAATGTTCTCGGATGAATAGAAAGAAAAAAAACATCATTAGACAGTGCACCGAATACCCTGCTGTAAAGTTATTTTTGCAAATTTATTGTTTCACTACACACAAGCTTATTTACATCTTATAATGCTCCATTTTGTATCTAGCGGCCATTTTGAGACAGATTCTTCCATTTTATGGACCTGTACCTTCTCAAATCCCCCTAGAAACTGTCTCAAAATAAACAATACCTTATAACTTCTACTGGGCGCGGTAAGGTTTGCTTTCCCTATCTCTAGTTTATTATCTATGCCCTACCTATCATTGTTGGTCAGCTGTCCAAGGGCTAATCCCTTCCCCGACAACTAATCCTAGCTAACTAAACACGAAGACCTAGTAGACACAGAAGGGATCTACAACACACATGCTACTCTATTCTAATGGCTGGGAGACTAGAGTGGTCACCCCTGCTTCTGCTGAGACAGCTCCACAAGGGGACAAATCGCTCTGTTGTATCATAGGCATGTAGCCTGGGGTCTCTACATTTACGTATACGGGGGCGACAGGTACCATCTGATCTGTAAGCTTAGCACAGGAGCGTCTTATGTAGGGCACAATACAGATAGAAAGTAGCAGGAGTATGATAAGAGTAACCAGAATCAATATTCCTATCTGCATCAAGAATTGTTTCCATTGTCCGGTCCATGCAAACCACTCATCCCAGGGGTTAGTTATCCCAGAATTACGCTTCAGCTCTTCTGACAATGTGGCCAATTTCTTTATTGCGATAGTCACTTTACCTGAGGGCCCCGTGTTATCTGGAATACATGTACAGCAAGTTTCACCAATCATTTTACAAACACCACCTTTCTCGGCTAGCATCATATCCAGAGCCACTCGGTTCCGGAAAGCCATGGTGGCCGTGGGGCCCAACTGATCAGCAAGCCCCTAAAGTGCATCTCTTGTATAGCTCACGAACCCCTGCTGGTTGTAATATATATATACAAACATTCTTATTGATGGTTACTATTCCAAACAGGGACTCAAATCCGGCCTTAACTTGATCCCTGGCTTTAAACTCATCTGGCACCCCCCTTTGGCACTCTGATTGCATCTATATATATATATATATATATATACATGTGGATCAAACCTGCCACCTGGTTTCAGATTGTGACGCTCGTCTGTGGGACCTGAGAGAGAAGCAGAGACCACAGAATGCGTTATTGACAATTCCTTGTAGAGACCTATGAGAAAATTAACAAGAGAATCATTTCCCAAACTTGGCTACTGTGGCATGTATCCTCCGGAGAAAAAGAAAAACTAATGGAAGACACTCAATTCAAGATTTACCCGTTTCCTTCATTGCCCATGGATCTACTTTCCCACTACTCTGTGGACGGTAGGGTGTGTGAAAAGCCTGGAATATACCCAAAGCAGACATGATGTATTGCATTATTTCACCTGTGACATTTGTACCTTTGTTAGACTCAATCACTTACGGTACTCCATATCTGCGGATTACCTCATTCATGAGCTTCTGTGCGGTTACCTGCTTATTTACTTTGGTAACAGGGTAGGTCTCTCCAACCTGAAAAGAAATCAACAACAAGCACGTATTCATACTTCCCAACAAGTGGGAGCTGAGTGTAGCCAATTTGCAATCCCTGAAATGGGTAGAGTGGTCTAGGCAAGTGTTATGTGGCAAATTTACTTCTGCCCTGTTGCTTACGGCAAAGATCATGCAAAATTGGACAAATGATACAGCAGCTACAGAAAACCCAGGAGCCACCCGTCCTCGTTCAAGCATTGACATCATTGCTGCTTTGAACGGGGTGTTGGATGAGGCGAGCATCGCCACCATGCTGAAGGAGGTGCTGGAAGGCCTGGATTACCTGCATAAGAACGGCCAGATACTCAGGGATGTTAAGGCTGGAAACATCCCCCTGGGTGAAGACGGCTCAGTGCAGATCGCAGATTTTGGCGTCAGCGCATTTCTAGCCACAGAAGGCGACATCACCAGGAATAAAGTCAGAAAGACCTTTGTGGGCACGCCATGTCGGATGGCACCAGAGGCGACGGAGCAGACCAGAGGACACGACCTCAAGGCGGACATCTAGACCCCCGGTAGGTGTGTCTTTCCGTGCATCAGCTGGGCCATCATGGGGAACAGGGACCATGGTAGGTAACTTCTGTTGACTGTCCGCCATACACCGTCCCATTTCTGCTGCTTGTAACTGTAAAGTCTTTAGCATATCAAAGTCCAAAGTTTGTATCAAAGTCCAAGTTCATATCAAAGTCCAAAATTATTGTTAAATTCCTCTTTTCTTCTTTTCTTCTACGGCTTAATGGCCGCTGCCTTTGCTGTGTGATCTGTGATGGCGTTGCCTCTTGTTTCTCTGCTGTAGGAATTGGTGTGAGCTTTCCACTTTGTCACCGCTGCACCATTCTTACAAACTGTCTGGCCTTCCATGTTAGGCCGTTGTCATGAGCTATGCCAAATGCATACCGGGAGTCAGAAGTGGGATCATAACCTTGTTGTAAAAAGAAAAAGAAAAAAAAAAAATTTAAAAATAGCTTTGGACTTCCCCTGCTGTAGTCAGCACCACTGTCCACTGGTGTAGTCAGCACCACTGTCCCCCGGTGTAGTCAGCACCACTGTCCCCTGCTGTAGTCAGCACCACTGTTCCCTGCTGTAGTCAGCACCACTGTCCCCCGGTGTAGTCAGCACCATTGTCCCACGGTGTAGTCAGCACCACTGTCCCCCGGTGTAGTCAGCACCATTGTCCCACGGTGTAGTCAGCACCACTGTCCCCTGCTGTAGTCAATGTTAAGGACCGTTACACATGACCGGTCACATTAACCTTTCAAGCCTTGGGTTCCAAATTAGTTCATACCTGGATGCATCAGAGAGGCCAAAAACTATATGATTTATAGTAATTAGCTCTCACAGATATGTAGAGATGAGCAGCGGCAAGTATTCAGCCCACCTGAATACTCTGCTGTAGGAATTGGTGTGAGCTTTCCACTTTGTCACCGCTGCACCATTCTTACAAACTGTCTGGCCTTCCATGTTAGGCCGTAGTCATGAGCTATGCCAAATGCATACCGGGAGTCAGAAGTGGGATCATAACCTTGTCGTAAAAAGAAAAAGAAAAAAAAAAAATTTAAAAATAGCTTTGGACTTCCCCTGCTGTAGTCAGCACCACTGTCCACTGGTGTAGTCAGCACCACTGTCCACCGGTGTAGTCAGCACCACTGTCCCCTGCTGTAGTCAGCACCACTGTCCCCGCTGTAGTCAGCACCACTGTCCACCGGTGTAGTCAGCACCACTGTCCCCTGCTGTAGTCAACACCACTGTCCCCTGCTGTAGTCAGCACCACTATCCACAGCTGTAGTCAGCACCACTGTCCCCTGCTGTAGTCAGCACCAATGTCCCCTGCTGTAGTCAACACCACTGTTCCCTGCTGTAGTCAGCACCACTGTCCACAGCTGTAGTCAGCACCACTGTTCCCTGCTGTAGTCAGCACCACTGTCCCCTGCTGTAGTCAGCACCACTGTTCCCTGCTGTAGTCAGCACCACTGTCCACCGGTGTAGTCAGCACCACTGTCCCCTGCTGTAGTCAGCACCACTGTCCCCGCTGTAGTCAGCACCACTGTCCACCGGTGTAGTCAGCACCACTGTCCCCTGCTGTAGTCAACACCACTGTCCCCTGCTGTAGTCAGCACCACTGTCCACAGCTGTAGTCAGCACCACTGTCCCCTGCTGTAGTCAGCACCAATGTCCCCTGCTGTAGTCAACACCACTGTTCCCTGCTGTAGTGAGCACCACTGTCCACAGCTGTAGTCAGCACCACTGTTCCCTGCTGTAGTCAGCACCATTGCCCCCTGCTGTAGTCAGCACCACTGTCCCCTGCTGTAGTCAGCACCACTGTCCCCTGCTGTAGTCAACACCACTGTTCCCTGCTGTAGTCAGCACCACTGTCCCCGCTGTAGTCAGTACCACTGTTCCCTGCTGTAGTCAGCACCACTGTCCCCCGGTGTAGTCAGCACCATTGTCCCACGGTGTAGTCAGCACCACTGTCCCCCGGTGTAGTCAGCACCGTTGTCCCACGGTGTAGTCAGCACCACTGTCCCCCGGTGTAGTCAGCACCATTGTCCCCCGCTGTAGTCAACACCACTGTCCCCCGCTGTAGTCAGCACCACTGTCCACTGGTGTAGTCAGCACCACTGTCCCCCGGTGTAGTCAGCACCACTGTCCCCTGCTGTAGTCAGCACCACTGTTCCCTGCTGTAGTCAGCACCACTGTCCACCGGTGTAGTCAGCACCACTGTCCCCTGCTGTAGTCAGCACCACTGTCCCCGCTGTAGTCAGCACCACTGTCCACCGGTGTAGTCAGCACCACTGTCCCCTGCTGTAGTCAACACCACTGTCCCCTGCTGTAGTCAGCACCACTGTCCACAGCTGTAGTCAGCACCACTGTCCACAGCTGTAGTCAGCACCACTGTCCCCTGCTGTAGTCAGCACCAATGTCCCCTGCTGTAGTCAACACCACTGTCCCCTGCTGTAGTCAGCACCACTGTCCACAGCTGTAGTCAGCACCACTGTCCCCTGCTGTAGTCAGCACCAATGTCCCCTGCTGTAGTCAATACCACTGTTCCCTGCTGTAGTCAGCACCACTGTCCCCTGCTGTAGTCAGCACCACTGTCCCCTGCTGTAGTCAGCACCACTGTCCCCGCTGTAGTCAGTACCACTGTTCCCTGCTGTAGTCAGCACCACTGTCCCCCGGTGTAGTCAGCACCTTTGTCCCACGGTGTAGTCAGCACCACTGTCCCCCGGTGTAGTCAGCACCATTGTCCCACGGTGTAGTCAGCACCACTGTCCCCCGGTGTAGTCAGCACCATTGTCCGCCGCTGTAGTCAACACCACTGTCCCCTGCTGTAGTCAGCACCACTGTCCCCTGCTGTAGTCAGCACCACTGTCCACTGGTGTAGTCAGCACCACTGTCCCCCGGTGTAGTCAGCACCACTGTCCCCTGCTGTAGTCAGCACCACTGTTCCCTGCTGTAGTCAGCACCACTGTCCACCGGTGTAGTCAGCACCACTGTCCCCTGCTGTAGTCAGCACCACTGTCCCCGCTGTAGTCAGCACCACTGTCCACCGGTGTAGTCAGCACCACTGTCCCCTGCTGTAGTCAACACCACTGTCCCCTGCTGTAGTCAGCACCACTGTCCACAGCTGTAGTCAACACCACTGTCCCCTGCTGTAGTCAGCACCAATGTCCCCTGCTGTAGTCAACACCACTGTTCCATGCTGCAGTCAGCACCACTGTCCCCGCTGTAGTCAGCACCACTGTTCCCTGCTGTAGTCAGCACCATTGCCCCCTGCTGTAGTCAGCACCACTGTTCCCTGCTGTAGTCAGCACCACTGTCCCCTGCTGTAGTCAACACCACTGTTCCCTGCTGTAGTCAGCACCACTGTCCCCGCTGTAGTCAGTACCACTGTTCCCTGCTGTAGTCAGCACCACTGTCCCTCGCTGTAGTCAGCACCACTGTTCCCTGTTGTAGTCAGCACCACTGTCCCCCGCTGTAGTCAGCACCACTGTCCCCCGCTGTAGTCAGCACCACTGTCCCCTGCTGTAGTCAGCACCACTGTCCACAGCTGTAGTCAACACCACTGTCCCCTGCTGTAGTCAGCACCAATGTCCCCTGCTGTAGTCAACACCACTGTTCCATGCTGCAGTCAGCACCACTGTCCCCGCTGTAGTCAGCACCACTGTTCCCTGCTGTAGTCAGCACCATTGCCCCCTGCTGTAGTCAGCACCACTGTTCCCTGCTGTAGTCAGCACCACTGTCCCCTGCTGTAGTCAACACCACTGTTCCCTGCTGTAGTCAGCACCACTGTCCCCGCTGTAGTCAGTACCACTGTTCCCTGCTGTAGTCAGCACCACTGTCCCTCGCTGTAGTCAGCACCACTGTTCCCTGTTGTAGTCAGCACCACTGTCCCCCGCTGTAGTCAGCACCACTGTCCCCCGCTGTAGTCAGCACCACTGTCCCCTGCTGTAGTCAGCACCACTGTCCCTTTCTGTAGTCAACACCACTGTCCACAGCTGTAGTCAGCACCAATGTCCCCCGCTGTAGTCAGCACCACTGTCCCCTGTTGTAGTCAACACCACCGTCCCCTGCTGTAGTCAACACCACTGTCCCTGCTGTAGTCAGCACCACTGTCCCTGCTGTAGTCAGCACCACTGTCCACAGCTGTAGTCAGCACCACTGTCCCCTGCTGTAGTCAGCACCAATGTCCCCTGCTGTAGTCAGCACCACTGTCCCTTGCTGTAGTCAACACCACTGTCCCTTTCTGTAGTCAGCACCACTGTCCACAGCTGTAGTCAGCACCACTGTCCCCTGCTGTAGTCAGCACCACTGTCCCCTGCTGTAGTCAGCACCACTGTCCATGCTGTAGTCAGGTCAGCACCACTGTCCCCTGTTGTAGTCAGCACCACTGTCCCCGCTGTAGTCAGCACCACTGTCCCCGCTGTAGTCAGCACCACTGTCCCCGAACACAGCTGTCGGGGAGGGACAGAGGAGACGAGTATAGACTGTCTTTATTAATTAGCATATACATGTATAAGGGGTAAAAGGTGGCATATCTAAAAGCAGGCAAGAGGAGACATTATATTTAAAGGGCGTAGAAGTGTGTTATATCTAAAAGGGACAAAAAGGGACATTATTTCTAAAAGGGGGCAAGAGAAGGTATTACTGACGGGCATAACGAGCATTAATAGAAAGAGGGGTCCACTGAGACTGTATCACCCGAGGACCCGCATGAATCTGGTGCCGGTCAGGACTTCTTTTGCCACTGATCTATTCAAGCCTTATAGATTTTTCTAGCGACTCTGCTCACATTATATGGCCAAAATACATGAGTCTGAGTCTGGTCATCTTGTCCTCTGCGATCCTAAGCCCGGCCATTTTGTCCTCCGTGAGTCGTACTCTGGTCATCTTGTCCTCCAGTGAGTCTGAGTCCGACCATCTTACCCCCCAGTGATATATCGGGTCTTATGATTCAGGATATTATTATTGTTCCTCTCGCCATCCAGGGTATAGACAACAGCTTTCCTCAGCAGCTCCAACGCATCAATCCTCCTTCTCTCGGCCTCCCTCGCAGTCCAGCTCTCACATCCATACACGGCTCTGGTGAAATGGTTTGCACTATCCTGCATTTAGTTGCTATACCGATATCCCTACTTTTCCAGATTTTGTCCATGTTTAGCATCACGCTTCACCCCAATGCTAGCCTACGTTTTATCTCTGGCATGGATTCTCCAGCCGGGTCAATATTCGCACCAAGGAAGATGGAGTCTCCCACGCATTGTACGGCCCCGTTGTTCAGGCCCATTTTTTCACTTACCTATCAGCTGCTTTAGACCAGTCATTTGCGAAACGGAGATTGTTGATGTTTCTGCCACCTATTTTCACCCCGATTTCCAATCTGTTTCAGTCCATTTTCCACATGATCACTTCCGCACATTGGTTAAACAAGAAGGGTGAGAGGATGCAGCCCTTTCAGACGACTTTGCTGAACCCAAACCAATCTGTGACCCCATACTGTATTCTCACAGCGGCCTCTTGATTGGTATAAAGTGATTTTATCAGCTTGACTAGATGTGCCGATACGCCCGGCTCTGGTAGGGGGCGGCATAGGTTGTCATGGTCGATGCAGTCAAAGGCCTTGCTGTAGCCGATGAAGCACATGTAGATATTCTTTTGGTATTCTCGAGCTTTTTGCATGGTCCATCACTAGTTTGCAATATAGTTGCGGGTGCCGCGTGCTCGCTGGAATCCTGCCTGCGAATCAGGGAGTGTTAAATTAGTAAGTCTCCTAAATTGCTCAGAAACGTGCAGATTTTTTCAAATGCGCTGTGGATGTGCCGGCTTGCGTGCCGCCACTCATGTGCATTGCAGAGCCGTCGAGCCAGCGATGACGTGGATCTGCAGTGACTTGCCCCGAAATGGCCGGCTTTGACGGCAATGGAAGTAGTCTGTGCGAGCCTGTGCAAGGCTCACATTAGAATAGGACATACTGCGATTTTCCCCTTGCGAGCAGAAAATCGCAGTTGATTTCCGCTCGTGGGCATGAAAAAGCGTTTTGCTTAGCATGTCCTATGCACAGTATTAACTGTGGGATCCGGAAGCGATCGCTCGCTCTGGATCCCGCAATGGAAATACGCCGTGTGCATTGGAAGTTATTTTTATAGAAAGAGAATGTGCCGCCTTTGCCTTGGGCTATCATCATTGTGCCATCCTGAACCTGTGTCGCACTGCCACCCGCGACCAGTTGCACCCACCCCATTTCTGACTGATAGTCAACTTACCGCTGTTAACTCCTTACATGCCATCATCAATGTTGATGGCGGTATGTAAAGAGTTTCATTGGCTCTCCACCATGTAATCACGAAAAACTGATGGGTCGCCATAGCAACCGGGTGCCAGTCAATGGCGTCTTGGTCTGCCATGGCCTGTGATCACTATGATTAACGATAATGCATTGCGGTACAGACATACGGTAATGTATTATCCCAGCAATTATAGCATCGCAGGTTCCAGTCCCCTCTAGGGATTTAAAAAAATGTAAAAAAAATAGTGTAAAAAGTTTTTAACATACTTTCACCTTTTGGCTTAAGAAAATTAAAACCCCCACGTTTGGTATTGTTGCATCCATAACGACCGTACAATAAATTAAACACAATTTTTATCCTGCGTGGCAAACACTGCAAAAAAAGCTAAAAAATGGAGCCAATTTTTTTTTTATTGTTCATTTCGCCTCCCAAAAACACAATAAAAGTGATCAAAAAAGTTATATGTACCCCAAAATGGAGCCAATAAAAGTTACAGCTCGTCACACAACAAGCAAGCCCTCATACGGCCGCATCGATGGAGAAATAAAAAAAGTGATGGCTTTTGCAAAGTGGAGATGAAAATCCCCCCAAAATCGTCTCGTCTTTAGGACCAAAATAGGCGGCGGCACTAAGGGGTTAATCCTGAAGAAGCGATATGAAGGCTTGTTATCTTACAACCATATTCAGACCTGCAGCCAAAACAAACCACATTTGATCCGACATTAAATTTCACCTTTAGAACTGTGTAAGTCATTGTTAGTAGAAGGAAATGAAGCGTCGCTGCCGGCTCTCCCGTCGCCAGCGCTTCCAACAAATTGTAACAAACCCGTCGGTTTACAGACATCGCAGCCAACTCTACCTCATCCAACAAGTAGGGAGTGCAGGAGGGTAGAGAATAGCAGAAGTATCCCGGCTCCTTACGTAACACAAGTTGCTGATGTTCTGCTGACCTTCTTCAGGCATTTCCTTGCCGTTTTGTTGCTGCATGCAGAATATGAGGCCACGCATAGATACATTACAAGGGTCTGATAGGGGGGTCTCACCTCTTCCAACCCGCCAGAAGTCATGGTAACCCCCCACTAGGCAGTCCAAAGTGGCGGACGAAGGGAAGATCAATTACAGTCTATAGGAGTTTTGGAAACAGCCACACCACTCTGATGGCCAGTGGGGAAATTGGGATGACTTTTGCAGAATTGGATGGGATCGGCCCAACCTTTGTTTTAATGAAAGTTGCTGATAAATTAGTTTTCACTTAAAGGAGTTGTCCAGCCGTGACAAATGTATGTATAGACTTCTGTATGGCCATTACAAAGCAGTTTGTAGTATAGTGTGTGCTTTGTAAATAAGCCATACAGAAGTTATATATTCTTACCTAACGTTTCCCCCCCCCACCCCCCCGCTGTTTTTAGGGTGTCTGTTGTTCTTGGATATGACAAATTCTGCAGACATTTTTCTTATTTTGTCGCGCAAGCACAGGCTACTCATAAACGAGCGTCTGATCCGTCACGCATGCACAGTCCATTGACATCCTGGTTGCGGCTTCAGCATTGTCTGCCTGCTCCCACTGACAGTCCGGAGCTGAAGCCGATCCACAACAGTGGCCACCAGGCTGATGGAAGGGTAAGTGGGGGAGTCACTATTTCTACTGGGGGCAGTATCGACGGCCACTATTACTCGTCCTGCCATGGAAGGGGGGACGAGTCAGGTGCGGGGGTGGGTCGTGTCACTATTACTACTGGGGCAACTATTAGGAGTCACTGTTACTACTGGGGCAACTATTGGGGGTCACTTACTACTGGGGCAACTGTTGAGGGTCACTATTACTACTGGCGCAACTGTTGGGGGTCACTATTAATACTGGGGCAACTATTGGGGGTCACTATTACTGCTGGAGCAACTATTGGGGGTCACTATTACTGCTGGGGCAACTATAGGGGGTCACTATTACTGCTGAGGCTAGTATTGGGGGTCGCTATTAGTGCTGGGGCAGCTATTTAGGGTCACTATAAGTGCTGTGGCAACTATTGGGGGTCACTATTAGTGCTGGAACAACTATAAGGGGTCACTACTAGTGCTGGGGCAACTATAGGGGGTCACTATTACTACTGGGGCAACTATAGGGGGTCACTATTAGTTGTGGAGAGACTATTGGGGGTTACTTTTACTACTGGGGCAATTATTGGGGGGTCACTATTACTATTTGGGCAACTGTTGGGTGGTCAGGGCAGGTAGCAGGCAATAACGAAGTCTGGGACCAATTACTTAGGCATCCACCATGTAGCAGGAAGTGGCTGGTGGTTGGTGGGGGAAATGATAGAAGTGCTGCACTGGCCCTTTAAGTAATTGTTCTGTTGACTAACCTGTTTTTTGTGTCTGGCTCTCTGAGAGATTTGGACCCCCCATCATAAAAATGTCTGCACCCTTTACCCACCCCTAATACCATGATGCACTTGGTTTGGGATTATTAATTACATTTCAGGTTCAGTTATTATTAGAGGAGTTTTCTGGGACTTAACAGTTGGTGACCTATAGCATCTGACCACCACATTTTGAAGTGGCAGACCCCCGCTGATCAATAGTTAAAGGGGTATTCTGGGCATTTAACCCCTTAGCACTGGTATCCTATCCTCTGGATAGATTATCAGTAGTTGATTGGTGTTGGTCCGCCTCTCGGGACCCCCAGCGATCACCTGATCCCAGCCCCCATGCTCACTACAGCTGGTCAGAGCTGGAAGTGCCATAGAAGGCATAGCTCCCATTGATTTCAATTGATTTCTTCTATTACACTTCTGGGGACGGAAGTGAAGGGGCATAAGTGTGCACGCACCCAACGGGTGCCAGTGGTAGAGCAGACATGGCATGTAGGATGACGGCATCTAACCCGGTAGCAGGTGAGCCAGGGGAGCAGCAGCCACTCCCATGACACAATCCCTTTAAAGGAGTTGCCATGGGTTAGAAAAAAAAAATGTTTTTTTTCTAAACACAGTGCCACTCTTGGCCTTGGGTTGTGTCTGGTATTGCAGTTCAGCTCCCATTCACTTCAATAGAACTGAGTTGTAATAGCACACAGAACCCACGGACTAGGGTGGTGCTGTGTTTGGAAGAAATCTGCCGTTTTTCTAAGCCTGGACAACCCCTTTAAGTTTTATTAATGGTCTTTAAAATGCTGTAACTATACTGTACACCACTTTCTGGGATATCGTTTTTCCATTTAAGGAACTCGAATTTACCCTACTTTGTCCAATAAAGCAACTACCAAGCTTAACATTATGGGGGTCAAAGGGGTATTCCAGTACTCTTTAACTGATGCTCTATCCCCCGGATAGGTCACCAGTAGTTGATGGACGGGGGGTCCCTATTAAACAGCTGATCGTCTAGCCTGCTGCCGTCATCAGGGGTCAGAGGAAGTATGGGGGAGTGCCGGCTTCACTCCTGTTGAAATCAATGGGAGCTCCTGCACTTCTAGCTCAAGACGTCCTGACCATGAAAGGAGCATGCGCTGCGCTTCCGTGGATTTCAATGGGAGTGAACTTGGTGCTCCCCCTGCTTCCTCTGACCATTCATGACAGCAGGCTGGACGATCAGCTGATAGACAAGGATCCAAAGTGGCGGACCCCCAGCCATCAACTACTCATCACCTATTCAGGGGAAAGCTTACCAGTTTACAAAGCCCAGAATATCCCTTTAACTTGTTTATCTGGGCATTATTAAAAGGGTTTTCTGAGACTAGAATAAAAGAGATTTGCAGTTTTGTCCCACAAACAGCGCCACTCTCTTCCATGGGTCGTATCTAGTATTGAAGGTCATCCCAAATCACTTGAATAAAACTGAGCTGCAATACCAGACACAACCCATTAACCAGGGTGGCGCTGTTATTGGAAGAAAACCATGCAGACCTTCTGTTTCTGGGCTTGTAGAATCCTATAAAGGGTAAACCAGCAGCATCGGATTCTTCCCCCTCTATAGTAATTGGTATTAAAGCTGACAAGCGAGGCCCGGCCTCTAAACAGCGACTAATAGCAGCCCTCCCTGCGACAGCGGGTGACAATACGACGTTTGTTCCGCCCTTCCCCACAGCCTTTATTCACCATAATTACAATGATTCAGAGAGTAAAATATCGGGCAATCTTCTGCAAGGCTTTGATTCCTTTTTTTATTGTCTTTTACGATCGCCATCCCTTCATTACAATAAACGGAACGCTCCCTGTTCGCGGCGCTCGCTGTATAATTTTCTGTCTGGCAGTGAATTAATTTCAGGGCAGCTTAATGCAGGCAAATGTTCAGACCCTCGAGTAGAAAAAATTACATGTTCCTCTTCCAGAGTCAGACGTTGGAGGAAAATGAGTGGAATGGCTAAAAATCACACGGTCGGCGTGGAGACAGTCACCGGATTCCCAGGCAGCGCCTCGGGCCGTCTGTCATGGACGCCACAGACAGTAACAATTTAAAGAGGGAGGAGAGTTACAAAGTCTCCTTGGCATGAAAGGGCTGTAAATTCAGCGTGTCTCCACGTACAGGTAGATAATAAGTACTTTCACGGCGCAGCGGCTAGTAAACACTTAATAACAGCCCTCGTAACGCAAGAAGCAGAGCGAACGCCTCGCAGGTGCAGAGCTGCCCGGGAAGGCGCTCGGACTGCGCATATAACTGTGAATATGGCGAGCGGCAGTATACAGCGCCGAGGGACGACTCCTTGACCATAAGACATGTCATGTGCGCTCAGCCGAACGGTAACGTTTACACGTAGCGAGAAATTGTTCGCCCTTATGGGTGCGTTCACACCTTGCGGAAACGCTGCCGATTCTCAGCCGCAAAATCCACAGGAGTCAAATTCCGCATCATTGGTCTGCTGCTGACTTCAGCCCGCCGCTCCTCTCATTTGGTAGCTCCTCCTTGCCCTCAGATCCCTCACCTGGCAAGAGCTACTCAGCGCCGTGGTCGCCGCACCCACTTCCGCATCCCCTGACTAGCGGGCGCAGTACTTAGTAGCGGTGGCCAGATGAGGGCTGCTCCATGCTGAAGGTCATCAGTACTAACAGGGGATAAATGGCCGGAATCTCCTGTTAAGGGCGGTTTCAGACGGCCGTATGCACAATTAAACTCGATCTTACGAAGCATAGCTGCGCATGAACAAGGTTTTTTTTTTTGATCGGCCGTTCAAACTCCAACCCATAACGCAGCGAGGAGATAGGTCCGCCCGATCATTCCCGCACGCAGTTAATCCTATATTTAGGGCAGGTCCCATCTTTTATCGCCCGTACAATTAATGATAGTGAAAAGAAATCTCTGAAATCAATGGTTTTGTTTCATCCCGTTATGCAGCCGTGATTATCACGGTCGTATAACGGGACAAAAGCGCGTTCCTCCGCTCACGCCTTCAGGCTGTAACCACATGGGTGCGTTTTGTTTTATCGTGAAAAACCGATCCATTTTTTCACGCAATTTCCTTGTATTTTTGCCGTCTTCGTGCGCAGCCTCCATCCATTTTGCATCTGTTTTTCATACGCCTAAAAGATGCATGAATGTTCTGTCTCTCATGTTTTTATGGTCTCCATGGTTACACGCATTACTAACGGATCCTGGGAGCGCAATCTGTATTGTTTCTTTCTTTAGAGAATTGCACAAAAATAAAACAAGCTGCGGTTTTTAACCTCGGACTGTTCCGTGATTACCGCCATCTATTTCTGTGCAACTTCGTATCTGTTTTTTTGTATGAAAATTGGATGTAAAAGTCGCGGGTGTGAACGTACGCTCGCTCGGCCTTGTAAATGCCCTTTCAATCACAGGGAATGTTGGCGGCCATCGGCCGGAGCTGTAGGTCCTTCCTGCTCTCCTCTTGTTCCTCGCTCCTGCGCTCCTCTCGTTCCTGCGCTCCTCTCGTTCCTGCGCTCCTCTCGTTCCTGCGCTCCTCTCGTTCCTGCGCTCCTCTCGTTCCTGCACTCCTCTTGTTCCTCGCTCCTCTCGTTCCTGCACTCCTCTTGTTCCTCGCTCCTCTCGTTCCTGCACTCCTCTTGTTCCTCGCTCCTCTCGCTCCTGCGCTCCTCTCGTTCCTGCGCTCCTCTCGTTCCTGCGCTCCTCTCGTTCCTGCGCTCCTCTCGTTCCTCGGTACTCTCATTCCTCGCTACTATCGTTCCTGCGCTCCTCTCGTTCCTTCGCTCCCTTCGTTCCTCTTGTTCCTGCGCTCCTCTTGTTCCTCGGTCCTCTCGTTCCTGCGCTCCTCTCGTTCCTCGGTCCTCTTGTTCCTCGGTCCTCTCTCCTCTCATTCCTCTCTCCTCTCATTCCTCTCTCCTCTCATTCCTGCGCGCCTCTCGTTCCTCGCTCCTCTCGCTCCTGCACTCCTCTTGTTCCTCGGGCCTCTCGTTCCTGCGCTCCTCTCGTTCCTCAGTCCTCTCGTCCTCAGTCCTCTCGTTCCTCTCTCCTCTCGTTCCTGCGCTCCTCTCATTCCTCAGTCCTCTCGTCCTCAGTCCTCTCGTCCTCAGTCCTCTCGTTCCTCTCTCCTCTCGTTCCTGCGCTCCTCTCGTCCTCAGTCCTCTCGTCCTCAGTCCTCTCGTTCCTCTCTCCTCTCGTTACTCTCCTCCTCGTTCCTGCGCTCCTCTCATTTTTCGGTCCTCTCTTTTCTCACCTGACGTTTCCTTTTGTGATCTCTGTGAAGTTGTTACAGGCGGATAAATCATGGAAGGGGAGCGTCTAATGAAGGCTATACACAGGGTGAAATTGCAGTAATGGAGCCACTCGACTTTTTTTTTTAACCTTTGACCTCAAGTTCCTAATGCTGCCTGAGATTAGAGCGTGACTGATTTAGTAGAGCCAGTGGCCACCTAAAAGGATGTGAGTTAATTACCCTGGGACAATAGTGTAATAATGATACTGTAGATGGGAAGATGGAGCAATGCCTCTACAGCGCCACCTATTGGACAGCAGCTTTCCTGAAAGTCAATGTCAGATCTTTAAACAAGCCTGGTAAAAATGACTGGGAATACGAGCCAAAGCCAGAGTCTTCATGCATGGGGATTAGAGATGAGCGAATATACTCGTTTCGAGTAATTACTCGATCAAGCACCGCAATTTTCGAGTACTTCCGTACTCGGGTGAAAAGATTCGTGGGGGGCCCGTGGCGGAGCAGGGGTTAGCAGCGGGGAGCAGGGGGGAGCCCTCTCTCTCTCCCTCTCCCCCCCCCCCCCCACTCACCCACGGCGCCCCCCGAATCTTTTTGCCCGAGTACGGAAGTACTCGAAAATCGCGTCGCTCGGGCGAAAAAGGGGCGTGGCCGAGTAGGTTCGCTCATCTCTAATGGGGATCTTTTCCTTCTGGAGAAGACTCTGGCTTTGGCTAATATTCCCAGTCATTGTTACCAGGCTTGTTTAAAGATCTGACATCAACTTACAGGAATACTGCCTTCCAGTAGGTGGCGCTGTAGAGGTATTATTCCATCTTCACATTTGCATATTTCCCAGAGAAGCATGCATCGCCTTATAAGTGTCCTCACACCTTCTAGGTGCTCTCTAGGGTGACTACCCACTAGCGTTTTTTTTCACTGCGAAATTTGCAGCGTTTTTTTTTTCTGCAGGGGATCTATGGGACTTGTAATGTTAAAATCACACAAAATCGTGATTTACCGCAAAATCGCGATTTTAGCTTTACAAGTCCCATAGCCCAAAGACCCCTGCAGAAAAAAAAAACGCTGAGAATTTCGCAGTAAAAAAAACGCTAGTGGGTAGTCACCCTAAGGGCTCCAACTCACTTGCGTTTTTTCACGCGTTATAGCTTGCTTTTATTTCATGCTATATGGGCTCCTGCACACTTGCCTTTTTTTCATGCTATATTGCTGCTTTTTTTTCCACGCAATTGTCAATGGGACTTTCTAATGCTAAAAACGCACCAACTTGCGATGAGTTTTTAACATTAGAAAGTCCCATTGACAATCGCGTGAAAAAAAAGCAGCGATATAGCATGAAAAAAAGGCAAGTGTGCAGGAGCCCATATAGCATGAAAAAAGGCAAGCTATAACACGTGAAAAAAACGCAAGTGTGCAGGAGCCCTAAGGCCTCATGTCCACGGGGAAAATCGGGCCCGCTACGGATTCTACATGTAGAATCTGCAGCGGGTCCCTCCTGCCCCGCGGACATGAGCGCTGAAAATACGAATAAAAAGGAATTTACCTATCCGTAGCGGGCGGCGAAGCTCTGCTCTTCCTCACGGTCGGATCTTCTTTTTCGGCCGGCAGATGAATTCCTGACGCCGGCGGCACATCGCCGGCACGTCGTCGACGTGCCGCGCGCATGCGCCGGGCACATCCGCCGAGCCGAAGCAAGGGAGATGCGGCCGTGAGGAAGAGAAGAGCTTCCCGGCCCGCTGCGGGTGAGTAAATCCTTGAAATTCCTATTTTAGGTCTCCCGCGGATCCGGACGGCTTCCATAGGCTTCAATAGAAGCCCGCGGGAGCCGTCCCCGCGGGAGACCCGCATGAAAATGGAGCATGGTCCAGATTTTTTCATGCTCCATTTTTTTTTAAATCCCTTTTATTGACGATCCGCGGGTATTTATCTACCCGTGGGTGGTCAATGCATCCCTATGGGGTGCGGATCCGCACGCGGGAGATCCGCTGCGGATTTTAAATCTCATTTTGCCCGTGGACATGAGCCCTAAAGGAAAGATGATACCCTGCCTGACCAATGATGCTGGAATAGGTTTAAAAGGAAACTTTTACCTCCCAGACTTCCCTTTGGATTATTCTTTGTCATTAAGACTTTCAATACTTTTTTCTTGCATAGATGACAGAAGGCTGAGCAGTTTTATCCCACCCATATATGATATCTGCCCCTCAAGTCTTCCCACCTTCAATTACCACAATGTAGATCATCAGACCAAAGAGTATATTAGTCTTCATGGAGGGGGAGCAGCTGCCAGCCCCTATAGTCAGAGAAGACTCAAATATATAGAAAACATGGCAGATTTGTAGATCCCTAGACTGTAGATGCCAGGGGGTGTCTGACCGCCTCACCCTTGTGAGATCTCCAGCATAGCAACAACAATGTATGGAAGTTGCCAAACACTGAGCTGCCCATCCACTGCCCAACTGCCCCACCCTCTCCCTGACTGCCCCATCCTCTACCCGACTGCCCCATCCTCTGCCCAACTACCCAACCCTCTGCCCAACTGCCCCACCCTCTCCCTGACTGCCCCATCCTCTGCCCGACTGCCCCATCCTTTGCCAAAACTGCCCCATTCTCTGCCCGACTGCCTAAACTACCCCACCCTCTGCCCGACTGCCCCATCGCCTGCAAAGTGCAATCTGAGCAACAGAATCCTTGATTTCGTCTTCAGTGCAGCTGCAGAAAAAAATCGGAACAGCGGCTGTTCGGAATACAGCTGATTACTGGTGATCCAGGCAGTAGGGCACCCTATGATCAAGGCTCACATGATGGCGTGGCGATGACAGGCGGAGGCGGAACACGTTTTTCCACAAAATAACTTTTACTGAAACATATGATTCGCTCCCTAAGATTCTTCAGATATTTAAATGTTGCGTAATAACTTGTCATAGCATCATACCAGGGGCGTGGCTAAAGGCTCACGGCCCATGTGCAAAAGTTTATCTTGGGGCCCTCTAAACTTCCCTTAACCCCTTAACGCAAAGGTGTAACTTGAAGCTTCTGGGCCCCAATGCAAATCCTGTAACAGGGCCCCTAACTATAATGCTTAATTCATAGTACTGGGCTCCCTATATGGAGAGGAGAAGCCTTATGGGGCCCCTAAGGCTCCTGGGCCCGGGTGCAACTGCATCCCTTATAATTACGTTAGTGCATCATATGTTATTATTCTTGAAGCGACAGTAGCTATTATCTATTATGTGTTCTATGTGTCCACGGGAACCCAGCATAACACACCAGTACTGACACCAGCTTCACAGCTCCCCCTACTGGCAGCGGCAAAACACCGGACAATTTACATGAATTTGTGGCATAACCGTTACTTGCGTGTGCTATTCCGTAGGCTCAGACCTCTCACGTTCTGTAGAGCTACATCCGTAGAAACTGAACGCTACCACATTGTAGACACAATCTTACAGATATGTCTTACAATAATGTCCTACCTTAAGTGCCTTGCTGCTCCATTACACCCTTTGTATTAAACATTCTGTATAATATCATACATCCTGTGTCATAACTTTTGTAGCATTGCCACAAGATGCAAGACCTTGCATTTACCCCATTAACCATGGTGCCAAACTCAGTCACATATGCTAGTGTTAACACAGTCCCGGAGGGAAGATACTCCTGCAGTCCACATCCCCCACCATGGCCAGGGATTTTACGTTGTCCTGGGGAATAAGTGCACTTAAGCAGACACTGCTCTGAACCTCTGCCATTGTCATCCCCTTCAGCCCCCAAGTCATCAGGGCTCACTGATTTGGCAGCTTCATCTTCTTATCCTGCCCCTGGGTCATAAAGGCTTGTTGATGGTCTCTCTCGATCCAGGGGCCTTGTTGCTCAGGCCCTCTTCTTGGAGCTCCCCAACATGAGGAGACTGTCTGTTGCACTGGACTGGGGTAGGCCTCCGCCACTTTAAGAGTCTTTGTTGATGGCTGCTGCTTTGACTCTGCTCCACATTGCTGCTCTCTGATGTCTTTCTGGCTGACCACACTGTGATCCAGCCCCTTCCCATATATAACAGGAGCCTAAGAATGTACCTGCAGATTCAAGAAGGTGGGCGGGGACTAGCCCTGTTCTCTGTTCCCTGACAGTGATTTAATCTGGGGGTGGAGCTAAAGGTTCTTTCAGTCCCCAGCTACAAAACTCACAGTGAATAAAATCATGTGACCTCTCAATGAAGGTCCTTGAACATACACAAGTCCATGCATGTACAAACAGGCACATCAAAGGGGTTTAACCCCCTTACACTGCATTGCATACAAAAAAAGTCAACATTTCCAACAAATACATTGAATTTAGAGGTGCACCTAAGCCGTGTCTGGAACAATTACAGAAACAGAAACATACGCCTCAGCACTCATACATCTAATATCAGATTAAACTGCACAACTCTTGTTTATACTAACTACATAAAAATGCAAGGCTCTTCGCCCGCATTTTAATCAAAGCATGTGTGCCCATCCGCCATGTCCAGACGAGGTTCTTAGCACATACTTTAAAAGGGGTCACCCGGATGTAGTCGATGGGCCATGTTATTCAGATGTTGAATGTATGAGCTGTATGTTTCTGAAACTGTATGTGTCGCAGCCACGGCTTACATGCCTCTTCATTATCAATTTATTTGTTGGAGCTGCTGACTTTTTTGTATGCTTTGCATTTGTGTAGGAGTGGCTGCCTAAATGTGCTGTACACTCCATACTTCTATCTGTCTCAGGGGGCCTAATGAAGGTATATAGCCATATATCCTACTTTCCTATTCAATTGGAGCCTTTTTGCACAGAGGTTTCCATATAGTTAGGAAGCCATCCAATAATGTTTGCCTAGATGTGGCAGATGGGCCCACATGCTTTGATCAAAGGATGCACTAAAAGCTTTGCATTTTTATGTGGTTAATGTAAACAACAGTTATGCGATTGAATTCAGATATTATAGGGGTATTCCTATCTCTGGAACCCCATTACAATGTGCTGCAGTTCTGAAAATAAAGTACTCAAAAATTACATATGCCCCAAACCCTGGGGCATATGTAATTAACAATGTAATGAAGAAGAAAAAAATAGCAACCACGCTCTTAAAGGATCCTATTGAGGAAATTAAGGGACTTTCATAGGGAGGAAGGGGTTAAACCATAGTTAAACCCCTTCCTAACGGCCCAGAAGTTCTGCAAGTATCAAGAGGTCCCATGCAGGATAATGATCCACTATCCTGCTCTGTGATGCGGAGAGTTGAATTATATATGGGGGCATTATTATTGTAGGGTAGACGAGGTGGCATTATTACTTGTAGGGCAGGAAAGACAGCATTATTACAAGCAAAAATGCACCAATCAGGGTGCTTACAGGGCAGTCTCTTCCTGGTTAGTTACGATGGTAAATTACAATTTAAGTCCGATATATGAAGTGACTTGCTGTTCTGAAATCGATATAGATGTAAGTGTGACTCATAGAATGATAGAATGGTAGAGCTGGAAGGGACCTCCAGGGTCATCGGGTCCGACCCCCTGCTCAGTGCAGGATCACTAAGTCATCCCAGACAGATATTTGTACAGTCTTTGTTTGAACACTTCTATTGAAGGAAAACCCCCCACCTCCCATGGCAACCTGTTCCACTCACTATCTAATATCTAATCTGTGTCTCCTTCCTTTCAGTTTCATCCCATAGCTTCTAGTCTTTCCTTGTGCAGCTGAGAATAGGGCTGATCCCTCTGCACTGTGACAGACCTTCAGATATTTGTAGACAGCTATTAAGTCTCCTCTCAGCCTTCTCTTCTGCAAGCTAAACATTCCCAGATCCTTTACCCGTTCCTCATAGCACATGATTTGTAGACCGCTCGCCATCTTGGTAACTCTTCTATGAACTTGCTCCAGTTTGTCTATGTCTATTTTAAAGTGGGGTGCCCAGAACTGGACCCAGTATTCCAGATGAGGTCTGACTAGGGAAGAGTAGACGTGGATAATGACCTCCCGTGATCTAGACTCTGTGCTTCTCTTAATACATCCCAGAATTGTGTTTGCCTTTTTGGCTCCTGCATCACATTGTTGACTCATGATCTATTAGTATGCCCAAGTCATTTTCACATGTGCTGCTGCTTAGCTCAATTCCTCCCATTCTGTATGTGCTTTCTTCATTTTTCTTGCCCAGATGTAGGACTTGGCATTTCTCCTTGTTAAATACCATTCTGTTAGTCGCCACCAACTGTTCTCTCTTCCCTAGTGTTAGCTATCCCTCCTAGCTTTGTGTCGTCTGCAAATTTGATCAGTTTCCCCTTAATTCCCTCCTCTAGACCACCAATAAAAATGTTGAACAACACTGGGCCCAGGCCAGAGCCTTGTGGTCCCCACTTGATACATTCTTCCACTTGGAGTTCACGTTAAAATCCGTAATTCTTAAAGAGTACCTGCACTTTCACCTTGAGAGCGTTTCTGCTCCATCGGCTGTTTTTGACTACTTCCGGCAGCTGAAGATGCCCCCATATAATGCTATCTAAGCACTACATGGGGCTATATGGGCCCGTCTTCAGCAGAAGCGCTCCGAAGGTGAAAGTGCAGGTAATGTTTAAGTATTATATACCCTCCTATGGAGTGAAGCAAGCCACGTTTCATGTTAAGGCTGCTTGCAGACTTCAGTTCTCCTGGATGAGCCCAGATCTAAATCCACCTTCTCACTCCTAAGAAGATTTATTAAGACATTAGGGTTCCTTCAGACATTTCTTCTTCTTTAGCTTCCATTAGTCTCATCATCTCATTCATAGACAGACGCTTAATATGATAATCCCAAAAATAGGCTTCTTGCTGTAGAGCCTGACAATCTCTACCGCAAAAGTAAGAAGCTGACGACCCTGAAATGTTCTCCATCTGCTTATACGTCTTCAGGAAGATTTACCGAATGCGACCTCTCAGGTCGTACTAAGTCCTCGCCGTTCCTCTAAGATGTAATTGTAACCACTAAAGAGACTCTTGGACTTAACTGCGCATTCTGGTGACACGACACCTCCGAGAAAACACTTTGATGATGGAGCTAATTATGATTCTGCTTCTTTTTTGGTTTCCTTCTTTTGTCATTTTGATCTTGAGCCGGAGAAGCAGCGCAGGAAGCCGTCATTAGCTCTGCCTTTACGATGATGGTTTATAGTCTCCTCAAGCGCTCTGCTTCATACACATTATTTTTATTACATGGCATCATGAGTCAGTGGAGCGCAGTGTGTCATCTCGGATGTGGCAAGGCATATGTTCAATGCATGCAACATCTGACGGTGGCCTCAGATACATTCTTACTGCCCGGACAGAACTATCTTCCTAGGAGCGTGATGTTGGAAGGTGACCTGCTGCATCATGGGTGCCGCTGATAACCTGCTGTGGGCAGAAATACCAAGACAGAAAGTCAGGAAAAGATGAAAATAAAGAGTTAATAAAACCAGGCCGATTCAGAATGTATGGACGCAGATACGAGCGTTCATCCCCATACGGTTTTCTCAATGTCAGCAGAATACCGCTTCTATCAAGCGGGAAAATGCGCTGCGAACGGCGATGATTTTTTTTTTTATCTGCATGAAAAATGTGACCAGCCAATTAACAAGTGTTTATTCGTCAGCTGATCAGATTGAACATCACACAGCTGATGATCACGCAAATCAATATTTTTGTACGAACTTCTATATATATATAAAAGGTCCTTAAAGGGGAAGTGTCATAAAAAAAAGCAAGTTAATGTTAAATATATTTTTTAAGGATTTTCAGTGATTTTATTTTTTAATGTCACCATCTCTATTTAAAAAATATCCTGAAATCATGCAGTTTTCACATTGACCACTAGGCCTAATAATAGTCTGACAATTCCTGTTCTGCAAAGAAATCTTCTCAGCTGTCATCTCATTATCATAACAGGCAGGATTACACTGAGAGGAGACATCTATATATAGATAACACAGGATCCACCATTCACAATAGTCACAGCTCCCCTCCTCCCCTCCCTGTACATACAGGATTACACTGAGAGGAGACCCCTATATATAGATAACACAGGATCCACCATTCACAATAGTCACAGCTCCCCTCCTCCCCTCCATGTACAGACAGGATTACACTGAGAGGAGACACCCTTTATATAGATAACACAGGCTCCACCATTCACAATAGTCACAGCTAACCTCCTCCCCTCTCTGCACACTGACCAATAAGCCAAATAATATTTTGACACTTCCTGTTCTGTAGAGAAATCTTCTCAGCTTTCATCTCGTTATCATCACAGGAAGGAGTACACTGAGAGGAGACACCTATATATAGATAACGGGATCCACCATTCACAATAGTCACAGCTCACCTCCTCCCCTCCCTGTACAGACAGGATTACACTGAGAGGTGACACCTATATATAGATAACACAGGGGCAATCATTCACAATGGTCACAGCTCCCCTCCTCCCCTCCCCCCCTGTACAGACAGGATTACACTGAGAGGTGACATCTATATATAGATAACACAGGACCCACCATTCACAATAGTCACAGCTCACCTCCTCCCCACCCTGCACAGACAGGATTACACTGAGAGAAGACACCTATATAGATAACACAGGACCCACCATTCACAATAGTCACAGCTCCCCTCCTCCCCCTCCCTGTACAGAGAGGATTACCCTGAGAGGTGACACCTATATATAGATAACACAGGACCTACCATTCACAATAGTCACAGCTCCCCTCTTCCCCTCCCTGTACAGACAGGATTATACTGAGAGGTGACACCTATATATAGGTAACACAGGAGCCCCCATTCACAGTATTCTCAGCTCCCCTCCTCCCCCTCCCTGTACAGACAGGATTACACTGAGAGATGACACCTATATATAGATAACACAGGGGCCATCATTCACAATGGTCACAGCCCCCCTCCTCCCCTCCCCCCTGTACAGACAGGATTACACTGAGAGGTGACACCTATATATAGAGAACACAGGATCCACCATTCACAATAGCCACAGCTCCCCTCCTCCCCTCCCTGCACACTGACCACTAAGCCTAAGAATATTGTGACACTTCCTGTTCTGTAGAGAAATCTTCTTAGCAGTCATCTCATTATCATCACAGCAGAATTACACTGAGAGGTGACACCTATATATAGATAACACAGGACCCATCATTCACAGTAGTCACAGCTCACCTCCTCCCATCAGTGTAGAGACAGGATGACACTGAGAGGAGACACCTATATATAGATAATACAGGATCCACCATTCACAATAGTCACAGCTCACCTCCTCTCTGCACACTGACCAATAAGCCAAATAATCGTCTGGCACTTCCTGTTCTGGAGAAAAAACGTCTCAGCCATCATCTCATAATCATCACAGGCAGGATTACACTGAGAGGTGACACCTATATATAGATAACACAGGACCCATCATTCACAATAGTCACAGCTCACCTCCTCCCCTCCTTGTACAGACAGGTTTACACTGAGAGGTGACACCTATATATAGATAACACAGGACCACCGTTCACAATAGTCACAGCTCACCTCCTCCTCTCCCTGCACACTAACCAATAAGCCTAATAGTCTGACACTTCCTGTTCTGTAGAGAAAACTTCTCAGCCATCATCTCATCATCATCACAGGCAGGATTACACTGAGAGGGGACACCTATATATAGATAACACAGAATACACCATTCACAATAGGTGATGTCACAGCTCACCTCCTCCCCTCCCCCTCTGCACAGTTCACAAACCATGCCCAAAACAGTATCTCACAGAAGTCAATGGATCCATTCACAACATAGGGAAAATCTGTACCAGGGCCCTCAGCTCTAATGTTTCATTTATAGTACTGGTCTCCTTACATGGAGTAGAGAGATTTGATAGGCCCCTTAAGGCGCTAGAGCCCTCGGCACCCACTGTAGTTCGTGCCTACTGTTGTGAATAGGTGAACACCGGCCAGGCTGTGAAGAAGCAGCTCAGTCAGTGGGGAAAAGCAGGGGCATAGTGCGGTGTCCAAGAAGCAGGCCCACAGTCGAGGAGATGGCGGGGAAGATAAGGATTACTTTGGTCACATTGGCTCTACCATCTCCTCCCCTGGGGGTAGCACAGGACCCGTCCAAGTCACTACAGGGGAGGTCACAGGGAAAAGTAACCAGGAGTCACCTTAATGTCCTTTTGTCACTCGTGACACCACTGTTCTGTCCTCTGTGGTGAAGCTGGATGCCATTAATAACTCAGTCCACACACAGGGAAAACTATAGACAAGCTGGGAACGGTCGGTAATGTCCATTTATTGTAACTGGTTGAACCTTCACAAGATCAACAGGCTGGCACAGATATAATAAATAAAGTGGTGTGACTGGGAGGAACTCTCAGGGTAATCCGGATGATCCACAGTCCCAGTTATCTGTGTGATGGCACTCCCGACAACTCTCTCTCTATTACTCTCTCCACACTCACATTTACTAGTCCTTGACTTCTGGCCATGCAGCGGTCCTTCTCTCATACTCAGTACTTAAATGTAGTAGTGGAACACTCTGGGGGAGCTAGTCCCAGACCAAGCACTAGGAATCGCTCCGCTTCCCCCATTCTCCACACACCAGACGATCATTGAAGTGTGAATGTCAGACTTCTCTCACTTTTGCAAGCAGACAGCCCCTTGCACTACACCTTGCAACCACATATATATAACTCAGTCACATGACATACAACCAGATACATTTCTCAGACATAACCCATACATTAACCCATTCAGTAAGACACTGACAATACAAATGCATGAGAGAAACATTTAACATTATGGAGGGGCCCCACTAACTTTGGCCTACTACTGTTGCTACAGGCTCCTGGATCTGGGGGCAGACTTCAGTTTGGGCCCCTACTGTGAACCTTGAACCCTCCTCACCCCAGCTATTTTTCTTTAGTAACCTCTTTATCAAGGGTCTCAAACTCATTTTCACTGAGGGGGACATCAGCCTTATGGTTGTCTTCAAAGTGACAATTGCAATTGTAAGACTGTATAGTAAAGGTGATCCGCATAGTGGCCCCAGTATTAATAGGATCCCTGACAGCGGCCCCAGTAGAACTGCAGACCCCTCATAGTTGCTACAGTAATAATAGTGACCTCCATAGTGGCCTCAGTAGTATCAGAGTCTTCCATAATGCCCTGTAATAGAGACCCCCATAGTAGCCCCCGTAATAGCGACCCCTCCCCATTGGCTTCTGGGCCGAACATAATCCCTAAGGGCATTCCACTCACCCAGCTTGCAGATCCGATCTGGTGGCAGCAGCCACTGCTACCTCTATGAGTGCTACCTCTCCCCTTTATGATGTGTATAGAACAGCACATGCAAACACCAGAGGAAGATGTCAGTGGTCACATACTCAGCAGCACCCCCCTGACTTAGCAGAGATGCCTTTGTGTCACCAGACCTGATAAGTGGCCCCTCTGTGTCCCCAGACTTAAGTGCTCCCAGACTCAGTAAGTGCTACCCGACTTATTAAGTTGCGCTTCTGTGTCTCTGGATTTAATGAATACCCCCAGATTTAGCATGTGGTCCCTCTATGTTCACAGAGCTAATAAGTGGCCCTTGGTGTTCCTAGACTTAGTAAGTTGCCTCTCTGTATCCTCAGATCTAATAAATGGCCTCTATGTCCCCAGTCAGTAAGTAGCGCTTGTGTGCCCCAGACCTAATACATTTCCCCCTGTGCCCACAAACTTAGTAAGTGGCCCCTCTGCCTCCCATACTTAAGTGTCCTATCTGTGTCTTTACACTTAATAAGTGCCCCCAGACTTAGTAAGTAGATGCTCTGTGTCCCCAGACCTAATAAGTGTCCCCTGTGAGGTCCCTTTTTACCCCCAGAGTTAGTAGCCCCTCTGTGCCCCCAGACTTAGTAAGTAGCCCCAGCATGTCTGCCCACTATCACATTGTGCCTGCCATCCTTTCATCCACATTGCATGCCGTAGAGCAACGCGTGCATCTTAAATCATCCTCCTCTGTCTTCGTTATCTTCTCTGAGCTACTGCGCCAAAGTGCAGCAGACGGAAAAACAGTGGATTCCTATGCTGCTGCATAGCACGCTGTAGTCAGAAGTAGGGAAACCCAGGATTATGTGACAGTCACCAATGTGGCGAGGGGAGTCCACAGACCCCCCTGTCATAGGGGCCCGGTCACAGGCTGTGACCACTAAAGCTACGCCACTGCAGAAGAAGAAATGTTTAGGGAAGGGAGAAAAATATACGTTGCCCAGTGCTGATATCTACTAAAAATGGGTTTCCAGTGTAGAATTTGTCTATGCTGCTAATTTTTGGCTATGTTCAAGTTGGTCGTGTGAAGTTTTGCACATTTTCCTACAGCGATAGGTTATGTTCTTACTTGATATTTGCTATGTTCCTTTTATTAGCGGTTTGAAAAAGGGAAATCCAGTGGGAGACCCCGTAGCGTAAGTGGGCTGCAGCAAGAGGGCGCAGCTATATAGAAGGGTGGGGCCAGTAGGTCAGGGTTTGACGATATATTCCCTGTATATCACACCGCTGCCATGTAAGTAAAGGATACCAGGAGTTGTTGGCTGGATGTTTTATAACATGCCCCGACAAGGGTGATAATCGTAAATTCTTCTCCCTCTACTTTTCCTTTTATATCTCACTTTATGACGTTGCTTACTACGTTTTACAAAGAATACCTAAAAGAAATATATTTTTTATATGCGGCCAACAGCCTATAAAGCCATTATAAATGTAAGCACAATTGGCACCCGACCTCTGCGGGGAATTTACAATGAGAGAATTACATGTTTTTAAGTTATTTTAATGTAAAATATATTTTACTGTTTAATTTCTGTGCTGTTTTTATTAGCTTTATTAGCTTATGATTTTCCATGTAAAATCATTCAATCTAACAGTTTTCCTCCCATCTACCTAGTTTTCTGCCACTACCTTGTACATCTTATAGGTGCATTCAGACGACCGTATATCGGCTGGGTTTTCACGCCCAGCCGATATACGGCGTCTCTCTCTGCAGGGGGAGGAGTCTGGAAGAGTAGGGGGCAGTGCTCTGAGCTCCCGCCCCCTCTCTGCCTCTTCTCCACCCCCTCTCCGCCCCTCTGCACTATTTGCAATGAGAGGAGTTGGAATGTGGGCGGGGCTAAGTTGTGGGAGTTAGCTCCGCCCCGCCCCACCTCTCCTCATTGAAATTAGTGCAGGAGGGTGGAGAGGAGGCAGAGAGTGGGCGGGAGCTCAGAGCACTGCTCCCGCCTCTTCCAGCCTCCTCCCCCTGCAGAGAGTGACGCCGTATATTGGCTGGGCATGAAAACCCAGCCAATATACGGTCGTCTGAATGCACCCTCAAGCACAGACTGAATGATAATGGGAGTAAAGGCCCATTTAGAATCAACGATTCTTCATCTGTTGAGCGATAATCCTTGTGTCTAAACATGCAGCCATTGTGCACCTATAAGCCTTATCAGCGCTGCACACTGAGTTCTCAGCGGGATACCGCTGATAGTATTGCTTCAGTTGGTATCCCTCTCTGAGAACACAGGAGAAGCCTTCATTTACACACTAATAAGCTCTTAAGTAGATAATTAGCTACTTAAGAGTTTATGCAAAGTGAACGCTCACAATTGTCACTCAAGCTGCCTTTTGAGCAAATTTTGTGCGATCATCTTGCCATGTAAATGCACACAATGATTATCGCTCTAAAGATGGCTTTTAACCCCTTAGTGACGGCGCTATCGTAAAACTACGTCCTGCTGTTGCAGGACATGTATGGAGGGAGGTAGCGGCGCTATCTCCCTCCATACAGCGCGGGCGTCAGCTGTTTATTACAGGTGACACCCGCGGGCAATAGCTGTGCTCAGCCGTTCGGCCGATTGCGGCTATTAACCCTTTAAATGCCCTGAACGCTGTTTGGTGCAGGTGTCATGGCAGCTGGGGGCCTAATGAATGGCCCCAGGGCTGCCTTAGCAGACTGCCTATCAAGCCATCCACACAGGGTGGCTTGATAGACTGCCTGTAAAAAAGCAGTATGACGTAATGCTATAGCATTACGTCATACTGCAGGAGCGATCAAAGCATCGCATGTTAAAGTCCCCCAGGGGGACTTCAAAGTAAAGTAAGAAAAAAGATCAATAAAGTTTTTTAAATTGTAAAAAAAAAAAAAAGTTTAAATCACCCCCCTTTTGCCATATCAATTACTAAAAAATCTAAATCATAAAATAAAAATATATATTTGGTATCGCTGCATCCATAAAAGTCTGATCTATCAAAGTAGTGCATTATTTTTCCTGCACGGTGAACGTCGTCCGAAAAAAAAAAAAAGAATGCCAGAAATACACTTTTTTAGTTACCCTGTCTTCCAGAAAAAATGCAATAAAAAGCGATCAAAAAGTTGTATGTATTCTAAATTGATACTATCGGAAACTACAGGACATCCCGCAAAAATTGAGCTCTTGCTCAACTACGTCCATGGAAAAATAAAAAAGGTATTGCGTGCACAAAATGATCGCAGAAAATAATTGAAAAAAATTAAATATCTTAAAAATAAAATACAAGTACTACAGCAAAAGAAAAACTATATAAGTTTGGTATCGTAGTAATCGTACTGACCCATAGAATAAAAATATCAGGTCGTTTTTGTTGCAGTTTGTGCGCCGTAGAAACAGGACGCACCGAAAGATGGTGGAATGTCGTTTTTTTCCATTTCTCTCCGCTAAGAATTTTTAAAAAGTTTTTCAGTAAATTATATGGTACAATAAATAGTGCCATTGAAAAATACAACTCGTCCCGCAAAAAACAAGCCCTCATACAGCGACGTCGATGGATAAATAAAGGAGCTACGGTTTTTTTAAAAGGGAGTAGGAAAAAACAAAAATGGAAAAAAGCAAAAAAAGCTCCGTCACTAAGGGGTTAAAGGATAATCGTTGTGTCTAGATAGCAGCAAAGCTTACTGGCGAAGATGCTGAGGACTGGAGGGGAGGGGTCAGGAAGAAAGGAAGTGACCAGGGGTAGGGGTGGAGTTAGCAGGGTTTACAGGAAGAAGAAGGAAGAGGAAGATCATTCTGGACCGGGAGAAGAAGAGTGAAGACGGACCCAGAACAGCTGAAGAATGGAGGAGCTAATGCGGATGATCAAGGACGTGGTGGCCAGCCAGGGCACAAGCTGGCTCGTGAAGATGGCTGAAGACCTTTCTGGGACGACAGCGGCGGAAGAAGGAGCAAGCACCAGCCAGCCGGTTTTGCCCAGCAGCGAGGAGCCACGTGGAAGACCAACCCGGAGAAGAAACCCGCCAGCGCGACTGAGCCCCAGCCCGGTGGCGAAGAGAGGCGGACGTAACAGCAGCCCAAGACCGGAGCGACTCGGAGGGAACAGCGCCGTGCGGTCTCAGCGCGGTAGGGAGGAGGCGGAACCAGCGGAACGCATGGGAGTCGGTGAGCCAGAGGTAGCGGAGAGGATAGCACTTACCAGTGGAGGTACGGCAGCATCCAGGTCGGGTAAGTCCAGCACGGGAGGAGGTATCCCCGCGGCTGACGGCAGAACAAGGAGCGAGGTCCCGGAGCGATCGCCACGTGCAGCAGCAGGCGCGCGTAGGGTTCCGCGCACAGGATATAGATCCGGCCGCAGAGATGCAGCGACCGTTAGGAGGGAGATGCCAGAGAGTGCATCTCCCTCATCGTGCGCCGCGAGTAGCGGGGGGGAGAGTGGGGGGGGAGGGAGGGAAACCATAAAGGGCCAGTCAAATAGAGGGCAGAATATTCGCCACCAGCACTTGGGGGGGGATAGGGGGGGGGCAGCGGCCAGAATAGAGGAGGTGGACGAATTTTGTGCTACAGCGCGGAAGGGGCGATCATTTCATCGCCCAAAAACAGCGACATTTCGCACCACAGCGCGGTATGGGGCGGTCGCCGGGAGCGAAAAATCAGCGCATTTTCGCACATCAGCGCGGAGTAGGCCGGCAGACAGCGAAGAAGAGGCGGCGAATTTTCGCGCCATAGCGCGGGGGGGCCAGGGGCCTCCACCAGTGACTTTATCCAGGCGCAGGGAGTTCATGATTTCAACCAGCAGCAGTGTAGAGAGGGACTCCCCGGAGCATTGCGCAGCGCACAATAGCTTAAGCCGCCCCCATCATAGCAGCGGTAGAGTTATAGGGCAGGATAGGTGCAGGCAGTTAGAGGGGGCAAAGAGCAGACGTACAGCTAGGGCGCGAGAGGAGCGCAGCTGCTCATCATCTTCAGCAGAACGAGAGGAGATGAGGAGGAGCAGATTCGTACGGGGTGGTCAGGCAGAAGCGGTGACTTGGAGGGAAGGGCAGAGCAACCGAGAGGTGGAGATGCAGGTCATGAGGAATTTGTTTTCACGGTCACCGGCTTCTTCTGCAGATATCAGACAAGGAGAGCGTGGGAGCAGACCGAGTAACAGGATGTCAGCCTGCGGGGCTACAATGTCTAGGAACCCGAGGAGCCGGTGTGTCCCCCAAGAAAGTGGCACGGCACGATACGCACGGGAATACCAACAAACATCACTGCCCGCCCCTAACGTTCCCTTGGCTATGCCGGAGGTCAACGAGGCGGGTGAGTCGTTTCAATTAAATAAAGTTTGGGATAATGTGTCCGGCACGAGCCGGAAGGATGAATTTATGGTGGCTCTCAGAGCCTTGGTGGATAAATATGAGATGGACAAAGGGCTTCTAGTGTCCTATGATAAACCGGGGAGGGCGGCCTCGCCCGAGGTTGGTGGTGCAGCACAAGGACAAAGGTGCCTGCCCTCGGTGGCAGGGGTGAGCGAGGGTCTGAAATTAGCAGACTCGCTTTTTTGTGGAGTAGCCCCGTTGGATGCGGGGCTGGAGAACGAAGTGGTAGCTAAAATTATAAATGGTAACTACGTGGATATATGGTCGCTGTTATCAGTCGAACACGTGTCAGTTGACAGGGAACGGTTCACTGAACGTGGGAGTGAGAAAAAACCCAAAGTAGCCAAAACATTTGGGAATTGGCTACAGGCCTTTTTGATTTTGGCACATGTAGTGTGCAAGCAGCAGCCGCAGAAGGGCCCGGAATTGCTCGTGTACATCAACACGATCCACAGTGCATATAAGTTGCACGGGGGATCGGCTTGGTGGCGATACGACGAAGATTTTCGTCGCAGAATTTCGGGTTCACAGCATATCAGTTGGGCGTCAAAGGCGACAGACGTTTGGATCCAGCTGATCCTGGCGCAGAAACCCGTAAAACATAACTTTCAAGGATCGGCCGCAGGAGCCAGTGGACAGCAGGCTGCTGCGGCCCCCAAACCGTCCGGTTCATGCTGGGCCTTCAACGAAGGCCACTGCCGTTTTTACGCATCGTGCAAATTTCGGCACGAATGTTCGGTCTGTGGAGGTTCGCACACGGCGTTGCGTTGTTTCCGACGCCAACGAGCGACGGGAGTTCCCGGCACAGGGGCGAACGCCGGTGAGCGTCCAGTACCTGGAGCCGTGGCTCGACCGGTACCCCCGGAGACTGGAAGCAAACCTGCTTAGATCAGGGTTTGCTGAAGGTTTCTTTATCCCGCATTCCCCAGTTTCGTCGGCGTCTTTTTGCCAGAATTTAAAGTCCGCTCGCGATAATAAACAGTTGGTGATGGAGAAGTTGCTAAAGGAGGTAGAAATGGGTCGAATGGCGGGCCCTTTCCGGGAACCGCCTTTCGTGAACTTGCGGGTTTCCCCTTTGGGACTGGTACCGAAGAAGGAAGCTGGCAAGTTCAGACTTATTCATCACCTTTCCTATCCGTCGGGTGAATCAGTCAACGACGGAATATCGAAAGAGCAAGCGGCGGTGTCTTATGCGTCTTTCGACTGCGCGGTTGCATTAGTTAGACAGGCGGGAAAAGGCGCCTGGTTGGCAAAGGCCGATATTGAATCGGCTTTCCGGCTTCTGCCGGTGCATCCGCAGTGTTTTCATCTGCTGGGATGCAGCATCGAGGACCAGTTTTTTGTTGACATGTGCCTACCGATGGGTTGCTCTATCTCCTGTTATTATTTTGAGGTTTTTAGTTCATTCTTGGAATGGATGTTAAGAGTGGAGACGGGCATCTCATCGGTATTGCATTATTTGGATGATTTTCTTTTTGTTGGTCAGGCAAATTCGACGGCCTGCGAGTTTTTACTTTCGTCGTTTCGTAGTTTGATGAAAAAAGCCGGGGTCCCCTTGTCGGACGAGAAGACGGTTGGCCCCGCGTCGAGGCTCGGTTTTTTAGGTATAGAAATCGACACGGAGGAAATGACTTTCCACTTGCCGGATGAAAAAGTGGCGCGTTTGCGCCAAGTCGTGGAGTTGGTGGGCAGTTCTCGGAAGGTAACACTGCACCAACTTCAAGTATTGTTAGGGTTGTTGAATTTCGCGTGCAGGGTCATTCCGATGGGGCGAGCCTTTTCCCGGCGGTTGTCACTAGCAACGAAAGGGGCAAAGGAACCCCATCATTTTGTCAGGGTGACAAAAGGGATGAGGTCAGACCTGCACATATGGAGAGTTTTTCTGAGTTCGTTTAACGGTCAAGTAATATGTCTGGAGGAGGAGAAGCAGAATGAGGAGATCGGTTTGGTATCGGATGCAGCTGGTTCATACGGATTCGGAGTAATATTGGGTGATCAATGGTGTTGTGCTGCATGGCCTGATACATGGATAGAAAGAAAATGGATAAAGAACACAGCGTTATTGGAGATTTTCCCTTTGGTGGTGGCAATGGAAATATGGGGTCAGAGGTTGGCCAACGGTAATATTTGTTTTTGGTCAGATAATCAATCGGTGGTGCAAATGGTCAACAAGCAATCGTCATCTTCAACGTTGGTGCTGGCAGCATTACGCCATTTGATCTTACGGTGTTTACAGCACAATGTTAAGTTTAAAGCGAGACATGTACCAGGATATTTGAATGCTACTGCTGATGCTCTTTCTCGTTTTCAGATGTCACATTTCAGGGAGCTGCACCCGACGGCGGAGGTCGAGGGGGTATGTTGCCCTGCTTTCTTGTGGGAAGTGATAGAGGAGAGCTGTTAGCTCTCGTAAAAGCGTCAGTAACAAGTACCACATGGAATCGATATAACAAAGTATGGAAAGAATGGTTAGCAGCGGCGGGTGGAATTTTTCCAACAGAAGAAAGAGCAAGGGCGGTAACATTAGATGTCCTGTCCGCAATGCGTAAAAGCGGGTCATCAGCGGATGCGGCGAAAAAATGACTATCGGCCATAGCATTTTTGTTGCGCTTACACGGGGCAAGAGACGTGACGAAGGACTTCGTTTTTGGGCAAATAATAAAAGGGTGGAAGAAGGACAGGGTGACCAAGGACGGCAGGCGCCCTATCACGTTTGAGTTATTAAATGCTATTCTCGACGTGGTGGAGTCGGTCTGCACGGATGCTTCCGAAGCAGAGCTTTTCCGCGCGGCTTTTTCCATCGCCTTTTTTGCTGCATTACGCATAGGGGAGTTAGTATCGGCGTGCAAATCAAAGCCCGGGGGGCTGTTTTTCTCAGACGTGGTAATTGACGAAGACTGTATTAAGATAGGTGTCAGAAGATCAAAGACAGACATATACGGGATGGGAGAATGGATCAGGGTAGGAAAATTGGGGACAAAGTGGTGCCCGGTGTTACTGGTAAAGGAGTTCGCCAAGAGACACTGTGGGACTGGTCCGTTTTTGTGCCATGCGTCGGGTTTTCCTCTAACTAAATACCAATTTACGGCGGTCATGCGGAATAGCATTAGAATGCTAGGCCTTAACCCCTCGGAATTCGGATCACATTCGTTTAGGATCGGAGCTGCGACGTCCGCCTTTGCGTGCGGCATGGGTATCGAGGGGGTTAAGAAGGTGGGTCATTGGAAATCAGATGCATATCGGTCATATGTTCGGCCGGATCTGAGAGTTCTATAAATATTGTTTATGGTGTTGCGATTTCTGCTTTGGTTTTGTTCTTTTATTTTATTCACAGTGTCGGATTGGACAGTATGGGTGGTGGGCCACTCCTATGTATACTGGGCGGAAAAGAGAGCCAGAAATAGGCCCATTGGCGTGAACTTAGGCCTTAATGTGCAAGTGCGTTGGCTTGGTATTAGAGGATTACAATGGCCCAGGCTGCTCCAGGAGGTTCTAAAAATCAGCAGCTGGAAGAATGACAGAGTGATATTAGTTATTCACGCTGGAGGAAATGACCTTGGGAAGATAAAGGTTGCTGAGTTGATAGCATTGATGAAAGCGGACATTTTTCGTTTCAAGGAATTTTTTAAGAGGGTCATAATTGTTTGGTCAGACATCGTGGCCAGAAGAATTTGGAGAGAGGCAAGAGATAATGAAGCCATCGAGAGAGTGAGGAAGACCGTTAATTTTAGGATATCAAAGCATGTGCGAGCGTTAGGTGGGATAGCAATACGTCATTGGGAGCTGGAGAGAAGAGAGCGCGGGATGATGCGAGGTGACGGAGTGCATCTTAGCGACATAGGGCTAGATACCTTTTTATTTAGGTTGCAGGATGGGGTAGAGTCGGCTCTTTTGCTGGCATGTGGGGGGCGGAGTGCAGCATAGTAATATGCTGCATCCTTCGTGGCGGAATTTGAGGACTTCAATGCCAGCAAGAAATGGAAGGACTTTTTCAGGCCGAGAGGGGCCTTCTTACGCCTCAGTTTTACGGAAGACGTTAGAATCGGACATTTTTATTTTTGGCATGGAAGGAGAAAAATAGAGGATTCGTTAAAAGGTTTTATACAGTTAAATAAAGGCTGTGGCTTACCCACAATATGCCAGCATATAGTCGTATGGTGTCTTTGTTTAATGGGGAACGGGGGTTAATGGGTAAGTCCCTCCAGTCTAAATAGCAGCAAAGCTTACTGGCGAAGATGCTGAGGACTGGAGGGGAGGGATCAGGAAGAAAGGAAGTGACCAGGGGTAGGGGTGGAGTTAGCAGGGTTAGAGGAAGAAGAAGGAAGAGGAAGATCATTCTGGACCGGGAGAAGAAGAGTGAAGACGCCCGCCCTCGGAGCTGAGGGGGGGGGGATGAAAAGAATTATTAGAAGGGGTGGGGGGAATTAATGTTACAGGAAGTTGTCACAGCCGGTTAGGCGGAATTTGAGGACTTCCATGCCAGCAAGAAATGGAAGGGCTTTTTCAGGCCGAGAGGGGCCTTCTTACGCCTCAGTTTTACGGAAGACGTTAGAATCGGACATTTTTATTTTTGGCATGGAAGGAGAAAAATAGAGGATTCGTTAAAAGGTTTTATACAGTTAAATAAAGGCTGTGGCTTACCCACAATATGCCAGCATATAGTCGTATGGTGTCTTTGTTTAATGGGGAACGGGGGTTAATGGGTAAGTCCCTCCAGTCTAAATGGGCCTTTACAGCACAGACTGAATGATAATGGGAGGAAGTCATCGGAAAAATCCTACAATCCTCTCAGTCATCGGCTGATCATTCCATAGAAACACTCACTGATTGGCTGTACATCTCCACGTGTGAACAGGGTCAAACGATAATGCAAATTTTCAATAATCCCCATAAACTGATTATCTGCCCATATAAAAAGCAATTAAAAGGGTGTCAATTGACTTCTATCTCATTAGATTGGACTGAGAATTTGGCCACTCTACAAGGACTTCAACACTTCCTGTTCTGTAGAGAAAATTTCTCAGCTGTCATCTAATTTTCATCACAGGCAGGATTACACTGAGAGAAGACACCTATATATAGATAACACAGGACCCACCATTCACAATAGTCATAGCTCACCTCCTCCCCTCCCTGTACAGACAGGATTACACCCAGAGATGACACCTATATATAGATAACACAGGAGTCACCATTCACAATGGTCACAGCTCACCTCCTCCCCTCACTGTACAGGCAGGATTACACTGAGAGGAGAAACCTATATATAGATATCACAGGAGCCACTATTTACAATAGTCACAGCTCACCTCCTCCCCACCCTGTACAGACAGAATTACACTAAGGGGAGACACCTATATATAGATAACACAGGGTCCACTATTTACAATAGTCACAGCTCACCTCCTCCCCTCCCTGTACAGGCAAGATTACACTGAGAGGAGACACCTATATATAGATAACACAGAATCCACCATTCACAGTAGTCACAGCTCACCTCCTCCCCTCCCTGCACAGACAGAATTACACTGAGAGGAGACACCTATATATAGATATCACAGGAGCCACCATTCACAATAGTCACAGCTCACCTCCTCCCCTCTCTGCACAGACAGGATTACACTAAGAGGAGACACCTATATATAGATAATACAGGATCCACCATTCACAATAGGCACAGCTCCCCTCCTCCCCTCCATGTACAGACAGTATTGCACTGAGATGTGACACCTATATATAGATAACACAGGATCCACCATTCACAATAGTGACAGCTCCCCTTCTCCCCTCCCCTCCCCTCCCCTCCCCTCACAGACAGAATTACACTGAGAGGAGACACCTATATATAGATAACACAGGATCCACCATTCACAATAGGTGATGTCACAGCTCACCTCCTCCCCTCCCTGCACAGGCGGGATTACACTGAGAGGTGACACCTATATATAGATGACAGGGGACCCATCATTCATGATAGGTGATGTCACAGCTCACCTGCTGCCCTCCCTGCATGGGCCACAGAGCATGCCCACAACACTCTCCCATAGAAATCAATGGTTTCCCTCCTGTCCACTGTGTCTATGGCTCATATGTGTGCTGTAAAGCATCTCTCTAGATGTTGTTAACTGCGACTCAGGCAAAATGGCCGCCCACATAGTCATGTGTAGACAAAAGAATAAAAACCCTCTATCAGAAAATAAAAACAGATTAGAAAAATGGAAAATGTTGCACTATCTGGTTTATATGAGAAAAAAATATAAAACTTATGGTTATGTAGAACCATATGTTATATAAAAACGCAGCGCACTCTATTGTTGTGCCTCATAGAAGTCTCAATACGCTGCGCAATTCTGCTGGTAAAGTACAGATCTGGACCTCATTGGGCTAAATAGCCTTTAAAATCACGGTGTGGGCGCGTCCCGCGCTCATGCGAACTGCTCTGCAAGCGCAAAAAGTACAGTAATATGTGCAAAAATGCACGCATTGTTCACGGCGCACATGTGCTGTGCTTACTTGAGCGTTTTTGCGCATAAGCTTGTGTGAAGGGGTCCAATACGGACAACATAAACCCCAATGATTTGCATCGGGGTATTTCACGCACACAAAGTCGCAGCGTGCCGCATGTTGGTCCGCATCACAGAACAAAATCACCCATTAAAGTTTATGGGATCATGTAAAAATGCAACAAGCACGCAGCGGCGCGTCTATCCGGGGTTTCTCCGCATGTTGGCAGCAGACAGCGGTTACGCAAATAGTGACATCGACTCGGTCTTCTTGCTAAATTAATTTTTCTGCGCGTGTGAAAAATAAGCATACGCACCAAATAGGTGTATATAGACGCAGTAAAAACGCTGCGTATCTCATGGACCGTCATCGCATCCGCCCGTGCGAACGAGGCCTTGTAATCCGCTTCAGAGCAGCAGAGATAGAATCGCAGCGGGATGGGAGACGCGTCCGGAGAGAATCTGACTATTGTTAGGTGACAAGTCTGGAGCCTCGCTGAGAGGAGAGACAGCAACGCAGAGAGGAACGATCCCCCCGGGGAGAACGCTCAAACTGGATAGGCAACAATTACTGTAATTGAAGGTAATGACGCTCCGGCGCCAGCCCAAGAGATCTGCTTTGCATCAGTCAATCCACAGGAAAGAAGGCTTCAAAAGACGGCGCTCTCGTCAGCGACTGCGCCGCAAGAAGGAGGAAATGCACTTTATGAGAGCGGATCATGTGATTAAGTGGGGGACGTAAAAGTTCACCAGAAGAGAAGATGGAGAGATAAGGATGATGCACAGTGATATATGCCCACACCGCGCTCCGGGCCTTCTGGCAATGGCACACCGTGCTCCGGGCCTATTAGCAGTGGCACACCGCGCTCTGGGCCTTCTGGCAGTGGCACACTGCGCTCCGGGCCTACTGGCAGCGGGACACGGCGCTTCTGGCAGTGGCACATGGCGTTCCAGGCCTTCTGGCAGTGGCACACGGCGCTCTGGATCTTCTGGCAGTGGCACACGGAGCTCTGGACCTTCTGGAAGTGGCACACAAGGCTCTGGACCTTCTGGCAGTGGCACACAAGGCTCTGGACCTTCTGCAGTGGCACACAAGGCTCTGGACCTTCTGGCAGTAGCACACAAGGCTCTGGACCTTCTGGCAGTGGCACACAAGGCTCTGGACCTTCTGGCAGTGGCACACAAGGCTCTGGACCTTCTGGCAGTGGCACACAAGGCTCTGGACCTTCTGCAGTGGCACACAAGACTCTGGACCTTCTGGCAGTGGCACACAAGGCTCTGGACCTTCTGGCAGTGGCACACAAGGCTCTGGACCTTCTGCAGTGGCACACAAGGCTCTGGACCTTCTGGCAGTGGCACACAAGGCTCTGGACCTTCTGGCAGTGGCACACAAGGCTCTGGACCTTCTGCAGTGGCACACAAGGCTCTGGGCCTTCTGGCAGCGGCACACAAGGCTCTGGACCTTCTGGCAGTGGCACACAAGGCTCTGGACCTTCTGCAGTGGCACACAAGGCTCTGGACCTTCTGGCAGTGGCACACAAGGCTCTGGACCTTCTGGCAGTGGCACACAAGGCTCTGGACCTTCTGGCAGTGGCACACAAGGCTCTGGACCTTCTGCAGTGGCACACAAGGCTCTGGACCTTCTGCAGTGGCACACAAGGCTCTGGACCTTCTGGCAGTGGCACACAAGGCTCTGGACCTTCTGCAGTGGCACACAAGGCTCTGGACCTTCTGCAGTGGCACACAAGGCTCTGGACCTTCTGGCAGTGGCACACAAGGCTCTGGACCTTCTGCAGTGGCACACAAGGCTCTGGACCTTCTGGCAGTGGCACACAAGGCTCTGGACCTTCTGGCAGTGGCACACAAGGCTCTGGACCTTCTGGCAGTGGCACACAAGGCTCTGGACCTTCTGCAGTGGCACACAAGGCTCTGGGCCTTCTGGCAGCGGCACACAAGGCTCTGGACCTTCTGGCAGTGGCACACAAGGCTCTGGACCTTCTGCAGTGGCACACAAGGCTCTGGACCTTCTGCAGTGGCACACAAGGCTCTGGACCTTCTGCAGTGGCACACAAGGCTCTGGACCTTCTGCAGTGGCACACAAGGCTCTGGACCTTCTGCAGTGGCACACAAGGCTCTGGACCTTCTGCAGTGGCACACAAGGCTCTGGGCCTTCTGGCAGCGGCACACAAGGCTCTGGACCTTCTGGCAGTGGCACACAAGGCTCTGGACCTTCTGCAGTGGCACACAAGGCTCTGGACCTCCTGCAGTGGCACACGGAGAGACGCTTCTTGGCAAATATAGAAAGAGAAAAACTGGGAGGTTTATATACGTTATGTGACAGAAAAAACAGCACAGACGGACGTGCCCTCATCTACTGATCCGAACCAGAAAGGGAAACACTCAGATGTTTTTAATCTGTTTTTATTTCCTGACTGTCGATTTTTCATTCTCTTGTCTGTACATGAATATCAGGGCGACCATCTTGCCTGTACATGACCATGGGGGCGACCATCTTGTCTGTACATGACTATGGGGGTGACGATCTTGTCTGTACATGACTATGGGGGCGGCCATCTTGTCTGTACATGACTATAGGGGCGGCCATCTTGTCTGTACATGACTGTGGGGGGCAGCCATCTTGTCTATACATACCTGTAACTATGAAGGTGGCCATCTTGTCTGTACATAACTATGAGGGGCAGCCATCTCGTCTGTACATGCCTATTGGAGCGGCCATCTTGCCCGTACATAACTATGAGGGGCGGCCATCTTGTCTGAACATGACTACGGGGGCGGCCATCTTGTCTGTACATGACTATGGGGGCGGCTATCTTGTCTGTATATAACTATGGAGGTGGCCATCTTGTCTATACATAACTATGGGGACAGCCATCTTGTCTGAGCTGCAGTTAACAGCGTTTAAAGATATGCTTAACAGGAGTCTCATGGGCCATAGACACAATGGGCAGGAGGGGACCCTCTCCCTTCTATTTGAGAGTGATGTGGCCATGATCTGTGTAGGGGAGCTGTGACTATTCTAAATGGTGGATCCTGTGTTATCTATATATAGGTGTCACCTCTCAGTGTACTCCTATCTGTACAGGGAGGGGAGGAGGGGAGCTGTGACTATTCTGAATGGTGGGTCCTTTGTTATCTATATATAGTTGTCTCCTCTCAGTGTAATCCTGTCTGTACAGGGAGGGGGAGGAGGTGAGCTGTGACTATTCTGAATGGTGGATCCTGTGTTATCTATATATAGGTCTCTCCTCTCAGTGTAATCCTGTCTGTACAGGGAGGGGAGGAGGTGAGCTGTGACTATTCTGAATGGTGGGTCCTTTGTTATCTATATATAGGTGTCTCCTCTCAGTGTAATCCTGTCTGTACAGGGAGGGGGAGGAGGTGAGCTGTGACTATTGTGAATGGTAGACACTGTGTAATCTATATATAGGTGTCTCCGCTCAGTGTAATCCTGCCTGTACAGGGAGGGGAGGAGGTGATCTGTGACTATTGTGAATGGTGGGTCCTTTGTTATCTATATATAGGTGTCTCCTCTCAGTGTAATCCTGCCTGTACAGGGAGAGGAGGAGGTGAGCTGTGACTATTGTGAATGGTGGATCCTGTGTTATCTATATATAGGTGTCTCCTCTGAGTGTAATCCTGCCTGTGCAGAAAGGGGAGGAGGAGAGCTGTGACTATTCTGAATGGGTGGATCCTGTGTTATCTATATATAGGTGTCTCCTCTCAGTGTAATCCTGTCTATGCAGGGAGGGGAGGAGGTGAGCTGTGAGTATTGTGAATGATGGCTCCTGTGTTACCTATATAGGTGTCACCTCTCAGTGTAATCTTGTCTGTGCAGTGAGGGAAAGAGGTGAGCTGTGACTATTGTGAATGGTGGGTCCTGTGTTACCTATATATAGGTATCTCCTCTCAGTGTAATCCTGTCTGTACAGGGAGGGGAGGAGGTGAGCTGTGACTATTGCGAATGGTGGTCCCTGTGTTATCTATATTTCGGTGTCTCTTCTCAGTGTGATCCTGTCTGTGCAGGGAGGAGAGGAGGAGAGGAGGTGAGCTGTTACTATTGTGAATGATGGGTCCTGTGTTACCTATATAGGTGTCACCTCTCAGTGTAATCTTGTCTGTGCAGTGAGGGTAGGAGGTGAGCTGTGACTATTGTGAATGGTGGATCCTGTGTCATCTATATATACATGTCACCTCTCAGTGTAATCCTGTCTGTGCAGGGAGAGGAGGAGGTGAGCTGTGACTATTGTGAATGGTGGATCCTGTGTTATCTATATATAGGTGTCTCCTCTCAGTGTAATCCTGTCTGTGCAGGGAGGGGAGGAGGGGAGCTGTGACTATTGTGAATGGTGGGTCCTGTGCTATCTATATTTAGGTGTCACCTACCAGTGTAATCCTGTCTGTGCAGGGAGGAGAGGAGGTGAGCTGTTACTATTGTGAATGATGGGTCCTGTGTTACCTATATAGGTGTCACCTCTCAGTGTAATCCTGTCTGTGCAGGGAGAGGAGGAGGTGAGCTGTGACTATTGTGAATGGTGGATCCTGTGTTATCTATATATAGGTGTCTCCTCTCAGTGTAATCCTGTCTGTGCAGGGAGGGGAGGAGGGGAGCTGTGACTATTGTGAATGGTGGCTCCTGTGTTATCTATATATAGGTGTCACCTACCAGTGTAATCCTGCCTGTACAGGGAGGGGAGGAGGTGAGCTGTGACTATTGTGAATGGTTGGTCCTGTGTTACCTATGTATAGGTGTCTCCTCTTAGTCTAATTCTGTCTGTACAGGGAGGGGAGGAGGTGAGCTGTGAATATTGTGAATGGTAGCTTCTGTGGTATCTATATATAGGTGTCTCCTCTCAGTGTACTCCTGTCTGTGCAGTGAGGGGAGGAGGTCAGCTGTGACTATTGTGAATGGTGGGTCCTGTGTTACCTATATATTGGTGTCTCCTCTCATTAGCCTAAGTGATCAGTGTTAGAACTGCAGAATTTTAGGAAAAATCCGCAAGATGCATTCTGCAGTTAAAAATGCAACAAAATCTGTACTACCTGACAAAATCCACATGTGGGCTGCAGACAATTGCATCCTGAACGCAAGATCCCAAAGGAGGTTTTCGCACAAACAGCACATATCTGTAATCCGTACCACAACATCTAGCAAATTCTGCATCAAATTCTACAGCTTCGGGATCTAAAGTGGAGGAGGTGAGCTGTGACTATTATGAATGGTGGACCCTGTGTTCTCTATATATAGGTGTCACCTCTTAGTGTTTTCCTGCCTGTACATGGAGAGGAGGTGAGCTGTGACTATTGTGAATGGTGGACCCTGTGTTCTCTATATATAGGTGTCTCCTCTCAGTGTAATCCTGCCTGTGCAGGGAGGGGAGGAGGTGAGCTGTGACTATTGTGAATAGTGGATCCCGTGTTATCTATATATAGGTGTCTCCTCTCAGTGTAATCCTGTCTGTACAGGGAGGGGAGGAGGTGAGCTGTGACTATTGTGAATAGTGGATCCCGTGTTATCTATATATAGGTGTCTCCTCTCAGTGTAATCCTGTCTGTACAGGGAGGGGAGGAGGGGAGCTGTGACTACTGTGAATGGGGGCCCCTGTGTTATCTATATATAGGTGTCACCTCTCAGTGTAATCCTGTCTGTACAGGGGAGGGAGGAGGTGAGCTGTGACTATTGTGAATAGTGGCTCCTGTGTTATCTATATGTAGGTGTCACCTCTCAGTGTAATCCTGTCTGTACAGGGAGGGGAGGAGGTGAGCTGTGACTACTGCGAATGGGGGCTCCTGTGTTATCTATATGTAGGTGTCACCTCTCAGTGTAATCCTGTCTGTACAGGGAGGAGAGGAGGTGAGCTGTGACTATTGTGAATGGTGGCTCCTGTGTTATCTATATATAGGTGTCTCCTCTCAGTGTAATCCTGTCTGTACAGGGAGGGGAGGAGGGGAGCTGTGACTACTGTGAATGGGGGCCCCTGTGTTATCTATATATGGGTATCATCTCTCATTAGCCTTAGTGATCAAAAAAGCAGAATTCAGCCACGCCTACAGTACGTATTGCGGAAATATTCTGCTTGTGAGAAAGCCCCCCAAGGCCACTCTCACACACACCGTCGGTAAAACAATTAAGAAATATGTGAGACAGGAGAGCGCCAGAAAACAAATATCAGGTGTTATCAGACGTGAAGGAGTAAAGCTATAACTCACCGGGTGCTCAGATGAGACCTAGCTGGAAACATAAGTCTCACCGGCACCGAAGTCCTGGAAGGCGTATATAGATATGAAGCTTGTATCCCCTATCCGTAGAGAGCCGCACAGCATTAATTACGAGCACACCGAAATAATAATTGGGGCTCGTCATATAACATGAACAATAAAAAAGGAAAAAACAATGCTTGCGCTCACGGGAAAAAGCAGGAAAATTTCAATTGATTAATTATATCTTAATCAATTTATTTAACATTTATAATATACAACACATACAGTCTGCTGAGCGACGCGTTTCTGCGACTTACTTGTCGCCTTTTTCAAGCTCCAATAACATATATTTAACACGATGTATTTATACCTAAATTTAATTAAAAAGTCTGGCTTAGCAGTCAGCGTGTAATTAACGGTGCATGCCGTTCTCTCATAGTCTTTGGGCGGGGATCCCGCTACCCGAGAGGATCAAATTGACGTAATCACGTCATTCTTTGACTCGCTTCATTGCGTGTCAAAAATTTTTTTTTACAATAAACTTTATTAACATATGTCCAAGGGTTCCGACAATAAATACCAATCTCGGTACATATACCAAAGGGATCAAACCCGATTCAGTAGTTTTCATCTATTAATTTATATATCACCACAATTAAAATATAATATATTAAATAAAAATAATAATATTTAATATGTTTCTCTATAAATAGCCTATAACTTAAAATATTATACGATAATCAATAAATAGACTATAAATAACCTCTAAATAAATTAATACACTAATAAACGAACATGATCTTTAAAAGCAGAATTCAGCCACGCCTACAGCACGAATTGTGGAAATATTCCGCTTGTGAGAAAGCCCCCCAAGGCCACTCTCACACACACCGTCGGTAAAACGTTGGGTTTTACCACGATTTTGAACGCATCTTATGGCGTTCACAGCATTTTTTAACACACACCATAATTGTAATGGCTGATGAGGTCCGTTAAAAAGCGCTTAAATACACGAAAATAGAGCAGATAGCGCTCAAGAATCGCTGCGTTCAAACACTAATCTGCGAAGCCCCATTGAAATCAATGTAGGTGTTTACAGGATTTACCGCGGCGCCTTGAATGCTGTAAATAGCGCTGTGTGGGGGAGGGGCCTGAAGGGGTGTGGGGGAGGGGCCTGAAGGGGTGTGGGAGGGGCCTGAAGGTAAAACTGACTGAACTAAACAGCTTGGACTGCGGATACATTGTAGGAAACGGAGGTCTCTTCCCACATCAGAGGCGCCACGAAAATAAGACAGGAAGAGAACGCAGCATGCGGCGCAAAGTGTTTTCTGTAATCAACAGGCGGCCCTCGGACGCGCTAATGGGCGTTTACACCGGGCGATTATCGGTCAAAATGTGTTCAAACGGACGAATTTGAGCGATAATCGTGCAGTGAAAATACACAAAAATCGCTCACTGTTCATTCGCAGATTTTTAAGCTGACTTTCCATTGCTGGATCGCAGGAGCTGAGCGAGAAGCTCGTGATCCAGCGGTGATCTGCCGGTCTAGACCCTCCGCACGAGCGCCAACGACCTTAGCGTTACCCAACTGTCGGCCAGGGACATAACTGATGGCAGAAATCATGATGAACCATCGACAGACCCCATTATAGTAAAGGGGTCCATCAGGTGGGGTTGGCCTCCGTCCTCCGATGAATTTGGCGCTGCCGTCACTTTCATTCTTTTTTTAACTATAACAGAAGAGAGAAACGGAAGTAAGAGCGCAAAAACCCCACAAACCAAACGCCTGTGCTTGTAGATGTGCATCCAATACTCGGCTACAGACTCCACTAACGTCCGGCTGCAGCATTTCTGAGCAGGGACCCGTTACACTTGGGCAAATTGTTAAAATAGAGGCCTTTGGATGCAAGCTATTGTCCCTGTTATCAGCCAGCGATGTGATGGAGTGTGATTTTCCATGGGATGGCTTGCCAAAAGGCCACATAAGTCTCTGCCTCATTATGTTGTTGCTGTTTTTGATTAGTTTGAGTTGCTTATACAGTGGGAATGTGATTCTGCGGTGTTCAGCTCCAGATTGCCATCTCATTTCAGTATTAGGGGGGCGCGTCAGTTATTTGGCAGGAGACTCGTTAATATATAAACCTAACGATTAACCTTATTAGCAGTAGCAGTCTGTACAGGCCCATGCGGGTGAGAGCAGTGCAGGAATTCTACCTGAACTTGGACCTTTATCTGTTTTCTTTTTGAGTCTTCTGCCCCCTAGTGGTAGGAAACCAAGAAAAGGGCACACAGGCAGATTTGCTATTGAGCCTGGTATAAGAATTTCGTGCAGCTGGCCATAGATTGCGAGATACACAGAAATCTCACATGAAGAGAATCTAGGATTTGGAATGGGTAGAAGAGTTCACCGAGAGTTCACAATAGAAAAATCGCAGCAAGTCCTACTTTTGGGTGATGTCGCCCATTATGTTCTATTTTCACCGGCCCCATTGAAAACAATGAGCGATGTCACAAAATGTTCTTTGCGCTGCGAGGCTTGATTGTAAAAATCGCATATTAGTGGGAAACCATTGAAAATCATTGCGTTTTCACTCGCTCTCGCATCACAAGAAAACCTAGGTAGGCGCCCTGAGATGGAACTGCATGCCGAGTTCTGCAGCAAAACCACAACTCCTCTGCAGGCGGGCTGCTTACACATCAGCAGCAGCTGCACAGATCTGCTGGTAGTTTGCTACAATGTATCAGCGCTTGATGAATGTATCAGTCTGGAGACGTTTAGGCCTCCTTCCCACGAACGGATTTCCGCCGCGTAATTCGCGGCGAAAATCCGCTGCGTTGCCCGCAGCTATTAGGTTCTATTGAACCTAATAGCACAATGCTCACGATGCGTAATTCCAGCGCGGAATTACGCACCGCGATTTCTCCCGTCCTCACCCGCAGCATGCTCTATTTTCTGCGGGTGAGGACGGGCTGTACGCACTGACGGCTTCCATTGCAGTCAATGGAAGCCGTCCGTTCACGCTATCTCCCGCTGTAACCAGCGGGAGATAGCGTGAAAAAACGCTTTCCCGCCCACCGCCGCGCGTCATATGACGCCAAATGACGCGGCCGGCCGCGTCACGTGACACGGCCGGCCGTGCACATGACACGGCCAGTGACGCGGCGGTGGTGGGCGGTGACGGGCGGTGACGCGGCGGTGGTGGGCGGGGAAGCGATTTCACGCTATCTCCCGCAGGTAAGTATAGGGGCTCTGGGGGGCGCCGTGACCGGCTTCACTGCGTAATATTACGCGGCGGACCCCGTCACGCTCGTGGGAAGGAGGCCTTAGGCTTCACATGAACTCAAAAATACAACAAATGGAATTGTTACAGTTATTGTTTCTTTGCCATTTAACCCTTTAACTATCAGCCATTTTGGGGGGGTTTCTTTTTTTCATCCCCATGTTCCAAAAACTATAATTTTTTTGATTTTCAGTTGACAGCCGTATGAGGAATGGCTTTGTAAGACAAGTTGTATTTTTTAATAGTACCATGTAATGCATGTATTGTGCGAGGTTACCTAACAACGCCACATGTAGGCGCTCTGTAAATGCTTTAGGCCTCATGTCCACGGGGAAAATCAGGCCCACCGCGAATTCTTCATGGAGAATCCGTAGTGGGTCCCTCCTGCCCCGCGGACATGAGGCCAAAAAATAAGAATTAACTCACCTCTCCGGACGCTGCGGTTCTTCCTTCCTTCCCGGCCGGATCTTCTTTCTTCGGCCCGGCGGATGTGCTGGGCATGCCGGCAGCGTGCCGCGCGCATGCGCCAGGCACATCCGGCGGGCCGAAGAAAGAAGATCCGGCCAGGAAGGAAGGAAGAACCGCAGCGTCCGGAGAGGTGAGTTTTAATTCTAGTACGGGTGTTCCACGGATCCGGACGGCTTCCATAGGCTTTAATAGAAGCCTGCGGGAGCCGTACCCGTGGGACACCCGCACAAAAAAGGAGCATGTCGCGTTTTTTTTTCCTGCACGCGGATCCGCGCCTGATGGGAAAAATGACATCCGCAGGTATTTAACTACCTGTGGGTGTCCAATGCATCCCTATGGGGCGCGGATCCGCGTGCAGGAGAAACGCTGCGGATTTTAAATATTAATTTACCCGTGGACATGAGGCCTTAGGCTTAACTGCATTCATGAGTGATGCTACATGTAGATATAGTACCGGGGTGGCAAGGCGCTCTGTAGTAATGGCGTTCTGTGCTGACGAAAGTGTGCGTGAGACAGGATTGTATTTGTGCGTGTTTGGGACAGCAGAATCCGTGCGCACAGAGAACAGAAGCCATTCATTTCATTGGGTTCACTTTCACCAGCGTTTTTTGTGTGGGCATGTTGCGCAAAAAAAAAACGCAGCGCACTCTATTGTTGTGCCCCATAGAAATCTCAATACGATGCGCAATTCTGCTGGTAAAGTACAGATCTGAACCTTATTAGGCTAAATAGCCTTTAAAATCACGGTGTGGGCGCGTCCCGCGCTCATGTGAACTGCTCTGCAAGCGCAGAAAGTACAGTAATATGTGCAAAAATGCACGCATTGTTCACGTTTTTGCGCATAAGCTTGTGTGAAAGGGTGTGATATGGACAGCATAAACCCCAATGATTTGCACCGGGGTATTCAGACCCGCTTTTTTTATGTGTGTATTTTATGCAAATAAACAAAGTCGCAGCGTGCCGCGTGTTGGTCTGCGTCACGGAACGAAATCACCCATTAAAGTCTATGGGATCAGCTAAAAATGCAGCAAAAGTTTTAAAACATTTTAAGTGGGGAAAAATTTAAAAATGCACATTTTCTGGGTGTTTTTTGCTCGTGTCGTGTTTATGGTAAAAATGCCGTTAACTTCATTTTATGGCTCAGTGCCATGACGACGATGCTATGCTGATAGTTTTTTATGTTTTACAACTTTACAGAATTCAAAACCCGTTTATTAAAATAAAAAACATATTTTTGTTGGCATATTCAGAGCCCCAGAACTTTTTTATTTTTCCGTCGATAGCGCGGTGGGAAGGCTCTTTTGAGTTTTTTGAAGGTCGGGTTGTTGTTTTTCTTGCTACCATTTTTTGTTATGAATTTTTGATAATTTTTTATTACATTTTGAGGGTCCAATCAGACGACCGTATATCCGCTGGGTATTCACGCCCAGCCGATATACGGCGTCTCTCTCTCTGCAGGGGGAGGAGGCTGGAAGAGGCAGGAGCAGTGCTCTGAGCTCCCGCCCCCTCTCTGCCTCCTCTCCACCCCTCTGCACTATTTGCAATGAGAGGAAGCGGAATGGGGGAGGGGGCTAAGTTCTGGGAATTAGCTCCGCCCCATCCCGCCTCTCCTCATTAAAAATAATGCAGGCGGGTGAAGAGGAGGCAGAGAGGGGGCGGGAGCTCAGAGCACTGCTCCCGCCTCTTCCAGCCTCCTCCCCCTGCAGAGAGAGACGCCGTATATCGGCCGGGCGTGAAAACCCAGCCAATATATGGTCGTCTGAATGCAGCCTTATTGGGAGACAGGGTAACAAAAAAAAACGCAATTCTGTCCCTTTTTTTAGAATGTGAGATAAATAACACGATACTTATGATAATTCAGGCTTTTTCTAACATGGAGATAACAATTATGTTTATTTTTATTGTTTAGATTGTTTGTGAGGAAAAACGGGAAGCGGAGTTTTGGGACTTTTTAATTCTTTTAATTTCTATATTTTGAAAACTTTTGAGTTAAATTTAACTTTTTTTTTTATAACTCCCCTTAGGCCACAATCACACAAAAAAATCTTGTAAAAATTGTGCATTACGAGACATACAAATCTCGAACAACTATAAACCCCATTCTTTTGAATAGAGCCATATACATGAGCGATTTGTGGTGCGGGGAAAAAATTGCGGCATGTTCTATTATTTTGGGTTCCTCAGAACGTATCCCCTAGTGTTTTGATTGGGACAGAATAACACATTGCACGGCGTGCGATCTGAGGTTTCCCATTAAAAACAATGGGAGACCTTGCCGATCCTTCGACAAGGCTGAAAGCCACATCAGAGGATTGCAACGTTACTGAAGCAATGAGAGGCGTTTTTACCAATTGGTGAGCGCTATATCGGGCCAGGTTTCTCGGCCTGACATCGCGCTCGCCTGTGTGTAGGTAGCTTTAGAGGACTTGAACTGGCAACCATTTGATGGCTTCTACAATATATTGCAATACTTGACATGTACATCACAGAGGGAGAAGGGGTTAATGGTTGGCATCTGTTAAACAACCAAAACTTGCAAATATCATTGGCCATCTGAAAGGGCTCATTCAGTAAGCAAAGAGTTTTTTTTCAAACAGGCCCTGATTGGTGAAGTAACATTAAAAAAGCCCTCCCCCACTCTCGTTCTGCCAGTGCCCGTCCCCCACGGCCCATCACTTTCAGCTGCAGAGCAATGACATGCCAACAATGGGACATGTGACAACTGCAAGTAATCATGAGCCAAAGTATCACTGCCCATATGGGTATGCTTGTCATGGAGTGACTACTGCCAGCCATTCATAACAATCATATTCATCATGTCGTCAATAGTGATGAGGGAACTTTTGAAAACGTTTGGTTCCGCTGATTTGCAGAACTTTTTCAGAAAGTTAGGTTCAGTCCAAATTAGTTCACCAAACTGGTGTATAAAACGAAAAACCATGAAAGTCCTGTAAAACACTCTCAGAGAGGCTCTTAGACAGTGCTATACACCAGTGCCCGGGACTAGCATTAAGTGAACCCAACCAGTGGAACCGTGTTTTGGGTAAAACTTTGCTAAGAGCTCTGTACAGGTACATGCCAAATCAAACTTTTAGGAATGTGCAACCCAAAACAACACTCTGTTGGTTCGTTATGCTCAACATTAGTTCTCAAGTAATTAAAGGAGTTTTATGGGACCTAAACTAAAAATTGACAGGCTTAGAATTATGTAAAAAATGGGAAAAAGACATACTCACCCACTGCAACCACGGTACTACAGTGTACTAGGGCCTCCATGCCCACCCATATCACATCTTGTATCCAAGCTAGAGGGGTACAATAGGGTACTAGAGCTTCCATGCCCACCCATATCACATCTTGTATCCAAGCTAGAGGGGTACAATAGGGTACTAGAGCTTCCATGCCCACCCATATCACATCTTGTATCCAAGCTAGAGGGGTACAACAGGGTACTAGAGCTTCCATGCCTGCCCGTATCATATTTTGTATCCAAGCTAGAGGCATCCAACAGGGTAAAATAGAGGGGTTCTGCAGGGTACTAGAGCCTCCATGTCTGCCCATATCACATCTTGTATCCAAGCTAGAAGTGGTACAATAGGGTACTATAGCCTCCATGCCCACCTGTATGATATCTTGTATCCACTCTAGAGGGGCACTGCAGGGTACTAGAGCTTCCATGCCCTCCCGTATCACATCTTGTATCCAAGCTAGAGGCGGTACAACAGGGTACTAGAGCCCCCCTACAAGGGGTCAGTTCTCCACAGTAAATGGTCCTTTTGCTCTGATTTTGTAATCACTTCTATCAGTATTATGATCACGCAGAGAAAGTTTTATCCCATCTATCAGCTCTACTGTATATATATATTCACACACAGTACAGATAAGTGGAGATACACACTATGTTGATACAGTGTAATGATCAGCAGAGCCCCGTCTGATGGTCAGGAGCCCGGCTGACGGAGAGATAAGGGTGCAGCCATCTGTAGTGACAGCTGGAGCCATGAGGCATCTCCCATGGTCTGTTGGTGTGTTTAGCGCAGGACACACGGAGACAATGATATGTACACAAGGCCAAAAATATGTTTGCCTTCCTGAGCAGTTAGTGCGCTCTGTCACCATCGGATTGTTTACACGGCCGGTCTGTCACTATAGAACAGTCACAGAGATTACTAATACCATAATGGCATTGTGCACACACACCACGGGCAGACGGGGAACGCCTTGGCCCTCCATGCTGGACTGGTGGCGCTTCCATCCCATGAGGCACGCTGCGGCATAGTTACTTAGATCTGAGTCATATATCCGCCGGCGCAAGAGCGACAAATGTAATAGGAGCTGCAAGCATTTCCTCCTGATAACACTGGTTGGATTGGATCACAGCGCCTAGACGCACGCCTGTTATGTTCGTATGGGGGGGCAACTACAAGCCCCCCACAAACATCAACATGTCAAACAGCAATGCAATAATGTCCAGAATAGAGGGACATATAAGACCAAAACAAGGACACATCAAAAGGCAGGAATGGGAATGCCATCCCGAATCAACATTGGCTTAGAGGACCCTGCCTAAAACTAGTGTGACCGCCCCACGTCACGAACCTAGGGCATCTAGCCTGTCCTTAGAAAGAGGATACAGAAGGACGTACAGCAGATGGAAATGCCAATAGGGCTCAGCAAAAGCACAAAGCAGACAGGAGTCCACAGCCACACCAGACACAAGAAACAGCATGATACTGAGTCCACACAGCAACAGAGGGAGAGGATACAGGGGTCCGCACAATAAACAGATGGAGGGGATTCAGGGGTCCGCACAGCAACAGACCGAGGAGATTCAGGGCGTCTGCACAATAAACAGGTGGAGGGGATTCAGGGGTCCGCACAGCAACAGACCGAGGAGATTCAGGGCGTCCGCACAATAAACAGATGGAGGGGATTCAGGGGTCCGCACAGCAACAGATGGAGGGGATTCAGGGGTCCGCACAGCAACAGACCGAGGAGATTCAGGGCGTCCGCACAATATACAGATGGAGGGGATTCAGGGGTCTGCACATCAACAGATGGAGGGGATTCAGGGGTCCACACAGCAACAGACCAAGGAGATTCAGGGTGTCTGCACAATAAACAGATGGAGGGGATTCAGGGGTCTGCACATCAACAGATGGAGGGGATTCAGGGGTCCGCACAGCAACAGACCGAGGAGATTCAGGGCGTCCGCACAATAAACAGATGGAGGGGATTCAGGGGTCCGCACAGCAACAGACCGAGGAGATTCAGGGCGTCCGCACAATAAACAGATGGAGGGGATTCAGGGGTCTGCACATCAACAAATGGAGGGGATTCAGGGGTCCGCACAGCAACAGACCAAGGAGATTCAGGGCGTCCGCACAATAAACAGATGGAGGGGATTCAGGGGTCTGCACATCAACAGATGGAGGGGATTCAGACATTCGCTCACCAACAGACAGAGGGGATTCAGACATTCGCTCACCAACAGACAGAGGGGATGCAGACAGGACATATACCTCAAACATCCGACCACTATCAGATCAAGGAAATAAACAGAAGTAGACTCAGACGTCCAACCACCATTGGACAGGTGGAACCAGAGGCGTAACTTGAAGCTTCTGGGCCCCAATGCAAAACCTGTAACAGGGCCCCTAACTATAATGCTTTACTCATAGTACTGGGCTCCCTATATGGAGAGGAGAAGCCTTATGGACCCCCTAAGGCTCCTGGGCCCGGGTGCAACCGCATCCAATGTAGTTATGCCCCTGGGTGGAACAAACAAGACAGAATGCAGGCTTCCAGTCAGTCGCTCAAACAGGACAAGACTTAGACCAAACATAGTAACACCAGACAACTAGAAAACTGTCCAAAAGAGAGCATGCACACAGCAGAATACCCAACGTATCTGCCCACTTTTTTTTTCAATCTTGCACACAATGGCGCGGAGTTTGAATAGTCAAAAAACCCCACTGGTTCATATGCTAATACGCTTCGTAGAGGCGAGGTTTTTTTTGCATGCTCCCATCTGTTTAAGCTTGAAGGGTTAAAATGGGGACAGTATCCACTATACAGGATCTATGCATTTCAATGGTTTTTTTTAGGACAAAACACATGAGCGCATGCGCTAATACACTCACCGCTACGGAGCATATCAGCGCATGACCCGGGTTTTTTTTTTAACTTTTCAAACTCTGTGCTATTTGGTGCGAGTTAAAAAAAAAACAAGAAGATCCGTCCTGCCTGCTTTTTCTCGCAGGTAGAAAAACTACGTGCAAGAATGATACGGCAAGTCCTATCTTTACCGTACGTAGTATTAACTGCGAGAATCCCGCTTATCAAAATGAAACCATTGAAATCAATGGTTTCATTTGGTCTCGTTATGCGGCTGTGATTTTTATGGGCACGCAATGGGCCACCTATATAAGCCCTCGGCATGATAGACAATTACACCATACTGATTAAGGCAGTAGAAATGCAGTCCTAAGCTCTCACCTACGACCTGAAGGTTGCAGGTTCAATCCCCACTTGGGTCAGGTAACCGGCTCAAGGTTGGCTCAGCCTTCCATCCTTCTGAGGTCAGTAAAATGAGTACCCAGCTTGCTGGGGGGGGGGGGGGGGGTAAAAGATGACTTGGGAAGGCAATGGCAAACCACCCCACAAAACAATCTGCCAAGAAAACATCATGATGTGACATCACCTGAGGAGTCGGTCATGACTCGGTGTTTGCACCAGGGGATTTTACCTTTACCTATTTGTGCAATTTTTCTTTGGCAGCGCTGCAAGAAGCAATGCAAAAAGAAAAGCTTGTCCGTTTTTTGGCCAAATCGGTTTAAGAATCACCCGTCCTTCACTAGGGGAATTCTTGTGGTGGGTATTAGGGGATAAATATAAGGGTGCGTTCACACGTGGAGGATTTGGTGTTGACAGATTCTGGTTGTGATTTTCCACAATTCTGTGTGAACGTACGCTTACTGTATTGAGGCTCTATTACTTTGCAGGGCACAACAGGGGGCACTAGTACAGTTTGGGATATAAATGCTAGCACTATTACTATGGGAAGGCACTGAGGGTAGCGGCCGGATGAGGTGAGAGCACAGAAATGAAATGTTTTTACAAGAAGGGAAAGTTAACAACAACAATCAAAGGAGACAACAACAACTGTGATCACTGGAGGTAGCTGCACTGTAATCACTATCACTGCGTAGAACTGCTATCTGATTATATATTGACTGCATTGTTTAGAGCTGTACTAGAACTGAGCTGCTGTATTGGAACCCACAGTGTTAAAATAGCTGTTTTATCTGTCAAAAAATGTGTATATATATTGTTTTTTGGGAGGGAAAGTGGGGTTAAGGCAAATGTTAGCATCACCCCTGGGTGCTAGTGCTGCATGAATGGGTCACTTAAAAGACCCAGTGACACTGCCTAAAGTTCTTTGCAGAGTTTTTTCGTCAGCCATGAAAGGAAGTTGTGTGAGGGGGCGGGGGGAATATGAACCTTTAGCTACACCCATGAGGAGTAACTGATCTGCTTTCCTTTACCCTGTATTGTGCCCTGCCTCCCCGCTTTTGACAGCTTCTACCACCTGACCACAACTGAAGATCACTCCAGATCACAGTGATGTCTTCGACACAAAATACGAATGTGTTCAGCCATCAGACTTCTTGTAAGCACGGAGCTCCAACTCTTTTTTTTCAGGTTTTCACCCATCCGCTGGATAGGTGAAAACTGATAGATCAGTGGGGGGTCAGACTGTTGAGACCCCCACTGATCCCAAGAATAGGAGGTCCCATTTCTCCATTCCTCTTACCTGCAGGTACGCAGTGAGGAGAAGACTGAATGGAGCACTGTCCGCGCATGCACAGTACTGATAGTACAAAGCATTCAGCTATTTCCGTCAGCTACATTGACATGAATGTCAGCCTGATGTTGCTAGTAGCCGGACCAGAACCCCCTAGTCCATCCGGTGAGCCTGCAGTCAGCTTACACGACCACAATCAGACCCCACGAATCAGGCAATTTGACCATATCCAACAGATATGATGAGAAATCCATTTAAGTAAAAAGTTCTGAATATGACCCTTGACAACGAGAAGATCTCCAGAGCTTTGAAATATTTTGCATCGCAGTATCAGTAACGGCGGACTATTGCTGAGTCGGGCCGAAAGCAGAAGAGAAGTTTGTTTTGGCCTCTTGAAAGTGAGAATTCAAATAGGCTGGTAACATTGTCGATACAAACATCCCCCTAGCCGGAGACTCGCGTGTTGTGTGGTCTCCTGGAAGAGCGGATGTGCTTCTTCTAGATCACGTCAGACTAAATCCTGCACCCAAGCATGGAAATTAGGAATCACTTGAATTGTTTTTCGCTGCTTTCTAGTAAGTCGAGGTGAGTAACGGGAATAAGAAGGAATTATCGTACCGCTTCATAATAAAGGTGGACCCAGGATCGTCGCTATTGGCCACCTGGAAGAAGATCCATGTATTCCAAGTGAAACGTTCCTTCGGAAGTTCAGCCGTGGAGCCTCTTCAAATATTATGGTAGAAACTGACAGCCATCCCTAATACAATGCTGTAAGGGCGGCAGATGTAGGGGGCTGTAATAATAACTGCGAGCATCTCCGGCTGACAGGCTTACTGACTTATGCTGATAAGAGTTGGCTACTTGGGGTCCTTTCACATGGAACGATTATCCTTCAGGTCAGCATTGGATCATGCAAAACTGAATGATAATGGATCAGTGTGAACACGGCCAACGATCAGACGTATTGTTCACCGTTTGTTTTACGCACACCTAATAGCCGAACCACCACTCTGTGTAAACAGGCAGCCTATCACTTCTGAACGACTGCCTGTTCATTCTGAATGGAGGCAGAAGAGCGATTAGCAGATTAGCACTTGTATGTCAAAGCACAGGAAAAATTTGTTTCAGATGGTTCACCAAATTTTGGTAAAACTTTGAATCCAGTCCAAAGTGATTCAAACCAAAGCAGAACTTTACCAAGACCCCCAAAACTGTTGTATAACACGGTCTAAGAGCCATCCCTGTATAACACTCTTAGGTCACCTAGAAGAGTATCTAAGGACTGCTGGGCTGTTTTAAGGCAAAGTTAATGAAGAAGGAACCAAGAAAAAGAGGAGGAATAAGAAAGAAAAAGAATAAAATGGAAAATTTCTTCTTTTTTTCCTCCTTTTTTTCTTCTTTTTCTTTCTCGTTCGTTTTCTTTCTTCCTTTAGCAAAGTTTGACCCGAAATAGGGTTTCTCTTTTTTCAGTTCACTCAGCGCTGCACACAAGCGATAATCTTCGGGTTGACTGTCAGGCATGTAAACAATCATCCAAAGGACTCTAACACGTCAGTTCTTGGTGGAGAAACACTAAAGAGATGGATTTTTTGCCTGATTGAAGCATCTTGACTAGCACTTTTAATTGGGCAGCTTCACCTCCTGGCATTGGTAATGGCAGAGCTCTTTAGAGGGTCTCTCTCTGATATTGTTAAAGGGGGCATTGTTTAAGAGTTTCTCCAGTTAGTACTGTTAGGACTCATTCACACAAGCGTGTAAATCGTACAGAAGTTAGCCGGGGGATTGCCCCACTATGAAGTCCCGAGCTTAATTAGCCGTGAAATTGCCCATTCACACAATTAGGAGCTGTGTGTCACTGAAAACAAGCGCTGCTGCTCCGGGAGGAGAGAGAGAAAAAGGAAAGCCCCACAGGGCTTTCCTTCATCACTGGGGACTCCCTTCATCCTTGCATGGCTGGAGGAATAGCCCTACTGTGGGGAGAGAGAGGTTCCGCTGCAGGGGAGAAGGAATCTCCTTGCAGCGTGATGCCGGGGTTACCCTGTAGGGGAGAATAAGGAAATCCCCCCCCCCCCCCGCAGGGTAACCTCAGCATCGTGCTGCTACGTTTCGACCCCAAGCTTGACAAAGACCCCAATGGGGTCGAAACGTAGCAAGATTTTGGAGGAATAAATTACTGCTTTGCATTACGCCCAGGATGTTGCCATTCCTTTATTGAGACATTGGAGTATATTTTTTGGGGGGGTTCTAGAGCTCTTACCCCTGCATGTTTGGCCTGCATCCTATTGACTTGTTAGTCATCTTTAATAGGTTTAAAAATCCTGAGGAGTGCTGGGAGTTAATCGAAGTAAAGTACAAGAACCAATCACAGCCAGTGCTTCCTGGAGCGGGGATTTTGCACCTCCAACCAGGAAGCGCTTGATGAAAACTGCAAGCAAGTCTGCCGGAGATGCAGCGGAGACACGCAGCGGAGCGCACAGCGCCTCTTAAGTGATGTTTTTTTTTTTATGGCAGTCAGGGCTTATTTTTGGGTTATATTTCAAGCCACCCTGAAAATCCTGGCAGATGAGCGCTACAAAGGCACTTAACATTGTAGTAGCACAAAATCGCAATATCGCTGCAAAAAAAACGCAGCGATATCACAGTAAACACAAATGCGATATTGCTGTGATTTTCTCGCGGCGATACCGCTGTTGTCTGTGTGAACAGACGTACCGTCCATGAGCAGGGAACTGATGGCAGACGAGTACCTCGATGCCCCCATTTACACGTCTACAACCACAGCTCTTCATTACTTGCTGTCTTTACTCTTCCCGCTACTACTGAGGAGGCAGAAGCTCCTAGAAGCACAGGCACAGCAAACACCGCCATTAACTAGTGTCAATATTGAAGTTTGTCGCTGTCATCTTGTATGGGCGACCACCCGTGTAAATATATGCAGTATCTACGTATCCCAAGAGCGAGCAAACACTTTGTAGTTCGTTTTGTTTCTGTGTTTTACGATTTGCCATTAAAAATTCTAATTGATGGTCCAAAGAAAGAATGCTACATAAAGGGAACGGAGTACCAGGTTCATACTGCCAAACCACAAGCAGCATGTCCCGGGACACGTATGTACGCTGTGCACATGTATGTCTTACCATAAACATAGATTGAATCTGAACGGAGCTCCGAGTCACGTGGGCCGGGCAGATTGGCCATGTATTGAATCGGGCAAACGTCCCGGTTGGCCACCCGCTGTCTGGGCCAGCCGCTGCGGTTCATTATACACAGGGCTGGCCGCTGGTACTGACTTGTCTTTGACTGCAACCAAATTTGGGTCGTTTTATGTGTTTCGACTTTCCAACAATAAAAACAGTTAAAAATGATTATATTTGCACTCAAGACCAAGAAAACTCTTATTTTTCCGCCAACTGAGCTGGGTGAGGTCTAATTTTTTGTGGGATGAGTTGTAGTTTTCTTTGGTACTGTTTGGAGGTAAATTGAACTTTTTGAATTTCACTTTTTATTGTACTTTTTCGCGTGCAGATGAGTGAAAAACAGGAATTTTGGCATCGTTTCTTTTAGTTTTTTAATAACGCTCACCATCTGGTATAGATAATACATCAACTTTATTTCTTGGCCTAATGCGATTATATATTTTTTTTTTTTACTACTTTTGCACTATAAAAACGCCTTTTTTTTAAGGAAAAAAAATGGATTTTTTGCATTGTCACATTCAACAACCCAGAACATTTTTATTTCTTCGCCTAATCAGCTGTTCAACATTTTTCACAAGATAAGTTGTAGTTTCCATTGGTGCCGTTTTTACTTTTTAGTGTATTTTTTGGGAGGCAGATAAATTAAAAATAATATGTAATATGTTTTTTTTTTCTTTTCATAAAAAGAGGGGTTTGTAGGGAAAATGTGAAAAATGTGTTTCATCCTTCAAGGGACCTTGAAGATGTGATGGTTTGATCATTAGGATAGTACACTGCACTACTTATGCAGCACGATATAGTATACTCTTGACAGCTCTCTCAGACGCTACTGCCAGAGGTAGGAGCCTTGATTAGGCATCTGGTTGCCATGGTTACCCATAAGTGTTTCGCAACCGCATTGCTGATGGGTTACAGAGGAATCCCTCTCCCACTGTCATCTACTTCCGTACCTCGATTGCAATTGACCATGGCATATAAAGAGTTAAATGGCTGGGTTCAGAGTTTTTTCTGGCTTCTGGCCATTAGAGCAGGAGTCTGGCTGTCAGTAGACAGCTGGCTATGGCTCTGTACCAGCACTGGATTGCCGTATTGGCCTTAACTAGGTCTATACTGTTGGTGTTTATGATGGTTGTCTTACCCCACCTACTTGTGTTTGCCCCAACATTTGCCAATTTATACCCACTTACAAATGTACACCACACACTGCGTTGGCATGCTCCAGAGGCAGCATGGCGCAGCTACCCTATTTACACAGCATAGCCAGCCGTTCAAACTCAATTCCAATGGCCATGCTGCGCAAATACCGCAACACGCCTACTCAATTAATATACCGTGCCAGCCGTTGTGCTTGGCGCTGCTGCATTGGCACAACAAGAGGCCACTTTTACATTTTTTTCCAGGGCCACTTCAAGTTCTCCATCTGCCCCATGCTGGCTTCTCCCCACCCACCTCATCAGTCTCCATTGACAGGATTCTCCCTATACACCATCAGCAAGAGCGCTGTCACTCTATGCAGGGGATTTGGAGCTCTGTATCAGGAAAACATATTAGGAGACATTGAGAAATGAATCAGTGCAGAATGCTGGACCGATCTTGTGTTTTTCAGATGGACGTTCACTTTGACCGAGGCCTGTCACCGCTGTGGTGCAAACATTTCCATAGATAAAAGTTTATAGCTTTACCTCGAGCCCTTTTTGACCACCCAAGAAGCCCAAGTAAGACGACAAGCCGGTGACCTCAGGCACGCAGTTAGAAATGCTAGTCGACTCTTTTTCCAAGAACTTATCTGCTGCCTGGTCGCTCTTTCTCAATACTTAGACTGACCGTATATTGAAGCTGTTTAAGTGACGCTAGCCGTCCCGAATGTCTGATACCTTCCCAGTTGTAACTTTCACAAACTCTTATAAGACTAATTTAGGTCTGTTTCACACGGACAACATAATATTGCTGCGAGAAAATCGCAGCAATATCGTATCGGTGGTCCGTGCGGTATCGTTGCGTTTTCTCGCGATTTTGTGGTGCCACAAAGTTGCACATGGTGCTACAAAGTCGTGCGACTCTGTAGTACCACGTGCATGCGAGGATTTTCAGGGAAGGGGGCTTGAAATATAAGCCATACTCCAAAAATAAGTCCTAGCTGCATAAAAAAGTTGGAATTGGAAAATACCCGCCTCCAGGAAGCGCTGCCTCTGATTGGCTGAGCACTGTGATGCTCAGCCAATCAGAGCCAGTGCTCAATGAACCAATCATAGTCATTCATTGCCTGTGATTGATTGATCAAACGCTGGCTCTGATTAGCTGAGCTGCGGTCCTCAGCCAATCAGGGGCAGGGCTTCCTGGGGACTGGCATTTTCCAATCCCCGACCAAAAGAGATGCTGAAGATGAGTGCCAGGGACGGGGGAGAAGACAGGCTGGAGCCGGACAGCGCATCTTAGGTGATGTATGTGTTTTTTTTCTTACTTTTTCCTGCAGCCAGGGCTTAGGTTATAGCTTTGATAGTAGGATTTCCTACTGTCAAAGTTAAATCGAACCGCACGAAAACCACGTTTTCATGCGATGCGATGCAACAGAGAGGAAGGCTCCATAGGAAATCATGGGCTACAAAACCTCGCATATCGCGAAACCCGCAAGGTTTTTGACGCACAACGTCGCATGCTACAATACATCACAAATGTGAAGGAGCCCATAGGAAAGCATGGGCTTCACATACATGCAATTTGTAGTATTGCCGCATCGTGAGAAAATCGTGTGACTTTGTCACTCGTGTTCCCCAGCCCTTAGAGGGAGATCCGTGTCTACATTTTTGTTTAGCATAACATTATTTTCATGGGTGAAGCTTTGTACCCTTAGATGCAAATACCCAGGATGCACAGCAGAGGTCTCACGAGAGGCGAAGTTAATATATAAGACAGCTAAAAAATTGGACTGCATAGCTGCAGTTAGTGGATGTTGCCATGGGGCAGACCTGTGACTAACTGAAGGTTCACAGTAGGCCGCATCTACAGAAAGCTAGATGGTTGCACATCAAAGTTGAAGAATGTATCAAGTGGGGACCACAAGGCTCTGTCCTGGGCCCAGTGCTGGTCAACATTTTTATAAATGATCTGGAGGAGGGAATTGAGGGGAAACTGATCAAATTTGCTGATGACACAAAGCTAGGGAGGGATAGCTAACACTTGAGAAGAGAGGGAGAGGATTCAAAAAGATCTAGAAAAGCTTGAACAGTGGGCAGCAACTAACAGAATGGTATTTAACAAGGAGAAATCCAAAGTCCTATATCTGGGCAAGAAAAATGAAGAAAGCACATACAGAATGGGAGGAATTGGGCTAAGCAGCAGCACATGTGAAAAAGACTTGGGTATACTAATAGATCACAGACTGAACATGAGTCAACAATGTGATGCAGCAGCCAAAAAGGCAAACACAATTCTGGGATGTATTAAGAGAAGCATAGAGTCTAGATCACGGGAGGTCATTATCCCCCTCTACTCTTCTTTAGTCAGACCTCATCTGGAATGCTGTGGCCAGTTCTGGGTACCCCACTTTTAAAAAGGCATAGACAAACTGGAGCAAGTTCAGAGAACAGTTACCAAGATGGTGAGCAGTCTGCAAATCATGTCCTATGAGGAACGGTTAAAGGATCTGGGAATGTTTAGCTTGCAGAAGAGAAGGCTGAGAGGAGACTTAAAGGGGTGGTCTCGCGAAACAAAGTGGGGTTATACACTTCCGTATGGCCATATTAATGCACTTTGTAATATACATCGTGCATTAAATATGAGCCATACAGAAGTTATTCCACTTACCTGCTCCGTTGCTAGCGTCCTCGTCTCCATGGTTCCGTCTAAATTCGCCGGCAGCTTGCTTTTTTAGACGCGCTTGCGCAGTCCGGTCTTCTCCATTCAGCACGAGCCACTTCAGTGTGCTCCCAGCTACAGCTCTTCTGCGCATGCGCAGACGAGCTGTCACTGCTCGGTAGCGCGCTGGAGCGGCCATTCTGTACCTTCCTCTGTTAGAGGAAGGTGCAGAGCTGCCGAGCTGTCCGGAGAAGCCGCCCAGCTGTCCCGCCGTCCAGCTGTCCTGGTAAGTGATGGGCCGGGGGGGCTGCCGCTGCGCCGGGCTGCGCCGGGGTGGGGGGCTGCCGCTGCGATGGGGGGGGCTGTCGCTAGGCCGGGGGGGCTGCCGCTGGGCCGGGGGGGCTGCCGCTGCGCCAGGGGTACTAGCGCTGGGCCGGGGGGGGCTGTCGCTGGGCCGGGGGGGCTGCCGCTGTGATGGGGGGGGGCTGCGCCGGTTACCTTCTGCCTGGCGGTGGGTGACAGGTCGGCCGTGTTCACTCCAGGGGTCCGGTCGGCGGCTGCGGGGCGTCTGGTTGCCATGGAGACACAGCTGGTAGCGTCTCGGGAGCGCGCACGTCGGGCTACAGCAAGCGATGCGAAAAGAGCTGGCGGCCATCTTGGGAAAAAGTTTTATAAGTTGCTGAAACACTGGAACGGTAAGTAGAAACCAGCTAGGAAAGTAATTTACAGGGGTAATTAGTAATGTATGTTTAATTAGGGGGACTGGGCAAAAAAAAAAATTCACTGCTTCCTCGAGACATCTCCTTTAATAGCTGTCTACAAATATCTGAAGGGCTTTCACAGTGCAGAGGAATCAGCCCTATTCTCATCTACACAAGGAAAGACTAGAAGCAATGGGATGAAGCTGAAAGGGAGGAGACACAGATTAGATATTAGACACTGAGGGGGATCAATGAGTGGAACAGGTTGCCACAGGATGTGGTGAGTTCTCCTCAATGGAAGTCTTCAGAGGCCAGACAGACATCTGTCTGGGATGATTTAGTGAATCCTGCACTGAGCAGGGGGTTGGACCCGATGACCCTGGAGGTCCCTTCCAATTCTACCATTCTGTGATTCCATGAAAGCCTGAAGGTGTTCTGCCAGGCTGTCATGCCCAAAGTAAACCTCGGCCACTACTGTCAGGGCAGATTGTGCCAAGTGAGTTACGGTGCTTTTGAAGGTTGAGATTCGAGATCCGAAGTTATGAAGTGCCACCGCTTGCATCCCAGGTATTAGCGAACCTGGGTGCCAGAAACAGAGTTGTGCCATTACTAAAGAAAAGGGCCGGAACGTGCCGCGAGGGGCATATACGTGTAGGCCCTGCATGACAGGGTTTGCCGGGAACGAGAAAGTTAGGAAAGGGTTAACTGTAAAGGTGAGGGGAGTGACTGTTAGGAAGGAGTTTAAAGGGATTGGGTAGTGAGTAAAGAGGGGGGGGGAGTTGCAGGGGGGGGTTAGTTATAAAAAGGGGCATTTGGGCGGGAGCGCCATCTTTTGAAAGTTTCAGAGAGAGAGAAACGTTTCAGAGAGAAAGAGAGAGTGAGAAAGAAAAGTAGGAGCCGGTAGAGAAGTTTTTATCGGCAGCGGAGCGGAGCTAGTGTTTGCGGAGGACCCAGCAGGGAAGAGCGGTAGCGGAGTGAGAGCCGAGTGCAGAGAAGAAAACAGGTTACCGGGATGTCAGCGGTGGAAGCGGCGTTAGCGATCCTCCGGGCAGCGGCGGTGAATCATCCCCCGGGGTGGCTGCAGGCTCAGATGACAGGAGCGGAGAGAGGTGAGCCGGCAGCAGGGAGCGGAGACGGAGCCCCGGCAAGGCGCGCGCGTGCGCGCAGGACACGTCCTCCGGCTAGGTTGATAGCCGAGGAGGTGGAGCCCAGGACCCGGCGCAGGGTTAGCAGCCCCTCCGGGGACCCTCTGGCCGGTCGCTCATCACCCACAGCCAGGGTGGCTGGGGACAGACCGGCCAGGAGGAATCCGAGACAACGCCCGGGTCCAACGGCCGGCCGCAGGTCTCGCTCTCCTCGGGGGGCGGGGCTTGCCCGGCCAGACGCCATCTTAGACGGACAGGACACGGTTACCCCCCAGGGTGAAGTGCCGGCCCGGGGGGGGGGGCCAGACAGCGAGAGAGAGGTCGAAGCGCGGTAGGAGCCGTGCGTCGCTTTGAAAATCCGCCCAGGGCAACGGGGAGCTCGTCCGAGCGCCCCCAGGTTTCGGACGTGGAGCAGGGAGCAGGATCGTCTCACCAGCAGGAAGATCCGCCGAGGGCTACGGGGAGCTTGTCGGAGCGCCCCAGGGATCTATTTCCAGGAGTGCATTGCGAGGTGGCAGGAGGTAGTCGGCAGGTCAGGTCGGCTATTTTTGTGCCACTACCAGACGGGCGCCAAGTGGGCCCAGAGCAGTTAAACGATCCGGAGCAACGGCAGCGAGAGAGCCTTTTTCCCTACCAGCGGGACGAGCCGGCGGCTGGCGCAAGCCGGGCGCAGAAACGACGACCGGATCCGCGGATGACGGCTGATGGGATCACAGCGCCCATGCGGCCCGGTGAGCATGAATGTTTGACTCAATGCTATAATTTTGATGATGTTAATTTGCCTAGAGGGAGCGGGGAGTTTATGTTAGAGGGGAGCGGGGGAAGTGCAGGTGGAGGTCAGCGGGAAGTTGAATTACGCTCGTTGTTAGGTAATATGCGGGAGATGTTGGTCCGCTGTGAGCAGGGCCTGGGTTTGGGGACTCAGACAGTTGCATCGCCAGTGGCGGCGTGGTTGTCTGCAGGGTCAAGAGGCGTTTCACAAGGAAGTGGCGCGGTAGGTGGGAGCCAAGGGGTGACTACAGGATCCGCGGTGTCGGGGGTGACGGTAGGAATTCAGACGGAGAAAGATGGGGACGCGATCCGACTAGACGATAAGGCCAGGGGTGAAGTCTATGTCTGTTTTGAGGGGCCCCTAGGGGCCCATCTAAAGAAGGAGGTTCGCAAGAAAATCTGGAGAGATGAATATGTAGAGATTTTTTCCCTCTTACCTTTGGAAAAGTTTAACTTGGACAAAGGGAAAAGGACTGATTCTAAGAAGGAGGACGAGGAAAAGAAACGGTGGCGGTTGATTCCGCAAACGTTTCAAAACTGGTTGCAAGCTTTTGCGATTTTGGCAAGTGTTATAGGCGAAAAAGCCCCGGAGAATTGTTCGGGGCTTTTTTGTTATCTGGATGCGATAGCGGAAGCGTATCGCACGTATGGCGGGCAGACATGGCTTCGTTATGACGAACAGTTTCGTCAACGAAAGGCGGTCAGGCCAAGCATACGGTGGGATAATAAAGACATTGGTCTTTGGTTAAGGGTGATGGCCCCGGTCAGGTACGGGCATCCTTTTCAAGGGGGAGCCGGCGGGGCCGGCGTTGGATCAGGGGGAGGAACGGGACAGCAGATGGGCCAACAAAATGTTAAGAAGCCCGGCGTGTGTTGGGCATTTAATGAGGGGAGATGTAAGTTTGGGGCCACCTGTCGATTTAAGCACGTCTGCTCAGTTTGCGACGGAGTGTCGCACGGAGCAACACGTTGTTTTAAAAAAGACAAGGCCAGAAGTGCCGGTAGTGGTGGAAAAAGGGATGACGCCGGTGATGCTACAAAGGATGGCCCCTTATCTAAGTAGATATGGGAACCTGGAAAAAAGTTCTTTATTGTTTGATGGTTTTGATGTTGGTTTTCGTATTCCCCCTCCGGGGCATGTAGTTCCGGTTACGTTAAGGAACCTGAAGTCAGCATTGTTGCACAGGGAGGTGGTAAAGGAAAAGTTGGAGAAAGAGGTACGATTAGGGAGAATGGCGGGCCCCTTTTTAGCTCCACCATGGGACGATTTGATTGTATCACCGCTGGGGGTGGTGCCGAAAAAAGAGCCGAACAAGTTTCGGCTTATTCAGCATCTATCCTATCCAAAAGGGGCGTCGGTCAATGATGGGATTGACCCCGAGCTGTGTTCGGTGGATTATACCTCATTTGACACAGCGGTTAAGTGGGTTCAAAAGTTTGGTAAGGGAGCTTTGTTGGCCAAGACCGATATCGAATCGGCTTTTCGTTTGCTGCCGGTTCATCCGGAAAGTTGCAAACTGCTAGGGTGTTTTTGGGAAGGGCAGTATTACGTTGACAGATGCTTGCCCATGGGTTGTTCTATTTCTTGTGCGTATTTTGAGATGTTCAGCACATTTTTGGAATGGGTGATGCATGAGGTGTCAGGGGCGCGTTCTATTATCCATTATTTGGATGATTTTTTATGCATTGGCGAGGCAGATTCGCCCATGTGTGGCAATTTGTTAGCAACGGTTCAATGGGTGGCCAATCATTTTGGCGTCCCATTGGCCCCTGAAAAGACGGAAGGACCAACAAAATCTTTAAGTTTCCTAGGGATTACAATTGATACCGAGGCTATGGAATTTAGGTTACCAACGGAAAAGGTAGAGGTCTTAAGGGAGGAATTGCAGAAGGCAAAGGCGGGGAAAAAGATTACATTGCAGCGGTTGCAGTCATTGTTAGGAAAGTTAAACTTTGCTGGAAGAATTATGCCCATGGGAAGAATATTTGGTAGAAGAATGGCACGAGCGACCTTAGGAGTTAAAAAGCCTCACCATTTTATAAGGGTGTCAAAGAGTTTGAAGGCTGATTTGGAGGTTTGGTTGTCCTTTCTGGAGAAGTACAACGGGAGGACCATGGTGATTGAGGAAGTGGTCGATAGTGCAGTATGTGAGTTGTTCACTGATGCAGCAGGAAGCGCCGGTTTTGGCGCATTTTTCAGGGGTCAGTGGTGTGCGGAAGCTTGGCCAGAGGAGTGGGTGACAGCGGGTTTAACAAAAAACCTAACGTTGCTTGAGTTGTTTCCGATTGTGGCTGCGGTAGTTATTTGGGGTGAATTTTTCAGAAACAAAAAAGTGATTTTTGGTTGCGATAACCTGGGAGTAGTGCAGGCTATTAATAAGGGATCGGCGTCTTCGGCGCCGGTTATTGATTTGTTGCGGCAATTAGTTCTGTCAGGGTTAACATTGAACGCTTGGTTTGTGGCTGAACACGTTCCTGGGGTAAAAAACTGCATAGCTGACTCACTCTCTCGCTTTCAGTGGGAGCGCTTTCGGACCCTGGTGCCAGAGGCGGATACGGAAGGACGACTGTGCCCTCCAGAACTTTGGCGATTGGTCGACGTGCGGCGGAGCACCTGATCAGGGGGTCGCTGGCGGCCGGCACATTGAAAGCTTATTAGGCAGCTTGGGGAGAATGGATGTAGTGGACTGAAAATATAGGGGAGGTATATTCTGAGGAGGACCAGGTAGGGGCTTTGTTGTTATTGATAAGTGAGGCGCACGGAGCTAATTGGTCGGTGGCCAAGATCGACAGATTAATGGCGGGTTTAGCATTTGGCTTCAAACTTAGGGGTACGGAGGATATTACAAAGCGCTTTATTATATCCCAGACTTTGAAGGGTTTCAAGAAAGGGAGGAGGGTGAAGGATAGGAGGAGGCCAATTTCTTTTTCGATGTTAGAAAGGATTGGTAGGATATTGGAAGATGTTTGTTTGGATGATTCCGAAGTTGCGCTATTTCAATCGGTTTTTTCGTTTGCATTTTTTGGGGCGTTTCGTATTAGCGAGCTGGTGTCACCTAGTAAAACGACAGCTGGCGGTTTACAAAGGACAGACGTCAGTTTGAGGGAAGATAATGTTGTTATTTGGCTGACACACTCAAAGACAGATCAGATGCGAAAAGGGAAGAGGATTGTATTGGGTAGAGTGTCGGGTGCTAGGATGTGCCCCGTAACGTGTTTCACTAACCTGATGGAAAATGTGCCGGGTGACCAGGGTCCTTTATTCCAGCATAAGGACGGGTCTTTTGTATCTAAGTTTCAATTTGGCGCAATGCTGGGCAAAGCGTTGCAAGAATTGGGTATGGAGCGGATGGGATTTTCTTCGCATTCGTTCCGAATAGGGGCAGCTACCGAGGCATACGAGCGAGGCCTAAGCCCGGGAGTGTTACAAAAAATTGGCAGATGGAGATCCAATAGATACCGGCTGTACGTTAGACCGGAAGGATGGTTTGGAAATGTATAATACGTATAGATATAGTTTAAAAGTAAAAAAAAAAACCTATGTTATGAATTGCATTATGATGATAATACGTAAAAGTTATCCTGCTTAACCCCCCCCCCCATTTTGTTTTCCCTCTTTTTGTTCCTTTTTTCATTGTGTTTCTTGACAGAGGGAAGCCCGGCGCTCGTGTGGATATTAGGGCATTCTTTTGTGTTTTGAGCAGCTGAGCGGGCACAGGTTAGACCAGAAGGAAGACAGCTGGGATTTTCCAGAAGGGAAGCCATAATTCGCTGGATGGGTACTCGGGGTATGATGTGGGGAAGGGTCATACCAGAAATCACGTCCTATGCAGAGCTTGATAGGGCTCCAGACGTTCTGGTATTACATGTAGGGGGAAATGACCTTGGGGGGCGTCCAGCCAGAGAGGTTAGGCGGGACATCCAACATGACTTTCTGCGGCTCCGTAGGGCATTCCCAGCCATGGTAATTGTATGGTCCGAAATTTTGCCCAGAAAGTCATGGAGGATGGCCAGATCAGTTCTAAAAATTAATAAAGCAAGAATAAAAATAAATAGGCATATTTCAGCTTTTGTTGTTAGAAATGGAGGGGTAAAAGTTAGGCATGAGATTTTGGAAGGTGGGGTAGGGGGGTACTGGTTAGAGGACGGCGTACATTTAAATGACGTCGGCTTGGATATGTGGTCATTGCGCATACAAGAAGGGATAGAAAGGGCGTTGATGGTATGGAGGGCGGCGCAGACTTAGGGGGTAAGTCGTGCTGGCTGTGGCAGTCGGGGGGGGGGGGGGGTCCTTGGAGGCAGTTTATATTGGGTGGAAGGAGTTACGGTGGGGACGGCCTCACCTGGAGTGATTATCACCCTAATGGTTTTGGTTGGGTCTGGCGCGGTGGTAGCAGGCCAGGGAAGGGGTCCCGGGTGGCCTACAATTTTATATGTTGATTGCCTCCCAGAGGGGGTTTTTTGGGCATCCGAGCCGGGTGACGGTTGGAGGCCAGGTACAGTTTTGTTTCATGGATTATTATACGCCAGACCCTTATTATTATTATTATTATTATATTGGATGGGACTCCAAGGGCCTCCTTTCCCGTATAGTTTAATGGATACGGTGTTTAATTTTGTGTATGTTTAATAAAGGCTGCTGTGGCCAAAATATTCCAATTAAGAAGTGGTTCGGAGATTTATTAACAAAAAAGAGGTTGGATTTATTTAATAATGGGTGAGTCGGCCATACCCTGGTCAAGAAAAGGGCCGGAACGTGCCGCGAGGGGCATATACGTGTAGGCCCTGCATGACAGGGTTTGCCGGGAACGAGAAAGTTAGGAAAGGGTTAACTGTAAAGGTGAGGGGAGTGACTGTTAGGAAGGAGTTTAAAGGGATTGGGTAGTGAGTAAAGAGGGGGGGGGAGTTGCAGGGGGGGGTTAGTTATAAAAAGGGGCATTTGGGCGGGAGCGCCATCTTTTGAAAGTTTCAGAGCCCACCCACCCTCCCGATTTGGGTTGGATAGGTTGATAAATATATATTAAATTAAAAAAAAATAAAAAATAAAAAATTTTTCTGTTGAATAAGTGAATATATTAACTGGTTTAGGCGGGTAGTATATTTATGGAAAGATATGAGTAAAGCTGTTGATTATATAATTTATAGGTATTTACCACGTCATGGCAGCTGGCTGTGGCAGTCGGGGGGGGGTCCTTGGAGGCAGTTTATATTGGGTGGAAGGAGTTACGGTGGGGACGGCCTCACCTGGAGTGATTATCACCCTAATGGTTTTGGTTGGGTCTGGCGCGGTGGTAGCAGGCCAGGGAAGGGGTCCCGGGTGGCCTACAATTTTATATGTTGATTGCCTCCCAGAGGGGGTTTTTGGGCATCCGAGCCGGGTGACGGTTGGAGGCCAGGTACAGTTTTGTTTCATGGATTATTATACGCCAGACCCTTATTATTATTATTATTATATTGGATGGGACTCCAAGGGCCTCCTTTCCCGTATAGTTTAATGGATACGGTGTTTAATTTTGTGTATGTTTAATAAAGGCTGCTGTGGCCAAAATATTCCAATTAAGAAGTGGTTCGGAGATTTATTAACAAAAAAGAGGTTGGATTTATTTAATAATGGGTGAGTCGGCCATACCCTGGTCAAGAAGTTCCCAGGAAAGAATCTGGTTGTCTGTGAGATGCCTTGCCAGGCAGCCTATGCTCGGTCTTGTCACCAGGCCCAGTTTTGGAGCCAGAAAGGTCATTCTGCTTGCCTGCCTACGGTCATAAAGGTATAGGTGAGCAGAGACCTCTATGCGGTTAACTCCTCTGCGCCAATGCCTGAACCCTGGTTCCCCCTTCCCGACACCCTGGGGTACCACATAACCACAGTAAGCAATTATTAGCTTTCATCTACAAGATGCCAATCAGAGCCTGAATGGAAGGCCCGGCGTCAAACATATTATTTAATAAACCTTCCCCGTCTACTGTTTTCCCAGTGAGCTCAGCACATAGACTCCAAGATCATATTTAAGAGCATAATAGCACTATTTTTACGACATTATATTATATCACTCCAGGGTCGTGATTGCCAAATGTTATTTTCCACCAGGAACGCAGAACCTTTTTTTTTTCCGGAATGATTGCACCATTAAAGTGGTTAATAGGCCTTTGTTCACGTGGTCTACGCGCCAGGCTGTACGGCTGTAATGGGCTCTCCGAGTTTCTACTCCTCTGACACAAATAATTATGGGGAGTTATTTTCCTTCACTTACTCTGCAGTTCACAAAGCTCTTTACAGAGGCCTCCAGGGATATTTCGCTCTTGACCTCTCCCCTTTCCTCTCCTTTGCTCAGCAGGTAATTAAATTACATTAACACAAGACTGCTCTCATTTAATGGACAGCTAACTGACAGGTAAAGCAGTTGTTACGTTTGCAAACCATCTGGCCACTTTTGCTCGATACAATATCAGTTTTCCTAAAAATCCATCTAGGGAATTGCATTATAAACCCGGCGGGCCGACATGAAGTATTCTCCCACGTAACTTCGTTAGCCTCAGACCTTTAATCAGCAAGTAAACTTCAGCCGTGCATTATTTTATTTACTCTCTACGCCACTGTTTTCTTTTCATTTAAGAGGGTGCCGGGTGAGGAACGGCAGCACTATAGAGTCGTAAGGCATGAAAGTGCGATGGCGGGGTTATTGGATCGAAGGCCGGAGCTCACAAGTGCATTGCTTACTTAAATAACTTTTACTACAACTCCCTACCAGGGGGAGCAAGACAAGAGACAATGGAGGAACAACATACATAATAACATTGCCACTAGAGTTGTCGCTGACCTGCTAATTCCCATGAACCTTGCCATTATACATTAATCACCGGTCTCTATAATGAAGACGTAAAGGATGGAAATGGCACCGGGCCAATGGAATTGGTCATGCAAACAGCACGATTCTTTCCCATTACAATGTTTAAAGGGATACCCTAAAGGGTTAAAATGTTGCCATGGTTATGGACTGTGAAATGCGCCAAAATGATCACGTATGCCAGAACATGGGGACTGAGCATGCTCAGAGGATGTATATTGATGAACTGAAGCTTGCAGAAAAAAAACAGACAATTTCGTGCTGCGCAACAGGAAAGCACAGAGACTGTGAGCAAAAGGTGCTGCTGGAGCTTCAGAACGAGGCGCAATAGCCTGCAGAGGGGCTGTGAGCAGAGGAAGAGCAGTGGGAGCACTGCATTCTCCTGTGGGAAGAGATGCATGGAGAGCGCAATGGGTGCTGCAGAGAGGGACCTGGTGTGTCGGCTGTCTGGAGCCCAAGAGTAAAAAGTGGCCGTACTATTATCCCAACCCAGTGGGGCATCTGCACTGCAATCAGGAGCAAAAAGGACAATACAGTGGAGCTGCACTTCTCACTTAAGGCAGCCTGGGTCAGTGGAAGTGAGAATTCCCACACAACACAACTGTAAGTGAGGCCAGCCTTTATTCTGACATTGGGTGTGCACACCACAAGACTAACTTCACAAAAAGGCCTGTTATGTAGGAGGATACTGTATTAAGGTACTTGGCTTATTTACAGAAATGTCATTGTTTGCAGTTTCAGACTGAGATAGGATACCGGTGTGCAAGGCTGCATAATAGAAACATTACCAGAGTTCATATACCAGATTTCCAATGGAATGGATGGATACGAGTAGAGTGTTAACCCTGCCACAAGCAAATGTGGGGTACATTATGCAACTGTATCTCTTGGCAACGAGACTGATAGTCTTACAGCATCTTTGTTACTATGTTTCCTGATGTTGTTGTTGCATATTGCATCCAAAGTATTATTAAACCGAGGATTTAGTTAACCGTAGCTAGCGTTGACTAAATATATGGAGTTTATTAGCTTACTTGCCCTTGTACCATTATTTATTAGCATTACTTCTGCAGCATTATCTTTTAGTCTACACTGTAATACCACCACCTGCGGTATAAATGTGGGAAGGCAGGCTGCTTAGCAAAGTGAAAATCAGCACTCCTCCCGCGAGTACGTGCCCTGGACCACTAGCTACTGTTCACTTATGCATCCTGGATCGGTCTAGCTCTCCTTACCACTCGAGAGTGGCATCACGGTTCGGGATATGAAGGGAATGACCAGTTCGATTGCTACGGTGGTTTAAGTTTGGTTCCGTAAAACACACAGTTGTAATTTGGGTTCTAAACTGAGCCCACTATATGACCATCTGACAACTGGTCAGAACGGTGCTGTCCGCTTGATGTCTAGCTAGAAGTAGTAGGCCCCACATCCACAGGTTTGGTAGACTGTGAGGCACAATGGTGATTTCCACTCTTCTGTGTAACAGGGACTCCAACAACCCAAGTCCTGGGTCAGGCCAGATCAGGTCTATGGGGGGGCTCAGGAGCAGGGACCACCAAGGGGAGAACACCATTGCATGTGGGTGAAAGGCTCATATAAAGGCTCATAGCTCATGCCAACAACCAGGAACATTTAACTCCTTAAACGATAGTCCTTAGCAGTTTCACCTTACCCCTACACCAGAGAGTCGGTGGAACTGGGATGCCTAAGAGCTGGAAAGAGAAGAAGGATTCTTTTGTACAAAGTCCTGTTGCCCGGTGTTCATTGGCTGCAGAGGAGACACTTTTCTTATTCCCTTGCTTTTTTTTCGGCCTGAAGGACCTTCTTCTACAGATGCGTCATCATGCTGCTCCTGGGAGATACTCCCTAACACCACATCCATGCCTAACGTTCCCCCTCCACTCAGTTTTTTGCATAAACCTTACTGTCTCCTCCATCCTCGCCCCTCATTAAAGTCACAGTAACAAACTTTCCAATGCTTAACTGCATGAGAATACCTTAAACTGGAGGACCCCCCTACACCTTCACCCAAAAAAGTCTTTCAAAGTCTCCGACAGCAGGATGGCAGCCATTCATCCATAAGAAGCATGCTTAAATTTGGGTAGGAACGCTGCCATGACCAGTATTATCCAGTGCTGCTTACAACGGCATAACATTCGGCCAGCCAATCACTTGCTTATGTCTCCCCCATGGGAGCTCGAGTCGTCTAAGGGGCCGGGAAAATCCTTAAGAAACCTGAAACCAATCCGCAGCATAAATTGACGTTCTGCAATGTAAGGTCTATGGAACCAATTTACCCTGCAGACGTCTTTCCTCTGTAAGTGGATAAGATTTCTTGAGATCTCTTCTACTTGATCTGTAATCCGCAGCAGTAAATAGTTCACTTCTGCGATAAAACGGGTCAGTTCAGATGGGAGCAAGGGCGTAACTATAGAGGATGCAGGGGATGCGGTTGCCTTAGGGGGCCCTAAGGCCTCTCTTCTCCATTTAGGGAGCCGAGTACTATGAATTAAACATTATAGTTGGGGGCCCTGGTACAGGTTTTGCATTGGGGCCCGGAAGCTTCAAGTTACGCTTTTAGATGGGAGATTCCCTACGATGATGTAGCAAGAAACGGAACCCCCTTACACAGACGTGAGCAGAGCCGACGGACACTTTTGTAGCCAGCGTTACAGACTGACAGGGATGGAAACCACGTATCCATCTCATATGTTGCCCCCTGAGGTTCCTTCCCAGTTCTGACCTTGTTTCGCTCAGTACAAAGTTTTCTGCATAGCGGCAGGATAATGGAGCCAAAGTCTCAGACTTTTAGGGCGGCTTCACACAAGCGTATGCGCAAAAACACACCTCAGCGCAGCATATGTGCACATGAATGAGGTTGATTTGAGCGCGTGCCTGCGCATATTACTGTACTTTTTGGGCACCCAACGCTTCTTCCCAACACCCTTTCCGTGGATGAGGTCCAGATTATCTTCTTTGCCCTGTGCTTTTGCGCAGTGTTTCACACATCCACTTTCGTATTTCCGCACCTCCTATAGACTTCTATGGGGGTCTTTGTTGGGCAATATCCAGAAAGCTAGAGCAGTTCCTATTTTTTTCTACGTGCTCGAAATGCGCACAAGCCACGCTCATGGCAGCGAATCCATTGACATCAATGGGTTCTATTCTCCATGTTTTACATGCGTATATTTTTATGTGCGCAAAAATATGCGCAATTGCGATGATGTGAAGAAGCCCGTATACCTAGTTTTATTGACTCTGGATTCTAGATTCAGAATCTAGAATGTTAGAAATACTTTGATAATGGCGATTCCAGCAGAGAGATGGCGCTTTGGAAGCTGCAGGGTATTATCAGGATGGAGGTTTTTCCCACGCAACAGAACAATGGCGGCAGTGTACGAGGCCCGCGCCTGACTTTCTTATTTCATGATTATTTTTTTCTATTTTCCCTTTCATTTTCTGCACAAGTCTGCCAAAGTAGACATGGCCTGACTGTAATATGGGGCTTCAGTATCTATATGCCAGAAGGAGCCGCGCGGCAGAACAAATATACAGAGAAGATGATCCTTTGCTTGTCTTAGAGAGCTCAAAGAAAACCGCAGCGAGTCTCCTGCAAGGAGTATATGAGATCTATGATGTGTGTGGGGCAAGAATATTATATAACGCACCAGGAAAGAGTCTGCCGGCTGCACAGCGTCAGGCATGATTGTGCCGTATGCAGGTAGACCTGTGCACTGCCACATGGAGACCGTCCTGACACTGCGCCCTCTGTCACCCCTAGAAGCAACATTTCTAAAACAGAAGACCTCAATAATGTGACATCTGATGGAGCGTGCCACGTTTTTCTGTAGGGTTTCATATGAGTATGGCAAAAACAAATTACCATATGCCCATGTGGGCAAGATGGAACAATGCCTCTACAGCGCCACCTATTGGAGGGCAGCATTCCTACAAGTCAATGTCAGACCTTTGAAAGGGAACCTGTCATCAAGTTTTTACAATCCAATCCACTATAAACCTTTATCAACTATGCAAATGAGATTTCCTTATTTGGTTCTGTAATCCGGCCCCACTACCTTTACAATCTGCTCTTCAAGTTTTCCTACGCCGTATTCTTAGGAGCTGAAGAGAGTCAGGTTGTTCCCTTGTAGAGGCCCGGAGTTAATGGTGCCCCTCCATAATGTATGAATGCATTTGTCTCGTGCCTATGTGTTGTCAGCGTCTGAATATGATGTGTATTGCATGACTGCAGCACTGAATGGGTTAACTGTCTGGTATGTGAGATGTCTGGAAAATGTATCATGTTGTATGTCACGTGATTGTGCTTCATATATGTGGATGCAACGGGTGGCTTGAGTCTTTTGTTCTGGACTTGCAAGGGAGAGGAGTGTTTGCGGAGCTGCAAGTAATCCACACAGACACCTTCAGTTCTGTGTGGGCCGGAATGGAAGAGGCTGAAAGGTATCCCCAGCCTTCCCTGGGTCCGCTTTGCCCAGGAGATGCTAGTGGTATCCCGAACCACTTAGGAGAAGAGTGAGAGTGAAACCGCCATGCAGCGTGGAGTGTATGCCAAATGTGAGTACCGGCCGGTAGAGAGCTGGCGCGAGTAAAAAAATGTTTGTACCGGGACTAGAGCCCTGCAGATAACTAGGACTGTGTATTCCTCTGTGAGCCTGGGATTACCTCCCTGTCGCACCACTTCGTGATTTATGCACCGTTTTCCTGCTGGTGTGAGTTAAAAACTTGTAACTGGACTGTAAATAGTTTTCTACCAGTAAAAGAGCTCTGCCGACCGTTCCCGGATTTGCTATTTAAACTGGCCCTGAGAGTGTGGACCAGTTATTTCACTATCCGGATTCACCACAGAGGAAGGAACGGTGGCGTCACCCGTGACAACAGATCGCCAAGGTAAACCACGTATTGGGTTACCCATTTGAAAGGTCTACCTTTAGTTACTTGGACGGGTCCCGTGTTACCCTCAGGGTGGGAGATGGTAGAGCCCCATGACAAGGCCCTAACTCTACCCCACTGTCTCCTAGGCTGAGAGCCTGCTCCTTGGACACTGCACCCTCAGCACTGCATCAGGCTCACCCCTGTTCTTGATTGGCATGCATACTGCTTTTGTCCCCGGAATGCCGCGCAGGCGCTGTACAAACCCTTCCCATGCAACCTCAGTTCCCTTTTACGAGCTGTAACTGCAGCGGTGCACTGCGCATCCACCCTAAGAATCATTACTCCCACTGTGTCCAAAGTCAGATGACTCTTGCCATGCACTGCGGGGCCCTTCACTCCAAAGGTCCAGCTAGGTCTCCATTAGGCAGCACTTGTCAGTCACCCAGATCGTCAGGACTTGCTGATGGTCTCTCTCATGGTCTCTTCCGCAGTCTCCACCACTTTAGGTCAGGCCTTTCTGCTGACACCCCTGGTGGTGATGCCACTGACTCTCTCATCTTTTGCTGCTGCTGGGCTGCATCTCACTGAACCTTATAAGGTCCCTGCTGCCCCCACAATCTTCCAGCAGCTTTTCGAGGGGGTGGGCTTAGCGGCCTAACATCATGGAGTTCCAGGGCTTCCTCCAGGTATTTCACAGTGCCTCTGTTAATTCTTTGCACTGGCAGGAGAGAGGGGAATCTAACAGGTGCCCTGAGTTCTTCTGACAGCTCCTCCATTTGCCTGGCTGGATCTCGGGCCGGACTTAGCATGGCCATTGGCTGAACATCACAGTGGCTGTATGCTGCTACACAGTGTAATGAGAGGTGCAGCAGCACTACCCCCTTACACAGCTTCACACCGGCTGGCAATCAGGCAACCAAGCATTCCTGCAAACAGTCATGCTCAATTGTCGGCCCATGTAAAATAGTCTTTAGTCCTGTTTACATACAGAACATGGCTGGGTTACCCCAGGAAACAATAGTAGGGGATTCCAGGAGATATTGTGGCCTCACTACTTCATTTCAGCGCTGTTTGGTGGAATGAGATCACCATCAGGTCGGCTCGGATACTTATTTAATCTTATTAGGGAATCAAAGCTAAATCTGAGAACTCCTTATTTGAAGCCCTCTGCTGTAGTCTCCTTATCTATCGGGCATTTGTCTTCTCTTGGAGGCGCCCGCCCTACTTGCTTACGCCTGCTTCTTGTCTCAGTCACCAGCATGGATCTGCGGATCTACTACTATTTCTCCTTCTATTCACCAAGGCCTCCTCATGGTAATCTGGCATCTGTGTGCAGTGTCTCTGTGCTCTCTGTAATTCTTGTGGCAGCTTCTAAGAGTCCAAGAAGTCTACATTCGAGATGACTTGTCATCTGAGTCCATTACATCGTGGACATATGTTTACATCACAAAACCGCACTAACATATGGCAGCTCAGCGGAGACCCCGTTGAACTGAGAAAGTATGAATTCTGAGCTATCATCTTACCCCGTGCTGGTGGTCCTTGCCGTGTGCAGCAGGAACATCCATATGGGGGCCGACGAGGGGCGTCCGTGCGCCGTTGTGTGTATTCTGGGTCATGATTGATGGATAACTGGAGTCGTGTTAATGTAACGACAACTATTCATGTTGGTTTAGACAGAGTGATTAAACACAGAAGGGTTGTTACACAGCAGCCGTGGACCCTGTGTCACTGGCTGATTTGACTCAGAGTCTTTTTACACAGGACGATCTGTTGGGGGCAGATGTCCGATAAGTCATCCCACCGATAATCATTCTGGAGCTTTTACACAGAAACAAGCATCACTAGTGAATAGCGGTGGAGCGGTTCAAGGAACATTCCAGCCGTCCATCTCCATTTACAGTAAACAGTGTGCCTACCCCTCATACAGTTATGTAGAAACTGAACAACGCTATACACGTTGTAGCAAATCATGATGGATGGATGCAATGACTTCTAGGATGCCGCAGATCATGGTGGGCGGTATGGGGGACATGTGAACTCTAATCACAAGGCGTAAGGTCCGGGGAACGTGAAGTTAACTATTGTCACATCATCTGTTTGGTGGTTGCCTACTGAGCTGACGCCGGACTTCATTGTGAAAGTGTGGGCGGTGGGGGCCGTCCTGTTGGAAGAAAAAACCTGGGATTTCCTTTTCCGGCTGCGGCAGTAGCCACATCTGTAGCATCCAGGTATGAAATCCCCAGGATTGTTTCATCGTGGAGAAAGAAGAAGCTTTACACTTACCTGCAGATAATAGCGCAGAACATGTTCACCACCAGGGAGTCACCTGTACGCTCCATGTAGATCGATGGGTCCCCACATTCTGACGTTACGTTTGTTGCTCGAAAGCTGGAAGGTGGCTTCATGACTAAGCACTAAATATTCCATGAAACCATCACTTTGTATCAGAGTTTGCATCCTCTCACAGGATGAACGTCGCCTCGTTTGTCATCCGGTTTCAGGGCCGGTAACAATTACAATTGATGGCAGGATGTCCAGTTCTCCGCTTGCTCTGACTGTGGATTTCGGAGGACTTCGTGTGAAACTTGCATGGATGCGCTCCACTGTTTTCATGCTTACTGGTAGATGACTGGATGATTTTCGCTGGAACCTTTTTTTCTTAAAATCAAAGTCCCACTTACAAATTGCGCGGCCGCTGGGCGGAGCTTCACCAAACTTTAGTAGGCATGAGAATCAAGGGCACAAAACGCTCTTCTGTCTTCATTAGTAGCCATCTTGTATCATATCCCCCTAGCGACAACGACCGCAGAATAAAACTTTTTAGGCCTCATTTAGCAAAACTGTAACAGTAAGATGATCTTGTAGCAACCAATCACAGCGCAGCATTCATATTACCTCAGCAGCTTGAGAAATGAGTGCTGTGCTGCAATTGGCCGCTCTGGACAACAAGAGTGTCTTATTGTTACACAGTTTTGCAGAATTAACCTTTTACATTTCTGTTTCCAATTATATCAAATGTATGTCTCTGAGGGTCATTAAGGGGGAGTTATGGGGGCTTCATATCAGGAAGATCATTTATAATGATGCTGTGTATATAAAGGTTATTTTTCAAAAAGGGTGTTTTATTGCAAAAAAAAAGTTAAAAAACCTAAAAAGAAATATAATTTTGACATTGTCGTAATCGCACCCACCTGCAGAAAAAAAGTTATCTTGTCATTTATACCAAGTGAACATCGTAAAATAAAATGATGGCAGATTTTAGGTGTTTTTTCACCATTTCCCCCCAAAATTATTAAAGTTACACCATGCGTATGTAGCTCTAATTTGGTACCAATAAAAACTACATGTCGCCTTGCAATGAACAAGCCCTCATGTAGCTATGTTAACAAACAAAAAAAATTAAGAGTTATGGTTTTTGAAAAGTAGAGATAAAAATCCCCAAAAATGATTGCATCTTTGGGACTGAAAGAGGCGGCGTCACTAAGGGGTTAAAGGAGTTGCATTAGATCAGAAAAACATGTTTACTTTCTCCTCCAAACAGTACTAATCTAGTTAGTAAATAGGGTTGAGCTGCAATACCAGGCGTGGCCAGGAGGGGCACTGTTTCCTTTTTATAAACCCCTCTAAGCACAGAATTGTGGGCTGATTTAGATTAACGATGCAGAATTTTCTATAGTTGATCCTAATAGCTTGAACTTTGAGTCATCGGGCTGCATAATCCAGGCTAATGAAAAATTGAAGTCATTTATTGACCTTTTTACCCCCAACAGTCAGGATGGAGTATCGGAGGATCAGTTTATATTCCGCATAGCGCCAGTAGCTCCAGCACTACTGGAATATTTATTCTGTCTCAACTTCTTTGTTAAATAAACTTTTCTAACACATTTTTTGCTTATTTTCATCTGGATTGCTTACATACGATGAGACTCCAAGATATCGCTGCGAAAATAAACCCTTCCTTATAAAATATAGAAATTCAACAACTATTCCACAAGTTAGAAAAACAGACCGGTATTATCACATAGTGTAATAATTAGGACTCAAAATAGGATTGTGGCAGCAATTCAGAAGTCCAGACATCAACTTATGGGCCACGGATGATGTAAAAATGGTTGGGATACGACTGGTACTCACCTGATCCACCGTGAATTAGCCGCGCCGGCGGATGGACTCTTGCAGGAGGTCCTCCAGTAGCTTCTTGTGCGGCACATCGGATCTATATTAATGCGGGCCACGTATGATATGTGACAAGTAGTTCTGCCCATCGTATTGGTCGCTCTCAGGTGCAGTCGTACCAGTCTGTCCTCCATATCCGCAGCAGCTGACAGACAGATATGGAGGGTAGATTTTATTCTGCAGTGACGCCGGTATATATTTCCGCCCCATAGGAGGCTCGCTTCTAGAACTTGCAGAAATTTTAACTAGCATTCCAGGTTAACAAAATGTCTCACCTCTCGGAACAGCAAGGCGCCTCCATCTTTCTGGTTACTGTCCTTCTTCACACTACTGCTGCATACTTTATTTCCAGAGGTTCGCTGCACACTAACATCACGGCCTCAATTCACTGTAGGCAAGGGATTCTTTCATCCTCACAGGGAGTCCCATCATCACTGAACACTGTGACAATGTTGTCACAGTGTTCAGTGATGAGGGGACCTTCATGGAGAAGTTGCACATATGAAACTTGGCCCATTCACACGTTTTCCGCTCATAGGCACGTAAAAAAAAAACACACTCGTCTGACCGAGCCCTGAATGTAGCGCCTGCCCTCTTGTTACCGTCGCAGTCCTGGGTATAAGCAGATAGGAGAGCTCCCTGTATTGTCCCCTCATGTATACATACTTTATTTGATTGCCCCCTGGCCGTCTTTTTTCCAGTGTAAATAATCCCAGTTTTGATGCCTCTCTGGGTATTCCAGTCCCATCCTCCTGTCAGAGAAATTCTAAGTACAGCACCAATCAGGCCCACCCCACTTGCCCCGCTGCCGGTGGTAAAGAAGAAAACACCACACGGAGGTCTGGTATCGTTCCTCACACGGGGACATGACTGCGCTGCCCCTTTATTACAGATTACATGAGATCTTATACCCTTTGGTCTCATCACTAGAAATGGGTGATGGGCTCATTGGCTAAAATTCACAGCATAACCATATATGGGAAGTCCGGATTTCCGGCCTGAGACAGTGAAAGTTCAGATGCATAGTTGAACATCTTGATATGGCGCTTCTGGGAAAACGGCCAAGTACACGCGGCCTTCGTGTCTGGTTATTCCTTGTGTTCAAGATACATTTTGTCTTCGCCTTGCAAGGCCTTCGGAATATCTGATGTAAGGCGACATATAAGTTTTTCTCATTTTAACTTTGAATATAACTTGCATACAGGTATAAAAGCATAAAGAACATATGGCAATATATACATATACCCTCACACTCCCACGCATTAGTTTAGTTGCCCATCTTTGAACCCCCTCAAGCACTACCACATCCTTCCTGAGCAGCAGAGTCCAGAACTGTACACAGTATTCCATGTGGGGCCTGACAAGTGCCTTATATAGTGAGAGGATAATGTTCTCATCCTTCGCCCCTATACCTCTTTTAATGCACCCCAAGACTTTATTAGCTTTTGCAGCAGCTGACTGGCATTGGTTACTCTAGTTAAGTCTACAATCCACTAGTACTCCCAGGTCTTTTTCCATATCACTTTTCCCTAGCAGTACCCCATTTAGTGTATATTGGTGACACCCGTTTCTACTGCCCATATGCAGAACCTTACATTTATTAATAGTTTACAAAGGCCAGGAATCGTTGGATTCCCCAAAAACCGGAGGGACGAGGCCAATTTAACATTGCAGAGACTTTTTCAGCCTCCATCTAGAAACCCTGTCTGGAGACAATATACCCCAAAAAGGGGAGCGACTCGCATTCAAAGACACATTTCTCCAATTTAACAAACAGACGATTCTCCCTTAATATTGAATCGCACAGGCTAATGTTTTGGAGCCACAATGAAACTCTGCCCCCGAATCTGCAATGAGTGTTCATGGTCTAGGGTGAGTAGGGCGGTTGTGTGAGAGAGAGAGTGAGTGAAGTGCAGCTCAGTGACTGACTGGGCTCTATACTACTGCCTGCGTCAGATAGGACTACTGAGAGAGGGATCTGCTGCAGAAGCTCTTATTGCAGAGTCCCAAAGCTGACAAAGGAGGGGTCGCATCTGAGACAGCTAGGGAGGACCTCTCATTTAACAGTTACCCAGATAGGAGACCATCGAGGGACTTTGGGGACCTCATCACCCCAACATCGGGAAAGAGGATGCCAGAGGTAGTGAGGACGGACCTCTATGAAATCTGAGAGCGCACACACGAACAACTGGTGTTAGATAAGAAGCAGGCCTGCTAGTCCGGGTCATACTGTGCTATTCAATTTGACGCCTAAAGTTCTATTAGCTTGTGCATGTAGTAATGTACCTTCACAGACCTAGAGAGAAGCCAGATAAATGCATTTACACCCAAATAACTTTGGCCCTAAGGTGACGTCACACAGGTATATTTGCGCACGTATTCATGCACATTAATTTCAATGATCTCCTTCCCATAGATGTATTTTTCCTGTGCATTTGAGCACCAAAAGTCCACATAGAATTCAATGTAGATATGCAAATGCATGTGCAATACACTAGGAGATGTGTGAAACTGCGCAATTGCGCAGGAAAAAGAAAGCATCCTAAACTCAGACTAATTAGTCATTTCAATGGCAGGGAGCATGGGTGCGCACGGAATTGTGCAAGACTTGCGTATACAAAAAAACAACATCTGTTCGGCAAAAGCGTGGTGCAGAAATATGCATACACTTGTGTGAAGCCGGCCTTACTCTTATCAATGTAGTTAATGTATGCAGATATCACATTATTAGAGATGAGCGAACCTACTCGGCCACACCCCTTTTTCGCCCAAGCGCCGCGATTTTCGAGTACTTCCGTACTCGGGCGAAAAGATTCGGGGGGCGCCGTGGGTGAGTGGGGGGTTGCAGCGGGGATTGGGGGTGAGAGGGAGAGAGACAGGGTTCCCCCCTGTTCCCCGCTGCTCCCCCCGCCCCCCGGCGCCCCCCCGAATCTTTTCACCCGAGTACGGAAGTACTCGAAAATCGCGGTGCTCGATCGAGTAATTACTCGAAACGACTATATTCGCTCATCACATGCGTCGGTGCTGAACTCTTGTAATGATTTGTTACTTTTGTTCTCCGATAAGATGTAACTTAAGGCCCTTTTACACGGAATGATTATCCTTCAGAAATTGCTTAAATGATCGAACAATAAACGATATTTTGTTCACATATCGTTCATTTTGTGCAAGCATGAAAATCATTCTTGGCTCGTTCGCTAACCATTCAGTTTAAATACTGATCATTCAGTCATTCTCATTCACTTATAAGGCCCCTTCACACGGGCGAGAAAATCGTGGGAGATCTCTGAGTTGCGAGTCGCACCAATCTCGTACAAATATAAAACCCAGTCTTTTGAATGGGTTCATTCACATTTGCAATGTTTTCCTGCATGGCACCGTGTTCCGATGCTATGCAGGAAGCACAGCGCAGCATGTCCTTTCTTTCTGCAGTATCCCCCATTGTTTAATGGCAGCAGGACCGGCCCCATTGAAAAGAGTGGTAGAACGTGGCGAATTTGCAAAAAAAAAACTTTTTGTCCCTGGATAACCCCTTTATGTACAGAGGATAACCTAGTAGGACAACTCCTTTACTGATAAGTGACTCCCAGCCTTTTGGAGTCGTCTGTGAATGCTGGGAGTCACTTCCAAATATTTACACTTGGACTAAGTGACTTTAATAGGTTACAGAGCAACATCAGTGTCAACATTTGGCGAAGTCTTATCAGCCCTTCAACATGTTTCTAAGTATAAAGTTCACATGGATCGTCTGCTGCTTCTCTGCCCCTGGAGTCATGGCATTATGGGCTCATGCAGGTGCATTGCGTAATATGGCACAAGTAGCAGTTTATGAGGCAATACTGCCCCCCGTATACCTGCAGCTTCTTACTGGGGTGTTTTTGGTCGTATAGCATACAATAGAAGAACATGGTGGCATGCTCTGCAGAAGCAATGTCTCCATCTCCATATGGCATAAGTGTCGGGAACGTTCCTGCCATATATACCAAACCTATCTATAGTGCCCTGCAGACCCAATGGATGACCAGAAAGGGTACTTTTTGAATCTGTCGGACCAGCATGTGTCTGCATAGCTTTTTTTTACTATTTAGCAGGGTGTAATTTGCTGCATGATATGTAAAATGTATAGCTTGCGTTAAAAATAGTGGGCGATATCTGCCACGGTGTGCCTATACAGAGGGGTATGTCAGGGATATATCTCAGGAGTAGTTTCCAATCTACACTGCAAATGCAGCATGAACACCCGAGGGCCGCTGCATTACAAGATTATCATAACCTTTTTAGAACTATTTTGTACTTTTCTCCTTTTATGTGCCGGGGGATTGTGAGGTTCCCGTAATCCTTGCAGCTCCCCCATGATAAAGTTGATGCTTCCAGCATAGGAACCAGCAGACTGTTACCCTTCTTCTCTTTTAGAACCACAGATGAGGCAACTGGTAACTCTATTAGGATCCAGTTGTCCACACCAGGTGAGTCCTAACTTTTTATATCTGAGGCACTTCTCCACACTTGTATATACCTTTTGATACATTGCAAAATCTATCACAGATGATGAGTTTGTCTGGCTGGCCCTCCTTTTAGTAACAATAATATCACTTCTGGACCCTGGTTTATTAACAATAATGCCCCTCTTTGCACAGTTGAATTCCATATGGCACAATTTAACCTTCAATGCTCTCTCTCTCTGAATCTGGGGTCACTCAGTAGAATTCCCACAGTCCTAGTTATCTGTTGGGCTTACTGGAAGATTATAACGCAGTTAAAGAAGTTGACTTTAAGATGTGTCTCTTTACTTTCCCTGGCTTTGACTTCACCGGGTTTGTGTAACTCACTGTTTTAGTGGAATGGGTCCCAAACTTTCTCCTCCACACTGCTGTGGATGAAGAAGCTGGTGAATCCTGGCTTCCTCATTTAAGGACACGATATCTCTGCTTTCACTGCAGAACTCCTCCTACACGTCCTTCTCCTCCTGCACATCGTCCTCATCCTGCACATTGTCCTCATCCTGCATGTTCTCCTCCTCCGACTGCCTCCTCACGACTCTCCCCTCCAACTGCCTTCTCTTGCTGTCTATCTGATGCACTTTCTGTCTACACCTACCTCCTAACATCCTGCCTCACCCTGATATTTTCCCGCTCTGGACTATCACACCATTCCCCTCCACCAATCAGTGAAAGCATGACAAGCAGCCAGCTGCTGCCAAGCGGTTTAGCTGAAGCTTAGAGAAGAAAGGGGGGAAACTGGGTTTTCCCGATGTACAGCACCTTCTATGTCTTCTAGGAGCCCATAGCTAGTTGTTATAGGACAAATGATTGTGTGGCTATCCTGGAGGACCTTCCGGGCCACTACATCGGGATCGCTGGGGGTCTCAGTGGTGAGATCCCCACCCATCAGACTTTCACCACCTATTTTGTGTATAGGTGATAAAAGTCAATCTTGGTACAACAATCCTTAATACAGAACTTGCTCAAAATATTTGCCATTCACTGACAGCAAACAGAGATCCTGAAAATGTAAAGGAAATGGAAACACCAAGTATTGTACATACACAGGCAGGTTGATTGGTGCTTTTCTCTTGGCAGTTCGATTGAAAGGCCTGATGAATGATTGTACGTACAGTCGTTGGCTTCCATTATTGTGTGCAGCACATTTCCTGTTTACGTGGGCAGCCATGTTGCCGAAAATGATCATTTTACATTCGCCTCGTCAGCTGATCGCTGGGTTGACGATCTGGAACTACTTTCCATTTATCCGATCATTCGCCTTTGTCAATGGGCCTTTAAGGGGGTGTCGGTGGCGTGTCCTTTAGCGCTGCTCAGTGGCAGTGCTGCTCTCTGCTGCGGTCCGGTTGTTTATTTACATGCTGCAGTCCCGCCCACTGCATGGGATGTCACAGGTGCTGCAGCCAATAACAGAGCTCAGCGATGGAGTGGTGACCTGTCATTGGCTGCGACGTCAGAGGGGAGACCTGGAGCCGCGGGGGAGAGGGTTCTACTTCAAAAATACAACTCGGATGACCCCTTTACCAATTCATTATAGGATGAGCAGAAGGGGTGCGGCGCAGACAGAAGAGGCGGCTCTTTCCAGAAGCAGCTCGGCTTTTGTCCGTAAGTGACGTCTATTATTCCCCCCGGATCCTGAACACAACAGACGCTTCCTATCGCTGAAGTATTGGGACATTTTCTTGAATATTTCACAGGAATCAGAGAACTTCACACCTCCGACAGGAAGCCGCATTGTGCTGTGTTCGCCATTCACGCTCGGCTGCCGCCTTGGCCGGCTCCGCGTCAGGACAAAAGTCGTTTTCTCAGAACTTTTGCTCCACTGGAAAGTGTGTGAGACTTAGTGTCCCCATCGTTTTATAGACATGGCCGCGTGACAACATTCAGGAGAGCTTCAGTCCTCACAGCAGAGGCGGCCGAAGACGGCAGAGCAAAGAGATGCGAGGGGCGTCGGGGGACCCACAGGCCAGAAAGACCCTCCAGGGAAGCGCTGCGCCATTCTCTGCAGCCCAGAAGTATCATGTAACATTACTGACCGTCATGTCAGATCCAGCTGCGGAGAGACAGATGGACATCAATGGAGGGAAGGGGGAAAGCATTCACACAGGCGAGCGCGGTATTGGAAAATCGCGCAGTTCCTTGTAAGTGCGTCGCGATTTTTTTCACTATTCAGAAGCAATGGGTGAAATTTCTGCGGACTCGGGGAAAAAATAGAACATGCTGCGATTTTTGTATCTCACGGCGTCACTGCAAGAGAAAAACCGCAGGTGTGAATAGACGCAGTGAAAACAGGGGGACGTTCTTCAGTGCGAGTTTTGTGCGTCATGCAATGCATAAAATTTACGTGAGAGACTCGCTCGTGTGAACGCGCCCTAAAGCTGTAGATCGCCTCACGTATCAAAATTGGCTGACCTGTCTTGTTGCGTGTTGCAACCGCACTACAGCTTTTATTGGTTAATGATTGGTTGCTATGGAAACAAGACATTTTATGTCCGGCAGTTTTGATAAGTGAGGCGCATTATCATTAGTTTCCATTTTTCTATGAGGCCCTCCGCAGCGGCACATGGCCGCCCGTGAAAGGCACTTCTGTCCAAAAAATCAGATGAAAACGTAGCATTTCACAGATCCACAGGCTGCAATGGGTTAAATATAGTCAAACTATCCTCCATTATGGGAGCAGGAAAATGGCGTCGTCAGGATTAACAGATCCGTCTCCTATTGAAACCAAACGGGGTCTGTTCAGCTCCTGCTTCTGTCCAGCAGGTTTCCGTATGAAACAGTCCTGCGTGCACAACCTTTTCATCCAGCATTTTATGGGGGGTCCGCGCCGGAGTCTCTGAATGGACCCCCCAATATAGATGTCAACAGAGCCTAAAATATGCCAAGTGAAGTTAAATGAAAAAAAACCCACAATTCCACCATCTTTGTGGGGTCGTGTTTCTACGGCGTACAAATGACAGGTAACCTTATTCTGTGGATCGCTGCGATTACGACAAATCCAAAAAATTTTTTCCCCAAAGATTTAAAAAAATCTTTGGACAAAAATACAATTATTTTCTGCCGCCATCTTCCGACCGCCAAAACCTTTTTATTTTCCATCAACATAGTTGTGTGCGGGCTCATTTTTTGGGGGGGCGTCATGTACTTTCTATTGATACCATTGTGGAGTTCAAATAACTTTTTCATCATTTTTTATTACATTTTTTCTTGATTTCGGAGGGGGGGGTGACCAAAAAAGTTCAATTCTGACTTTGCGTATTTTTTTGTGATAACGCTCACCGTTTGGGGTAAATAATGTCATCAGAATAGGTCATCAGTGAAGAAGGGCAGAAAACGCCTTTAATGCATTTGGCGCTGCTAGTTGGGTTTACTTAGGCTGCTGTGTGAAATGCTGGTTTGAGTCAATATGTCTGTCGTACAGAACATGGACAGCAAATTGACAGCAGCGTCCACCGAGTGCTTCTTCGCTTCTCCTGCCATGTAGCGGCACCAAGTGCTTCTTTGCTTCTTCTGCCAGGTAGCGGCACCGAGTGCTTCTTCGCTTCTCCTGCCATGTAGCGGCCACCGAGTGCTTCTTCGCTTCTCCTGCCAGGTAGCAGCACCGAGTGCTTCTTCGCTTCTTCTGCCAGGTAGCGGCCACCAAGTGCTTCTTCACTTCGCCTGCCAGGTAGCGGCCACCGAGTGCTTCTTCACTTCTCCTGCCAGGTAGCGGCCACCGAGTGCTTCTTCACTTCTCCTGCCAGGTAGCGGCCACCGAGTGCTTCTTCGCTTCTTCTGCCAGCTAGCGGCACCGAGTGCTTCTTCACTTCTCCTGCCACATAGCGACCACCGAGTGCTTCTTCGCTTCTCCTGCCACATAGCGACCACCGAGTGCTTCTTCGCTTCTTCTGCCAGGTAGCGGCACCGAGTGCTTCTTCACTTCTCCTGCCACATAGCGACCACTGAGTGCTTCTTCGCTTCTCCTGCCAGGTAACGGCCACCGAGTGCTTCTTTGCTTCTTCTGCCAGGTAGCGGCACCGAGTGCTTCTTCGCTTCTTCTGCCAGGTAGCGGCACTGAGTGCTTCTTCGCTTCTCCTGCCAGGTAGCGGCCACCGAGTGCTTCTTCGCTTCTCCTGCCATGTAGCGGCACCAAGTGCTTCTTTGCTTCTTCTGCCAGGTAGCGGCACCGAGTGCTTCTTCGCTTCTCCTGCCAGGTAGCGGCCACCGAGTGCTTCTTCGCTTCTCCTGCCAGGTAGCAGCACCGAGTGCTTCTTCGCTTCTCCTGCCAGGTAGGGAGGTGCTTGCAGTCAGATCCCGTTGAATTTTTTTCAACGTTATTAAATGTGCTGGAATTTTATAATGTACTCAGAAATTTGTAACGGCCACCAGACATCTTAGTTGTCCGAATCCGCTGATAATGGCAGAGCCGGGCAGCTCTCTAATGGATGTGGGGCTGCTCAGCTTATCAATGCCAGTCTTACGTCCCTAAACACACCAACATTCATTTGTTGGCTGAAGGATCACTTGGCCAACCTTTGTTGAAGATATACGGCGGCCGTAAGTCTCATAGAACGCCTTAAAATGACCCTCTATGCCAAAACAAATGGAACTGCAGCTTTTTTCATGAGGGAAAGAGTAATTCTTAACTGACCCCCCAGCAGCACAGGTTCCAAGCAGCTCACAGCAACCACTGCTTGACAGAGCCGCCTATGTAAAGACCCCTCGGCTGCCAGCAGCCATGGCCTTAGTTATGGGGGATCTGTGCAGCCGAACAAGGCGCCAACTACCAGCTTGTAGAGGGGGCACCAGAGAGAAGTAGGTTGGAGACAATCATCCCCTATAGGTACAGCTGACTAGATGGTCTTTTCCTCTGTGTGGCAGCATATTGTGGAGCTACATGAATAATTCTTCTCCTATAGCTTTATTTATATTATGAACGTGGCTCTGGTACTGTATCTATGCTACGAGCTTGGTTCTGGTACTGTATTTATGTAGTGAGCTTAGTTATGGTCCAGTGTTTATTCACTGAGTTGTTGTGGTGTGGATATGCTGCTACTGGTATGTCGCTGGTCTCTACACAATCATAATACAAGCAGACTGCCTTTCACGGGCATAGCCATATCCCGCGGCAGAGCTCCGCTGCGGGACCACCACCCGGGAGCAGGAGACAGCTGACGGTTCTCCGCACTGAGCCTATCTGAGACTGCTGCGATTTGCTGCCCGCGAGCGGAGAATCACTATGATTCTGTGCACATGGACAGGGGGGCTGCGCTTTTCATAGCAATGCTATGGAAAGCATTCACTGCGTCCCCCATGGCCGGATTATCGCTGTGGGGAATGCAATGAAAATTCACCCGCGGACAGGCAGCCTAATACATATTGCTCTTTTCGTATGATGGGCTGGGATTCCGCACAGGCTGCCATCTAGTTTAAGGCTGGCACTGCCAGCAACGACTGGGTCTGTTTTATTTAAAAGCCAGGGTTGACCCCCAACCCTCAGGGAAAGGCTGCATTTTCATTCTTTCTGGAGGGCCACTTTAAAGTAGCGGTCGCCACGGTGTTCAGTGGGATCTGCTGGTCACAGATGAGCCACCAACCAGCTAATCCCGACTGCAATGAAAGGCCGAGTAGTAGTTTAAGTAGTTTGTGTTCATCATGAAATAACAATTCTGGTTTACATTTTCTTGGAGTTTTGCACTTAAGTGTTCCTCGGTTATTCTGCCTGGAAATGTATGACTAAATCGACAATTGGGCACTGTCATTCCCTTTGTCAATGAGGTGTATCCCTACAAGCTCTGGACACTTTCCGATCAGCATTGACTCTGATCAATCGTGCAGCAGGGTCCAAGAACAACAGGGGGGGGGGGGGGGATATTTGTTTCACGACTCTTTTCACGTTTTTTTTTCTTTTCTCCAGTTTAAAAATGTGACAAATAAATGAAATGTTGCTCGATGTCGATACATTTGTTGCATCTTTAAATATGTGTAGAGATGTGGAGTTACTTTGTACACCGCCCGGCTGCTAGAATGGCTTTTATAAAAAGTTGCAAGTCATAGATGTCTTCAAAAACCTCATTCGATTCAAACCTCCAGACATTTGAAAAGTGGAGTAAGGCCCCATGTCCACTTACCTGCATGGATTCCACTGCTGAATCCCAGAGTAGAGTCCGTGCGTGCCCGCGGCCTGGGACATAAAAAGACAGTTTCTTACTTCTCCGGATTCAGAGCAGGTCTCCTCCGTGCCAGCCAGATCTTCTTTCTTCTGCACGGATCCACGGCACGTCCACAGTGACAGCTGTAGGTGTGCCGCGCATCGGATGGCTTCAATGGAAGGACCCGCAGGAATATGGAGCATGCTGTGATTTCTTCCAGCGTGTGCGATCCGCATGCCGGGTAAAATCACATCCGCATGCTTTAAATTACCTTGCAGATGCTAATGCATCCCTATGGGCGGCTGGAGGAGAGGATCTCCCACATGGGAGTCTCGCATGGATTTTATAATTAAAATCCGCGCACGGACATTGGGTCTAAGGGCTCATGTCCACGGGCAAAATAAGAATTAAAATCCGCAGCGGATTTTAACTCTTCTCCCGCACGCGGATCCGCACCCCATAGGGATGCATTGACCACCCGCGGGGTAGATAAATACCCGCGGATGGTCAATAAAAGGGATTTTTTTAAAAATGGAGCATGAAAAAATCTGGACCATGCTCCATTTTCGTGCAGGTCTCCCGCGGGGACGGCTCCTGCGGGCTTCTATTGAAGCCTATGGAAGCCGTCCGGATCCGCGGGAGACAAAAATCTGATTTTACTCACACGCTCCGTTTCTTCTCTTCGCCGCGGCGCCATCTTCTCTCCGTCGCGGCCGGATCTTTTTTCTTCGGGACGGCGCATGCGCGGGGCACGTCACCGACGTCATCATGCGCATCCGCCGAGCCGAAGAAAGAAGATCCGGCCGCGACGCAGAGAAGATGACGCCGCGGCGAAGAGAAGAAACGGAGCGGATGGGAGGTGAGTTTATTCTCATTTATTTCTATTTTCAGCGCTCATGTCCGCGGGGCAGGAGGGACCCGCTGCAGATTCTACATGGAGAATCCGGAGCGGGCCTGATTTTCCCCGTGGACATGAGGCCTAAGGGAGCACATGGCACGCTGTGTGATTGCATCAGGGGTCTCCGAGACAGAACCCCCGAATGGAATCAAGTGGAACTGATTATTGTCATTTGTGAAACAGACGCCACTTTGGTGTCCATTTGATAAGATTTACATTTGTTAAAATTAAAATCAGGGGGGAGAGGGGGACTGCGGTACCCGCCCAGCCGCCCAGCCTCCCTGCGACCCATCTCCGGTCACCAGTTGGTGTGGCCCTGGCATCTGCCCCGCTTTGCCAGGACGCCCTTCTCTTCTGGGGCTCCATCACAGCGCTGTTCTCTACAACCCCAAACAGAATCACACATTGTGTCATAAAATGCTGTGTGACTGCAGTACGGCTGGTTTCACGCGGGTGATAAAGTTGCGCAATTTTTGCAAGAGAGCATGGAATCGCAGAATTATGAAACCAATGATCTTCCGTGGTTTCCTTCACATTCGCGATGTTTCCACTTAATGCAATGTTGCGATTTTAAGAAATGGCAGCATGTCCTATATTTCTGCGTTTTGCTATTTTTTTTATCACCCATGTTTTCCTATGGAGCCTCTTTTTTATCGGAATGCACAAACTTTTGATTTTTGTGCAATGCGTTTTTAACATTAGAAAGTCCTATTGACTTTCACACAAAAAAACTGCGGCAAAATCGCGCAAGAAATCACATGCTTTTGTGAGAAAGAGAAGCGCTGACACTCAAAAATCACAGGAACAAAGACGTGATTTTGCCACAATGTTCTGGCAGTGATATCGCAATTGCCTGTGTGAGGCTGGCCCAAGAGAGGCGGAACTCTGTTCTTTTTGGCACAAATCAATACTAAATTTGTCAAAATTGATTCACACCAACAAAAAAAGGTGCAACTTAGACCAGAATTCTGCCGCAACACCAGTAATAAAGGTGCCACAACGTGTGCAGCGAGAAGCACTGTTTATTATACCTGCATCCGCTGTTACATAACACACATTGTAGCAGCTGTGTAGCAACTGTGCCATCTAGTGGTCAGTGCTAATATTACAGACAAAAGGCTTGTCTCTTCTCATGATTGATCTCTACAATACCACCACATAGAAACTGCTGCAGTAGTTTTCTCTACAGAACAGGAAGTGTCAGACTATTATTAGGCTAAGTGGTCAGTGTGCAGGGAGGGGGAGGAGGTGAGCTGTGACATCACCTATTATTCATTTTAGTCAAAAATTGATCAAAGATGTAAAATAAAACCATCAAAATTCCTAAAAATATATGTTGATTTACATAAGAGGTCATTTTCTGTGAACCTGTTGCCACCACTCGACTTCTGAAACTAACTTCACCGGCCGGCCAGGGATGACACATCAATGAATCACAATGCCTTCACTTTTCCTTATAAGTCCATGTATCTTTGCAATTAGGTTCCAAAGTTCTCCTGCACCATATGCAAATCAGCAGACAAGAATCATATGTCCCAAAAGGGTCACACTAATATATGCAAGGATAACCCCACACCCCTTTGTCTTGATTGATAACTCGTTGCATCCCCCAGTATACAGGGCATTAGAAGTGATGGGTTTTCATCTCCTCCCAACTAGTAAAGTTAATTTTTGGGGTTGGGTGATGGTGAGAGGTTCTCTTTAGAGACCACCAAACTGTCATATCTACACTTTGTGTGAATGCTAAAGAAGAGAATTGTCTGCTGACCCCGTCTCTTCAGTCTGATGACCCCCCCCCCCCCCACCACCCTTTATGCAGAAATACAAACTTCTGATACCAAAGAAAAGCAGCGACTCGCCTGACTACTAACTTATCCAAATTGGTTATCAGCTTCAGTGTAGGCAAGAAGGTTCCCATTCACTGACAGGAAGCAGAGATTCTGACGTTCTGTATTATTAGAAAGTGGATCAAATCTATGTTATACAATGAATAACTTTAGTTAACCCCTTCCAGACCACATAACGTAAATATACATCATTCGATCATGGAGTGGGTTGAGAAGCCGAGTCCTCTCCGCACCTGATGTCTTTCAGCTGTTTTTGAGAGCTGGCAGCCGCCTCCATCTGTTTGCAATCAGAGTTGGCTGTGAGCGCAGCAGTTAGCTGTTTAGATGCTGCAGTCAAATCTAACAGGCAAATGAGAGGTACCCCACCACCACCACCACCATGCACACACAATGGCATTGCAGGGTGACAATGGACTAGTATGGCGGCCTGCAGCTTATTGAAGTGTCTCGTGGCTGCCTTACATGGTGCTTATTAAGCCCTGCCTCTGGCTGGTCTTAATAGACAACATTTAAAATCCCCATATACTGCAATACTGAAATATTGCAGTATACAGCTCAAATGATTACAGGTTCAAGGTTTAATAACATTTTTGTAAAAAGTTAAAAAACACCTTTTTCCATAAAAATCTAAGGAATGAAAAAAAAAAAACATGTCTGGTTATCACTGCATTTGTAAATGTCCAAACTGTTAAATATCACAGTATCACGGGACAAAGGGGTTTGCTCTCCTAGGTCCCCAAAAATCTGAAAAAGGCCATATTTACACGAGTGTATACGTATTTGGAATGAACAGTGCTTTTCTGCATGCGCATTGATGTATTTTTACGTAACTCTTTGCACTCACGAGTCATGTTCATGTGTACGCGCCAAAGAAAGACGAACCGATTGAAATGGCTAATTAGTCTGATGAGTTCCAGATGTGTTCTCTTTCCAGCAGAATTAGGGTGCATTCACACGACCGTATATCGGCTGAGGAGGCAGAGAGGGGGTGGGAGCTCAGCTCCTGCTCCCGGCTCTTCCAGCCTCCCCCCCCCCTGCAGATGAGGACGACGTATATCGTCCGGGCATGAAAATCGAGCCGATATACGATCGTCTGAATCCACCCTTACAGTGTATTATGCATCTCCTTGCATATTGCGCGCATTCGCACACCAACATTGACTTCTATGGGGAGTTTTGGTGCGCAAGAAAAGTACAGCATGCTGTGATAAGTTTTACGTGACAAATGTTTGCGCAAAATACGGAAATGTGAACAAACCCTGTGAAATCAATGGGCACAAATACGTCTCTGTGAATCTGGCCTAAGAAGGGATCAAAAGGACTTATTTACCCCCCAAATAGTACTAATAAAAACTATAGTCCCCCCCCCCCCCGCAAAAATGAGCCCCCACAGAGCCCAATCGATGAACAGATCAAAAACTTCTGATTCCCAGAGTTCAGAGACCGAACGCAATTTTGTTTTAAAAAATCAATTTATTTGTTAAAAGTAGTTACACATTTAAAAAAAAAGATATAAATTTGGTTTCACCGTGCGGACCTACAGAACTACATTCACGTCATTGTTACGACATAGGAAGGGGTTCTTTACTGTAAGAGCAGTGAGACTGTGGAACTCTCTGCCGGAGGATGTGGTGATGGCAAAATCCATAGAGGAGTTTAAAAGGGGACTTGATGTCTTTCTGGAGAAGAAGGATATTACAGGATATAAATATTAGGTTAATTGTCAATCCGGGTATACAGGCAGGTAGGAACTATTAGGGGTTGATCCAGGGAACAGTCTGATTGCCATTAGGGAGTCGGGAAGGAATTTTTTCCCAAAAGGGCTATTTGGCTTCTGCTCTTGGGGTTTTTTGCCTTCCTCTGGATTAACACAGGAGGATAGACAGGCTGGACTAGATGGACATTGTCTTCATTCAGCCTTACGAACTATGTTACTATGTTACTGCACTGTAAACATTGTAACCCCCCGCCCCCACACTCCCCTCCCCCCTCCTATATGTTGCAATTGTATTTTTTTTTTCATTTCATGTCACTTAAATATTTTTGTTTTGGGTTTTCCTGCACATTAAATGGTATCATGAAAAAATACAACTTGTTCCACAATAACAAAATAAAGCTCTTATACGGCTGTCGATGGCAAAATAAAAAAACAGTGCCTGTTGGACGGTGGTGATGAAAAAACGAAAATAAAAAATGAAAAATCTCTGGTCTATAATGAGTTAAATGAGTGGTGGGCAGCAGCGAGCCCCCTGCCCTGTTCTTCCAAGTACTGGCATTAGCAAACTTCAGAGAACTCTTCTTATAGAGGAGACTTAATGCAGCCAGCAGGTGGCAGCATAACACTGTGAACCGGCTGACGTCCGGTCTCAGCAATGAGAGGCGGCTGGTGGATGCTCCACAGCAGAGACGCGCCATTCGTGACACTGAATGCCCTGTATGACGCCATGTTGTGCGGCGCAATAACCTATTTACAACAAATCAGAAATTGTGAACAGGAGGTTTATGTTCATGAAATGTGAATAGGATTGAAAATCTATCCGTGGGGGTTTGACTACTTGAAGCCCAAGCGCCAATGCCAGTCACGTCAACCACAGAAGAGGCGGACGTGCAGATAAAGTCCCACTGACATGAACGGTGAGTTTGAATTACTTGTCACTATGATGTGACAGCAATGGGAGGGGCTGCTCGAACATCACTCCTGAAGTATCTGGGGGTATAAACTGCAGGGGGCGCTATTCTAGTATTCGTCTTGGAATATAAATAGCGGGGGCGCTATTCTAACATCACTCCTGAAATATCTGGGGGTATAAACTGCAGGGGGCGCTATTCTAAGGGCCCTTTAATAGTGAACGATTACACTATGTAACACAATTTTTGTAACTGATAAGCAGATAGTAGTAACTTTAGTGCGCTGAATTCAAATATGATATCCGTTTTTTTTGCCACATAAGGTTTTCCAGTTATGGGGCCAAATGGAATCCAATTGCCGTTGTATTGTATATTTTGGAAATCTGCCAATACAATTATTCCAGTCGGCTCGCCATTAACCTGCTTAATAAAAAAGAACAAAAGTGATTGTGTAACTATTTCCCAATCACTGTTAACACACCACTTGCTGAAGGAACACTATAAGGGTAGGTTTATGTAACATATAGGGTATGTTTCCACGTGGCGCAAACACCGCGGATCATACACCAGTAAGTTGTAATTAATGAATTGTGTTTTTACAGGTCGTTGGTTAGACTGAGACTATTTTTCAAAATGTAATAACAATATGGCTGAGCGACGCGAATGTCTGAACAACCCAGACAACTTCTGCTATGTCTGCGGACAGTTCACAACAGAGACACAGCGGAGGAAAAGAACATCCTTGGTAAAGTGGGCCTGTCATAAGCGTTTCGGAATAAAGCTTGGTGACCAAGATAAGAAGTGGCACCGCCATCATCTGTGTGTCATGTAACACTCGTCTCACACAGCGGCTGAAAGGCAAGAGTAGAACGCCATTCACTATTCCGATGGTACGGCGGGAACAAAGAGACCTCCACACTGACTGGTATTTCTGTATCACAAATACCAAAGGTTTCTCCAGTAGACAGATATACCTGCTGCAATAAAGCCTCATGACGCCAGATTACCTATTCCTGATCCAATGGGAGGGTCGTTATTGGCCTCTGGCTGGGAAGCATCACTGGGACTACTATGGTGGTCACTATTAGAGATGAGCGAGTATACTCGATAAGGCACATTACTTGAGCGAGTAGTGCCTTAGCCGAGTATCTCCCCGCTCGTCTCTAAAGATTCGGGGGCCGGCGGGGGGCGGGGAGGAACAGAGGTGAGATCTCTCTCCCCCCCGCAACTCACCTGTCACACGCGCAGGGACACTGTTACTACTGGGGCCACTGTGGGGGGGTCACTATTACTACTGGGGCTCAGTAGTAATAGTGGACATAAGCATATTTCAGTTGTGCAAATGCGATATGTATTTGCATGACCAAAAATCACTTACACCCATGTTTTTCGCCCGCTCTGGCATGTTTTTAGGTGCACAAATACACTGCATATTGGCACATGCAAAAAAGAATGTAGACAGGCTCATCGAAATATTATGAAAATAAGCAGTTTTCCTGCGTACTCACTTCGTATTTGTGCAGCCGATTCACTTCAATGGCTTATCGCAGTATGTAATACGTTCCAACGAGGTCATGGCAAGAATTTTTTCACACGATTGTACATTAGGGTGGACCTTATTTTTCAACTTTCTAAAAGTATAGCTCCCACCCCCTAACTCGTTCCAATCAACAACAACAAAAACGATCTGTGCAAAATTTTAGCTTATCGCACAACTGCGAGGCGACCCTCATCGACCATGAGGTTTTAAAATTTTCACCCAGAAATTCATTTTTTCAGATAAATTTTTTTTATAGATATTTTATTTATAAGCCCTGGTAATGGAAATTAATGCGAGCGCTACTGCCTATTAGTAGCTTATTAATTTCATTTGCATTTAAATGAGACTTCTTTTGCTGTATGCAGAGAACAGCGGGGGGGGGGGGAGGGTCTGTTATCTGCATACAGCTCCACTGTTTGTCAGCGGGACAGCAGCTGAAAACAATGCACTGCCACGGGGAATCACAGCGTGTCGTCCCTGCTATTAGCTGGCCAGCCAGAGGATTGTGTTTATGAAGAACTAAAAATCATTGTTTGGCCGTTCAACTGTTTTTGGTGGAAAATCACTCTTGGATCCGGACTTCCTCCTGTAAGAAACATTACTTTCCCTCTGTAAGAACCTGCAGAAGTCTCCCATCATATTCGGATAGTTCTTCCCTTTATAACAGTCCTCAATGACTTAAATGCCTTCTGTACGTAATCCTAATTGGGAGCCTAAAATTACGATGCTCCGCTATGTTAGATTTGACAGCTGGAGAGATAACAGTATCTCAAGTAGGACCAAAATCATACCAATTGATATGGAAACCGTGGATGGATCACCGGTGTCTTTTGGGACCTGTAACTCATGAGACAATCGAATTTGAAGTCATTATTGAACCTGATCACCATGAAACAATTAGTTTCCATCTTATCTCTTCTCCCAAATATCTAGTTATTCTAGGAATCCCTTGGTTTTCCACCCAATCCTTTCATCAACTGGGACTTAAGGACCATTACCTTCCCCTCTGAGTACTGTAAAGAAAGATACCAGCTGTCACTAGCTGCCCACGAACATACCCAAACCTCTGAGGATTGTCAGTAGAATTTTGATAAGTTGCCGCCTCAGTACCAGCAGTTCAATGACATCTGCAGTACGAAGAAATCCGATCAACTATCCCCTCATCAGCCATATGATTGTCCAATAGAACTGCTCCCCGGAACGACCTTTCTTTTTGGGCGAATTAACAATCTTTCCAAATCAGCATTAAAAGATACTCAGGGAATTCCAGGTTGGAAATTTAAAGAAGGGTTTCATTCAACCTTCTTCATCCCCAGCTGGGGCACCCTGTTCTTTATAGAAAAGAAAGACCTAACCTTGTGGCCATGCATTGATTATAGGAAACTAAATAAAATTACTGTCAAAAATGGCTACCCTCTTCCCTTAATCCCGGAATTGGAAAGACTCTATTCTGATTTTTACCAAACTAGATCTGAGATGGGCCTGTAACTTCATATGGATCCTCAGGGGATGAGTGGAAGACCACCTTTAGGATGAGATATGGACATTTTGAATACCTGGTTAGGTCTTTTGGCCTTTGCAATGCTCCTGCCACCTTTCAGCATTTTATCAATGATGTGTTTAGAGATTTTTTGGATACAAGAGTCATCTTTCTATCAAATTGGAATAGACCAGGATCCAATTCCTTGAATATATCATCTTCCCAGTTGGTCTGAGTATGAACTCAAAGCAAAATTAAAGCTGTAGTTGATCGTCCCACTCTAAGAAATCTAAAAGATGTTCAATGCTTTATAGGATTTGCAAATTTCTACCAGAGATTCATAAAAGTCTTCTCAAAATCATCTTACCAATCACTTTGCTCACCAAGAAAGCCAAAACATATTCATGGTCTGCAGAGGTACAGGGCGCATTTGAAAAACTAAAAGCTCTGTTCACTACTGCACCAGTTCTGATTCACCCAAATCCAGAACTACCTTTTGTTGTGGAAGTGAACGCATCCAATGCTAATGTGGGAGCGGTCTTGTCTCAACGAATCGGAAACAAGATGCAATTGGACCTTGTGCATTTCTGTCTCATATCATATCACTTGCTGAAAGAAACTATGACGTTGGAAAAAAAAGAACTGCTAACCATTAAAGTTGCCCTCTCCGAATGGAGACATCTTTTGGAAGGTCCTAATCATCCTGTAATAGTCCTTACTGACCATAAAAATCTAGAATGTATCCGCATGGCTAAAAGACTCAGCAAGACAAGCACATTGGGTATTATTTTTCTCCAGATTTAATTTTACCATTTTGTATCGGCCTGGTTCAAGAAATGGCAAGGTTGATGCCTTATCCAAGATTCATCCCATGTTTTATGTCTCAGTGCTTACGTCAGTCACGGAAAACACCTTTTCAAGAGAAATGAGCCACCACTTCCTCCCGTAAACAAGATAGAGAACAGGATTCTGGTCTCCAGAATTTTTAGCGGAAGCTTGCAGTGGCGAGGATATTCCTGCTTCTGTCTTCCTAGGATACCATGGGCTTTCCATCAGAGATATCCAAGAAAACCCAGCCCCTGGGATGTCAAGAGACCAACCTGGGAGGGGGCTACTATTAGGACTCGAACCCAGGAGCTCCTGTGCTACAGACGGCGGCTCTCCCTGCTGAGCAATTCAGAGAGTTGGATAGCTTCCCTGCTAAACCTTGTCCCCGTTTCTTATTTCTGATCCTGTCTTCCTGATTAGTTACCTTATATAACCTCCAATCCTTATGTGATTATTGAACTCCCAGCCAGTAGTCAAGCTCTACCACCTGCCTGCTCCTTCCCACTGTGAACTGATACCTACCCGTTACTGACCTCTTGCCTTCCTCTGACTACACTACCTGCCTGCTCCTTTGTACTGCAACTTATTCCTACCCGTTACTGACCTCTGGCTTTACTGACCACGCTATCTGTCTGCTCAGGTTACAAGAGACTCTGAACCTTCACCGGATTGTTACATATCCCCTACCACAGTATATTCACAGAATCAAGAATATGCTAATCGGTGGGGGTCTCACTGCTGAGACCCTGCCGATCTCCAGAACAGAATTGCCATGTCCAGCTGTGACTGAGGGTCGCTTCTCCCCCCCACAGTGAGCACTATGTCGTACGTTTTTGCAAACTTGGCAATCTGACGTAGAAAGAGTTCCTCCATATCTTCTGCTTGTCCAGGTGGCCTATAGTAAATACCTACAATGTTGTCCTTTCTGTTGTTCTCTCCTTGTATTCTTACCCAAACCATTTCTACAGAACTCCCAGCTCTGAAGCTTGAATCTCGGTGGAGATGAATGTTTTCCTAACATACAACACCTCCTCCCCTATTATTAGGTCTGTTTCTTATAAATAAGCTGTATCCTTCAAGCCTCGTATTCCAATCATGTGTATCAGCCCACCAAGTTTCCGTGATGCCCATGACATCATATTTCTCTTCCTGTGTTAGGAGCTCCAATTCTCCTTGTTTGTTTCCCATGCTCTGGGCATTTGTGTAGAAACATTATAGTTTGTGATCAGTGTCTCTTGCTCCTCCACTTTCATTCTGACCTTTTGGTCTTTCTTTTCACTTCTAATAGCGAGGTTCTCAAATGTATTATTAGCTGTATATTTTTGCCTTTTACTTCCCTTCACATATTGTTCTAGTTTAAAGCTCTCCTAATAAGTGAAGCAAGGCGCCCACCAACTATATGCTCACCTGTTTTTGTAAGGTGCAACCCGTCTCTACCAAGCAGTCCATTAAATAGGTAATTCACTCCATGGTCTAGAAATCCAAAGCCTTGCTGATGGCACCAAAGACATAGCCAGTAGTTCATCTCTAGAATCCTGTTCCATCTCCTTATTCCATGGCCATCCGCTGGGAGAATGGATGAGAAGAGCACCTGTGCTCCCAGTTACTTTACTGCGGAGGTCTTCAAAGTCTCTGCAGATTGTTGCAAGGTTCTTTCTATGATGTCATTTGTCCCTACATGTATTAATAGGAATAGATGGTGTTCTGTAGGACTGAAGAGTCTTGATAGCTTAGCAGAGATCTGTGATTTGTGCCCCTGGAGGACAGCACACCTCTCATGTTATATCAGGTCTGGAGACAGTGACCTCTGTTCCTCTCAATAGAGAATCACCCACTACCACCACTCTCCTCTTCACAACACTTTTTTTTTCTCCTTCCAAGAAAATTCAGAGTATACTTTTTTTTTTGTCACCGATAGCTGGCCTTCCGCTGCATCAAAGATGCACCCCCCCCACTGTTAACCCCCTCCCTGCCGCAATCTATGTAGATCGTAGCATGGGAAGGGTTCACATAGGGAGCGCAGTCCCTCTGTGATGTTATCGGGCTCTCGTGATGTAATCGCAGAGAGCCTGGCCGGTTGCCATAGTAACAGGACGCCACGTACAGGCGTTCTGTATTACCATTGCCTATGATCACTGTAATAAGCGATAAGGCATTGCCGGAGAAGTTCTGCACTGCTTTATCACAGTGATCATCAGTGGTATGGTACAAGTACCTCAGAGGGACACAAATGGTGTAGAAAAGAAAAGGTAATAAAAATGTTTAAAAAAAACGCAACACTTTTTGGCTCTCATATTAGCATAAAAAATAAAAGATCCCACCTATTTGGTAGCGTCGTATCCGTAACGACACGTACAGTAAATTGACCATGCTGTTTGCTGTTTATCCTGCACAGCAAAAAGCATTAAAAGAAACTGCTAAAAACTGAGGCAAAATGCTAATATTTAGCATTTTGCCTCCCGCAAAAAATGCAATAAAAGTGATCAAAAAGCCATATGTACCCCAAAATGGTACCAATAAAACTACAGCTTGTCTCGCAAAAAGTAATACCTCACAGAGCTCCATCCATTGAAAAATAAAAAAGTCATAGGACTTTAAACAGCGATTTGGAAAAACAAAATCCCAGAGGCTTTATTGCAGAAAAGTAGAAAAACATAAAACAAAAAGTAAGAATTTTAGCACTGTAATCGTAACGACCCGCAGAAAAAAATGTATTGTGTTATTTATGCTGCATAATTAAGGCTTTTGAAGAAAAAAAAAAAGTGTTTTACATTATAGTCTATGTAGCCAAAAATGGCACCAATAGAAACCACAGTTTGCCACGCAAAAAACAAGCCCTTATACGGCCGCGGACGGAAAATAAAAAAAGTTATGGCCTTTGAAAAATTAGACATTAAAATCTGCCGAAAATCGTTGCGCCCTGAAGCCCAAAATAGGCCATGTCCTTAAGGGGTTGAGAACAACTTTCAGCTGATCGAACTGAAGTTTAGTATTTAGAACCCACAAAGACTCCAGATGTTCCTCTCCCTCCTATATGTCTTCCCGTAATGTGGGCTTTAAACAGGATTTTACATAAAGAAAAACCCGTCCCCTTTCCTGGCTTTTATAATCCCTCACCCCTGTAAGTCCACCGCCCAGTCACAGCTTTCATCCAGCCAGGTCTCCGGTATTCCTGCTATGCTGTAGTTTTCCCTCAGACATTACTTGCTTCCAGTTACTCAACCTTATTAGGCAGACTTCTAGCATTAGTCCCCTTACTGGTCAGCCTTCTAGCATTAGCCACCATAGAGTTTAGAAGTTTTTTTATTTTTTTTATTTTAAGTGTATCCCTACTAACTGCTCTGCCGTTTCTAACTGTACACACGGCTCCACCCCCATTTCCATTACTTGGTCCCAGCTCACTGTCTCCTTCCTACACCAACTCTTGAGGAACTTGTTCACCTCCCTAACCACCCGCTGCCTTCCTGGTGTGGCAGATGCTGCAGGGACTATTTCCCCTAAGATTACATCCTAGTTCCTTAAAATAGTATTAAGAACCCTCTACCTACCTCTAAACCTTATTTGTGCCAATGTGCACCATGACCGCTGGCTCCTCACAGTATCTAAAAATCAGCTGCTGAAGCACAGCTTATTTAGAGTTAAAGTCCACAGCGACCAGCATACTTGGACTCTGTCTCTTGCAGAAAAGAATCCGCAGCACTACCGCTACATGTAAACATAGTTTGAGGAGTTCAAACGAGGCAGATTTGCTTCAGAATATCCACAGGGGACATTCTGCAGATCAGCAGTATGAAGTCTGCCTCAAACCCCACATCATTTGGTGCAGATTTGGTCGCATAGTATTGTGCGGACCTCATCCCCTCATTGAGAAGTGAATTCCACAGCGGAAACTGCGATAAAACTGATATGCTGCAGAATTAAATTCTGCACTGCTTGTCCATTTCTGCACTGGTTATCTGCAATTATTTCTGCAGCTTCTGGACGAGATTTTGAAAATCTTATCCACTTTGTTGCTAATGCAGCAGAATTTCTATGCAGAGGGTCCACACAAAAATTCCGCCCATGTGGAGCAAGCCTTAAGGGCTTTTTCAGGCATAGCCCGCCAAGATGCACCAGAGTCAGAGCAGAATCACTCCTCCGACCCTCGTGTAATGGCTGGCGCTCATAATCGCAAGTGCAGCTCTCACTGAAATCAATGGCATCCCAAACACAGCTCCAATTCATTTCGATGAAAGCTGCGCCTTCAACTACAAGTGTCAGCCACTACACAGGGGTAGGAGCAGCGCTTACTCTCCGACCCTGGTGTATCCGCGGGTGCTGCCTGGACAAACCATTTAATGTTGGCTGAACGATTCCCAGCCTAGAAGCCATGCCACCCCCGTTGTTAATCACTGCTCCATACCAGGACCTGTCTAGCCTGCCCTGAGCTCCCATTCCCATTCTTACTCTCAGCATACATCCCCCTGGCAGTCAGAGGGCAGGTTGTGCTGCAGGATGTAATGGCATCCCTCTCCTGCCAATTTTGCTACCTTGTTGGGTTGTGCCAGTTCAGGACTCACCTCCCTGGTTCTCTTCCCTCTACCCCTCCTTCTGCCACCCAGCTAGCTGCCTGATCATCCTGCTCTCCCAAACTACCATCCACCTCCACATCTACCCCAGTGAGTGCTCTGCGAACAGCAAACTCCTATCCATGTTGTCAATGGATTTTAAAGTGTTGCGAGCTGCTCATTTAGATCCAGGATCCGGTATTCTAAAGTGATCCATTACACCTTTGCAGAAAGAAACAGATGGGTGATAATGTAGCAATTGTTTTCTTCTGCTGTTTATTTGTAATAGGAAACAATTTACAAAGCCAAAATTCTCCATCATTGAACGGTAACAGTGGTTTGTAATATATCACAGATATTGAGAGGTCTGCGGTGGTGAGAGCAGTGGTCAGCACCAAACGGGAACACCATAGTACATCACAAGCAGCCATTAAACTGAAAAGCATGACGTCAAGACGAGGTAAACGAGACAACTGCGGAGGCGACATGGAAGAAACAATGGAGATGGGATGAAAGTCTGGTAAGTGCGCCTTGAAAGGAAAAAACAGACCTGATGGATATTTCTGTAGCAGGACCAATGGTTTAACAGCTTGGACATCAGGTCAATGTACATTGTTTGCTTTTTTTAAACAAAGAAAGATCCTGCCCCTAGAAGGAGTTGTTTTGCTGCAAAACCTGGCATACAGTTCCATCTCAGGCAGATATGCCAAAGATTAGAGTTGTGTCGTGATTAGATGACTAGTCTTGCATCTGAGGCACTAAAAGTGGTTCCACCCTTAGAAAAAGAGGTCCACTACACACAAGGAGCCCGAGAGCCTTTTTAGGCTTGTGTAAAGGTTATTGACCACTAGACGCCTCTACGACGCAGAGTTTTCACCCCGTTACCAGAGTCTGAGAGGGGCGCATTATTGGGATGCGAGAAGCTGGATGGTCGTATCCATGAATTGTCCCCCACTGACCGTTGGAGGGGGGCACAAGGTGACCGGGCTCAGGACGCCCCCTACAGAGCACCAGTAGAGAGGAGCATCTGACCAGACTGTTAGGATGTGTTGGGACCAGTGGATGGGGGCACACAAAGTGACCGGGCTCAGGACCCTCAACAGACCACCAGTAGAGGAGCGTTTTATCGTCCAATGGTTTCGTTATCCATCATCCAGAGACAGGGGGCGCCATTGTTACACCGGTGTCCGTCGGAACAATTTCCAGACGCTTGGTAAATCTTCAGCAACAAATCCAGGTTTAGTTTGGACACTGATGACGGCCGTGTTTGTGTCTGTAGACCTCAGGGTGAGCGCCTCAATCCTGCCTTTGCTGTGGAGCGGCACACTGCCTCTTGCTGGTATGAGGGTTTGGCGAAGGACATCGTATTTGACAGTCGGTCCCCCTAGTAGTGGTACGAGGGGCAATGACAGCTCAGCGATATGTTCAGGACATCCTGCAGCCACATGTGTTCCTCTCATGGTGGCTTCCAAGAGGCAGCAGGATAATGCTTGGTCGCACATACAAGGGGGTCACAGGAAGCCTCCACAACATAGTCACACTTCCTGCCTGGTCGCCAGATTTATCGTCAATAGAACAAGTATGGGACCCCAATTTCAACAGCCTATGAGTTTGCACGTTCTAGAGGCTCTGTTGCAGCAAATGTGGAGCGATGTGCAGCAGAATAGAATACAGAACTTGTATACCTCCATGCCCGCCCGCATCACATCTTGTACCCAAGCTAGAGGCAGTACAACAGGTACTAGAGCCTCCATGCTTGCCCGTATCACATCTTGTATCCAAGCTAGAGGCGGTACAACAGGTTACTAGAGCCTCTATGTCTGCCTGTATCACATCTTATATTCAAGCTAGAGGTGGTACAACAGGGTACTAGAGCCTTCATACCTGCCCGTAACACATCTGGTATCCAAGCTAGAGGCGGTACAACAGGGTCCTAGAGCCTCCATGCTCACCTGTATCAAATCTTGTATAAAAGGTAGAAGCGGTACAACCGGGTACTAGAGCCTCCATGCCCGCCTGTATCACATCTTGTATCCAAGCTACTGGCGGTACAACAGGGTACTAGAGCCTCCATGCTCACCTGTATCAAATCTTGTATAAAAGGTAGAAGCGGTACAACCGGGTACTAGAGCCTCCATGCCTGCCCGTATCACATCTTGTTTTCCATAATAAATGATGCTTTTGTAATCACTTATAACAATTTTACAATCACACACAGGAATTTCATTCGATTCTGACAACTCCTTATAGGTGCTTGATCTTTTTTGACAATGCGTGGTTATACCAAAGCAGCTTCACCGAGTACAGCTGTGGCCGGGAGTCAATCACAACAATGGCAAGTACGCCAAATGCCGTCCGTCCGCTGCATTTAAAATACCACTGGTGCTGTGAAAAAAAAAATAATTACATGACGACAACATTTAAAAGTAACACAACCGCCTCTCACCCCATTAAGGTAATTATAACATGTTGCTAGAATGAAATGAAAGCAAACCGGTCATCTCTTTAAACAGGTTTATTACAACAGATACAGTTCACATCTGACTAGATCGTTTTCTTCTGCTCCCCCACACAAACATTTGAAGATTTAAAGGTTTTTTTTTTTTATTTTACTGATTTCCAAAGGGGCAAAAAAATAAAACAAATCTCTGTATATTGTATGACTGAGCGAGTAATGTGCTTGTAAGCACACGACACGGGTATCCAGCAGTTATCACAAGGCTGCGTGTGGAAAGAACTTTCAATAATTTATACAAGCAAGTTGGTTTGTCGATCAATCACCGCAATGTTAAAGCTACTGTACACAGGAATGAAAAAAAATAGATGGAAAATAAAAAAAAAAAAAAAAAGTGCCATCGCAACTGTGCCGTTAAGGAGGAAACTTAAGATGCGTGGGAAGAAGTCGTCTAGTTCATCGGGAGGAACACTTCCAGGAATATATTTAAATTGCAGAAAAAATAAAATATATATATATATAACGTAATGAAGCACTGAGGCCGGGGTGAGAGAATGACGTCTAGCACAAATGCTTTGTACACTGCCCAAACTGTTGGAAATTACGTCAGACACAGATACATTTTGCTTGGTGCTGGTATCTAAATTTCTGGAGGAGGAGAAAAAAAAAATAAAAAAAGCAAGATTTCTGAATGATAAATTAATAAAAAAAAAAATATATATATATATAACGGCTAATTTTGCAGACAAGCTTACATGAAGGCTAGGGTCGTTTACCACCTCAGCATTGATTAGTTTTGGATGTCAAAGCTCTGATACACACATGGGCATCCCCCATGGCTTCAATCTACAAAACATATTTACAACGTGAAGGATACATCTACAAGAAATCTACATTTCAAGGAGGGGTTTTTGTTTTGTTTTTTGTTTTATTATTTTTTTTATACAAATCACGCTTGTATTCTTCCCCCCTGAATTGACGCCCTCCGAGTCCTGCACCCTCCGAAGTGTCCGCTGCCCGACTCAACGGTCCAAAGTCTACTCGTTTGCAGCTCAAAAGTGTTGAGTCCAGGCTCCGCTCTGCTTTACAGTCCCCAAGTCCACGTGCAAGACCAACTCTTCACACCATGAAGGAATTCTGATTTTTAAGTTTTTCAAGTTCTTTAATTTGCTGTCTCAAAAACAGTATCCTGAGGAGAGAAAGAGCAAGCGTCATAATAAGAGAAGACAGTACTAGGCTCAATGAGATAACGGCCTCTAAACTCAGGGCTCAGCCACGTTACTAAACAAGTTTTTTTTAAATTTTACTTTTAAACAAGAGGGGAGAACACACGAAGGAAAAAGAAAAAAGACATTTTGTAAATAGTTAAAAAGAGATAATTCTTTTTCATGTCTCTGTAGGTGAACCTGCAATCCTATGACTGCTAACACTACACTGCAGCACTTCTGTACTACAATGCATAATAACTTATCCTAGTGATCACAGTCTATGGCAGACTTGAATGCCACTGACTGGCAACTACTTGCCATGCCAACTGATTGGCTCTCTGATAACATGGCAGCGAGCTGAAGTAGTAATGGGGGGGGGGAGGGGTTGAGGGAACAGCCCATTTCTGTAAACCGTTTACATGCTGCAATCAACATTGATCCTGACATGTAAGGGGTTAACAGTGGGGATCAGAGTTAATCACTGAATACTGCTACTTCAACGGGAGACTGCCTATAAGTCAAAGCCAGTCCCCGGCTGCAGATAGCACAGGCTCAGTTTCTGAGTTTGTACCATCCAAAGGACACAAGTGTATTTCGATTTACCGAACCGCCTTCTCGCCCAAGGTGTAAAAAATCACAGCTTCAGTGCCCGTCTAGTTCACATGTGCATACTTGTTGCAAAAATATGGAGAACAAAAAAAAAATTACCAAATACAGCAAAAAAAATCTTAAATATTTAAATAGAAAAAGATGGAACAAACAGATGAAAAGCGAACAAATCAAAATACGGAAAATAAAAAAAATTTAAAAAAAGAATTGGAGAAAATAAAGGAAACTATTGTGCATCTGTTTATATTTACATCCAAGTCTAAATTATTCCTTTTGGACACAAAACCAAAGTAACGGCCTAATGTATAGAGATGGGTAAATGAAATGTTCTACAGTAAGACCAAAGCCAGATGGCCCCCATTCTAGTTCATGGGGTTCCCATGAGGCTCCATTTGTGTCCATCATGTGACAGACGCATCCTGTTTTTCTGACCCGAAGTAGATGTGAATCAAGCTCTGCCCTCCGTTTCGGCCAGGTTCCTATACGATTCATTGGGATACATTAATTGACCAGAAATAGATGTAAAAATCTAAAGTTGTCCAAAAATGAATTCACATGCAGCCCGAGGAGCAGAGATGGCCGTTTACTGGGTGTGTGGCCATGGTGATCTCGCTGTATGCCACTTCACACTGTGGGATTATACCAGTTACCGAAAAGCTTAGGTGTCTTTATAAAGTTACACTAATGTGACCAGAGCCGCGCCGCTGTCCGGTCTGAAATCTGCCATTGTGGAGACCAAAATAAGAAGCGTCATACAAACCTCTGCTCACGCAGAGTCGCTTGAATTTCACATACTCGAACTAAAGACCTTAAATTTTTCAACTCTGTACAAATTTCTGACATGTGAATGCTCCCCATGTTGTGAGCTTCTTCACGCAACCTTGCAGCCTACAGAGGAAACAAAAATAGTTCTGAGTTTATTTCCTGTTACTTCAAAAAGCACCAACTTATTCCACGGCGCGGTCACAGTTTACACCCCTCCATGTTCCCAGCGGGTGTCACCATCCAATTTCCACATTTTGTTAATCTACACGGGTTTATTAGTGTTTCATGAAATTAACCTGATTAGTAGTTAAGATTTTTTATCTATTTTTGAGTACGAGAGAAAACCCACATAAATCCTTAATTGGATTTGAGCAGACGACCCAAATGCTGCCAATCATTGCGCTACCATACTGCCATTTAGAATGAGCCAACTCCATGCAAACAGGCGTTTCTGTAGTTCATACCTACGTTACTCGGGGTGCTAAATCACAATAAATCTTCATGATCAGAGGAGGAAGCAGAAGTTAATAGACTATTCCGGTACTAGGACGTTATCCCCCATTCACAGGGTAGAAGATAGTCTGATTGGATCTGTTGGGGTAACCGTAGTCAGACCCCTGCCTGAGTCTGAGGATCCCATATACCTCTGAATGAACGGACTGATGACCATGCATGCACACTGACACTCTACTCCTTTCAGTGGGACTGATGGAAATGTCCGAGCACCTGTACTCTGCCTTCTCCGGTACTCCCAACCAAAGGAGTCGGTTCATTCAGGGGTATATGGGAGCCCATTCTCTGGATCGGTGAGGGTCCCAGGAGTCAGACTGCCACCAATCAGAAGGCAAACTGCTATTCTGTGGATAAGAGAAAGAAGGCTCTTCTGTAAGATGACGTTAAGAGCTCTTACGAAGTTATGGCGATACGATGCAAATACAATATTATTTTCTTGGAGAGTCGGGGAAGAAACCTCAACTTTGTCAATCTACGTTTTGGTTTATATATAGCGTTACTCATGAAACGTAAAGGACATGATACATTTTTCTCTACGGATAGGTACAATTACGACAAATACCAAAATTATGGCTTTTGGGATTTTTTGTTTAGATTTTTCCACATTAAAATTTTTTTTTTTGGGGGGGGGGGGGGGGGGTTTCTCTTCAGCATCGCTGCATTTAAAGTTCAATAACTTTATTTTTCCAAAGTCTGACTGTTGGCAGTAAAAGAAACCAAGTCATCTTGTAGATATGAGACCTTCTAATGGCCAACAAAAATACATGATATTGCAAGCTTCCGAACTACCCCGAGTAGGTAGGAAAGCTCGCTGTAACATCATGTATTCTGTTAGTTATTAAACTGTCTCAGATCTACAAGATGACTTGGTTTCTCCTGCTGGGAACAATCACAATTTGCTCTACTAGCCAACACAGTACTAAACTCTTCTCGTTTTAGTTTTCCATTGATGGAGCTCCGTGAGGGCTTGGGACAAGCTGTAGTTTTTATTGATAACATTTAGAGGTTTACATGACATTTACGATTACTTTTATTGGTAAAATGAAACAAAAAAAAAAGTTTACTTTTTTTTTTTTTAAGGCTCTGCAGTGCAGGATAAAAAGGGCATTCAGTTTATTGTATGGGTCAACACGGATGCAAGGATTCCAAATGAGAGACTGAAGTGTGGCTTTTTTTTATGCTTCACACATTTATGCCCTTGTAGGGGCTTTGAACCTGCAATGCTATAATCACACTAATAAATTGCAGTACTTTTGTACTGCAATGCATTATCACTTCTCATAGCGATCACAGGCTATGGCAAATCCGGATGCCATTGTGTTGCATCCGTTTGACATGGAAACACACGGCCCTCCGCAATTACATAGCGAAGGGCCGATGACATCACAGAGAGCATGCCCTTCCGTCTTTGAATCCTTTACAAGCAGTGATCAACACTGATCACATGTAAGGGATTAACAGTGGGGATTGGTGCGCTCACTGATCCAAGCTGTTGCAGTGGGAGGCTAGCTTTTCAGCTCAAACTCAGCCCACCCACATAACCTAAGTGTATGCGCCTTTGCAGCAACTGCTTCCCACCAAGCATGTACATTTATGCCCTGGAGCACAGGAAAAGTGAGCTATTATTCTGTATCACAGGTGCTCAGCTAAGACGTTACACGGGGGGGGGGGGGGCATTCTTTGCAGCAACGCAAAAAAAGGCAAGTAGAGTCAGAATTCAGCGGGTAGACATCACATCTTCAGACCTCCGAACACTAATTGAGGAATTACAGGAGATAAAAGTTACCTGTTTCTCTGCATGATCTGCAGGCCAGCCTTGAACATGCTTTATAAGGTTTTCATTGAAGTAGGCAGCTAGCGTTGGCGTCAGCGAACACGAGGATGACCGCGCAGACGTGCTCTGCGTTACAGATGACGTGCTGGATGCACAAGTGCTGGAGGTATGGTTTGGACTGGGAGACGGGCTTCTCTGACTACTACAGCGAGATTAATGAAACCAGATTAAGGTAAAAAAATAAAAACATTACTTGAGCAACGCTTTATGTAAAGAGGGGTTTTCTGCCCCCTCCCCCCCAGAGCCACACTTTTATGGTTCCCAACAACAGCTCTGAGTTATAAAGAAAATCTAAGCTAAACTACCTTATAAATATAACACATAGGATCATCATAACAGCGGCTCCCCGGGAGTCCCAGAGCCGGTAACTTACCTTTGTCGTTGAAGGTTTCGTGGGGAAGTGGGTTCATGTCCTTGGGGTTTGTCAGCAGTCACGCTCTGCTGAGGGACAGTCTGTGTAGATGGTCCTTGCTTAGCACCAACCGTGGTGTTGGCCTACGGAGACAGACACCATCATTTTATTTTCACTGGTTAGAAACAAACGCTGAAAAATAAGCATCTGGCAAAAACATTCACAATGCGCCCGATTGTGTATATGGAGTCACTAGGCAGGTCAGTCTACCAGGGTCTCCCATCAAACAAGCCAAAAAAAAAACCCCACTACACAGGGCACCCTTAGTACTTGTCCTAATATATAGTGGACCCAGACATGACTACACAGCGCACCCTTAGTACTTGTCCTAATATATAGTGGACCCAGACATGACTACACAGGGCACCCTTAGTACTTGTCCTAATATATAGTGGACCCAGACATGACTACACAGTGCACCCTTAGAACTTGTCCTAATATATAGTGGACCAGACATGGCTACACAGGGCACCCTTAGTACTTGTCCTAATATATAGTGGACCCAGACATGGCTACACAGTGCACCCTTAGTACTTGTCCTAATATATAGTGGACCCAGACATGGCTACACAGGGCACCCTTAGTACTTGTCCTAATATATAGGGGACCCAGACATGACTACACAGTGCACCCTTAGTACTTATCCTAATATATAGGGGACCCAGACATGACTGCACAGTGCATCCTTAGTACTTGTCCTAATATATAGTGGACCCAGGCATGACTACACAGTGCACCCTTAGTACTTGTCCTAATATATAGGGGACCCAGACATGACTACACAGTGCACCCTTAGTACTTGTCCTAATATATAGGGGACCCAGACATGACTGCACAGTGCACCCTTAGTACTTGTCCTAATATATAGTGGACACAGACATGGCTACACAGTGCACCCTTAGTACTTGTCCTAATATATAGGGGACCTAGACATGACTACACAGTGCACCCTTAGTACTTGTCCTAATATATAGGGGACCCAGAAACGACTACATAGGGCACCCCTAGTACTTGTCCTAATATATAGGGGACCCAGAAACGACTACACAGGGCACCCTTAGTACTTGTCCTAATATATAGGGGACCCAGGCATGACTACACAGGGCACCCTTAGTACTTGTCCCAATATAGAGGGGACCCAGAAATGACTACACAGGGCACCCTTAGTACTTGTCCTAATATATAGGGGACCCAGGCATGACTACACAGGGCACCCTTAGTACTTGTCCTAATATATAGTGGACCCAGAAATGACTACACAGGGCACCCTTAGTACTTGTCCTAATATATAGGGGACCCAGGCATGACTACACAGGGCACCCTTAGTACTTGTCCTAATATATAGGGGACCCAGAAATGACTACACAGGACACCCTTAGTACTTGTCCTAATATATAGGGGACCCAGAAATGACTACACAGGGCACCCTTAGTACTTGTCCTAATATATAGTGGACCCAGAAATGACTACACAGGGCACCCTTAGTACTTGTCCTAATATATAGGGGACCCAGGCATGACTACACAGGGCACCCTTAGTACTTGTCCTAATATATAGGGGACCCAGAAATGACTACACAGGACACCCTTAGTACTTGTCCTAATATATAGGGGACCCAGGCATGACTACACAGGGCACCCTTAGTACTTGTCCTAATATATAGGGGACCCAGAAATGACTACACAGGACACCCTTAGTACTTGTCCTAATATATAGGGGACCTAGCCTTGGCTACACAGTGCAGCCGTAGTAATTGTCCTAATATATAGGGGACCCAGAAATGACTACACGGGGCACCCTTAGTACTTGTCCTAATATATAAGGGACCCAGAAATGACTACACAGGGCACCCTTAGTACTTGTCCTAATATATAGTGGACCCAGGCATGACTACACAGGGCACCCTTAGTACTTGTCCTAATATATAGGGGACCCAGAAATGACTACACGGGGCACCCTTAGTACTTGTCCTAATATATAGGGGACCCAGAAATGACTACACAGTGCACCCTTAGTACTTGTCCTAATATATAGGGGAGACAGACATGACTACACAGGGCACCCTTAGTACTTGTCCTAATATATAGTGGACCAGACATGGCTACACAGTGCACCCTCAGTACTTGTCCTAGTATATGGGGACCAGACATGATTACACATGGCGCCCTTAGTACTTGTCCTAATATATAGGGGACCCAGACATGACTACACAGGGTACCCTTAGTACTTGTCCCAATATAGAGGGGACCACCAGACATGGCTCCACAGGGCACCCTTAGTACTTGTCCTAATATATAGTGGACCCAGGCATGACTACACAGGGCACCCTTAGTACTTGTCCTAATATATAGGGGACCCAGGCATGACTACACAGGGCACCCTTAGTACTTGTCCTAATATATAGGGGACCCAGAAATGACTACACAGGACACCCTTAGTACTTGTCCTAATATATAGGGGACCCAGGCATGACTACACAGGGCACCCTTAGTACTTGTCCTAATATATAGGGGACCCAGAAATGACTACACAGGACACCCTTAGTACTTGTCCTAATATATAGGGGACCTAGCCTTGGCTACACAGTGCAGCCGTAGTAATTGTCCTAATATATAGGGGACCCAGAAATGACTACACGGGGCACCCTTAGTACTTGTCCTAATATATAAGGGACCCAGAAATGACTACACAGGGCACCCTTAGTACTTGTCCTAATATATAGTGGACCCAGGCATGACTACACAGGGCACCCTTAGTACTTGTCCTAATATATAGGGGACCCAGAAATGACTACACGGGGCACCCTTAGTACTTGTCCTAATATATAGGGGACCCAGAAATGACTACACAGTGCACCCTTAGTACTTGTCCTAATATATAGGGGAGACAGACATGACTACACAGGGCACCCTTAGTACTTGTCCTAATATATAGTGGACCAGACATGGCTACACAGTGCACCCTCAGTACTTGTCCTAGTATATGGGGACCAGACATGATTACACATGGCGCCCTTAGTACTTGTCCTAATATATAGGGGACCCAGACATGACTACACAGGGTACCCTTAGTACTTGTCCCAATATAGAGGGGACCACCAGACATGGCTCCACAGGGCACCCTTAGTACTTGTCCTAATATATAGTGGACCCAGGCATGACTACACAGGGCACCCTTAGTACTTGTCCTAATATATAGGGGACCCAGGCATGACTACACAGGGCACCCTTAGTACTTGTCCTAATATAGAGGGGACCAGACATGGCTACATAGGGAAGCCTTAGTACTTGGCCTAATATATAGGGGACCAGACAAGGCTACACAGGGAAGCCTTAGTACTTGTCCTAATATATAGACCAGACATGACTACACAGTGCACCCTTCATACTTGTCTTAATATATAGAGGCCCAGACATGACTACACATGGCGCCCTTAGTACTTGGCCTAATATATAGGGGACCAGATATGACTACACAGGGCACCCTTAGTACTTGGCCAAATATATAGACAAGACATAACTACACAGGGCACCCGTAGTACGATTCCTCGTAAGTGTACGTCCTGGCAGGGGGGGTACTTGTATTGTGTCATTTATGCTGCATGATTAACGCTGTAAATAAACGGTTTCTCTTCCTGTCATCATAAAAAAAAAATATATATAAAAGTTTTACAATATAGTTTATGTACCCAAAAATGGCACTAATGAAAACTACAGTTCGCCACTCAAAAAACAAGCCCTTATACAGCCGCGTCGACGGAAAAGTAAAAGTTTTAACTTTTGAAAAATGAAGATAAAAATCGGCCAAAAATCGTTGCGTCCTTAAGCCCAAAATAGGCCGTGTCCTTAAGGGGTTAATGGATCAGTTTTTGTGAACTTCACGAAGTAGAATATACAGATCTGTCACAAACTGGTGAGAAATGGAAGAGTTACAGAAACCGATGAAAGCGTCTGACAGACCGATCACTTATCCGTTTTGCTTCAGTTTCTCATCAGTTCGTTTTAAGTTCTACAATGTATGTGTTAAAAAAACGATTAGCAACATGATGTCCTCATGCCTGAAGGCTCCACTCATCAAACTGTACACTACATGTATGGAAATGTACCATCTTTCCCTTTATGTGTCATAGTCACTAATGTATTTAAAAGATTCCAAAAAAAAAAAAAAAAGCGCAGCCATTATACTTGTGTTTGGGAGGTAGAATAGCGTAGCATTCTGCACTTTTCTGTTCCACAACATAAGGGAGCGCCAACGTAGTCGGCAATACGCACGTCTTTACCACATCTGACCAGTTATAATCTAGGAGCACATCAGGCAGTATGTGCATTAGACTGATGGCTAAAGCGTGATGTGAATAGCCCCCCTTCAAAGGAAAGATACCCAGCAACCTTCAGTTCTGGAGTGTTAAGGGGAGTATTTGTTACTCTCCTCATGCCACAAACACAGTAGACGAGAAGTTGAACATACAAGAACGAACAGCGGCGCATTACCTTTGGCTGTGAAGATACGGACGTTGTGTTTATCAGGGGCTTGTGAGGAACGGTGTTTGTCTGCGGTGTGCTGATTCGGGGGGACACATACGATCTTGGTGAGGAGGCATCGGATGTCAGAGACATAGGCGACTGATTGGACTGTGTTGCTGAAGAAGAAGAAAAAGGAAAATTACAGCATTTAGTTCATTAGCCTCTGGAATAGAAAAGCTGCAGACGCCACGAAACCAGAACAGATACCAGGATAGCGGTCACACAGTACCCAAACACGAGATTCAGCCAGCTGGTTAGAAAGGTGACATCCAGAATGAACAGAGGCCAACGCTCACCTTGTGCAGACAGCTGTGCGACTTGGGAGATTAGAGACGTGATGTTGAAAGCGGAGGGCCCAGCAGTAATGAACTTGTGTAGTATCGATTGTAAAGAAGCTTGTGTCACAGCAGCTGTAAGGACTAGAAGTACAGATCCGGGTTAGAATATGTGTGAAGAGGTTAGTGAAAAGTAAAATGCAAGCTGCACCCTGTGTAGTGTACGGTCAAATGCAAATGAGTCACTTGCATCAAATTCAGAATAGACTGTGTAGTAAAAGGAATTTACCACTAGGTGGCAGCAAAACCACATTTTTCTCAAAGCACCCATGATATACCAGCAGGTCTTTCCCCATTTCCTACCATCTAATATTGGTCCCTTAACTATGGTATCACTATCTACTCTTATTAACCCTTTGTTCCCCCCCCCTTGCCCTCCTAGCTTGGCCGCACTTAAAAGCCGAAGCTTAAAAACCCGTAGGTGGTTTGGCCGCCGGCATCCCGTTGCAGCTCTCTTTCTCCTTAGAGAGGAGTGAGGACGCAACAGGGGGCGGGGTTGGGGGGGGGGGGGGGGGGGTTGACATGCTGCGGCTGTCAATTTTGTGCCACATGGCCGCTTCCGCCCGGCTTTGCTGCACCAACTTTTGAAAAATCTCATCCACATGGCTGGCTTATCCCGGGATTAGGAGTCGCAGGTGGAATTGCCACAGAAATTCCACACGGAATTTTCGTGGCAAATCCATCCAGTGTAAACCCAAACTAAACGCTCACGACTCACAGCTGTTATCCCTTTAAATACCATTGTAAATTCTGACAGTGGCATATAAATGCACCAACTGGTGTTCAGGTACAACCAGAGACCCCCACTGACCGCTAAAATGAAGGGGGCGGAAGTTTTCAGGCAAGCGATGCGCCCCTTTGGAAAAAGTTTAAGCTTAACGAGCTCAGCCACAGTTTGAAGAGCGGCTCATAAACCTCTATGTGACAGTCTCCATTTGCCGAGGAGTGACTAATCACAGCCACAGAGGACACAGCGCTTGGCTGCGCACTTCTGCCCCTTGATTTCAGTGGTCTCAGCATCTGGACTTCTACTGATTTAACCTTTTGCCATGTCATTAGGAGATACTAAAAGTTTTATAAAAGTGAAGATACTGCTTTAATATTGTTCTTCACTTTGCAAATTCCCAACACACTAATGGGCCATTTACACGGGACGATCACTCAGAATTCGTTAACACAAATTTGAGTGATAATTGTGCAGGAAAAAGGCAAAAAAAAATCAATCGTTTACCATTTGTTCACAAGTAGTTATCGCTGACCCCGAGTCAGCATAAAAACCATCGATTAATCGCAGGCTTGTCCTTAGGTGTAACTGATACCCGCTCTAGAAGGTGAATGTCTGAATGCTCTGCACAACCGCCAACGACCTCAATGGTGATGCCCGCGCTCGTGCAGTTGTTTAGCCGACTGTCACCCCATAAGACACAAACAGCCACACACTGAAAACCCTCAGAAGGGAAGAACATTCAATACCTTCATTAATTTTGGAGATATCCACATTAGAATTATTAATCTGCAGAGTGGCTTGCAAGGCAGGAAGCAGCTGTCGCAGGAGGTTGGGGTCCTGCAATATTGAAGGAATTGGTGATTGTGGCACCGGTGACACAGGGACTGTAGAAGAGGAGGAGGAGGAGGCAGGAGGAGCAGTAGAGGGATTTAGTCCAGGAGCAGATGATGTGGAGGGAGTAGTACACGATGGTTTGTCAGCAGATGACGACTCTGTGGGAATAAAGACGACACTTATTAGATACACTCTTTACAGAATCCTTATACAAATGTCCGCTTAACCTCTAAAATAGCAAACATTCAGTCCCCTTAAGGGGGTTTACCAGAATATCAAGTTATAAGAGGGGCTAGCTTGCTGATCTGCAGGGGTCTCACCGCTGGTGACTGCAGGCAGCCACACGTTTTGGCCCGTAGTTGCGTCATGTTGCTGCACACAACTGACATTCCATTTCTCTGAACAGAACGGCCGACATTTATGACGACCGATGTTTATGCCGGTCTGAAAATGAAGTTCGTTGGAGTGAACTGCTCCAAAATAAAAGATGCGCACCTCTTCAGAAAGGTGAGTCATTCTGGTCTGAAATTGAGAAAATGAAGTGTATGCCCATGAGCAAGCGTAATGTGTGCCACAATTATTGGCATTTTTAGCTTTTAAGGGAGTCTGTCAGCTGGAACACGCAGTCCGTACGGCCGGCATGTTATAGAGCCGGACGGATGTATAGTTTATGGGGGAAAGATTCAGTATAAAGCCATCATGACGACATTAAAAGCTGCGCCTGAGATATTTGGCCACAGCTGGCATTGGACATCCCATCTATGGAGAACGCACCAGAACAGGCTACGCTGAAACTATCTTTTTACTCAAATAGTAAAAAAAAAAAAAAAAAAAAATGAAGCCCGCGTGTGTGTACCCGCTCAGATGATGGCTGCTACGTCCCTCTGAGCTGTACCGTCCGATGGGCGGTCCGGTCCCATCAGCGATTGACTGCAGCCACTGTATGTAAAACTGCGCCAAATGTGGAACCTGCTGCAGATTTGCATCAATTTCACCCTCCGCGTTGCGATGAGACCCGCAGTGAGCAACTGACACGGTGTAGATTTAAACCCTGCAGCGCATGCAAGTTCCAGGATGGTATTTTCCTGCGCCACCTGGATGGTATAATCACATGCCCACGGCTCATACTATAAGTGTGGTGGAAAGAAAGCAGACTTTACGCTACACGTGAACATAATCTAAATATCAGAGACCACGCCCACTTCCACTAACCCCACCCACATTCTCCTAAAGTCAGGCAAATGCAGAGAAAAAAAGTTACACATTTAAGTACAAATATGGCTTGTTCTCTAACTTGTGAAGTTTCATGCTGGTGAAGAATAAATCTCCCATAAAGTACATTAAAAATAAAATCAGCACAACAGCATTTCCGAAAATATCCTCTGCCGTTCAAACGTGTCCTGGTGTAGCAAATAGGCGGCTATAAAGGCGCCTTCCGTGGCTGACATCGTATTCTACACAGCGGAACACATTTATGAATCCATCTGATTGTAAAGGCGCTTTTATACATAGCGATTACCGTTAAAAGGGAAAGTGAACGGTAATTGTCTGGTCTAAACGCGAGACGGCGGCGAGCGATAATCATTTGCTTTTTGCTCATTGGTCATTTTCTGCAGGCATCGTTGGCTCCTCCATTTATCGTTTAGTCGCTTTTACTGCAAATACGAAAGTCTGAACAAGGCTCACCTGAACACTCCAACGTGTCTGCCGGCATCAATAGGCCGCATGAGAACCAACGAGCTACCGGTGAGGTCACTTCAAACCAGAATCGGCTGCTCTAAAAAGAGCCCAAGACCGCTCAACCGCACAATGTACAGGTAGGCACGCTCGCGCTACCGATCATCCGCACACCGCCGATACTCTGCCGGTTAGAGCAATAGCAGCCGTGCCAACCGACATGCCGATTGTCAGAGGATCAGACAGAGCAAAAGGGCCGCATCGTCATATCATCCGCATGCCAGATTGTGATCCAGAGTTCTATCGCATTTAGGCCACTCGCCTCCACCTGAAGCCATGTACTTCTGATGCACAGGCGGGGAAAGTGTTCAAGAGTCTGAAAAGCACCATAAATGTAGTGCAAAACCATTCAATATTTTCCATAGTAAATCCGCCCCGGTGCCGCAGGACGTCACACAGAGGGTCTCAATCCCCAAAGCACAGCCTACTCCAATCTCACCAGCCAACAAATTTAGCATTGATTATCAACATTTTGAGGAACACTTTGTTTTCCTGCACCAAGCCAATATTGCAAAGGCTCATAGGTGTCAGAATGATAGCTACCCCCACAAATGACCTCATTTTAAAAACGACACCCCTTAAAGGGGTTGTCTCGCGAAAGCAAGTGGGGTTAAGCACTTCTGTATGGCCATATTAATGCACTTTGTAATGTACATCGTGCATTAAATATGAGCCATACAGAAGTTATTCACTTACCTTCCCTGCGCTGGCATCCTCGTCTCCATGGCTCCGTCTAATTTCAGCGTCTAATCTCCCGATTAGACGCGCTTGCGCAGAAGGGTCTTCTCCCATCTGTTCGGTCCGACACGAGCGGCATTCTGGCTCCGCCCCGTCACATGTGCCGATTCCAGCCAATCAGGAGGCTGGAATAGGCACAAGTGACGGAGGCGGAGCTACGCGATGACACACAGAAGGGGGCGAAGCCAGAATGCCGCTCGTGCCGGGCCGAACAGATGGGAGAAGACCCTTCTGCGCAAGCGCGTCTAATCGGGAGATTAGACGCTGAAATTAGACGGAGCCATGGAGACGGGGATGCCAGCGCAGGGAAGATAAGTGAATAACTTCTGTATGGCTCATATTTAATGCACAATGTACATTACAAAGTGCATTAATATGGCCATACAGAAGTACTTAACCCCACTTGCTTTCGCGAGACAACCCCTTTAATGTATTCACTGGGGGGGGGGGGGGGTCAGGAGTATTTTTATCCCACAGTTTTGTTTTTATTAAGAGTTAATGCAATTTAGAGGAGAAAAACTAAAATTTATTCATTTTTTTCCCCCTTTAGTGCACATGAAAATGAGGATTTACACCCGAAAATGGATCCCCCTGCTTGTCCCGTGTTCAGAAACATACCCATTGTGGCCCTAATTTACTTATAGGACATGTGGCTCGGCCTATAATGGAAGGAACACCCGTTGACTTTCAGGGCACAACTGAATACATTCCAGGCCCCATTGCTCACTTGTGTAGAACAAAAAAAAATTGACCCCCTAAAAATAATCCCCCCCCCCCCACCCCCCTTTCGTTTTCGGCGTTCCCCAAATCTTAGATAAAAGTAATAATGTGAACTGTGTGGTATTTCCGAAGACAGGGGTAACTACGGAGGCTGGTTGGGATGGGCACATGGGGCAGTATAATCAGGTATCCTTCCTCCTCTCATGCTTTTTGGGGGGTATTTCTTGACCCCAGCAGCAGGGTTGGGGTGTAAAAAGTGGCGCTCCGAGTCTCCGTAAACTTGCTGAGGTGCGGCGGTCTCACACAGAAGTCGCTCAACAAGCTGCTCCTGAACTGCATGAAGGCGAGCGTTCCCGGGGCTTCTTGTAAATGAGGTATTACAGGTAGCGGTCTGAATAACGCCGGGCTCACACATCCGTATGTGGAATCCGCTTGCAGAGGTCCGCAGCGAATCCCAGCTGTGAGCCCGGCTGTGGCCCTGTGTACGGCCGCATAATGTACTGCGTATAACTGCGTACTCACATAGGCGGTCATGCGCAGTACACCTTTTTATCGTTTGTACTTCCGTCACTTAGCGATGACGCGACGCCTGCAGCCCGTACACAATGTAGTTAGGTATGGGCTGCAGGTATATCCACGACCATGGAGCAAATGGGATCTAGGTCACGGATTTCCGGCAGATCGCCGTGGGACATCGGAGGACAAGGGTAAGTATTTTCAGCTGCCCTCATGGATCCGATTCATGAGGGCAGCTGAAACTAACTCTCCCCCCCCCCCCCCCCCCCCACACACACACACACACATTTCCGTGATCGCCGCTATCCACGCACATCGGAGCCCCCCATGACAGCATCCAGTCATTGGCACCCTAGCTGATAGCAGGGAGCTGTCACACGCACAGACCCCAGGGCTTTAGTCTACAAGACCGGCGTGTATTAACAGCCCTGTAGATTAAAGCCCAAACACCCAGGGCATGAAAATGCGTATGGGTGGTCACTAAGGGGTAATCACAGCAGTTACCGGCAGATGTCAACTATCAGCCAAACAAGACCGTGAACTACAAAGTGAACCTGCAGTAATTCTCCTCAGTCCCCGACTTCTTGGTATTATCCGTTGTGCTATACACTCTCGCTGAGCACTAGGGGTGGGGGATCCAAGGAAACCCCTTTAACACTACATGGAGTGTACGCTGCTCAGTCCGCTCACCCATGACCGGGCCAGTGTAGGCCGTACACCACTGGCTAAGAGGCGCTGCACACATTGCACACAGCAACAGTCATCTGCCCTCAAGTAGTGGAGCTGCAAAAGCTGGATGGAAACATTTTAAAACCATGAGGAGGAAAAAAAGTAATTAATGAAAGGGCCCTTCCAGGGAGCACACATTTTTCCATCCCTGTCCCCCCTCATCTGACTGCCTGTGACATTTTGGGGTCTTCTGTGTTTCAGCCACTTGCTTCCTCACAGTATAGCCCCCTGTGTCTGATGCTCATCAGGCATCATCTGGAGGCTGACATTTTTTAACTTTCAGATCTATCCCATGATGCATCAGCAGAGCATTGGCTAGAGGGACAGTTTAGCATAATTTTCTACAGTGCCCTAAATAAACTACAACCCATACAGTATACAGTCAGAAGGATGAGCTGTGACCCCCTCTATTACACCTGTGTGATCATCATCAGTAACTGATAGGAGAGTCCCTTTCCCGCTCTAGGCAGAATAAGAAAATCGACTAGTTTCAGACAACATAATCCCAAGTAGATCTAAGATCATATAACTATCTAAGGCAAAAGAGGCCAGTAGTTCCAGAGAGAAAGGAATAACTAAACAAGGTTAACAATAGCTGGCATATATACTGGGGGGCTAGATACATCATGAATGAAGAAGAAAAAAAAAAAAGAAATCACAGGAGTAGCCCTTTAAATAGTTTAGAAACAGCACATGTCCCCTTAAAAGCTGCGGTAGTCACAGGACTAGCATGCTCCCTCTAAAGACACAGACATTTTAATTTCCTGTTCGGTTATCACCAGCAATTTCCTCCTGATGTGGACATCAGCAGGGAGAAAGTAAAGGTCTGCAGTAATTCAAGTCATAATCAACAGCACAGAGCAAATTTTTATTCACATAGTTGGGCACATCTTTAACAGGTTTTTAAAGTGAACCTGTCAGGTGATTTCGCAGTCCTATCTCAAAGAAATATGCTGTAAGTAGAGAACCTGAACTATATGGACTCAAAGGAGTTGTCTCGTGGCAGCAAGTAGGGTTATACACTTCTGTATGGCTCATATTTAATGCACGATGTACATTACAAAGTGCATTAATATGGCCATACAGAAGTTATTCACTTACCTGCTCCGTTGCTAGCGTCCCCGTCTCCATGGCTCCGTCTAATTTTGCTTTCTTCTGGCGTTTTTAGACGCGTTTGCGCTGTGCGGTCTTCTGCCTGGTGAATGGGGCCACTCGTGCCGGAGAGCTGGTCATCGTAGCTCCGCCCCGTCACGTGTGCCGATTCCAGCCAATCAGGAGGCTGGAATCGGCAATGGACCGCACAGAGCCCACGGTGCACCATGGGAGAAGACCCGCGGTGCATCATGGATGAAGATCCCGGCGGCCATCTTGGTGAAGGAAGAAGTAGGAAGAAAGAAGAAGTCGCAGAGCGGGGATTCGGGTAATATATATATATTTTTTAACACATCCCTTGGGTTTGTCCTGCGCCAAACGGGGGGCCTATGGGGGAAAAAAACCCCCGTTTCGGCGCGAGACAACCCCTTTAAGGAATTTGGAGAAGAATTTTCAAGATAAAACAGTAGAGATCCTCATCTGCACAGCGATACAGGGAAAGGTGTCAATCATCCTGTGTGGGCGCGGGAATCAGAACTCTCAGGCCTCATGTCCACGGGGAAAAATCGGGCCCGCTACGGATTCTACATGTAGAATCTGCAGCGGGTCCCTCCTGCCCCGCGGACATGAGCGCTGAAAATAAGAATAAATGAGAATAAACTCACCTCCCATCCGCTCCGTTTCTTCTCTGCATCGCGGCCGGATCTTCTTTTTCGGCCGGCGGATGAATTCGTCACGCCGGCGGCACGTCGTCGACGTGCCGCACGCATGCGCCGGGCACATCCGCCGAGCCGAAGCAAGGGAGATGCGGCCGTGAGGAAGAGAAGACCTTCCCGGCCCGCTGCGGGTGAGTAAATGCTTTTAAATTCCTATTTTAGGTCTCCCGCGGATCCGGACGGCTTCCATAGGCTTCAATAGAAGCCCGCGGGAGACCCGCATGAAAATGGAGCATGGTCCAGATTTTTTCATGCTCCATTTTTTTTAAAATCACTTTTATTGACGATCCGCGGGTATTTATCTACCCGCGGGTGGTCAATGCATCCCTATGGGGTGCGGATCCGCGCGCGGGAGAAGAGTTAAAATCCGCTGCGGATTTTAATTCTTATTTTGCCCGTGGACATGAGCCCTCACAGTCTCTTCTACAAGTCCTGTGAGGATTTGCTACTCAGAAATCCTACTTCAAATCATATAAAGCTATAGATCGCAGATTATCTCCCTCTATCATTTTCTGCTTTCAGGTGATTTTTTTGCAGGCCTATCAGAGAACAGAATATGATCGCGCAAGAGATCGGAGATCTATAGCTTAATATAATTTGAAGCAGGATTTCTGGAAGCAGAGTAAATCCTCACAGGACTCCTAAGAGAAACAGTCCCGGTCATCCCGCCCATGCAGATAACAGACAGCTTTCTCTGCATCTGTGTGTACAGAGAAGGATCTCTGCTGTTTCATCCCAAAAATCCTGCTTCAAATTCTTTAGGCCTCCTGCATACAGGCTGGTCGGACCCTGCATGCAGGATTCTTGCAGCGGCGTTTGACCCGATGCCCCCTGCGTGACCGCCTGCACATGGGCAGGTCGGATTCCCCCATGCGGTATTCCTACAGCGGAGCTTGACCTGGTGCCAGGCCTGCTTACCTGTCCAGCGTCTTCTCCTGTGCTGAGAATGTGCCAGGCGGCACATGCACAGTACAGGGGCCGGACTAAATGTGTCAGCCAGGCAAGCGCAGTTGAGAGGATGCCGCGCCGTCGCCCTTGTGGTGACGGGCCTCCTGAGTCATTCCACAATGGTCGGGGCATGAACAGCTTCCATTGACTTCAATGGAAGGCAGCTGTGCGTATCCCGTGGAAAATCACAGCATCTTGCTATTTCTTTCCCGCAAGTGGAAAATCACAATCGATCTCTGCTCGTGGGCAGGAAGTTGTGTTTTTTCCATAGCATGCTACGCGCTGGATTTGCTGCGAAATCCGCAGGCGGCATCCCGCTCCGGATTTCGCAATGCAAATCCGTCCATGTGCAGGTAGCCTTAAACCCATATATCTCCGAGCTCAAAAGGAGCTCCATACAGCATATTCTGGTTTTAGATAAAACAGTGAAAATGAATTGACAGGTTCACTTTAAAAACCTCTTAGGGATCTGTACATCAATGCATGAAATGATTTATCTAGAATTTCAAAAAAGTGCTCTATGATATTATTTATGACTTTATTTACTGCAGACCTTTACTTTCTCCCTGCTGATGCCCACAGCAACTGCAGATAGCTGGAGAAAGATCACTAAAATAAGTTACACAGTATTGCCAACCTCCACAAGTTATTCTAGACAACTGAACCAAAAATCATGAACAGCATAAGTTTTAAAGGGCATATACCACACTTATTTATACAGGCCACACCATAAAAATGCCCCCAAAATGTGAAGCACCATGGATCTGCCAGCAAGACATAGGTCATGTGCAGACACCATTTTCAGTCATCCCATTCATGCAAGAGCCTCAATATGAAATGTATTACAATGATCAACTTCATTATCATTCTGCCACAATTCTATACAATCTTTCTTTGGAATTCTGATTTTTTTTTTTTTTTTTAGAGTACCCATAAAAAAGTCACGAAAAAAAACCCACTATGCTAAATAAAAATAAATAAATAAAATTAAAAAAATATATATATTTTTTTATAAATATTCTTTGAAAGTCCCAACCACTAACCTACAAATGATAGGAGGGGGACTGCTGTAAATAGCACAATCCCGCATGACATAGGATCACCTACACGTTTCACCCTTGAAAACGAAGGGCTCATCAGGGACCAAAAACAAAAATAACGTGAGACAATTATGTCTATAGGCCCTTTTAGACAACAATTTTCGCTCAAAAAAAAACAAACCACAAACCGCTTGATGTCGTCATTTGAGCAATAATCGTTGTGTGTAACTGCACTGACATCCTGCAGTTTTCGTTAAGCCGTCACTGATCTTTGAGCGTGCTGACGATAAGCCTTATCAGGGATTCCCAGCAGGATACAGCTGATACTATTGTTTCAGCTGTATCCCGCTCCCTGATCACAGGCAGGGTATGAAGAACACAGAGGCCCCGCTTGTCTTCTGCAACCCCCGCTTGGAGCGCAAGGTGATCGTTTAACATTTCAGTGATCACTTTGCGCTGTAAAAAAAAAAAAAAAAAAAGCACACAGCGATTATCGCTCAAAAGATTTTTTGAGTGATAATCGTGTCTAAACCAGGCTTATCTTATTACTAATTATCAAAGATCATATACATGCAATAAAGAAAACCCTGAAATTGTATATTACATGACAAAAAAAATGTGAAGTATAAAAATATGGAGAACCAAATCCTAGAGGTTAAAACCTTCTGAGACAGTCAACCAATTCTCACCCTTCCCAGCAAAGGTGAGATGCAGTGGAGAAATGCTGCAGTGGCTTAAAGGGGTCATCCGGCCATTTACGTTTATTACTAGAACGAGCCAAGTCAGACCCGCCACTTTGACTTGTGTTCGACAAGAGGTCACATGGTATCGCAGCCTCCATTGTCAGTGATGTCATAGGAAAGCGACAGCCTGTTGGCTTATTAAAGTAGTTGGGCAAGGCCCTCTCTCTATCATCACCGATTCAGTGATGGGTCTGACTGAGCGCTCTAGTAAGTAATTCAAATTGCCGGATGACCTTTTTGACCTCTTAAGGACATAATCTATTTTGGCTATTAACCCCTTAAGGACCAGGTTGTTTTTGTACCTTAAGGCTGGGTTCTCAGGGCAGAATCCCACTGGAAATGCGCAGCTTCAAAACCCGCAGCACTTTGCGGCAGCTTTTGGAGCGGCTTGGCTGCAATACTTTTCCTTTGTGGCCGGCGCTCCCATAGAGAGCTGTAGCTGAGGCATCCATAGTACCCTCAGTTACAGAAGTAAACATCCCCTGTAGTGAAATTAGTCACTGGCAGAGCTGATCAGGGTCTGATACGACGTTGCAGCTCTGCTATAACAGAGAGCCCCGGCGGTCATGTGATCCCTGGCTCGCATGGGGAAAGAAACACTTCCACTTTTAGTACATAATCGCTCATTGAGGCTAAAGGCTGGTGTACACGGGCTGATGATTGCTCAAAGATCGCTTAAACGACAGTCTGATTGACAGCTTTGAGGGATCATTTTGCATTAAGTATTAAGTAGCTACTCAGCTTCTTAAGTACCAATTAAGTGTGTAAACGAAGCCTTCACTGAATGCAGCTAATAGCCTATTATCTGAGCTCAGATCCTTTGTTCTCCAGGGGAAACAATGCTATCAGCACTCCCTGTGGAGAACTACTGGTAGAAGTGAGTGACGATTTTCAGGTTGGACTGAATTTAACGATCAGCTAACAGTGCCCGAAAAGCAGACTATGGGCGCACATTTACACACACGGCTTATCGCTAAAACGATCGCCGATTAGCGATTTTTTGTGATCGGCTGGTGTAAATGGGCCCTAAGTGGGGCTGTAGCAGTCTGCCGATGGTTCTACAGAGGAATGGGAAAATAATTGTTTGCGCAGTCAGGTAAGAGTTTCATTAGCGGACTATAAAAAGGTACCTTTACACGGGCCAACAGTCACCCAAATAATTGTTCAAAATTACGGATTTGGGGCGGAGCCGGTATACACACGGACCCCAACAGTGCATCGAGCAAGAAATCACTCAGTAGTGCGTTGGTCAGCATCAGTTCTCTGAAACCAAATTACCACCGAGCGTCTGTAAGCAGGAAACACTAGGTTTACTGTCAATGAAGGAAGGCAGACAAGATCTCCATTCTCTGACTCCTCTGTAAAAGCCCAGGAGCGATAGTCTGCAGTACGGCTGTCGAATCTGCTGTACCATGTAAAGCTACCTCTAGCAGCAGCCCTTCTGGTCATCTTCAGTATCGCGAACCCCATTACATCCTACAGGGAGTAGATCCAGTATAGACACAGTGGGTTCTTTCACATGTCTCAATCAAAGTTGTGTAACAGCTGCCAATCAGCAGGATCCACACTCGTTCGTCTGGCGTACACACAGTCTAATTCAGATGTATGAGGGACGAGCAACCGTCCATGCGAGCGTTCATCCCCACAGTGTTTGGTGCAAAATAGAAGCAGTCACCTGCCGATAGAGCCTCTTCATTATTGTGTGAGACCCCCGTCACGGACCCCTCACCAGCCAGTAGCCTACTGCAAACCGGTGAGCGGCAAAAACCCTGAAACAGCCCGTCTGCACGCGGTTATTTTATTCCGCTCTGGCTTTAGTTTATACTTCTAGTCATTGTTACAAGGCTTGTTAGGTTTGACATTGGCTTGCAGGAATGCTGCCCTCTAATAGGTGGCGCTGTAGAGGCATTGTTCCCATATCCCAGAGAGCATGCATGGCCTTGTAAGTCTCCTTCTGCCTTCTAGGTACTCTCCCTACAGATAACCATGACATCTTCCTATAAGCGGCAGCCCTTTCACATTTACTGAATGATAATTGCAATGCAAGATCATCTTGTGTTGCTCATATCGGGAGATCTTGAGCAGACAGAAAAGGTAAGACTTCCGTATGAGCAGCCCACAAAATAAACTGCAGAGGTTTCCCCTAATCAAACTGGTACATTTCATACAAAGTCCTGCAGTATTATTGCTGCTCTTCTATGACTGGTGGCAGTGTTAGCGCTTCATTCACTTCAGTCTTCAGAGTTCCATTCTGAAGCTTCTGTTGCCGAATTCTGTTAAAATGCAGGACAAAACAGCGCCGCATGAGGTGGTATTTCATCCTGAACACCACTGAAACTGATGGACCCCGTCGCAGTCAATTGGGACCGTTCAGGACCGTTGTGTCCATCAGACTGATCTGTTTGCTCGGGGGATCCAGTTTTCCCCACTTCCATAACACCAATGAGAACCATTAAACGGAACGCGAACCTTTGCAACTATTTTCAGCGTTCTACTGGTTGCAGTCACCAATAGATAAGGGATTCCTAGAGCTGCTGCAAATATTCGATGGCTGTTACATTTGGCCGAATAGGTGATAAATCTACATTTTTCTCCAAATTGCTTCAAATGCACCTCCATTATGGGGAATATTGGACAACTATGACAGTCCACCTGCTACATGGATGCCATGAAAAAGGCTTGAAGGGTATATCCAGTTTTAGGGGGGGGTTGCACCAGAGCCATAAGTGTTACTCTTGTCTACAGATTTGTATGTCTCCGTGGTTACAAACAAGCAAACCATGAATGTAGTCTGATCCTGATTTTTTATTTTTTAATATCAAGAATATTTGCAAAGAATGTTAAAATTTTAAATGCATTAGAGCGGCAAAAAATTGCTGCTACGGTGAATGACGAACATTAAGTTATTGTCTGCCAAAGTACAGCTACAAGGGCGCGTTGACTTCGTCACAATTTCTGCAAATCTGCCAGCTCACATTACTCGACACTCCTGGCAAATTACAGAGAACACCTTCCTATTTCAATCAGTGCTGATGCTGCTATGATCACAGGACTTCATTAACCAAAGCAAAAACTATCAGTGGGTTTTGTGTCATGGAGTGCGCAGTCTGCGAGTAAGTGAAGCCAATAAGAAGCAAAGAGAACTCCACTTTATACTCTAGATTAACTGAATTAAATAGCTAAAGACATTATAAACTTAATCTAGCATGGAAGTATTAATATAGACTGAAAACCCAACTACTTCTATTAAAATGTTAAAACCTACTGCAACAAAATAAGGGCCATTTAGAGATACGGTTATCGCTCAAAAGTCATTTTTTGAGTGATAATCGTTTTGTCTAAACGAGCGCCATTGTGCACTATTCGTTCATGGTTGACTTTTAGCAAGCTAAGTCAGCGATGAGCCTCATCAGTAGGAGACCAGCTGTCTGTATTCTTTTAGCTGGATAGCGCGCAGAGCTCTCAGCGATACCTCTGAGAATGAAGCAGCTCCTGCTGTTCTCAGCACTATCAGTTCAGCGAGATACCAGCTGAAAGCTCCAAGAACAAAGCAGCTGTTTGCATATACAAAGCAGCTGCTGTTCTCGGAACTGTCCGCGGGGTCCCGCTCCACCTGCATTTAACTCTTAAGCAGCTAATTAGCTACTTAAAAGTTTATGCAAAGATGATCGCTCAAAACTGTCACTCAGACTGTCGTTTGAGCGATCATCTTTCAGTGTAAATGGGATTTAGTTGGAGCTCACAATCTTAGTGATGTTATTAACCAGGGCTCCTTTACCCCAACAAAGAGCTTAAAAAGGAAAGAAAAAAAAAAATCTTCCAGCACTCACATCATTAGTTTCTTTAGTCGTTACTCAACTGACTAAAATGGAAAGTGTGAGCATGCAGGATTATAATTAAAGATATTCTGTCATTCGGTTCATGCTGCCCAAATCACAGGTAGCATGAACCCAGGACAGCTACACATATTGCCCCTGTGCATGCTCTATTCTGAAACGCTGCAGTTTTGTGTATATGGAGAGAACAGTCAGTCTGCATGATGCAGGCGGGAAGCAGCCGGCGCCGTGACTCGGAGACCAGCTACAAGTCTAACTTCAAAGTCTTTATTATGAAAAGCAGCATTTCAGAATAAAACATATGGTGGTAAGGCCTCGTCCACACAGGTGACCAAGTCAGGCGATTTTGTAGTGTTGCTACAATACTACAAATCACATGCATGTGAAGCCCATGCTTTCCTGTGGGTTACTTCACACATGCGATATTTCGTAGCATGCGACAACCCGACACAAAAACCTCACAGGTCCGGCGATATGTACGTGACTCTTGAGCATTTGTAGCCCACATTTCCCTATGGAGACTCTCTCTGTTGCATCACACGAAAACGCGGTTTTCGTGCGATGCAATGCAACTTTGACAGTAGGAAATCCCACTGTGAAAACCTAAACTAAGCCCCACCTGCAGGGAAAAAATAAAAAAAATACATACATCACCTTAGATGCGCTGTCAGCCCGGCCGCATCTTCTCCCCTAGGTCCCGGCACTGATCAGCTTCTTCTATTGTGGCAGGGGATTGAAAAATCCCCGCCTTCTGGAAGTGCTGGCTGTGATCAGCTGACGCTTAGCCAATCACAGCCAGCACTCGATGACTGGTCAGATATAGCATTATATAATACCCACATGGCTGCTTATCCTGAAAAGTCAGGCGTGCTTTAAAAAGGAAGAAAAACTGGGGGGTCGTGGACAGAATTGCTTTCCAAATATAAAACATTCCAGTAACAATGAAAGGCAACAGCAGGCACACATCTGCCCCGCAAGATTTGGGCCAAGTCATCCATACAGTCAAGCCCAAGTGACGCGCTATAAGAGACAATTCGGCAAAATATTGTCCTCATGCGTGAACCCCTTTGAGGATCAACGCAAATATGAAAGCTAAAAATTTCCCATCTTGCAGACTTGTGCTCCCCAACATCCCCATTCCTGAGCCTGCAATTAATAGTGTTTACCTTCTCGGCTAACATGCCAGTGTGGTATGAGCAGCACTTCCTCATAGCTCTACACATACATGTAGATGCCATTTGGGATTTTGCTTTAACAAAGTCTAATAAATATATATATATGAGTATGATGACTGGAGCGGACCACCGCAGTTATGCTGAACGTCAGGTCCTTCTGCCAAAACAAACCATGTAATCTGGCACATCCACCATACTAATATCACTTTATAATAACACAAACTAACATTACAGCCACAAGCAGAAAGTTGTTCAAAGGACACCCCCCCCCCCCCCCCAATAAATGCTAACTCACTGGTATGAGCCAAGATGCAGACATGGCGCACGCGGTGCACTTCCCCTCCCCCCCCAAACAATATGTATTCCCGCTGTCCACATTACCTTTTCTGTCCGATTTTTGTGCTGGGATGGAAGATGTAGGGATAGGCAGTTTCGATAAAGCCGCTGCTCCATTTGCGTCAAATGACTTTTTTGGAGGAGGGTGGTCAGGCTGTACTGTGTAAGTACTAGAAGGAACAGTGCTCGGGGCAGCCACCGCTTTAATTGTGTGCTGCACCGGGGCGGCACTACTGTGAGTCTCTGTTCTGGGGAGTCTGTAGTCTCTATCATTGTGCCGGCTTGTCTGCGACAAGATATTCTGTGGAAGCATGCTGCTGGCGTCATTGGAATGTTTCTCATCAACTGATTGGGAGTTTTTATAGAAAAGAAAAATAAATAAATAAAAAAGCTTAATAAGCAATGCGACCATTCATGTAAAATGATGTACATTGTGCAAAGCTCTGAACAGCTCAGCTTCAACTCATAGTGGAAATCTGTGCCCAAATACAAAGAAAAGACAGAATTCTTAACCGCTTCTGTAGAGTTAAATGGGGTTTTACCACTAAAAGGCATTTCTCCCCCTATAAGGATAGGGGGTAAATGACTAATCGTTGGGAACCCCAACAATCCACAGACCGGTGCACCCAAATGCTCCATTCACTTTATGGGATGCAGGGAGACGGCCAAGGGCATCAATATCCACCTGTCCAATAAAAGTGAATGTGGCGGCCATCGAACGGGCACACCACCACCCAATACAGGTGCATTGGTCTCAGGATCGAGACATGTATCCCCTACTCTGTGGATGGGGGATTAATGTCTTTAATGGGAAGACCCCTTGAAGCTTGCACTGGCAGACCACAAACTGCTCTCTGATCACTTCAGTTAAAGTGACCCTCTGGTTTCGGGACCAAATTCTGCTCCAGGACTGGAGGCTGAGGGAAGTCTATTGCCTGCAGTTGCTCTATTCCAGGGTTCCCCAACTCCAGTCCTCAGGGACCGCCAACAGGTCATGTTTTCAGGATTTCCTCAGTGTTGCACAGGTGATGCAATTATTGTTAGTGCCTCAGACATTACCACAGGTGTTCTTACCATAGGATATCCTGAAAACATGACCTGTTAGTGGTCCCTGAGGACTGGAGTTGGGGACCCCTGCGCTATGCCATCCCCCTGAACCACCACTTCCAAGTCCCAGTTTCAGCCATCCAATCCCCACAATGCATTGGTAGCGTAAGGCCCATTTACAACCAACAATTATTGCTCAAAAGGTGTCTTTTGAGCAATAATTGTTGCATGTAACTGTTACCATCATTAGCTTTTCGGTCCAACGATGATTTTTAGTTCAGCATAAAAACATCGTTCAGCAAGCTAGCTGATAACGGGGACCACACGCTGTGATTCTCCGCGGGAGCGCCGATAACATTGTTTTCAGATGTAGTCCCAAGGCAGAACAATGGAGCTGTACGCAGATAACAGACCACCCGCTGTTATCTGCATACAGGGAAAGGAACTTCATTTACATGCAACTAACGCTAATAAGCTACTAATAGGCATTAGTGCCCATTAGTAGCTATGCAAAATGATCACTCAAAATTGTCACTTAAACTGTCTTTTGAGCGATCATCTTAGTGTGCAAGTGGGGCTTTAGACATTAAAGGGGTTGTCATCAAAAAAGGTAATGGCTGGCTATGGGACAAAAAAAACAAAACAAAAAAAACAGTAATTCATCTTTGGGTCCCCCTTCCCGGGACACAGTAAAGAGACTCCCAGGGATCAGTCCCTAGCATGGACTTCCGTCAGGCAGCCTCCGATTCGCTCACATCCTGGGCGCCATGACGACAGGAGTTCAAGACTGTAAAACTCCAATTGGCTGAAGTGAGCATCTAACATCTGATGGATGACTGCACCGGGTGCCCTGGATATGGGAGCTGCATAGCTGTGTTCCAAGGGCCTGAAGACCGGCAAGTATACCCTTTGTTTTATCCCATTGCCAGCCATTCAAAGATAGTTTTGCAACGACAGCCCCTTAATGCACTATATCTGCTCTCTGACTGGCTAGAGCTCTTCATGTGACCAGCATTAGCCAATCAGAGGCAGTGCACAGCGTGCATTTCATAGTTAGAAATTGCTGCAGTCCTCTTGGACAGCCGAAACGTGGGCCTGGGAACCAACACAATAGGAGGAGCGGCAAGGAAAACCAACTGCAGCTTAGACACCCAACTCCAGTCCCAGGGCAGAATATCATCCCAAAACTGGAGGGTCACTTTAATAATCCATCACTTAAGTAATTTTTTGCCATCCAAACTTTTTTCTAATAGGGGGAGGGGTTATATGAAATGAATATACATTATGGGAAATTAGGTGAAAAAAAGACCAATTTCTTTCATTATCTTATTAAATAGTCTCAATGCAAAAAAATAGCATTTAAAAGCCATCACTTCTGCACAGTATACAACAGGCTAGTGGGGACAGGACAGAAATCTTACTTCCAACATGTAAAAAGCAATCAAATGTCCTGACTGTCAAATACTGGAGAAAAAGAAAAAAAAAAGCTGAAAAAGATTCTTATTTAAGGGTAAAAAAAAACCAAAACTAATAGTTCAATAATATTCACATCTATCTGCTGCAGTAATTATACATCACATTACTTATTGCTGGGGAGTTGCCATAGTAACAGTCTTAAAAGGGATTCTCTGAGTAGTGACAGGGTACACAACTGTTAAAAATAAACTCTAAGCATATTTAGCACTCCGATCCCCCGTCGGCCCCCACAACCATCCTCATGTCCAATCTGCTTACACTAGAAGTTGGGACGCTCCTCCTCATGTCCAATCTGCTTACACTAGCAGAAGTTGGGACGCTTTGCATACACACGACTGCTGCAGCCAATCACCGGCCAGAGATTTTGAGCCGTCTACTACCGAGGTCACCGGATTGGCTGCAGCGGTCATGTGTATGCAAAAGACCAGAACGAACAGACCGGCGGTGCTGAACCGGCAGGGGAATAGGGAGTGGGAAGTATGCTCTAGTTTATTTGTAACCCTTGCCTGTCCTCATTTCCTTCAACAGCTCAGACCCCTCGTCGGGGTGCGTTCACATCTTGCGGGAATGCTGCGGGATTAGAGGTTAGCGCTACAGCAGAATATCCGCAGCATTTTTTCCTCTACACGTTAACAAGATTTGCTTTAATCATAAACTTTCTCACCACATGTGAACGCACTCTTAAAGGGGTTTTCCAATCTTAAGTGCTGCCAGCGGTTGGACACCCATCATCCCTGAGAAGGTATTTTCTCACACCTGACAGTCCCAATCAAGACTAGGATGCAGGCCCTTCCTTCTCGGGATGGTTAGGGGGTCCTAGAAGCCTAATCCCCAGTGATCATGAAGTGATGCCATCGCTTTGGAAGATGGTAATCCCCTCACAAGCCACAGTCAAAAGTTTCCTCCAACACTAAAAGCAGTTAGAAATGGGTATTAAAAAACTGCTCCAGGGAATAACGCAGCACCTCATTCTGGGGAAGAGCGGAGTAGATGGCGGGACTACAGCGGCCGCCAAAACATCAACTTCTGAACAAAGACTTCTGGCTGATGAGCAGACTGCCATCTGTTGGAACCAACTTTATAACAAGTTATAACTCGCCCTCATTGTTAGAGCTGATGTCCCACTGGGAATAAAAAGCTATAAACCAATCCACAGTATAGGGGAGAAGTAGCTGATTGCTGTGGGTCCGACAAACAATCATGAGAATGGCGCGTTCCAAAGGTCCCCGGTTGAACAAAGTGGAGGTCAAGCAGGAACTCTGCTGCTCCACTTGTTCCAAAGGAGACGGCCCAACAACTGGACTGCGGTTCTACGGATATGAGACGACCCTCGAGGCCAAATTAACACGAGCGTATGCGTTTTTGAGTATTGTGCACGCACACACTGCCGTGTACATCCAGCCTTAAGGCTGCAGCCATACTTACAAGTTTTTGGTGCATTTCTAAGCCCCAGCAAAAAACTACATGTGGTTTTTAAGAAGCGCATAAGTTTTATTTTAGCTTTTTAACACACTGTAGGCATTTATTGTATTTGTTGCTGCCGCTCAGAAGCGCGCCAATAACACTAAGTGTGAAGCAGCTTTACGGGGTTATCCCATATCCACAGCCTCGGGGCCCCAGGTACGAACGGCCCATTTACACAAAGATTATTGCTCAAAATTAAAAAAAAAAAAAAAGCTCACTATTCAAAAACAACTATTGCTAAACCACTTCTCGTTATGTATTAATGCCCCACGCTCCCATAAAGCTGTAGCAGTGAGGGAAAAGCCAGCGAGAACCCAGCAATATTCTTCAGTCTAGACGCTCTGCACGAGTAATGACGTCCTTAGGGGTGACGTCAACGATCCCCGGCGCTCCGCCTCCGTTCACTGATCATCTCTGCTGTCTGGAAGCTCAGGAGCAATAATCTCTTCCAGTCGCCCACCAGCATTCAGAGTGAACAGGCAGTCGTTCCTCGATTGACGACTACCTGTTTACACGGGATGATAGTCATTTGATTTTTACACCTGCAGAAGCCGGACGAATAAGACAGAGTTTATTTAAAGAGTTTTTCAGCTCTTCCAACACGTCCATCTTTTCTTAGGACTCTGTATTGTTCTATCACTCCTAGAGACGCATTAGTTGGCAACTGGTTATTAGCATTTCCCTCAGCACTCGTATACATGCAAACACAGTATAGAATGTCAACACCCAGCTGTCACTTTGTTCTGCCTGTCACCTGCCGTCTGCGGCAGCAGAAACCGGACACTATTTATAAGCAGATTTGAAATAAAGTTCCTCTTCCAGTAGAAAATGTCTGCAGCAAAACACAAACATGTAGTTACCAAATACCACTATAATACATCATACCATGAAGTGATAAGCCAGGGGATGCCAAGAGCACCCCCTTTAGGATGTCCATATATTTTACAGAGTCGTCTCTCAGGCCCCTCATCATCCTCCTCCTCACTCACCGAGAGAGCAGCAGCTTATCTACCAAGAACAAAAGGATCAGACAGCTGAAAACCAAACTACGGAGACTCATCAGTCCCAACATCTGCCACAAGGGAAGTTCATCATACACCCCAGGGGGACCCGGACCTGGAGGAGGGGAGGTCATCATACACCCCAGGGGGACCCGGACCTGGAGGAGGGGAGGTCATCATACACCCCAGGGGGACCCGGACCTGGAGGAGGGGAGGTCATCATACACCCCAGGGGGACCCGGACCTGGAGGAGGGGAGGTCATCATACACCCCAGGGGGACCCGGACCTGGAGGAGGGGAGGTCATCATACACCCCAGGGGGACCCGGACCTGGAGGAGGGGAGGTCATCATACACCCCAGGGGGACCCGGACCTGGAGGAGGGGAGGTCATCATACACCCCAGGGGGACCCGGACCTGGAGGAGGGGAGGTCATCATACACCCCAGGGGGACCCGGACCTGGAGGAGGGGAGGTCATCATACACCCCAGGGGGACCCGGACCTGGAGGAGGGGAGGTCATCATACACCCCAGGGGGACCCGGACCTGGAGGAGGGGAGGTCATCATACACCCCAGGGGGACCCGGACCTGGAGGAGGGGAGGTCATCATACACCCCAGGGGGACCCGGACCTGGAGGAGGGGAGGTCATCATACACCCCAGGGGGACCCGGACCTGGAGGAGGGGAGGTCATCATACACCCCAGGGGGACCCGGACCTGGAGGAGGGGAGGTCATCATACACCCCAGGGGGACCCGGACCTGGAGGAGGGGAGGTCATCATACACCCCAGGGGGACCCGGACCTGGAGGAGGGGAGGTCATCATACACCCCAGGGGGACCCGGACCTGGAGGAGGGGAGGTCATCATACACCCCAGGGGGACCCGGACCTGGAGGAGGGGAGGTCATCATACACCCCAGGGGGACCCGGACCTGGAGGAGGGGAGGTCATCATACACACCAGGGGGACCCGGACCTGGAGGAGGGGAGGTCATCATACACACCAGGGGGACCCGGACCTGGAGGAGGGGAGGTCATCATACACACCAGGGGGACCCGGACCTGGAGGAGGGGAGGTCATCATACACCCCAGGGGGACCCAAACCTGGAGGAGAGGTCATCATACACACCAAGGGGACCCGAACCTAATGTATGGCCGCCCTTACAGCTATCACAACCACCTGCAAGGAAGCTGCTGCCAGTCAGCCATCGGGGAACAACATTACATGTCAGTACAGGACTAGAGGCGTTATCCGGAACCAAGACCCTACAAACCTGTTGCAGGAGCTGAAGTACTGCAAGCACTTACTGTTTACCTACTGTTCACCAGACTTCTACAGCTCACTGCAGCTTCCTTCTACCCAAGTGAATATGAATGAGCTGCTATCAAAGGGTTTTGCACGCAATTGTTATTGATGGCCTATCTTCAGGGGTCCGCTGCTGGAAGTCCCAGACGATCAGCAGTTTGACCGCCAGCTGCAAGCGCCACAACACACAGAGTACAGATTGGAAGCGGATAGTTCCAACCTGTGTAGCGGCCAGTGCTGTTAATTGCAGGCGGAGCTCTCAAAATCAATTATAGCTGTGCCTGCAATTACTAGTGCCAGCCACTACACATGGGTCAGAGCCATCTGCTTCCTCTCCATGCTTTATGTGTTATGGCACTAACAGCGGGCACCCAAATAGCCGATCAGCTGGGGTCTCCAGCATTGGAGGCCAGCCAATTGGCTACTGATTATCTATCCTGATGGGTAATATTAATTGCCTGGAAAATCCCTTTAAGTAGTACAGAGCAAACTTGGTAAAGGGTGAGGCAGAACTGCTGCCCTACAGGCAGAGACTTGACGGGGGTGCAGAGAGGTGGCTCTAATGTCCCCAATAAGCTCACAAGATTTTAATAATTAAAGCAAATGCTGTAAAACGCACAAATACACTCTCGCCTCACCAGCTGTCCGGCAACCCAACAACGGAAGCTTTAGTGGTGCCCGCCACTCTGTTTACAGTCTGCCAGTGATGGCGTGTCATACCAGCAAGGGACTGCCTCAGTCAGTGGCCTCTGTGGCAACGTGCCGTACTTCCTGGCACTACTGAATGGCACGTTGCCACTAGTACCGAGGCCACTGACTGGCGGCACCAGCCGCGTGCCGGCAGATTATAGACAAAGACTGGAGGACCATGGAGGCCTATGGGCTGCATAAGCAGGGGATGGAAGAGGGGAGTAGTATTTTTTAGGTGATATTCTAGAGCACATGTGTCAAACACAAGGCCCGCGGGCCGAATCCGGCCCGCTGCCTTGTGTTATGTGGCCCGCGGCGTGCCGACGGCCGCTCACCACTGTAGTGATTACCAGCTGGGGTGCCGCAGCTCCCCGCTGGTAATCACACTGACAGCGCTGATCCCTTCTCCCCCGAGTCCCCTGCTCTTCAGTTCCGCAGGAGAGGACTCAGGGAGGAAGCGTGCCGTGCTGCTCACTGATGTCAGTGCACACCCGGACGCATATGAACTTTTTCCACAAGACTTCTGCACTTGTCAGCAATTCCAGCAATCTGATTGGGGAATCTGCCAACCCAGAGAACCAAACAACCAATCAGGTTGCTGGAATTGCTCAATAGTGCAGAAGTCTTGTGGGAAAAGTTCATATGCCACCCGGGCTCAGCACGATCCGAGGAGGAACGGTGCTGACAGCAAGGAGGAGGTAAGCACATGGCTGGGGAAGGGGGAAGTTAATATTGCTGCTGGGGGGTGAGGGTTAATATTGTTGTTGCTGGGAGAAGGTTAATAATGCTGATTGCTGCCGGGGCTGAGGGAGTTAATATTGCTGGTGTGTTGGGGGGTGGGGGTGGGGGTTAAATTGTTGCTGGCAGGGGGTTAATATTGCTGCGGGGGTCGGGTGGGGTGGTAATATTGCTGCCGGGTTGGGAAGGGGAGGATGGGGGGGGGGGGTGTTAATATTGCTGCTGGGTGGGTGGGGGTTAATACTGTTGCTGGGAGGGGGTTAATATTGGTGCAGGGGGAGGGGTTAATATTGCTGGTGGGGGTTAATGTTGCTGTGTGGGGGGGTTAATATTGTTGCTGGGAGTGGGTAATATTGCTGCTGGGAGGGAGTAATATTACTGTAGGGGTCGCTATTACTACTGGGGCCACTGTGGGGATCGCTATTACTAACTGGTCTACTGTGGGGGTCAATATTTTTACTGGGGCCACTATCAGAGTCACTATTACTACTGCGACCACTATGGGGGTCACTATTAGGGCTCGTTCACACGGGCGTAATTGCATTTCGGTCACACAAATACGCTACGTATTTGCGCAATCGAAAATCGCTTATGCCTGCGTATTTGGGCACGCAGAAAAGAACGCAGATGGGCCCCTGAGATGGTGCGCAAATATGCATTGAATACATAGGCTTCCTGCGCATTCACCACGTATTTGCGCGGCCCATTCACTTCAATGGCCTATCGGGGTGCGTAGTTTGAAACAATATAGGTCATGCTGTGTGAGAATATACATTATGTGAATGAAATCATTGACATCAATGGCTTCTGTTCTCTGCATATTATGTACGCAAATACGCTGGTGTGAACGAGCCCTTACTGTACTGTCTTATAATCGGCCCTTTGAAGTTCACCAAAAACCTGATGTGGCCCCTGGTGAAAATGAGTTTGACACCCCTGTTCTAGAGCACTTACTGACCAACCCCTTTGAGGGGTCATATAAACCCTTCAGTATCTTAACTTAGGTTTCCACTTGTAAACTACTGATGGCCTATTCTCAGGAAAAAACACCAAGTAGCGGGATTGGAGGGGGCACGGTGCCCAGAATCCCTGCCATTCAGCTATTCCCTGGGCTGCTGCACTCGTGTAAAGAGCTGATTTGTCAAGGGAAAAAAAAAAAAAAAAAAAAAGACAGCTCCGCTCTCATTGGAGTGGTCAGGCTTGGTATTGTAGGCAAAGCTCCCATAGAAGTGGATGGGAACTTGGACCGCAACACCAAGTTTTGCCACTATATTTGGAACGCAGCTGTCACTTCCTGCGGAAATCAACTACATGCATGAGAGTGTCAGTCTGGCTTGGCAGGGATTCAGGGCAGCGGGCCTCATGGATCCCACTACTGATGGTCTTTCCTAAGGATAGGACATCAATAGTCTACAACATCTCAGAGTTACTTTTACAATTATTTGCCATCACAACAGAATAAGACAATATATCGTGGATTCAGGAATCCTTCAACAGAGAACCAAAACTCTACGATGTGCCAACATTTATTAGCTTTACTGTCAGCCGTCTGCTCAGAACACCCACTAATCACACCACAACCACCAACACCACACAAGCACTAACTGGTGCAACAAGTAAAACTCAGGTATAAAACTCTGAACCTACAGAACATTTCAGCTGAATGATCAGGCAGCAGACGAAATGAATATACAGAATACAGCGCTACAGCCAGCCGAACTTCAGAAACCCACAATTACACATTACAAGAGTATAGTCCCCATTTCCATCATGTACATATAGGGAGGGAGGGTCCACACAGCTTCACCTGCCCGGGTATCACGACAGTTTGAGGGACAGCTTTGAGCGATTATTTTGCATAAAAAATAAATGGTATTTAAGTAGGTACTCAACTACTTAAATACCAATTATGTATGCAAATGAAGCCTTCATTTGATTCCCCCCCCCCCGGGCCTGCTCGGACCAGTAAGCAGTTACTCGAGAAGAGCGATGCTCGCTTGAGTAACTGCTTTATCCGAGCGTGCTCGCTTATCTCTACCCCTTAGTAACAACTGATTTTAGCCTTAAGAGCCAGTAGGTCATACCGCCCCCACCCTTGTGTCCCAGTGGTCATAACCTTTATATACATTTATCCCGCCGGTTTAGCTATATGAAATCTTATATTTTGCAGAACAAATCCTGTTTTTCTCAGGAACAAATTTACGTTACATTTAATGAGCGATGGGGAAAATGTAATTTGATGCCTTTCCCCACATGGCCTACAGATTAGGTCTTCTTTATTCTACAAATCAGTAGGATTATGACAACACCAAATATATGGAGCTTTTATTCGGTTTTACTACTTTTACACAAAAAAAAAAAGTTTAAGCAAAGATTTTGTGTGGCGCTGTATTCCAGGACATTTTCAGTTTTCCATATTAGGTTTATTCTTTATGGGATTAACTTGTAGTCTTTATTGCTACCATTTAGAGGTCTATACGACTTTCTAATTATTTATTTCATTTATGGGAAAGCGAGGTGATCAGAAAACAGCTATTTTATTTTTTATGGAATCTACCATGCTGGGTAAATGTAAGATTTTATGGTTCGGGTTGTTATGGATGTGGCAATACCAATTAAGTAGCTTTTTGTTCTTTTTATTTTTTCAATATTTAAAACCTTGTGCAAAGTGAAAAGTTTCATTTTATTTTTTTCCTGTAAAAACTTATGATGCCGCAGTCAGTGGGGGGGGGGGGGGGGGGTGCAGTTTTTGTTGCCTAGTCATTCATCATTGTATTTCAGCAAGCTTATCAATGCACACACTGAGTTCTCAGCTAGATACCGTTGATACTATTGTTTCGGCTGGTTTCCCGCTTAGACCACAGGAGTATGCAGAAGACAGAGCTCCAGCTGCGTTCTGCATACCACAATCGGAGTGCTCAGCTGTATACCAGCTGTGCGCTCCATGAATACTGCAGGAGAAAAGCGGTCCAGCTGTCTTCTGTATATCCCGCTCAGAGCGCTCCGCTGTAAACCAGCTGTGCGGTCCCTGAACACAACAGGAGAGTATGCAGAAGACAGTTCTGCAGCTGTTTTCTGTATACCCCATTCGGCGCGCTTAGTCGTATACCAGCTGAGCGCTCCTTGAACACAACAGGAGTATACAGAAGTATTTCACAGAGTAGGCAGAGCAAAAAGTCTCCAAATTTAACTTGAGTAGCCCTTTCACAGTGGTGACTTGAATTAAAAAATATAATTTTTATTTTGAACTTTTTTAAAAATGCACATATAGGGGCACAACACATAAAACAACAAAAACAAAAAAAAAGGTAAGTAAGGGGCGTGGTAAATACCATCCAACCACACCGTCACTAAAGATGGGCATCCAATTGTGCTGTGTGTGTGGGTGTTTGTGTGATCTGGTCACCGGCGACCACGAAGTCTTTTTGTCCTGCTTAAAGCCGGTAATGTATGAGGCAGGGGTATATTGGTACTTGGTGTTTGTAAGATTATCCCCAGTTGTTTTGGTCTTTTTTATTTATAAAGCCCACACACCGTAGATGGATGCAATTTTTAGTGATTTGAACGTTCGTTTCTTCACAATTCTTTTTTGCCCCCCCCCCCTTTTTTTTCAAAGGAGGGTAGAGGTACCTGACCAATTCCTAAATGGATAGTCGGAATTGGCCTTGGCCGTAGGGATCATCTCCCGAGGTTGCTAGATATGTATGATGCCAACCTCCAGAGAGAGTCTCCCGGTTAGTATAGGACGGCCTCGCCTCTATAGATAAGGGTCGTAGTGTAAATACTTGACCCAAGCGTATTCGAATTTCCCTTTTTAGTATGCTGATTCTCGTATTTAATTTCTCGACGCGTTTCACCACTTCAATTCTCGTGGATCATCAGGAGCATTATAAATCGGGATTGAGTAGAGACAGTATAGATGATATCATGAGGTCACCAATAGACCAATTGATAAAGAAACGAATATCTTAATTTTTGGAGGGCCTGTTCATGCAGCAGGTTTCTCAAAGGATCGGGTCTAGCCTGGGTAGAAAGTTTGATACTCAAATTTCTCTTATTGACAAAAGCAATAATTTGAGATTTGCCAGAGATAGCGTATCCTAATGACCCAAATCAGCCTTGAATGCGAATGTCTGGCGTGGGGTGTTCAGGACTGATACGGGAATGTTCAAGCTGCTACTACTCACAGAAACATACCATAGGGATGCAGTATTATGCTGTGAGTAAAGTAGTATTGGAGCAATCCGTCTCTGTCCAGAGATTGGATAGCCGGTTCGTCCTATGCAATATGCATACTGGGACGCTAAGCCGGTATCGCAAGGGTTTTTGTGCCTGTGCTTATTCAGGACACATATCCCCAGGTGAGGAAAAGGAGAGAAGCACTAGCCCCCTGCTTCTCTATAGAGAACACCCCGTTCACCAATCTGCTGCTTCTTTAGCTATCACATAAACAGACTAGTGGTTTACTAGCCTGTTACGTGTAGGAGCTTATCTAACAGAACCCGCCCGAGTTTCTTTTCCCAGAGTGTCAGAATTGACAGAAGAAAAGGATGGCTACAAGATGAAAATAACAAAAGTTGGTGTCCATAGCCCAGATGGTAGGCTAGGGAATGAGATGAAAAATTAAGATATTCGTTTCTTTATCAATTGGTCTATTGGTGACCTCATGATATCATCTATACTGTCTCTACTCAATCCCGATTTATAATGCTCCTGATGATCCACGAGAATTGAAGTGGTGAAACGCGTCGAGAAATTAAATACGAGAATCAGCATACTAAAAAGGGAAATTCGAATACGCTTGGGTCAAGTATTTACACTACGACCCTTATCTATAGAGGCGAGGCCGTCCTATACTAACCGGGAGACTCTCTCTGGAGGTTGGCATCATACATATCTAGCAACCTCGGGAGATGATCCCTACGGCCAAGGCCAATTCCGACTATCCATTTAGGAATTGGTCAGGTACCTCTACCCTCCTTTGAAAAAAAAGGGGGGGGGGGCAAAAAAGAATTGTGAAGAAACGAACGTTCAAATCACTAAAAATTGCATCCATCTACGGTGTGTGGGCTTTATAAATAAAAAAGACCAAAACAACTGGGGATAATCTTACAAACACCAAGTACCAATATACCCCTGCCTCATACATTACCGGCTTTAAGCAGGACAAAAAGACTTCGTGGTCGCCGGTGACCAGATCACACAAACACCCACACACACAGCACAATTGGATGCCCATCTTTAGTGACGGTGTGGTTGGATGGTATTTACCACGCCCCTTACTTACCTTTTTTTTTGTTTTTGTTGTTTTATGTGTTGTGCCCCTATATGTGCATTTTTAAAAAAGTTCAAAATAAAAATTATATTTTTTAATTCAAGTCACCACTGTGAAAGGAGTATACAGAAGACAGCGCTGCAGCTGTGTTCTGCATAACCCGCTCAGAGTGCTCAGCTAGATACCAGCTGAGTGCTCCGAGAAGACAACAGCTGTATACAGAAGATAGCGGCCCCGCTTGTCTTCTGCATACAGCGTGAGCCTTCATTTACACACTTATGCAAAGTGAGCGCTTAAAACTGTCACTTAAGCTGCCGTTTAATCGAATTTGGAGCGATCACCTTGCCGTGTAAATGCACACAACGATCATCGCTCAAAAGATGTCTGAGCGATAATCAGTGTCTAGATGGGCCCTAACATTTTGCAGTGTTTATACTCTGGGACTGCGCTGCAAATACGGTGGAGGGAGCACAATTGGTAAAGTTCTTTTTGTAGGCAATCCCTTTAAAAGTAAAGTCTGGGTTTAAATGCAGCATTTTTGCTACAGATTGTACCGGGATTCTGCATTTCTCTCTGAATTACAATTAAACAATTTACAGTTAAAAAAAACAAAAAACATAAGTCAGCAAGTGTGAGCGGGGGCTAGTATTAACCCTGCAGGGCAAGAGTCAGCCTGAAGAGCCTCCATTCTGCATTTACATGAGACGCGGACAAACTACTCTTTGCACAATACACCGCGGCACGGAGTCCGACAATCACACAAGCACATTACTGGATTAGGTTCCTTCAGCCACAACTGTCTTGAAGATCTACAAGGATACATTGCAAAGGTTTACCATAATCTATTACTAGTAAAACAATGCCTGCGCAGGGAATTATGAATTCCCCAACGCCCTACCGCCTGTGTAATCTGATAATGTATATTCTTTACAATAACCCCTTTATAGGAACGTCTGATGAGCAGAGATGACAATACACCGTATATCTCTGGGTACGCTTTTCTAAACAAGATCTCAAAACTCACTAAAATACACAAATTCAAAACCCTTAAAAAGGGGGTCAGCCACTTCACAACAGGAAATAATGTTCCTGAAGTCCACTTAATGTGCTCTTTATGTCTGCAGTGAGCCACTCTAAAGCATAACCCCCTCCCATCACCTCATGCATAGGCTCCATCTATAAAGTGCCTGTATATGGAGGGGCATCACTCAGCCTTGTACATTACTATGGCGGAAGTGGTGTGACATCTAAGGTCACATCCCCCTCCCTATACAGCCATCTTACAGCTGGAGTAGCAGACAAGAGACGACAAAGGGGTCGAGTGATGGGGGGGAGCGGGGGGGGGGGGGTGACTTAATAAAGCAGAATGGAGTTGTCCAAGTAATATTTCCTCTTAAATCTGTGTTCCCCATCCCCAAACATAATGAAAGACTGTATACTCCCCCTCTCTTGGGTCTCCTGCAGTGTTTATAGGCTGCAGTTGGGGTATCACAGGCTGCTGCAGCCAATCACAGACCTGCGCAATGAGCCTCCGTTATTAGCTGCAGCATCCCATGAACAGACTGGATGCAGAGTACAGAAATGCAGCACTAAACAAGCGTGGAGCCAAGACAAGTGAATAACAGATTTTTTTTTTCTCTTCTTTCAATTCCGTTTTGGATGGGCACCACGGCTTTAAAAAAAAATTAATAAAAGTTAACTTGGACAATCGATTTTATAAGTTTCTAAAACGGATTTTGGAGCATTTCCCATTATTTAAGTGGCCGAACCCTTTCAAAAGGAAATGGGTAACTTTTTTCACCTAGTAACTCAATACTTTTTCATGCGAGACATCCTGGAGAACGCAGCTTGAGACATCGCTCAAGGAAACCACTCGCGTGCCATAAGCTAAAAAGCTGTGGAATGGCCATTGGGTAGTCCACCTCTCCCTGCCTATTTAACTGAAATACAGCCCTCCTTGCTGAGCGACATCGCTAGCTCAATCCTCTGGAAACACTCCTTCTCCCCTCAAAAACGCTTGCGCTGCACCGTCAACAGCGCATGTGCGTGACATTATGGCCTGAGGGGGGAGTTAGATGTACCGATCGCTCCATGTGGTGCAAACACTTTGAAGGTGAAGCGCACCCTGGAGAGGTCACTCAGCAAGGCACTTTTCAGCTGCACTGTCAGGGAGATCCCAGACCGCTGGCAGAGGTGGACTCCCCACTGGCCGGTCTACAGCACACTAGCACAGTGTCCACAATGTCTTAGGCATCTGGAGTTCGGAGCCAGGATTTGAATTAAATAAAGGTATCGCTGCATTCCCGGATGTCCCACATGGAAAAGCATACTGCGGTACTTGGTGAAAAGTTAGGTGACCGACTTCCTTTAACTACAAATGATCTTGCTTTACTATAGATAAAACGCACCTGTAGCTGCGGCTTGCATCGCTTCTCTTCTATAGTCTCTGTCTTTGGGGAAACTATTAATTGCCACTTTGGTTGAATCCTTTTGGCGCTGTTCTCTAAAAAGTAAAGCGGAAAACAAAAAAGAAAGAATGTATCAGCAGGAAATAACATTTAAACATTTACCAAGTATTTTAAATTAAAACTAATAATAAAATATATATAAAGTCCGGAATAAGTTGCAGTCCTCCCACTGGCCACACATGATCACAGAATGATACCTGCCCCTTCAGCTCACATGGCAGGGGATTAATAGATGGCTGTACCAATATACTGCTAGAGGACCAGGTACGGCTGGACACCAACGTACACAGATACACCTCTGCGTGCATCTCCCATGTCACTTACTGAACTGGTCAGTGATATTTTTATACAGATTGTCAAATAAAAAAAAAAATTTCCATAATATTTTCATAACAAAATCTTGATTTTCAACGACACTCGCGGAACTTGAAACACACGGAATCAAAGGTTTAGGGCTCCTTCACACTGGCGTCGCGATATTGCTGCATAACAATCGATTGAGTGTCAGAATTGCCTTTTCTCGCGAAAACAAGGCTACCACTTGGGATTTTGCTGCAAATTTTTTTTAGAGCAAAAGTCGATAGGACTAATTATAAAAACGCATCGCATGAAAATCGCAAGACCCTGTTTTGCGATGTGATAAAAAGGAGGCTCCATAGGGAACCATGAGAGATCTTTAAAAAAAAAAAACGCAAAATGCAGAAAGATAGGGCATGGTGTGATTTTTTTTTTTGCACTGATTTTCTTGAAAATCATTGGTTTTATAATTTTGCACATCGCTCAAAAAAAATGCGATTTTCTTGCAAGTGTGAAGGCACCCCTTTTTTTTTTATATATACAAAAATAATAAGAAACACTCTGCTAAGTCGAGCCATTTCCAGTTAAATATATATATTTTTAATAAAATAAAAACCCAACCATGAGAGGCTGGTTGAGAACAAAAACTTCAAAATCTGAAATATGTTTTTTATTTTTAAGACTGAGCGTTGAGATTGTGTGTTTTTAGTTCTATTCCTTTGGCCTCTAGTGCTAGACACAATACTGGATTCTAATGGAATAAAGAAATTGTTTTGGACTAAATACCTAAAAAACACAAGAATCTCAGAAATTACTCAGAAAAAATTTCTATGACAAAAAACAAAAATCTATGATAAATCAGAAAATTCCATGACTTTCATCAACTTGCAGGTATTCCAGGTTTTCCATGATGCACATGAATCCTGTTCTAGTGATAAAGGATCTATAGGGTGGGCTTGTGGGTGAACAAGACCAGAGCTCCAGTGAGGGTTCTGACCAGTATAGGACTCCGTGAAGATCAAGGGGATCAATCAGCTCCTGAATCCATTATCCTCAAAAGGAAGGAACCCCCAATCACTGTTCACCAGCAGCCCTTTTAATAATGCGTTGAAATCTAATTAAGGAGATCTGAAGAAATCAGTCACAATCTTTATCCAGAGTCTACAATGATTGCTCCAAACACAACCGCAAAGAGAGCGGCACTCTGGCGATTCCGAGGAAAAATGTTGCCTAAATAGTAAGAATGAAACCTTTATTCTATTATTGCTTCTGCTTCCACTGAATCACCAATTATTAATGAGACTCGGATCTGAATCCAGGAAAAACAGCAGCGGACAAGACAGCTTAACCCCTTGAGTGGCACGCCCGGAAATTTTCCGGGACGAGCTCCACTGCTCATAGCAACATAGCCCGGAAGATTTCCGGGCTATGTATCACTATGGGAGCTGCAGAGCACAATGCCACAAGCTGTGACAGTGTGCTCTGCCTGCACAGACCCACACAGAGCAGTGCAAGGGCTTTGAAAAACCAGCAGAAGATATTGCCGGCATGTCGGCAATGTCCTGCTTTGTTTACAGGTTGCCATAGAGACCATCGGCTTGTCAGAAGCAAGCCGATGGTCTCTGTGACAGGGAGAGCTGGTTGTTAGCTGTGAGAGGACAGCTAGGTACCAGCTCTTACAGCAGAGATCAGAGAAACCCTCCGATCTCTGCTGTGTTAACCCTTTACATGCTGCAGTCTATGTGACTGCAGCATGTAAAGGGTTGTCACTGCAGCATGTAAAGGGCTGTCACCATCGGACCCCCGGAATGTGATCAGGGGTCCTGATGGGTCCCTGTGGAAGTCCCCTAAAGGGACAAAAAAAAAAAAATTTTTTTAAATTAAAAAAAAAAAAAGTAAAAAAATTATTAAAAAAATAAAAAAACACTTGTCTCCCTTTACTTTGTAAAAAATCAAAAATACAATCACACATGTGGTATCCGTGTGCGTCGTAATGACCCAGAGAAGGAAGTTAATACATTATTTAACCCCTTAATGACATGACCCCTTTTTTTCTTTTTTCCCCATTTCTTTTTTTCCTCCCCCTGTTTAAAAAATCACAACTTGTCCCGCAAAAAACAAGCCCTCATATGGCCATGTCAATGGAAAAATGAAAAAGTTATGGCTCTTGAGACGCAACTGCAAAACTAGTTGAAATTCAATGATTAGACCATTTTAAAAAACCTGCCCTGGTGGGCACGACAGGGTGGTAGGAAACCTGCCACTCAAGGGGTTAAAGGGGCAAACTGGTTTGGTAAACCCTTCTTCATTGTATCCCATTAGGGAATCCTGAGTTGAAAGGGAATGTCATCAGAAAACGAACGATTATAAGAATCCCATTATTGTGATATACATACACTTATTTAAAAAAGCAAAAACAAGCACTTAGGAATTGTCTAGTGCTTGTCGGACGCTCCTCTCTACTGGTGGTCTGTAGGGGGCGTCCTGACCCGGGTCACCTTGTGTGCCCCAATCCACTGGTCCCAACACCTCCTTACAGTCTGGTCAGACACTCCTCTACTGGTAGTCTGTAGGGGGCATCCTGAGCCCGGTCACCTTGTGTGCCTTCACACATCCGCTGGTCCCAATACCTCCTAACAATCTGGTCAGACACTCCTCTCTACTGGTGGTCTGTGGGGGCGTCCTGAGCCCGGTCACCTTGTGTGCCTTCACACATCCGCTGGTCCCAATACCTCCTAACAATCTGGTCAGACACTCCTCTCTACTGGTGGTGTGTAGGGGGCGTCCTGAGCCCGGTCACCTCATGTGCCCTCATTCACTAGTCCCAACACCTCTTAACACTCTGGTCAGATGCTCCTCTCCACTGGTAGTCTGTAGGGGGCGTCCTGAGCCCAGTCACCTTGTGTGCCCCCATCCACTGGTCCCAACACCTCCTAACACTCTGGTCAGAACGGCCCGGTGGGGGACAATTCATCGATACGACCATCCAGCTTCTCACATCCCAATAATGCCCCCTCTGGCTCTGTTAACAGGGTGAAATCTCTTCCCGGCATCGTATAGGCGTCTAGTGGTCAACAAGCTCTACACAAGTGGAGGAAGAGGTCACTACACACAAGGAGCCTCCGAGAGCCTCTTATAGGCCAAGGGGGGGAACCACTTTTAGGACCTCAGGTGACCGTTCATCTAATCACCACAACTCTCATCATTTACAGATCTGCTCGAGATGGAACGGCAGGACGGGTTCTGCAGCAAAAGGACAACTTCATCTAGGGCTGGATGTGTTTAGGACAAAGCTTTAAGAATTTTTTTTTTCTCTTCAACTTTTGATCGATCTACTTTTTTTTTTAAATAGAAAGTAAAATCCAATATTTGTCACACCGAAGCAAAAAGGTTTTAATTGGTTTCAGTAAAGTTCAGATTTACAAAGTTATTAAGAGTTCACTAACAAGGCCTTTGGTCATTGCGGATTACGTGCATATTTTTCATACGCATAATACATAGTCCTAAAAACCCATTGATTTACATTGGACCATTCAGATATGCATGAAAAAAATTTACGTCCTATTTTGGCACTTAATAAGCCCATTATAAGCTATGGGAATATAAAATATGCAGCAAATGCACATTATACATGTGTATTTAACTGTGCATTAAGGCCTCGTGTCCACGGGCACGCATGGTTACCCCGTGCGGAATCGCACAGCAGATTCCACCCGGCCCACAAGCATGAGGCCAAAAATACATTATACACACAGTGCGCATGCGCTCTTTTTGTTTAAACTCCTGCTTTCCTGCGGTACGGTCGCAGTGACAGCTGCGAATGTGCCACGGATCCGGACGGCTTCCGTTGGCTGCAACGGAAGCTGCGGGAAAACCACATAAATGGAGCATGCTGCGGTTGTTTTCCCCGCATGTGTGATCCTGACGCCAGGGAAAAAAATGACATCTGCAGGAATTTAATTACCTGCGGGTGCCCAATGATTCCCTATGAGCGCAGATCGCATGATTTATGCCGTGGACATGAAGCCTAACAGTGTGAAAAATACACGATTGTGTAGCCCCCATATGCCCCTGTAAGTGACCCCCAAGACATCTGCAGCTGATCGTGAGCTCCTCTTTAACCTTAGACAACTCAGTGAAGTCTTTTGCACACTTACCTCTCAAGCCACTCTTTCGGCTTCTCCCACTGAGACACTTCTGTTCGGCAATTGTAATAGTACTTTTTACCAGAAGAGCTGATATGTTCAGACCAGTCATCTGCAGGATCATATGCCTACAAAAGCAGAAAGAGAGACTTTGAAAATTCAATGTGAGATACAAAAAACCTGACAAATACAGGCAAAAAGAACAATTAAAAATGTTGCGACAATTACACGTTCATACGAATATCAGAGCGCGGTCCCCTGCTCAGGACTCCCCTCTATCACCAGAACAGACAGTCGCTCTGTAAGAGCAGCTTCCATTTCCGTGGACTTTGTGCCGTCCTTGTATTAACAGATGGTCATTCCATTCTTATGAAAGCAAGAATGCAAAATATACAGTGTTATTAAAAACACTTTAACCCCTTCCAATCCAACCCCCCAATCTATACGCTCCACAGCCCTTATTTATTTTGGGTGGCGGAGCACGTGGTGGATTCCTTGGAATTACTCAACAGGAACACACAGACGACCCGTCAGATTTATTTATTTTTTTAAGTAATTTTTTGAGAATGAAACGTGACACGTTTCACATCGGGAAGATCTGTAATCCTGTAAATATATACTAATGTAACATTTATACAATCAGACATTTCTAATTTCTCTAATGAAATCTATCCTCTATGTAATACAATGCCATATAAAGACCTCCTATAACTGCATACTATGCATTTAGCACTTTTTTTTAACAATGCAGGACAGCTCTCTGATGTCTGAGGCTGTTTTGCATATGTGAGTAACAGTATGTAGGACCGTGCTCCCGCATACGGTTACATACATATGCATAAGAGCCTCCTACATCGCAGAGCTGTCCTGTATTGTGTTAGAAACGTGTCGGACCTCACCCGACATCAGAGCTATGCAGAGAAATCTGCATGTCGGATGAGCTCTGACACTGGATTGGAAACGGTTCAAGTGACGTGAACTCTACTTATCCACTACAAGCTCCAATGCATCATATTTGACCATACATCTACCCTAGTTTGCAGTCAAGGCTGTGAATAGGGGTTTTCCTAAATATCTAGCATTTCTAGCAGTGGGGGCGAAAAAAATAAATACATACAATTTACTACCCTCTCCGCTAACCCACTGCTCCCAGCCGCTACTACAGTCCTCCAGCTTCAGTCATCAGTGACGTCCCGTAAGCAGGCCTGGGGCTTCTACATTAGAAGCTCGGTGATGACACAGGCCACATGACATGGCGCTGGAGTGCCCAATAAGCAATTTAAGAGGATACTCTTGGGAGCGGGGTTGTTATGTACAGACGTTATGCTCTTATTACAACCCCTTTGATATTCCACACCAAAGAGTTACTGAAATAAAGCTTTAGCCGAGCAGCCCAGGGTATCACAATATAACTTACAGAATCACTCGTCTTGCTTGGAGTAGAAGAATGTGAATTTGAGCTATGAAGAGCACTGTGGTTATGTGAATTTTCTTGTGGAGAAAAGCTGGTCCCTAGATACAAAAGCAAAAGTCCAAAGTCAAGTATCAGCCATTGGAAACCGCAGTATATTATACTCCATTCATTCATACAGAAAGACCAGGATGCAATGCAGTCCGTATGCAGGGAGATCTGGGACAACCACTCAAAATAGCATTGAAAATGGTCTTCTAGGTGGAATGCCCCCTCAAAGACGACAACCTATATAACCAGGGGTAGGTGACTAGTTCTTGTAAAGGTTCAATTAGGCGAGTCTGCCATCATGTGAAGGTCCGGCAAACCCAGGCAATTAGGGTTAAAACAAAACACTTATCTATATTTAGACATGAGTTACGGAACAATTACGGCAAAACCTAGACATATTTGGTTTTATTTTCTTATTGCTCTTGCACTATAGAGCACCTAACTCGCCATATTCTGTGAGCCCTGACACTCATTTTCCCATCGGAGGGAGGGGGGGGGGGGTCCTGTGAGGGCTTGTTTTTTGCAGAATGAGTTGATGTTTTCATTTATACCATTTTGGGGTACACATGGCTTTTTGAACAATTTTTAGCTAGGAAACCAGTTCTAAAAGTGGATGGCAATTACAGTGTAGGGACCACCAGTGATGGAACCCAGGCCTCCAACACTAGTCTGGAGTTATCAGGCAACCACTAAACCAGAGTACTTCAAATGAGGCAAATGACGACAAAATACAAAGTGCTGTAAAGAAAGAGGTTTCTTCCAGTTTGGCTTTTATACAAAGTCCTACATGCATGCCGAGTTACATCCTCTTACCACAACCTGAAGCATCATCTAAAATACCATAATGCTGGAGGAGTAAAACCAACGACAACCGACTCATTTACACCATACAATCGTTAATATACAGCTGAACTAGTTAAGGCTATTTACACGACAAGCATCCTATAAAGGGAGCAGAAAGTTCAGAACGTCTGGGGCTTCTTGTCTGCCGTCAGTTGGATCATCAGCAAAACTGTTTTTATCCGCATAAATGCACATATGGGGTATATTATATGTGCGTGGGGTTTGTATGGAGCTAATCTGACGCCTTACAACATGGCTGGTCTAAGTATATGTTTTGCCGATTGACAACCAGCCTTCAAGTCAATCACAGCTATTAACCCTTTAACCCTTTTGCCCACAAGGCCCTTTTTTACCCATTTTTGTTTTTTCCTTCCCCCTTTACTAAAAAAAAAATAATCGTAACTCCTTTATTTATCCATCGCCGTTGCTGTATGAGGGCTTGTTTTTTGCAGGACGAGTTGTATTTTTCATTGGTGCTACTTAATGTACCATATAATTTACTGAAAAACATTTAAAAAATCCTAAGTGGAGTAAATTGGAAAAAAGAAATTCCACCATCTTTCAGTTCATTTTGTTTCTACGGCGCACAAACTGCAACAAAAATGACATAACTTTATTCTATGGGTCAGTAGAATTACTACAATACCGAACTGCTTTTACTTTTACGGATGCGGCGATACCAAATATGTACTTGTGTTTTAGGATTTAGATTTTATTATAAATATGGCAAAGGAAAGGTTTTTCTTGAACTTTCCTTTATTCAATAATTAATAAAACTTTAGTGTTCTTATTTTTACTTTTTTAAAAATTATAAACACATTCTTTGTAATCCCCAGAGGGGACAACAACTTGCGATGCTTTGATCGCTCCTGCAGTATGATGTAATCCGGCAGCATTACATCATACTGCAATCGGACAGGCAGTATATCAAGCCACTCCCCAGCTGCCATGACACCAGAACGGCTCCCTGCGATCTCATCGTGGAGTGGCGGGCCAAAATATTGTTTTGGGGATTCGAATGCAGCTGTCAGAATGGACAGCGGCATTTAAAGTGATCACAGCTCTGATGAGACAGGTGTTGGCTGTAAGAAACAGACGGTGCCCCCTTTGTATGAAGAGAGAGCATGTAACCCCGACGCTGCAGGACGTAAATATACGCCCTGCAGCATTAAGGGGTTAAACATTGCTGTCAATTTTGACAGTGGAATTTAAAGGGGTTGTCCCGCGCCGAAACACGTTTTTTGTTTTTTTTTCAATAGCCCGTTCGGCGCGAGACAAACCCGATGCAGGGATAAAAAAAAACAAAACAGATAGTACTTACCCGAATCCCCGCGGTCCGGCGTCTTCATACTTACCTTGTGAAAATGGCCGCCGGGATCTTCACCCTCGGTGGACCGCAGGGCTTCTGTGCGGTCCATTGCCGATTCCAGCCTCCTGATTGGCTGGAATCGGCACACGTGACGGGGCGGAGCTACGAGGAGCTGCTCTCCGGCATGAGCGGCCCCATTCAGCAAAGGAGAAGACCGGACTGCGCAAGCGCGTCTAATCGTGCGATTAGACGGCACCATGGAAACGAGGACGCCAGCAACGGAGCAGGTAAGTGAATAACTTCTGTATGGCTCATAATTAATGCAGAATGTATATTACAAAGTGCATTAATATGGCCATACAGAAGTGCTGAACCCCACTTTGTTTCGCTGGACAACCCCTTTAAGTGTCCTGATCAGCATTCAGAGATCCAAAAAAAGGGGGGAAATAATTGAAAAAGTTTTTACTGTAAAAAAAATAAATAAATAAATGGCTATCAAAAAACCCCCTTTACCTGTATTTATAATTAACATAATCACGGCAACACTAAATGTGTCATGAGTCCAATCTATTAAAATTATGCTTTATCCCGCAGAGTGAGTGTACATAGCAGAATTATGCCTCCCCCACATTCACATTTCATTCCACTTAGAACTTTTACAGTATATGGTACATTACAACGGGGGTTGGTGGTGGTGGTGGTGGGGGGGGGGGGGGGGCCCACATGAGAATTACAACTCGTGCTGAAAAAATAAAACGGTCACAATTTAAAAAAAAAAAAAAAAAAAAAAAAAAAGGTACTCTTTTTGAAAAAGGGGATGGGAAAAAAAAAAAAAGCGGCATCTAGAGGAGTTTTGAAAGTCAGTATTGGAGGGATCATCATTACCAGAGAGGTACTAGAAAGGTCAGTATTGGGTCCTACTCTAATATATTAAAACAACCTCAGTTTTGTATCTGCAAATATTTTTTCTGTACAATCCCTCTAGGTAACGTAATTAAAGGGGTTGTCCAGCTGTGAGCTACTGATGGTCTATCCTCAGGATCAGTCAATAGTAGATCAGTGAGGTCTGTAATTTAGGATCAGCTGTTCACCAGCCCAGTGCACATATGATGTGTGCAGGAGGCAGACAGCTCCATCTCACTGCAGTGGCCAGGCTGGGTATTAGGAGGCCAAGCTATCAATCATTTCAGTGGGAACAGACTTGGCAGGCTCCTGTACACAAGCCCGGCAAACAGTTGTCCTGGGAGACGGACCCTCACTGGTCTACTACTGATGACCTACCCTAAAAACAGGTATCAATAGTTTTCAAGTGGACAGCCCTTTTAACAGAAGATGACAGTTGTGCATAGATCTAGTGTACACGGTGGCAAAGGGATCTTGATAAGTTGAAGGTTGAGAACAAAAGTCGCAGGTGAAGGTTAACACTGATGAATATAAGGTTCTGCACATGGGCGGGAAATCCAGGTCACCATTACACACTACATGGGAAACACAGACTTGAGGAACTGGAGCAACCAGTGTCAGGCAGCTGCTGCCAAGGCAAATAGAACGCATCAAAAGAGGTCTACGGGAACATAACTAGAACATTGTTTTTCCTCTTTACAAGTCACTGGTCAGACCACACATGGAATATTGGAAAATTTACTCCAACGCCAAGCTTAGTTCAATTTCCACATTTATAGCTTCTGGTATAAAAAAAAAGTAGCAAAAATCTGCAAATTTCCGTGCCAGCCCAGAACAGTTTTCAAAAAAGTGGGTGTGGCGTTTGGGAGCAGGCGTGGTCAGCCCACACCAATTAACTCATTAAATAATTATACCAGAAATGTACTTTAGGTCCGACCTGGCATACAATACTGACACTGTAGGTGCACGGAGGAGTCGGGGGATTAAAGGGGTTGTCCCGCGCCGAAACGGGTTTTTTTTTTTTTTCAAACCCCCCCCCCCCAATTCGGCGCGAGACAACCCCGATGCAGGGGTTAAAAAAAGAACACCGGACAGCGCTTACCTGAATCCCCGCGCTCCGGTGACTTCTTACTTACCTGCTGAAGATGGCCGCCGGGATCTTCTCCCTCGGTGGACCGCAGGGCTTCTGTGCGGGCCATTGCCGATTCCAGCCTCCTGATTGGCTGGAATCGGCACGTGACGGGGCGGAGCTACACGGAGCCGGCATCCTGCACGAGCGGCCCCATTGAGAAAAGAAGAAGACCCGGACTGCGCAAGCGCGTCTAATTTGGCCATTAGACGCCGAAAATTAGGCGGGCTCCATGGAAACGAGGACGCTAGCAACGGAGCAGGTAAGTGAAAAACTTCTTATAACTTCTGTATGGCTCATAATTAATGCACAATGTACATTACAAAGTGCATTAATATGGCCATACAGAAGTGTATAGACCCACTTGCTGCCGCGGGACAACCCCTTTAATACCGAAGGAGGCCTGCACCTCTTCATGTATTCAGGGCACCACGCACGGGGGTATTAGAGCCACCATGCCAGCCTGTATCCTATCTTGTGTCCAAGCTAGAGGCGGTACAACAGGGTACTAGAGCCTCCATGCTGCACCTATCACATATTGTATCCAAGCTAGAGGCGGAACAGGGTACTAGAGCCTCCATGATGCCTGCATCCCATCTTGTATTCAAGCTAGAGGTGGTACAACAGGCTATTAGAGCCACCATGCCTGCCCGTATCCCCTCGTGTCCAAGCTAGAGGCGGTACAACAGGGTACTAGAGCCTCTATGCTCCCCTGTATCACATCTTGTATCCAAGCTAGAGGCGGTACAACAGGGTACTAGAGCCTCCATGCTCCCCTGTATCACATCTTGTATCCAAGCTAGAGGCGGAACAACAGGGTACTAGAGCCTCCATGCCTGCCCGTATCACATCTTGTATCCAAGCTAGAGGCGGAACAACAGGGTACTAGAACCTCCATGCTGCACCTATCACATATTGTATCCAAGCTAGAGGCGGTACAACAGAGTGCTAGAGCCTCCATGCTGCCCATATCCCATCTTGTATCCAAGCTAGAGGCGGTACAACAGGATACTAGAGCCTCCATGCCCCCTGTATCACATCTTGTATCCAAGCTACAGGCAGCACATTATATTAAGGCCTCCCTACAAGAGGTCAGTTCTTGACTAGAAATAATCCTTTTGCGCTGATGTTGTAACCACTTACTTATAACAACGTTACAATCACAGAGTTAAAGTTTCATCCATCTGACAACTTTTAGGGAAGGGATAGAGATTATATACACACATACATACACCATCTACCTACCTACTCCTAGGGGGAGAGATGTTACCGACAATGAGTGTCTATGGCTTGAAGGAAAAAAAGAAACAAGACGATTTTAAGGTATAAAATATATATAATATTGAGGGCGCACAGAGAGGGATGACAAGGACTGTCGGATTATACACCTTCAGTAATCACGGATCCTACTTGGGATATAGTGAAACATTCTGTAGAAATAATCCTTCTTTGTTCATTAGTTGTTTGGAAAGGTATTGATGTACTTTTTGGAGACCGTACCACAGAATAGGACATTTAAGGATAACGCTAGTGCATCCTACCAGAGGGGCGCTAAGCCTAAAATTTCTAGCTGTGCGGGTGATTGTACCCTGTCATTTGAGGCCGGGGAGAGGATGAATACAGTGTTCTTCATTGGGATTACAGGCAGGAGGTCAGTAAAATGCCTGCTCCATAATGCCTGCTCCATAATGACTGGTCTATCTACCGTATACCCAGTAAGAACCTCTATATAATGATTTACTAATATTGTCCAAGAGTGAGACCGTGCAGACTAAGTGCTCATTCACATGAGGGGGGGGGGGGATTTAAGTTACTATCGGTGAACAGGTTGCGTATTCACGGACCAAAACTCTGCCTATTTAAGGCGTATTTTGAGCCTTTTTTGCTCTTGCATGAAATTGCTGCGTATTTATGCACACAAAAGGAAAAAAAATATATTGCAATGTCCCAATTTTTTTTTTTAAATTGGTATATTTACGGTCTCATTTTGTTTCGGTCATTTTGATATATAACATGCAAGGTTTTGGATTACAGGGCGCATATAGCGACGATTTTGGGTCATTTTATTTCTTATGTATATATTGTTGTTTTATTCTGCAATTTCTTTTAACTTATGTATGCAATTGTGTTTTTTTTTTTTTACTATCTATGTCCCCCCATGACGTCATAAGACCTCTGGGGGATATTCACGTGTTTTAGGTTTTTTTTTTTTACATTTTCCCACTGTAGCTGGGGCATCCATAGGGGCAATAGTCACTGGCAGAGCTGATCAGGGTCTTCTAGGACCATGCAGATCTGCTGTGCCGGAGGTGAACCGGCGGTCACTAACTCATCCAGTTTCTGATTGATTGCAGAGGGCAGGAGGCTTTAATCCTTACAGTGTTTTTACATATGGCTGGGCTTTAAGCCCGGGACAAAGCGCCGTAAATTTACAGCGCGTGGTCCTTAATGGGTTAAAATAAAGCAGCTGTAGCGCTCATCTCAATAGTTACTGTTCGCTAACTAAAGATGGACTTAAGAGTTCTTAGACTTTCACTTAGGAGCGCTCCTGCTCCGTTAGCCATTTTCATCTCCTTCCAGCAGCTGAAGATGACAAAATATACTACTATGTAAGCGCTATGTGGAGCGGTCTGCAGCTGCCACAAAAGCGACAAACAGAGCAGGAGCGCTCCGAAGTGAAAGTCCAAGAACTACCGTAATAGAAAATGTATGGGTCCATCTTCAGCTGGAAAGCAGACAAGGCTCGAATAAGTGCCTCAGCTGCTTCGGTGTTCCATCAGTGGAGGTTTGAGTGGTCGGATCCCAGTGATCAAAACTCTTGACATGCACTTTTGGGTGCTGATTAAATGACATGGCAGTCCAGGGCATAGTGAACGCTCCCAGAGCTGCCATGGTTTAAGCCCTGCCTGTGGTACGGCTTAACCCCTTATAGACCGCCCTACAATGTTTTTTACGTTTTGCATACATTGCGGGTGTCAGCTGTTTCTTACATATCTCGCCAGCGGGCAACAGCCTCGACAAGTCGCGCGGCCGATCGGGGCCGTTAACCCTTTAAGTGGCGCTGTCAATTCTGTTCAAGGGTCCTGTCCGCCCCCACAATGAGAACGCAGGGAGCTGTTTGGGAGTCATGGCAGCCGGGGGCCTTCCGAAAGGCCCCAGGGCTGTCCTGGCAGTATGCCTATCAAGCCATCCCCGTAGTGTGGCTTGAAAGACTACCTGTCAACCTGCAGGAGCGATCAAAGTATTGCATGTTGTGGTCCCCTAGGAGGACTAAAAGAAAAGGTTAAAATGAGAATAAAAAGTTTTAATATAAAAAAAACTTTTTTTTAAAAAAAAGCAATAAAAGTTAAAGAAACCTTGTCCCATATTTACAATAATAGAATCTAAAAATAAACCAAAAATACATATATTTCGTATCGCTGCATCCGTAAAAGTCCGATCTATAAAAGTCATGCATTGTTTACCGTGCATGAACATTCTCCGAAAAAAAAGAAAGCACGCTAGAAACACGCTTTTTTGGTCACCTTGTCTACAAGGAAAAATAAATAAAAAGCGATCAAAACGTTGTATGCATTTCGATGAAAATGAGAAGACATACCAAAATGAGCCCTGACAACTATGTCGATGGAAAAATAAAGTTATTGTGCGCAGAAGATGACAGAAAATAATTTACAAAAATTAAATATCTTTTGCTGTAATTCTTGTATTTTTATAAAAGAAAAAAAACTATATAAGTTTGGTATCGTAGTAATCGTACCGACTCAATAAAGTCATCATATCATTTGTGTTGCAATTTGTGCGCCGTAGAAACAAAACAAAGGATGGCAGAATCTTTTTTTTACCATTTCTCTCCACTAGAATTTCTTTTAAGTTTTTCAGTACATTATATGGTACATTAAATAGCGCGATTGAAAAACACAAGTGAACTGCTAAAAAAAACAAGCACTTGTGCAGCGACGCCGATGACTAAAAGAGTAACGATTTTTTAAAAAGGATGGAGCAAAAAACGAAAATGGGGAAAAGGAAAAGCTAGGTCACTAAGGGGTTAATAAGCAATTGGCAGGATTATATACACTGCAATAATAAAGTTATGCAGCCCATAAGATAAGGGGTCAAATGATCAGAATTTCAATTTCCCTATGGAATTTTTATTTTATTTTTAAGTTTTTTGGGTTTTTTTTAAGTAGTAAAGCATAGGGAAAAAAAACAATACTTGGTATAGCTTTGTTGAGGAAGAACCAAATTTATGGCTCTTAGAAGGCAGAAAAAATTAAGAAAATTCTGGTCTTGAAGGGGTTAAAAACAAACAACAACGTCACAATGTGGTTATTGCCGGCGACTGCCCCACAAGTTTTTCTAAAACCTTTGTAGTCAAATGGCAAGAAGTAAAACCTTCCAGATGAGTGTAGCTACTTGTAAACAAGACTCCCGTTTGTTTCAGTAACCACTAGGACATGTTGCAGACTACAGGGGACTGCAAACACTTCCTCCCCATGTGGTATCGCAGACAGGTTGTGGTCACCTTGTTACATATCGGATGCTACTAAGTAGCGACTTTCAGTTAATCAGAGAGCAAATTCGGAAAATCAAAATCCACAATAATAAATCAGTAAACGAGGTGCGGCAGAGCAGAAATCACTAATTACTGAGTATCCCTTTAAGGCCACTTAAAAAGACCCTCCAGTTCGGAAGAAACAAAGATGGCTGCACCGCTTCTCCGACTAACTGATGTGCATTAGTATACATCAAAAGCTTGAAGGCAACAGACATTGATCTGACTGGCCAGTACTGGTCAATCAAAACAGGCATAGAGCCCAAGACTAATTATGCATATTATTGGGCATCTTTGTCTCTCCAGGACTGGAGACTCGCTTTAACCTTCTAAACAGCAAGGACCTGCGGGTCACTCACTATATATACACTATATACTAGTGGAGATGACCTGAAGGTACGTAGACCTATTGGGTCAAATCTACAATAGCTGCCAGCAAACTAGTTATAACCAGGCTGGAAAGCGAACATCTACTGGGACCGCTACAATCCCTCCTACAGAGTTTAGTTGTCCGTTAATCCTCGAGCGCATGGGGAGCAGTTAAACTTATCCCGTATATATGACATCAGGGGAAGGAAGCATTGGGGACATTGAATTTCAATGGCCATCACTTTGCTCCTGAAGAGATCAACCACCGCAGGAGGCGTCTGGGTGTAGATTAACTCCCCAAACACACCAACCTCGGCCAATCCAAATGTTCACATTAATGCGAAAACAGATGTCGGACCAACGATTGCTTGTCTGGAAGTTGTTGAAGGTGTACAGAAGCCTTAAGAATAAGCTGCCTCAGACATGAGACTCAACTGATATGTAGGAAACAGACTGACGGAAAGAAAAAACACACAATATGATAACTTTGTAGCACAGTGAGGCTCCCAGCGCAGAAATGTCCTTTAGTATTAGATACCAAAAAAAAAAAAATGTCTAAACTGATAGGAACTTTGTAAAGCTAAAAAAAATAAATAAATAAGTAAAAAAAAGACATCTGCCCATCCAGTGCAGCCCATTATCCCACAATGTTGAGCTAGAGCAAAGCAAGCCATCGCGCCCCCCCCCCCCCCCCTCCTCCCCCAATGAGGTAAAAGTCTACGAACCTCATTTTAAGGGAAAAAAATAACACTCCAGCAGTCAGAATTATCCCAGATCACCGACCCTCCTGAAGTAATCAGTGATATAACATGTAATATGACTACACTTCAGGCCCCTCCTGTACTCTGTTAGTGAGTTCACCATCACCACAACCTCAGGCTGAGAGTTTCACAGTCTCACTGCTCTTACAGTAAAGAACCCCCTTCTATGTTGGTGATAAAACCTTCTTTCTTCTGGACGTAGAGAGCGCCGCCTTGTCACAGTCCTGGGTATAATAGATGCTGGGAGGGATATCTGTATTGTCCCCAAATATATTACACATAGTTATTAGAGCACCCCCTTGTTACAGTCCTGGGTATATTAGCTGATGGGAGAGATCTCTGTACTGACCCCCTGATATTTCTATACATAGTTATTAGAGCGCCCCCTTGTTACAGTCTTGGGTATATTAGATGATGAGAGAGATCTCTGTACTGACCCGTAATATATCTATATATAGTTATTAGAGCGCCCCCTTGTTACAGTTCTGGGTATAAATAGATGGAGAGATCTCTCTCTGTACTGACCCCCGATATATCTATACATAGTTATTACTATAAGGGGGCGCTCTAATAACAAATTAACCATAACAATACTATATGACTTTTCTGCATAGAATAAGTTTGAAAACATGAATACACTTTTTATAAGACACCCCACAACCTTCAGGCTTGTGTGCGTCTGTCTCCCAGCGAGGAGGATCTATAGACGAAGATCAGGGAAAGCATAAAATTCCTCAGTCAGTGCGTAACGCTGAATGTGAATCCAGAAATAGACCCCAAATTTTGTTGAATTTATCTGGGCAATCCCTGTGCTTATACAACTTTGTCGTAGGGGATTATTGCATTATTTTAACTTTTTCCATTTTATTTAGGTGGGCGACTCCACTGCCATCCACTTCATGGCAATTGTTTTGCATGCCAAGAATAGTCTCTTTATTTTAGTTGCCCCCTTTGTACCCGCTCAAGCTCTGAAATGTCCTCCTTGAGTACCTGTGCCCAAAACTGTCCACAATATTCCATGTATTGTCTGACCAGTGACTTGTAAAGAAGAAGAAGAATGTTCTCATCAGGTGCCCCTAGATTTCTATTGCTGCCCCCCATGATCCTATTTGCCTCAGCAGCAGCTGTCTGACTCTGGTTGCTCCACTTCTCTAAGTCCTTTCCCATGTCAGTGTTCCCCAGGGGTATCTTATTTAGTGTGTAATGGTGACATGGATTTCCTCTGCCCATATGCAGAACCTCATTTGCCACTTTTCTGCCCAGCTGATGTAGATCCATTTACAACCATACACAGATCTGTATGTACCCATATATTGTCCTGTATGTACCCATATCCTGTCCTCTCGTGTTAGTTAGGCTGCTTTCACACCTGCGTTAGGGTTTAGTTCAGGGTTTCAGTCTCTCTGCTCCATTTCTGAAGTTAAGAAACTGAAACAAGACAGAAAAAAAACGGATGCGTTTTATTTCCCCATTGATGTCAATGGGATTTTAAAATAATGGAAAGCCAATGGGAAAGTTCCATCTGTTTTCAATTTTTGGATGAAAAAACAAAGCTGAAGCATGGACCCTCTGCTGCCAATCACTGAGCCAGTCGCTCACAGATTCTCACCTAGACCAGGCATTCTCATTTTATTCAACACTATCAGATCAGTAACTTCTGCCCAAAAATTTCAGGTAAATACACAATGACCTGCTGCCGTACAAATGGATCTAGAACATTTGTGACTTACCTCCATCCCTCTCCCGCACCCGGTGGATGTGCACACTTTTGGCCTTGCCGTGTCCAACACTGTCAGCGTATTTTTCAGGGCTATCTGATCTGCGCATTTTATTTGGGGGAGACGGATCTGCAGAATCTCGCATCTTGTCATGACGGTGATCACCGCTGCTTGGGTGACCCTTTGAGTATTTAAGAGTCTGGAGGGAAAAAAAAAAAGTAAACTTCAGAAGAATTTAAAATTTTAAACATTAGACAGATATGGATATGGAGTCAAATGGGCTGATTAGGATGGACAAAGGCTTCTCTTTTGCCAAGTCGTCTGATCCTAAAATAATGTGGTGGGGAGGAGGAATTCACAACTCAGGGTTGGTTCTCTATATGCATTATCAGTCAGTTTGAATCGGTGATCATAATGGATCCCCCTCCACTCCGACTAGCAGGTGCCCAATTTTACAAAAAACTAAATAAATGATACACTTAAAGGGGTTGTCCCGCGGCAGCAAGTGGGTCTATACACTTCTGTATGGCCATATTAATGCACTTTGTAATGTACATTGTGCATTAATTATGAGCCATACAGAAGTTATCAAAAGTTTTATACTTACCTGCTCCGTTGCTGGCGTCCTCCTCTCCATGGTGCCGACTAATTTTCGGCCTCTAATGGCCAAATTAGCCGCGCTTGCGCAGTCCGGGTCTTCTGCTGTCTTCAATGGGGCCGCTCGTGCAGAATGCCGACTCCGTGTAGCTCCGCCCCGTCACGTGCCGATTCCAGCCAATCAGGAGGCTGGAATCGGCAATGGACCGCACAGAAGCCCTGCGGTCCACAGAGAGACAGGATCCCGGCGGCCATCTTCAGCAGGTGAGTATGAAGACGCCGGACCGCTGGGATTCGGGTAAGTACTACCCGGTGTGCTTTTTTAACCCCTACATCGGGGTTGTCTCGCGCCGAACGGGGGGGCGGGGGTGGTAAAAAAAAAAAAAAAAAAAAAAAAAACCTTTCGGCGCGGGACAACCCCTTTAATTATATATTATGGATTTTGTGAACAAAACCAAACACTGTTGAGGGCTAATGCACACAGACCGATTTCTGGCGCGTTTTACACAACGGAAATCCGCGGCGTTATGCCGCAGCTATTAGGTTCTAATGAACGTAATAGCTCAATGTTCACGCTGTGGAATTCTGCAGCGTGAAAGAAACCGTGGCATGCTCCAATTGCCGCAGGAATACGCACAACGGAAGTATCGCGTGAATACACATCCCTGCCCACCGCGTCATCCCGCACTGCTGGCGCGTCATGCGCATGCAAGCTGGCTCGGGGGCGGGAATAAAGCGGCGGATCTGGAAGGTGAGTATGAGGGTTTCTCCGCTGCGATATTCCACTACCAGAGTCTGTCACGGACGTGGGCATGAGGCGTAATACATACATTATTGAATATTTACAGCTCACCTAAATATACCCAGTGCAAGCTGAATTAAATCAGAATTAAAGAGCCTATAAATCAAATGGTCAATGCAATAAAGCAGTGGGGCATGCTGGGAGTGGTAAGTTTACAACAGCTGGGAGACCACTGTAAACCGCAGCATGTTCTAACATTAAAGAGGTTGTTCGGGACTTTTACTATTGATGAACTATTCTCAGGATAGGTCATCAGTAGTTGATCAGCCGGGGTCTGTCGCTCATGATCCCTGGGCTCGCTGTCTGTATCACAGCAGCCGGTTTTGGTACCGCAGGCACGGCACGGCTGAATCCAACTGCAGTGCTAAGAGTGCTACCTGCATTGACAATAGGCCTGGGTATCCTGTAGAGCCGACCGCTGCTGATCAACTACTGAAGACCTGAGGATAGGTCATTCATCGTTCTAGTCCTGGACAACCCCTCTGATATCCTGTTGGATTATATAGTGCAGATCTTAGAAGTTGCCTTGAAGGTATTGCGGGTCACCAAACAGAATACTCAGAAGAGTAAATAAATTTTAAAAAACTAAATAAATAGTAATAAAGGCTACAACATTTTTTTTTTTTACTCTTGCAATGACAACTTGGGTCCTGAGATTTCTCCAGCCAGTTTTTAGAGTTAGTCTGTCATGAGAATGCGCCCCATAAACCACTGGTCAGCAGGCGCTTTGTACACATCCGCAATCCTGACCCACTTTGCCCTGAACGTGTAGGCAGAAGGGAAATATCAGCGTTTACAGGCGGCGTGTAACTGCATGCAGGTCAGCTGCAATCCATCCAACAGGGAGTCTTGCAACTCGTAGTGGTCCGGGCCGTCCCCCAAGCTTGTAAGCAGAGGACCGAGAGAAGACGGGCCGGACTAGTACAAGCTGCAGCTCATATACATACTCCACCTCCACATGAGGTTTTCAAAGCGCCTGCCTACTGGCACCAGTGGATTATGGGGCATACTTTCATTAAAGGGAGCCTGTCCCCAGGTTGACCTGGAGCTGAGCTCAGAATCACTCAGCCAGGCTGTGCAGGCTTCTCCCCACCCACAGCATGCAGACTAACAGCTGTTCTCCCTTTATGCCTTCAGTTGTCATGGCAGCCGAGGACCTTCTAAAGGCCCCCAGAGCTGTCGTGGACAATTGCCTACCAAGCCATACCTGTGGCGATCCTTAACAGACTGTTTGTCACAACACAAAATAATAGAATACTATGAAATACTAGTATTGCATCAGCAATCTATGTGGACAAGAGAAAAAAATTTTTTTTGAAGTTCTGCTTAAAAAAAATGTAAAAAACAACCCACCAAAAACCACATAATTTGGTGCTGCAGCATCCGTAAAAGTCAGATCTATCAGAGTAACTCACTATTTATCCTGCATGGTGAAAAATAAAATACTAATTGCAGAATTACACTTTTTTTGGTCACTGCATATCAAAGAAAAAAAATTGACTTTAAAAAAAAAAAGGGGATCAAAAAGTTGCATGTACTCCAAAATGGTAACAATAGAAAATTCAGGAGGTCCAGAATAAAAAATTATGGTGGGTGAAAATCTTATTTATCCAGATATTTTAGGTTTTAGTACACAAAACCAGATTCCCCCCCACGAAATTATGTTATTGTCCCCATATTACTGCTTAGAATTTTTTTAAAGATTTTCAGTACATTAAATAGCGCCATAAAACAATACAACTCGGCCTAAACAAGCCCTCAGACCACAGAAAAATAGGAGTTACGATTTTTTAATAATGTGGATGAAAAACCAAAAGTCGAAAAAGAATAAAAAGGCGCATTCCCTAAGAGGTTGCAGTTTCAGCGCAAAGCTTCCTACAGACAGAATTGATAGTTTAATTACCGCGGCTACTTCACAGCATATTAACATATTTGTACCGAAAAGGCCTGCGGCTGAGCGGCTCGCCACTCAACCCAACTCCGATGACTGGAACAGGCTTTCAGTAGAAGTTCCCTAAACAAACTTGCCAAGTAACTTAGGGCTCACACCCACTGGCGTTTTATTCTCTCTCACAGCGCAACAAAAACTCTGTGATATCACCAGTGTTTTCAATGGCGCCCGAAGCAGCAGCACTAGCCCCATTGAAAACATAGGGAGAAAACCGCAGACTTGTGGCACAGCTGTGACATAAGTCCAGTATGCTATCCGATTGCTTTCAATGGGGTCGGCACTGCTGCCGCTCCCATTGAAAGCAGTGGTTTTTCACAACCCCCGCAGCATGATTTATGGGGAGGGCTTGAAATATAAGCCCTTCCCTGAAAATCATAAGCTGGTTTAAAAAAAATAAATAAATTTTTTTACTCACCTCTCTGCCGCTCAGACGCGTCCTCCGGCTGGCTCCCCTGCACTGCTGTCCAGCACTTTCAGCAGTCAGAGATTTAAAAATCCCCGCCTCCTGAAAGGGCTGTGCTGATTGGCTGAGTGCTCAGCTAACTCATGAATGAATAGCTAAGCGCTGGCTGTAATTGGCTGAGCACTAACTTTTTGTTTGTTTTTTTAACAAGCTTATGATGATTTTCAGGGAAGGGCTTATATTTCAAGCCCTTCCCTGAAATCAAACTGCGAGGGTTGCCACAACCCACTGTTTTCAATGGGCTAGCGCTGCTGCCGCTGGTCCCATTGAAAACACTGGCAATATCACAGCGTTTTTCTTGCGTCACGAGGCGAGTGTTTTCAGAATAAAATGCCAGTAGGTGGGAGCTCTTACACCTTACTGCTGAGCTGCACTACACAATGGGGTTCAAAAGACCAAAGTCATCGAGGAAGAGCACACAAACAAGAAGGGTTCATGGCCGAAAGTCTTACCAAAGAGTTACAGCAGAGCCGATTTGCACGTTCCTCGCCTATTCCCAGCTTTACAGATTGAAGTACTGCAGACAGCAGAAGTGCGAGCCTCCACCTGTCTGTACCTGGCAGAGCACGCTGCCACGTCATCCAACAGACTAAGGGCTTATTTACACGAGTGAGAAAACCGCAACTGTGTATCTGCGCGACGCACAAGACTTGGTCAATGTATTAACCCATTGTTTCCAGGAGTTTTTTTTTTCCCCTCTCACAGCGATGCTGCAAGACAAAGAAACTGAAGCAACTCCTACATGCGGGCGATCTCACAGATAGCTTGCCAATTATTCACTATGGGCTACATTTAAAAAAAACAAAACACATTGCACTCACATACACATAAGAGTTCACATTTTTTCTTATTGAAATGCGTTTCATGCACATGGAAAAAAATTTAAAAATCACACGCATCGTAATGCTATTTTCTTGCAAAAATGCACACGACTCATAGAAATCGCAGATTTAAGAGTGCGGTAGCGGTCCGAGTTTCTCAGACCGATATTCCACTCGCCTGTGCAAATATGGCTGACATAGTGGTGTAAGATTTCAGGTGACCGAACATAAAAAGAAAAATTTGGGAGTAGCAGGAAGATTGGATATAAACCTCTTATGAGAGGTAGAGATCAGCAGTGACCATTGTCTCCACACGGACCGGTCATCACAGTAGGGCCTCCTGCAGACGTCCGGGTCGGATCCTGCTGCGAGAACTCTAGCAGTGGGATGCGCACCGTGCCCCTGCAGTGACCACTGCGGCTCACCTGCTACCGGCATCTCCCCGCTGTGCTATGTGCCGGCCAATGTGCAGAGCAGAGCCAGCGCGTCACTAGTGACATTTCTGTGCGGGCGGCAGATCCGTGTAACATCAGATTGACTAAAAAATGAATCCATAACCAAGTAGATCTGAGATCACATGACCATCTGAGAAGAAAGAGGCTGGGAGACTCCGATAGAAATAACTAACCGAGGTAACACTGCCGACATATACACTGGGGGGATGGCTGCATCATGAATGATTTATTTTTTTCCCCAAATCCCCGGAGTGGCCCTTTACTAGAAGAGCTGATGGCGCATCCTTAATATATGGATGTTCTCCATGGGTTGAGATTTTAATATTTATGGTCCATGCATGTGGTACAACAGAACTACAAGTCTCAGCATGACGTAGCATCCAGACAACTCTGCAGACTCATCTATAAGCTACAGTTAAAATACAAGCCGATATAAAGGGGTTGCCAGTTTTGGGAAAACAAAAACATTTATGTTTCTCTTACAAGAACATATCCTCCCTCCCCGCTCCCGCACCACTGTTTACAGGCTGCAGCCAATGACAGGTCAGCGATCGAGCTCTGGGCTCTATCATTGGCTGCAGCAGCCTCTGACATTCTGTAAGCCAACTGTTGCAGCTTATAAACATGACATCAAGGGGGTGAGCGCAGAGCGGTATCACAGGAGATAGCGGGGAGTTTATGTATGTTTGTTATGGTCTTACCGGGGGAACATATATTTGATAGAAAGAAAATTACAACATCTCATACAACTCATTTAAATGGGTTGTACCCCCTAACGCACGGGTGCTCAAAAGGGCAGGCAGATCCCCTTTAGGCCGCCTGCCCACGCTAGAGCCGGATCCCGCATGTGGAATCCCGCAGCAGAATCCAGCTGTGGCAGAAGCGATGCCCACATGTTCGTGCTTTCTTTAATCTTCGTCTGTACTGCGGGTGGTCCGCACGGCTCGCCGTCGGACATGTGCAGTACAGATTGTTGTTTTTTGCTTTTTTTTTTTTAAACTCCTACTTCTCCTGCGGAATCCGCAATCTTAATTGCGGACGGGCTGCGGGGTCTGACGCTTTCCATTGACTTCAATGCAGACACCACAGGAAAATGGAGCATGATGCGATTTTTCCTTTGCGAGTAGAAACCGCAATTGGTTTCCGCTCTTGTGCATGAAAAAATTTTTAAAAAATCACTTCCCCATAGCATGATAGATATATATATACACACACACACACTTACTTTATAAACAGCGATCAGACTGCCCATCTACATATTCCATCCACGCTGCATGTAATACTAGATTTCCTCTATACTAGGAGAACATCTCCACGCGGCGAAACGCTCTGCAGAAGTTCTTCTATTCGTCCACATCTCTGATAACAATTAGTCAGCCAACAGCTGATCACTGGGCACAAACGTTCCTTATAGGCATCCTGTCCAAATGCACAAACGCTCACTAGCCAGTTGGTCTGCCGATTTATGTGAGCACAAAAGGGCTCGTTAGCCGACCATCTCCCTGTGAGAACGGCGAGACGTGCGGCCAACCAGCGACCGGTCTACAGAGATTTGTCCCTAAAAGCCGATCATAATGAAGAATGTACGTTTATCAACCAGTGCTCGTTACAGCGGGTCGACTGAGCCCACAGACATGGAGCTTCAGGTTCTGTTCACCTACGACATTCAGGCTGCAGGTTGTGCACTTCTTTCAGTAAGCTTCGAGACGGTATAACAGAATCACGACAGACGCCATTGATTACAATCGCTGTTTGTTGCCATCATGCGCCCAATCCACGACAGCTGGTGAGAACTGAACTGCAGAGCATCCCACCGTCACCCTACAGGTGTGACAACACTACCGTGCACTAGTGCTACCCAACGACACCTACAAGTGAGAGCCGCACAGCACAGGTGTGAACAGTCAGCTCTCACTGCCCAAGTCATGGAGCGCTCCCTCGCACTAGTGCTGCACAATGCTATACAACTGCCACAGGAAGAGGTCATCGGGTAGCACTAGTGCACGATAGTGTCTCATCACGTATGCGTGTAGGGTGACAGCGGCATGCGGTGATCATACCTGTGCTATACAGTCCCTGCAGGTAGATGTCACAGGTGTGAACACTGAATCAGTCATCTTACATGTGTTCGATGCTAGCGCTACAAGAGGACATCTACCTGCAGGAGCCAAAATCGCATCACACCATCAGCAGTCAGCATACATGGACACATCAGGGACATGTCAGAAGACACCACTGTGTGCCACACGAAGACCTTACCTGCAGGAGCTGTACAGCACAGGAGGGAACAAAACATCACACGCTACATGTACTAGTGCTAGTGCTGTCCGGCGCCTGCTGTTTGATGCCATTGTGTAGCACTAGTGATGTGTGTGAGCTCTGCAGGTAGGGTGGCAGCTGACAGTACGATGCAGCGCTCACACCTGTGCAGTACAGTCCCTGCAGGTAGATGTCACAGGTGTGACCACCACATCGTACTGTCAGCTGTCACACAACATGCACAGATCACACAGACGTCTTAAGGCATGACGTCTACCTGCAGCACACAGGTGTGACCACCACATCGTACTGTCAGCTGTCACCCTTCATGCACACATTGGATGCTACCAGGCACTGGTGCTGCACGATCCACAACAGGTCCTGCAGGTGGATCTCATTGGGCAGCACTAGCGCACGATCCATTTATGTGGGCTGACAGCATGATGCTATGTTCACACCTGTGCTATACACCTCCTGCAGGCAGACGTCACATCATGCTTTCAGCCGCCCCCCCTACATGTCACCAGATGCTGCCGTGTACTAGCGCACGACTATGTTTACCTGCAGGAGCTGTATAGCAGAGGTGTGACCACATCACCTTACATGCACTAGTGCTACAAAACTCCTGCAGGTAGAGGTCGTTGTACAGCACTAGTGCAGGGTAGTATCTAATGATGTGTGCGTGTAGGGTGACGGCCGACAGTAAGCTGTGGTCACACCTGTGCAGTACAGCTCCTGCAGGTAGATGTCACAGGCATGGCCACCACATGGTACTGTCACACAACACGTCACTGCCGTACACTAGTGCTCCACCGCACCTGCAGGTAGATATCACAGGTGGGTACCACATCGTACTGTCGGCCGTCACCCTCCATGCACAGACAGACGCTACCATACACTACGATGACCTGCAGAAGTGCCAACGGACTGGGTAACCACCGACGAAGAGACCTCCGGGGCCAGACGGACAGTCAGAACGTGCAGGACAGCAACAGCCACCATACAAATCTGTAAGCGTAGCGGCTTCTACTACAGAAGAGCTGCAGAATAAGTTGGCGCTATACAAATACAGATGAGTATTATTACTGCGGGGGCGGCCTTGTAACGCACCGCAGAATAACGCGCGCGCCAGGTAACTTGTAGAGCCGCATGGCAGCCTGCTAAGATTCCTGCACCCGCTACAACCCCCCAGACTCCCTATGCCCACCACACACACCTTCGCCCACACCCGCTACGCCCCACAGGCTCCTCGTGGCCGCTAAACCTCCTCAGACTTGTTGTGCCCGCTACACCCACTGCACCTCACACAATCCTCATTCCCGCTACACCCGCCCTGCTTATTGTGCCCGCTAAACCCCCAGCACCTACTATACCCTTGCGCCTCGGACTCCTCGTGCCCGCTAAAGCCCCTGCACCTACGACTCCTCGTGCCCGCTAAACCCCCAGCACCTACTATACCCTTGCGCCTCGGACTCCTCGTGCCCGCTAAACCCCCTGCACCTACTATACCCTTGCGCCTCGGACTCCTCGTGCCCGCTAAACCCCCTGCACCTACTATACCCTTGCGCCTCGGACTCCTCGTGCCCGCTAAACCCCCTGCACCTACTATACCCTTGCGCCTCGGACTCCTCGTGCCCGCTAAACCCCCTGCACCTACTATACCCTTGCGCCTCGGACTCCTCGTGCCCGCTAAACCCCCTGCACCTATTTGCGCCAGCTACACCCAACTCCTCGTGCCCACTACACACCCTGCACTCGCTACGCCCCACAAGCTTGTTGTGACCGCTACACCCCCTACTCCTCGTGTCCACTACACCCCCTACACCCTTCAGAATCCTTGTGCCCGCTACACCTTATGCGCCCCAGACTCCTTGTGCCCGCTACACCACCTGCACCCAAATGCCTCATGCCCGCTAACACCCTGCGCCCAACTCCTCGTGCCCACTAAGCCCTTCAGACTCCTTGTGTCTGCTACATCACCCACACTCAAGACTTGTCATGCCTGCTATACCCCCTGCACCCTATAGACTTGTTGTGCATGCTATAACCCTGCACCTATCTGTGCCAGCTACAACCCCTGCACTCCGCAGACTTGTTGTGCCTGCTTACACCCCCCGCGCCCCACAGATTTGTCATTCACGCTTACATCCCCCGCACCCCAGACTTGTCGTGCCCACTACATCCCCCAAAGACTCGTGCCCGCTACAACCCCCACACCCTAAAAAAACGCGTCGTGCCAGCTACATCTCCCGAAGATTCATACACACTACAACCCCCGTGACAGACTTGTTATGCCCGCTCCACACCCCGAGTCACAGATTCCTTGTGCCGACTACACCCCGTGCCAGACTCCTTGTGCCCGCTACACCCTCCAGACTCTTTGTGCCCACTATACCCCGTACCCCAGACTGCTTGTGCCAGCTGCACCCCCCCCCCCAGACTTCTCATGTCTGCTATACCCCCTGCACCTATTTGTGCCTGCTATACTGCCTGCACCCCAGACTTCTTGTGCCCGCTACGCCTCCCAGACTTATCATGTCTGCTATACTCCCTGCACCCCAGACTCTTTTTGCCTGCTACACCCCCTATGCCCCAGACTCCTGGTGCCGGCTGCACCCGCCACAGACTTGTCGTGCCCACTATAGCCCCTGAGCCCCAGACTCCCTGTACACGTTGCACGCCCCCCAGACTTGCCCTGCCCACTAAACCCCCTGCACCTTAGACTTCTTGTGCCCACTACACCCCCTGTGCCCACTATAGCCCCTGAGCCTCAAACTCCTTGTGCCCGCCGCACCCCCCACAGACTTGTCCTGCCACCACTTAACGCCTTCGGCTGCCTAGTGGAGATGTCACAGGGGCAGCAGTGTTGGCACCGAGGCTGGCCGCGGCGGAGCCCCCGCACATACATGTCCCCCCGAGGCTCGGGCCTAGTGCGCAGGCCGCAGCCTGCCTGGAGTAGCTGCGCCGTAGATACCTGGTAGGGTTGGGAGTCCCTTCGGTCGTGACAGCTGAAAGAGAGAAGAGAGAGAGGCCGTTATGGCGAGCGGAGGAGGGGGAGGGGCTCCGGTCGCCGCCGTCACAGGACGGGGGGCCGCGAAAATGGCGGCGGCGAGAGGAGGCGGAGAAGAGGAAGAGGCTCATTACCCATCACTGAGTCTCGCTTGTTTCCTTGCATACATTACCATCAATGCCGTGTGTGAGTGGGGTGCGGACGCGAGAGGAGCCGACGACAGTCACCCGGCGGCGGGCGCGGGGCACCGGGAGCGGGGGGCGGCCCCAGTCTACACACAGCGCTACACACGCCCGGCTTATGACTGCTGGCACTTTGTACGTTAATGGGGCGAACGCCCGTCATCCATCTCCCCCCGCACACACAGACAGAGACGGCACGACACGGCGGCGGAGGCGGCTGCGCGGACACTCGGGGACGCGCACCACAACAGTTCCCGTCTAGGCTGAGGGAACGCGCATGCGCTGCCCCGCCTTAGCCAGTGGCCAAAGACGCAGGCGCAGCACCGCCTAGAAGTCTGACGTCAACACGCATGCGTACCTCAGGAGTCTTGGCAATGACGTGGACTAATTTTTTTAACAACAAAGTAAAACTTTATATAAAACCGTGGATGACATAGAAACAAAACCCGAACGTGAGCCAGCTTTCACGTATATAGCTCGGTGAAGCGTCCAGTGTTTGATGGAGCGAATTTTATCTTGCTGCTTTATGTGCGAATTGTGTACTAACATCAGTTTCAGTCGGGCTCCTCTACCATCAGGCGACCATGACTGAAACTTGTCACCCAACCAGTCATTTTGTTATGGAGCCAACCATATTAATGGCCATTAAAAATTAATTATCGACCCCGAGCCGGCCGGGTAGCAACCTCACAAGTATTTCACTAAATTTGTCTGTGGCTCCGGTGAGGAGACCGCCGCTGCTGTACTCGGTCTGTGAGCACCCCACCCCCTTGCACTATGGAGGTCACTATTACTACTGGGGCCACTATGGAGGTCACTATTACTATCGAGTCTACTACGGGGGATGGCATTACTACTAGGGACAATATGGGGGTCACAACTACTACTGTGGTAACTATGGGGGTCACTATTAATATTGGGTCCACTAGGGAGGTCACTATTACAATTGGGGCTAATGTGGGGGTCACTATTATTACTGGGGGGCCACTATGGAGGTCACTATTACAATTGGGGCTAATGTGGGGATCACTATTACTATTGGGGGGCCACTATGTGGGGTTACTATTACTACTGGGGCCACTATGGGGGTCACTATTACCGTAATATTGGGTCCACTAGGGAGGTCACTATTACAATTGGGGCTAATGTGGGGGTCACTATTATTACTGGGGGGCCACTATGGAGGTCACTATTACTATTGAGGCCAATGTGGGGATCACTATTACTATTGGGGGGCCACTATGTGGGGTTACTATTACTACTGGGGCCACTATGGGGGTCACTATTACTATGGGGGACAGTATTACTACTAGGGAGAATATGGGGGTCACAACTACTACTGCGGCAACTATGGGGGTCACTATTACTCCTGGAACCACTGTGGGGGGGGGGTCACTATTACTACTGTGGTCACTATGGGGGTCACTATTACTACTGGGGCCACTATGGGGGTCGCTATTACTACTGGGGCCACTATAGTGGTCACTATTACTACTGGGGCCAATGTGGGGGTCACTATTACTACTGTGGCCACTATAGTGGTCACTATTACTACTGGGGCCACTGTGGGGGGTTCACTATTACTACTGGGCTCCTTATGGGGGTCACTATTACTACTGGAACCACTATAGAGGTCACTATTACTACTATGGCCACTATGAGTGTCACTATTACTGCTGGGGCCACTATGGCGGTCACTGCTACTACTGGAGCCACTATGGAGGTCACTATTACTATTGGGGCTACTGGGGTTAATATTACTACTAGGGACAATATGGGGTGGACAACTACTACTGCGGTAACTATGGGGGTCACTATTAATATTGGGTCCACTAGGGAGCTCATTATTACAATTGGTGCTAACGTGGGGGTCACTATTACTCCTGGGACCACTGTGGGGGGTCACTATTACTACTGGGGCAACTATGGGGGTCACTATTACTACTGGGGCCACTATAGTGGTCACTAGTAATATTGGGGCCACTGTGAGTGTCACTATTACTACTGGGGCCACTATGGCGGTCACTAATACTACTGGAGCCACTATGGAGGTCACTATTACTATTGGGTCTACTATGGGGGATAGTATTACTACTAGGGACAATATGGGGGTCACAACTACTACTGCGGCAACTATGGAGGTAACTATTACTACTCAGGCCATTGTGGGAGTCACTATTACCACTGGGCCCACTATGGGGAATACTATTACTACTGGGGCCAATATGGGGGTCATTATTACTACTGGGGCCATTATAGAGGTCACTATTACTACTAGGACCACTATGGGGGACACTATTACTACTGGGGCCACTATGGCGGTCACTGCTACTACTGGAGCCACTATGGAGGTCACTATTACTATTGGGGCTACTGTGGGGGTTAGTATTACTACTAGGGACAATATGGGGGGGGCAACTACTACTGCGGTAACTATGGGGGTCACTATTAATATTGGGTCCACTAGGGAGCTCATTATTACAATTGGTGCTAACGTGGGGGTCACTATTACTATTGGGGCCAATGTGGGGGTCACTATTACTACTGGGGGGACACTATGGCGGTCACAACTACTACTGCGGCAACTATGGGGGTCACTATTACTCCTGGGACCACTGTGGGGGGTCACTATTACTACTGGGGCAACTATGGGGGTCACTATTACTACTGGGGCCACTATAGTGGTCACTATTAATATTGGGGCCACTGTGAGTGTCACTATTACTACTGGGGCCACTATGGCGGTCACTAATACTACTGGAGCCACTATGGAGGTCACTATTACTATTGGGTCTACTATGGGGGATAGTATTACTACTAGGGACAATATGGGGGTCACAACTACTACTGCGGCAACTATGGAGGTAACTATTACTACTCAGGCCATTGTGGGAGTCACTATTACCACTGGGCCCACTATGGGGGATACTATTACTACTGGGGCCAATATGGGGGTCATTATTACTACTGGGGCCATTATAGAGGTCACTATTACTACTAGGACCACTATGGGGGACACTATTACTACTGGGGCTACTATGGGGGTCATTATTACTACTGGGGCCATTATAGAGGTCACTATTACTACTGGGCCCACTATGGGGGGCACTATTACTACTGGGGCCACTATGGGGGTCATTTTTACTACTGGGGCCATTATAGAGGTCACTATTACTACTAGGACCACTATGGGGGACACTATTACTACTAGGGCTACTATGGGAGTCATTATTACTACTGGGGCCATTATAAAGGTCACTATTACTACTGGGCCCACTATGGGGGGCACTATTACTACTGGGGCCACTATGGGGGTCATTATTACTACTGGGGCCATTATAGAGGTCACTATTACTACTAGGACCACTATTGGTGTCACTATTAATATTGGGTTCACTATGGGGGATAATATTACTACTGCGGCCACTATAGAGGTCACTATTACTATTGGGGCCAATGTGGGGGTCACTATTACTACTGCGGCCACTATAGTGGTCACTATTACTACTGGGGCCACTGTGGGGGGGTCACTATTACTACTGGGCTCCTTATGGGGGTCACTATTACTACTGAAACCACTATAGGGGTCACTATTACAACTGGGGCCACTATGGAGGTCACTATTACAACTGGGGGCTACTGCGGGGGTCCTTGTTACTACTAGGGCCACTATGGAGGTCGCTATTACTACTGAGGGCCACTGTGGGGGTCACTATTACTACTGCGGCCACTATAGTGGTCACTATTACTACTGGGGCCAGTATTGGGGTCACTATTACTATTGGGTCCACAGTGGGGGACATTATTACTACTCGGGCCGCTATGGGGGTCACTATTACTACTGGGGCCGCTGTCGTAGTCACTATTACTATTGGCTCCACTATGGGGGATACAATTACTACTGAGGCCACTATTAGGGTCACTGTTACTATTGGTTCGACTGTTACATAGTTACATAGTATGTTAGGCTGAATGAAAACAATGTCCATCTAGTTCAGCCTGTTTTTATATCCCTCTTGTTTGTCCAGAGGAGGGCAAATTTGAGATAACCCGACTGGTCACCTAATGTCTATATCCTGTAATATCCTTCCCCTCTAGAAAGTCATCTATTCTTAAACTCCTCAATGGATTTTGCCATCACCACGTCCTCAGGCAGAGAGTTCCACAGTCTCACTGCTCTTACAGTAAAGAACCCCCTTCTGTGTTGGTGATGAAACCTGCTTTCCTCTAGACGTAGTGGATGCCCTCTTGTTACCGTTGCAGTCCTGGGTATAAACAGATCATGGAAGAGATCCTTGTATTGTCCCCTCATGTATTTATACATAGTTATTTGATCGCCCCTTAGCCGTCTTTTTTCCTGGGTAAATAATCCCAGTTTTGATGCCTCTCTGGGTATTCCAGTCCCGTCATTCCATGTATTAGTTTAGTTGCCCTTCTTTGAACGCCTCCAAGCGCTGCAACATTCTTCCTGAGCACCGATGTCCAGAACTGTACACAGTATTCCATGTGAGGCCTGACAAGTGCCTTATATAATGGGAGAATAAGGTTCTTGTCCCTCGCCTCTATACCTCTTTTAATGCACCCCAAGACTTTATTAGCTTTTGCAGCAGCTGACTGGCATTGGTTGCTCCAGTTAAATCTACAGTCCACTAGTGCCCCCAGGTCTTTCTCCATATCACTTTTCCCTAGCGGTACCCCATTTAGTGTATATTGGTGACATCCGTTTCTCCTGCCCATGTGCAGAACCTTACATTTATCAACATTGAACTTCATTTGCCATTTTTCTGCCCAAGCCCCCAGATTATCTTGGCCCTTTGTAGCCGCACATTGTCCTCCGTTGCATTAATTACCTTGTATAATTTTGTATCGTCTGCAAATATTGATATTTTACTGTGCAGTCCCTCTATCAGGTCATTGATAAATATATTGAACAGAATGGGGCCTAATCCTGAACCCTGTGCCCCCCCCCACTAGCAACGGTGGCCCAATCAGAGTATGATCCATTTATTACCACCTTCTGCTTTCTATCTCTGAGCCAGTTCTTTACCCAGATACACACGTTTTCACCCAATCCGAGCTGTCTCATTTTATATATCAACCTATTTTTCAGCACGGTGTCAAATGCTTTAGAGAAGTCTAGATATACGAGATCAATAGACTCTCCCAGGTCCAGCCTAGAGCTTACTTCATCGTAGAAGCTGATCAGATTGGTCTGACACGATCGACCCTTCATGAACCCATGCTGGTGAGGAGTTATGCCATTGTTTTCCTTAAGGTTTTCTAGGATGCCATCTCTCAGAAACCCCTCAATTATTCCAATAATTGAAGTGAGGCTTACTGGTCTGTAGTTACCAGGCTCACTTTTAGACCCCTTTTTGTATATTGGAACCACACTGGCAATGCGCCGACCTAGTGGTACAACCCTGGTCTCCATAGTGTCCATAAATATAAGAAATAGCAGCCTAGGTATCACGTCACTTAGTTCCCTTAGAACCCCTGGGTGTATTTCATTCGGGCCCGATGATTTATCGATTTTGATCCTCTTTAACCGGTTCTGCACTTGCTCCTGTGTTAGGCTTGCTATATTTAGTGGGGGGTTATTCCTCTGCATCTCATGTGGCATTTTATTTTTATTCATGAATACACGCGAAAAAAAAATCTAATAGATTTGCCTTCCCCCCATCGTCTTCTATGATTTCTCCTGCATTATTTGTAAGAGTACCAGTGTTCTCAGCGCAAATCCTTTTACTGTTTATATAATTGAAGAATAGTTTCGGGTTGTTTTTGCTCTCTTTGGCAATCAGTCTCTCTGCCTCTTCCTTAGCAGTCTTGATCTTTCCTTTACATATTTTGTTTTTTTCCCCTGTACAATTTTAGCGCTTCTTCGCTGCCTTCTTGCTTTAGTAGTTTGAACGCTTTCTTTTTTTCATTTATTGCCCCCTTACAGTCTTGTCGAGCCACATTGGTTTCTTTCTAGTTGTGGTTCTTTTATTTTTAAAGGTCATGAACTACTCACATGAGGTCATTAAGATGTTTTTAAACTTTTCCCATTTGTCCTCTGTACTGATATTTTTGAGGATGTTGTCCCAATTAGTGTTACCGATAGTTCTGAGCTGATCAAATTTTGCTTTACTAAAGTTTAGTTTTTTTTGTCACTCCCTGATAAAGCTTCTTACTGAATGACAGCTGAAAATTAATTATTTCCCAAGTGTCCCTCAACCTGCACCCCCATTATTCGGTCCGGTTTGTTAGTTAGTACTAAGTCCAAAGTGGCCCTCCCTCTAGTCGGCTCCCACACAAGTTGGGTATGGTAGTCATCTTCAATTGTTCTCAAGAGCTTATCACCCTTGTGAGATTTGCAGGTTTCGTTTTCCCATATTATATCCAGATAATTAAAGTTTCCCATAATTGCTTAATTTTGGTTTGACACCTCTTCCATCTGCCTTAATAATAAGATTTCAGTTTCTTCTGTTGCTTTTGGTGGTCTATAGAAAACCCCTATCAGGATTTTGTTATTTTTGTCCCCCTGTATTTCTACCCACAGAGATTCCACGTGTTCATCTCCCACACCTATATCTTCTCATAGCTTTGGCATTAAGTAGGATTTAACATACAGAGTTACCCCTCCCCTTTTCTGGTTTCCATGGTCTCTTCTGAAGAGATTGTAACACTGTAAATTTACTGCCCAATCGCACTTATCATCAAGACATGTTTACGTTATTCCTACTATCTTGTAATTTTCATCAGTTATGTTTGCTTCAAGCTCACCCACTTTACCGATCAGACTTCTTGCCTTCATTGCCAAACAATGTATATGGTTGTTGTTCTTTATTTTCATTGTGCTACTAATGGTACTATTGGCTGTTCTGTCAGTTCTAACTGTACTAACCCCACTCCCTGCTCGACCCCCTTTTCCATTACTTGGTCCCAGGTCGCGATCTACACAGACTACCCCCTGTTTCTCTTTTTGCTCTCCCATCCCAGTCCCTAGTTTAAACACTCCCCCAGCCTTCTAGCCCTCTTCTCCCCCAGCACAGCTGCACCCTCCGCATTGAGATGCAGCCCATCCCTATGGTAGAGCCTGTAGCCGAGAGCAGAGTCAGCCCAGTTTTCCAGGAACCCAAACCCTTCTTTCTAACACCAACTATGGAGCCCCTTGTTTACCTTTCTAAGATCCTGCTGCCTTTCTAGTGTGGCTTTTGGTGCAGGTAGTATTTGTGAGAAAACTACCCTGGAGGTCCTCGCTCTATGCTTGGACCCTAAGTCCCTTAAATCATTTTTGAGGGCCCTCCATTGACCTCTCATTTGTTCATTGATGCCGATGTGCATCATGACCGCTGGATCCTCACCAGCTCCTCCAAGTAATCTGTCAATCCGATCCGCGATGTGTCGAACTCAAGCGCCAGGAAGACAGCACACTGTTTGACGATCTGTATGGCAGATTTCACTGTCTGTCCCCCTTATAATTGAGTCCACCACCACTACGACCTGTCTAGCCTGCCCTGCACTCCCCGTCCCCTTCTCACTGGAGCAGTCATCCCCCTGGCATTCAGAGGGCATGTCGTGCTGCAGCGGTGCTGGCTCTGTAATGGCATCCCCATTGTGGGGGATACTATTACTACTAGGGCCACTATGGAGCATACTATTACTACTAGGGCCATTATGGGGGCACTATTACAATGAGGTCGACTATGAGGGTCACTATTACTACTGGGGCCACTATGGGGGTCATTATGGATGTCACTATTACTATTCGGTCTACTATGGGGGTCACTATTACTACTGGTGCCACTGTGTGGGACACTATTACCACTGCGGCCACTATGGGCGACACTATTACTACTAGGAACACTATGAGGATCACTGTTACTTCTAGGAACAATATGGAATCACTATTACTACTCAGGCCACTATGGACATCACTATTACTATTGAGTCAACTATAGAGGTCACTTTTACTACTGGAACCACTATAGGGGAACCTACTGCTACTGGGGCCACTATGGACTTCACTGTTAGTATTGGGTCCACTATAGAGGTCACTTTTACTACTGGGGTCACTATGGGGGACACTACTGTTACTGTGGCTACTATGGCTCGCGTTAGTACTACTGGGGCCACTATAGCGCCCACATATTCTGCAGCGCTTACATAGACAGGGGGAATACAGAAAGACAAAAGTACAAAAATTACAGAACCACGGTTACATAGTAATCAGTTGATGGGAACAATAGGGGTGCGGGTCCTGATCCAACGAGCTTACATACTACAAGTAATGGGGTGATACAGAAGGTAAAGGGCTGTAGATGTGCACGGTATGGCGAGGTGGACAGTGAGGGATTCGATACACATAGACAATGGTCAGACATTTAGCCGTGTGATTGCAGTCAATAAGTCAGGGAGCATGTTATCAGGCGGAGTACAGATGAGTTTATTTAGGGAATGCGGTATGCCTCCCTGAAGAGGTGCATTTTTAGAGCATGCCTGAAGTTTTTCGAGTCCTGGATTGCTCGGGTAGCCTTTGGTAGTGCGTTCCAGAGGACCGGTGCTGCTCTGGAGAAGTCTTGGAGGACAGAATGAGAAGTTCGAATTAGAGGGGCGCACAGTCTGGTTTCGTTAGCAGAGCGGAGAGCCCGGGCTGGGTGATGGATTGAGATGAGGGAGGCAATATAGGGGGGCGCTGCGCTATGAAGGGCTTTGTGAATGAAGGTAGTGAGTTTAACTTGAATTCTATATTTAACGGGCAGCCGGTGCAGTGACCGGCACAGGGCAGAGGCGTCCGAGTAGCGGCTGGACAGGAAGATGAGCCTGGCTGCCGCATTCAGGATGGATTGGAGAGGGTAGAGTCTGGTGTGGGGGAGGCCGATCAGCAACGAATTGCAATAATTGAGCCGAGAGTGGATGAGGGCAACAGTAAGCGTTTTTAGCGAGTCCACGGTGAGAAAAAAGAGCGGATTCTTGCGATGTTCTTGAGGTGCAGCTGACAGGTTCGGGCCAGAGATTGGATGTAGGGGATAAATGAGAGATCAGAGTTGAATATGACGCCAAGGCAGCGGGCATGTTGTCTAGGAGTTATGGTGGCGCCACACACTGAGATGGAGATGTCAGGATGGGGTCGGTTAGTGGAGGGCGGAAATACCAGCAGGTCAGTTTTAGAGAGGTTTAGTTTTAGGTAGAGAGAGGACATAGTGTTAGAGACAGCGGACAGACAGTTAGTGATGTTTTGGAGGAAAGGTGCAGAGATGTCACGGGAAGAGGTGTATAACTGGGTGTCGTCTCCTGATGACACCCACCACCAGACCCCGTTGTCAGCTCTACATCTAGTGACATCCCGCCACCAGACCCCATTGTCAGCTCTACACCAGGTGACATCCCGCCACCAGACCCCGTTGTCAGCTCTACACCTGGTGACATCCCGCCACCAGACCCCGTTGTCAGCTCTACATCTAGTGACATCCCGCCACCAGACCCCATTGTCAGCTCTACACCAGGTGACATCCCGCCACCAGACCCCATTGTCAGCTCTACACCAGGTGACATCCCGCCACCAGACCCCGTTGTCAGCTCTACACCTGGTGGTATCTGATGCTTTCTGTACTGGGATCTCCTGTGTGTTCCTCTCCTGTATACTTCACATATCACCTGGCAGCACAGGACTGCTGGGGGGTACATACCTTTAGTGAATAAGGAGGCCAAACCCTTTAATAAATGCATTAAAAAGAGAAGGACCAGTATTGGCCCTTGTGGTGCCCTGCCGTGTTGTGTCTGTCAATTGGTCATTCATGTCCAGCAAACAGTTGAGTAGCACGGCTGACATTACCGGACCGTATGGCGCTCTCCAGCGCCGGCCTGCGGAGGAAGGGCACCAAACCTCACTAGATATACAGATTTGTGAAGATCTGGCATTACATTTCCCTCAGTACTTTTGTTTCTTCTTCTTGGTTATAATGGAAGATTTTACATGTCATCCCGTTTGCCATAAAATTCTCTGCCCAGTGAAGGGCAGAAGTGTTGATCAGTGGTAAACCGTCAGCTACACTGTGGATCTGTCATGTTGGCACCTCCTGACCTTGCATTTGCTTTGTGCCCTCAGTGTTTAACCCTGTAAAGCTATTTTCTGCTGATCCCATAGACTGCTTTGTGTGGAGGTCACACCAGATTCCTGCACAGTCCAGTGATTCCCATGAACATCGCATCATCTTGTAAGGCCTGCATGGCCAGACTGTACTCTTCTGTCATCGGTTCTGACATCATAGCATTGTGTACTTTAACCCTTTTGTGACTGCCAACGGTAAATTTAGGTAGCCGCTTCCTGGCCTCTGGGCAGCAGCAGCGTAAATTTATGTCAGGCACTCCTCCAACGATCATGACTCCCCACATCGGGTAAAACATCAGAGACAGGCTGTTACTAACAGCCTATTCGGGTGCCATCATCAGGACCTGATTGGTTCAAGTCCCTATGATGTCATTACTGACAGCCAATCACAGTGCTGGACAGAAAAGTTTGTATGCTACAAACTTTCCCGGCATTTCAGGGCTGCATCAGCGTCTTTCCCCTTCTCTCTCCGCTCTTCTGTCAATTTGAGATCTGAGGAAAGAGAAGAACACAGTGTGTGAAACACTATACATTAACCCCTTCCATTACAATCACCTATACTATTTAGTTACTATTGGGTGTTGGATAGTGTGGCATTGATTTTTTAACGAATCGCTTGGAAAAATATTAAATTCATTATAGTATGCTCACATGTAGCAAATCTGCAACATGTTTTACACTGTGGATTTTGCTGCAAATTACACCAAAATCTGAATTAAAATCCACATAATTTAGTGCTGATTTTGACACAGATCCTCAGATTTCACCCTTTTTAAATATGGAGGTGACATGTATTGTGAATCCACGGCAGAATCCGCACCCATGAGGTAATGCAGAGATTGACTTATTCCGCTATGTGTGAACGTACCCATACATCAATTTATCACATCAATTTGTTATCATATTAAATCATTATACATGAAAAACTATAAATTAAATATAAATGAGAATAAAAAAATGAGAGACGTCACAATTTTTCAAAATTAATGTTAACCCCTTAGTGACCACCTATACTTGTTTTCACATCCTGGGTGTCTGGGCTTTTATCTACAGGGCCGTAAAATCACTCTGGACTTATAGACTAAAGCCCCGGGGTCTGTGCTGGGACAGTTCCCTGTTATTGGCTACCGGAAGTAACCGATAGCAAGAAACTATCATGGGGGGGCCACAGTGCTTAACCCCCGGTCACGCGATCTTTGGATTGGAAAACGGTGATCGCTTGAAAGTTTACAAAAAGTTAAAAAAGTTAAATTTTCCCCTCCCCTCACGGATCTGATCTATGAGGGAAGATGAAATTGCCTACCTAAGGCCTCTGGCAATATTCCCCCCGTCGGGATCTTTATCCACGGATGTTTCATGGCTTCTGCGCATGTGTTCATCACCAAAATAGCAGACGCCTGCCCAGAAACTGGGAAGGAACCAGGAAATTTAAAATGTCATTTTTCCTGGATACCAAAGGTAGCCTAGAGCCTGGAGCAGTGACCGGAGGCCTCATTGAGCGGTCCCCAGTCACATGATTGCCATTATCCAATAGTATAAAAAGGTAACGATCAACCTTAGGCTGGTCTCACACGACCGGATAGAAATTGCGGATTCCACATGCATTTAATCTGTGGTAACACGTTGATCAACCAAATGCATTGGATTACACAATTCCACTTACATTAGGGGGTCGGAATTACGTAATCCACTTGCAGTAAACAGAATGCAGCATGTTCTATTTGACTGCAGATATTCGTGACATAGAGCCCTTTATGGTTTATGGTCACAGATATTCCCGCAGCCTATACACAATAACGTACAGGCTGCAGGTACCCGCATCATTGCTAAGCGACGGTGCCGGAAATATAAACAAATAAAAAAGGTGTACTGCGCTTGTGTGAGTACGCAGTTATGTGCAGTACATTACACGGCAGTACGCAGGGCCACGGCCAAACTCACAGCTGGAATCCGATGCAGGCCTCCGCAGCCCGAAATAATTCAGATCACTACCTGTAATGCCTACATAGTTTACAAGAAGTCCTCGGAAACAGTCATTTACCTGTGCGGCGGCCGAACCAGAGGGGAACTGTTGTTGGGGAGACCACAGGTAAGCAAGATGGATGTCACAGGTGGCTCTGCGATCTCTCCCAATAATGGCGGCAAAGGGCCTAGCTCGGTTGCTCGCAGTGAAACAGGTACAATAACTATAGCAATTCATTTTAACGGTGTTGTCACGTGACGCCAGTACCTTAGTGGGGTAACCTCAAGTTGATGGAGATTAAATAATTGAGATGTGTCCATGTAGTTGTGTATTAAAACGAAGGTACACAGTTTACTTAGCACTTTGTAGAAACACATATAACAAGTACAGTTGTGCAGTCTTGTTTTGCATTCGAATTAACGTTGCTTTGAACACAGAAACAACACAAAAGATTTCTCTTCAATGCTCTCTCTCTGTTTAAGGTTACTCAAAGAAGAATTCCACCAGTCCTAGTTATCTGAGGGTTGTTTTCCGAAAGATTAATTAAGCATATAATGGAGTAACAGTGATAGGGCCGCTTGCACTTCCCTGGCTTTACATCTAATAGGGGCTCGTAAAACTCACTGTTGCATAGATAATTCCCAGCTCGGTTTACTCCACACTGCATCAATTCTGTAGCTTTGAGTACTTCTACTCTCCACTCCAGCAACGTTACTTCTGCAGCCCTGCTGCACACCTCCTCTCTCGTTCACCTCCCGACGACAACTCCCTTCTCTCTTCTCAACTCCTCCTTCACTTCATGCTGATTCTCCTGCACTTTCTAACTAACCACACCCCACATCCTGCCTCGCCCTGCTGACTTTCCGGAGCTTGTGTCTTCTTCCCCAATCAGGGATTTCTGTGGCAGCAGCCAATCTGGAGCAAGCTGTTACCGGGCAGAAAAGCTTAAGCCAGTGAAGAAGGGGGGAGAAAGGGTCTCTCCTCCACACAATACCTTCTATGTCTGTAGGAGCACGTAGCCAGGTATTCCAGGACTTATGATTATGTGGCTATCCTGTAGGACCCTCTGGGCCACTACAGATCTCCCCTATTTAAAACACAGCCATTCTCGGTGTGAAGCAAGGTCCAAGGGACGGAAAAGTGTACCTACTAGCGTTAGTGACAGCACATTATTTTAGGAATTAGCGAATGTGCAATTATACTTTTTAAAGGAACTCGTTGGGTCTTTAGTCCCAGCTAACTATTGGGTCTTTACATTATACGTCTCCCCACATTCAAACAGTTTTTGCATATAAGACATTAATGCAGTAAATAACACATTTTCTTTCAAGCATATACTGTACAGTAGGCAACCTGAAGGGAAGGAATTCACAGGTTAAGTGACAGGCACACATCATTACTTTTAAGTCCTTTTTAAAAGAGTCCACATGCATGAAATAACCTGAAAAGGAACATGCAATATGATAGTACTTTCAGCTTGGCAAACCTTCTGGGTGACCGCCTTGCAATAAAGGACAAGAGCAAGTCCATAGGTGCAAACGAGCATATAAGAGGGAGTCCGGGATACAATGTGCGGTACACGTAGTTTATTGTCTCTGCAAACAACGAGTTAAAGGGGTTGTCCCGCGGCAGCAAGTGGGTCTATACACTTCTGTATGGCCATATTAATGCACTTTGTAATGTACATTGTGCATTAATTATGAGCCATACAGAAGTTATAAGAAGTTTTTCACTTACCTGCTCTGTTGCTAGCGTCCTCGTTCCCATGGAGCCGACTAATTTTCGCCGTCTAATGGCCAAATTAGCCGCGCTTGCGCAGTCCGGGTCTTCTTCTGTTCTCAATGGGGCTCCGTGTAGCTCCGCCCCGTCACGTGCCGATTCCAGCCAATCAGGAGGCTGGAATCGGCAATGGACCGCACAGAAGCCCTGCGGTCCACGGAGGGAGAGGATCCCGGCGGCCATCTTCAGCAGGTAAGTAAGAAGTCACCGGAGCGCGGGGATTCAGGTAAGCACTCTCCGGTGTTCTTTTTTAACCCCTGCATCGGGGTTGTCTCGCGCCGAACGGGGGGGGGGGGAGTTGAAAAAAGAGAAAAACATTTCGGCGCGGGACAACCCCTTTAAAGGTGAATAAGAGAATCACAAACAATAACAATAAAACTTTTTTAACTCATCAAGAAGTTTCTTGAGGCACACACTTGAACGTTTCTCAACTCACTGAGAAGTCTCTCAGGGCACAAACCTGAAAGGTATCTGTAATACCACAGGAGTCAATGAATAAAGTTAGCAAGATCAATCCTAAAAACACAGGGGTAGTTGTCCACGGGTGCTTCTGGTAGACCCCTGTAGAATGGGTATCCCTGAAAGTCTCCTTTGTTGCACGGATGGGGCAGGAATAGGTGGTAGTGAAATTGGTGCTGGAACCAGGGGTGGTTGTGGCGATGGCACAGACCGCAGTCTTGAAAAGGGATTCTGATATCACAACAATTGGTTAGTTAAATCAAATGGGAATGATTATCCTGTAGGACCTCCGGGCCACTACACCTGCAGTTCCACGAGCAGCTTGTTGAGTGCCTTCTGTATAAGACCACCGCACCTGAGCAAGCTTACGAGTCTGAGGAGTTGTGTAATTCACAGAGCGTCACTTTTTACACCTCATCCCTGCCACAGAGGTCAAGAAATACCCCCCCAAAAGTGTTGGGTTTGCAGCAAACCTCGGAGGAATAGGAGGAGGGATACCCGGTTTTTTGCCCCATGTGCCTATCACAACCAGACCACTGTAATTACCTATTTTCAGACATATCACACAGTTTACATTATTACTTTTATCTAAGATTTAGGTAATGCCAAAAAGAAGGGGGGGGTTCTATTTAGGGAGTCAATTTTTTTCCGCATAAGTGAGCAATGGGGTCTGGAATTTATTTAGTTGTGTCCTTAAATCCAACGGGTGTTCCCTCTATGATAGGCCGAGCCACATGTCTAGTAGGCAGATTGGGGCTACAATGGGGGTATTGCTGAACACAGTGCTATAAAAGAACTAGTGCTGTAAAATTTGGGGGGTGTCTCCCCAGTTTTCCTTGCTTGACACAAAGAAAACTGTCATGAAAGTGATATATTAAAAAATACAAATACATTTTATTTACCTGCTAATAATTTTGCAAAAAGCTGTGGAGTCAGAATGCTCAGCACACACCTGGATAAATGGGCTAAGGGGTCTACATATCAAAATGGGGTCACTTGTGGGGGGGCGTTCTATTGTTTTGGCACCCTGATGACTCTGCAAGTAAGCAATCCGGCCTGGAATTTGTTCAGTTGTGCCCTGAAAGCCAAAGGGTGTTCCCTCCATTATAGGCCGAGCCATGTGTCCTATAAGCAGATTGGGGCTACAATGGGTCTCTGAACAAACAGGGGGATCCATTTAGGGGTGAAATTCTTTATTCCGATGTATGTTGTACAAAAATAACTTTTTAAAATGACACAATTACCAAACAAAATGGTAATCGTAATTCTTTCCTTCTGCTGTGCTTAGATTAATTCAAAAACTGTGAGCCCAAAATATGCAGTACACCCCTAGAATAAGGCCTCATGTCCACGGGGAAAATCAGGCCCGCTACGGATTCTACATGGAGAATCTGCAGCGGGTCCCTCTGCCCCGCGGACATGAGCGCTGAAAATAGGAATTTAAAAGAATTTACTCATCCGGAGCGGGCCGGGAAGGTCTTCTCTTCCTCACGGCCGGATCTTCTTTTTCGGCCGGCGGATGAACTCGTCACACCAGCGGCACATCGCCGACATGCCGCGCGCAAGCGCCGGGCACATCCGCCAAGCCGAAGCAAGAAAGATTCGGCCGTGAGGAAGAGAAGACCTTCCCCGCCCGCTTCGGATGAGTAAATTCTTTTAAATTCCTATTTTAGGTCTCCCGCGGATCCGGACGGCTTCCATAGGCTTCAATAGAAGCCCGCGGGAGCCGTCCCCGCGGGAGACCCGCACGAAAATGGAGCATGGTCCAGATTTTTTCATGCTCCATTTTTTTTTAAATCACTTTTATTGACGATCCGCGGGTATTTATCTACCCGCGGGTGGGCAATGCATCCCTATGGGGTGCGGATCTGCGGGCGGTAGAAGAGTTAAAATCTGCTGCGGATTTTAATTCTTCTTTTGCCCGTGGACATGAGCCCTAATTCGTTAAGGGGTCTAGTTTTCAAAATGGGGTCATTTGTTGGGGTTCTCTGTCGCTTTGGCCGCTCAACGGCTCTACAAGTGGGCAATGGGGCCTACAACACCTTCATGCTAAATTTATTTTCTGAAAGCCACCGACTGCTCCTTTCGGTTTTGGCCTCGTTGTGCATACGGACATAAGATTAGGGCCACAATGGGTATGTTTATGAACACAAAAGAAACAGGGGGATTCATTGTGGGGTGGAAATCCTCATTTTCATTTGTACTATAGAAAAACACTGTCTTTAAAATGACAGAGTTGCAAAAATGACATTTTATTTTTTCTCCTCTAAATTGTATTAATTCCTGAAAATGAACAATGGGGTCAAAATACTCATGACACCCCTCAGTGACTACATTAATGGGGTATCTATCATTTATGAGGGTATCTATCATTTGTGGGGGTATCTATCATTGTGACACCCATGAGCCTTTGCAATCTTGGCTTGATGTAGGAAAACAAAATGTTCCTCAAAATTGTAATAATTAATGTTAAATTTGTACGTCTCCTAAATGGTTCAAAAAAACTGAAGTTTTTTAAATATGCTTCCAGAATAAAATAAACAGATGGAAAGATATATCTCATCAAAAAATTGCACAGTATATTTGCACATATTTCACATATCACAGTTGAAAATGTAAAAAAATGACAATTTTTTTCAACATTTTCTCAAATTTGGTGCTTTAAATAAATTTACCAGTTTACAGTGTCAGAATCACTTGGATGCAAGGCCTTTACAGAGTTATTCTATGTTAAAGTGACACGTCAGATTTCCAAAATTTGGCCTGGTTATTAAGGCACAAACTGTCTTTGTCTTGAACGGGTTAAGAGTGACCAAGCATTTACGTAATGGTGCGAGTATATGGCATGACAAACAGAGCATGTGCGAGTATGCTATTGGGATGCATTTTCCTTGTGGCTTCCTGCGCACAGCAGTGGTGATGTCACAGAAGACGGAGAGGCATGGAAGAGCTGTGCGCTGCGGCTTCCGTGAGTGTTGCAGTTTAGTTGGTGCTACCGAAGCAGTTAAAGGGGTTGTCCCGCGGCAGCAAGTGGGTCTATACACTTCTGTATGGCCATATTAATACACTTTGTAATGTACATCGTGCATTAATTATGAGCCATACAGAAGTTATCAAAAGTTATTCACTTACCTGTTCCGTTGCTAGCGTCCTCGTCTCCATGGTTGCCGTCTAATTTTCGCCGTCTAATGGCCAAATTAGACGCGCTTGCGCAGTCCGGGTCTTCTTCTGTTCTCAATGGGGCTCCGTGTAGCTCCGCCCCGTCACGTGCCGATTCCAGCCAATCAGGAGGCTGGAATCGGCAATGGACCGCACAGAAGCCCTGTGGTCTACCGAGGGAGAAGATGCCGGCGGCCATCTTCAGCAGGTAAGTAAGAAGTCACTGGAGCACGGGGATTCAGGTAAGCGCTCTCCGGTGTTCTTTTTTAACCCCTGCATCGGGGTTGTCTCGCGCCGAACGGGGGGGGGGGGGGGTTTGAAAAAAAAAAACCCGTTTCGGCGCGGGACAACCCCTTTAACATTGTGGTCACAATCCCAGAAGAGTGTTGATCCATCTACTGGAAGAGCCTGTAGGCCGTGAGCTAATCCGACCGAGCGGGGTGCTGTATACTGCTGCCGCCACAGTCAGACATTGTCATGATGAAAGAGACTATTCTTATTGTTGTCGAGCTCCACAGTAACAATAACGTTAAAGAGGTTGTCTCGCGGCAAACCTCAAAATTTTACCTTACCCTATTCCCCCTGTCACCCCCCTGGCATAAAATAGCAAAGTAAAGCAGTTTTTAAGCCGCTTGCTACTTGCCGATCCGACGAAATAAGGACTTTAAAAAATCTTCTCCCAAGATGGCCGCCGGTCCTTTCCCAGGGATGCACTGCGGTTTTCTCCCATGGTGCACCGCGGGTCTTCTCCCATGGTGCACCATGGGCTCTGTGCGTTCCATTGCCGATTCCAGCCTCCTGATTGGCTGGAATCAGCACACGTGATGGGGCGGAGCTACGCGATGACGCGTAGAAGGGGGCGGAGCCAGAACGCCGCTCGTGCCCTGACCGAGCAGAAGGGGAGAAGACCGCACAGCGCAAGCGCGTCTAAAAAAGCAAGAAGACATCAGAATTAGACGGAGCCATGGCGACGGGGACGCCAGCAACGGAGCAGGTAAGTGAATAACTTCTGTATGGCTCATATTTAATGCACGATGTACATTACAAAGTGCATTAATATGGCCATACAGAAGTGTATAACCCCACTTGCTGCCGCGAGACAACCCCTTTAAGGCATTGTCATGTGACGCCACAACTTAATCCCACACTCACCCTGCAATCGGTATGTCTTTGTGCAGTACGGAGACGGGTGTCCCTACCATGAGGCTACCTGAGACGGCAGAGGCACGGCATGTCGCCACCCAGCTGCTAAATATTTTTTATCAGCCATATCATTGCCTGGTAAAAAAATATTTTCAGCTGCAAGCAGGCTGGGCAACAACCCGACAATCATCTCACTCACCCAAGCTGCAGCTCTGGCACGTTGGCAGGCACCACTGCTGTAATCAATGGGCCTCCTGATCCCTCTGCCCGGTGTCTGCGTTTCTGCACGCAGATGCTGGCCTGCACGCAACGCTGACGCCAAGGGGTAGAAGTCAGGGGTCATACTGATAACAGCAGCGGCGGCCTCTGGCGGAGAAGAGCTGCACGCTGTGTAAGTGAAATGATTGTCAGTTGCTGGATGGACGTGCACCGGGGGGGGGGCACTACTACTACTGCGGCCACTGTGGGGGATGCTATTACTACGGGGATGCTATTACTACTAGGGCCACTATGGGGAACACGTTTACTACTGCAGCTGCTATGGGGGTCACTATTACTACCGGGGCCACTATTAGGGACATTATTACTACTTGGTCCACTAACAGGGCCGCTATTGGGTTACTATTATAACTGGGTCCAGTAAGGGGGACACTATTACTACTGGGACTACTATAGGGGTCACTATTATTACTGAGTCCACTAACAGTCACTATTACTGCTGAGACCATTAAGAGGGTCACTATAATTATCACTGCCACTAAGTGGGATACTTACTTTTGGGCTACTACTACTCTGTCACTTCAGACAAGTCTCAATGGTTCGAATAGGTGTTGGGTATCTTGTGTATTGGCACTTTCACTGCCTGTAAAATCAGTCTTTTTTGGAGGGTTTTTTTTGCAGGTCTGGAGGCGCCACTTCACACTTCACCTCAGATAGCATAAAGACTGGGGGCCCTGAGTATGGAATCCTGGCAGAAGCTATGTAAAAGCTGTAATTGGCTGAGGCTTGTAGCCCAGCTACCATGGACCATTCTAATGAGCCTGCAGTCGGCTTACAGTGTTAAGGTAGGAATTGTACAGGCAATTTTTGATTCTGCTATTACAGCCGTGAAATCAAACATCCCAACTTTTGAACAATGAAAAGAGGAACAATCTTAGCGCACATCTGCAAATTCTTTTACACCAAGTCATGCTCTTTGTGTCCTCGCACAGTACTATTGCCACCAGTAGCATCCCTCACAGAACTAATAAACCTCAAAAAAATGATCAAATGACAGGTCTATATAGTGATAGTTTTTACAGTGTAGTTACCTTTAGTGATAGTGATGACAGTACAGTTACCTCCAGTGATAGTGATGACAGTGCAGTTACCTCCAATGATCACTGGTATAATTTTCTATGATTGAAGTCGTCCCTTTTTTTTTCTCTGAGCCAGGATCGCCATGAAGATTTCTTCCAGCCATGACCCATCTCTGCATAGTCTTCCTATCCTGCTGCTACATCCCTCTCAGTGACTTCCCCCCAATAATACTAAGGGGTGGCCTAAAATTGCATATATGATATTTATCAATGTGGTGCTATGTATGTACCAAAGTGTACTTCCAGAGATGTTTTATAATACACAGAAAATGTTTTCAGCCTGTTTTTCATGGAATAGTCAGTCATGCGGCTCACCGTGGCAATAGGCGCTTGCAAATCCAACTGCACATTATCACGGGCCTTTTCGCACATGTTCTAGGGAATTCTATTGAATCTTAAGTTATTATGGCTTAAAGATCTGCCACATCCTGGATCTTGTGAAAGTACACCCTTTACTGTTGATGAGCTCTAGGCGATTAGATGCAATACTTTTGTTACGTGTGCTGCTGGGATCTGTAGTTCTAAGCTTCCTAGCAGCACAGCCCTCACAGGGTTAATTGATTGAGTTGGCTGGGTGTGGTTCTTCCTGCTGGCCAATCTCCTGAGTTTGTGCTCACATATAAATCCAGCTCCTGGTCAGTCTCTCTCTGGTGTTCAGGGTGAGCAGTCATGAATCCTTGTCTGTTGAAACTTGCTGTGTAATCTGTGTCTTGCTGGTTCATGTCCATTTGTTCGTTTATATTCTGTCAGTTTTGTGTTAGCTTGCTGTATGACCTGCGATCTGTGTCCTGCCCTGTTGCACTGATCTGTGTGAACTGTGTCCGGTTCTGCTGGACTCCTGGTTAGTGTAGGGACTAGCAGTATAACCAGGAGCCATGAAGTGGCCTGCTAGCTTTCACGTTTTTTACAAAAAATCAACTAATACCTGCTATTTATATTCAGCTTATCATCTGTTACTAGTGGTTGCATTTTGGCTGCTGTATTCTGTCTCTGTATGTCCTGTTGTATAGTCCCTGTCATGTGGCATGTGAATGCGTCCTGTTCTAGTGCGTGGCTCCTAGGATCAGCTAGGGCCCAGATCCGAAGACCGCTGGGCTGCCCTTATTGAGGCAATGTCCCAGCTTAGGTAGGGCCAGGTCAACCTCCCGGTAGCAGAGGGTCAGTTTGCCTGAAACCCATGTGAATAACGTGTGAAACCTGTGTGCGTACCAAGTCCTCTATGGTCACAATCGTGTGGACACCATGCTTAGTTTGCCCACACGATCGTAACAACTTTATAGAATAGATTTTATCTACAGGACACATTTTTTATATTGTTTATAATAGTGATCATCATCATCTGCTGTTTCGATTATGACCTGTTTTGGTTGTTTAAATATGTATTCGGCATTTAAGCATAATGATGATCGACTATTGACATGGTCTTCATATTGGGGTTAACCATACTCATCAATATGTATTGATTGCGGAGAAATTTTTAGATCCCCGTGATATGTTGTATACTCTATAGACACAGTCTAAGGGATAATCAGTTCCATTTAGGATAACTATGGTGATGGATGCTTGTAAGATGTTATTATGTAAACTCTGCGCATGCGCATTGATGGTCACATTGTGTCTCATGTGCGTGTGACGTCATGACGCAGTCCGCGCATACACAGTCTGTACTTTTGGACGCTGGAGGAGAAACATACAAGGTGACGCATGATGTGAGGAGCAGCCCATACGGGAGGTGGAACAGAGTGAATACACAGATGTTTCTTGTCCTGTTAATTGTTTATTTGTCATTGGTGTTACTGTGTTATATAAACCTTGGTGTTTTAATTCATACTGAGCTTCACAAAGTCTACAGTGAGTAGCCGAAACGTCGCTATTAGAGATGAGCGAGCACCAAAATGCTTGGGTGCTTGTTACTCCGGACGAAATTTTCGCGATGCTTGAGGGTTTGTTTCGAGTAACGAACCCCATTGAAGTCAATGGGCGACTCGAGCATTTTTGTATTTCGCCGATGCTCGCTAAGGTTTCCATTTGTGAAAATCTGGGCAATTCAAGAAAGTGATGGGAACGACACAGCAACGGATAGGGCAGGCGAGGGGCTACATGTTGGGCTGCATCTCAAGTTCACAGGTCCCACTATTAAGCCACAATAGCGGCAAGAGTGGGCCCCCCCCCCTCCCAACAATTTTTACTTCTGAAAAGCCCTCATTAGCAATGGATACCTTAGCTAAGCACCACACTACCTCCAACAAAGCACAATCACTGCCTGCATGACACTCCGCTGCCACTTCTCCTGGGTAACATGCTGCCCAACCCCCCCCCCACGACCCAGTGTCCACAGCGCACACCAAACTGTCCCTGCGCAGCCTTCAGCTGCACTCATGCCACACTACCCTTATGTCTATTTATAAGTGCATCTGCCATGAGAAGGAACCGCAGGCACACACTGCAGAGGGTTGGCACGGCTAGGCAGCGACCCTCTTTAAAAGGGGTGAGGCGATAGCCCACAATGCTGTACAGAAGCAATGAGAAATATAATCCTGTGCCACCGCCATCAGGAGCTGCACACGTGGGCATAGCAATGGGGAACCTATGTGCCACACACTATTCATTCTGTCAAGGTGTCTGCATGCCCCAGTCAGACCGGGGTTTTTTATAAATAGTCACAGGCAGGTACAACTCCGCAATGGGAATTCCGTGTGCACCCACAGCATGGGTGGCTCCCTGGAACCCACCGGCTGTACATAAATGTATCCCATTGCCGTGCCCATCACAGCTGAGGTAACGTCCGATTAAATGCAGGTGGGCTTCGGCCCACACTGCATGCCCCAGTCAGACTGGGGTTCTTTAGAAGTGGACACATGCAGTTACAACTCCGTGTGGACCGACAGCATGGGTGGCTCCCTGGAACCCACCGGCGGTACATAAATATATCCCATTGCAGTGCCCAGCACAGCTGATGTAACGTCAGCTTTAATGCAGGTGGGCAAAAAATTAATTCGATTACACTGTAGGCGAGGGCCCCAAAAAATTGGTTTACCAACAGTACTAATGTACGTCAGAAAAATTGCCCATGCCCAACCAAGAGGGCAGGTGAAACCCATTAATCGCTTTGGTTAATGTGGCTTAATTGGTAACTAGGCCTGGAGGCAGCCCAGTTAAAATAAAAATTGGTTGAGGTGAAAGTTTCAACGCTTTAATGAGCATTAAAACGTATAAAAATTGTTTACAAAAATTATATGACTGAGCCTTGTGGGCATAAGAAAAATTGCCCGTTCGGCGTGATTACGTGAGGTTTCAGGAGGAGGAGCAGGAGGAGGAGGATGAATATTATACACAGATTGAGGAAGCTAAAAGGTCCACGTTTTTGATGGTGATAGAGAACAATGCTTCCATCCGCGGGTGCAGCCTACGTATTGTTTAGGTATCGCTGCTGTCCACTGGTGGAGAAGAGAAGTCTGGGGAAATCCAGGCTTTGTTCATCTTGATGAGTGTTAGCCTGTCGGCACTGGCGGTTGACAGGTGGGTACGCTTATCTGTGATGATTCACCCAGCCGCACTAAACACCCTCTCAGACAAGACGCTAGCCGCAGGACAAGCAAGCACCTCCAGAGCATACAGCACGAGTTCAGGCCACGTGTCCAGCTTCAACACCCAGTAGTTGTAGGAGGCAGAGGCGTCACGGAGGACGGTCGTGCGATCGGCTACGTACTCCCTCAGCATCCTTTTACAGTGCTCCCGCCGACTCAGCCTTGACTGGGGAGCGGTGACACAGTCTTGCTGGGGAGCCAGAAAGCTGTCAAAGGCCTTAGAGAGTGTTCCCCTGCCTGTGCTGTACATGCTGCCTGATCTCCGCGCCTCCCCTGCTACCTGGCCCTCGGAACTGCGCCTTCTGCCACTAGCGCTGTCGGATGGGAATTTTACCATCAGCTTGTCCACTAGGGTCCTGTGGTATAGCATCACTCTCGAACCCCTTTCCTCTTCGGGTATGAGAGTGGAAAGGTTCTCCTTATACCGTGGGTCGAGCAGTGTGTACACCCAGTAATCCGTAGTGGCCAGAATGCGTGTAATGCGAGGGTCACGAGAAAGGCATCGTAACCAGGGTACCTGTACGCAACACATGGCTGTCCTCACTAGGAAGATCACTTTCAGGATCCTCCTCCTCCTCAGGCCATACACGCTGAAAGGATGACAGGCAAGCAGCATGGGTACCCTCAGCAGTGGGCCAAGCTGTCTCTTCCCCCTCCTCTTCATGCTCCTCCCCCTCCTCCTCCTCCTCCTCCTCCTCAACGCGCTGAGATATAGACATGAGGGTGCTCTGACTATCCAGCGACATACTGTCTTCCCCCGCCTCCGTTTCCGAGCGCAAAGCGTCTGCCTTTATGCTGTGCAGGGAACTTCTCAAGAGGCATAGCAGAGAAATGGTGACGCTAATGATTGCAGCATCGCCGCTCACCATCTGGGTAGACTCCTCAAAGTTTCCAAGGACCTGGCAGATGTCTGCCAACCAGGCCCACTCTTCTGTAAAGAATTGAGGAGGCTGACTCCCACTGCGCCGCCCATGTTGGAGTTGGTATTCCACTATAGCTCTACGCTGCTCATAGAGCCTGGCCAACATGTGGAGCGTAGAGTTCCACCGTGTGGGCACGTCGCACAGCAGTCGGTGCACTGGCAGATGAAACCGATGTTGCAGGGTGGCAGCGTCCGTGTGGGACTTGCGGAAATGTGCGCAGAGCCGGCGCACCTTTCGGAGCAGGTCTGACAAGCGTGGGTAGCTTTTCAGAAAGCACTGAACCACCAAATTAAAGACGTGGGCCAGGCATGGCACGTGCGTGAGGCTGCCGAGCTGCAGAGCCGCCACCAGGTTACGGCCGTTGTCACACACGACCATGCCCGGTTGGAGGCTCAGCGGCACAAGCCAGCGGTCGGTCTGCTCTGTCAGACCCTGCAGCAGTTCGTGGGCCGTGTGCCTCTTCTCTCCTAAGCTGAGTAGTTTCAGCACGGCCTGCTGACGCTTGGCCACCGCTGTGCTGCCACGCCGCGCGACACCGACTGCTGGCGACGTGCTGCTGCTGACACATCTTGATTGCGAGACAGAGGTTGCGTAGGAGGAGGAGGAGGAGGAGGAGGAGGGTGGTTGAGTGGAGGAAGCATACACCGCCGCAGATACCACCACCGAGCTGGGGCCCACAATTCTGGGGGTGGGTAGGACGTGAGCGGTCCCAGGCTCTGACTCTGTCCCAGCCTCCACTAAATTCACCCAATGTGCCATCAGGGAGATATAGTGGCCCTGCCCGCCTGTGCTTGTCCACGTGTCCGTTGTTAAGTGGACCTTGCCAGTAACCGTGTTGGTGAGGTCGCGTACAATGTTGCGGGAGACGTGGTCATGCAGGGCTGGGATGGCACATCGGGAAAAGTAGTGGCGACTGGGAACTGAGTAGCGCAGGGCCGCCGCCGCCATCATACCTTTGAAGGCCTCCGTTTCCACAACCCTATACGGCAGCATCTCCAGGCTGATAAATTTGGCTATGTGGACGTTTAACGCTTGAGCGTGCGGGTGCGTGACGGCGTACTTGCGCTTGCGCTCCAACACTTGCGCTAGCGACGGCTGGACGGTGCGCTGAGAGACATTGGTGGATGGGGCCGAGGACAGCGGAGGTGAGGGTGTGGGTGCAGGCCAGGAGACGGTAGTGCCTGTGTCCTGAGAGGGGGGTTGGATCTCAGTGGCAGGTTGGGGCACAGGGGGAGAGGCAGCGGTGCAAACCGGAGGCGGTGAACGGCCTTCGTCCCACCTTGTGGGGTGCTTGGCCATCATATGTCTGCGCATGCTGGTGGTGGTGAGGCTGTTGGTGGTGGCTCCCCGGCTGATCTTGGCGCGACAAAGGTTGCACACCACTGTTCGTCGGTCGTCAGGCGTCTCAGTGAAAAACTGCCAGACCTTTGAGCACCTCGGCCTCTGCAGGGTGGCATGGCGCGAGGGGGCGCTTTGGGAAACAGTTGGTGGATTATTCGGTCTGGCCCTGCCTCTACCCCTGGCCACCACACTGCTTCTTCCAACCTACCCTGCTGCTGCACTTGCCTCCCCCTCTGAAGACCTGTCCTCAGTAGCCGTAGCAAACCAGGTGGGGTCAGTTACCTCATTGTCCTGCTGCTCTTCCTCCGAATCCTCTGTGCGCTCCTCCCTCGGACTTACTCCAATTACTACTACCTGAGTGATAGACAACTGTGTCTCATCATCATCGTCCTCCTCACCCACTGAAAGCTCTTGAGACAGTTGCCGGAAGTCCCCAGCCTCATCCCCCGGACCCCGGGAACTTTCCAAAGGTTGGGCATCGGTCACGACAAACTCCTCCGGTGGGAGAGGAACCATTGCTGGCCATTCTGGGCAGGGGCCCGGGAACAGTTCCTGGGAGTCTGCCTGCTCCCCAGAATGTGTCATTGTAATGGAGTGAGGAGGCTGGGAGGAAGGAGGAGCAGCAGCCAGAGGATTCAGAGTTGCAGCAGTGGACGGCGCAGAATTCTGGGTGGTCGATAGATTGCTGGATACACTTTCTGCCATCCACAACAGCACCTGCTCACACTGCTCATTTTCTAATAAAGGTCTACCGCGTGGACCCATTAATTGTGAGATGAATGTGGGGACACCAGAAACGTGCCTCTCTCCTAATCCCGCAGCAGTCAGCTGCGATACACCTGGATCAGGAGCTCGGCCTATGCCCACACCCTGACTTGGGCCTCCACGTCCTCGCCCGCGTCCACGTCCTCTAGGCCTACCCCTCAGCATGCTGTATTACCAGTAGCGCAGAAACAGAACGCTGTAATTAAATGTGCCGCTTATTGGCCTGTGGTTGGAGGCTGACTTCCCTTACGGAATGCACAGCAGAGCCAGGAAACAATTTTGCACACGCCTGTAGTGAGACGTAGGTGCGTATGACTGAGCTAGTGGAATTCACAGCGCAGAAGCAGTCAAGTGGCCAAAGGCCAGTAGTAGGCCCTAACTATTTTGCTTCTATTTTTTTTTAAATGCTGAGCTGATACAGCAGACAGATACTGTAGGCAGCGTATAATATTATGTATACTGTTTCCCTCTGGCGGGATGACAGCGCTGATGTAACAGAGACAGCAGATCCAGGAAACAATTTTGCGCAAGCCTGCTGTAACGCTTAGCTGCGTATTAATTAGGACTACTACCCCCAGCAGATAGATACTGTAGGCAGCGTATAATATTATGTATACTTTTTCCCTCTGGCGGGATGACGGCAATCATGTAACAGAGACAGCAGATCCAGGAAACAATTTTGCGCAAGCCTGCTGTAACGCTTAGCTGCGTATTAATTAGGACTACTACCCCCAGCAGATAGATACTGTAGGCAGCGTATAATATTATGTATACTCTTTCCCTTTGGGTGGAATGACGGCGATCATGTAACAGAGACAGCAGATCCAGGAAACAATTCTGCGCAAGCCTGCTGTAACGCTTAGCTGCGTATTAATTAGGACTACTACCCCCAGCAGATAGATACTGTAGGCAGCGTATAATATTATGTATACTCTTTCCCTCTGGCGGGATGACAGCGATCATGTAACAGAGACAGCAGATCCAGGAAACAATTTTGCGCAAGCCTGCTGTAACGCTTAGCTGCAAATTAATTATGACTACTACCCCCAGCAGATAGATACTGTAGGCAGCGTATAATATTATGTATACTCTTTCCCTCTGGCGGGATGACGGCGATCAATTTTTTGGAAAAAGCCCACTGCCTATATAGCCTGAATATCTCTTTCCCTGCCTCACCAGTACTGGCCCTATACTCTGTACAATGACTGCAGACTGCGGACGCAATGCTCTGCACGGCCGATATACAAAAAAAAACAAATTGTACAACACTGCTAAAAGCAGCCTCAACAGTACTGCACACGGTCAGATGTGGCCCTAAGAAGGACCGTTGGGGTTCTTGAAGCCTAAAATAACTCCTAACGCTCTCCCTATAGCAGCAGCACCAGCAGCAGCACTTTCCCTGATCTCTGTCAGAATGCATCTGTGGCAAGCCGCGGGAGGGGCCGATTTTTATACTCGGGTGACACCTGATCTCTCCAGCCACTCACAGCAGGGGGGTGGTATGGGGCTTGAACGTCGCAGGGGGAAGTTGTAATGCCTTCCCTGTCTTTCTATTGGCCAGAAAAGCACGCTAACGTCTCAGAGATGAAAGTGAAAGTAACTCGAACATCGCGGGGTACTCGTCACGAGTAACGAGCATCTCGAACACGCTAATACTCGAATGAGTATCAAGCTCGGACGAGTACGTTCGCTCATCTCTAGTCGCTATCTTTTAACGATATGTGAGCCAATAAAGACACATCTGTGGATGTTTTAATACCAGCTCTTGCACCAGAGTTTGCTGTTCTGCATTGCTGCTTTTTCCTGGAGTACACCCTTTACTGTCACAGGATCCGGTACAATATGAGAAGGGAAGTGAAAAGCAAGACAAAAATATACAGCTAATTGGAAGTGGAAAGAAAGACAAAAAATTCAGAAGGCAAGTAGAGGAGCAAGAGACACCGATCACAAACTAACATGTTTCTACACAAATGCACAGAGCTGGGAAACAAACAAGGAGAACTGGAGGTCCTAACACAGGAAAGGCAATATGATGTTATAGGCAGCACAGAAACTTGGTGGAATGATGCACATGATTGGAATACAAGGCATAAAGGATACAACTTATTTATAAGGAACAGACCTAATAAAAGGGGAGGAGGTGTTGTGTTGTATGTTAGGAAAACATTCATCTCCACAGAGATTCAAGCTTCAGAGCTGTGAGTTCTGTAGAAACTGTTTGGGTAAGGATACAATGAGAGAACAACAGAAAGGACACCATTGTAGGCATTTACTATAGGCCGCCTGGACAAGCAGAAGATATGGAGGAACTCTTTCTACATCAGATGGCCAAGCTCTTAAAAAAGCCCAACATAGTGATCATGGGAGATTATACCTATCAGACATTTGTTGGGAACCTCTCTCAGGTAAAAGTAATGGATCCAACAAATTTTTATCCGCTCTTGCTGACAACTTTATCTTCCGAAAGATAGAAAACAAAACAAGGGCAGGACGGGTGAACACATGTTATATAGGTGATAAAAGGGGGAAAAAATCTGTTTATCAAATAGAAAGAGGGGGGAATGTGTAGAGAAGAATATAATGTGGTCTGCAGAAACTGTAGGGCAAGTGTCAAAAAGCTAAAGCTAATAATGAATTGAGGGTTGCAACAGAGGCCAAAAGCAATAAAAAGGATGGAGTAAGTCACAGTAAAAACAAGTGAAAAATGCTGTCGAATGTTTGCAGGATGAAACTGGCCCAATTATTTAATTCCTATTTTCCATCTGTTTTCTCTCAGAAAGTAGATGTAACATCAACTGATCTTCTCTGTGCTATTGGGGAATAAAAGAATGCAGGTTATCTATAAGCAGCCATTGTGATAACTAGCAAAGTGCAAATCTTTTCAGATGGAGAGCCTGATAGACAGAGGAGGTTAACGTTTTAAGGGAGATCCTACTTTGTATTCCTACCACCTCCCTTCTTTTTTCTTCTTCTCTCTCTCTTGTCCTGCGTTTTACTAGAGTTCTTAATTTAAGCTTCTGATGTGTAAGATTAAAATTGAAAGTGAAAAAATGGGCCTCTACCTGAATTTAAAGAAGACTAAAATTATAACAACTGCAAAAAATGGCTGGACTGCGATGGAAGCTGATAGAAGGAGGACTGATGCGGTGGAGCTGCTTGTGAAAACTGCTGCATATACCCTGGACAGCGAGAGCAACACACAGAGAAGTCCTGAATCATAAGACCCGATATATCACTGGGGGGTAAGATGGCCGGACTCAGACTCACGGATTTTTGCCATGTAATGTAAGCAGAGTTGCTAGAAAAATCTATAATGCTTTGACAGATCAGTGGCAAAAAAAGACCCGGCTGCCAAAGGACACGATGGCCGATACTGTCAAAGCTGATACTGGCATGTATATCACACAACTGAAAGAAGCAGTGCAAAACGGAAAGACATGGAGGGAGCTCGCCTTTAGGGTCGCCATAGCTCGGGAACGATTAAACGGCTAACAACAACTTGATTTAATCTAACTTTTTTACCCACCGTTCGATAGAAAATTTCCTCATTAGTCCCCTCTCTCACCTGTAGAAGATATGTCATCTAGTAAGCATAACATTGTATTTGTCTCCCTCAATATACAGGGTTTGAAGTTCCCCTCTCCTTCGTCTCCTCTGGCAGAGAAGGACACATGTCTCCTTTATAAAAGAAACGCATTTTTGATAGGACTCCATTTCTATCAAGCACAAATGCTCATTTCCCAGATGGCTTCCACAGTGTATGCCCAGGCTACAAAACGAAGGGCGTCTCCATCCTGATCACTAGTTCAATCGCCTGGGAACATCTCGAGGCGTGGCAGGGCGGTGCAGGTAAATACCTGTTCGGAAAGGGTAAGCTTGCTAACATGCTTATCACATTGGATTCCACTTACTTACTCACTTCCAGCCAGATCACCATCCTTGAGGAAGCTCTGTAAGAATGGGATGAGATTAGGGAGGGCATCCTGGTACCGGGGGGGAGGGGGGGGGGGACTGGAACATTCCTCTAGACCCAACACTAGACCCATCTAGAGGGATATGTAGGTACCAGCATCCACTCACTGCAGATTCCGCAAAACATTGCACGAACACCAACTAGTGGAGTCAGGCAATTCCTACATCCGACCAGTAAAGACTATACCTTTTTCTTGTCCCCTCACAATTCCTATTCCAGAATAGATTATTTCATGCTTCAACATACGAACTTGTCCATTCTCTCAGCGGCGACTGTCATTAGCATCTCTTTCTCAGACCATACCCTTGTCATCATGTCATTGGCCTTCATTTCAACCTTGAATAGATCTTGGCAATGGTGCCTTGATGAATGCCTCATTCAAAACCCCCTTATAAAAACAGAAATCCAGAAAGTCTTACAAGATTAATAACAATGCCTTACCTGACTCTAACCCGTTATCTGTGTGGGAGGCTCACAAATGTGTGATAAAGGGCTTTTTCATTAAAATAAGGTCACGCATCAAAAAAGAACAAACTGCTCATCTTCAAGACCTACTGGGATGGATTCAGAATCTGGAAACCACCCACAAGGCCACTTTAGATAGGGCAGTGGGTATAACAAACAACCAGAACCTACCAACTTTGGCCCTGATACATAGGGTGTGGTGGAGAGTAAAAGAGATCACAGAGACCAATGTCCACACGATATATACACCAATTTGGGATAATCCAAAATTACAAGAACTAAACAAATTAAAAGACTTCCAGATATGGAAGGATAAGGGGGTCAGACGAGTAACACAGATGGTGACAACAACAGATATGAAGTCATTTGAGCAACTGCGTGCAGAGTTTGACCTACCACACACACAGTTCTTCAAATTTCTCCAACTCAGGCATGCCTATCAGGCAGAAGTGGGGCTTAAAGATACTGAGCTAAAGAAATTCATACCAGCAGATATCATAGGCACGGCCACCAACACAAGGGGGAAAATATCACAGCTATACACATGCATAAAGAGCAAAATAGGCGAACGGTATCCCCTGGCAGCAAAGAGCAAATGGGAAGGAGACATTGGACCAATAGAGGAATCATTATGGGATGAGATTCTACAGGCGACACCAAGACCCTCCCTAAGTGAATCCCACAGACTCTCACAATTGTACCTACTACACAGGGTATACCGAACGCCATTGTTCTTATATAATATAGGCCTGAGAGAGTCTCCATTATGTAATAAATGTAAAACCCAAACAGCAGAGCTAATACACATGATGTGGCGATGTCCAAAACTAAAGAGGTATTGGATAGAAGTGCGTGAACTAATCCATGATGTGTATGGGGTAACTCTAGAGCGGACTCCACTGGTATGTATCCTAGGATATCTAGATGACGTACCTTTAGATGAAAACGAAAAACTAGCGATAGCCAGAATTCTATATTTGGCCAGAAAACTAATAGCGCAACACTGGCTGGACGACACTCCCCCCAATGTGAATGAACTCAAAAACAAAGTCACACAAATTTTAATGTGGGAGAAAAGCGTTTATTACAAGAGAAAAACACCACAAAAGTAGTACGATATATGGCTTAAATATGGCTCCATACCTTTGGTCTTATTGGCTTGGACTTACTCAAAAACTAAGATAGTAAATGTACTAAAATAATTGTTGCTTGGGGAGAGGGAGAAAGAATAGTGTCACCATGGTCACGGAATTAATTAATGAACATGCCACGGATCAACACATGGAAAATCCTCACAAACAAGAATAATTGTTACTTAAACGTCTTCGGACGATGAAAATTCAATAAAAAATATTTGAATTGGAGATAGGGCAGTGGGGGCTGAGCTGGCCCAGATACAGGCCCAGGTCCGCTCACACGTTTTGTTGCAGGCCAAAGCTACACTCACAAAATGCAAAAGACACTATTTCGAGTATGGCAATAAGCCCAGCCACACACTAGCTAAAGCATTACGGGAAAAAAAACACGTTCTAATATTCCATGCATATCCTCATCACCGGGTCATTTCCATCATTTACCTCAACAGATCTCAGAAGCATTTTGGGATTACTACCAATCCCTGTACAACCTGCCCCACCACCACCCCCACCTTGTCGAGGGAGGAAAGAGTCTCACGATGGTCCACAATACAGGCCTACCTGTGGGTTAAGTCATCTCTCACAAGAGGCGGTTCAGGTTATGAAAGCCCCTATTTTATAAGAAGAACTAGCCCCCACAATTAACCCCTTCCCGCTCCAGGGCGTAAGTTTACGTCCTGGCAGCCTGGTACTTCCCGCAACAGGGCGTAAACTCAGTCACAGCCGGCGTCCCGCTGCAACAGCGGGGGGGGGGGGGCATCAGAGATGCGCCCCCCGCTGTTAACCCCTTCCCTGCCGCGATCTAAGTAGATAGCGGCAGGGAAAGAGTTCACAGAGGGAGCGCACTCCCTCTGTATCTCCGGTCGGAACTCATGATGTCATCACGAGAGCCCGGCCTGTCCCCATGGCAACAGGATGCCAGACACTGGCGTCCTGTATTGCCTATGCCTATGATCGCTGTATAAGCGATAAGGCATGGCAGAGCAGTAGCTCTGCCATGCCTTATGACAGCGATCATCAGGGCAGTGGTTAAAGTCCCTCAGAGGGACACAAACAGTGTAAAAAAAAAACAAAGATTAAAAAAATGAATTAAAAAAATGTAAAAAAAAGAGTAAAAAAAACATTTTTTATGCTTTTTCTCAGATTAGCATAAAAAAAGGTAAAAAAAAAATAAAACCCCACATATTTGGTATGGTCGCATCTGTAACGATGTGTACAATAAGATGCACATACTTTTGACTGTGCAGGGAAAAAAACGCAAAAAAACTGAGGCAAAATGCTAATTTTTAGCATTTTGCCTCACTAAAAATGCAATAAAAGTGATCAAAAAAGCCGTATGTACCCCAAAATGGTACCAGTAAAAACTACAGCTCGTCTCGCAAAAAATAAGCCCCCACAGAGCTCCGTACATCGAAAAATAAAAAAGTTACAGGACTTTGAATGCAGCAATTTAGAATAGAAAAAAGATTTCCAAAACAAGGGTTTTTATTGCAGAAAAGTGGGAAAACCTAAAAAAAATGTAAGAATTTTGGTATCGTTGTAACCGCACCGGTCCGCAGAAAAAAAGGAAAGTCTCATTTATGCTGCATGATTAACGCTGTAAAAAAAAAAAAAAAAAAATCTATGGCAGAATTGATGCGTTTTCTCTCCCTGCTATCATAAAAAAAATAATAAAAGTTTTACAATATAGTTAATGTATCCAAAAATGACGCCGATAAAAACTGCAGTTCGCCATGCAAAAAACAAGCCCTTATACGGCCGCGTCGATGGAAAAATAAAAAAAAGTTATGGCTTTTGATAAATGGAGAAGAAAATCCGCCAAAAATTGTTGCGTCCTTAAGCCCAAAATAGGCCATGTCATGAAGGGGTTAAAGAATCATGAATAGAGAAGGCTCCGGGGCCAGATGGATTTCCCTTCTCCTACTACTAGACTTTCTCCAACATTATCTCGCCACACGTTCTGTAGGCATACAACTCCTTAACCTCTGGTGACCCCTTACCAAAGATCACACTGAAAGCACATATTACAGTAATCCCAAAGCGAGGAAAAGATCCCACCCTCCTTCAAAGTTAGTTACTGACCTATATCTCTCCTGAACATCAACCTTAAACTCTTTACAGAGATACTAGCTAGCAGAATGTCCCCCGGCCTCCAACAGAGGATTCACAGAGACCAGGTGGGCTGTATTCCTCTGAGAGAAGCCAGAGACAACACCATAAGAGCCATTAATCTCATCCACTTAGCCCAAAAAAATCCTTCCCAATGTGCCTATTCTCGACAAATGCCGATAAAGCTTTCGACAGGGTAAATTGGGAATTTATGCACGAAACCCTCCGGCACATTGGACTAGGGCCTCATATGATGCTATGGGTCTCAAGCATCTATTCCTCACCTTCAGCCGCGGTTAAAGCCAATGGACAAATTTCCCCTACATTTGACATTTCAAATGGCACAAGACAAGGATGCCCGCTTTCACCCCTATTATTCCCCATATGCCTAGAGCCTTTCCTCGGACATGTTTGGTCTAACCAGACATTTCAGTGATAAAGTTGTGAGGAGCAATGCACAAAGTAGCTGCATATGCAGATGACTTGGTATTCCTGCTCCCGACGCCTCGTATCTCACTTCCCAATTTAATAGCGGTACTTCGCTGATAGGCACATCTATCCAGCTTCAATATTAACTACCAAAAATCTGCAGCACTTAAAGGGGTTGTCCCGCGCCGAAACGTTTTTTTTTTTTTTTTTTTCACCCCCCCCCCCCCCCCCGTTCGGCGCAAGACAACCCCGATGCAGGGGTTAAAAAAGATCACCGGACAGCGCTTACCTGAATCCCCGCGCTCTGGTGACTTCTTACTTACCCGGTGAAGATGGCCGCCGGCATCTTCTCCCTCCGTGGAACGCAGGGCTTCTGTGCGGTCCATTGCCGATTCCAGCCTCCTGATTGTCTGGAATCGGCACGTGATGGGGCGGAGCTACACGCAGCTACACGGAGCCCCATTGAGAAGATAAGAAGACCCGGACTGCGCAAGCGCGTCTAATTTGGCCATTAGACGGCGAAAATTAGACGGCAACCATGGAGACGAGGACGCCAGCAACGGAGCAGGTAAGTGAAAAACTTTTTATAACTTCTGTATGGCTCATAATTAATGCACAATGTACATTACAAAGTGCATTAATATGGCCATACAGAAGTGTATAGACCCACTTGCTGCCGCGGGACAACCCCTTTAATATTTCCTTACCGTTAGCCATAGTAGCAGACTTGAAGGAGTCTTTCTCCTTATGGTGGGCTACAGACCACATAAAATACCTGGATATTCACTTAACCAAAGACACAAAAGATCTCTATTCAACCAATTATGCCGGCCTGCTGAATGAAATAAGATCAGATCTGAACACCTAGACAAAGGGATTATTCTCTGGTTGGGGAGATGTGCAATCTTTAAAATGAATATCCTCCCAAGACTCCTGTACTTCTTTTAAGCCCTCCCAATTGCCATGCCATCTCAATTCTTCAGACACCCTAATTCCATGATAGACCAATTTATCTGGGCAGATAAACCAACCCGGATAGCCCGTTTGTTACAGCTGGCAGGGACAGGTGATCAGGGGGTCCTTACACCAGCCCTGTCCCGTTTCCCTACCTACCTGCGACAACTGGGTGATGGTCCCTGCTCTGCACTAGGGACAGGGACCCAAAGAAAGGAGGGACAGGGAGACCGGCAGGTGGGTACCGCGTAGCACACAGGACGCAGCAACTAAGCAACCATAGAGAAGTCGGGAAACAAGCCGGGTCAAACCTGAAAGGCACGTGCGTAGTACAGGAGGACAAACCAAAAACAGAGTCAGAATAGAAGCCGAACTCAGAGCACAGAAAGTCAAGTCAATAATGCCGGTATAGGCAGACAGAGTCAGAACCAAACACTGCCAACCAGTGTCTGGCCAGGCCAGGTACATAAGCAGAACTCCCTGCCCAGAGGGGTGGGAAGAAGTCACATGACACTAGAGGGAATCACAAGGTCGCCTTCCCCGGAGGCGTGCACTGACCAGAGCACCACATGGCCGCCCAGCAGACAGGCGTGCCCGCGCACGACAAGGGGCGCGCCGCCGCAAGCAACCACCAGAAAGAGGGAACCCTGGACATGGCCGCAAGGCCGGGCCCCACGTGTCCGGCAGAGCCAGTGCGTACGCTATAGGATTAACCACTCTGGTGACTGGAAAAGGCCCCACGAACCGGGGAGCCAGCTTTAAAGAAGGCACTTTTAATTTCAAGTTCTTGGTAGACAAGTATACTAACTGGCCCACAGGAAAAGGTCCTGAAATGGTACGGGTACTTCTGCTTCTCCTTAAAGGGGTTGTCCCGCGGCAGCAAGTGGGTCTATACACTTCTGTATGGCCATATTAATGCACTTTGTAATGTACATTGTGCATTAATTATGAGCCATACAGAAGTTATAAAAAGTTTTATACTTACCTGCTCCGTTGCTGGCGTCCTCGTTTCCATGGAGCCGACTAATTTTCGCCCTCCGATGGCCAAATTAGCCGCGCTTGCGCAGTCCGGGTCTTCTTATCTTCTCAATGGGGCTCCGTGTAGCTCCGCCCCGTCACGTGCCGATTCCAGCCAATCAGGAGGCTGGAATCGGCAATGGACCGCACAGAAGCCCTGCGGTCCACGGAGACAGAGGATCCCGGCGGCCATCTTCAGCAGGTAAGTATGAAGACGCCGGACCGCCGGGATTCAGGTAAGCGCTGTGCGGGTTGTTTTTTTAACCCCTGCATCGGGGTTGTCTCGCGCCGAACGGGGGGGGGGGGGGTTAAAAAAAAAAAAAAAACGTTTCGGCGCGGGACAACCCCTTTAACATCGCACCCCTGGGACTTCCGGTTCCGGCGCCATGAAGTGAGGAGCAGTGAGTAACAGCTCCGATCACACCACTCCAGAGAACAAACTTTAACACAGCCGCTGGGCGTTCTGCATTCCCTGCTGGCATACTAGCAGCCCTGTCGGGTCCCAGCAGTGAGGAGCAGCTGAGCGGCGCTACCCTCCATAGAACACAGGCAGCATTCTCCGGCTGCCGGCCGCTGAGTGCAGGAGAGACTGTGATAGCCTGACAGGTCGGGGCTCCGGAGCTCTCACTCGCCCCTGCTTCTGCCTGCCGGCTCCAGCGGGAGAAAGGACTGCTGCTGCTCTGTTATCAGCTGCCTGTCAGAGGAGCTGAAGTGCCGTGGGAGAGCACCCCCACCCCCACTGCTATCTCTCTCAGGCTGATCGCGGCCATTACAGAGTGCTGCACGTGGAGCAGGGAAACACAACAAGCAGAGGGAAACAGTGGAGAGAGTCCCTGCAGAGGAGATCTCCTCACAAAGCCACAACACAGGCTACAATAAAGCCACAGTGTCCCCAGATACAAGCAGAAGTACAGTGCCACTCACATAAAGGGCACAGTGAGAAGAGTTATATACAAGCTGTACAGCAACTGCATATACCAGCTACAGCAGGAGCACAAACCATTACAGCTCTGCTACATCACACAACAGGACTGTAGTCTCCTACCATCTGTTATACATTTCATCTGCACATCTCTCTTTATATACTGACTGTTGGAGCCCGCGGACAGAAATTTATTAAGAGACTTGCAGTTTCGGATCAGGCAAATATTGCTGACAATAAATATACGTAAGCGCAGGCGGCGGTGCCTGTAGGCAATACGGTCACATACCAAATACTCAGATATCACTGCAACAAGGATCTTAGAAGCACTATATAGAGTATTGCGAATCTTCTGTCCCTTTCCGTTTTAACATACTTATATATAATCAAGTCTCTGCTGTATGGAGGACTTTATCCTTAAAATGGGGCGTTCCAAAGCAAAACAATCAGATGGCAGTACAAAAGTCATCTCAAAGACAACATTAACGTCTGGCGCTACAAATAAGAGGGATCCTCTACTCGCTGTGCCCCCTCCCTCTCCTACAACATCAGAGAGCGAGACCCCCATGGGGGAAGAAGCATCAAAGTTGGATTATAAAAGGCTCGCAATCGAAGTGGCAAAATTGATTTCTCCCGGCATCGAAGAGACATTAGCAAACACAGTCGCAGGCTCTCTGCGTCAACTTCAGGAGACGATAGCGCAGCATGGAAACCGCCTAGACAGCATAGAGCACGAAATTGAAAATATATCATCAGAGAGCAGCTCAACATCCAAACAAATAGAGAGCCTTACAAGGGACAACAAAAAACTCTGGGACCGCCTGGAAGATCTGGAGAATAGATCCAGGCATAATAATCTCCGTATCATAGGAGTCCAGGAATCGTATTTACAAAGAGATTTACACCAGCTCTGCGAGATCACAATCCCTAACGCACTCGGAATCTCACATATATGTAAAACTGAACGAGCGCACAGATTGGGACCGGATATCCGAGCACCAATGGAGAACTCATCAGCAAAAATGAGCCCCAGACCAATTATTGTAAAGTATCTGGATTACACGGATAAATCACTAATTCTGCGGAATTTCAAAAGCCGGCAAAATGTCTTGGAGTTGGGAGGACAGAAAATCCTAATCTTTGCGGACTTTTCTTTAGAAGTTCAGCGAAAGAGAAAGGCCTTCTCACCAATATGCTCTGCACTGTATCAGAAGCAAATAAAGTTTGCACTCCTATACCCAGCAATACTGAAAGTATACCAGAAAGACGGCACAAATATCGCCTTCCAGGATCCGGAGATAGCAGAAAAAGAACTGCACTTAATATTAACCCAAGACTCTCCAAGTCGACGACAACCTGATCACCTCCGTAAGACAACAAATGGAGAAAATCGACAGGGAGACACATCACCTTCATCTGCATCACCGAAGGGACATCGTCGTGGAGCTGCAGCGACATCAATGCCAGATACCTGAAAACGTTGAGGTGGGCTGTGAGTAGGCATTGAATGTCATTGTTGCCTTGAGCAAGGACACTCACAGGACACTAGATGCAGTAATACTACGCAGATTCCCCTCCGGGGAGTACTCTGCGGGACATTAGAAATTCCGATAAAGTTGGATACGAAATGTTATGGTTCATGGAATGATAGTAAGAATTGAAAAACGTTTCTGGAGTGGAATTTGTCAATTTAAACCCAAAAGTGGATGTTCCACTTTATTCCCCTTTGTAACGCAACATAAAGGAGCAGGAAACATTAAAATTTCCTCATTGATGTAACAGCGATATAACTGACAAATTCACTCCTGATATTACTCACGAAGTGGAATTTAAGGAAGTCCATTCATGCATTCTCTTTTAGGAGGTGTGCAGTGCATTCACTCTTAAAGGAGACCGCATTTTACTTTAATTTGACTCTCTACACCGCGTCAAACGCGAGGTGTGGGAATTTGAGCCACAGAATTTTGGTTCATCGTTTTATTCTTGTTTGCGTTTAAGTGTTGAATTGGTATAAATACCGTTGGATTACAGAGTACATATACATAATTTACATATAATTAGAACTTGCTATGCGTATAATCTCCTGGAATGTAAAGGGACTCAGATCCCCACAAAAACGTATGTCAATATTGCGTCATTTAAAACGTCTGAAAGCAGATATTGCTTTACTTCAGGAGACACACCTCACTGAAAATGACTATATCCGAATGCGAAAATTATGGGTGGGAGAGGTCTATGGTTCGCCTGCTGTTCACTCGAAAGCTGGGGTTTTGCTGCTTGTTAAAAAGAGATCAGGATTAACGATACTGGATCATTGGCATGACTCAAATGGTAGAATCCTACATGTTCGTATTAAAAACAACCTGGAGGAATTTAGCATCTACAATGTTTACGGCCCAAATAGTAATAATAAACCATTTTTTACAGAACTTTCAGACAGGCTTTTGATGGATACGATGGAGCATAAATTGATTGGAGGAGATTTTAATTCAGTGCTTAATACGATAGAAGATCGTCGTAGCCATGCTATAGGAAAAAATCCCTCTAAATACCATGACAAGGCTTTACAAGATTTTAACTCCATGCAAAAACTCAGAGATATATGGCGGGAACTTAACCCAGAGGGCCGTGAGTTTACGCACTATTCCCACGCGCACGACTCCTGGTCCCGAATTGATTACATACTTCTATCTCATACATTGCTCCCTAGAGTCACCAAAACCACTATTGAAGACTTAGTGATTTCCGACCACGCTCCAGTAGCAATAACACTACACGATAAAATCCCTAGAGGTACTGACTACCTGTGGAGATTTCCGACATATTTAGCTGAAGATGAAACTTTTTGCTCATTGGTGCAAGGGTGGTGGCTAGAATATATGTCGGACAATGAGTCACATTCCGATAATTCCCAATTATTATGGAGCGCGGCTAAAGCGGTTATTAGAGGCAAACTTATCGCATATGTATCGGCACTAAAAAAATCTATAAAGGACAAAATAGACCATTTTAGCTCTCTCCTTCGGAAGGCATATACTGCATTTCACTCTAACCCAAATTTACAGACTAAACAACAGTGGGTGGAAACTAAGGAATCCTACGAAACGTGGTTGCACAAGCGTGAACAGTTAGCATACTCACGAAGTGAAGCACGCTTATTCAAATTTGGGAACAAAGCAGGTAAACTTATGGTAAATCTAGCAAGGGGACCTTTTGCAGCATCAAATATCTCTGGCCTAAAAGATGAGCATGGCAAAGTACAATCGCACCCAAAAAAGATCAATGACATCTTCTATAAATTCTATTCACAATTATATACACAAAATCCAATACAATCAGATATCCCAACTATTGTTCCTTCCCACATCTCATTACCCTCCCTATCAGCAGAACAGTGTTCGTTCTTAAACGCCCCTATACCACAGACAGAAATAAAAGAAGCTATAGCAAATTTAAAAAATAACAAGGCCCCAGGACCAGACGGATACACAAGTGAATTTTTTAAAATTCTAAAAGACCAAGCAACCCCAATACTGGAAAAACTTTTTAATGGATACATGCAAGATAATCCCATCCCAATTGAAATGAACACAGCCCACATCAAATTATTACCCAAACCGGGCAAAGACCCCACTGAAGCGAAGGCATATCGGCCGATTTCCCTTATCAATACAGACTTAAAATTAATAGCGAAAATTATGGCAGACCGCTTAGCTACAGTACTACCCCATCTGATCTCTCCAGTACAATCTGGGTTCGTGAAGGGTAGATCTGCTACTACGAATATACGGAAAATATTGACAATTCTTGATGCCATTAAAAGTAACCCATCAGTTCATCCCTTTGCAGCACTCCTAACTATAGACGCGGAAAAGGCGTTTGACAACGTCTCATGGAATTGGCTGAGAGCGGTGATGGATAAGATGGGCTTTAAGGGCTCCTTCTACTCTTATATATGGAATTTATACACCTCTCCTCTAGCACAAATTTATACTCCTGGCTTTCTCTCCCCAAGGTTTCCACTACAGAAGGGAACCAGACAGGGATGTCCTTTATCGCCTTTACTTTTTAATATTGCAATAGAACCACTGGTGTGTATGCTGGAGGAAAGCAAAGATATAGAAGGGGTCAAGATCAATAATCAAACTATTAAATCCATGCTCTTCGCAGATGATATCATGTTGGTACTGGCACAACCGCATACAGATTTGCCACAGGTTTTTGCTCTCCTTGAGTCATTTGGGAAACAATCTGGGTTTAGGGTCAATACCACAAAATGTGAATTGCTAGATATCTCTCCTCGGGGTAATTTGCATAATATAGACATTAAAGAAATACCGGTCACCTTGGTAAAGACCTCCATTAAGTATTTGGGAATAAATATAGGTAGGGTCCCCGAGAGTATATATAAATTGAACTACCCCCCAATAATACATAAAATCATAAACGAACTACATAAATGGAACAACCTCCCACTTTCATTTTTGGGCCGATGTCATCTGATTAAAATGATTAGTTTCCCAAAGCTTCTCTATCCGTTGCAATCTATTCCACTTTTACTTAAACGACAAGATTTGGGAAGGCTAAACACAGCATTCACGGCCTTTATCTGGTCCTACAAACGTCCACGTATAGCCTTGAAAAAGCTTATGCTACCAAAGACTAGAGGAGGATTGAACTTTCCAGATATACGTGCATATAATATAGCTAGCCTTATGCGACATTCAGTTGACTGGCTACTGAAGACGAGCCATTTCTCAAACTATCAGCTAGAGAATGACCTGATGCACCCTTGGAGCCTAAACGCTCTCCTACACACAGGATTTTCTAGTCTTCCGTCGGGGGCCAAACATTCTACTATGGCAAAGGACACCATTGCTGCCTGGAAAATAACCCGCAAAAACTATCAGCTACCGTTCAAATTATCGAAACATATGGATTTGTGGGGGCATCCGGAGTTCAAAGAAGGGCTAGATAATAAAATGTTCGAGCTATGGCGTAGTAGGGGAATTATGAAAGTTCACCACCTTCTTCATCATAGAGAACCTAAGTACAAAACGTTTGAAGAGCTTCGTGAAGTATATGACCTACCCACATCACACTTTTTACCATATGCACAAATAAAGGGTTTTCTAAGAGCTAGACTTGGGGATGTCTCAAAAGAGGCAAAAACAAATCCAATTGACATGCTCCTGCAAAGATCATCGCAAAGGCATTCTATATCTGATCTATACTACCGATTCAGGGAGGGGTGGGCCGAAACAGACAGTACACCTCTGTTTAAAAAGTGGGAACGGGAACTACAAGACCCAGAACTATCTCAAAAACTGGTAGATGGTTGGATCTCTATAAGAAAGGCTATAACCAATGAGAGATGGAGGGAAACTTATTTTAAGATCATACATGGAGCGATTTATGGTTTCAACATACCCCCGCACCCCGGGAACCCAACTAGACTGCAGGCGTGCCCTAGATGCTCACAACCAAAAACAGATTTTCTACATGGAATCTGGCATTGCCCCCAAATCAAAACACTCTGGACAGAAATTAAATCATTGGTACATGAACTTGCAGGAATTACTCTACCATTGAGCCCACAAGCTTATGTATTTCACTCTCTCCCTAGCCATATAAAACACGCTAATTTGATACACACTATTCTCATAATAGGCAAGAGGAGCCTGTTAGCAAAATGGTTGCAGGCCAGTCCCCCGGGAGTGCCAGATATCATACAGCAACTAAAACATCTTCTAAAAATGGAGAGACTGGAGACGGAAAAACGGGCAGAATCCCAAGCATCAAAATTTTTTAGGAAATGGCGGGTTTTCATAGAAAGATTCATGGACCCGGATGAGATCTTAGAATGCATGCGCCCATTTAGTAACACATCCTGGTATCACACTCAAGCAGGAGCGGATAGACTAGGAAGATTAAAAATAACATAAAGCAATGCTATTAAATCATATATGAGATGAGAAGACAATATTCTCAGGCAATAAACTGAAAGTTTTGTATATTGATACGCCATAACATATAGTAAATTAATAAAAAGGAAAAAACAAAGACACAAAGCTGTACTCTAAAAATCCACTGTTAAATGTTTGTTGATTTATTTTATTTGTGCTATGTTCACAATTAAAGCTAATGTGCTAAATATATAATTGTTAAACATTGCGATGCAATTACTCAACATGTACATGTGTCAAAGATGTTAATGTGATTTAACTATGCAATCTTGTTTTCTCTTGTATCGTAATGTGAGTTGCTATGTTTTGTTTTTTTGATTATGAAAGAAAAAATTGTAATAAAAAAGTTTTGAAAAAAAAACATCGCACCCCTGGACTACTCCAAGTTGCCACGCATCTTCTCCCACACCTCCCGCAGGTCCTGGCCCCAAGTGTCTGCATAAGGATTGTTAGAGGAAGGGGAGAAGGACACTGTGAAACTGGGATTAAAACAAAAATTACAGAAGAAGGAAGAAACGCCAGACGCCGAATGTGTATGGTTATTGATGGCAAATTCAGCCAATGCTAAATAATTGACCCAGAGACTCTGGCTATCACTCACATACATTCTGAGGTACTGAACCAGTTCCTGATTCATACGTTCTGTCTGTCCATTAGACTCCACGGGGAAGGCAGAGGAAAACGACAACCCGATACCGATACCCCTACAAAAAGACCTCCAAAAGCGGGCAACAAATGGAGCTCCCCGGTCGGAAACAATATCCTTGGGAACCCTATGCAGGCGGAAAATCTTCTTGATAAATATGGTGGCTAACTCAGGAGCGGACAGAAGCTTCTAAAGGGCAGTAAAATGTGCCAACTTGGAAAATCTGTCGACAACCACCAAGATGACCGAGCACCCCTGGGACTCGGGCAAGTCGGTAATAAAATCCAGTGACAGATGGGTCCATGGTCTCTCCCGGACAGGAAGAGAAAGAAGACCTTCAGGCTGTCTTTGTACACTTTTTCCTCGGGACAAATAGGGCAGGACTTGACAAATTCCCTTACGTCGCGAGACATTTGTGGCCACCAATACAGACAACCACACAGCTCCAGGGTGCCTCGGACTCCTGGATGACCTGTTAAGACCGACAAATGAACTTCCTCCAGTGTGAAAAGCCGCAAGGCCCTGGGAACAGATAACCTCCCCTCAAGGAGGCCTCCCGGAGTAGAGCAACAGTGTCGGACGTAAGAGCAGCTACCACCACGGCCAGGCCCAAAATACCCTCCGCCTGAGGCTCCTCTACCTCAGGTACCCCTCCAGTTTTGGACCCAGGAACATATGTGACTACAAAATTGAAGCATGAAAAAAACATTGCCCACCTGACGAGCATTCAGGCGCTTGCCGGACTCAAGATAAACCAAATTTTTATGGTCTGTGAGGACCATAATAGTATGACAAGCGCCCTCTAAGAAATGTCTCCATTCATCAAATGCCCATTTTATGGCCAATAATTCCCTGTTGCCAATATCATAGTTGCGTTCCGCCTGGTTAAACCTCCTGGAAAAGAACACACAGGCTTGGAGACTAGGTTGGCCAGGAGATTCCTGCAAGAGGACATCCCCCACACTATGCTCAGAGGCATGCACTTCAATGATGAACGGGCGATCTAAATCCGCCTGAGCCAAAACTGGTGTTGTGGAAAAAACCCTCTTGAGAAGTGTGAAGGCCTTAACTGACCAGAGCACCGTGCAGCCGACCAGCAGACAGGTACGCCCGCGCACAACGAGGGGCGCACCGCCGACCACCGCAACCAACCACCAGAACCGGGGAACCCCGGGCACAGCCGCCAGGCCGGGCCCCCGCAGCTCCAGGGTGAGCGTTCCGCCTCACCCGGACACCGGCATACCGATATAAAGGCATATCACCAAGCATCTTATCTATTAAGAGTGGTCGACTGGCACAGACATGGGGACACCAAGCTGTGGATGTCATAAAAAAAGCTGCGTTGTCCATGTCGTTAACAGCCTTACCATGGATACAAAGTGATCTTCCCCTGGAGGCCAAAGAACACCCAACAATTGGACCTACCATAGAGACGACCCATAAGGCATTTGAGAGAATGGATATTTCCCTCGCCCCTTCTCTGTTATTCCCAATTTTTGGTAACCCGGCCTTTCCACCAGGACTGGAGAACAGGGTCTTTAATAGGTGGATAGCCAACAAAATATTTAGAGCAGGTCACTTTATATAGGACTTGTCCTGGCTAACATGGGAGGTCACAGACCCAACCCCCCTATCGTCATGGCACATTATTCAGCTCCGGCATTTCTTCATATCCCTACCTCCTCCCCCAGGTTTAACCAGTGGAAAAACTCATTTTGAACAATTTTGCATTGGAGAGGGCCCAGCTATACACACTCTTTCTCGCATCTACAACCAATTAAATTCTCAACCGGATGCACCAGCCCCCTCATGCTTAAAGGGGTTCTGTCAGAAAAATAAAAAAAATTATACTCACCTGTGCCGTACGGGGCCAGTCACCAGGATCCTGCAGGACTTCTCCTCTCCCTCCAGCAGCCGTCCGATCGCGGGGCAGAACTGGCAAAATGCCAGCTTCTGCCTCTGCTCCGAACACTGCCGGACGGCAAGTACTGGCACCCGGGTCAGTGGTCGATGCGTCACAAAAAAAGCGTTGCTCACTGATTGGCCTGGCCGCATCTAACTTCTGCTGTCCTCGGGAGAGATGACACGAGTGCACATGCGTCCCCCTTCCCGGTGCGTACTCGCCGTCAACTCTTGGTGGACGGCAGAGATTAGACGCGGCCAAGACGGCAGGAACGCGCAGGAGCCGCTGAAGATGACCCCGCACACGGCACCTAAGCAATGGAGGGACCAAGAACAACGGAATTAGGTGAGTATGCTTTGTTTTTTTAACTTGTCTGTTTCCACAGGTTACACTGTAAAGTGATGAAGATGAGTATCATTTTTTAATTTTGCTGATAGAACCCCTTTAAGTACATGGGAACGAGATCTTTCAATGTCGTTCACAATGGAATAGAGACGTAAGATTTTTACATACACACATAAGTTTTCCATCTTCAGCAAAATCCAAAATTCAAGATCCTTACTGGCTGGTATAGGGTGCCCTCACGCCTGCACACTATGTTCCTTTCTGTTTTCCTTTGTGTTAGAGATGTGGAGGACAGCAGGATACAATACTGCATATTTTCTGGGAATACCCAATATTGTCCGGCTTTTGGTCTGAGGTTTGGCGAATCACCTTTAAATTCATGAACTACACTCTACCCAAATCGCCCGCGCTGTTCCAACATCACTGAAGAATTTGGGAATAGAAGTTTATAATCATCTTTGATACTATCAGAAACGGTGTGAATCTTGAAGGGGGCTTTTACACCAGTGAAGATTGTGAGATATGAGAAACCGACAGGGGGGGGGGGGGTGACAGGTTGGTCTGGTGTTGACCACCTAACAGCAATGTAGAGACTATAAATTTTCACATTCTTTGTCACTAGACTATTTACTGTTTTGCTCATCCCTCCCTGATATTTATCGAAGTGCTTATTTATCTAATTGCAATGTCTGTGCCCTCTCATCCTGTCTCTGGTATTTATCTAGTGCAAATTAAGTTCGCCATGTCTGCGCCCTCCCATGTGATCCTGTGTATATGTTTTAATATAAATACGTCTGTAGATTTGTTCCATTATGCCTGAAGAAGAACCCTGCATTGGTTCAAAAGCTGCTATAACATCATGTATATGTGTTGGCCATTAAAAGGTATCAAATCTACAAGATTACTTGGTTTCTCTTGCTGAGAACAATCACATGTTGCACATTACTGATGCTCGTGTGGCAACATATAAATGTTCGGTGGTGAGGCATCTGGTGAACGCAGCAAGAGCAAGGTACCTCCCAGGTTATGGTGACGGACTGTTGCCCCCTCTATTTCAATGCGGTTTAACATAATAGAGGAGACGATGGAATTGGAGGACCTGATTGCATCAGTAAAAGGTACACATGACAAGTTCATGAAAACTTGGTATTACTGGATTGAGTTCCAAAACTCCATGGAATTCCAAAATACACATAACTCCTAAGTACAAAAGGGCTCAACAGAGCAGTCTTTAAAGTAAAACTACACTTCTCCAGGGGATCACCCCTTCTCCCCCCCCCCCCCCCGCACCCTCTCTTTATTTTTTTCTCTTCCCCTCTCCCCTTTCCTCCATCACCTTCCTTACCTCCTACCACTTTCTGTTTGACTCTCCCTCCCTCCCCTCCTCAAATAGCTGCGTATATAAGAAGAAGAATTCGCCCTCAGATAGAACTGGGTTGGATTTTACAGATAGGTTGGAGCCATGCACAAGCTTGAAATAATGGAGAAGAAGAATGGGGATATCCTTTAATGGAATTAACTCCCCCCATCCTTTAGCGGCCAGGACCGCTGGACCCTAGCTGGGGCTGACAGAATTCTCTCAGTTTGTTCTCTACCAAAGGCTAGCTCCACCGTATAGGGTTTGGAAGACCAACCTGGTTCGCTACAATATGTTGAGGGAATCAGGAATAGAAAACGTTCCTTGTCATTATTGTTCTGGTTTACTATTACTGGTTTATGATCTAACTAGGACAAGCATGATGTTGTTGATGTGTTTTGTGTTGTTTTGTGTTTATTTTTATTTTATTATTGTGAAAAACAAAAAACATTTATAAATAAAGGATTTATAAAAAAAATTGTCCTTAATGTGCACCCCCAGCCGGGCAACAAGCCCACGCCATAAAGTGTTTCACACACAACGAAACTCTGGTCCAGCCGCCGCTGCTGTAATCAGAGACTGTGACCTCTGACTTCTCCTCCTGACTTCTATGTTTTTACAGTCTTGCACACCTCAAGTCGCCAGGAGGAGGGGTCAGAGGTCACAGGCGCTGATTACTACAACCTCTCCACAGATGAGGCGCTTGCATAGGCTTCACCGTATGTGGAAACCAACAGTAACACCTCACACTCACAAACTGGCAAAACTCCAGCGAAACTCGTAAACAGCAGATATAACTCTGGGACAAACATAATAACACGCTGACTGACAAACACCCAAAGTATGACTAAGCATACCCGTATGCATTAATAGATGTAAATAGATACGATGTGAGGTGTGGGTTAGTATTTTGGCCAAGATACTTAAGCCCGCAAGCCCACTTCAAAGGTCCTTGTCTCATTGGTCCCTACTCTAACAACTTACACATGAAACCTGCCTGCATGCGGGGCGATCGTCCCAACAGGACGCGCTAGAACCTAGGGACCTACCTAGACCTAAATGGCAAACAAAACACAGCAGGACTGAATGCAGCTCACACCAACACGCCATGGATTTGCATACAACACCAAACACCATGTACCCTGAACAGGACTGTCCACACCTCATGTCCGGCACCCTGCACAGACACGCAGGAACATGACACTGTTTACACTGAACAAACAGAGGAAAGCCCAGCAGCCTCTAGCAAAGGAGCCGGTATATATGAGCAGTAGTCCTGGGGGATTGGCTGGCTGTAGAAATCTACATCCAGCCAGCTCAATCACCCCCACCGGGAGGGCTGTGCTGCTGGAAACCCATGTAGAACAAGAGAGCCCAGCAGCACACGCTAACACTACCGCTATGGATCAAGCAATGCTCTGTTGCTGAATATATGGCAGAATTTAGTCGGTGGGTGACTGTTACCGCATGGAACCTGGCCACCCAGAAGAGTTTGTTTGCGACATGGATTATCCAAACCAGTAGTAGATGAGCTTGCCAGAGTCGAGACCGCTAACAACTTGGAGGACTTTATTTGGTTGTGTATTCAAATTCATTAGAGACTTACTGAACGTAAAAAGGAGAAGCTGCAGGTATTTGGGAACCATCCTGCTTATTCTATCAGTCAACTGGCATTTAACACTTAGCAAAGGACTGAAGCTGTCCTTGAACCAATGCAGATTGACGTCATCCACAAACATCTTTTCGTAGCAGAGAAGAAAAGGCACCATGTGGAAAATCTCTGTTTTGTTTGTGGGGGTTTGGGACATTATGCCATTAACTACCCCAATAAGTTCCAAAAGACTATTGCCAGTGCTAAGACCATAGGCAAATCTGACATTCCAAAACTGCGGGGTTCGTTGTCACAGGCCATCCCATCGATAACTCAAGATAAAGATGAGATATGTCCCCTATCTTGTCACATTGTCATTCCCATACAGGTCCTAATTGGGGACAAAAAATTGCAGTGCTCTGCTATGTTAGATTCTGGAGCTGCAGGGAACTTCATGGAATTTAAATACGCTCTCAAGAACAATATCTCAAGTAGGACCAAAACCATAGCGATTGAGATGGAAACCGTGGATGGATCACCATTGTCTTCGGGGTCTGTAACTCAAGAGACAATCAAACTTGGAATCATTATTGAACCTGATCACCATGAAACAATTAATTTCCATCCTATCTCTTCTCCCAAGTTTCCAGTTATTCTAGGAATCCCTTGGTTTTCCACCCACAATCCTTCCATCAACTGGGACTTAAGGACCATTACCTCCCTCTCTGAGTACTGCAAAGAAATATGTCAGAGGTCACCACCAGCTCACTAACATACCCAAACCTCTGTCGGCATGGAGGAGGATGGGGCAGCCTGCAGCAGCGCCGCAAACCATTGTGAGGACCAGAACCTGGAACCTTGAATGGAGTCATACACATGAGTGATGTTTTCCCTTACAGTGATGCTGCAAGGTAAAAAAATCACTGTATGTCCTATTTTTTTGCGTTCCTCGAAACGCCTCGCCCATTGTTTTCAATGGGACCGTAAAGACATTGTATAGCTCTTGCATGCCGTGCGATGTTTCCCAATTTCTATGAAATCAATAGTAAACCCTTGCGATCCTCTGACGCGCGTGAGAATCGGAATTTCACAGAAGCGATCAAGGTGTTTTTGCCTGAAAAATGCCTCGCATCTGCGGGTATAACGCATGTTGACAAGTGTGATGTTTGGCTGAGTTTCTCGGCCCCATATTGCGCTCACCTGGGTGAATGCAGCTGAACCCTGGAAGGGGAAGAGCCTAGGAGATCGCATTAAAAAGGATAAGAGTTGTGCTGAACGCCGTACTGATCAAGATGTCTGGCACTCTTCACATTTGTTTAGAACAAGGGGCGTGGCCTTCACACTGTGTCATGTGACCGATCTGCAGCCTAATTAACCTGGTACAACTTTAATTGACAGGCATGATCTTGGGGTGCACGGTAATGACATGTTCATTGGTACATCAGTGTGAGTCGCAGCACTAGTACCCATGTCTGAAGGTCTCCCTCCCGTCTGCCGCATTACACCGTAGACTTCTACGAGCTTTCTTACTGACTGGGATCGGCATATAATAATGAATTGTATCACTGGGGAAGCTGTACCACTGAGGTGCAATATAGGCTCAATGAATAAACAAAGACATTATCTACAGTGAAACAGCGACAGTCTCTACATCACAGTATACAATATATACTGAACGGACACTTTATTAGAGACCCCCAGCTAGTAGCGCATTGGACCTCTTTTGGCCACTAGAACAGCAGCAATTCCTCATGACGTCCACAGATATCAGAGGCCCCACGGTGCGCCAAGAAATCATTCCTCGCATCATTACTGCACCTCCACAAGCCTGAAGGGGTCATCAATGCATGCTGCTTGCAACAAATTCTGACCTCCCATCAGCAACAGAAATCTGGCTCCATCTGACCAGGAGATGTTTTCCCGCTGCTCAGTGATACAAGTTTTGCGCTCTTTTGCCCGCTGGAGTCTTTCTGTTTCTCTTAGACACAATGGCGCTGGAACGGGTCGTCAGCTGTTATATCATCCGTGCGGAGGAACGGCGAGTTGTGCGTTCGGACGCGTTAGTTGGAGCTCCAGCGTTGTATTCAGCTGACTGTGCAGCCTGTTGGTCAGAACGATTCCGGACATCCTCCTCCAACCACTTTCAGGGATGAGTGTTTCCGTCCACAGGATCCCCTTTCGTTGGATGTTTCCCTCGATCGCGCCATTCTCAGTATACTCTCCACCCTGTTACACAAGTAAGCCCCCCGCAGTTGGCGGTGAGCCCCCGGCTAGTCTAGCACTGATGACCGGCCTCGTTGGAAGTCGCTCTGATCGCTGGATTTTCCCATTTAATGTGGATTCACACTGAAACTGATCCGCGGAAAACTTGTCGCGTGATTTTATACCGCACTCCGGGGTCACGGGGAGAATTACCATCCAGGGAGGAGGGAGAGGGCCGGGGCTCTAATAAAGGTGTTTCAGTGGACATGTATGCTTTGTAGTTTCTGATCTGCCCATATAGATGATAAGACTGCCTTCTGTCTATAGTGGACAGTTCTGTATATGGAATTAAGCTTTCTTTGCGCTTTCTCTGATACCATGATGCCATCTAGTGGTCAATCAATTTAGTGAATCCTATTTTCTCCTCTGGTATCCCCCATTTGATACATTGTTAGACATTTTAATAAAATGTTTTGTGGTTACGGATATTTTATAGCTATTTCTGTGGAAGTTGAACAGAAACATAATTGCTGCCATTACATCTCAGGCTGGGTTCACACAGTTCACACAGCCATGTGGACGAGATTTCTCAGAAATCTCGTCCACACGTGATGGCGAATCCGCCGCGGCAAAACCGGCAGAAGCTCTGCAGCGTGGATTCGGCGGCCACAGCATGTTAATTTTCTTTCTTTTTTCACTGCGGCCACGCTCTCCTCTATGGGAGCGCCGGCCGCAGCGGAAAAGTGAGCGGCCGGGCTGCTTCAAAACTCGCGGCTAAGTGCAGCGCTTTTCCCGGCGGAAATCACACGGTTTTTCGCTGCGGCCAAATCGCAAGATTTCCTCCGGGAATCTGCCCTGTGTGAACCCAGCCTAAGGGCTCCTTGCAGAAACCACTTGCAGTTTCCACAAATGGAAGAAAAATTGCAGCATGCTCCATTTTTGCGCTTATTCCACACTGATGGCTTCCATTGAAGTTAATGGAAGCCATCCGATCCGCGGCTCTTCCACAATCAATGAAAGATGTCTGATCTGCGGCCCTTCCGCAATCAATGAATGCCGTCCGATATGCGGTCCTTCCAGAAAAGCAGGAGTAAAAAAAAAATCTTTACTGCACGTGTCCGATGGCTCGCTGTGCGGACCATCCGCAATACAGATGAAACATGAAAGTAACAGGTATGCGCGGACGCCGCTGCTCCACATGCGGAATCCATCTCAGCCATGTGTAGTCGGTCCAATACAGAGAGTATTCATCAGCCCTCTCAGATGCGCAGCGGCGTTACTGTGTAATAACTTCCATTTGTGAATAGAATGAAGCGACCTTGTAGGTGCTGGCCCCCGGCATCGGAGATTTTCTTAACCCCTTAGTGACCTTTTTTGGTCCTAAGGATGCAACAATTTTTGGGGAGCTTCATCTCCACTTTTCATAAGCCATATGAGGCCCGCTTTTTCCAACGTGAGCTATAGTTTTTATTGGTACCATTTTTGGTTACATATAATGTATTGTAGAACTTTTAGAATTTTTTTTGTAGGCCGTGGGAAAAAAACATCATTTCTGTCATAGTTTTTTTTTTGTACAGGGTTAGGCTGTCTTCTCACAGGCGGGAGATTTGTGTGTTGCGAGATGCACAAATATGAACTCCATTCTTTTGAATGGGGCCATACACATTAGCGATGTTACGTGGGAAACACACTGCAGCATGTCCTATCTATCAGCGAGATCCCCCACTGTTTCTTACAGGCCCGGCGGCAGCAGCGCTGGCCCCATTAGAAGCAATAGGTGAATTCCGCGATCCTTTGCCACAGCTATGACAGCCACAACAGGGATCCCCTTTATTCCCGCAGTGATGGGAGGCCATTTTCACAAGAAAACGCCTCGCATCCAAGGGGCTTTCACATGTGCGCCCTTTTGGCCTCTATTGCAAGCCTCAATTCATTATCAGCTGTCGCGGCTTTTTGGTCGATACAGGCCAAGACCTGTCGCCTTGTTATGCAGAACAAGGATTAATGCACCATGTTCAGAGACTGCTGGGTGTTGTCTCTCTTTGCTGCATGGATGTATGCTGGATTAGTCATGCCTGGGAGAAGGTTGGAGGTGTGGTTTTCTAATTGCTCTGCCAGTCCTCAGGTGTGGCATACCCTTATATTTTCATCCCTCCCTTTGCTCAATGCTGCTTATTCCATTCCATAGAGGGGTAGTTGAAGTGTGGAGCTCCTCTGTGCTGGGGGTATTGCTACTACCAGATAGGTGCTGCAGTTTCCTTTTATGTTGTATTTCTGTTTTCATTTCTGTATTGTTTTGCTGTATCGGTTCACCTATCCAGGGTCTCCTATAGGGAAAATCAGGGCCCAGGAAGAAGACCGTAGGGTCGCCTCTATCGAGGCGATGACTCCGCTTCTAGGCAGGGACCCTTCACCTCCCTGCTAGGTTAGGGTCAGGCTTCCTTCTCCCTGGAGTGGTGTTACTGTTCAGCATAGCATGCTGTGCTTCTGTTTCCAGCAGTGGGTACATTATCTTACGCCATGCTGAGCGTAGTACTCTTGTGTCGCACAAGCTTTACATTCTGCTTTATGTACTCTTGTTGTGGTGTGCACTGTTCTACAGTGCATAGTATTATCAACTGCAGTAGCTGTGAACATCACCCTGCATCCGTGCTGAGTGTGGTGCTCGTGTGTCGCACAGACGTGACATCAGCTTTAGCTTTTTTGACACTCGCCCTACAGACCACATTATATTCTTCTTTAGATATTCCCCCCTCTTTCCATTTGATAAACATATTTTTCTTCCTTTTTAACACGTGTGCAAGCTCTGTGTTCATCCATCCGGGTCTCTTTAAATACTAGAGATGAGCGAACGTACTCGTCCGAGCTTGATGCTCGTTCGAGTATTAGGGTGTTCGAGATGCTCGTTACTCGAGACCACCACGAGAGCACCACGCGATGTTCGAGTTACTTTCACTTTCATCTCTGAGACGTTAGCGTGCTTTTCTGGCCAATTGAAAGACAGGGAAGGCATTACAACTTCCTCCTGTGATGTTCCAGCCCTATACCACCCCCCTGCAGTGAGTGGCTGGGGAGATCAGGTGTCACCCGAGTATTTAAATCGGCCCCTCCCGCGGCTCGCCACAGATGCATTCTGACAGAGATCAGGGACAGTGCTATCGTGTTGGAGCTGCTATAGGGAGAGTGTTAGGAGTTATTGTAGGCTTCAAGAACCCCAACGGTCCTTCTTACGGCCACATCTACCTGTGTGCAGTACTGTTAAGGCTGCTGTGAGAAGTGTTGCACATTTTTTTTTTTGTATATCGGGCGTGCAGAGCATTGCGTCCTTAGTCTGCAGTAATTTTACATAGTATAAGGCCAGTAGTGGTGAGGCAGGGATAGTGGGGAAGGTGAAAGAGATATACTGTCTATATAGGCAGTGGGCTTTTTCAAACAAATTTGGGAAAAATACTATCTTTGGGCTGCCTGTGACCGTCTTGAGTGTACTGCGTCTCTGCTGGGGGTAGTAGTCCTAATTAATACGCAGCTAAGTGTTACAGCAGGCTTGCGCAAAATTCTTTCCTGGCTCTGCGTTGCCCGTTACATCACCACCATCATCCCGTCCAGAGGGAAACAGTATACATATATACGCTGCCTACAGTATCTGTCTGCTGTCTCAGCTCAGCCTTTAAAAAAATAGAAGCAAAATACTTAAGGCCTACTAGTGGCCTTTGGACACTTGACTGCTTCTGCGCTGTGAATTCCACTAGCTCAGTCATACGCACCTACGTCTCACTACAGGCTTGCACAAAATTCTTTCCTGGCTCTGCTGTGCGTTCCGTAAGCGAAGTCAGCCTTCAACCACAGGCCAATAAGCGGCACATTTAATTACAGCATTCTGTTTCTGCACTACTGGTGATACACCATGCTGAGGGGTAGGGGTAGGCCTAGAGTACGTGGACGTGGGTGAGGACGCGGAGGCCCAAGTCAGGGTGTGGGCACAGGCCGAGCTCCTGATCCAGGTGTATCGCAGCCGACTGCTGCGGGATTAGGAGAGAGGCACGTTTCTGGCGTCCCCAGATTAATCTCATAATTAATGGGTCCACGAGGTAGACCTTTATTAGAAAATGAGCAGCGTGAGCAGGTCCTGTCGTGGATAGCAGAAAGTGCATCCAGCAATCTATCGACCACCCACAGTTCTGCGCCGTCCACTGCTGCAACTCTGAATCCTCTGGCTGCTGCTCCTCCTTCCTCCCAGCCTCCTCACTCCATTACAATGACACATTCTGAGGAGCAGGCAGACTCCCAGGAACTGTTCCCGGGCCCCTGCCCAGAATGGGCAGCAATGGTTCCTATCCCACCGGAGGAGTTTGTCGTGACCGATGCCCAACCTTTGGAAAGTTCCCGGGGTCCGGGGGATGAGGCTGGGGACTTCCGGCAACTGTCTCAAGAGCTTTCAGTGGGTGAGGAGGACGACGACGATGAGACACAGTTGTCTATCACTCAGGTAGTAGTAATTGCAGTAAGTCCGAGGGAGGAGCACACAGAGGATTCGGAGGAAGAGCAGCAGGACGATGAGGTGACTGACCCCACCTGGTTTGCTAAGCCTACTGAGGACAGGTCTTCAGAGGGGGAGGCAAGTACAGCAGCAGGGCAGGTTGGAAGAGGCAGTGCGGTGGCCAGGGGTAGAGGCAGGGCCAGACCGAATAATCCACCAACTGTTTCCCCCTCGCGCCATGCCACCCTGCAGAGGCCGAGGTGCTCAAAGGTCTGGCAGTTTTTCACTGAGAGTGCAGACGACCGACAAACAGTGGTGTGCAACCTTTCTCGTGCCAAGATCAGCCAGGGAGCCACCACCACCGGCCTCACCACCACCAGCATGCGCAAGCATATGATGGCCAAGCACCCCACAAGGTGGGACGAAGGCCGTTCACCGCCTCCGGTTTGCACCACTGCCTCTCCCCCTGTGCCCCAACCTGCCACTGAGATCCAACCCCCCTCTCAGGACACAGTCACAACCGTCTCCCGGCCTGCACCCACACCCTCACCTCAGCTGTCCTCGGCCCCATCCACCAATGTCTCTCAGCGCACCGTCCACCCGTCGCTAGCGCAAGTGTTTGAGCGCAAGCGCAAGTACGCTGCCACGCACCCGCACGCTCAAGCGTTAAACGTGCACATAGCCAATTTGATCAGCCTGGAGATGCTGCCGTATAGGCTTGTGGAAACGGAGGCTTTCAAAGGTATGATGGCGGCGGCGGCCCCGCGCTATTCGGTTCCCAGTCGCCACTACTTTTCCCAATGTGCCGTCCCAGCCCTGCACAACCACGTCTCCCGCAACATTGTTCGCGCCCTCACCAACGCGTTTACTGCCAAGGTCCACTTAACAACGGACACGTGGACAAGCACAGGCGGGCAGGGCCACTATATCTCCCTGACGGCATATTGGGTGAATTTAGTGGAGGCTGGGACCGAGTCAGAGCCTGGGACCGCTCACGTCCTACCCACCCCCAGAATTGCGGGCCCCATCTCAGTGCTGGTATCTGCGGCGGTGTATGCTTCCTCCACTAAACCACCCTCCTCCTCCTCCTACGCAACCTCTGTCTCGCAATCAAGATGTGTCAGCAGCAGCACGTCGCCAGCAGTCGGTGTCACGCGGCGTGGCAGCACAGCGGTGGGCAAGCGTCCGCAGGCCATGCTGAAACTACTCAGCTTAGGAGAGAAGAGGCACACGGCCCACGAACTGCTGCAGGGTCTGACAGAGCAGACCGACCGCTGGCTTGCACCGCTGAGCCTCCAACCGGGCATGGTCGTGTGTGACAACGGCCGTAACCTGGTGGCGGCTCTGCAGCTCGGCAGCCTCACGCACGTGCCATGCCTGGCCCATGTCTTTAATTTGGTGGTTCAGCGCTTTCTGAAAAGCTACCCACGCTTGTCAGACCTGCTCGAAAAGGTGCGCCGGCTCAGCGCACATTTCTGCAAGTCCAAGACAGACGCTGCCACCCTGTGCACCCTGCAACATCGGTTTAATCTGGCAGTGCACCGACTGCTGTGCGACGTGCCAACACGGTGGAACTCTACGCTCCACATGTTGGCCAGGCTCTATGAGCAGCGTAGAGCTATAGTGGAATACCAACTCCAACATGGGCGGCGTAGTGGGAGTCAGCCTTTCTTTACAGAAGAGTGGGCCTGGTTGGCAGACATCTGCCAGGTCCTTGGAAACTTTGAGGAGTCTACCCAGATGGTGAGCGGCGATGCTGCAATCATTAGCGTCACCATTCCTCTGCTATGCCTCTTGAGAAGTTCCCTGCAAAGCATAAAGGCAGATGCTTTGCGCTTGGAAACGGAGGTGGGGGAAGACAGTATGTCGCTGAATAGTCAGAGCACCCTCATGTCTATATCTCAGCGCGTTGAGGAGGAGGAGGAGGGGGAGGAGCATGAGGAGGAGGGGGAAGAGACAGCTTGGCCCACTGCTGAGGGTACCCATGCTGCTTGCCTGTCATCCTTTCAGCGTGTATGGCCTGAGGAGGAGGATCCTGAAAGTGATCTTCCTAGTGAGGACAGCCATGTGTTGCATACAGGTACCCTGGCACACATGGCTGACTTCATGTTAGGATGCCTTTCTCGTGACCCTCGCGTTACATGCATTCTGGCCACTACGGCTTACTGGGTGTACACACTGCTTGACCCACGGTATAAGGAGAACCTTTCCACTCTCATACCCGAAGAGGAAAGGGGTTCGAGAGTGACGCTATACCACAGGACCCTGGCGGACAAACTCATGGTAAAATTCCCATCCGACAGCGCTAGTGGCAGAAGGCGCAGTTCCGAGGGCCAGGTAGCAGGGGAGGCGCAGAGATCAGGCAGCAAGTACAGCACAGGCAGGGGAACACTCTCCAAGGCCTTTGACAGCTTTATGGCTCCCCAGCAAGACTGTGTCACCGCTCCCCAGTCAAGGCTGAGTCGGCGGGAGCACTGTAAAAGGATGGTGAGGGAGTACGTAGCTGATCGCACGACCGTCCTCCGTGACGCCTCTGCCCCTTACAACTACTGGGTGTCGAAGCTGGACACGTGGCCTGAACTAGCGCTGTATGCCCTGGAGGTGCTTGCTTGTCCTGTGGCTAGCGTCTTGTCCGAGAGGGTGTTTAGTGCGGCTGGGGGAATCATCACGGATAAGCGTACCCGCCTGTCAACCGACAGTGCCGACAGGCTAACACTCATCAAGATGAACAAAGCCTGGATTTCCCCAGACTTCTCATCTCCACCAGCGGACAGCAGCAATACCTAAACAATACGTAGGCTGCACCCGCGGATGGAAGCATTGTTCTCTATCACCATCAAAAACGGGGACCTTTTAGCTTCATCAATCAGTGCATTATATTCATCCTCCTGCTCCTCCTCCTGAAACCTCACATAATCACGCCAAACGAGCAATTTTTCTTAGGCCCACAAGGCTCAGTCATATAACTTTTGTAAACAATGTTTATACGTTTCAATTCTCAATTCAATAAAGCGTTGAAACTTTCACCTGAACCAATTTTTCGTTACACTGGGCTGCCTCCAGGCCTAGTTACAAATTAAGCCACATTAACCAAAGCGATTAATGGGTTTCGCCTGCCCTCTTGGTTGGGCATGGGCAATTTTTCTGAAGTACATTTGTACTGTTGGTACACCAATTTTTTTGGGCCCTCGCCTACATTGTAATCCTAGTAATTTTTAGCCCACCTGCATTAAAGCTGACGTTACCTCAGCTGTGCTGGGCACTGCAATGGGATATATTTATGTACCGCTGGTGGGTTCCAGGGAGCCACCCATGCTGTCGGTCCACACGAAGTTGTAACTGCATGTGTCCACTTCTAAAGAACCCCAGTCTGACTGGGGCATGCAGTGTGGGCCAAAGCCCACCTGCATTAAACCTGACGTTACATCAGCTGCGATGGGCAATGCAATGGGATTTATTTATGTACCGCCGGTGGGTTCCAGGGAGCCACTCATGCTGTGGGTCCACAGGGACTTCACATTAGGGATTTGTACCTGCCAGTGTCTATGTATTAAAAACCCCGGTCAGACTGGGGCATATACTGTGGGCCGAAGACCACCTGCATTAAACCTGACGTTACCTCAGCTGTGCTGGGCACTGCAATGGGATATATTTATGTACCGCCGGTGGCTTCCTGGGACCCACCCATGCTGTCGGTCCACACTGAGTTGTAACTGCATGTGTCCACTTCTAAAGAACCCCAGTATGACTGGCGCATGCAGTGTGGGCCGAAGCCAACCTGCATTAAACCTGACGTTACCTCAGCTGTGATGGACAATGCAATGGGATTTATTTATGTACAGCTGGTGGGTTCCAGGGAGCCACCCATGTTGTGGGTGCACACGGAATTCCCATTGCGGAGTTGTACCTGCCTGTGACTATTTATAAAAAACCCTGGTCTGACTGGGGCATGCAGATACCTTGACAGAATGAATAGTGTGTGGCACATGGGTTCCCCATTGCTTTGCCCACGTGTGCAGCTCCTGATGGAGGTGGCACAGGATTAGATTTCTCATTGCTTCTGTACAGCATTATGGGCTATCGCCCCACCCCTTTTAAAGAGGGTCGCTGTCTGGCCGTGCCAACCCTCTGCAGTGTGTGCCTGCGGTTCCTCCTCATGGCAGACGCGCTTATAAATAGACATGAGGGTGGTGTGGCATGAGGGCAGCTGAAGGCTGCGCAGGGACACTTTGGTGTGCGCTGTGGACACTGGGTCATGCGGGGGGGGGGGGGGGTTGGGCAGCATCTAACCCAGGAGAAGTGGCAGCGGAGTGTCATGCAGGCAGTGATTGTGCTTTGTTGGAGGTAGTGTGGTGCTTAGCTAAGGTGTGCATTGCTAATGAGGGTTTTTCAGAAGTAAAAATTGTTGGGGGGTGGGGCACTCTTGCCGCTATTTTGGCTTAATAGTGGGACCTGGGAACTTGAGATGCAGCCCAACATGTAGCCCCTCGCCTGCCCTATCCGTTCCTGTGTCGTTCCCATCACTTTCTTGAATTGCCCAGATTTTCACAAGTGGAAACCTTAGCGAGCATTGGCGATATACAAAAATGCTCGAGTCGCCCATTGACTTCAATGGGGTTCGTTACTCGAAACGAACCCTAGAGCATCACGAAAATTTCGTCTCGAGTAACGAGCATTTTAGTGCTCGCTCATCTCTAAATACTTCCCATTCTTCCTTCTTTTAGGGATTGTTAACGATTGTGCTTTGAGAATCGCATTTTGCAATATTTCCCAACCTTCTTGGACATTTCTGTCCTTAAGAACATCCAGTCATTGGATTCTTCCTACAGTCTTTCTGAGTTCATTAAAATCTGCCTTTCTGAAATCCAACCTTGAGGTCTGAGTTTTCTCAGGTCTTCCTCCCCTTTTTATCCAACATTCAAGGATATCATGATCACTGCCTCCTAAGGTCCCAGCCACCCTTACTTCCTGCACCATTCCCTTCCTGTTGGTAAGAATTAGGTCCAATATAGCAGATCCCCTTGTTTTCTCTTCTACCTTTTGGAAGATAAAGTTGTCAGCAAGAGCGGATAAGAATTTGTTGGACCCATTACTTTTACCTGAGAGATTCCCAACAAATGTCTGGATCGGTAACATCTCCCATGATCACTATGTTGGGCTTCTTTGAGAGCTTGGCCATCTGATGTAGAAAGAGTTCCTCCATATCTTCTGCTTGTCCAGGCGGCCTATAGTAAATGCCTACAATGGTGTTCTTTCTGTTGTTCTCTACTTGTATTCTTACCCAAACAGTTTCTACAGAACTCCCAGCTCTGAAGCTTGAATCTCTGTAGAGATGAATGTTTTCCTAACATACAACACAACACCTCCTCCCCTTTTATTAGGTCTGTTTCTAATAAATACATTGTATCCTTCAAGCCTCGTATTCCAATCATGTGTATCATCCCACCAAGTTTCCATGATGCCTAAGACATCCTATTTCTCTTCCTGTGTTAGGAGTTCCAATTCCCCTTGTTTGTTTCCCAGCTCTGGGAATTTGTGTAAAAACATGTTAGTTTGTGATCGGTGTCTCTTCCTCCTCTACTTGCCTTCTGAATATTTTGCCTTTGTTCTTTCTTTCCACTTCTAATAGCGAGGTTCTCAAATGTATTCATCAGCTGTATATTTTTACCTTTCACTTCCCTTCCCATATTGTTCTAATTTAAAGCTCTGCTAATGAGTGAAGCAAGGCGCCCACCAAATATATGCTTACCTGTCTGTAAGGTGCAACCCATCTCTAACAAGCAGTCCATCATATAGGTAATTCACTCCATGGTCTAGGAATCCAAATCTTTGCTGATGGCACCTATCGACGTAGCCAGTTGTTCACCTCTAGAATCCTGTTCCATCTCCTTATTCCATGGCCATCCGCTGGGAGGATGGATGAGAAGACCACCTATGCTCCTAGTTCCTTCACCTTCTTTCCGAGGTCTTCAAAGTCTCTGTAGATAGTTGCAAGGTCCTTTTTTGCAGTGTCATTTGTCCCTACATGTATTAGTAGGACTGGGTGGTGTTCTGTAGGACTGAAGAGTCTTGACAGCCTATCAGACACATCTGTGATTTGTGTACCTGGAGGACAGCACACCTCTCGTTGGCTTTATTGCTAAGTTTTACCTCACCGATCACTTGTAAGCGCTGGCTTTATTAGGCATTCTACTCACAGAGGGAAGAATGTCTAATAAAGCCAGTGCTTACAGGTGATTGGTGAGGGACAACTTAGTGGAGCGTGCACAGGTCCTTTAAATCAAGGGGCAGAAGAGTGAGCAAGCCCTAAGAGCTGAAGCCGGAGGTTGTGCAACAGCGAGGATGCAGTTTGCAGCATGGGAACGAGGATGGCGCCCGACCACAGCCCCGGAAGCAGGTGAGCGGGGGTGACTGAGGTGGCGTGCCATAACACATTTATTGTTCAGGCAGTGTGGTAAACACCAGTATAGGAAGGTCTTCGCTGCGTCACCTTAGTCCCAAGCCAGGATACTCCCAAAGCCAAGATATTAGCTTTGCAAGTGCCGCGGCCCCTTCAATAGACCCGCAGCCCCAGTCTAATGCAAAAAGAAGATGGCACTAACTTGGTGGTGCTCAGATAGGGTCTTCTATATCACTAAGGTGTTTGCTTCAGCAATCCTGATTATCTGATGAAAGTCTTGAATTGACCGAAAAGTCAAATGAATCTTGATTTTGGATCAAACTTATGACAGAGTCTAATAGGCTGATGTTATAGACATAATAGAATGAACTACATGGGTAATGCAGTTTACTGTCCTAGCGATGGAGTGATCACATCTTCAAAATTAAAAAATAGTGTTCAAAAAAGTTCAATAAAGTTTAATTTTAAAATATCCAGTTTAAAAACAGATTTTTTCCCCACAAAAACACGGTTTAAATAGATAAAATACCAGAGAAAATGTAAAAAAGCAGCATCACTGCGATTGTAACGACCCAGACAATGAAAATATTTTATTTAACTCACATGAAGAACTCCATAATAATAATTTTAACCCTTTCCAGTCCAATTTTGGATTCAGGGTTTCCTAAAAGGCTTTCTCTTTTTGCTGTTATACAACGGTGCCATCTGCTGGCTAAAGCCAGTGTGTGTGCACCAGAGGCTCCGACAGCGGAGTGGCTGGCAATAGACGGTAAGAATACCCCGTCGGACGTCTTCTGACATTGGAGCTGTACAAGCTTCAATCAGAATGTAGGAGGATGTCAGACAGTGGATTGGAAAGGGTTAAACACCAGAATTGCTATTTTTCTTTTGTTCGCCTCCCAAAAAACAGGCAATAAAAAGCAATCCAAGGGTCACATGTACGACAAACAAATGAAACCACAACTTTTCCTCCAAGCAACAGAAAAATAACAGTCTTCTGGATCTTAGAATGCGGCGATGCAGATTTAGTTGCTTTTATTGTGCAAAAGTAGTAAAAATTAAAAGAGTTATCGGACTATTTGTACCAAATAGTGCGCATTGCATAAATAAAACCCCAAAACAATGGCGGAATTTCTAGATGTTTCGTTCATCTCCCTCCCAAAAAATGTAATAAAAGTTCTATAACCCATTATATGGACCCCAGAGCGCAGCCGATAAAATATACAACCCGGCCCTAAAACCCCACACGCCCTCGTACGGTGACGTCAGTTATGGATCTGGTAAGGCTGAACACTAAGGGGTTAAACAGTGCGTTAGATAAAAACAATGCCAAAGAATAAAAAGACGAACTAAACCCTCTGCGCATCCCAGCAGCTACAGGTCATATAGAGGGACAATCATTAATTGAGGGTATCGAGTACCCCAAAAACTAGAGCCAAATCAGCAACATAAATGTCATGTTTGGATTCTGCACCCCAAAACACCCAAAATTTCTTCATACATCATTGGCAACTAAAAAAGGTAATTTTTTTTCTTTTGCTGGGCTGTTCTGGTTTTGGACACTAGAGGGCAGTGTTGTCTGCTGAAAGGATCAACCACTTTCTAAATCCTCCTGCTAATTCTAACAACTTTTTCATCAGGAAGCAGAACAAATACCAATAAACGTATGTAGCATACAGTTAGGTTACATCTAGACAGTTTAATCTTAACCCCTTAAGGACCAGGCAGTTTTGTACCTTAAGGACCAGACACTGTTTAGGGATTTTACCCATCTGGCTGTTTTACTGCCTTATTTTTTTTCCTTCAGCTACCAAAATTGTTTTTGCTGCGTTTTTTTGTGATATATGGGGGTGTTTTTTAAATATCTTTTTCACTGCCTTTTCTTCCATTATTTGGTTTCATTGGGGGTTAAAAAAATGATTAAAAAAAAAAAAACATTTATAGTAGTTTTTAAAAAATAAAATTAGTAAATATACGGTAAAATAAAATACGGTAACGGGTTGCTCATTTTGTTTATGATGTTTTGATGTATACTATGTATGGTTTTTGATTACAGGGCGCATACGGTAACGGTTTTGGGTTGGCGTCAGCTTTGGGTCATTTTCATTTTTATGTATTTATTATTATTTTATTCTGTAATATTTTTTATTTATTTTGTAACTATTTTTTTTACTATCTATGTCCCCCATGATGTCATATTAGACCTCGGGGGGGGGGGGGGGGGGAGGGGGGACACACAATCACATGGTCTTTTTTTTTATTACACACTGAATCACATCCAGAGGCATAACTTGAAGCTCCTGGGCCCCAACTGATCATAGCTTTTCTGAATCAAGTTCCCTACAGGGACATAAAAATGTTAAAAAAAATAGTAACAAGCAAAACCCCGTATTAGTGTAACTTGACGCCACCAGGAGGTCCTGGTGGAGTCAAGATTGACAGGGGGTGACGCCCCCTGTGGCTGATTGGCTGCAGAGTCGGTGGGCCTTCAGGTCTTGGAAGCCTACTAACTTTTATTGGCAAAGGCATACAGCGGTGACCACTTGCGCCCCACAATGAGCAACCTTTCACTGAAGTAGTGCAGGGTGTCTTGGACACCAGGGACTGCTACGTTGCGTGAAGTGGACTAATAAGCGTCGTGAAGCCTCTGTATCCACGCCGAACGACAAGCGCTGCCCTTCCCCCTGAATGGCCGCAGCTTTGCCAGTTGTGAGCGGGCCTGCGCCACCGGCACCAACGTCCCAGCACATAGGCAGCAGCTGCGACGGAGCCTGTAGATGCAGTGTCGGAGTGCCTGTCACGCAGCAGTGATTCGGCGGCGGCCGGCACACACCCGAAAGCACAGAAGCAGCCGGCGGAACACAGACTCCACATGGAACAGCATTGGGTGACCGGCGGTGAGCTAAGACAGAGCCGCCGGACACCAACTCACTGGCAGCTCAGAGCCCTCCAGGCTTCGGGTGACGGTAATGTTGCTTATTAGGATTATATTATAACATGTAAATGCTGCCATGTTACAGGGCAAACATGGCAACATTTACAGATACTTATGTGAGCTCCTAGGACCTTCCAGCCTTGACCCTATCGGGAGCTGGGGGGGTGAGGGGGGCGTTCCTCCTGTTAAACCCCTAGCTTCCAGTGACGTCAAGATACAATAATACCGAAAAGCCTTTATTTGCGCACCTTTCCCCTTATTGTATGGAACAAAAAAAATTTTTTAATCACATTTGATATCATTGTATCCATAATAACTCATGCAATACATTGAACAGACTGTCTATCCTGCAGAACAAAAACAGTAAAAAAGAAAAACTAAAAATGAAGCCAAAATGCTTATTTGTTCATTTTGCCTCCCAAGAAACGCACTAAAAGTGATCAAAAAAGCTGCACGTACAATATGGTATCAATAAAAAAACAAGCCCCCCCACAGAGCTCCGTCCATGGGAAAATAAAAGAGTTATGGAACTTTAAATGCAGTGATGCAAAAAAAATATTTAAAAAAAGGGTTTTTAATGTGGAAAAGTGCTCTCATCATCCTAGATGTATCAACATGGAGAAAAATGTATCATGTCATTTAGGGCTTATTCACATGAGCGTACATCGGCTGCTGTTTTCACAGCCAGCCGATATACGCTGCCATCTGAGCTGTCTATCCCCTTCCCTCCCCATTACCAGCTCTCTGCCTCTCTCCTCCCCTCCAGCTGTTTGCAATGGGAGGGGGCGGGGCAGAGCTAAGCTCCCCCCTACCCCTTGTCTGCAGACAGCAACTTGAGGGGTGGGGCTAAGCTCAGTCCCCGCCACGCCCCCTCTTACTGAAAACAGCCGGGGGGGGGGGGGGGGGGGGGGAGTAGAGAGGCAGAGAGCCGGCTAGAAGAAGGGAAGGGGATAGATATCTCAGATGGTAGCGTATATCGGCTGGCCAATATACACTCCTGTGAATAAGCCCTTATGCTGTATTAATGTTTTTCTCCCTGCCTATAAAAAAAATTTTAACAAATTTTAAATAATACATTATATGTAATGAAAAAATGGTAGCAACAAAAACTCCAGCTCGCCGCACAGAAGACAAACCCTCATACGGCCATGTTTATGTAAAAATAAAAAAAAGTTGTGGCTTTGGAAAAGTGGAGATAAAAATCTTTCAAAAATTGTCATATCCTTATCGCCAAAATAGGTTGCGTCACTAAGGGGTTAACAACTATCTGCAGCTTAGATAGGAACAAGGAGTCCTGGAAGTGCTGATTTGGCCCCACAGAGCCCTGATCTGACATCATCTAATCTGCCTGGGGTTACATGAAGAGACAGAAGGACTGGAGCGAGCCAAGATCCACAGCTTAGTTCTCCAAGGTGTCTGGAACAACCTCCCTGCCAAGTGCCTTCAAAAACTGTGTGCAAGTGTACCGAGAACTACTGATGGAAGGTGAAGGCCGTCACACCAAATACTGATGGGATTACATTTCTCGTTTCTTCAGTCACTTTGCATTTTGCTGACTGACCAAAATAAACTATTAACCCTTCCATCTATGGAACCATTTTTACTCCACAGCTGCCTAAACCCTTCGCCCTTTGCTGTACAGAGGCCTGTGGATGATATAGACCACATCATCCATGTCACTCAGAGACAAGGGTGGGCGATCACACTGATGACTGCGGAGGCTACGCCTACTGGATCCTTCCAGCCTAATTTGCATTTGGTTCAGGATGTTGACTTAATAGTCTAAAGTCTTCGCTCTCGGCACTACCTTCACTGGCCACCCGGGGGCACCAATGATGCAGATTTTGACTGTCTTTTGCAGAAATGCTGTAGGATTTTCGGCAGCCTTTCCGCTACGTGTAAACATGCCCTTTAAGAGTTTATTTCCAAACTATTATTTGCTAACGAGGCAGAACTTCTACATGTTTAGGAAGTCCTCCAACCGACTGATCAGATGCTGGCTTACAAGGGTTAAAACTGGTTCCCTTTAAGTAGACATTTTCTGATCATACATTCCTTTAAACCATAACGGTCATGTGCCGTACGTGCAAATACCGCTGAAGACCGCTCTACAGGTATATGGAAGCCATAACAGCTCTACTGTGGACGGAGCGGTCTGTAAATCTGAGGTTATTAAAGCCGCCGCTGGTTGTCGGTTTGTCGGAGTCTATAAGCCAAGTGTTTGCTGTAATCTACTGCCGATGCCAGGAGGGAGGTAAGGCTGCGCGGAGCGACTCCCCCTGCTGCTCCTCTTGATGATGAGGCTGGTAGTCCTCAGATAACCTGCCATCTCATTGTCTTCGGGTTCGGCTCTCTCCTCCGCACATCAAGCAGCTCGGGGCATCTTGCACAGAAGCAGCAGGAGGCAGCGATGTAAACACTTCAATCCATCGGCTGCTGCACATCCTAATTATTTCACAAATTCAGGACGCTGACTGGAGCAATTTGTTTTAAAGTGTATCTGCCAGTAGAAGGACATTTCCATCGTGGACCCCGAGGCATGCGGGAAACAGAACCGCTTCCAAGGGCTTTTAGAAGCTGACGGTGTCGGTATTTTTGGCTTTAACTAGAACCAAACCCCTAATATAAATACAGCTTGTTGCCCCCTACAGGCTGCTGGCCGGTGCCCTGTGTGATTGCACAGGTTGCACAAAGTAAAGCCAACCATGCTGGGTAAAGCCCCATAGACACCTGGAGAAAAAAACGCAGCAAATTTGCAAACGCTAGTGGGTAGTCACCCTAAGGGCTCATGTCCACGGGGAAAATATGATTTAGGATCCGCAGCAGATTACCTGCACGCGGATCCGCACCCCATAGGGATGCATTGACCACCCGCGGGGTAGATAAATACCCGCGGATGGTCAATAAAAGGGATTTTAAAAAAAATGGAGCATGAAAAAATCTGGACCATGCTCCATTTTCATGCGGGTCTCCCGCGGGGACGGCTCCTGCGGGCTTCTATTGAAGCCTATGGAAGCCGTCCGGATCCGCGGGAGACCTAAAATAGGAATTTAAAGTATTTACCCATCCGGAGCGGGCCGGGAAGCTCTTCTCTTCCTCACGGCCGCATCTCCCTTGCTTCGGCTCGGCGGATGTGCCCGGCGCATGCGCGCGGCATGTCGACGACGTGCCGGCGACGTGCCGCCGGCGTGAGGAATTCATCCGCCGGCCGAAAAAGAAGATCCGGCCGTGAGGAAGAGCAGAGCGTCCCCGCCCGCTACGGATAGGTAAATGCTTTTAAATTCTTATTTTCAGCCCTCATGTCCGCGGGGCAGGAGGGACCCGCTGCAGATTCTCCATGTAGAATCTGCAGCGGATCTGATTTTCTCCGTGGACATGAGGCCTTAGAGTTTTTTGTGCTTTTAGTCTGATTCTATGGTTACTGAAGCACAACTATAAACATTTCATAAGTTTATACACTTTTATTGACAAATACATTAATATTTACAGTGATGACCCTTATTTTCCAAGACTTCTGCTCTTCGCCCTGACACGATGGATATCAGCTTCTGGGCCAAATCCTGACTGATGGCCTCCCATTCTCCTAATCTGTGCTCGGAGGTCATCACAATGTCTGTGTTTTTGTTTGTCTGCCTGTTTTTTTCAGGATTGACCGCAGGTTCTCAATGGGATTGAGATCTGGGGAGTTTCCTGGCCAGAGACCCAAAATATCAATGTTTAGTACACCGCGTCACTTAGTTATCACTGTTACCTTGAGACATGGTGCTATAATGCTATAGAAAGCATTGTTCATCACCAAATTGCTCCTGGATGGTTGGGGGAAGCTGCTACTGGACGGTTGGGGGAAGCTGCTACTGGACGGTTGGGAGAAGCTGCACCTGGACGGTTGGGGGAAGCTGCTACTGGACGGTTGGGAGAAGCTGCTTCTGGACGGTTGGGAGAAGCTGCTTCTGGACAGTTGGGAGAAGCTGCTCCTGGATGGTTGGGAGAAGCTGCTCCTGGACGGTTGATAGAAGCTGCTCCTGGACGGTTGGGAGAAGCTGCTCCTGGACGGTTGGGAGAAGCTGCTCCTGGACGGTTGGGAGAAGCTGCTCCTGGACGGTTGGGAGAAGATGCACCTGGACGGCTGGGAGAATGTGCTTCTGGACGTTTGGGAGAAGCTGCACCTGGACGGTTGGAAGAAGCTGCACCTGGACGGTTGGGAGAAGCTGCACCTGGACGGTTGGGAGAAGCTGCACCTGGACGGTTGGGAGAAGCTGCTCCTGGACGGTTGGGAGAAGCTGCTCCTGGACGGTTGGGAGAAGCTGCTCCTGGACGGTTGGGAGAAGCTGCTCCTGGACGGTTGGGAGAAGCTGCACCTGGAGGGTTGGGAGAAGTTTCTCTTGGAGAATGTTTAGATCCCTTTCTTTATTCATAGCTGTATGCTTAGGCAAAACTGTGAGCGAGCCCATTCCCTTAAATCCTATCGCTGCACTTGCAATTTTCATCTGCTTGAAAAATGTGCACTATCCCCTATAGGAGCAAAAAACAGCTGCATCGCACTCACATGAAATTAGCATGTACGTGCAAGCGTGATGGGATTCTTTTTTTTTTGCTACCATAGGCTTGAATTGGTGAGTTTGTTTAAGAACATGCTGCTATTTTTCTTGACACATAAGCTCCAACATCACAGACACCCCCTGCTGAACACACCTGTGACTAAAGGACCATTTAGATGGGAAGATAGAACAAACAATGCCCGCCCCTCTTCCCCGCACATACTCACTGCCGTGCTGCTGCAACGGAGCTAGTAGTGCTGGCTCGCACACAGAGCGGCCAGCAGGGGGGTGGGGCGGCTGCAGGAGATTTCTCTCCCGCCCCTCTCTATTGACTTAACATAGCGGCTGTTCAATACTGATCGGCTGCTATTTACACCGAACGCTCATCGTTCAGCTCATCGTCCATCGTTTATGCTGCATGGCGCCGGACAATGAGCTGAACAATGAGCGTTCAGTGTAAATAGCAGCTGTTCAGTATTGAACAGCCGCTATGTTAAGTCAATGAAGAGGGGCGGGAGAGCACAAGGAGAGAAATCTTCTGCAGCCACCCCGCTGTGAGCCAGCGATACTAGCTTCCATGCAGCAGCACTGCCAGTATGTGCGGGGACGAGGGATGGGCATCGTTTGCCCGACATTCGTCCCCTCTAATTGGGCCTTAACTCTCCTGTACTCCGTCTTCTCTGCATCTTTAGTTAGCAGGACTCTTCTATTGTAATCAACTGGAGCTTTTGCAATGGAGAAGTCCGGCTGGATAAAGAGCAGATGCCTCTGAACAGGACCCTCGCCTCTCTTTCCTCCTAGAGTGTAAGCTCTTCTGTCCTCCCTATTATAAAGGATATGGCCATTTCTCTGTACCTGGGGACAACCCAAGATGCTTGCTGTCTGCTTGTTCTTCTTTCATTAAGTTACAGAACGCGATATTATTAAATCAGGTAAACAACAATCCGATAATGAAGCGGTCTATGAGAAACGCAGACAGGTTGTGCATCGCAAAGACAAAGCGAGCGTGTCTCCTGTGATCTCTATTCCCCGTACTTCTCAGAGCCCTTGATATGGAGATTAACCTTGAATGGGATTTTCATAGCATTTCATTATGAGTGAACTGTATCACATGTGAACAGCTTGTGGTACAAATCAAACGAAGACCGTCCCAGCGCTGCAACGTTATGTAAGAAGCGCCGCGGATTAGGAACCAGGACAATAGATAAGATTGCTGCACTGTAAACATTAATGCAAGGTTACAAGCCGAGCAGTAGGACAGCACATATGAACATACATAGTAACGTATGTCCATCCAGTTCAGCCTGTTACCCCCTAATGTTGATCCAGGGGAAGGCAAAAAAAACCCCAATGAGATAAAAGCCAATTTTCTTCATTTAAGGGGAAAAAAATTCCTTCCCGACTCCAATCTGGTAATCAGAATAAAAATAAATAAAATAAATCCTGCTATTTGTATAGCGCCAACTTATTCCACACTGCTCTCAGGTAATTATATTTATTACCCCCACCACCACCACCACCAAGCTGGGTGCTCATTTTACCAACCTCAGAAGGATGGAAGACTGAGTCAATCTTCAGCCGACTACTTGAACCATTCGGGGGTTGAACCTGCAACCTTCAAGTCATGAGCAAGAGCTTGGGTCTGCATACTGCTGCCTTAGCACTCTTAGAGATCCTTCTGAAGTAATCAGTGATATAACATGCTATATTGTAACCCTCAAGAAAAGCGTCCAGAACCCTCTTATATTCTTATATCGTATCACCATCACCGCGTCCTAAGGAGAGAGTTCCACCGTCTCACTGCTTTTTGTGTAGAAACCTTCTCTCCTCTAGACATAGACAGTGCCCCCTTGTTACAGTCCTGGGTATAATAGATGATGGGAGAGATCTCTGTACTGACCCCTGATATATTATACATAGTTATTAGAGCGCCCCCTTGTTACAGTCCTGGGTATAATAGATGATGGGAGAGATCTCTGTACTGGCCCCTGATATATCTATACATAGTTATTAGAGCGCCCCCGTGTTACAGTCTTGGGTATAATAGATGATCGAGAGATCTCTGTAGTGGCCCCTGATATATCTTTACATAGTTATTAGAGCGCCCCCTTGTTACAGTCCTGGGTATAATAGATGATGGCAGAGATCTCTGTACTGACCCCTGATAAATCTATACATAGTTATTAGAGCGCCCCCTTGTAACAGTCCTGGGTTTAATAGATGATGGGAGAGATCTCTGTACTGACCCCCGATACATTATACATAGTTATTAGAGCGCCCCCGTGTTACAGTCCTGAGTATAATAGAGGATAGGAGAGATCTCTGTACTGACCTCTGATATATATATACATAGTTATTAGAGCGCCCCCTTGTTACAGTCTTGGGTATAATAGATGATGGAGAGATCCCTGTACTGACCCCTGATATATTATACATAGTTATTAGAGCGCTTCCTTGTTACAGTCCTGGGTATAATAGATGATGGAGAGATCTCTGTACTGACCCCTGATATAGTATACATAGTTATTAGAGCGCCCCCGTATTACAGTCTTGGGTATAATAGATGATGGAGAGATCTCAGTACTGACCCCAGGTATATCTATACATAGTTATTAAGGCGCCCCCTTGTTACAGTCTTGGGTATAATAGATGATGGGAGAGATCTCTGTACTGACCTCTGATATATCTATACATACATAGTTATTACAGTGCACCCTTGTTACAGTCCTACGTATAATAGATGATGGGAGAGATCTCTGTACTGACCCCCGATATATTATATATAGTTAATAGGTCGCCCCTCAGCCATCTTTTAACTAAACTAAATAATTCAATTTTTCATTGCCTCTCTGGGTATTGTAGTCCGCCCATTGCATTTATTACTTTAGTTGCCCGTTTTGACCCACTCAAGCTCTGATATGTCCTTCTTGTGTACCGGTGTCCATAACTGTCCACAATATTCCATGTATTGTCTGACCAGTGACTCCTAAAGAGGAACAATGTTCTCGTCATGCACCCCTAGACCTCCTTTGATAAATGATATAATAATTGTAATAAATAGATTCTTATATTATTAATGGAGTTTTTCATAGAGGACAGAAAAGAAGCTAAAAACCACAAACTTGGCCTCGTAGCACACAGATGTATTTCTTCAGGCCATGTACTATTTGTGTAATTCCATAGACATCACACGGCCACCTCATAGCCTATGAAGCAACATGCATGGCTTGTACTATTCATGTACATTTCCCGGACAAGAAGCCGGACATGCAGTGCCCATGAATGTGCCGTGTCGGTGTATATCGGGTGCTTATGTGCTGTCTGGTGTGAGTTGTGCCAGAGTCCTTCTAGCCGTAACATCTAAACACAGCTTTGTACCACTAGCCTAAGGTATACTCACCTCAATGTTGTTCATATATCTGTTGTTGTTGTTAGCCGTTTAGTCGTTCATGACTCTCGGCGACCCTAAAGACGAGGGCGCTCCATGTTTTTCAATTTTGCACGTCTTCTTTCAGTTGTGTGATATAGATTCTCCAGCTTGGTCAATATTTTAGTCAAGGAAGATGGAGTCTCGCACGCATTATATGGCTTCGTTGTCGATTTTGATTAGAATTTGGCCAATTTTTGCAGTTGCATAATTTTAGTCTTCTTTCAGGTGAAAGGGCCGTTCATGCAATCACACCACAACTGTTGCGTCCAACCGGACATGCAATATCCAAAACAAACGAAAAGGCACACCTGTGCAAAAGAAACATAAAACTACGGGAAAACCTCTCCCTATAAACCCCTAACCCAGGAGGGAGCCCTGCCTACTCGGCGGGCCGATCGCTCCAATAGGTGCGGACCCGCACTCGTGCCTGGGCCACTGACAAGTCCCTATTAGGGAGCCCTAGAACCAAAAGAAAGGGAAACAGAAAACCAAACAAAACATATATAGGAACTTAGCTCGCACGGAGGAGCTTCAAGCAGGATGTGTTCCTCAGCAGCTATCCAGCGGCAACTGAAGCATTGACCAGTACAGGGGTCAAAATTAGCACTGCTTAAATAGGAGCAGAGCTACTCAGCACCAGGCGAGGACTGACATTACTCTTGCAACCACCACACCCGTCAGCTCCAGGAGAGGTAGGAATACTGCTAAACCCTGGTCTGGGCTGAAAGCAAGGTGGGAACCTCCGAACGGCTGCAACAACAACTCTCATCATTTACATATCTTCCTGAGATGGAACTGCATGCACCGGTACTGATCTGATGTCTTCGTTGCCAGCAATAGCTATGAATAACACGAAGGTACTCCATGTTATATCAAGACGCATCTCATGAGAACTCACAGGGGATTCTGTTTAATCGAAGACATTGTCAGTTTTTATACAGGAAGAAAGAGGGCGTTATCATACAAAGGTTACAATCATAAGGCTTATTGACATCTACAAAAATGGCTACAATCAGGGCATTGTTATCACATTATACACTATTTCTGTTGACTATGTCTTCATGTTAACATAATTTAGTATTACTATTTTTCCCATTGACTCCTCTTTTAATCCTTAATTTCGAGACTACATACCATAGATTTTAGCTTCTATATAAGGGCCAATAGTCCAATCAGATAATAAATAGATACACTAATTGCATTCTGAAACTTAAAGAGGTTGTCCCGCGCCGAAACGTTTTTTTTTTCTTATTCAATAGGGGGGTTCGGCGCGAGACAAACCCAATGCATGGGTTAAAAAAAAAAAAAGGTTTAGTACTTACCCGAATCGCGCTGCGGCGACTTCTTACTTACCTTACCAAGATGGCCGCCAGGATCTTCACCCACGATGCACCGCGGGTCTTCTCCCATGGTGCACCGTGGGCTCTGTGCGGTCCATTGCCGATTCCAGCCTCCTGATTGGCTGGAATCGGCACACGTGACGGGGCGGAGCTACGAGGACCAGCTCTCCGGCACGAGCGGCCCCATTCACCAGGGAGAAGACCGGACTGCGCAAGCGCGTCTAATCGGGCGATTAGACGCTGAAATTAGACGGCACCATGGCAATGGGGACGCTAGCAACGGAACAGGTAAGTGAATAACTTCTGTGTGGCTCATAATTAATGCACGATGTACATTACAAAGTGCATTAATATGGCCATACAGAAGTGTATAGACCCACTTGCTGCCGCGGGACAACCCCTTTAAGAGTTGATGTGCTGTGACGGTTGCATAAACCATGTGTTTGCTATCCTTAGCTGATTTTTTATATTTTTTGGCAGAACTGAACCAGGCGATCACTGGCTTCATTTCTTTCACCAAGCCGGAATCTTCCAGTGATGGTTGCTTCTGGCTGGTTCCCGACTTTAAAATTGAAGTCACCCATAATGTAAATGATGTCCTTTCCTTCGTTTAGAGTTTTATGGACATTGGCATAAAAATCTTCAATGGTTTCCTCATCAGCATCCATCATTGGGGCATAGACCTGTTAGATTGAGATGTTCACTGGCTTTCCACGTATCTGGAGAGCAATGATACGGTCGCTGATTGTTTTTAAAACTTTCAACTTACTGCCTTTGAGTTCCGCTTGTTTTTAATAAAGGTGACTCCATCCAGCCTGATTTCCTTGTGTAATGTGATGTGCATTGTGATGTCATAGTGCAATGTGATGTCATCAGACTGAATATATCCATTACCTGTCCAGTGCAATTCGCTAATCCCAAGAATATCAATGCTACGTCTTGTCATTTGGCATTTCACAATGTCCTGTTTCCCTAGACTCATGCCACACATATCCCATGCTGCTAGTATGTGAGCTTTGGTACAGCGCAGTCCTTTCCTATGATCATGAGGCGCATCAGCAGCTGGGCTTCCCCAGGGCTTTCCCCTACTTGCATCATGAGGAAAACCCCGACTATTTATAATCAGACCTTGCTCTTTGCCGGTCGCATTTAGAGAATCCTTTGGCCTGGGGGACTGTCATCGGATACCATATCTGGATCATTTGGGAGCTCTTTCATAGGGTTTCCAAGGTGATGTTTTTACAGGGTAGGTCGTCGGGTCCTTCCCTAACCCTCCCCATTTATCTGGGCTTGGGACCGGCGCATATAGATGACTCCTACATGGCTGGGTTCGTAGTACCGTTTATGCTGTAAATACCAAATTTCAGCCTGTTATCATAGTGCAGGTGGTGAACGGTCATGGGTCTAGGGGTGACATTGCCCCGGCCCACAGGATGGACCATGTTGGTTTGTGATCATTGTCTTCCGGTACTGGTCAGTAAGGAGTTAACTACTCTTTGCTGATAAGTGGTTAATTGGCTGGATGAGGTAATTGGCTAATCATTGGCTATCATGCCCGGACTGGCCATCTGCCCTACCAGGCAGAATCCTGGTGGGCCACTGTCCTTGATCTGACAGTGGGATGATCAGCCTGCGATTGTTAGCTGCATATGATTGTAATCCTTACCAGGCTCACCGGCTGCCAGCCCGACCTGCCACACGGGATGGCATCTCCATGTGTACCGTGGCCATGGCAACACACAGTGCTGGAACAGTGTACTAAGTACTGTAGGTGCTTGGGGGACTACCCACTAACTTTGCTTATTGCACCTGTCCCCAGTGCAGTAGCGACCCGCAGCTACTACGTCTAAGCTGCAGCTGGCCAAACATATCGCAGTAGCGCTGGTGTCCCAAAACCCTTACTCTTCAGTGGGGAAGCAGCATCGATACCTCCTGTGTATTCTAACCACCACTCTTCTCCTCTAGCTGACTACCCACCAGTGTCCCCTACAGACCACCAGTAGAGAGGAGCATCTGACCAGACTGTTAGAGGTGTTGGCATCAGTGGATGTGTGAGGACACTCAAGGTGATCGGACTCAGGACTGCCGACAGACCACCAGTAGAGAGGAGCATCTGACTAGACTGTTGAAGGTGTTGGGACCAGTGGATGTGTGAGGACACACAAGGTGATTGGGCTCAGGACGCCCCCAACAGATCACTAGTAGGGAGGAGTGTCTGACTAGACTATTAGAAGGTGTTGGGACCAGTGGATGGGGGCATACAAGCTGACCGGGCTCAGGACACCCCCTACAGACCACCAGTAGAGAAGAGCATTTGACCAGACTGTTAGGGGGTGTTGGGACCAGTGGATGTGTGAGGACACACAAGGTGATCGGGCTCAGGATGCCCCCTACAGACCATCAGTAGGGAGGAGGGTCTGATCAGACTGTTAAGAGGTGTTGGGACCAGTGGATGGGGGCACACAAGGTGACCGGGCTCAGGATGCCCCCTACAGACCATCAGTAGAGAGAAGTGTCTCATCATCCGACAAGCACCAGCAGCTCCAACTGTTTCATTGTCCGCCAACCAGAGATAGGGGGCGCCATCTTTACACCCCTGTGTCTGTTGCAACCATTTCCAGGTGCTTGGCTGAAGGACATTTTTGCCTCACCGCCCCCATCACATGTATTATTTTTGACACCCACCGTCGCCTCCGTTCACTGTGGTGTTGTGAACAGTCAAACTGGATGCTACGGAGGGAAACCAGGTTGTCTTCAGTGACAAATCCAGGTTTAGTTTGGGCACTGACGGCCGTGTTCATGTCTGAAGACCTTGGGGTGAGCACCTCAATCCTGCCCCCTGCTGTTATGAAGGTAAAGGGGCCTTTGCATACAGTCGGAACCCCCTAGTAGTGATACGAGGGACAATGACAGCTCAGCGATATGTTCAGGACATCCTGCAGCCACATGTGTTCCTCTCATGGCGGCTTCCAAGAGGCAGCAGGATAATGTTCAGCCGCACACACAAGGGGGTCACAGGAAGCCCCCACAACATTGTCACTCCTCTAAGGACCCTGTTTGCTTCCATACCCCCCATATCACATCTTGTATCCAAGCTAGAGGCGGTACAACAGGGTACTAGAGCTTCCATGCCTGCCCGTATCACCTCATGTATCCGAGCTAGAGGTGGTACAACAGAATACTAGAGCATCCATGCCCGCCTGTATCACATCTTGTATCAAAGCTAGAAACGGTACAACAGAGTACTAGAGCCTTCATGAGTGCCGTATCCCATCTTGTATCCAAGCTAAAGGCGGTACAACAGGGTACTAGAGCTTCCATGCCTGCCTGTATCACCTCATGTATCCGAGCTAGAGGCAGTACAACAGGGTACTAGAGCCTCCATGCCCATCCGTATCTCATCTTGTATCCAAGCTAAAGGTGGTACAACAGGGTACTAGAGCTTCCATGCCTGCCCGTATCACCTCATGTATCCGAGCTAGAGGCGGTACAACAGGGTACTAGAGCTTCCATGCCTGCCCGTATCACCTCATGTATCCGAGCTAGAGGCGGTACAACAGGGTACTAGAGCCTTCATGCCCACTCGTATCACATCCTGTATCCAAGCTAGAGGTGGACAACAGGGTACTAGAGCCTCCATGCCCCCGTATCACATCTTGTATCCAAGCTAGAGGCGGACAACAGAGTACTAGAGCCTCCATGCCCCGTATCACATCTTGTATCCAAGCTAGAGGCAGTACAACAGGGTACTAGAGCCTCCATTCCCACCGTATCATATCTTGTATCCAAGCTGGAGGTGGTACAACAGGGTACTAGAGCCTCTTTTTGATGTGCATGCGACTGCGATGCAAGGTTTTCCATTGAAATCAATAGGAAACACTTTCGATTATCTATTGCGCATCAATCTTCACACGAGGTTTGGAGGATCGGAAAGTCACAGAAGTGATGCGAGGGGTTTTTGCCTGAAAATTGTCTCGCATCCACAAGTAAATGCATGTTGATGATCGCTCAGCCGTGTGCAGCTAGCCTCCGTTATACATGACCAGGGGCGTCACTATAGCGGGTGCAGGCGGTGCGGTTGCACCCGGTCTCTAGAGCTTTAGGGGGCGCATAAGATGCCTCTCCCCCATATGAGGAGACCAGTACTATACAGGAAGCGTTATAATGGAGGTTCTGTTATAGATTTTGCCCTGGCACCAGCAGCTAGAGGCTCGGCTTCTGTATATTACCATGCCTGTATGAAACGTGCCCGTCTGCTGGCCGCTACAGCGTGAACATCATAATCAGCGCTGAAATATTAATATCTTATTATATAATCCCGTCTCTGATCCATTATTCATATGTTATGAGAGCTGCGAACCGACACAACATCTCCAGCAGAGCGGCTTCCACCGCTGTTTGGACGGTTGGGTTGCTTATAATACAATTAACTTTTCTCGTCTCTGTATTTATTAGCATTGCTGAGCATCAGTACACGGGGTCCGGAGAGTCCTCACAGCCCCTCACTTCATTACATGTTGTTATATTGTGGCCTCCATCATTCTGCACTCGGGATCCCATAATGACAAAGTGACAAAAAAAACGGAGAAATCTTTGTAAATTTGTAAAAATGAACCACTAACATTTAGTATTGACATAAGTATTCCCACCCTGGACTCAGCACTTAGCTGAAGCCCCTCTGGCAGTGATTCCAGCCTCCAGTCTTCTTGGGGATGATGCTAGAAGGTTTGCACACCAGGATTTGGGGATTTTCTGCTCTCTGTCAGGTTGGATGGGGGCCAACTGTGGACAACCATTGACAGGTCTCTCCAGAGATGTCCCCTTGGGTTCAGGGCTCTGGCCGGGCCACATAACAACATTCACAGAGTTGTCCCACTTCTGGGTAGTCTTGGTTGGGATCTTAGGCCTTATGTCCACGGGGACAGATCCGCAGCGGGTGTCCCGCATGCGTAACTCGCGCCCCATAGGGATGCATTGGACACCCGCAGGTAATTAAATACCTGCGGATGTCATTTTCTCTTCAGGCGCAGATTGCGTCTGCGGAAAAAACACCCGCAGCATGCTCCATTTTAGTGTGCGTCTCCCGCGGGGCTATTGAAGCCTATGGAAGCCGTCCGGATCCAAGGCACACCCGCAGATGAATTCCTGCTCTCCGACGCGGGAGCACGGTAGAGCAGGAGTTTAAATAAAAAAGAGTGCACGGCGCATGCGCACGGCACGCTGGCGGCGTGCCAAGCACATCCGCCGGGCCGAAGAAAGAAGATCTGGCCGCGACGGAGGAAAGATCCGCAGCGTCTGGACAGGTAAGTAAATATTCTTTTCAGACCTCATTGCCGCAGGAAAGGAGGGACCCGCTGCGGGATTCTGCATGAAGAATCCGCGGCGGGCCTGATTTTCCCCGTGGACATGAGGCGTTAGGGTCATTGTATTGTTGGAAGGTGACCCTTCTGCCCAGTCTGAGGTCCCTTGCGCTCTGGATCAGGTTGTCATTATCTCAGTACTTTGCTCCATTCAGCTTTCCACTCACCCTGACCGGTCTCCCCTCCCCAAGCATGATGCTCCACAACCAGGCTTCACTGTAGGGATGGTATTGGGCAGGTGATTAGCGGCGCCTGGTTTCCATCCACCGTGACCGGACTCTTTGTCCCCCAGCATGATGCTCCACCACTAGGCTTCACTGTAGGGATGGTATTGGGCAGGTGATTAGCAGCGCCTGGTTTCCATCCACCGTGACCGGACTCTTTGTCCCCCAGCATGATGCTCCACCACTAGGCTTCACTGTAGGGATGGTATTGGGCAGGTGATTAGCAGCGCCTGGTTTCCATCCACCCTGACCGGTCTCTTTGTCCCCCAGCATGATGGTTCACCACCAGGCTTCACTGTAAGGATGGTATTGGGCAGGTGATGAGTGGTGCCTGGTTTCCATCCACCCTGACCGGTCTCTTTGTCCCCCAGCATGATGGTTCACCACCAGGCTTCACTGTAAGGATGGTATTGGGCAGGTGATGAGAGGCGCCAGGCTTCCTCCAGATATAATGCTGAGGCTGGCTTTACACGAACAACTTTTTGATCATGCCGTCTCCAAGAAAAAATTCACATGAAATCCAAAATGGTATCATTAAAAACTGCAGGACGTCCCGCAAAAAAATGAGCCCCCACAGAGCTGTATTCTTAGAAAAATAACGTTATGATGGCCGGAAAAGTACAAAAATGCAAAACTATATATATATTTGGTGTCCTCATAATCGGACCGACCCACAGAATAAAGTTATCATGTCATTTTTGCTTCATTGCATAAGCTGTAGAAACAGGATGGGGTTCCTGTTCTATGTGGTTTGCATGACCCTGTGTGTTGGTGTGAACAGTGAAGTGTTCTGTATGTCTGTGCAGGTGGCCAGACATGAGGTGTGAACAGTCGTGTTCTGTATTTTGTGCATATCTCCAGGTTCGTAATCAGGGACAGCCAGGTCCCAGATGAAGACAGTGGGGCCGACCTTATCAGGACAAGCACCCTGCTTTTAGGCAGGGGTTCCCCACTTTCCCTGATTAGAAAGAGACAGGGGTCTTTCCGTCTTTTCCCTGAAGAGGTGTAATTGGTCTATGCAACATTATGAGAGTTGTTGCTGTATTACAAGGATACCTTCTTGCATCCGTGCTGAGGTGTGGCACTTTAGTGAGGAGCAAAAACTAAAAAAGGGCCATGTTCTTAAGGACTTAAAGGGGTTGTAGCAAGATTTCATCAGCTATGGCGACCGTTGTACGGCACAGCTCTACAGACTGGGGCTTGTAAGGAGCCATCATTATAGTTGAGTGCCTGAGCCCTAAAATAAGGGTTTAGAAAGGGTGTCCCGAAAGTTCCAGCAGCCTCATAGAACAGAGCAGAGTGCAGGGGAAGTAATATTCTCTGATACAGCCACTCATTACTTTCCTATTAGAAATGGAAGCATTAATGAAATCCATTGTAATCTCCCCACAGATGACAAATGAAGTGTCCGTACATCTATAAATACATTATAAATTGTCACTTCCCAGTGAATGAACTGGCCGGCTCCGTCTGTGCTTGTCGTGCTATAGAACAGGGCGACACTGAATGTACTGTCAGCGCTTTCTTATTAGCAAACTCATTTATGACTTCTATAAAAGAATGATTGTTAGCCGAGGACTCTCCAACAGATGGGCTTCTGTCTCCCTCCACGAAATCAGCACAACTTGTCGCATAATTTCCAGAAATCAGTTTCAAGTATTAAAAATAATCAGCAGAGAACAAACTGGAGGAAAGGCCTGCCGGCTGCAGAAAGTGATTGTTACAAAAACAGCGGCTCAGATGAAGGCGGTCAGCGGGGTAAGATTGTGTTTATACAAGTCTAAAATCAAAAGGTCACCGGAACATAAATTCTTGAGTCGTCGTCTTCTATCAAGTTGTTAAAAGCCAAAATCGGGTTCCTGCAGGCTGGTAAAGCGGGGCTACAGCTGATCAATGACCAAAACATCGTTGGAAATCTTTGATCTGGTCTCTGAGGGACCCACCCCGAAGGGCTCACTCACAGGAGTGTGGAACATTGGGAGTGTGGAAGAGAAGTGAAAATCTGTAAAGATTGTTATTTCTGCACAATTTACTATTTGTTGAAGAATCAAAGCTGGAAAGATTGTGAGTAAAGTACAACCGTGCCCTTCCGGTTATTTTTTTGGAAAACTAATTTTTGGACTGTGGACTCTTTATTTTGTGCTGTGTAAATAGCGACCTAGAAGAGGTACTGGCATCACGTGACATTTCTATTCTTGAATGCTACGTTACGGTAAATAGCGACCTAGAAGAGGTGCTGGCGTCACGTGACAGTTCTATTCTTGAATGCTATGTTATGGTAAATAGCGACCTAGAAGAGGTGCTGGCGTCACGTGACAGTTCTATTCTTGAATGCTATGTTATGGTAAATAGCGACCTAGAAGAGGTGCTGGCGTCACGTGACAGTTCTATTCTTGAATGCTATGTTATGGTAAATAGCGACCTAGAAGAGGTACTGGTGTCACGTGACATTTCTATTCTTGAATGCTACGTTATGGTTCACTACGAGCGACTGAGCTAGGCCAAGCTGGTGGGAGAGATCGCAGAGCCACCCGTCACATCCATCTTGTTTTCCCGGGGTCTCCCCTGTCACGTCTGGCGTCCCGCTCAGGTTGCCGCACAAATATAAACGTGATTACTAACCCACAGTGGAGAGGGTATAGACAAACCTATACAAAAGCGAGGTCCAAACACATTAGTCAGATATGAAGTGTCAGCAAAAAAAAAGTAGCTACCGGCATAGTGCCCAAGATAATACAGAGGGATCTAGTTGACAATGCCAGACCCATCCTTAATCATCAAATAACAGATGCTGCTGCGTGCCCCTGATGAGGGTCTATAAAATAACTAGACCTGGGTACCCCACTATATCTACATCCCACGCACATCGCTTGGACTCTGCCATAAAAAGACAAATTTGGCTGCTTCACAGTGTGTGCAAGGACTGTTACAGAGGGAGAGGTGCTGCTGCCTGCGAGGGAAAGGCAGAAAGCAGAGAAAAGAGGTGCAGTAGTCTGTAGGGATCTGTTGATTAGACACAATGGCGCTGGAACTGGTCGTCTGCTGTTATACCATCCATTCAGGGGAACGGCTAGTTGTGCGTTTGGACACGTTAATTGGCGCTCCAGCGCTGTATTCCGCTGACTGTGCAGCCTGTTGGTCAGAGCGATTCCTGACATCCTCCTCCGACCCCTTCTGGTGATAAGTTGTTTCTGTCCACAGGATCCCCTTTCGGTGGGATTTTACAACATTGTCAGTGAAATCCTGGCCCCGGCTAGTCTGGCGCCGATGACCTCCAGTCCTCAGGGACCCCCAACAGGTCATGTTATCAGGTGATGTAATTATTGTCAGTCCTCAGACATTGCTGCAGGTGGTCTTACTATAGAATATCCTGAAAACATGACCTGTTGGGGGTCCCTGTAGCAAACCGCCCTCTGATGATGCCGCCAGATGTTACAGTATCTGGAATGCTGTAACATGCGTGCGATAACACAGCAGTCCTCAATGACTGCAGATACGCCAGTCTGTTTCACTTCTGAACGGCGAGGTTTCTGCTCCATTGAATTCATTTGATATATTTGGGGCTATTTTGTGAAACCTCCAGTGCTGATGGAGCCATGGCCGTCCCGTAATAATCCTGGACTTAACCAGGGTACTGATCTGTTTGTGGGGACATTTAAGGGATTTAGAAATAACAAAATATTGCTGACAAGTTTTCTGGAAAGAAATCAGGAGGGAGTAATTTATAGGGATTCCGTCAGTCTTAGCCCGCCGCACAGGGTGTAATTATATAGAGTATATCGTTCTGCGCTCAAGTCTCACCAACCTTTCACATTTCTGTCAGAAACAAGTGGAAAACATGTAATTAGAAGAAAACTAGAATAATGCCTTCAACATGAACCTATTAGTGAGAAAATGAGGATCTAAATCTAGAGCTCAAAAAAATTATTAAAGGGGCGTTCCCATCTTTGCTAAACATGGCCGCAGTGGGAACGCCACTGTCTTTGAGGTGCTGGGTGGATGGAAGCAGCCGAGTGTAGCTAAACTATGGTGTTTCCACATTTCCCATAGCAGTGAATGGGAGTTACAGAAAAAACATGGCACAGCAAGGTAGACTGCTTCAGTAGCTCATTGACTTCTATGGGAGGTGTGGAATTCAGTCCACTTGACTGTTTCCATAACTCTTCACCACCTTCGGCCATCGCTTTCAGCTGGAGCAGGCACAGTGGGGTCAGTACTAGAGATAGGTCTACCACACTTTCATGACATTTCCTGAGGATCTGCTATGAAAATCTCAGGTGGGAATAACCATTTAAACTACACTCTCCTACCAGAAGTAAGTGCAGCCCTGAGCAAGAATCACAAGTAGTAGTTATTTCCATATGTTAATACTTAGTGGGGCTCCTTTGACGCCAATTGTGACTCGGGACACTCTCCGTGGCATACTTTCTACTAACATCTGATACACTTCAGCTGGTATTTCCCTCCATTCATCCTGCAAATATCTATAAGTTTTCTCAAAGAAGATGGACGCTGTTTATATTTTCTGACCCAACCTTCCAGTTCATCCGATGTCATTAGGGCCAGAGGAGCCCCACTAAATATTAACATATGGAAATAACTACTACTTGTGATTCTTGCTCAGGGGTCCAGTTACTTTTGGTAGTATAGTATACTGTGTGTGACCATTTTAAGGAGTGATTCTAGAATGTGACACGGAGAGATTTGAAGTAAAGCGCTCCCGTACGTCATAATCTGAGAAAAGTGAAGCGAAAGCAGCAGCGAGAGACGAGATACTGAGCCCTGGAGTCCGGTGAGAAGCTGAGCACGGGCCTGAGATCCCAATTTCGATTATTATTGCAACCTTCTCTGGTCCGAGTGAACACCACACCTGCGGCTGCCATCATTACCTGTTACCTTTAAAGACCATGTACTAGTTTTAGTGAAGAAGGCCATTGTCAACCAGCAATCATGTGGTGTCCGCGTGGGTCTACGCTGGTGTTACGTTGCTGGATCTGGTGGTTCTACAAGTTACAATGCCAGAAGAAGTGAGGTGATGCATACACCCCTAGGACTTCCGTGCCATAGATGTAGAGATGGGGGCACTGCCAGTTGCCCAGAGCTCACCATGGCTCCCCCTTTGCCAGACGCTAAGTGTCCTCTTTCCTGGTGCCTATTCCTCAATGGGGCGGAGCTGTTCCTGCCGAAGGCTCTGCTTCATAAGGTTCCTTTTACATGGGCTGAATCTTGGCCCGATGTAACGAATGGTATTCGACAAAGCATGTTGCTTGTTTACATTTCTTTTACTGGTCCCCTAGAGCTGTGCTCCCTGTGTATTTGTGGTGCTGTCAGCGGCACACAATCAGCTGATCAGTCAGAGTCTCTAACGTTGGCCCCCAGCTGATCAACTATTCATGACCCATCCTGAGGATAGGTCAACAATAGTATTTTCCCTGGAAAATCCCTGTGTCTTCTTCATGCTTCATGCTCGCCTCCACGCCAATGCTGTAAGAAGCTGCAGTGGTCACATGCCATTTGTTATACATGTGATTGTTCAGCCAATCACTGCCTTCTGCGGTCAGGTCCCGTTCATGTCAGAATTACTGCTTTTCTTTTTGTTCTGGAAAACTCCTTTAAGCACTTCATATTTTGGGTTGACTTTTTTTTTATTATAAAGGAATGTTTATTGGGCAAATTATGCAGCACAAAAATACAGAGAGAGCACGCAAAATCCAAGAACCGCAATCTGGAAAGGGAATAACAGGAGAGCTTCCAGAAGGTCAGATCAATGCAGCGCAATAAAGACATGCACAGCTTCCTCCAATACAAAAGCCCTTTTTCATCTCTATATATATAAAGACAAAAGCCCTCACTCACTCACTCACTCACTCACTGACTCGCCACTAATTCTCCAACATCCCAAAGTCATAGAAACATGAAACTTAGGGTGCGGGCAGACGAGCGCATAAACGGCGCGTTTTTGCGACCAAACGTATATACGTGACCATCTGAGGCAATGGTTTCGAATGTATTCGTTCACATGGGCGATTTTACGGCGCGTAAAAACGGCAATTCGAAAAAAAACGGAACATATGCGACCGAAATACGCGCCAACGCATATTCGATCGCCGAAAAGACCGTTTGCAAAGTAGGAACAAACGAAAATACGCTTTCTAGCTCTGGTCGTGATCGGTGAAAAACGATCGCTCGGGCGATTATACGTTGCGCTCGTGCGAACTTAAATACGCCTACGCTCGTCTGCCCGCACCCTTAACACAAGCATATATTATGTCCAAAATAGGAAAAGTAAAGAGGTCCCAACTCGATTATTCAATTATAGCGCAAAAGAATTAGCGTCCAAATTTTACGTACGGAATCTAATTCTCTCACTTCCCGATGTCGTAGAAACATGAAATTTGGCACGAGCATTGATTATGTCATAAATAGCAAAAGCTAATGGATCCTAATTCAATTATTCAATTATAGCGCAAAAGAATTAGCGTCCATATTTTACGTACGTAATCTAATTCTCTCACTGTTAATCCAAGTGATCAGCTGAAATCCATAAGTGATAAAGTCACTAACAATTCTGAACAGGACAAATTAGTCAGAAGCATTTAGTAGACTATTAGGGCAATCATCCCAGCGGCCCCAGACCTTACTGAATTGGTCAGGACAACCTCCGGCCAAATATGTCAGTTTGTACAAGGCTGCCACATTGCTGATTTCATCCAGACAGCTCTGGAAGTTTCTTAGGATGCTTCAAATTAAGCAGTGTTACCTTTTTAGCACAGAAGAACAAACAACATATATTGCACGGGTTGCTATGTTAACCGCAATGTCTCCTACGAGACCAAAGAGGCAGATGCAAGATGCACGGCACTCCCAGGTGGGAATCCATGAAACCGTGGCCAACATCCAGCAGAACGTGGGCCTCCGAGCACATATGCATGACCGTATCCGCACCCAACTGTACCAGTAGACAAACCCACAGTATGTAGTGGAGAGGGAGTATGATAGATCCTTTGTAGAAATAAAACTCATTCGAGTCCAGGTCTGGCATATCAAGCTTCCATTTCCAAAGGGCTCTCTACCTCAGCGGAACACAGCTTTGTGTCAAATGCCCATACAAGCTAGAGACCGGTCTCAGAAGATTGGCCATCTGAGCCAGCTCCTCCAACAGGGTCCGGGCCAAACAGCTCAAGCGGGCCCTAAAGGCACAATCAAATAGAAAATATCTAAAAAATGAGCTACTAGCTGAATTGTAGTTGTGAAAAGGTGTAGAAGTTACCCCTGTCTACAATATCTGAGAGGATAGTAATACCATATCGTCGCCAGAACGTGAAGTTTGGAAAGTGCTGCTGGTGCAAAAAAGGTGGATTGTGCCACGCGCGTCTCTAAAGATTCGGGTGCCGGCAGGGGGCGGGGAACGGCGGGGGAGAGCGGGGAGGAATGGAGGGGAGATCTCTCTCTCCCTCTCTCCCCCCTGCTCCCCATCGCAACTCACCTGTCACCCGCGCCGGCAGCCGAATCTTTAGAGACGAGCGGGCAGGTACTCGAATAAGGCACTACTCACTCGAGTAGTTTGCCTTATCAAGTATGCTCGCTCATCTCTAATAGGGAACCATTTAGTCGTCTCATCAGGTGTTAAATGGCGGGCAATATTCCAGATCTTTAATGTAACCCTTTGGGTAGGCCAGAGTAGCCACATGGGAAGTAAGACCCTCAACTACAGACCTCTCAGGCTCACCACTGGGTTATAATCTGAGGATCAGTCACTAAGCTGCATACACTAACTGACCAGCCAGGTAATAACAGCAGAAGTGGGGAAGGGGCAACACTTCCCACGGGCAAGCAGACCATTTATAATTTAATTCTTGGAGAAGAGCCTCTCCACAGTATACAAAAGATTAATTTGTAGCGAATATTAACCCCTTCCCGCTATATGATGTACATTTACGTCCTGCAGCGTGTGGGTATGTATGAAAAGAGATCGCGGGGCAAACTCTCTTTATAAAGCGCGGGCGTCAGCTGTTTATTACAGCTGACACCGGCGGGCAATAGCTGCAATCAGCCCTTTAAATGCCGCTGTCAATTCTGACATTTAAATCCCCTGAATGCCCCCGCGGTGAGATTGCAGGGAGCCGTGTGGGTGTCATGGCAGCGGGGTCCTTCTGAAAGGTCACAGAGCTGCCTTAGCACACTGCCTATCAAGTCATTCCCGTGGGGTGGCCTGATAGACTGCCTGTCAGAATGCAGTATGATCTAATACTAATTGTGAAAAATAAGCAATAAAAGTTTAAATCACCCCCCTTTTGCTATATCTATAATAAGAAATCTAAATCCTAAATAAAAATACATATTTGGTATCGCTGCATCTGTAAAAGTCCGATCTATCAAAGTAGCACATTATTTACCCCGCACGGTGAACGTCATCCGAAAATAAAAAATAAAGAACGCCCAAAATGCACTTTTTCAGTCTCTCAGAAAAAATGCAATAAAAAGCGATCAAAAAGTCATATGTATTCCAAAATGGTGCCAACAGGACATCTCGCAGAAAATGAGCCCTCGCACAACTATGCAGATGGAAGAATAAAAAAGGTTATTGCGCGCAGAAGATGGCGGCGGAAAATAATTTTAAAAAATTAAATGTCTTTGAAAAAAAAATAAAAGTCGTACAGCAAAATGAAAAACTATACAAGTTTGGTATCACAGTAATCGTACCGACCCATAGAATAAAGATATAAGGTCATTTTTAGTGCAGTTTGTGCGCCGTAGAAACAAGACCCACCGAAAGATGGCGGAATGTTTTTGTTTTTTCTTCATTTTACTCCACTTAGAATTTTTAAAAACTTTCTCAGTACATTATATGGTATAATAACACCATTGAAAAATACAACTCGGCCCACAAAACACGATCCCTCATACAGCGACGTCGATGGATAAAGGAGTTAATGATTTTTTAAAAGGGGGGAGGAAATAACGAAAAACAAAAAACAAAAGGGCCTGGTCATTAAGGGGTTAAAGGATGGCTTATAGGGTTTGACAAACGTTTACTCCAACTCTCATAGTTGAGCAGAACTTTATTAATAAGATACTTAATTAACACCTGGATTAAAAGCACATGGAGATGATGAGAGTGTCTGCAGTCCGCTAACAATGACTGCCTGACCTTTATAGAAGTAGATTAAAGAAACGAAGTTAGCAGAGCTGAAGTCCGCCGGCAGTGAGGTCATTCATGGCGGCTCACTTTACAGCTTATGCTGCTAATTACATAATTAGTTCTGGAGTAATCTAATAACGGAAATTGACGATGATTCAAACTTACCGACAAAGAGCTGAGCAGATGGGATTGGGGTCTGCTTAGTAACATCATGCCATACTGATTGTGATCCAGGACTATCTCATGACTGTCATCCGGCTTCTATTAGGCGTCATTCCTTTTTTTGGGGCTTATATAAATTGTCTTGAATTTCATGCATTTTATAGACTTTTTTGGGGTGTTTTTTATACAGATGTTTTTGTCATGTTTTCTCTCCTATAGAGAAGTCTATGGATAACTGACTGCAAAATACCCTACCTAGCGCATACTGCAACAAAAAAACTAGTGCTTTTCATACTTGCCTTTTACCTTGCAGTACGTTTTGGCCACAGCTCCTCTGGAAAAAATGCGTGGAAACAAAATTAGGTAAAACACTGCAAAAGTAGTGTTTTTCCTAAAAAGACACTACTTCTGTTATGGCTTCTGGTCATAGCCATGGTGCGTCTTACCTCCTCCTGCTGTTGGGATGGCCTGCGCCATGTCCTGTATGTGGTCAGTTTCATGCTGTCAATTTCCTGCATGGGTGCACACACTCTGCTGGCTTATTGCCTAATGGGTCAGCGTGTGCACCCAGCTTTCCCATCTTCAGCCAATCCATGCAGGCCTCTGGTTATTTAAGGCACTCTCCCTAACTAGCAGAAGCCTAAGAAATCAGTCTCTATGGTGAGTGAAGGGCAGGTATGTTTCTGTCTGATATTTGAGCCATGCCTGAGCCGCCCAGCTTTCCTGACCTCCCGAATCCTGGCCTTGCCTTTACACTTTCCTTGTCTGCTGCCTGCCCTGACCCATGGTCTCATCTACATTGTGAAAGTATTGTGCCTGTCCTGACCCCGGCTCTGCTCTGCGTCTACATCCCTGTCTAGGTACTGCATCATGCCTCAGTTCTGTCGGCAGCCACCAAACCTGCAGTAGTGGTCTGGGGTCCCCTGCAGTAAAGACCAGATCCCAATTGGTGGTGTTAAAGGGTGAAAGCTGGGGAATACCAGGTTTATCTTCCAGGTCAACCCCTATGCCAAATTGGTTTTGTGGTAAAGCAGGTGCACTTCCATGGTAACTTCAGACACTGTCTATTTTTTAGCAATTTTTGGATGATTACTGCAATTTTTACTCTGCTCTTTTTGGTGTCTTTTTAGGGTCAGATGTGCATTTTCTATTTGACATTTTTTCCTATGAAGTAGTCTCTGGGAAGATGTAAAACACCGAACTCTGATTATGCTACGATTTTTATAAAATGTCATGGACCGGAAGAGCTAGTGAGCTGGAACAGAGGCACACATGATAAGTTCACCAAGATATGGAACCCATGGCGGAGTCTGAGGCTCTTGGACATTTTTACGAACTAAAGGCGCATCCCCCTACGCCCCCCCCCCAACTCACCCCCCCTGTCTGGCCTTCCTTCTTGACCTGCTACCCCACCCCGTTTTCAGAAGAGATATTAACGAGGCTATTTTTTCGCCGTACTTGATGTTATGCTTTTTATGGTTATGATTCACAATACTATTTCTCTGAGATGGAGGTATTCTTAAAGATATCACAGCATCGCATGTCATAGTCACTCCGAAAGTTAGATCTGGTATCCACAAAGTGAATAGATGTGGAAGTGTCTATATCTCAGAGTGTTGTTAATGCTGATCATTGCATGTCCTGTATTGAAAAATCTCAAATAAAAATTGATTTGAAAAAAAAAAATGTCATGGACCCAAAAACTGCAGTATAAGTGAATAAGACTAATATTACATATGCACAAAATACACCATAAGGCCTTAGTCACACGGGCATTTTTTCACGCGATTTGCGCATCGCATGACGGATGCGCATGCGCAAATCGCGTGACCGGCGCCGAAAAATCGGCGGAAAAAAAATCTGCTCCTAGCCGCGTTTCATTAGAAACGGGCCGGAGCTGTCCAGCGCATTGCATTCAATGGAGCCGGCAATACAGCCGGCTCCATTGAATGCAAGCGCTGCGGGCGAGTGTGGGATGAATTGTCGGGAAGGGGTTAAATATATAACCCCTTCCCTGCAATGCATCCTGAAAAGTGAAAAAATAAAAAAAATGTATGTATTTACCTGCTCCCGGCAGCCGGAGATCCCCGCGGCCGTCCTGCAGTGGGTGTGAAGGGGGTGTGACTCAGGCTTGCCCCTGATTGGCTCAGCGCTGAGCCAATCAGAGGCAAGTCTCAGTCACACCCATTCATGAATTCCTGAATGGGTGTGACTGAGATCAGCCTCTGATTGGCTCAGGCTGAGCCAATCAGGGGCAAGCCTGAGTCACACCCCCTTCACACCCACTGCAGGAAGGCCGCGGGGATCTCAGGCTGTCGGGAGCAGGTGAGTACATCCTTTTTTTAAATTTTTTCACTTTTCAGGATGCATTGCAGGGAAGGGGTTATATTTTTAACCCCTTCCCGACAATTAACCCCGCGCACGCCGGCAGCCCATTGCTTTCAATGGAGCGGCTGTATTGCCGCTCCATTGAATTCAATGGGCAAACATCGTTCTTCTCTGCCACAGCTGTTCCAGCTGTGGCAGAGAAGAATGATTTGTCTTCTATATGTTCTCAATGGGGTCGGCGCTGCTGCCGCCGGCCCCATTGAGCGCATATAGAGAAGAGAACAGGAATCGCAGATCGCAGATAGGTGCGATCTGCGATTTCTGTTCTCTAATTTATCGGACGAGCGCATAAAAAGCGCTCATGTGTCCGATACCATTGCAAAGCAATGGTTTTAAAAAATCGCCGGACGCATGCGCATGCGCAAATCGCGGCAATAAACGCCCGTGTGACTGAGCCCTAAGTGTAGGATAGGCGCAGGTCCCACCTCTGGACTCTGCCCGGATTGCCATAAAAGGGGTTCTCTAAAGCGGCCTTTCTACAACATGACTAGCATGTTTTGAGAATCCTCAGCATTTTTCTGCTATGATAGGATTTAAAACCCATCCACATCCACCGTACAATCCCAGGGATGTGGGAAGTGGAATTCACACTGTAAATCGGCCACATCTGACTACCAGCTGATACACATTTACAACTGCCTACGGGAACAGCCACATCACTGCAGAAAATAAATCCGCAAGAAATCCAGTCAACCCACAGCCGACAAACCCACACCAGATGGAGCAGCTTTTGCTGCGGAATCGCCACGTTTTTCACCCTTTGTTGCGGAATTGCCGGCAGAATTCTTCTATTTTCAATTCCACATCAAAATCTACATGTTTGCAGTGCGGATTTTGTTGCTGAAGGGCGCGTTCCATCCTGTGTGAAGGGTCCCCAAGGAGCCTCACACGATGGAATCTTTTATATCTCTTATGCTGACAAGGCTCGGATATAGATGATGAAATTGTCCTTGATGTTCCTCAGTGGGGACTCGAAAAAAACAATGGATGCCAATAATGTCTTCCCACATCTGCTTAACAAAGAGAGAGATAATTAGTGATTGAAATGACAGTTGTTTGCAATTCCGCCTACTCAGACCTTCACTGTGCCGGCTGTATGCAATATGAATATTGTTTACCAATGTCTCATTGTATCAGCTCTACCTAAGGCGATGGATACTAAAATTGTCTTCCAGTTCCTATATGAAGCCTGTTGGTGCCATCTGCAGTGAAAGTGACTCACGGCAAACCACAATTTACAATGCAGCCTCTGGATACTAAGTATTCTCCGCATTCATACCCCATATCCGCTGTAAGGTGGGTTCATATTTTCTGTTTTGTGTAAGGATGCTTTTCATTGCTTAAGCTGGATGATGTATGTTCTCGTAACGTAAAGAGGGGCGGGCTCAGGGCACAACAGGTTCCCGAGTAATCCAAGGCAAGGGCCGGGCAATGTTTGGGCTGCGAGTTGAGCAAACACATCGAGGAACATAAATACAGTCCTACGGGCAATATAATACCCATCTGATTTACCGCACACTGTTAAATCTGTTGCCCGGATTCTACCACCTCTACTCTAAGGGTGCAGCGACCGAGGACCAGGCCTTCAGCTGGGGAGACGGCAGGGTATACTTTGGCAGACAATTCATGGTGGATCTACCATCTCCCTCTTTCCAAGATGGCCAAAGGGTAGTCCAGCCGCATGCTGGGAGAAACTAAGGTGCTTTTGTTTTTCATCGTGACGCCAGTACCCCTGAATAAGTGACCCAGAATAAAGTATAGTCCACAAAAAAAGAATTTTCAAAAACCGGGGGCACATGGTTCTCTTTTACTTACTGGAAATTTGCAAGTACAAACAGTTCATCCAAGCTTGGCAAAATACAGCATTCAGTGCTTCAGAATAAACTTTTGAGCATCTGCAGTTCCTTTAAGTCACTCAGATGAAAGTGCAGTTCTTTTCTCAAGGCACACAGATCCTCAGCCACAGTTATCTGATGGACGCTCCTCTTGAGGCAGACTCACTTAAAGATTACGACTCTTTCATACACGTTCCTTGTTATAATGGACTTCAGTTTCCTTACTGTTCTCTTCACGCTGCAGTTCAGCGGGGGAGCGGGTGGTATTACATTCTCACTCTAACTCCTTCTCTGCATGACTGGCATTCCTATCCCTGAAGGGTATGAACTTCCCATGAGGGGAGACTTTGTCCAGGCTCGGCCCCAGCAGGAGCAGCCCTTCTCTGCTCCATCTCCATTCTCTTCCCCACTCAACTACTGTCTCTCTAACGCCTCCCCTTAACACCTGACCTATTGCAAGGCAACACAATACATATAACTAGACCACAATGATCCATTTTCTAGACACCAGATATTAACTCATTCATTCCCTGTTTTGGGTTAAGACAGCTAATACTGTACCATTCAACGCTCCTCCGGTAACAGTGACACGAGACACATAAAACATACAAATTCTTAAGTGCTGGAGGGACCCAAACTGTGGGCCCCTACAAGAGCAAACTGCTAGAGAGCCTCCTTGGCCACTCTGCCATGTGCTTACTTTAGATTCAAACCCAACCAAAACCAGATGGCCTGAGCTTGGTCATGACAGATCGATTGCATTTCGGCCATTCCACGAGGAGAAAAGTACAATAACCCCCTTCTGAGCTGCGTCTTCGTCCCAAACCGATGTGAGCCATCCACCTACCAAGCTCTCCTCGCCTAGGACCCCGACCCAAGTCGGTTCTGAGGCCTGAGAGAAATCCTAACCTGAATCTTGGCCTGTTGTTGAACCACTACATTTCACATGCAAGAAAATTAAGTGAACCCTTTGGCATCCTCTGGATTTCTGCATTGATAAGTAATATACTGCTGTCTGATTGTACGCAAGTCACAATTATAGACAAACATGATCTAAAAACACACTAATAGTTGTGCTGTTCATCTTTTATTGAGCACATTAAGTAAGACCCCATTTACGCTGACAGATAATCGCTCAAAAGTCGCTCAAACGATAGTATGAGTGACAGTTTTGAGCGATCATCTTTGCATAGTCTGTAGTAGCTAAGTAGCTATGCAGGCGGAGCGGGACACTGCCACTATTGCTTGGCGAACAATACAGCTGTTCTGCATAAGCAAACAGCTGTATTGTTCTCCACGATTACAGCTCACGTCCAGCTGTGAACTACCAGCAGGACATGAGCTGAATGAATCTTATCAGCACTGCCGACTGCGATAACAGCCTGCACCGCTGATAAGAGTTCATCAATCAATTCTAGAAAACTAGAATTGAGCAAGGAACGACTCGTGCACGAAAACTGCACGATATCCGTGCATTTAGACGCAATGGTTATAGCTCAAAAGACGGCTTTGAGCAAATTTTGAGCGAGAATCATTGATATTGGTGATTAGTGACCAATTCTCATAATAAATCATCAACATTTACATCCCAGATAGACCCTTTAAAACGTCAGCTGTTCCGATTACCGACTGTCTAGTTTAAGTAACAAACACTTGAATATGGTGTGCTGTGCTGTCAGCTTGCTCACTTCATATATGTTTCACGATCCACTGCTTGTCTAGTTTAAGTACCAGTGCTTAGAATCTGGGGGGAGGTTGTAAAAATGAGGTCCAAAGAGCATTCGATGGAAATTAAAGCTAAAAAGGTATAGACATGCAGAATATTAAAAAAATGCTACAAAACCTATAAACATGTTTGGCCTTCCCACCAGAAAAGGTCTCAAGTGACCCAGCAAGAAGGAAGGATGACGCTCTGAGTTTATAGGACACTAAATTAAAATTTTGGGCCAAAATTAGAAATATTTGGCTCGTTCCTAAGGCTACTGATGTCTCAACAACCAACATCCCAGCACTGCAGTATGGGGGTGGAAAGACAAAGATGATTGCTCAAAATTTGTTCAAACGATAGCTTAAATGACAGTTTGAGTGATCATTTTGCATAATCTACTTATTAGCTCCCTTCCCTGTATGCAGAGAACAGCGGGTGGTCTGTTATCTGCATACAGCTCCATTGTTCTGCCAAAAGACAGCAACTGAAAACAATGTTATCAGCACTCCCCGTGGAAAATCACAGCCTGCGGTCCCTGCTATCAGCTGGCCAGCTGAATGATGGTCTTTATGCGAAGCTAAAAACCATCATTAAGCCAAACAGCTAACAATGGTAGCATTTACACGCAAAGATGATCGCTAAAAATTTGTTCAAAAGATAGCTTGAATGACAGTTTCGAGCAATCATTTTGCATAAACTACTAATGGGCACTAATGCCATTTAGTAGCTTCATTTGTGTGCAAATGAGGCACCCTTTGCTGTATGCAGATAAAAGCAGGTGGTCTGTTATCTGTATGCAGCTCCATTGTTCTCCAGTGGGACAGCAGCTGAAACAATGTTATTAGCACTCCCATGGAGAATCACAGCGTGCTGTCCCTGCTATCAGCTGGCCGGCCGAACAATGGTTTTTATGCTGAACTAAAAGCCATTGTTTGGCAGAAAAGCAAATGATGGTCGCATTTACACGCAACGATTATCGCTCAGAAGAGATTGTTTGAATGGATTTTGAGTGATAATCTTGTGTAAATGCGCCTTTACACCTTACTGCAGTAGAAAAGTAACAAATTATTATAAAGTTTAGTACTGACGAATGAATACATAATGTGATGTGCGCATACATTAGTTACATTAATAAGAGCAAGGAATGTAGATATAATGACTAAATATGGTATGCAGGAAACGTTAGAGGCCCCACAACCAAGGACAGTTCAGTCCAGTGTACGCCGCTTTACGAACTTTAGACTATACTGTATTAACCCGTGAATAACAGATCCCCTTAACATTGGACATTGGCCCCCAAACCGGCTCATGATAACAAACACATGGTTTATGTAACCCAAACACCGACAGTACACATGGACATCTCCTAATGGCCTCCATCGAATCAGATTGATTACATCCTATGTCATCATAGTTGACGAAGTTCAGTCGGTGCAATAAAAACCTTTCCTGGCGCCGACTGCAGCGCTGATCATGAACTGCTTGCAGCTAAGATCAAATTCTGTAGCATTAAGAAAGTCGCTCCATTGAGAAAACTTGACACCTCTAAAATCCCCCAATCATAGACTATTGAGGTAGTGCTGCGATTCGAACTGCTTGACACAGAGACCCATCCAGAGGAACAATGGCGCGATATACAGTCCACAGTTATGGAAACAGTCAGTAAGCATCTCACCTATAAGAAGCAGGAAGAACGACACTACTGGTTGTCCGAGCAAACCCTCAGAATAGCCGATAACGGAAGAGCAGCAAAGGCCAACGGCAACAAAGACGAAGTTCAGCAACTAAATGCCAACTTTCAGCAAGAAAAGACAAGGAAATGGACTGGAATGAGCGATGCAAACAACTGTAAGCAGAAGCCATGAAAGACCACATGTGAGGGCTATTGTCACAGGTCAAGATGGTCCGAAAACCCTTCATGGCAGCAACAACACAATCAAAGGCAAAAATAGGAAGGAACTGAATGACCAACAGAGTATCAAGGATGGGTGGAGGGAATACTCCGAGGTTTTAGATGCCTGCAGCCACATAGCTGGACCATTGCATGATGTGGAGCCCGTGGACTTGGAGCCTCCCTTATGGAGTCAGAAGTGGTTATGGCAATGAAACAACTAGCCAAATTAAAGCACCGGGCATAGATAACATACCGGCAGAGCTAGTGCTGCCAGTAGCAGTATACAGTGCTGTGCCAGGCAGTATGGGCATCCACACAATGGCCACAGGACTGGGAAAAATCTGTCTTCATCCCCCTGCCAAAGAAAGGCGACTCCCAGAATCGCTCCAACTATTGAACATTGGCCCTCATTCCGCATGCAAGCAAGATCCTTCTCAAAATTATACAGGAAAGACTGAGATCAGTAGTAGAAGTGTCGCTTCCTTATGCGCAGGCAGGACTCTGGCGAGGACGCGGCACCCGCTGCCATATTGCAAACCTGCGATCATGGAAAAGCTCGAGAATACATCGAATACATTGTCGAAAAACATCGACAATCTCCGTTATGTGGAGGACACAACTCTGCTTGTAGAAACAGAAGCCGGTCTGAAGCCGCTGATATGGAAGATTAAAACAAAAAAGTGATAAAATGGGCCTCTACCTGAATGTAAAGAAGACTAAAATTATGACAACTGCAAAAAACGGCCAAATTCAAATCAAAATCAACAACGAGGCCGTAGAATGTGTGGGAGACTTCATCTTCGTTGGTGCGAACATTGACCAGGCTGGAGAATCTACACCAGAGATAAAACGCAGCATAGCATTGGGGCGAAGCGTGATGCTAAACATGGACAAAATCTGGAAAAGTAGGGATATCTGTATAGCAACTATACGCAGGACAGTGCAAACCACTGTTTACACCAGTACAAGGTGGCTGGACTTGGGCTCACAGAGGACAAGGTGGCCGGACTCGGGCTCACGGAGGACAAGGTGGCCGGACTCGGGCTCACGGAGGACAAGGTGGCCGGACTCGGGCTCACGGAGGACAAGGTGGCCGGACTCGGGCTCACGGAGGACAAGGTGGCCGGACTCGGGCTCACGGAGGACAAGGTGGCCGGACTCAGGCTCACGGAGGACAAAGGAGCTGGACTCAGGCTCACGGACGACAAGGTGGCCGGACTGGGGCTCACGAAGGACAAGGTGGCCGGACTTGGGCTCACGGAGGACAAGGTGGCCGGACATGGGCTCACGGAGGACAAGGTGGCCGGACGTGGGCTCATGGAGGACAAGGTGGCCGTACTTGGGCTCACGAAGGACAAGGTGGCCAGACTTGGGCTCACGGAGGATAAGGTGGCCGGAATCGGGCTTACGGAGGACAAGGTGGCCGGACTCGGGCTCACGGAGGACAAGGTGGCCAGACTGGGGCTCACGGAGGACAAGGTGGCCGGACTTGGGCTCACGGAGGACAAGGTGGCCGGACTCGGGCTCACGGAGGACAAGGTGGCCAAACTCGGGCTCACGGAGCACAAGGTGGCCGGACTCGGGCTCACGGAGGACAAGGTGGCCGGACTCGGGCTCATGGAGGACAAAGGAGCTGGACTCAGGCTCACGGATTTCAGCCATGTAATGCGAGCAGAGTCGCTAGAAAAATCTATTAAGCTTGGACAGATCAGTGGCGCGGTCTGCGACCATGTTCTCACTGCATGTTACATGTGCGCTGCATTGTGGAGTCCATGGACTTCCATCCTCCCATGCTCACCGATGCGCGGACACTGTATATCAAAACGCATGAGAAATAGCAGCATGGTCTACTTCTCTGCGTACCGCGAGCCATAAACACTCGTATGGGCAGCGGATGCCACTTCAGAGCGTGAGAATTAAAAAAGAAAGTCACGCTGCGCACGTCCGTGCGATACGCGGTCATGTGCTTCCTCTGCTAGCAGTAAGGGCTCATGTCCACTTGAAAAATACAATACGCACAGGATTTGCTTTAAATGGTATTTTTTTGCATGCAGATATCCGCACACATTGCTATCATTGGAATCCGCGGCAAAATAGAGCATGCCGCGTTTTTTCTCCCGTGCGTGAAAAACGCAATTCTTTTAAAATGCCATCCGCAGGTGCAAAAATCAATTTAATGGACCGCGGATGGCCAATGATTCCCTATGGGCAAAATCCGCTGCAGAATCCGCAATTCCATTTAGCTAGTGGACATGAGGCCTAACTCTTTAAAGTTGTGGCTTTTTTTTTGTTTGCTTTTTTCCCCTCTACTCTCAAAAAAACCTCTTCTTTCGGGCTCCTATAATCGACTGCGGGTCTCCCCTCAGCGTTTTAGGCCTCACGTCCACGGGCTTAAAATCCGCAGCGTTTCTCCCGCACGTGGATCCGCGCCCCATAGGGATGCATTGGACACCCACAGGTAGTTAAATACCTGCGGATGTCATTTTTCCCTCCAGGCGCGGATCCGCGTGCGGGAAAAAAAAACACGACATGCTCCTATTTCTTGCGCGTCTCCTGCGGGGGCGACTGTCGCAGGCTTCTATTGAAGCCTATGGAAGCCGTCCGGATACGTGGAACACCCGTACATGAATTAAAACTTTCCTGTCCGGACGCTGCGGATCTTCCCTCCGTCGCGGCTGGGTCTTCTTTCTTCGGCTCGGCGCATGTGCCCGGCGCATGCGCGCGGCACGCTGCCGACGTGCCGAGCACATCCGCCGGGCCGAAGAAAGGAGATCTGGCCGCGACGGAGGGAAGATCCGCAGCGTCCGGACAGGTGAGTTTAATTTTATTTTCAGGCCTCATGTCTGCGGGGCAGGAGGGACCCGCTGCGGGATTCTGCATGGAGAATCCGAGGTGGGCCTGTTTTCCCCGTGGACATGAGGCCTTAAACTGCGAATTTCCTGCTGTTAGTGAACCCTCATTCACCACCAGGAACCTTTCGCAATGGGCGGAGTTAGTTGTGCAGACAATTCGGCGTCACAATGTTATCCCATCGGGGCTTCATTTTCGCATCTGATAAAATCCGCCATCTTTACCTCGGAGCCGCAGGATTAAATTCTGTAGCAGAAAAGCTTTTGTTGTGGAATTACAAACGTTTTACGGAATTGTTGGGGATTAGTAACATCCCGGGAAAAAACGCAATAAAAGCTTAAACAGACGAACGTGTTTGCGCAAAACACGTTGATTTCAATGGGTTCTCATGAGTGTTTTTGTCGCACGCATTTTCTACACACAGATAAAACCCGCCCTATCATTTTGCGTTTCACACAGCTGTCATAGACGTCTACGGCGGGGGTCAAATAAACCGGGATGAAGGGTGTGACGCGGCGCAAAACACAGGGAAAGACGACGGACGGCCCTTATTAGGCTTTGGTAGCCATCCAAGCCCACGGACAGGGAGTGTCGCACGTGTGAACCCGCATTCCATCTGAATGGATCAGGCAGTCGCGTGCAGTTATGCTGCGCTTATTTGTGCATGAATTATGTTGTGGATACGTTGCGCTGAGGTTATTTGCACATGGATTATGGTGCTCTGCGCTGATGCGGATCAGTCATAGAATAGTAGAGTTGGAAGGGTCCTCCGGGGTCATCGGGTCCAACCCCCTGCTCAGTGCAGGATCACTAAATCATCCCAGACAGATATTTGTTCAGCCTTTGTTTGAAAGAGAACTCCCCACCTCCTGTGGTAACCCGTTCCACTCATTGATCCCCCTCACTGTCTAATAAAATCTGTTTCCTCCCTTTCAGTTTCATCCCATTGCTTCCAGTCTTTCCTTGTGCAGATGAGAATAGGGCTGATCCCTCTGCACCGTGACAGCCCTTCAGATATTTGTAGACAGCTATTAAGGCTCCTCTAAGCCTAAACATTCCCAGATCCTTTAACCGTTCCTCATAGGACATGATTTGCAGACCGCTCACCATTCTGGTAACTCTTCTCTGAACTTGCTCCAGTTTGTCTTTTTTAAAGTGGGGTGCCCAGAACTGAACACAGTATTCCAGATGAGTTCTGACTAAGGAAGAGTAGAGGGCAATAATGACCTCATGTGATCTAGACTCTATGCTTCTCTTAATACATCCCAGGATAGTGTTTGCCTTTTTGGCTGCTGCATCACATTGTTGACTCATGTTCAGTCTGTTATCTATTAGTATACCCAAGTCTTTTTCACATGTGCTGCTGCTGCTTAGCCCACTTCCTCCCATTCTGTATGTGCTTTTTTCATCTTTCTTGCCCAGATGTAGGACTTTGTATTTCTCCTTGTTAAATACCATTCTGTTAGTCGCTGCCCACTGTTCAAGCTTTTCTAGATCTTTTTGAATCCTCTCTCTCTTCCCTAGTGTTAGCTATCCCTCCTAGATTTGTGTCAGTAAATTTGATCAATTTACCATTAATTCCCTCCTCTTTATAAAATGTTGAACAACACTGGGCCTAGGACAGAGCCTTGTGGTACCACACTTGATACGTTCTTCCACTTGGATGTGCAGCCATTTATGACCACTCTTTGAGTACGATCACTCAGCCAGTTGTGAATCCACCTAACAGTTGCCTTGTCAATCCCATATTTGGTCATGTATGGTATGAGATACTTTGTCAAATGTTTTACTAAAGTCAAGATATACCATACCCACCGCATTTCCCTGATCAACCCAGTCGGTGATTCTGTCATAGAAGGAAATTAGATTCCCCTGGCATGACTTGTTTGTTACCAACCCATGCTGGCTCTGGTTAGTTACTCCATTCTCATCCAAGTACTTGCATACATGCTGTTTAATAATTTGTTCAAAGATCTTCCCCGGTATAGAAGTCAGGCTCACAGGTCTGTGGTTTCCTGGATCCATCTTCTTCCCTTTTTGAAGATAGGGACAACATTTGCCTTTTTCCAATCTTCTGGGACTTCTCCTGTTCTCCAGGAATTTTCACAGATTATGGCGAGTGGTTCAGCAATTACCTTCGCTGCAGTTGGTCACGTGAGGGTATTTGCGCATGGATTATGGTGCTCTGCGCTGATGTGGATCAATCGGTCACGTGCGGATACGCTGCGCTGAGGGTATTTGCGCATGAATTACGGTGCTCGGCGTTGACGCGGATCACTCGTTCACTTGTGGTTACGCTGCGGGAATTCGCACATGAATCAGTCGGTCACGTGAGGGTATTAGCACATAAATTTTGGTGCTCTGCGCTGACGTGGATCAGTCGGTTATGCTGCAGGTATTTGCGCATGGATTATGATGCTCTGCACTGATGCGGATCAGGCGGTCACGTGAGGGTATTTGCGCATGGATTACGGTGCTCTGCGCTGAAGCAGATCAGGCGGTAATGTGAGGGTATTTGCGCATGGATTACAGTGCTCTGCGCTGATGCAGATCAGGCGGTCACGTGAGGGTATTTGCGCATGAATTACGGTGCTCTGCGCTGATGCAGATTAGGCGGTCATGGGAGTATATTTGCGCATGGATTACGGTGCTCTGCGCTGATGCGGATCAGGCGGTCACGTGAGGGCATTTGCGCATGGATTACGTCACGTGAGGGTATTTGCGCATGGATTACGGTGCTCTGCGCTGATGCGGCTCAGGCGGTCATGGGAGTATATTTGCGCATACGTTTGTCTGCAGACGGACTTTTTTCCACGAGACGTTTCGTGGTTAAAAACACAGCACTCGCAGCACTGCCGGGTTCCGCGCCGTGTGAACGCTCCCTCAGTGCTGCCCCTGGCGGCGCGGTCTCAGTGCGGCGCCGACAGGTGAGGAGCTGCGCGCGGCCGCCCGTGACGTCACAGCAGGCTGAGGACAGGTGGGCGTGTCCAGGCCCGGCCGGTGGGCGGTGCGGCTGTGGGCGTGGCTATGTGGCTGGGAGGGAGTGACGCAGCCGGTGCCGCCCGCTCTCTGCGCTGCGGGATCCGGGATTGTACGCTGCACTCGGCGCTCGGTGGACTCGGGGCTCCGGTAAGTGGCCGACAGGAGGGGGCGGGATCATGTTTACTACATGTCAGCAGAGCCGAGTGGCACATGTGTCACCCCCCTGGACCGTGCCTGCTGCTGCATTGTGTGCCTGGTGCCCGCTGGCATCATGTATGTAGACCGACCCTACATGACGTTATATACTGATGCCTCCCAGTCATTATATACTATATGCGGTGATATCATACATGTAGGGTAGGAGTGCAGCACATGCAGTATATAATGACTGGGGGGCTGTGCTGCCCTCCTGGATCACGTATGTAGACTGACCCTCCGTGTATGATATCACTATATACAGTATATAATGACCACAGGATGTATATGCTGCCCTCCTGGATCATGTATGTAGGCTGACCCTTCATGTAAACTACATACAGTATATAGTGACTGTGGGGTGTATGTATGCTGACCCTACATGTATGATATCACTGCAGGGTGCATGTGCTGCCCTCCTACATCATGTATGTAGGCTGACCCTCCATGTATGATATCACTGCAGGGTGTATGTGCTGCCCTCCTACATCATGTATGTAGACTGACCCTTCATGTAAACTACATACAGTATATAATAACTGTGGATGTATGTGCTGCCCTCCTGGATCATGTATGTAGACTGACCCTCCATGTATGATATCACTATGTACAGTATATAATGACCACAGGATGTATATGCTGCCCTCCTGGATCATGTATGTAGGCTGACCCTCCATGTATGATATCACTGCAGGGTGTATGTGCTGCCCTCCTACATCATGTATGTAGACTGACCCTTCATGTAAACTACATACAGTATATAATGACTGTGGATGTATGTGCTGCCCTCCTGGATCATGTATGTAGACTGACCCTCCATGTATGATATCACTATGTACAGTATATAATGACCACAGGATGTATATGGTGCCCTCCTGGATCATGTATGTAGGCTGACCCTTCATGTAAACTACATACAGTATATAGTGACTGTGGGGTGTATGTATGCTGACCCTACATGTATGATATCACTGCAGGGTGTATGTGCTGCCCTCCTACATCATGTATGTAGGTTGACCCTCCATGTATGATATCACTGCAGGGTGTATGTGCTGCCCTCCTGGATCATGTATGTATACTGACCCTACATGTATGATATCACTATATACAGTATATAATGACCACAGGATGTATGTGCTGCCCTCCTGGATCATGTATGTAGACTGACCCTCCATGTATGATATCACTGCTGGGTGTATGTGCTGCCCTCCTGCATCATGTATGTAGACTGACCCTACTTGTATGATATCACTGCATACACATATAGAATATCATTACATAGAGTATATAATTACAGGGGGGTTAGTGCTGCCCTCCTACATCATGTATGTATACTGATCCTACATGTATATCATCACTGCTGGGTGTATGTGCTGCATCGGCATCATGTATGTATACTGACCCTCCATGTATGATATCACTATATACAGTATATAATGACCACGGGATGTATGTGCTGCCCTCCTGGATCATGTATGTAGGCTGACCCTTCATGTAAACTACATACAGTATATAGTGACTGTGGGGTGTATGTATGCTGACCCTCCATGTATGATATCACTGCAGGATGTATGTGCTGCCCTCCTACATCATGTACGTATACTGACCCTCCATGTATGATATCACTGCATACACATATAGAATATCATTACATAAGTATATAATTACAGGGAGGGGGCTGTGCTGCCCTCCTGGATCATGTATGTATACTGACCTTACATGTATGATATCACTATATACAGTATATAATGACCACAGGATGTATGTGCTGCCCTCCTGGATCATGTATGTAGACTAACCCTTCATGCAAACTACATACAATATATAGTGACTGTGGGGTGTATGTATGCTGACCCTCCATGTATGATATCACTGCAGGATGTATGTGCTGCCCTCCTACATCATGTATGTAGGCTGACCCCCCATGTATGATATCACTGCAGGGTGTATGTGCTGCCCTTCTGCCCTGGCACATGTTGTGATATGATGTCACATGTATTACTCCGTACATATATGTGCTGCTCTCATATGTAGTGTCATTATGTATGTATTGTTATATAATACCTGTGTAAATACCCATCCAGTGTCCTGTACTGCATGTATGTTCCGGCACGTGTTATATCACTACCTATGGGTAATCTGAAGGGGTGTATTTGTAGAGTATCATGTAAAAACCACAATAATATCCGTGACGGTACGTAATAGCAGCACACGTCTACATATAATGGCTCTAAATGTACTGTATGTTGTACGGGACGGACCGCCGCGCTCCTGAAGGCTGTATGCAAGACACACTGTTCTTGTTGCCGGTAGCAACCAATCACAGCGCAGCGTTCTTTCCTTATACCGCTGAGGTACAATGAAAGCTGCGCTGTGATTGGTTGCTGTCAGCGGCGGGGTCTGTGATGTCATTGTGTGCTGTATGTAGGGGTATTACATGTATGTTGGTAGGTAGTGCCTGCGGTGTCATGTGACATAGTGCAGTCAGTCTGTTATTACATGTCATGGAGGTGTTATTATATCCGTGTTACATGCGGTATGTCTGGACTTGCGTGTTCCTTATGTATGTTTTACGGCGTGTGACTTTATATGTTTCTGCAGCGGGTGTCCTAGTCTGGAAATGGTTTTCTGTAACCGCGTCTCATCCAGCGGCTCAGGTGTAAATACGGAGCAGATTCTCCGGTCGTTGTGTCTGTTGTATGGTGCCCAGAGGTAACCGCTGGTGACTGCGGCCTCAGGATGTGACGGGCACATGAGGAGCGGATGGCAGCATGCTGGTTATTGCTACACGTCTGAGGGTCCGACTGGCAGGTGTGTACAACGGGCGCTGACTGGCGCATCCTCCAGCAACAATCGCTGCGGAGTATTATATTGTTACTGACTGCTGGGCATTCCTACGTGCCATCTGTGGGTGGCATCGGGCCGGAGGGGCATCTGGGCTTATCGTGTCACTTGTTACATTTTATAAGTGTTATAAATCCTGCCTTTCTGTCAGTATAAATATCGGCCCCTGCGGACAGGAAGCTTCTTGTAGTCGCTGCAGATTAGATGGCGGTGCTGACATATTCTGACCAACTGACAGGAAGGGGTCAGCGATTCATGCTGCTTGCGCCAAATTCTGACCTCCCATCAGCAACAGATATCTGGACCCATCTGACAGATGTTTTCCCGCTGCTCAGTGATACAAGTTTTGCGCTCTTTTGCCCGCTGGAGTCTTTCTGCTCCCCTTACACACAATGGCGCCGGAACTGGTCATCCGCTGTTATAGCCCATCTGTGCGGAGGAACGGCGAGTTGTGCGTTCAGACACCTTAGTTGTAGCTCCAGCATTGTAGTCAGCTGACTGTGCAGCCTGTTGGGCAGAACGATTCCTGACATCCTCCTCCGACCCCTTTCAGTGATGAGTTGTTTCCATCCACAAGATCCCCTCTCGCTGGATGTTTTCCTTGACGGCGCCATTCTTGGTATCAGGGCCGCCTTGGATCTGATGGCTCCTGTCCATTATTTCCTTTGGGCACCTCCCATTGTAATAAACATAAGAGTTGGGTAAGATGTGGAGTAGAACGGCCGCTGGAAGCGTCTTACAGTGATCGCAGGCGAATCCTATGTGTAATCGGACAGATCTGATACAGGGCACTATTAATCCTATCTGCCCTGTCAGGACGATGGCCGCCTCGGGGGCCGTTTGCATGGGCACAGTCCGCCCGCAGGACGCCCTGTAAGCCACGGTAGCCTCTGCACCGCAGTCCAGGGGGGCGGCCGCCTGCGGATTCTGATGTGAAATTGAAGATGGCTTAAATTCTCCATCAATATCCACAGTCGGACCCGGGGATGTCGGGGAAGAATGTCAGTCGTGTCTTGTCAGAATCATGCTGCTGTGTGACCGGCCCCTAGGAGGAGCCGAAGGACCTCATCGCGAGTCATTGAAGTCCGTCAGCCGGCGGTCACATTCAGCGGAGCCTTAAAGGGGTTCTGGCATTAGTAAAAAAAAATCAGTATTTACCTCTTCCTCCCCGGGCGTGTGCTTACCCATCTTCTCGTTGCTCCTCCGGTCCCTGGGTCAGCTCACCTCCAGCCGGCCGGGTCCTCTTCCTTCTGTTATGTAGCATACATTGCCGGTATTCTCCTTCCGGCGGGTCAGTGTACCCGCTCACTAGTAATGTAGCGCTCACTGCCTAGCAGGGAATGCTGAATCCTATAGCAGGCTATTGCTGCGACTGTGCATGCGCAATGTCACGCTGCAGTAGTATGTGAGCACTAGCGGCGAGACATCATTCATGCACACGCAGTCTCTGCAATAGCCTGGTGTATGATTCAGCATTCCTGTCTAGGCAGCGAGCGCTACGTCACTAGTGACCGGGTACACTGACCCGCTGGAAGGAGAGTGCTGGCAATGAAGGCTACATAACAGAAGGAAGAGGACCCGGCCGGCTGGAGGTGAGCTGACCCAGGGAACGGAGGAGCCAGGTGAAGATCGGTAAAAAGACTGACAGGGGAGAAAAAGGTAAGTCCCTCCAACAGTCTCCTACAGGGACTTGCTGGCTGTTGAGGCCGGGGTCACACGTAATGGAAATGCTGTGGATTGTGCTGCGAAATCCTCACTATTAGTGCAAATTTTGACTCCAAATCGTCTGTGGATGAGCGGGTGATTTTGGCCGTTCCTGCAGTAGTCGGGGGCGTTCTCGTCACAGTAGCATGAGAAACCTTCGCCGAGGTGTACATCCCTCACACGGCAACCGCCACTGAGTGCTGCGCGCGCTGAAGTGGGAAGGGGCGCAGGTCGCACACCCCAAAGGCCGGTACTACTTTTATACTCTCCACCCTGTTACACAAGAAAGCCCCCCCGCAGTTGGCGGTGAGCCCCCGGCTAGTCTAGCACTGATGACCGGGCCTCGTTGGAAGTCGCTCCGATCGCTGGATTTTCCCATCTAATGTGGATTCACACTGAAACTGATCCGTGGAAAGCTTGTCACGTGATTTTATGCTGCACTCCGGGGTCACGGGGGAATTACCATATAGGGAAGAGCCAATTGTGAGGGGGCCGGGGGGCCTGTGATAGAGGGATAGAAGAGGCCAGGGGGCTGTGATAGGGGGGCCGGAGGTCCTGTGATAGAAGGGGCCTGGGGGCTGTGAGAGGGGGGCAGGGAGGCTCTGATAGAGGGTGCAGCCAGCCGGTGTACATAATGTTTCCTGTATCCACCGTGCCCGCTCTTGTACGCTGTATTTGCGGTCCCAGCGGCGGCGCACCTGCCGCCCTGAGGGTTGACCTCTCCTCCCTTGGGAACGCCTGCCGTTTACCAGCTGTATTTATGCACTCGGGCAGCTGTCAGCCTCCCTGCGCCCGTCTTGTCATTTGTCGCTCCTGCGTGGCGCTTGTGTATTTGCGGGCGTGTAGACACGATGGTGATTACACCCCGCAGGGCTCCGTCCTTCAGATGTGTTTCGGCTGGAGTTGTGCAGCTACAACCTGTGTCACCTTGTTGGAGTCGCTGCTAGCCAAATACGTGCGCAGGAAGCTGGAGCCGACTCCGCTGCGCGGTCCGCCGTACGCCGGGCAGCATCTCCGCATTGTGTCTTGTATGAATATTGGCATCATGATGTGTGAATAGGGAGTAATGGAGGACGGCTGTGGACAGCAGCGGCATCACACGCTTACCAATAACTTTGCTGCCCGTAGCAACCAATCGCAGCGCAGCTTTCATTTCTAACACAGCTGAGGTAAAATGAAAGCTGCGCTGTGATTGGTTGCTACGGGCAGAAGCGCGTGATGCCGGGCTAATGTTCCACGGCCACGCTGTATATATATATCAGCCCATCCGACCCTCCAAACAGTCATTCCCATCTGCACTGGTCGCAGTCCTTTAATTTGGTTTTACTTAGTTGGGGTCCAATTACCAAGACCCCCGGCTAGCGCTAGAACGGCTCTATGACCCCGCTCACCTTTGCGCAGCGGTCCTCATTTCTTGCTTCATTATGGAACCTGCTGGCCACGTAGATCAATCTTCTGATGGGACTGAACGGACCCCATTAAAGGGGATGTCTGGTTACTGCACAACCCCTTTCCAGTAAGACCCCCGTGTGAAAATAATAGAGATACTCCCGCCCCTCTGTGGCCACCGGTAACCAGCGCTGCAGCTTGCTGCGCTCCAGGGGTTTGTTGCGACTGATGATGTCATGAGAAATCATGTGACTGCTGCAGCCAATGAGAGGCTGCAGCATCACTGCCCATTCTCCTGTCACCGACTCGCCCGTCCTGAGCGCCATGACGTGTAGACTCTCATTGGCTGCAGCGGTCATGTGATCTCTATGACATCATCTGTCACAACAAACCCCTGAAGCGCAGCGAGCTGCAGCGCTGGATTATATATATATATATATATATATATATATATATATATATATATATATATATTACACACAGGGCTTTTGAAAAAGTTGGGGCAGGTTTGAGGGCTTAACCCTTTCCAATCCACTGTCTGACATCTGAAGACATTATGATTTAAGGCTGTACAGCTCCGATGTTGGAAGACATCCGTCCGGGTTCTCTTACTGTATATTGCCAGCCTCTCTGCTGTTGGAGCCTATCCAACGTGTCACCTCATGCAGTACTGGCTTTAGCCAGCAGATAGCGTCGTTGTATAATGGCAGAAAAAGAGTTAGGCCCCCTAGGAAAACCAGGATGCAAATTGGATTGGAAAGGGTTAAAGAGGCTTTCCAGCACTAAACTATTGCTGACCCATCCGCAGGATCGGAGATCCCGCTGAACGGCCGATTGTAGAGGCTGCCATCACATAGCCTGAGATCAGCCCCAGTGAATGGGCAAGAGCTGCAATACCAGGCACAGCCACTATACAATGGATGACGCTGAAGTGACAGCGGCACTCACTTCAATCAGCTGATTCGCGGGATCACAAGCAACGTGTTCTTTCTGCCTTTTTCCAGTGGTGGTCGCCGGGCGCATTCATGTCCCATTTACAGTATACATTGCAAGCATATATTGGGAAGATCTCCCGCTGCGCCCTCCTGTGGATGCCTGTGGTGCTGCTGCTTAGGTATACATTGCCTATAGATAGGCTCACGTGTTTCAAAAAAGATAAACGCGCGTCTCTTGGACTTTGCTGCACTCTTCTATGCAGATGCATGCCAGGCTGACTGAGGCGCATTATCCTGTGCGGAGCAGCGCTCCTCCTCTGCTGAACAATATGTGTGTGTGTGATAAAAGGCAGCAAGGGGCGGGACTTAATTGCCTCATTATTTGGGGCTAGAAGGAGGCGATTTTTGGCTTCTAGCGAGTAAATGGAGACCTATGGATGTGTTTAGTGTATAACGGGCCGCCGTCGGCTCCAAGCTGGGCCAAATAGAAACTCTACTGGCCAATATAAATCGTACGTATGATTATGACTCCTACTGTCGATGGCGGCAGCGCGTGACCCATGTGGGGCACTCAGTGGGTGTTTAAGGGGTGCGACCGGCCATTTGCTCGCATATCGCTCCTAATCGTGGGGCGGGGAAGGGCGATTTATCAGTTGCTATAAGGGATGATTATCGGCTTTCGGGCCGAGAATGGCGGGATTTCTTAAACGGCGCAGTTTGTGAACGGTTCGTCTGCTGCGCTGGTGAAAGTGTATCGTGACGGACAAATGGCGCCATTAGGAATAACCAGCGTGGAAACTGCGTGCCACTGATGTGAGAGGTGGACGTCGGCTACAAAGGTGCGCCAGAGCCGGCTGCTACGCTGCAGGGGAGCCGCTCACCGTGAGGGTAAACCGCGGGGCCGCCGGACCGGCTGCGACAGGAAATGTAGCGGGAGAAAGTTCAATATTTAAAGGGAAAAAACCCAAAAAACGAAACCCCTCCCCCTCTCCTACAAACCTTCTCCATCCTAGATGAAGAATAACGCTGTTCTATCGCCACGTGTGTAACGACCGGACGCTGAAAATATTCTGTCCGTTATTCCTGGCGCTGAGCGGCCAAAGTTATAAAAAGATTTCCTCCGTATCTAAACACCCGTCACAGCCCCCCGCCCCATCACAGGGACCCCACCGTATCCAAGGCCGCTCACACGGGCGCTTTTTTCGCTACTTGTTTGGGCCTCAATCGCGACGCTGGACAGCGCTGAGACTTTCGAGCGCGGTCTGTTCTGTATTTGTCCGTTTCGCGCAGCTCATTACCCATCACAATGATGGTGTGCGCTAAAACATTCCGTCGGCCGCAGGGAGATGTGGCTGAAAGCGAAAGTAAAATTGCGCCAAAGCGCCGTGTTGATGTGTTAGCGGCCACTCTGCGGGCCAAGAAATCTTATCCACACTCTGTGGGAAACTCACAGTGTGAATTAACCTGCGGCGGCGTGCCTGTGAGTCTGTAACCGTCTGCCGCCGCCAGCACTAATCTGCGGACGCACATGCGTGTGGATGCTGTGCAGCGTTTGCTGTGTGTGACCAGCTGCTGCCATCGCAGGTAACGTGTCGTGGGCCAACGTTCCATTCATAAATAAGTAATGCGCAGCGTCATTCGCTGATACCGCGGCGAGCATCAGAGTTTCCATGGTTCTCGGGATCACACGGGTTATTCCTGGTTCTCTGACGCACCGGATGCTGCGAATATCTGTCATGTGACACTTCTGTGCAGCGCGGTATAACGTATTGTCGCCGTCCGCGGGAGCCGTTGTTTCACAAACATGCTGGGACAAAAATGCTGAAAATTCCCGCAAAACATCACCAGAACACAAGTAAAAAATGGAAATGTCGCGGTGCTCTTGGATCCTCGTGTATAACAGCATCTGTTGACCGCTTGCCCCCCCGGCCAGCTGGGGCCCGCGTGACCGAGCCCACGGTATCCATCTTCCACTTCATGTGGTAATCTTGGAATGCCTTTACTTATTCACATGATTTGTTTTATTTGTGACGTATTTTACTTTATATCCATAGTAAATATTATTAGGCTTAGTGGTCAGTGTGCAGGGAGGGGAGGAGGTGAGCTGTGACTATTGTGAATGGTGGCTCCTGTGTTATCTATATATAGGTGTCACCTACCAGTGTAATCCTGCCTGTACAGGGAGGGGAGGAGGTGAGCTGTGACTATTGTGAATGGTGGCTCCTGTGTTATCTATAGATAGGTGTCACCTACCAGTGTAATCCTGTCCGTACAGGGAGGGGAGGAGGGGAGCTGTGACTATTGTGAATGGTGGGTCCTGTGTTATCTATATATAGGTGTCTCCTCTCAGTGTAATCCTGTCTGTACAGGGAGGGGAGGAGGGGAGCTGTGACTATTGTGAATGGTGGATTCTGTGTTATCTATATACAGTATAGGTGTCTCCCCTCAGTGTAATCCTGTCTGTAGAGGGAGGGGAGGAGGTGATCTGTGACTATTGTGAATGGTGGCTCCTGTGTTATCTATATATAGGTGTCACCTACCAGTGTAATCCTGTCTGTACAGGGAGGGGAGGAGGTGAGCTGTGACTATTGTGAATGGTGGCTCCTGTGTTATCTATATATAGGTGTCTCCTCAGTGTAATCCTGTCTGTACAGGGAGGGGAGGAGGTGAGCTGTGACTATTGTGAATGGTGGCTCCTGTGTTATCTATATATAGGTGTCTCCTCTTAGTGTAATCCTGTCTGTACAGGGAGGGGAGGAGGGGAGCTGTGACTATTGTGAATGGTGGCTCCTGTGTTATCTATATACAGGTATCTCCTCTCAGTGTAATCCTGTCTGTACAGGGAGTGGAGGAGGTGAGCTGTGACTATTGTGAATGGTGGATCCTGTGTTATCTATATACAGGTGTCTCCTCTCAGTGTAATCCTGTCTGTACAGGGAGGGGAGGAGGTGAGCTGTGACTATTGTGAATGGTGGCTCCTGTGTTATCTATATATAGGTGTCTCCTGTCAGTGTAATCCTGCCTGTACAGGGAGGGGAGGAGGTGAGCTGTGACTATTGTGAATGGTGGCTCCTGTGTTATCTATATATAGGTGTCTCCTCTCAGTGTAATCCTGTCTGTACAGGGAGTGGAGGAGGTGAGCTGTGACTATTGTGAATGGTGGATCCTGTGTTATCTATATACAGGTGTCTCCTCTCAGTGTAATCCTGTCTGTACAGGGAGGGGAGGAGGTGAGCTGTGACTATTGTGAATGGTGGCTCCTGTGTTATCTATATATAGGTGTCTCCTGTCAGTGTAATCCTGCCTGTACAGGGAGGGGAGGAGGTGAGCTGTGACTATTGTGAATGGTGGCTCCTGTGTTATCTATATATAGGTGTCTCCTGTCAGTGTAATCCTGTCTGTACAGGGAGTGGAGGAGGTGAGCTGTGACTATTGTGAATGGTGGCTCCTGTGTTATCTATATATAGGTGTCTCCTGTCAGTGTAATCCTACCAGAGCATTTTAATGTTTTTCCAATTCTGGATCTTGACATCAAAAGTGAAAAAAAAAATCCAAAAATTCCTTACCGAATGTTTATGTAGGAGGTCATTGTCTTTCTGCCCCCTCTCGTAAGCGCGGTACAAGCTCCCCGCCCGGCGGTCTGTTTCTCTGTCGGACTATGTATTTTCTGCCTGATTGCAGCGCTGCCCTCTGACCCCGGCGGTTGTTTCCACAGCCTTCTGCTTTGTTATTATCCCACTGGTATGACCGCCGCCGTGAGCCCTTCTAATCGCCGTCTCGCGTTCCGCTCGTCTTTGGTGCGCCGCTGTTTTATTATTTCCTCCTCTTTGATTGTTTGTCTTGGTAGATCTGCCGCCGGCGCTGTGAATAATTTTCTGGGTTGCGGTGCGATCAGTTCAAAGATCTCATAAGATGATGTGAAGAGCGAGCGCTGATGAGAAGCTCATTACTGTGAAATCATCTGATCGGCGTCGGAATGGAAGATCCGTGCCGCGGAGATGGAGACTTGCACAGCGATGGGGGCTTCTGCAGAAGCCCTTGTTAAAGGGGTCCATGACACGGAGGGTTTCTCTGTACTCGGCACCTTCCTTATGTACCACAACACACAGCATGCCCCTACATCACACAGCCGAGCGGTGCCTCATTACCCACAACCGCGCAAATGTACCTCTGGATGCGGCTTCCGATGGTCGGCTGATGGGGTTAGAGGAGCTGAACCCATGTTGGCTTCTTGGACAAGTTGGGCGGGGGGGCAGTTTTTTTCCAGTTGAACACACGTATTTAGGGCTGATCATTTTTGCAATAGGGTTCTTCAGCTTCTACATATCACTGTATACTGAAACTGTAGACTGAGTCTCGGAAGAAGGTCCGTCGGTGAGGCCGGCCCGACAGCTGGGTGTCTCCTATCATAAATGAGTGGATAAGAAGGTGCAGGAGAGGAGAGAGCAAAGGGCACCGAGCCATCAATGCAGCCTCCCTGATGGATCACACGGGCGTATGCGTATAACACTGCTGCTCTCCCGTTACAGTCCATACGCCTTGTCGCCAAGGACCGCGCATGGGCTGCGTATGTCCGCCAATGACCTGATCATGGACGTGCGCACTGTGATATTTTTTTATTCCCCATTCTGTTCAAAGCGAGGTGCGTATCGAAACGCTGCCCTCTCGCAATGCATTGTTAGGGAAAGTTTTGAAAACTTTGCCCAGTTTCCAGAATACCCCTTTAAGCTTCTGTGGAAATATTCCGCTCGTGCGAACACACCATGAGGCCGCCTTCACGCGGGCGAGAAAATCACACAAGATTTATGTGTTGCGAGACGCGCAAACATGATCCAAAAGGGGTCATACACATGAGCGATGGTTTCCTGTATGGCACAGCAATGCGGAAAACAAGTCGCGGCACATTCTATCCCACTGCTGTCAGCGGCATCGGCGGCAGCAGCGTTGGCACCATTGAAAGCAATGACAGCCGCATCAGAGAATCCCCTCATCCCGGAGTGATATGAGGCTGCTTTGACATAAATGGCAACCACGATGTGGGGACGGAATTCACAGCGCAGTATCGCCCTCGCTCGTGTGAAGTTAGCCTAATAGATGGAAATGTTCAGCCGGACGCAGCGGAATTCGGGGAAAATCCTGCACTAAAGTCCTAACATGCGGATTTGGATGCGGAGCTGAAAATGGCCAAATTCTGCACTGAAATCTACATTTACTTGCAGATTTTAGTGCGGATTTCCGTGGTGGCAAATTTCGCCGTGTGGTGTTGAAATATTCTGCGTGAAGCGTCGTCACCGGCGCTATTGGGGTGCGAGTGCACAACATTTACGGCAGGCTTTGGGTTTCCAGATCTGCGTCTATAAGACAAAAGGGTTTGTTGAAACCTCAACGCCTGCTTTGTTCTGTACGTCGCTGCGGAATTTCGGCGTGAAACGTGCAGACGAAATTCTTCGGCCAGTTCAGCAATTACCGTGGAATCACGTGCGCTCGCTTAATGGCGTCCTTGGAGCGTTCGCCGCGCGGATCTCCTACTCGTCGTATAATTGGATGTCCTCCTCCAGCTTTTCACCAACTTTCTGCTCCCGGAGACTGAAGTTCTTCACATCTCGGATGTCATTAGTGAAGCTGGAAGAACCGTCAGACTCCAATCCCCTCCTCCGTCCTTTATTAGCGCAGATGCAGTAAATCGCATTATTACAGCTGGCGCTCCTGTCACTTCGCCATCCTCCTCGATTTCTCGCTCTCCGTGTTTCATCTCCATCCACAAGGGAGGATCGGACGCCGCTGGAACCGTAGAGATAATCCGCTTCTCATCGGCGCCTTGTTATATGTGGCTGCGCAAAAGAGGGGAAAATGGAGCAAATGATTGGCAGGTAACGAAAATGTTCTCTGCACGTCGTCAAGGGCTCTTAACAATATGTTGTGTGACACGTATGGATCCCTCGTCCTCGGGGGGAGAGCTGCGGATACTGCAGTCGTATAGAAGAAACTTGACGAGCGACTTTCTTAAGAGGATCTGTCGGCACAGACGCCGTTCTAGTTTGGGGAGTCCGGGGAGTTGTGTCCCGTCACCCGCTCCCATGTGTCCTGTGTCAGCGCACGCAGCAATGACTCTCTTCAGAAGGCGGTGCGCTTGCGTTCTTCGCTATGGTAATGAGCGTGCGTCGCCTTACATACATTTGTTACTTGGTCCGTAAAAAAAGCCTGAATCCATCAGTTTATTTCACTGGGTTTGTGCGATAGTTACGGGCAGGGGGTACGCTCGTGTTAATGAGCCCCATTACACGGGACGATCTTTTGGGCACAGATGTCCAGCCGGTGGTCCCACTGATCACTCCTGGACCTGTCCACAGGAGCGGTCATTGCTAGTGCCGGGGATCCAGCCACTCGCCTCCATTCACAGTAAACAGGCAGTTGTGATAACTGCCTGTTCACACGGCGATCCGTCGCTCGGCTTCCTGTATGTAGAAACTGAAGGAGGAGCGAACAAATTCTGCTGCCGTTCAGTGAACGATGGTAAGAAGGCCTTAAGGGTCCTTTTAGGTAGGTCAATTCTCGACCGGATGTAATGGTCACTGATTGACAAGCTGGCCGGTTGGCTCTTTCTCTTACATGAGCCAAGAATCTCCTCTACGGGGGCGACAAGCTGTATGACGCCACGGTCACACGGATGTACAGCTGACCGGCGAGCACGTACAAGTGAGCATTGCCTCGTCCGTTGCATGATCACCATCCCTTTAACATGGGCTTACCATACTACTGAAGCGGTCTACGAGATGACTTTTGCCGCAGGGGAACCCTCTGGATCTTCTGGTTTGCTCGCGGACGAGTCTTCAGTCGGGCAGATGTGAACATGCGCCAATGCAGGCCTCAAGCTCACCATGGACACGGCATACTTGGCAATTCGCATACTTTCATATCCAGTCACTTCTCAAACGCCTTAGTCACTGCTCCGGCTGCCCATCCTCTACAAAACTCAATTCATCACCCTCACCCACAAAGCTCTCCATGGCGCCATGCCAACGTACATCACTTCCCTCCTGTCTGTACACCACCCAGCCCACACTTAGGATCCGCTAACTAGCACACTCAGACTAAACACCCCTCTAATACGAACCTCACACGCTCGCCTCCAGGACTTCACCAGAGCAGCACCCATCCTCTGGAACGCTCTACCCCAAGGCATCCGGACAATCTCTGATGTGCCTTAAAAACGCACCTCTTTAGGGAGGCATACCAAAACTCCTCATCTAACATGCCCATGCCCCTCCCTATGGCTCCCCACACCTTCCACTTTGCCTGTCCTATACATCTTCTGCCCCAGTACCTCCTTATCACCCCCCCCCTCCATTCTGTTTCCTAATTAATTAATACCGCATGTACTTTCCAAAGTGTTTTGTGCCCCCCAATCCTCCTCTCTTGCCCCTGTACCTCCTGAAGCGCCCCCACGCCGGCTCTCCAAGTAAGGCCTCATGCACACGGGGCAAATTAAGTAGCCGATTCTGCGCTTGTCAGCAGGCGCGGGCGATCCGCTGCTCAAAGTGCCCATTGATGTGTGTGAAGATTCCTCGGCCGCAACGCGCTGAACTAAGATCGCAGCATGCTCTATTTTCAGAGTGGATACGCATTGAAGTCAATGAAAGCTGTCCCTCCTGCGGCACTTCTGCAATGAGCATTACAGAAGTGTCGCGGATCCGCCTAAGCGATGGGACGGTGTCCTCTGTACTGCGCATGCGCACCAGAGCGCCGGCGGCACGTCCGCATACAGAAAGGGGACGTCTTCTGACAGGTATGCAGGGTCGCCATCAGCCGGAGGATTCCGTGCGAGATTTCCCACATTGAATCCTTGGCGTGTCCGTGTACACGAGGCCTAAGTGTAGACCACATGTAACCGTCTTGTCTGTGTCCCCCGTGCTCTGAAAGCGCCACAAAGTAAGTCGTGGCTACACAAATAAAGATGAGTATATTATTATTACATTGCATAAGGTAAGGGATTCCCGGGGCTCGTGCACACGTTGTGGGGAATCCACAGCAGAAGATCGCCGACGGTCTGGATTGAAGTCCTCCTTGTGGCAGTTTATGCTGCGGGTTACACCTCTTCAAATGAGGGATGAAATCCGTGTCCGAATCGCCGTGTAACAATTGTTGAGCCTTGAAGTCCTGCTGCGGAGTCGCGCGTGCGTCTGAATGCGTATTTACCCCATGCAGTGGAGCAGATGCGAGTGTGGACGCCGACGAGGTCTTCAAGGATCCATAAGTCCATTTACTTACTGCCTTTTTACATCCGTGTGTGGAAACCTCCCCAGTATGTGAACTTCAGCGCGGATTCCCACTGCGCACAATGGGGGGTCAAGGACCTCCTTGTGGCGTCGGGGACCGTGCCCGTCGCTGTTGGGGTCCTTGGTTTTCTTTCAGTCACACAATGTAAATGAGCTGCGATCCCCGGGCCCCAGTGGCTTTAAAGGGGTCTGCCTGGCAAAAACTGTTGATGAGCTGTCATCAAGTTTGTCGCTGGGGACCCGCCACTGAAGCCCTTAGTTCTCTCCAGGCAACGCCGCCGCCGCGGACCCGTGGGACGGCGTCAGTTGTGTCCTCCAGACGCTTTCTGCATGCTGCGCCAATTGTTCTGGATTTCATCAGAAATCGATGTTGGAGACTCCAGATGGAAGCTCGGCTGCGGATGTGAAGGCGCCGTTCGCGTGTAGCGCTGCTGGCGGGTACGGTTCAGCCTGAACTCGGATGCTTGCTTACCGTCTTAGGAAGAGGCGATACGTTGCGGTCCTCAGGGTTCTGTGATGCGTGTAAGTCCTGCGCACAAGAATAACTCCACCCATAGTAGGTTTCCGTCCCTTTCCCGTGTCTGTTATATACCGCCCCCCCGCAGTCGCGCCGCCTTCCGTCAGTAGAATGTGCTAAGAGACGGACATCAGATCCCGCCGGCCCCGCAGATGCATCTGCTGATGTATATGATGGGCGCCCGGCCTTCTGACGTCCTAGAGGTTGGAGGAGTAAGAAGCCATCGCTTTGGGGCTCATTCACACCAACGTAAATACGCAGTGAATGGGAGGCGCTGTTTTCAGTGGATTCATTCACAGCTGTGTGTTTTCCACGTGATTTCCGGTCATGTGAAAGAAAAAAAAACGAAGCTGCGTGTTCTGTTGTGGTGCGCAGTACACGCCGAAATACCCTATTGAAATCAGTCGGCTCGTGTAAATGCGCAGAAAGCGTGCGCCGTCTATTTATGCAAGAAGTTTGTGGGTTTTTTTGCGCACAAATAAATAGAAATGTGCTGGGAATCGGCGTGTCTTACCCCGTAAATACGCTGTGTACTCGGGGACCTATATATGCAGGATGGCCGTGTGGAGGGGCCCTCAGACTTCATTCACATGACAGTATTTTCCACCCGTGTGTTTCCTTATAGCCGGCGAAGCCGTTCTCGGCAGCGCTGCTTCACGCACCAATGGTCTGTGTGGAAAGAATACATTGCTGCTGTCCGGTTGAGGTGCGATAAATGGGGGCAGAGATTAATAATCCCCTCGAAGTGCCGCTGATAGCGGGATTCATCTATGGGCCGCAATGAAACCAGCGAGCCCATGGGGGACTGTAATAACACAAGCGGAGAGTAATAGTTATGTCGCGGGAGCAGCCCTCGTGTCTAAACGGCGTATCGGGGAAAACGCGGAACTAATGAGAACGGAGCAGCGATCTTGCTCGGCCGAGTCATTGCCGCAGGCGTCAGTCATACTGTACGCACTCCGCTGCGCCATTCAGTACTATGAGCTCCATCTATTCTATCCTGCTGCTTCCTGCGTCCGACCGCCGCAGAGGAGGAGCCGCGGAGCGCGGGGAGGAGGCGGTGTTTGTTAAAGGTGTCGCGGAGCGCGGGGAGGAGTTGGTGTTTGTTAAAGGTGCCGCGGAGCGCCGGGAGGAGGCGGTGTTTGTTAAAGGTGTCGCGGAGTGCGGGGAGGAGTTGGTGTTTGTTAAAGGTGCCGCGGAGCGCGGGGAGGAGTTGGTGTTTGTTAAAGGTGTCGCGGAGTGCGAGGAGGAGTTGGTGTTTGTTAAAGGTGTTGCGGAGTGCGGGGAGGAGTTGGTGTTTGTTAAAGGTGTTGCGGAGTGCGGGGAGGAGACGGTGTTTGTTAAAGGTGTCGCGGAGCGCGGGGAGGAGACGGTGTTTGTTAAAGGTGCCGCGGAGCGCGGGGAGGAGGCGGTGTTTGTTAAAGGTGTCGCGGAGTGCGGGGAGGAGGCGGTGTTTGTTAAAGGTGTCGCGGAGTGCGGGGAGGAGACGGTGTTTGTTAAAGGTGTCGCGGAGCGCGGGGAGGAGACGGTGTTTGTTAAAGGTGCCGCGGAGCGCGGGGAGGAGGCGGTGTTTGTTAAAGGTGTCGCGGAGTGCGGGGAGGAGGCGGTGTTTGTTAAAGGTGTCGCGGAGTGCGGGGAGGAGGCGGTGTTTGTTAAAGGTGTCGCGGAGTGCGGGGAGGAGGCGGTGTCGCGGAGTGCGGGGAGGAGGCGGTGTTTGTTAAAGGTGTCGCGGAGTGCGGGGAGGAGGCGGTGTTTGTTAAAGGTGTCGCGGAGCGCGGGGAGGAGGCGGTGTTTGTTAAAGGTGTCGCGGAGTGCGGGGAGGAGGCGGTGTTTGTTAAAGGTGTCGCGGAGCGCGGGGAGGAGTTGGTGTTTGTTAAAGGTGTCGCGGAGCGCGGGGAGGAGTTGGTGTTTGTTAAAGGTGTCGCGGAGCGCGGGGAGGAGTTGGTGTTTGTTAAAGGTGTCGCGGAGCGCGGGGAGGAGGCGGTGTTTGTTAAAGGTGTCGCGGAGCGCGGGGAGGAGGCGGTGTTTGTTAAAGGTGTCGCGGAGCGTGGGGAGGAGTTGGTGTTTGTTAAAGGTGTCGCGGAGCGCGGGGAGGAGGCGGTGTTTGTTAAAGGTGTCGCGGAGTGCGGGGAGGAGGCGGTGTTTGTTAAAGGTGTCGCGGAGCGCGGTGAGGAGGCGGTGTTTGTTAAAGGTGTCGCGGAGCGCGGGGAGGAGACGGTGTTTGTTAAAGGTGTCGCGGAGCGCGGTGAGGAGGCGGTGTTTGTTAAAGGTGTCGCGGAGCGCGGGGAGGAGACGGTGTTTGTTAAAGGTGTCGCGGAGCGCGGGGAGGAGGCGGTGTTTGTTAAAGGTGTCCGTTAGAAAGTGAAGTTTGTGCATGGGAGTTTTATGAAGGGGATTTGTTAATGGGGAAAACCCCTTTAATCCGGTAAGCGTGAATACTGTGAGGTATGACATCATCTGGTAATTATTGGGGGACACAACCTGCTAGACCCCCACCGATCCTGAGAGGGAAGGAGCTGCAGCGTTGGGGTCACTGTGTTCCTTTCAGGGTTTTCTGTCCTTCACAGCAGCGCTCTTGCTGCAGCACATCTCACATTCAGCCCAGTAGCGACTTTCTGCAGGTGGCTGTGTCTCAGGGGGGCGCTGCAGGGGATGCAGTACTAGGTGAAGGCTGTATGATTCCAGGAGTCAGCGCAGTAACGGCATATGAGCAGCACGCTGTCGCTGCGTCTTCACGGCTTCTGGTCGCCGCAGCGGAGCTGTCGGCACAGAACGGTGTATTAGCCGCAGTCTGGAGGCCACAACAATGCAGATCTTTTTACTGGACTCCTCGCCATCTGCACGGGCAGAAGAGTGAAAGGCGCGCAGCTTGTAGGGAGCGCGGACGTGCGGCAGAACATCTGTGCCGGATTACAGACATTGATACGTGTGATTTACGATCTGATACTTTCCCATCTGTCCCTGCGGGCAGCGAGCCGGCGGTCTCATCAGGGTCGGCACGTTAGATGACCACCGCAGGACCTGAGGCGTCACAGTTGGGGGGGCACTGGGGGTACAAAGCCGCGCCTCTCACGGAAACTTAGTTGGCAATCTACCGGCTCGTTTATATCGGCCGTCGGGTTCTGTTTGGAGACTTTCACTCATTTCCGTTAAAATGCGTGGCGAATGAGCGCTGAATACTCGCTGTGACGACTAAACCGACACCAAAGAGACCCGGTTCTAGTCAGTGGGGGTCTGTGCAGCCCTATCCTGTTTTGTCGTAAGACTGGTCCGTGCGGCTGGCGGTTCTGCAGGAAGACGGTAACAAACGTGCCGCTGTGAGCGAAGCCTGCGCACATTCACACCCGTGTCGGTCCCCAGATGTTGCACAGGCGCGCTATTCCTTTCATTGAGAGCGCGGAGCACTTGAATCTGTAATCTCCAGCACTCTAACTGACATGAATGGAGTGGCAGGTCACCTATATAACCTGTCCCGTTCATCTGGGCACCAACCGGAACTCCATTATCGGGCTGGTGGGGGTCCCAACAGTTGGACCCCCAATGATCAGCCAGTTACCCCCCATCTCGTAGATAGCAGATAACTTGTTACAACTGGATGTTATGTCGTAAAGGCCCTTTTACACGGGCCAACAGTCTTTTGGGCGACTGCGCGAGCGCTGACATCACTGCTATGGGAAGAGGGGAGCGTTTACACGGGACAACAAGCCGGCGAGCCAACAAGGTTTTTTAAGCTGACTAAAAAGCTTAAACAACCGGGATCGACAAGTTAGCAATTTATTTCCCCGCATTCACACTGATCGATTATCATTACGTGTAAACGGGCCTTAGCTGTTCTCCTTGTCCAAAGACTGAGGCTCCTTGCAGATAGTGTCAGACTCCTGCGCCGCACTATTCCTCCTGCTACGTGTTTTTCCCGCGCCGTCCCGTAGGCTCACATTCGTGTCAGTAACACAGTAGCGCACCTAATACTATAACGACTGCAGATTTTACAATTGCATTAAATAACTAACGCTCTAATGAAGACCCCCTCAATGATCTGCTGAGGGTCCTTGAGATGTAAATTACAAGCGCGGCTCTAGTGCTTCTTAGAGGATCATGAAGATCAACTTTCAAGTGGCTTTTTGAAATGATAAATGATGCGCTCCTGAAGACGACCGGCCGTGTCCCTGTGTCACTGGGGGGCTGCGTCGCTTTGCAGCCGTGTCCCTGTGTCACTGGGGGGCTGGGTAGCTTTGCGGCAGTGTCACTGGGGGGCTGCGTAGCTTTGCGGCAGTGTCACTGGGGGGCTGCGTAGCTTTGCGGCAGTGTCACTGGGGGGCTGCGTAGCTTTGCGACCGCGTCACTGGGGCGACTGCATCGCTTTGTGTCCGTGTCACTGGGGGGCTGCGTACCTTTGTGTCCGTGTCACTGGGGGGCTGCGTACCTTTGTGTCCGTGTCACTGGGGGGCTGCGTACCTTTGCGTCCGTGTCCCCTCTGACTTCCGTGATGCCTTCCTTTTATTTATGCTGCCCCCCCCCATTCCTCCTATGACTCTTCTTGGATTTGGCTGCTGCCGCTGTGAAGGTGTCAAATGGGCGGTCCCCACTGATCACGGTCTATTCAGTCGATATCAGACTGAAGAACAGCTCCCTGTATGAAGGGAGTAGCGGACTTGTATATGCATCGCCCCTCCGTTCTCTTTAAAGAGGATTTCTGGACAAACCCTATTGATGACAGGTCAGGTCAGGACAGGTCAATAGTTGATTGCTGGGGATCCACCAGCTGATCGCCCGGGTGGGAGAAAACAATGGGAGAGTGACGCTGCAGCTGTCCTTCCCGCCAGGACAGAATACATCATCAATAGGTGATCAGGCCAGTCAGCTGATCGGGTGCCCGCTGTTAGTGCTGCAGTACTTGGCTACTCTGACCCCTATGTAATGGCCGGTGCTGGTAACGGCAGGCGCAGCTATCATTGATTTTAAAGGGCATCCGTTATCAGACTATGTTAGGAGACTCAAAGGTGTTCAGGGAGCAGCTTTATACACTCGCCTGGATCCTCATTCTAGCGCTTTGCCTCTGCGAAATTGGTGTGTGTATGCATTCATCTCTATGAAAGAGTGCGTGCGCAGCCGTGCGGGAGGGGTGGAGCTGCGTGCGCAGCCGTGCGGGAGGGGTGGAGCTGCGTGCGCAGCCGTGCGGGAGGGGTGGACCACCTTGTTTTGGTGCGGAATTCCCTCATTTGAAGATAAAAAAAAAAAATCTTCACAGATAACCTGCAGCATAAATTGACATGTTGTGCGTTTAATTTCCGCTCCGCAGGTCCCTTTACACGGCACGCGGATGAGATCTTTTGAAGTCTATGTGGCTGGTGCTGTAAAATGTTGTGGAAAATCTGCAGCACATTCCCTGTGTCTGAACACGCCTGTAGGGTGTGAAGTCCGTAACCCCGTTGGCAGTAGCCAACGGCCGGAAGAGGACTGTATGACTGGCAGAATCTTATGGCTGTCACCCCCATTTGTGGTGGTTTCGGACGCTTGTGGTTTTCACAGCGTGGGACCCTAAAACCACTTAGAGGTGAAATGAGTGGCATCCATCCCCCTTCCTAGTGAGAGGGGTGCCTTTCTGTGGGTGGGGTGTATTATGCAGGGTTTGGTTGATGTATTGGAAGCAAGAATAATGTAACCAGTACCGAATTGTTGTGACTAGAAGTTCAGATCATCTCAAACAGCAGGTCTCGGGGTGTCCCGACATGTAGGGGTTAATACCTGCCAGAAGGACAAGCAGTGAATAGTGACTGGGTGGTGGGGCGCTAAAAGGACTGGAGGACAAGCAGTGAATAGTGACTGGGTGGTGGGGCGCTGAAAGGACTGGAGGACAAGCAGTGAATAGTGACTGGGTGGTGGGGCGCTAAAAGGACTGGAGGACAAGCAGTGAATAGTGACTGGGTGGTGGGGCGCTTGCGGTCATTTAAAAGGACTGGAGGACAAGCTGCTTCAGGTTCGTGTTGGCTCTGATGGTGTTGGACAGACGGGACACAACAGTAAGTGGTTCTAATGCTTCAGATGGTCAGTCTATGTAGATCACATGGATGCCATGGCCGCTGGCCGCAGTTATTGGGTGGCGCCTCTTGTTTGCTGTCTTTGTGGGGAAGGTTGAAGGTTCTTTTTTTTTTTTTTTGTGGCTTCTCATGGAAATATGGCTGTCTGATGTCCCAGCACTGGACTGTTGCGGTGTGGGGGGGTGCAGCGCCCGGGGCGGTGTTGGGGGGGGGGGGGGGGGTGTGCAGCGCCCGGGGCGGTGTTGGGGGGGGGGGGTGTTGGGGGGGGGGTGCGGTGTGCAGCGCCCGGGGCGGTGTTGGGGGGGGCGGTGTGCAGCGCCCGGGGCGGTGTTGGGGGGGGCGGTGTGCAGCGCCCGCGGCGGTGTTGGGGGGGGCGGTGTGCAGCGCCCGCGGCGGTGTTGGGGGGGGCGGTGTGCAGCGCCCGCGGCGGTGTTGGGGGGGGCGGTGTGCAGCGCCCGCGGCGGTGTTGGGGGGGGGGGGGGCGGTGTGCAGCGCCCGGGGCGGTGTTGGGGGGGGGGGGGGCGGTGTGCAGCGCCCGGGGCGGTGTTGGGGGGGGGGGGGCGGTGTGCAGCGCCCGGGGCGGTGTTGGGGGGGGGGGCGGTGTTCAGCGCCCGGGGCGGTGTTGGGGGGGGCGGTGTGCAGCGCCCGGGGCGGTGTTGGGGGGGGAGGGGGTGCAGCGCCCGGGGCGGTGTTGGGGGGGGGGGGGTGCAGCGCCCGGGGCGGGGGTGGGGGGGGTGCAGCGCCCGGGGCGGTGTTGGGGGGTGGGGGGGTGCAGCGCCCGGGGCGGTGTTGGGGGGGGGGGTGCAGCGCCCGGGGGGGGGGGTGGTGTGTGCAGCGGCCGGGGCGGTGTTGGGGGGGGGGGGTGTGCAGCGGCCGGGGCGGTGTTGGGGGGGGGGGGGGGTGCAGCGCCTTGGGGGGGGGTGCAGCGCCCGGGGCGGTGTGGGGGGGGGGGGTGCTGCGCCCGGGGCGGTGTGTGTGTGTGGGGTGGGGGGTGCTGCACCCGGGGCGGTGTGTGTGCGTGTGTGTGCGGGGTGGGGGGTGTTGCGCCCGGGGCGCGGGTGGTGCTGCGCCCGGGGCGGTGTGTGTGTGTGTGGGGGGGGGGGGTGCTGCGCCCGGGGCGGGGGTGGTGCTGCGCCCGGGGCGGTGTGTGCGTGTGTGTGTGTGTGTGCGTGTGTGTGTGCGGGGTGGGGGGTGCTGCGCCCGGGGCGGGAGTGGTGCTGCGCCCGGGGCGGTGTTGAAGGGGGGGGGGGGGGTGCAGCGCCCGGGGCGGTGTTGGGGGGGGGGGTTGTAGCGCCCGGGGCGGTGTTGGGGCGGGGGGGTGTGCAGCGCCCGGGGCGGTGTTGGGGCGGGGAGGGGGGGTGTGCAGCGCCCGGGGCGGTGTTGGGGGGGGCGGTGTGCAGCGCCCGGGGCGGTGTTGGGGGGGGGCGGTGTGCAGCGCCCGGGGCGGGGGGGGGGGGGGTGTGCAGCGCCCGGGGCGGTGTTGGGGCGGGGGGTGTGCAGCGCCCGGGGCGGTGTTGGGGCGGGGGGGGGTGTGCAGCGCCCGGGGCGGTGTTGGGGCAGGGGGGTGCAGCGCCGGGGCGGGTGTTGGGGCGGGGGGGGGTGTGCAGCGCCCGGGGCGGTGTTTGGGGCGGGGGGTGCAGCACCCGGGGCGGTGTTGGGGGGGGGGGGTGTGCAGCGCCCGGGGCGGTGTTGGGGCGGGGGGGTGTGCAGCGCCCGGGGCGGTGTTGGGGCGGGGGGGGGGGGGGGGGGTGCAGCGCACGGGGCGGTGTGTGTGTCGGGGGGGGGGGGGGGTGCAGCGCCCGGGGCGGTGTGTGTGTGTGTGGGGTGGGGGGTGCTGCGCCCGGGGCGGTGTGTGTGCGGGGTGGGGGGTGCTGCGCCAGGGGCGGGGGTGGTGCTGCGCCCGGGGCGGTGTGTGTGCGTGTGTGTGCGGGGTGGGGGTGCTGCGCCCGGGGCGGGGGTGGTGCTGCGCCCGGGGCGGTGTGTGCGTGTGCGTGTGTGTGCAGGGTGGGGGGTGCTGGGGCGGGGGTGGTGCTGCGCCCGGGGCGGTGTGTGTGTGTGTGTGTGTTGGGTGGGGGGTGCTGCGCCCGGGGCGGTGTGTGTGCGGGGTGGGGGGTGCTGCGCCCGGGGTGGGGGTGGTGCTGCGCCCGGGGCGGTGTGTGTGTGTGTGGGGGGGGGTGCTGCGCCCGGGGCGGTGTGTGCGTGTGTGTGCGGGGTGGGGGGTGCTGCGCCCGGGCGGGGGTGGTGCTGCGCCCGGGCGGTGTTGGGGGGGGGGGGTGTGCAGCGCCCGGGGCGGTGTTGGGGCGGGGGGGGGGTGTGCAGCGCCCGGGGCGGTGTTGGGGCGGGGGGGGGGTGTGCAGCGCCCGGGGCGGGGGGGGGGGGGGGGTGTGCAGCGCCCGGGGCGCGGGGGGGGTGTGCAGCGCCCGGGGCGGTGTGTGTGCGTGTGTGTGCGGGGTGGGGGGTGCTGCGCCAGGGGCGGGGGTGGTGCTGCGCCCGGGGCGGTGTGTGTGTGTGTGTGTGTGTGGGGGGGGGGGGGTGCTGCGCCCGGGGCGGTGTGTGTGTGTGGGGGGGGGGGGGGGGGGGGGTGCTGCGCCCGGGGCGGTGTGTGTGTGTGGGGGGTGTGTGTGTGTGTGCGTGCGGGGTGGGGGGTGCTGCGCCCGGGGCGGGGGGTGCTGCTGTGCCCGGGGCGGTGCGTGTGTGTGTGTGGGGGGGGTGCTGCGCCCGGGGCGGTGTGTGTGTGTGTGTGTGTGGGGGGGGGGGGGTGCTGCGCCCGGGGCGGTGTGTGTGTGTGTGTGGGGGGGGGGGGTGCTGCGCCCGGGGCGGTGTGTGTGTGTGCGGGGGGGGGTGCTGCGCCCGGGGCGGTGTGTGTGTGGGGGGGGGGGGGTGCTGCGTGCGGGGCGGTGTGTGGGGGGGGGGGGGGGTGCTGCGTGCGGGGCGGTGTGTGTGGGGGGGGGGGTACTGCGCCCGGGGCGGTGCTTGGGGGGGGGGGGCTGCTGCGCCTGGGGCAGTGGGAGGGGTCTGGAGGTCAGTTTTACACGTGGCTGGAATAGATAGGTCTTTTATTGTTTTGGCCGGGATCATCCGGCAGCTCCCATAGAGGTTTATGGTTGCTGACGGCAAGGGGAGGGAGAGGGAGTTGAGCATCGCCAGCGCTGCTGAACTTTGTCTCCCCGGCCAATGGATTTCCACGCTGTGGTTTATATACGTCGCATCGGCCAACTGAATGGGCGAGAAAACACGAGATATAGCCGCGACTTGGCCTTATCTCGTTCATGAAATTTTCGTCTGCGATCGCAGCGCTCGTGTGACTGAGGCCTCGGGGCGCGCAGGGCGGCTGCCACTGAGGGAGTGATGACATTCTGCAGGGTTCTTTCTCGCCTCTGAGTCGGCTGACAACTTCTGGGGTGAGTCACCCGCTTCTTGTAGATGACTATTTAATACAATTGGCCTGGACTTGACCTCCTTACACCTAATAATTAGCGCTCATCCGGAGTCCAGCAGGACGTTGTTAAAGGGTTCCTGTGGCGGAGGGAGTCTGATGCTCCGTCATGTCGTCCTCTCGTGAACCGATCAGTGGCTGGAGGACCGCGGCGTCTGTGGTCGGGGTCCCGTCAAGACCAGACGGATGCAAGCGCTGGATCTGACTGTCCTCCTACATATAAGGTTTTCTGCGTCGTCTCGTTATTATCTGGGCCGCTTCTGTTGTTGCGTCTGAGGCCTCTGTTTTTCTCTAGATGTGCGAATGGATTTCACGTCCCACGAGGGATTAATTCCGGCTGCAGCCCTGCAGGCGACATTCTGCACACACGTAGACGGGTGATTAGGAGGGATCGGTGTCTGAAAATGTTGTGCTTGTACCAAGGTAGGCGGTTCTGAAAACGCAGCAGAGAAAGGATGAACCGCGTTACACAGCCGTACTTGGTGCCATTCTGTACGGACTCTTAGTAGAGGTGCTTGAGTCTGGTACCGCCATAAACCTCACACCTTATTCCGCCTCTGCGTGGACCTTTTGCTTTTAGCGCGAGTATCTTCGTATTTACGGAGTCTGGTGAAGCGTGAACGGCGGAGCGCGAATCCTGAAAGCTTCTGTGCGTACGGTTCTCTTCTGTAAAATGTACCTCCTTAGCGCCTCCTTCCTGCGCTGGTCATGGGGCAGAACGGGGCTCGGAGGGGGAGATGAATGCAAGTGTGCGGAGAAGGGCAAAATATGGGGTTCAAGGTGGTAAAGCCGTCCGTAGACCGGAGACCAACCAGCTGAGAGACGCACGACTAGTGTAACAGTCGGCAGATCCACTATAAGCTACAGATGGGACAATCTGTTGGAATTATCAGTACTTGTGTGTGCGACCATCTTATATGGGTGGTCCAACCTGCGGCCCTGGGTGGCTATTAGTGCCCCCCCCCCCCCCCCCCGGGGCAGATTGCCCTTTACCGCTCTGGAGGCCGGCCGCTGTGCTTCATTGTATCATGTACGCGGCGGTCCGCCTGCCCAACTACTAGTCTGTGCAACTGGGAAGTAACGGAGAATGGAGACACTGGTGCGTAAGGGGAGGAGCCCGGCGGTGGCCACTTAGTCACACCTGGTGCTGCTCCAGGAGAAGAGAGCCAATAGGGAGCCATGGTGGCCAGTGAGCCCCTCAGTGGTCCAGCGCTTAGTGGTCCTGTCTCCAGGCTGCGCTGATCATGTGACATGCTGCTGGCCTGAAGGCGCCGTGACGTACTTGGTGCAGCGATTTGCCCCCTCCTAATTCTCTCTCAGGCTGCAGGTTGGGCAGTGCCCAGTGCCCGGCACTGGTGACTGAGGCCGTTCTTCCAGTGGAGAATAGTCATTGTGTTAATGTTTCCCATCTACAACACGCGACGGCAGCAGCCTATTGATTTTTATTGCGCCGCTCACACCTACGGGTTTCTTTTTTATATTTTTTTAGCATGTATTACTTGTGCAAAAAAATCACCGCCTGAACTCTCATGGTGCGTACTAAGTGCCCCTACATGCCATGCTGGGGTAGGTGGCGCGCAGCACGCTCGCATGTCAACGCCTACTTTCTATCCTCGCATCGAAGCCACCGATAACAACTTGCCAACAAATAGCGAGCGGTTTTCCCGCATTCATGCTGCATAATGATCGCTCAAATTTGTTTGTTTAAATGGATTTTGAGCGATAATCGTCCCGTATAAACAGACAAGAGACGATAAATGGGGTTTAACCCCCAAAAGAGCAGCCAGAGGGGCGCCTACGACAGCCGACTCCATCGATCCGCCTGTTATTGGCCACCAAGGGTTGGTTTGGTTCAAAATGTGAGAAAGAGAAACCAAGTGTTAAAAACCATGATGTTACTGCGGCCCTCAGACCCCCGGGGCCTTCAGTGAATGTCCGGACCCTCATAGGCGGAGTTAAGATGGGAGTGCAGCTCTAGCATGCGGCCGCCGGGGGGTGCTGTGAGGACAGTCTGGGGTTTAAGAAAGAAGGAGTTTGGGGAAGAAATCACTACTGTTGTAAAAATATAGAGAATTCATGGCAGAAGCAGCCCCCCCCCTCCCGCCGCCGGGAGACGTAACCGACAACCTGCATGAGGTGAGCGGCGGTCAGTCCGCACAGCGGTGAGGGAGGGTCTGTGTTCCAGGTTTACCGCGATGCATCGCTGACCCTCTAATATGACGTCCCTCAGAAGCGATAGGTTTAGTAGATGACATCGTGTTTGCGTGCCGCGTGTTTCTCATCTAACCCCTTTCATGATGTTCTGATCCGTTCTGCTGGAGGTTCTGTAAGACGAGTGCCGGCCTCCCGAGTATCGCTAGAAATGGTAAAAAAAGGGGAAATGCACCCGGATGAGAGAGCCTGCAGATGTAACCAAATGTCCCTAATGCACCCTGTAAATGACCCCAGGGAATCCCATCAAACACCGGTCCTGTAGTTACTGATTTTTAATTCCAGCTCCAAAAAAAAATTAGAATACATGGTGATAATAAAGACATTTATACCCCAAAACAGTGCTAATAAAAAGTACCGCTCACTCTGCAATAAAAAGAGCCTAATGGGCGAAAAGCAAAAAATGACGGATCTCAGTGAAGCGCTGGCGTTCGCAGAGGAGACCTCCGGAGTGTGACAGCGGTCGGGGGAGGGCACCGCAATGGGGACGTGTTCTGGACCGGCCCTTCATGAAATCGGATCAAACTGGGATGCACTGCGAATTGTTTTTCTTTTTCCTTTTTTAACCCTTTCCAATCCGCTGTCTGACCTCTGAAGACATTATGATTTAAGGCTGTACAGCTCCGACGTTGAAAGACGGCCGTCGGGGTTCTCTTACTGTATATTGCCAGCCTCTCTGCTGTCGGAGCCTATCCAACGTGCCACCTCATGCAGTACTGGCTTTAGCCAGCAGATAGCGCCGTTGTATAACAGCAGAAAAAGAGTAAGCCCCCTAGGAAAACCAGGATACAAATTGGATTGGAAAAGGTTAAAAGACTGCGTGTCTGAGCCGCCGCATGACGCAGGAAGTCCACGTAAGTCACTCCACGCTCGGACAGCATGCGGGTGAGAACCGCTGTGTGAATAAGCCCCACAGGTCACACTGGCTTACTGTGATAGTGTAAATACGGCCAATGAGTTCGCTCACTTCTTGTCCGTCTGATGGAGACCTAAAATAATCATGCGAGCCTCGTTGCGTGAGAACAGCGATTTAGTCCTTCATTCACTATTGTGCGAACGCAATTGTGAACTGTTTATCTGCCTCTCATCTTTCAGACACGGAGCCCTTTGTTATGCTTACGGTTGCTTTGGGAACTCATTGGTACCTTGCAGTCGCACGGCGGAGTGCGACGGGGCGGCAGAACGGCCACACCATATGGTTGCATTCTACGTTTGCCATTGGTTGTGGCATGTGAGGGGTTAAACTGCTGGGATCTGAGATTTCGGTGTTGGAGCAGGAGCCACGCTGTCAGCCGTCCGCCGAGCCACCGCCTTACAAAGATGTCTGTGCGGGTATAAAGCACACTTAGCGAGCGCCATAAAGACTCCTCTTGGCGATCATCAAGGGGTTAATTATTTGGGTCGCAGCAGAGAGCGCCGAACTCTTCCAAGCCATCGACTTGTTGTGTAAATCAAGTAGCACAAAACTCCCGAAAATGTGTTTAATTCCTGGTTTGTAAAACCGCCGGGGGGTGAATACTCCAGCAGTGTGGGAGCGGCGCCGCCCCGGAGCCGGCGTGATGAGGAGGCGAGCGGCTTCGTCTCATGCTGCCGGTACCGCGCTGTGCTGTCGCTGCAGGCCGCGTGTTTTGACCTGCGAAGGGCGGCGCCCGTCTCCTGGGGGCGGAGGATTCGCCGCGACACATTCACTAGCATTCTTACAAACCTGAACGGCAGCATTAGGAAAGGCGCAGTCGCCCCTCTACGCCCGGAGGTCATTTAGAAGTCTGCGGATATGAGGCGGTATGGCGGATGAGCGATCAGTCCGTACAATCGTTCCTCCGTCGCACCGCACTAGTTGCATAAGAATATGCGCCGCCAGCGACAATGATTGCGTTCGTGCCGCAGTAAAGACTCGATCACCTGATGAATGCGCGTTTGCGCTTTCGTCAGGTAGTCATTGCGCTTCGCGCGGCCCAGTGATTGGGCGGATAAACGTTCTTCCCCGATCACCGGCCATGTGATCGGCTCCGTAGCCTCTGTTAGCCAGATGGCACAACGGGGGGGGGGGGAGGGGGGGGAGTTTAATAAGCTGACCTTCCATCACCAGACCTTGGACTCCTTCCTCCGGCACAACGTGCGCCGCCTACTAGCGTATTTCCGGCGCCGCCGCACGCTTGCAGAGGTATGTACGCCAGCGCCGAACTAGCCTACATTTATGGTATAATTTACCCCAGCTTCTGGCGCATATTGTACAAAACTCTGGTGGTCCGCCCACTTCCATCAAGCCGCGCCTACTTTTCAGAAAAGTGGCAGGCTGACACAAAGAGTTAAAAAGTTGCATATTTTTTTTGTGCAAATACCTGTTTGTTCCAAAATTAGCATTTTTTTTTAAACTCCAGAAAGTGTCCTAAAACTTTTTATGTCCCCAATAAACTTTTTTAATGCCATTTGGGCTCATCTGAGCCCCCCTGTAGTCGTAACGTGCGGCCGCTACGTACTAACCAGGATAGAGCGCCACAGCATGTCCCGCTTGGAGGAGTCACCGCGCCATTCCAATCGCTGATGGATCCCTCCTCTCGCTATGTGGCTTTGGCGCACGGCTAGTAGATGGAAAGATTGCATACGGCTCTGGTGTGGATGTCGCCCCGCGATGACCTTATTACTACATGGCTGGAGGGCCACTCACTAATCAGCAGCACTCCGGCACTTCTCTTGTACGCGGAGCATTGATCCCCGCGCCTGACTGCATATTAATATACCAGCCCTGTGCTCAGCCGAGGGGGGGGGTGGGGTCGCCGCCATTGTGTTGTTCATCCCTCGTCATCATCGCAGAAGACGTAGTAAAGATTCGTGCAGACGATGAGTTGCGTCCGTATTCTGCGCACAAGTTGCACCAGGCAGTCTTGGATACAACTCGCTCTCAGCCTTACATGAAAAATGCGCAGGTCGTGTGCGATTGCGAGATGTAATAGCGTTTCATTTACAATGGGGGTGTTCATGTAATTGGTTCTGCGCAGCGACGCTGCGAGATGGAAAAGGTCGCAGAATCTCCTATTTTTGGTGTGACGTTTTATTGCACCTCTTCTCTGTGGTTTACCGTAAAGGAATCCCCCGGAGTCGCACAGGAAGCACGTTGGTGCGCGCCGCGGCACGCTTGATATACAGGCAGAACTGGTTATTCCGGCTGTCATTCTATCCGCCTCGCTGTGACCGCGCTGTAAGGGAATACGCAGCCGGCCGCTCGCTCACATCACTGCCGGCTCTGACAATCGTACATTGTAGTATAGGCTGGCCCTAATGAAGTCGCCCGCAGGAGCCGCGGCGCTGCAGAAACGCCGATGTTTAAATTGAGAGCAAATTCTAGTTAATGAGGCTCTCCGGGTCATTTCACGGCCTGTTGTGTCGCTGTCAGGATTCATTAAAGGGCCAGTACTTGTAATACTGCAGCTATCAAGTGGCGTAGGAGCCGCGGAGCGGGGTTAGGTGAGGAGAGGCGTTGTGCGCCTTCCTAATGGGGCCTGTAGGACCCGCCGATGGCCTTTGTTCTGGAGTCTAAACTCTGCGCCCCCCTTTGGTTTCAGGACGTCCCCCTTGGTGTCCTCCTTATGTAGCATTCTGGCCTGACTTTAAAAAAAAAAAAAATTTTCTCCGTTTTCAGGGTGCAGAATTGGGGCGGATGTTCTGCAGCAACATCCACGCCAAACGTCTGCAGTGCAACGTACGCCGCGGCGCTTGTGCGAATCCGCTGCGTGTCAAAATATGTTCACAGCCGAATCTTTCCATGCAAATTCCACCGCTAAAAATGTTATAAATTCCCCGTTTTTCTGATGGCGCGGATCCGTGCGGCTTCAGCCCTGGAACATTCACACCGCAGGGTTTACAGTAGAAAGCTTCCGTGGGAAAGCAGCTTCTGAAATACAGTGGGAATCGGCGTCCTTGGGGCACAGAATGTCGCACGCATCTGCATTTGTCCTGCCAGTGAGCAAAATCCACGTGCGCAAAAACCTCCTTTCTGTCATTTCTTCTTAGTTTCCACTGCATGTAGATCTGCGCAAAAATGCTCGTCAAAAAGACGTGGAACTTTTGCATGGCCGATTCCGCTGTGTGACATGGACTGAATGAGAGAAATCCGCATGCGAAATTGCAATGTGAAAAATAGTCATTTGTACGAAAACGCTCGGAAAGGCGTTTTTCCACATCTGAATTTCGCCTGCGGATTTTGCCCGTTTGACAGGCCACGTTTTGTGCGCGGATCCGTGGCAGAAACTGTGTTAGAAAGACGCGGGATTCAGATGCAGAACTCACATGGAATTCTTCTACAGTGAACTCCGCCATCTGATCTTCGGGTACATTTACCAGGGATCCCTGCAAAATCATGGCGGAAACCCACAGCGACTCTGCTGCAGATCGGCGCCGGGAATTGGCTCAGTTTCAGTGTGAATCCACATTAGATGGGAAAATTCAGCGATCGGAGCAACTTCCAACGAGGCCGGTCATCGGTGTTCGACTAGCCCGGGGTCTCACCACCAACTGTGGGGGGTTTTCTCTTGTAATGGTGTGGAGAGTAAACAGAGAATGGTGCGATCAAGGAAAACCTCCAGAGAAAGGGGATCCTGTGGACGGAAACAACTCATCCCTGAAAGGGGTCGGAGGAGGATGTCAGGAATCGTTCTGACCAACAGCCTGCACAGTCAGCTGAATACAACGCTATAGCTCTCATTTGCTGCGGTTTGCACCCTGTTTCATGTCTGTAAGTTCTGATTTTTACATGCTCTTCCTTATTTTACTGTTTTGCTATTTGCTATCCACAGTCGAGGAGAGGGTGTGTTGCAAGCTCAGCATTATGCCAGTAGTTCACTGTCCTGACTTCCTTGCCTTTACTTACCATGCTGCATTGCACTGTCTGTGGTCCAATCAGCAGTGAGGCAGTATCTGCATGCCCGCCCCTCTACTTTTCTTAGACGTTCAGGCAGTTGGAGACATTCTGGGTAAATGGTTAGTAAACCCACTATAATGTGCGCACACTGTAACAGCAGCGCAGGAGATCTTTATCACAGTGTCTACAGATCTGTCAGCCTGCAGCTTCTGAGTGCAGGGGAGCTACCTGTGAAGATAGCCCCCTCCCCCTGTTTCCATGGAAACGCTGTGCCCTTTTTTTTTTTTTTTTTTTTTACTAAGGAAGTGGATTGCAGAGAACCTGGAAGGGAGCCCCCTAGTGGCAGCCACTTCAATCGTGATTTACATTGAAAAAGCAGCACAACTTTTAATGCAGGTATATTACAGAAATGAGGAGACACAAGCCAGTGGATGAGCAGAAGTTGTCAGTAAAGTTAGCGCTCCTTTAACTCTTTGTGGCTGCCTTCCAGTTGGGTGTGCTGACCGTCCGGCTGCCGCGCTGTTTACGGACAGTCCATCACGCTCTGCTGATCCCGCGCCTGATCATCACTCTTTAGTAATGTGCTGCATTTCCTCCTCTTTTATCTGCAGGATACCAGGCGGCTCGGCAGCTTCAGGGGCTTCTGACTCATTTCTGGTCCTATAAATTTAGCAGAAGGACAAAGTTTCCCTCTGCGAGCGGCCGGCTGCGTTACCTGTCCCAGTCGCAGTCACATGTGCGCGTGCCGAGAGCTTCGGAAAACTAGTGTGTTGATGTGTCTGGAATAGAACTATGACATTGAAGCTTTCACTAACACGTTATTTGAGGCATCATGGTTTCCCTGCTAATTCGGCATCGGTGACCTCAGACCTTATGACTTGTCCAGATGTAAACTCCGGAGAGCCCATCAGTAGCAGATCGGTGGAGGTCTGCTGCATGGGATGCCCACACATCAGCTGTTTGCCAGGCTGTTGTGCCCAGGCACACAGCCCCTTTTTCACCACAGTGGTCAGGCTTGGTATTGCAGGCAAAGTTCCCATTTCCTTCTTTATGAAATTTGCCTGTAATTCCAAGCCTGACCACTGCAGTGAGAACAGAGCTGCGTGTTTCTTACAGAAATCAGCTCCGTTTACAAACGCACTGTCGCAGAGAACAGCCGATTGGTGAGGGTCCCGGGCAGTAGACCCCTGCTAATCTACTAATGATGGGCTATCCTTCAGATAGGAGGAGGAGGAGGTGAGCTGTGATTATTGTGAATGGTGGATCCTGTGCTATCTATAGTTTTCCCCTCTCAGTGTAATCCTGCCTGTAATTATAATGAGATGACGGCTGAGAAGTTTCCTCTACAGAACAGGAAGTGTCAAGACTATTAGGTTTAGTGATTAGTGTGCAGGGAGGGGAGGTGGTTTAGAACTGGACATAAGTCTATAGACAACAGAAGGGAGGGGGGAGCAAAAGGGAGAGAGACTTAGAGAGAGCTGCTGCCAGAGAAAATTGGCAATAGAAACTGCAGAGGAGAAAACTAGAGATCAATGCAGGATAAAAGTTATATATAAGGGCCAGATACAGTGTTATTCCTCATGCACACACAGCGGCTTGTCCTGAAAAGTCACCTGATATATATACACCAGGTCACGCTGACTCGGCGCCATAGTAAGGCAAATCACGCAGTCTGGTTGTGGATGCACTTTACATCCGAGACATCAGACAGTAAAGCCTATGGGATATGAACGCGGTGCGGCCTTTGGTCGCTATAGGGTTATATTTACATCTCATACGACAAGATACACGAACGCCGCGGCGATAACCTTTATACGGCTGAATGTTGTGCGCGGTCCGCAGAGCCGTGAAGCTGCATTAAATACAGTCTTCCATTCCATCCATTGATTTGCGCAGTCCCGCTCATTTCTCCATTACTCAGCCTGATGGATCGGCCCTGATTTATGATTCACTTAAAGGTTACGTAAAAAAGAATCGCTCACAGCTAAATAGGCGTATTATTCCCCGGCCCCTCGCCTCGGTGCTCTTCCTGTTCTGCATGAGAAATGTCTTGCATTAGCGCCCGTACAAGTGCTGTAATTATTGTGTCACTCGCTGTGGAATCAGACCAACACTCGGAAGATCCGTCAGCCGCTCGACAGGTTCGTTTCTTTTGGCGTACGGTTGGTTATGTGTGATCTACTAGAATGGCGCTCGCCGTCGCCGTAGAGTTTTGTTGCCTTGGTCAATGGAGTTTAGAAGATTCTTCACCAACATTGGTTGGGTCTTCCCTGACCAATCCTGGGATTGCTGTGGGGTTCAATGGCGCCAGAAGCGTCCGGCGTCCGCTTATCTTTATATCTCTGTCTGCTCTTGGCATGCCAGACGCTTATATTTTGCAATTCCGAACAAGAAGAGAGGTGGGAGCACCAGAAGATGCAATGGCTTCCAGTTGTTATTGTATCCACAATACCGCTGGTGTACATTGTCTTAACGTTTCAGCTATAATTACCCTTCTTCAGGCATATAACGGGCGGTAAGAACACGGCCGGGCCGGGGCTCTGAGATGCCAGTGGGAAAACCTGGCTAGGAGAGGACCGTGGAGATCCTATTGGCACATAGTTGGACCTCTCCTACCTGGTATGTCTGAGCCCGGCCCGGCCGGGTTCTCTTAGTTCATCATAAGCCTGATGAAGGGTAACCGTATTCGAAACGTTGCACACTAATATGAAAGCCCTTCCTGATATGGCACAAGTTCTTAATTAGTGTGCAACGTTTTGGGTATGGTTACCCTTCATCAGGCTTATGATGAACTAAGAGAACCCGGCTGGGCCGGGACTCAGACATGCCAGATAGGGGAGATCCAAGTGTGTGCCAGCAGGATCATGCTGGTCCTCTCCTAGGTTTACCTGCCAGCATTTTAGAGCACCGGCCAGGTCAAGATGAGACCCCCACCAATTAGAAAGTTATTCCCGTTCCTGCGGATGGTAGATATCTTGTAATTGTAGTACAACCCCTTTCATTTACCTGTGATTGGCTGAGCGGTTGCGTGATAGCGCCATGTAGGCTCCTCTGCTCACCTCTGTTAGTGCATGGGATTCCCATGCTGACCCTAGAATAGGTCGCCTAGTAGCTGGTCACTAAGGGGTTAAGCAGCGTCATGACATTTCAGCGGGACGACAGGTAATGGCGAACGGCTTGTACTCTGCTAGACCCAATAATGTGCACGAAGCTGAAGACCATTGTTCTTGTGGTCGTTGGGGGTTCCAGCCGGCTTACCGCTCTTTTTGTGGGACAAAACCATGTACTTACCTCCACCACCTGGAGAGTGGACAGGGTTCTGTTGCGTTCTGTGATTCATAGCGGCTCCGTAAACGCTTCACTTTCAGACCCTGTGGCGGTAAAGGCTTAACCCGTCCCGGGCGCTCACATTCACGTGGGCGAGGTTTTGTCAGCGGTTTTTGCATGTTTGTTGTTTTTTTTTTTTTTTTTTTCCCAGATGGGTATTTGGTTGGCACAATGAGCGGCGAGCATTCCAGACGGAGCGGAATGTGAGAGGAGGGAGCGAGGGATCCACGGCTATCACAACAAAGCCGAGCCTGTCGCTGCGCCCGCTCTTCAGGGTGATGCCATGACACCGCTTGGAGGCCGTTCACATGGCCTCCAGGAAGTCACTGCAGCAGCCGAACGCGGCGACATTTAAAGGAACACGCGGGAGAATGCGAACTACGCCGCGGATTCTTTAGCGGTTTCTGTTTTTAGCAGTTACGGCCAAATACGTATCGGACGCGCGGCGCCGCTCGCTGCTCCTTATATTCTGAGCTGCAGATTATTGTAAATAATCATTTTTAGATTTTTAAAGGGGAAGCGTAATTTATATTTCATTTACCAATTAAGACCGGATTGTGAAACCTTTTCCATTTACTTTCTGAGTGTAGATTTTTTTTCCATGGTCTGTAGACGACTATCGGGGCGGCCATCATGTCTGAGCTGCGGTTACCAGGATATAAGAGATGCTTGACAGAAGCCTCATGGCCCATAGACACAGTGGACAGGAGGGGTCGCATTGACTTCTGTGGGAGAGTGTTCTGAGCATGCTCTTTCACCTGTTAACAGATGTCAGACTATTATTAGGCTTAGTGGTCAGTGTGCAGGGAGGGGTGGAGGTGAGCTGTGACATCATCGATTGTGAATGGTGGATCTTGTGTTATCTATATATAGGTGTCTCATCTTAGTGTAATCCTGTCTGCAGGGAGGGGAGGAGGGGAGCTGTGACTATTGTGAATAGTGGATCCAGTGTTATCTGTATATAGGTGTCTCCTCTCAGTGTAAACCTGTCTGTACAGGGGGGGAGGAGGTGAGCTGTGACTATTGTGAATGGAGGATCTTGTGTTTTCTATATATAGGTGTCACCTCTCAGTGTACTCCTGTCTGTACAGGAGTGGGGAGGAGGAGGTGAGCTGTGACTATTGTGAGTGGTGGATCCTGTGTTATCTTTATATGTGTCTCCACTCAGTGTAATCCTGTCTGTACAGGGGGGGGGGGGAGGTGAGCTGTGACTATTGTGAATGGAGGATCTTGTGTTCTCTATATATAGGTGTCTCCACTCAGTGTAATCCTGTTTGTGCAGGGAGGGGAGGAGGTAAGCTGTGACTATTGTGAATGGTGGTCCTGTGTTATCTATATATAGGTGTCTTCTCTCAGTGTAATCCTGTCTGTACAGGGAGGGGAGGAGGGGAGCTGTGACTATTGTGAATGGTGGATCCTGTGTTATCTATATATAGGTGTCTCATCTCAATGTAATCCTGCCTGTGATTGTAATTAGATGACGGCTGAGAAGTTTCCTCTACAGAACAGGTATTGTCAGACTATTAGGTTTAGTGATTAGTGTGCATGGAGGGGAGGAGGTGAGCTGTGGCATCATCTATTGTGAATGGCTGGTCCTGTGTTCTTTATTAATAGGTGTGAACTCTGTGTGCAGCTTTGCTTTCATATCTGCGGCAGAATCCGGCGGGTGCAGAATTACGTGTTGTTCTTTTTTTAGCTACTAATATGCAAACGGTAATTCTCCACCTGCTCATGTATGTGCGTGACCTGGCGCTCTCATATGACCCGGCGCTCTCGTATGACATGAGAGGCCTCCACAGCGAATCATGTTGGCGTGTCACATCTGTCACCCCAGCGCTGGCGCAGGTCCCTGCTAATTATAGGATCTGGGACCGCAGACCGAAGACTATTTGGGAGGTCCGGGTCACAGATGGGCAGATAAGGGTAATGAGATGTCACTTCCTGCAGGGGGCGCTCTGTGTCTGGTGGCCATCAGTGGGTTTTTTAAGTCTTTGTTGTAGTCTGAGGACACTTTTTACTGGTCCGCTTTTTACAAATGTCGTCCGCTGATAAGGCACAAAGTGGCGCCCCCGTGTGGTTAACGCGGTTTTTGCCATCATCCCGTATTCGCGCACGCATCTACCTTTTTCATGCAGTTTTAATTGAAGAACAACCGCAATGGGAATCCATAACAAAACGCCCGTGTGATCGCGGTCTTCCGGATGTACGCTTCTTTGCAGCCGCCTTGTGAGAAAATTTGACTGACATCGCGCTGACGAACCCGCGATTATTCTGCAAGTGCGATGCGTTTTGTGAGATAATCACATCGCATCATTGCACTAGCAGTTTTCACGCTTGTGAAAAACGCAACGACCTCGCATGTACGTGCCAGCGAGATGTCATTTTTTTCCCTGTTCACACGGAAGAGCACGAGAAACGATATCGTGTTTGTGCTATTCCCGTCTCGTTGGCGTGCGTTTTGCTTTCACACACGTAAGCGTTGCATGCTGTCAGCTGTTTCAATAGTAAAAGTTATCAAAATTGCGTCGCGTCACATGACGTGCAACCGATGGGACTTGCCGCAGTTTGTCCTTCTTGCCCCATCGGTGTGTGAGGAACGTCGCCCCTGCAATTCGACCGGTTTACAACAAGTTATCTTGTCCGTCGCGCAAGATCACCCGGCTGTATTTACACAGCTGATAGCAAAGCGCGCCCGAGATGGTTGGCAGGCACTCATAGCACTGTCCACGTACGTCCCGCCCGCGTGCTGTGCGCTCGCATCTACTACTCTTGTGCGAAACTCGCATGAAAATAGGGGGCGCTGCGAGAGAAAAATCACCCGTGTAAAAAGACTTATTGCAAACAGTCTTTTTTTTCGTGTGCGTTTTGTGCGTCTCGCAGAATGTGCGAGACTATCAGCCGTGTAAATAGAGTCTAAATGCAGCCAATTCACCCGGGCGGCTTGGCACACAGTATCCGGCCACCAGCGGTGCGGTGAGACATCGCCTCCCAAAGGACATCTTGGGATGCGTTTATGAAAGGTTTTATGCCTGTTTCCAGTAAAAAAAAGTTGCACATTTTTGCACAAAGGTTTTTGACTTTTCTCCTTTGTGCGGAGGAGCCGCGCCCCCCGGACTGACAGATTTATGGTGGAAACTTGTGGAAATGATACCAGAAATGTTCACCGGATCGGTCGGGGACGCGCTGAATACAGGAATGCGCCCGGCGCAGGAAATGCTGCACTCTCGCCCATTGCTTTTAATGTTTTTATTCTCTGAGCGATGGTCTGTTATGGGAAGGGTCGCCGCATGCCCTATTTTTGGGTGATTCTGTGTCAGAATCACCAATTATTTTATTGCTTATGAAAGATTAAAAAAAAAAAAAAAATTTGCGCTTTGACGTGGATGCTGTTTTTTTTTTCATGCGATGCTTAGATTCACGTGTTGCGTCGAAGCGATGCGTTTTTCTTGCACAATGCACTTGCAGCACAAATCGCACATTTGCAAGTGTGACGTCCGAGTTTCTCCGTCTGATATCGCCGTCATCCATGCGAATGAACCCTAAAGTCGCTTACACACCTAACGATTTATTGTTCGCACATGCCGCCGGCAGATAAATCGTTAGCATTCGCTGTATGTCGTGAGAAGGACGGAACGGACAGGATTTACACCCAACGATTAGCGAACCACTCAATCGTGAGTTTAACGCCGGCGCAGAATGAACGCTAAGCAAGCAAATTTATTGTTCACCGGTCGATTATTTGTGTTTACAGAGAAGGATTATCGTTCATTTTTGCTTTTTTTTAACGTAATTGTTCCGTGTAAAAGGGCCTTAACTTGCGGTAAATCGGCGCTTTGGGGAGCCGTCCGTGGCAGACAGTGTCCTCGATCTCAGCTGCCGGTAAAGTGAGTTGTGCTATGTATTCGCATGAGAGCTGTTGGGTGGACGCTTGTGTAGCCTGCGGCGCTCTCTTTCCTTGTCCTGGACGCCCGTCGCGGCCGGGCCCTGTGTGGCGCGGGGAGGACGCAGCAGTCGCACAGCTGAAATCAAACTTCCCGACCCTTAAGGCTATTGATGGATAGAACTCTTTGGAGGGCGGAATATGGAGCAACCTTCAAACAAAGATGGGGGTCAGAACATGTTGTTCTTCGTTCAGTGATGGAAGCGTTTTGAGGTATGTGAACCTCTTCCTCAGTGCTCCCTGAATACACATCCTTGGTGGTAGTAAGGAGCCGGAGGAGCCTCTTCACTGGTGTCTTGGAATCGCGCATCATGTGGGTTCTGTGCGCTGGACGCAGCCGCCATCCGTCTCACTCATCCTTTAAGAATGCCGCGTCGTCTTAAGCGTGTCCCATGTTTCTATCTGCTCCTATTCCTGGGAACACAATTATTGGGGTACCCTCGGCTTTAACCCTTTCCAATCCAATTTGTATCCTGGTTTTCCTAGGGGGCTTACTCTTTTTCTGCCGTTATACAACGGTGCCATCTGCTGGCTAAAGCCAGTACTGCATGAGGTGACACGTTGGATAGGCTCCGACAGCAGAGAGGCTGGCAATATACAGTAAGAGAACCCCGACGGCCGTCTTCCAACATCGGAGCTGTACAGCCTTAAATCATAATGTCTTCAGAGGTCAGACAGTGGATTGGAAAGGGTTAATGGCCTATCCAGAGGAAAGGTGATCAGTTGGTGCGCAGGAGTTCACGCCGGACCCTTGTCCATCAGCTGATTGGTCAGTCCGCTGCGCTGGCAGGATGCCCTCATCAGCGGTCAGAGGAGGTAGTTGGAGCGCCGCTCTTACTCTTCCTGCTCACGACAGAATGTGCCGTACTGACCACGGTTCTGGGCCGACGGTGTGAGAGCTGCGCTGCCTCCCACTGACTTCAATGGGAGTAAAGCCTGAATCCCGGATTACTCCTCTGATGACAACCAGTCTGCTGCCAGTACAACAGACCGGACGGTCAGGGGGTCCCGAGTGTACAGATGTTGTCAGATCTGATCTCTGGTACTGTAAGGCAACAGTGCTAACCACTGAGCCACCATGCTTGCTCCTTTATCTTCCATCTCTGAAGGAGTAGAAGGAACAACAACAATGAAAGTCAAAGAGAACATACAAACTCCATGAAGATATGGTCATTGATCAGAATGGAACCTAGAGCTTCAGGGCAACATCGCTAACCGTTAAGCCACCATGCTTCTCCCTTCTTATTTCTTCTCCTTCTTCAGAGAAGAAAAGTACGGGGAGGAAGAAGGAAAAGAAGTGTGGTGACTCAGTGGTTAGCACTGTTGCCTTGCAGCGCTGGGGTTCTTGGGTACATATCTGGTTAAGGACAACATCTACATGTAATTTGTTTAGTTTGTGTTTCTTCTCCTCTGCAGAAGGAAGAAGCAGCTTGGTGGCTCAGTGGTTACCGCTGTTACCTTAGAGTGCTGGGGCTCAAATCCGGCCAAGTGCTACATCTTTGTGGGACTTGTAAGTTCTTTTTGTGTTTACTCTTGTTCTCCTCTGAAGTTACAAGTGTGGTGGCTCAGGTGTTGGTACTGCTGCCTTGCAGTGTTGGAGTCCTAGGTTCAAATATGACCAAGGACAACCTCCGCATGGATTTTGTATATCGTCTTTATGTTTCTTCTTCTTGTTCTGCTTCTCCCCCTCCAGAGATGGAGAAAGAAAAAACAATCATGGTGGCTCAGTCAATGGCACTGTTGCCTTGCAGTTCTGGAGTTCTAGGTTCAAACACGACCAAGTGTAACATCTAGATGGAGTTTTTCAAAGTCCTTGCAGATGTTCTCCTTGGTCCGATAGGAACCTGTAACTCCACAACTGCGAAGCGGCAGCAATAATGACTGAGCCAATAAGAAACCGATCCATTTACATTCAGTATTTGTAACTACAAGTGCAGCAGTGTGAAAAACCGCATGGAGGTGGAAAATACATTCCTTGGGGCTGCAGACTGAACTGTTGTTCTTTTTTTTTAGCTGCTCCTATGATGGAAAAACGCTTGTAAGATAAACGGTTAAATGTGCAAAAAAAAAAAGAAAAACTTGATTTTTCGCGCCGTGCCTCAATCTGCCCCTTAATTTCCTCGTTCCTGGGGTTTTGTCTTCACTTGTGCTCGTTGTCGCCCCCTGCTGGACTTTATCATTGGACTCCTGCCCAGACTTGCTTGGAAGGAAAGGTGATAATTGTTGTGAGCTAATTTCTGGCTCGCAGACTTGGTTGTCGCCCCCTGGAGTCCATCCAGCCTGAAGTGTCTATAGTACAGTAACACTTCAGTAATACTGCCCCCTACAGACGGGACCCTGAACACGAAGGAGAACTATACATTTAAAGGGATTGTGCCGACCATAAAGTTATCCCCTTTCCACATGGATACTTTACAGGATAGGGGATGACATTATGATTGGTGGAGGCCCAACTGCTGGGACTCCCACCGATCCCAAGAACGGGATAATCTGGTCCCTGAGTGACTGGAGTGGCGGTCATGAAGGTGGTGGATGCCGCTCCTTTCTCTATATGGGCAGCACCGGAGATTACGGAGTTAAAGTGCGCCAGCAATGCCTGGCGCGGTCGTTAAGTAGATGGAGTGGGGCACTGCTGTGCTGCATCCACTTGGGGGCCGGCGGCTGTAGTACTGCCTGGTGCCCTCCCTTGTATTCCCGCACAGCCGCCGATCTGCTGGTCATTGTGGCCCTTCTCTAGTGATCCACGATAACCGCGCTGTTCCTTAGACTACCTGATGTACAGGGGAAGAGCAGCAGCAGTGTAAAGCACCATAAACTGCTTGTGCGAGCGGTTCGTACCAGTTAGGACGCAGGATGCTGTAGCGGATTACTAATGCCCAGCAACAGAGCGCTGCGGCCATCTTGGATCACCAGCATATTGGCTGCTGTACGGGAATAAAGGAGCGCATCAGGTAATATATCCCCCTCAGGCTGTTGTCCCAGGACCGGCGGGCTGCTGTAAAGGGAAGAGTCGTCAGAAAACGACCCGTTATAAGAATCACATCATTGTGTTAAACATATTTATTAGGAATTCTGGGGATTTTTTTCAGTCATAATCTGTATATATATATTTTTTAATCCTAGAATTTAGCCTTTTCACGCTAACCGCTGAGCCAAATAGTATCCTAGAGAAAACATCTCAGCCGTCATCTCATTATCATCACAGGCAGGATTACACTGAGAGGGGACACCTATATATAGATAACACAGAAGCCACTGTTCACAGTAGTCACAGCTCACCTCCTCCCCTCCCTGTACAGACAGGATTACACTGAGAGGAGGCACCTATATATAGACCAGTAATTAGTAGGAAATTATAGTAGCAGTGTTTCTGGTGGCGCCACACAGCTCTGCTACGTTGCTTTCACATATGAGCTGCATGTGATTTACAAGCTTCAGCTGGTGGCTGAGGTGACATCATGGCTTGTCGCTGTGTCATGTGAGCTGCAGTAGCTCCACGGTGGCATTGAGCCCTCTGTGGTGACATGTTTGCACAACAGCGACGGTTTGTTTCACCACTGGAGAACGGTTGACGGTTAGATGAAGGCTGGACTGGTGTTGGCGGCATTAGCACTGGAGATGACCTGATATCACGTTCAGGAGATGTGAAGATGGTGTTGAAGGACTATGCTTCAATGTTGTTGGTCAGTATGTACTGCCAGCTGTGTGTGGGGACATTTGTGAGGTCTCATTTATCGGAGTCTCCACACAGGTGTGCAGCTGTCTCACAACAAACCACAAACTGTGGTCTGTCGGGGGGCATCCTGAGCCCAGTCACCTTGTGTTCCCTTACACATCTACTGGTCCCAACACCCCTCAACAGTCTGGTCAGACGCTCCTCTCTACTGGTGGTCTGTAGGGGGTCCTGAGCCCAGACACCTTGTGTTCCCTTACACATCTACTGGTCCCAACACCCCTCAACAGTCTGGTCAGACGCTCCTCTCTACTGGTGGTCTGTAGGGGGGGTCCTGAACCTAGTCACCTTGTGTGCCCCCATCCACTGGTCCCAACACCTCCTAACAGTCTGGTCAGACGCTCCTCTCTACTACTGATCTGTCGGGGGATCCTGAGCCTGGTCACCTTGTGTGCCCTCACTCATCCACTGGTCCCAACAGCTCCTAACAGTCTGGTCAGACGCGCCTCTCAACTAGTGATCTGTCGGGGGCATCCTGAGCCTGGTGGCCTTGTGTGCCCCCATCCACTGGTCCCAACACCTCCTAACAGTCTGGTCAGAACGGCCGGTGGGGGACAATTCATTGATACAACCATCCCGCTTCTCCCATCCCAATAATGCGCCCCTCTAGCACTCTGGTAACGGGGTGAAATCTCTTCTCTACGTCGTAGAGGCGTCTAGTGGTCAACAAGCTCTACACAAGCAGAAGAAGAGGCCACTACACACAAGGAGCCTCCGAGAGCCTCTTATAGGCCAAGGGGGAACCAGTTTTAGGGCCTCCGGTGACCGTTCTTCTAACCACAGCCTGTTCCGTGGCGGATGGCCTGATAGAGTGTTAGAGTGAAGCACACCTAGAGGGTATTAATAAGTCCTGGCGCCCAGCGTCTCTAGAAGTCGCTCCGTGACAGATGATCCGCTGCGGGGCTGCTGGTAGGTGAATTCTTTGCTGTTACATTTTGGCCGGATCAGATGAGTCGCAGCGCCAGAATAGGTCAGCGGTGTCAGATGACAGCCGTCCGTGCCAGCAGGCGGCTGGAGAGACCTAAATGAACGGCTGCAGGTTGTGGTCGCGGTTGTCAGTGAGTACTTTTTATAGACCTAATGATTAGAATGCGGCCTGAACAACGGAGGCTTGTCTGTGACGGCGCGTTCGCTGCGAGGGTCATTGTGCGTTCAGCGGGTCGCTTTCCGTCTCGTAGAATGTAACAGCATTGTGGCACAGAAAGCTTTGTGTTCTGCAGGGTCGGATGTATCGCTGTGCGAACAGGTCCTGCGCGGCAGCTCACTGACGCTAGTGATGACGTATGCCGCCGCCATGAAGCGCACAATCTTGTATATAACACACACAGTCTGTCTGTTTGTGTCGTCCACAAATCCACAGTTCTGGTCCGACTTGGGTGACCATCTGCATGCACATTCTTCAGCATCGGGCGACCAGTACTGGCGGGATTAAACATTGAAGACTCACCGACTTCCACTGTAATTTTTGTTGCCAATAGCAACCAATCACAGCACAGCTTTCACTCCTTTTAGTGCTGAGGCAAAATGATAGCTGTGCTGTGATTGGTTGCCTTGGGCAACACAGTTTTTCTTTTAGCCAGCTTTCATAAGACTCTGGTTCTCGGCTCATATATATACACAACACCAATATATCACCCAGTGTATGTGTATCTATATATTTATCATACACACTAGGTGATATTGTGTGTATTATATTATATATATACACACACACACACACACACACACAGATATGAGTGTGTATAATATAAATATCTACCTCACCCCTATATATACATACTGAGGGGAATCTACCTCACCTCTATATGCATATACCGAGGAGAATCTACCTCACCTCTATGTGTATATACTGAGGAGAATCTACCTCACCTCTATATGCATATACCGAGGAGAATCTACCTCACCTCTATATGCATATACCGAGGAGAATCTACCTCACCTCTATGTGTATATACTGAGGAGACTCTACCTCACCTCTATGTGTATATACTGAGGAGAATCTACCTCACCTCTGTGTGTATATACTGAGGAGACTCTACCTCACCTCTATGTGTATATACTGAGGAGACTCTACCTCACCTCTATGTGTATATACTGAGGAGACTCTACCTCACCTCTATGTGTATATACTGAGGAGAATCTACCTCACCTCTGTGTATATACTGAGGAGAATCTACCTCACCTCTATGTGTACATACTGCGGAGAATCTACCTCACCTCTATGTGTATATACTGAGGAGAATCTACCTCAATCTACCTCACCTCTATGTGTATATGCTGAGGAGAATCTACCTCACCTCTATGTGTATATACTGAGGAGAATCTACCACACCTCTATGTGTATATACTGAGGAGAATCTACCACACCTCTATGTGTATATACTGAGGAGAATCTACCTCACCTCTATGTGTACATACTGAGGAGAATCTACCTCACCTCTGTGTATATACTGAGGGGAATCTACCACACCTCTGTGTATATACTGAGGAGAATCTACCACACCTCTATGTGTATATACTGAGGAGAATCTACCACACCTCTATGTGTATATACTGAGGAGAATCTACCACACCTCTATGTGTATATACTGAGGAGAATCTACCTCACCTCTATGTGTACATACTGAGGAGAATCTACCTCACCTCTGTGTATATACTGAGGGGAATCTACCACACCTCTGTGTATATACTGAGGAGAATCTACCACACCTCTATGTGTATATACTGAGGAGAATCTACCACACCTCTATGTGTACATACTGAAGAGAATCTACCTCACCTCTATGTGTACATACTGAGGAGAATCTACCTCACCTCTATGTGTGTATACTGAGGAGAATCTACCACACCTCTATGTGTGTATGCTGAGGAGAATCTACCTCACCTCTATGTGTATATGCTGAGGAGAATCTACCTCACCTCTATGTGTATATACTGAGGAGAATCTACCACACCTCTATGTGTATATACTGAGGAGAATCTACCTCACCTCTGTGTATATACTGAGGGGAATCTACCACACCTCTGTGTATATACTGAGGAGAATCTACCACACCTCTATGTGTATATACTGAGGAGAATCTACCACACCTCTATGTGTACATACTGAAGAGAATCTACCTCACCTCTATGTGTACATACTGAGGAGAATCTACCTCACCTCTATGTGTGTATACTGAGGAGAATCTACCACACCTCTATGTGTGTATGCTGAGGAGAATCTACCTCACCTCTATGTGTATATGCTGAGGAGAATCTACCTCACCTCTATGTGTATATGCTGAGGAGAATCTACCTCACCTCTATGTGTATATGCTGAGGAGAATCTACCTCACCTCTATGTGTATATGCTGAGGAGAATCTACCTCACCTCTATGTGTATAGACTGAGGAGAATCTACCTCACCTCTATGTGTATATACTGAGGAGAATCTACCTCACCTCTATGTGTATATACTGAGGAGAATCTACCTCACCTCTATGTGTATATGCTGAGGAGAATCTACCTCAATCTACCTCACCTCTATGTGTATATACTGAGGAGAATCTACCTCACCTCTATGTGTACATACTGAGGAGAATCTACCTCACCTCTATGTGTATATGCTGAGGAGAATCTACCTCACCTCTATGTGTATATGCTGAGGAGAATCTACCTCACCTCTATGTGTATATGCTGAGGAGAATCTACCTCACCTCTATGTGTATATGCTGAGGAGAATCTACCTCACCTCTATGTGTATATGCTGAGGAGAATCTACCTCACCTCTATGTGTATATGCTGAGGAGAATCTACCTCACCTCTATGTGTATATACTGAGGAGAATCTACCTCACCTCTATGTGTATATACTGAGGAGAATCTACCTCACCTCTATGTGTATATACTGAGGAGAATCTACCTCACCTCTATGTGTATATGCTGAGGAGAATCTACCTCAATCTACCTCACCTCTATGTGTATATACTGAGGAGAATCTACCTCACCTCTATGTGTACATACTGAGGAGAATCTACCTCACCTCTATGTGTACGTTCTGAGGAGAATCTACCTCACCTCTGTGTGTATGTTCTGAGGAGAATCTACCTCACCTCTGTGTGTACATACTGAGGAGAATCTACCTAACCTCTGTGTGAATATACTGAGGAGAATCTACCTCACCTCTGTGTGAATATACTGAGGAGAATCTACCTCACCTCTATGTGTGTATACTGAGGAGAATCTACCTCACCTCTATGTGTACATACTGAGGAGAATCTACCTCACCTGTATGTGTGTGTACTGAGGAGAATCTACCTCACCTCTATGTGTATATACTGAGGAGAATCTACCTCACCTCTATGTGTACGTTCTGAGGAGAATCTACCTCACCTCTCCGTGTATATACTGAGGGGAATCTACCTCACCTCTCCGTGTATATACTGAGGGGAATCTACCTCACCTCTCCGTGTATATACTGAGGGGAATCTACCTCACCTCTCCGTGTATATACTGAGGGGAATCTACCTGACCTCTATATGTACATACTGAGGAGAATCTACCTCACCTGTGTGTGTGTGTGTGTGTGTGTGTGTGTGTGTGTGTGTGTGTGTGTGTGTGTATACTGAGGAGAATCTACCTCGCCTCTATGTGTGTATACTGAGGAGAATCTACCTCACCTCTATGTGTACATACTGAAGAGAATCTACCTCACCTCTATGTGTGTATACTGAGGAGAATCTACCTCACCTCTATGTGTGTATACTGAGGAGAATCTACCTCACCTCTATGTGTACGTTCTGAGGAGAATCTACCTCACCTCTCCGTGTATATACTGAGGGGAATCTACCTCACCTCTCCGTGTATGTACTGAGGGGAATCTACCTCACCTCTATGTGTACATACTGAGGAGAATCTACCTCACCTCTGTGTGTGTATACTGAGGAGAATCTACCTCACCTCTATGTGTATATACTGAGGAGAATCTACCTCACCTCTATATGTATATACTGGAGGATAATCTACGTAATCTCTGTGTACATACTGAGGAGAATCTACCTCACCTCTATGTGTATATACTGAGGAGAATCTACCTCACCTCTATGTGTATATACTGGGGAGAATCTACCTCAATCTACCGCACCTCTATGTGTATATACTGAGGGGAATCTGCCTCGCCTCTATGTGTATATACTGAGGAGAATCTACCTCACCTCTATGTGTTTATACTGAGGAGAATCTACCTCACCTCTATGTGTATATACTGAGGAGAATCTACCTCACCTCTATGTGTATATACTGAGGGGAATCTACCTCACCTCTATGTGTGTATACTGAGGAGAATCTACCTCACCTCTATGTGTATATACTGAGGAGAATCTACCTCACCTTTATGTGTATATACTGAGGAGAATCTACCTCACCTCCATGTGTATACACTGAGGAGAATCTACCTCACCTCTATGTGTATATACTGAGGAGAATCTACCTCACCTCTATGTGTATATACTGAGGAGAATCTACCTCACCTCTATGTGTATATACTGAGGAGAATCTACCTCACCTCTATGTGTGTATACTGAGGGGACTCTACCTCACCTCTATGTGTATATACTGAGGAGAATCTACCTCACCTCTATGTGTATATACTGAGGAGAATCTACCTCACCTCTATGTGTATATACTGAGGAGAATCTACCTCCCCTCTGTGTGTATATACTGAGGAGAATCTACCTCAATCTACCTCACCTCTATGTGTATATACTGAGGAGAATCTACCTCACCTCTATGTGTACATACTGAGGAGAATCTACCTCACCTCTATGTGTACATACTGAGGAGAATCTACCTCCCCTCTGTGTGTACGTTCTGAGGAGAATCTACCTCCCCTCTGTGTGTATGTTCTGAGGAGAATCTACCTCACCTCTGTGTGTACATACTGAGGAGAATCTACCTAACCTCTGTGTGAATATACTGAGGAGAATCTACCTCACCTCTATGTGTGTATACTGAGGAGAATCTACCTCACCTCTATGTGTACATACTGAGGAGAATCTACCTCACCTGTATGTGTGTGTACTGAGGAGAATCTACCTCACCTCTATGTGTATATACTGAGGAGAATCTACCTCACCTCTATGTGTACGTTCTGAGGAGAATCTACCTCACCTCTCCGTGTATATACTGAGGGGAATCTACCTCACCTCTCTGTGTATATACTGAGGGGAATCTACCTCACCTCTCCGTGTATATACTGAGGGGAATCTACCTCACCTCTCCGTGTATATACTGAGGGGAATCTACCTCACCTCTATATGTACATACTGAGGAGAATCTACCTCACCTGTGTGTGTGTGTGTGTGTGTGTGTGTGTGTGTGTATACTGAGGGGAATCTACCTCACCTCTCCGTGTATATACTGAGGGGAATCTACCTCACCTCTATATGTACATACTGAGGAGAATCTACCTCACCTGTGTGTGTGTGTGTGTGTGTGTGTGTGTGTATACTGAGGAGAATCTACCTCGCCTCTATGTGTGTATACTGAGGAGAATCTACCTCACCTCTATGTGTACATACTGAAGAGAATCTACCTCACCTCTATGTGTGTATACTGAGGAGAATCTACCTCACCTCTATGTGTATATACTGAGGAGAATCTACCTCCCCTCTATGTGTGTATACTGAGGAGAATCTACCTCACCTCTATGTGTACGTTCTGAGGAGAATCTACCTCACCTCTCCGTGTATATACTGAGGGGAATCTACCTCACCTCTGTGTGTATATACTGAGGAGAATCTACCTCAATCTACCTCACCTCTATGTGTATATACTGAGGAGAATCTACCTCACCTCTATGTGTACATACTGAGGAGAATCTACCTCACCTCTATGTGTACGTTCTGAGGAGAATCTACCTCACCTCTGTGTGTACGTTCTGAGGAGAATCTACCTCACCTCTGTGTGTACGTTCTGAGGAGAATCTACCTCACCTCTGTGTGTACGTTCTGAGGAGAATCTACCTCACCTCTGTGTGTATGTTCTGAGGAGAATCTACCTCACCTCTGTGTGTACATACTGAGGAGAATCTACCTCACCTCTATGTGTGTATACTGAGGAGAATCTACCTCACCTCTATGTGTACATACTGAGGAGAATCTACCTCACCTGTATGTGTGTGTACTGAGGAGAATCTACCTCACCTCTATGTGTATATACTGAGGAGAATCTACCTCACCTCTATGTGTACGTTCTGAGGAGAATCTACCTCACCTCTCCGTGTATATACTGAGGGGAATCTACCTCACCTCTCTGTGTATATACTGAGGGGAATCTACCTCACCTCTCCGTGTATATACTGAGGGGAATCTACCTCACCTCTCCGTGTATATACTGAGGGGAATCTACCTCACCTCTATATGTACATACTGAGGAGAATCTACCTCACCTGTGTGTGTGTGTGTGTGTGTGTGTGTGTGTATACTGAGGAGAATCTACCTCGCCTCTATGTGTGTATACTGAGGAGAATCTACCTCACCTCTATGTGTACATACTGAAGAGAATCTACCTCACCTCTATGTGTGTATACTGAGGAGAATCTACCTCACCTCTATGTGTATATACTGAGGAGAATCTACCTCCCCTCTATGTGTGTATACTGAGGAGAATCTACCTCACCTCTATGTGTACGTTCTGAGGAGAATCTACCTCACCTCTCCGTGTATATACTGAGGGGAATCTACCTCACCTCTCCGTGAATATACTGAGGGGAATCTACCTCACCTCTATGTGTACATACTGAGGAGAATCTACCTCACCTCTGTGTGTGTATACTGAGGAGAATGTACCTCACCTCTATGTGTATATACTGAGGAGAATCTACCTCACCTCTATATGTATATACTGGAGGATAATCTACGTAATCTCTGTGTACATACTGAGGAGAATCTACCTCACCTGTATGTGTATATACTGAGGAGAATCTACCTCACCTCTATGTGTATATACTGGGGAGAATCTACCTCAATCTACCGCACCTCTATGTGTATATACTGAGGGGAATCTGCCTCGCCTCTATGTGTATATACTGAGGAGAATCTACCTCACCTCTATGTGTTTATACTGAGGAGAATCTACCTCACCTCTATGTGTATATACTGAGGAGAATCTACCTCACCTCTATGTGTATATACTGAGGGGAATCTACCTCACCTCTATGTGTGTATACTGAGGAGAATCTACCTCACCTCTATGTGTATATACTGAGGAGAATCTACCTCACCTTTATGTGTATATACTGAGGAGAATCTACCTCACCTCCATGTGTATACACTGAGGAGAATCTACCTCACCTCTATGTGTATATACTGAGGAGAATCTACCTCACCTCTATGTGTATATACTGAGGAGAATCTACCTCACCTCTATGTGTGTATACTGAGGGGACTCTACCTCACCTCTATGTGTATATACTGAGGAGAATCTACCTCACCTCTATGTGTATATACTGAGGAGAATCTACCTCCCCTCTGTGTGTATATACTGAGGAGAATCTACCTCACCTCTATGTGTATATACTGAGGAGAATCTACCTCACCTCTATGTGTATATACTGAGGAGAATCTACCTCCCCTCTATGTGTATATACTGAGGAGAATCTACCTCACCTCTATGTGTATATACTGAGGAGAATCTACCTCGCCTCTATGTGTATATACTAAGGAGAATCTACCTCCAATTTATGTGTATATACTGAGGAGAATCTACCTCACCTCTATGTGTATATACTGAGGAGAATCTACCTCACCTCTATGTGTATATACTGAGGAGAATCTACCTCACCTCTATGTGTATACATATTGTATTCCTCGTTTCCTCTGAAGTAGCCACGACTTGATGAAAATCTGCTGTGTGAACAACACGTAAACGCCTGTACCTTGGTAACTCGGTCGGGCCGGGTATATCGGCTAGTGTTTTATAAACTCTTTTTTTTGTTTTTTTTCAACTGTTTTAGTGTGATAACATTTTTTAATACAACCTGTGGAAATCACGTTCCCCGCTCTTCGAGGTAAATTTTGAGCAAAGTCAAACAAATTCTCCTTTTGGTGCGTCTAGCATATATTGTGCTTCTCAGCTTCTTATACTTCCTCTGTTGTTTCTTGGCCCGGATGCGTCTTTTTTTGTAAACTTTGTCAATTTGGTGCTTCTACTAGTTTTTATGGCGCTCCTAAATATTCACCACATTTACAAGCGCTGTTCACCTTTTTCATAAATATGGCTCAGATCTCACCTGCCAGGAACTAGTATAAAATTGGGACAAATTACGGCTTTATTGATCTACTACGTATAAATGTGCATTATTAGGAGGCGTTCGCGTGGCGAGAGCGATATTGGTCTGAGAATCTACGACTGATATCGCACTATTAAACGATTCCGTGTGGGTGCATCACATCTACGTACTTGGGATTTTCACGTGTGTAAACATGACAAGTGATTCTAAGGCCTCATGTCCACGGGGAAAATCAGGCCCGCTCCGGATTCTCTATGGAGAATCTGCAGCGGGTCCCTCCTGCCCCGCGGACATGAGGGCTGAAAAGAAGAATAAATAAGAATAAACTTACCTCCCACCCGCTCCGTTTCTTCTCTTCGCCGCGACGTCATCTTCTCTGCGTCGCGGCCGGATCTTCTTTCTTCGGCTCGGCGGATGCGCAGGATGACGTCGGTGACGTGCCCCGCGCATGCGCCGGCCCGAAGAAAAAAGATCCGGCCGCGACGGAGAGAAGATGGCGCCGCGGCGAAGAGAAGAAACGGAGCTGGTGAGTAAAATCCGATTTTTGTCTCCCACGGATCCGGGCGGCTTCCATAGGCTTTAATAGAAGCCCGCGGGAGCCGTCCCCGCGGGAGACCTGCACGAAAATGGAGCATGGTCCAGAATTTTCCATGCTCCATTTTTTTTAAAAATCCCTTTTATTGACGATCCGCGGGTATTTATCTACCCCGCGGGTGGTCAATGCATCCCTATGGGGTGCGGATCCGCGGGCAGGAGAAGAGTTAAAATCCGCTGCGGATTTTAATTCTTATTTTGCCCGTGGACATGAGGCCTAATAGTTGTAAATGTAAAAATCGCATTAGGCATGCAAATCACGTAGCGTGCGAGTGCGATGCAAGGTCCTTAAAGATCCCACTGGAATTAATGGGCGATTCTGTGGAAGGATCGGAGCGCTTCCACTGACTTGTGTTTTGAATAGTTTCTTTGTAAATGTGGCCGTAACGTGTTCGTTACAGGCGCGATATCTGATCATATTGTAGTCCATCAGAAGGCGATCGTCGTGCACGATATCTTAGAGACTTCGATATAGTCAGATACTGCGCATGGAGAGAACACCTCGCTTTCAGCGTCTTTTTTCACATGAGCGATTCTTCTTTCGGCCCGATGGTCAGAGACTGAAAACTCGCTGCGTGTCCGATTTTGCAATAATTGCGATTTTTCTATTTTTTTCTATTAAAACAATGTGATTTGCCGCTCATGAACGGCGCTCGTTGTAGAGATGGGATGCATTTTTCTCGTAGGGCGCATGGCCCTCAGAGCAGAAATCGCAGGCTTGCCAGAGCTATACCGGTCCAAGTTACACGGATCTCGCGCTCGCCTGTATGAATGCCTCTTGTATGTGACTCGGCGTTATGTAACTTGAGTTGAAAGTCGTTTTCTCGTCGCTGAGTTTTCTGACCGTTGGTTTTAGCTTTCTGCTGTGTTTTTTCCTAGGTCAGAGTCATGATGTCTGAAGATTCGCTGTAGTTTCCGCATCGGGAGCGCCGCCGCAGTACCACAAAGGGACTCGGGTAAAAAACTATTTTAATTTTAATATTTTTTTCCAGGCAAAACCCCCAAAAACCTAACACTCACATTTCCTGTATGACCTGCTGAACCCGTCCTGCCAGCTGCGCCATCTTTGGTTTTTATTAGAAGGACGTGTTCGTTATCTGTAGGGATCCGTGTGGTGTCCGATCCTCCGCTCAGCCGCCATTTTTACGGTTCCTACCTGTGAGGCCGGTATTCTGCTTTCCCTAGGACTTCATCCTTCTCAATGGTCGACGGATGATGTATTTGGCAGAATGCAGTTCAACCAATTGTCGACCGAAATCTAGTATTTTCAGCAGCCATTGTCTCCTGTGTATGACCAACGTATCGTGCAAGTCGCTCAGGGGCTCATTCACACGGGGTACGCAGAGTCAGTCCATGAAATACGCATGTATTTACTGTGTATTTGCTCAATGTTGCTTTTTTGGCGCACATATTCATTGCATTTTTCACATGTGCAAAAAAAAAATGCAAGTAGCCTCATAGAGTTCTATGGTCCTGATGCACAAATAAGCATGGACTACATTTACGCATTGTGCGTATTTATACAATCCTATTGACTGTAATGGGCAATTTTGGTCCGCAATGTGGACCAAAATAGGATGTGCTGCGTTTTTTTTTTCCCCCCCAAGCGCAAAAAACACAGGTTGGAATGTAAGTCCGTGAGGTTTATGCCTCGTATATGACTAACGTAAAATATACACACATAGTACGGAGGGCAAATTTGCCTGTTTGAATGAGGCCTAATTTATCAATACTATCTAATGATAAAACTGTCCTTGTTGCCCGTAGCAACCAAACACAGCGCAACTTTTATTTCTTAACCTGCTCTGGTAACATGAAAGCTGCACTCTGATTGGTTGTTACAGGCGACAAGGACCGTCTAGATCAGTGTTCCCCACCTCCAGTCCTCAGGGACCCCAACAGGTCCTGTTCTCAGGATTTCCTCAGTATTGCGACATTATTGTCGGTCCTCAGATATTGCCACCGGTGGTCTTACTATAGGAGATCCTGAAAACATGACCTGTTGGGGGTCCCGAGGACTGGAGTTGGGGAACACCTAGACATAGAAATGTTCTGGATCATGTAATGGATGTGACACGTATGATTGATTGCCACATTTAGTGGTATTTTATGGTTTTGATCTTCATCTCGGTCCCCTGACTTGTCCTCCCACGTTGGAGGTTTTATCTCTCTCGGAATCTTGGATACCCGCTCTGATCCTTTCTATGCCCGGCTGTAACTGGCATCCACGCAATGCCCGGCCTCGTTCACTATTTCCATCATCCGTGTTGGCAGTCGTCCCCCACATGTGAATGCAAGAGCTGAGATTTATTTCCAAGTGCTGCCATATAGTCTCTTAATCGCGGTAGTAAAGCCCTGCAGCCGCGTCTCAACCGCTTAATAATAGTCTGTCCAGATGTCCAGAGCTGTCATCGCCGTGGCGCCCGCTGGTCCTGCGCCAGCCTCTGTCACTGCTAGTAGCGGCTCCGTTCCTATTACGTGACCAGATGAATGAGTGACGCCATGACACGTATACGCCATACTACACTGATCTAGGATAGCCGGGCAATCTGGGGTACTAATTATGATTGGCACTAGACCTCAGGGGCCAGACGCTCGGATACCTTTTACTAGACTTTAAGTATTTTTTAAACATTAACCCTTTCCAATCCACTGTCTGACGTCTAAAGACATTCTGATTGAAGGCTGCAAAGCTTCCGATGTTGGAAGATGTCCGGCAGGGTATTCTTATTGTATATTACTGGCTGCTCTGTTGTCGGGGGGCCTCTCCAGCATGTCCAATACTGCAGTACTGGCTCTAGCGAGCAGGTGGCGCCATTGTATAATGGCAGAAAGAGAAAACCCCCTAGGAAACCTTGAATCCAAAATTAGATTGCAAAGGGTTAAAGGGGTTGTCCCGCGCGGAAACGTTTTTTTTTTCTTCTTTCAATAGGCCCCCAGTTCGGCGCGAGACAAACCCAATGCATGTGTTAAAAAAAACAAAAAGGTTTATTACTTACCCGAATCCCCGCGCTGCAGCGACTTCTTCCTTACCTTAGCAAGATGGCCGCCGGGATCTTCACCCACGATGCACCGCGGGTCTTCTCCCATGGTGCACCGTGGGCTCTGTGCGGTCCATTGCCGATTCCAGCCTCCTGATTGGCTGGAATCGGCACACGTGACGGGGCGGAGCTACGAGGACCAGCTCTCCGGCACGAGCGGCCCCATTCACCAGGGAGAAGACCGGACTGCGCAAGCGCGTCTAATCGGGCGATTAGACGCTGAAATTAGACGGCACCATGGAGTCGAGGACGCTAGCAACGGAACAGGTAAGTGAATAACTTCTGTATGGCTCATAATTAATGCACAATGTACATTACAAAGTGCATTAATATGGCCATACAGAAGTGTATAACCCCACTTGCTTTCGCGGGACAACCCCTTTAAGACAAACTAGTAAGGTTTTGTTCTTGGCTTTGAACATGTTAAGATCAGAAAGGCGGCATCTTCCTTGGCTTCGCTGGTAATGCCGTTGCCTGCGTGATTGAAGACCCATCAGGGTAACATCGTTTATTTATGGAGCCTCGGAGTGGTCTCTGCCCATTTATTGTTATGTGCGACAACGTTGGCGATAAGAAAAACACGTCTTGTATGACCCACCGCTGAGTCCTTGTATTATTATGGCTAGAGGCTTCAACATAAAATAATTCCGTTTCTTGATGTAGTAGCGGGTACATCAGTGCCACACGTGCCAGGACTGATGCTTCTCGGTGTGCTTGCTTAGTCTTCACACTTGGGCTATATGCACACACATGATTTTTCCGTCCGATTTTTGGACACATTTTTCAGTATGAAAATCAGATGGAAAAGAGACCTTTTTCTTCTAAACTTGGATTGATCGAGTAGAAAAAAAAAAGCATCATATCCTATTCTTCCGATTATCAGACAGGCACAGTACATGCAAATGTGTGGTGTCCAATACAAGGTGCAGCTGAGAATGTTGGTCGCAACTAAATCATCCTTGTGTATATAGTCTACAGCTCCACAGGTGAACATTAAAGCATCCCCGAGTTTTTAATACGTTTTCTCCAACTCGCCAAGTTCTCTTTACCTGCTCTTTTGCTGCTGTTTGCACCCTGTTTCATGTCTAAGTTCTGATTTTCAGAGGGTCTTCCCCAATTTTCTGCTTTTTGCAATCCACTTTCAGCAGGGTGCGTGTCACAAGCCTAGCATTCTGTCAGTAGTTCACTGTCCTGTACTTCCTTTCCCTCATTTCCCATGCTGCATTGCACTTTCTCTGATCCGATGGTTGTGCTGAAAAAATACCTTTGTTGGCCATTTGCGGTCTCCCAGCCCCTCTGCAATCCACTGTCTGTTGTTTGGTTGTTGTATTCGTTCCTTAAAATTTGCTGCCCACTGCCTGTTGTCAAGTGAAGTCTGCCTCTAGTAACAGAAATAACAAGACTAATTACAGGAAGTGAAGGAGAGTGAAGAATCATTTTGCTCAGAGGAGCAGAGTCTCTCACAGATGTGACTGTTACTAATAGTAAGTGACTTACCATCCCACAGCTACTGGTATCTCATTTACACTGCTCAGTCCTACTGTGTAATGTCCTCCATGATGCTGTTATTTCTCTGTGTGTTCTACAGAGAGTGAGGGAGCAGGAGTTTCTGCTTTCTCCATACCAGTGTATAAAAGACACCATAGCAGCAGTTTACACCCACCAGCTCCGAGAGGAAGAATAGATCCTGCGCCTCTATGTGTTCAGTGTATGGATACATTATAGCAGCAGTCTACACCCACCAATAGAGAAGAAGAGATCCGACTCTCCTATGTGTGCATTATGTGGAGACGACATAGTAGCAGTCTACACCCACCAGCTCAGATAGATAGGAGAGCAAGATCTCTGATCTCCGAGCTGCTGGGTGTAGACTGCTGCCATGATGTCTCCATACACTGTACACATAGGAGAGCAGGATCTCTTCTCTATCTCTGAGCTGGTGGGTGTAGACTGCTGCTATGATGTCTTCATACACTACACACATAGGAGAGCAGGATCTCTTCTCTATATGTGCAGTGTATGGAGACGACATAGCAGCAGTCTACATCCAGCAGCTCAGGGAAGACTGAGAAAAAGATATACAGCCTGCAGAGGAAAGACTTGTGATAAATCCTGGATACAACTCCTCTAATAGCCAAATATAGTGTTGTCCCTCATGTACACACAGCAGCTTTTTCTAAATACTTACCTGAGAGTGTGGGGACACTTTAATTGCCCTAAACTCCATTCTTTATTACACACGGGTTCTCCAATGGTTATTGGTGTTCCTGAGGATCCAATGGAGCTTACTTTACAGCAGGTTTCTCCTCCCATTCCAGTGAGAAACCACATTATTGCCCCATGCAGCTCTGTCTTCTGTACTGTAGATGTTGGCTGTGATTTTCAGGAACGCACGTGCGACAGATCGCTGATACAACTGGTGTTTATTTACATCTGACTATTATCATTACGATTAGCGAGCGAACATTGCCCTTAGCGAGTACCTGCCCGCTCGAGAGAAAAGGTTCGGCTGCCGACGCGCGTGACAGGTTAGTTGCGGCATGGAGCCGGGGGGGGGGGGGGGGGGGCTGGGGAAGAGAACTCCCCTCCGTTCCTCCCTGCCGCTCCCTGCCCGCCGCCGGCAGCCGAATCCCATCCAACATTTAGTTTTGTAATATGTTGCCGTTTTCGCTGTTGCAGTTTTCGCTGCCGCATTATCGCGAGATGTCAACATACCTTAGGCCTTCCTTCAGGTGGGGGTTTTGGAGAAGGGAAGTACCCTATTATTCTGGACTAAAATACGCACTTTTTAGCAAAAACAAAATTTTGCTAAAAAGTGTGCGCATCTTTTGGTCCAATGTCTGGAGGGTCTGGCAACGTCTGACCGTTCACGTAATAAAACGCCTGAGGACATGGGGGGCAGAGCCCGGGGTCCACTTGATACTAAACCCTCCTCTTCTTTAGCCCGCCAGGGAAGGTTGAATTACTATAAAATATTTTTTTCTCTATTTTCTGTTGTCTTTATCCGGGTGCGTCTAATAGTCTGCAGAGTATGGTATGACTAAGTGAATTGCGAAATAATAGAATTAGAAGGTAGAGGGCGCTGCCGAGCACCTCCATATCGCCTTGCTGTATCGACGCCTCGGCAGCGCACTGAACCTCCTGGTTCTTCTCCTTCTTATTCCGGGGGGAGGCTTAGACCGCTCCGTTCTCCGCACAGATACGCCTGCTGCAGCACAACTCCTCCGTGGGATCGGCGTCCTTAAGTCAGCAGAGATCTGCGAACTGAATTGGGACGTATTCACATAGCGGAACGTCTGTGCAGGTTCTGCTCCAAAATGTGCATCCGAATCTACATGGTTTCCACCTCCATTATTTACAATGAGAATCCGCATTGTAGTTTATTCAGCGCAGATTTGACCGCCATGTTATATAAAAGCATTAATCAGTTCTTCACATCATTTCTGTGCGAAAAAACTGCTCTTTGGCATTTCACAATGGAAGTCAGTAGTAGAAATCCCAGCTGACCTCGTATGTCGGCCGCGGACCCCGCAACTTCTTTTTCTGTTGAAAATGTCCGCAATGTGTAAATGCTTTTCGCTTTTACGTTGTGCTTCAGAGTTGGCGAATACGGCCTTCAGCGCAGAATCGGACAAAATAGCGCAGCGCCCTCTACCAGGGAATGCGGAATAGACTCAATTGTAGGCAAAACAGTTCATCAAGCGCAGCTGGTTCCATCATGGTGGGGGTCCGGCAAACTGGTGTGAATAGCGCCTCATAGGAAACCCAAATCTGCATTAGTTTTTAACCCTTAAGGTCTTGGCTCTCCCTTTTTTCCTACCTCATTTTTAAGGATTCATAATTCTTTTGTTCTCCGGTCAGCGTTATTTTTTCCCCTTGTTTGCCGTTTTCTTCCATCACGAGGTGTATCTTTCCATGGTTCCACTTAATGTAGCACATAATGAACTGAAAGAATGGAAAATGGGGGAAAAAACCACAACCTTCTGACTGGTGTAATTTTTTGTCTTTCTGTCCATGGGGTTGTTTCGGACGACCCGTGGTTTCTTTTGGTACCATTTTTGAGTATTTACAACTTTCTTGTTAAATGTTTTTCTTGGAGACGTGGGGACCAAAAAACCCCACAATTCTAGCATGTTGTATTTTTTTTTTTTTCTGTCGACTTTCACATTTCACTTGTGATGAATATTGCGTTAATTTGATTGGACTTTTTCAGACGCGGTGATACCAAACATGTTTGTGGTTTTTTTGTTTTGATTTTTATCTATGAATATGGGAAATTTTTTTTTTTTTTTTTTTTTTAATACTCAAAAACTTTTTACTTATTAGTTTTTTTTTTCTTTTGTTTTACCACAAATGAGACTTTGAACTTTTACCATATGCTGCATTACTTCAGTATTGCTGTATATGGTATTTCTAACGGCACTCTAATAGGAAAAATTAGCCTTCAGAAGGCCCTGGTCTGCCATGACAGCTGAACTCTACCTCACAGGGGCCTGTGCTCCACTCCAGTTGGGGCATTTAAAGGGCTCTCAGCATGATTACTGATCGCGAATGTTACTTGCGGGTGTCAGCTGTCAGAGACAACCGATACCGGTCATATATATGCAGCCCAATCAGCTCCAGATCCTCCTCCATGCAAACCCTGGTGCAGGAGAGCATACATGTGTGCCCAAAAGCGCCAAGGGGTTAAAGGATATCACCACTCCTTTGTAGTGTCTTCTCGGAGCCCAGTCCAGCAGTCTCGGGGTCCGGCACTCCAGCTGCGCTCATATTGTATGCTGTTCTCTAATTAACTGCTGAGTCTCCTTCAGACTCTGAAAGCGAAGCAAGAAGCATCCGAGGAGCGCAGCGCATTCTCCGGGACAAGATGTCTTTTGGCAAGACTTCTGCTAACTTCACCGACTGCACCTCGCTGTCCAAAATGTCTTGGAATGTAAGAGTGAGAATGCAGAATGCTGGAGAGACAAGTTGTGTCATCCGGGCCTCCCGCTACATTAGGGCTGATGAAGCTCTCGGTGATTCATGATGTCTGTTGGAACCGCTTATCACAAGTATTTGCTGCAGTGCGGGAGACGAGCAACAGCGGCTAGGAAGATGAAATGTGCTGAGAAATACTCCGCTTACTAAAGAGGGTCTGTGAGCCCCCCGGACATGGAGTGCACCGATTGGACAATATCAGGTGGTCAGGGATTATGCTCCATTGATGAAGGAAATGGTAACAACTACTCGGCAATTTACTTAGACGCTTCCAGGAGGGATAACAGAGGGGTGAAGCATTTTAGGAAAATATGCTCCTACAATGTTATTGAATTGAGAATGCCAGTATTTATTGGAAGCAGCATGGTAGGAGTTCAGGGTCTTGGCTTTCTCTAGCAAGTCCATTGAAATGAATGGAGTGGTGATGCGCGTGCGTGACCATCGGGATTCATGTTCTCATGATCAGCCGCTACATTCCCCACAACACTATAGAAATGGGACAATATAAATTAAGCTGTATAGTAGGGGGGAACACAGGATCGTGGGGGTCCCAGCAGTCAGCCCCACCCATCTATCAGTTTTTACCCATCCAGTGTATGGGGGGTTAGCACTATTGCCTTGCAGCGCTGGGGTCAAAGGACAACATCTGCATGGAGTTTATATGCCCTCCCAATGGATACAAAACCCCTAATATCAAGTGATGTGAAGGGTTATACAGGATGTAGTAAAAAATCCAGACCCAGCGGTACATGTCGCTCCTGGTGTTCTATCAGTATAGGACAATAGCGTACTTAATATGAAGGCGTGGATGGCCCTACACAATGACAGCGCACCAGCCCTGGGGGTCCCAGAACATGGATTTTAATTTTGTGTTGTGGCCCCTGTAAGAGATGGAGAGTAAAACCCAATTGCAGAGTTCAACAGTAGCGTGTGAGAAGCAGAAATCCACTTTCCTCGTCTCTGAGTGCCGCGGGACCGCTGCTGAGACCGAATGAAGGAAATAATAGAAAACACATTTCTGGTAACTCATCAGCGCTGTATACTAGCCCAGAGGCCTGGCCATTAGCTAGTCTGTGGAGTCGACGCAGAGAAGAGATTTCACCCCATTACCAGAGTCTGAGAGGGGCGGATTATTGGGATGGGAGAAGCTGGATGGTCTTATCGATGAATTGTCCTCCACCGGGCCATTCTGACCAGACTGTTAGGAGGTGTTGGGACCAGTGGATGGGGGCACACAAGGTGACCGGGCGCAGGACGCCACCTACAGACCACCAGTAGAGAGGAGCATCTGACCAGACTGTTAGGAGGTGTTTGGACCAGTGGATGGGGGCACACAAGGTGACCGGGCTCAGGACGCCCTCTACAGACCACCAGTATAGAGGAGCGTCTGACCAGACTGTTAGGAGGTGTTGGGACCAGTGGATGAGTGAGGGCACACAAGGTGGCCCAACAGGGTACTAGAGCCTCCATGTCTGCCCGTATCACATCTTGTATCCAAGCTAGTGGCGATCCTCCATGCTTGTCCGTATCGCCTCTTATATCCAAGCTAGAGATGGCCCAACAGGGTACTAGAGCTTCTAGGGTTGCCTGTATCACATCTTGTATCCAAGCTAGAGCCTCTAAGCCCACCCGTATCACATCTTGTATCCAAGTTAGAGGCGGCCCGTCAGAGTGCTAGAGCCTCCATGCCCACCTGTATCACATCTTGTATCCAAGCTAGAGGCAGTACAACAGGGTACTAGAGCCTCCATGCTGCACCTATCACATATTGTATCCAAGCTAGAGGCGGTACAACAGGGTACTAGAGCCTCCATGCCACACGTATCACATTTTGTATCCAAGCTAGAGGCGGTACAACAGGGTACTAGGGCCTCCATAACCCCCCGTATCACATCTTGTATCCAAGTTAGAGGTGGCCCGTCAGAGTGCTAGAGCCTCCATGCCTGCCTGTATCACATCTTGTATCCAAGCTAAAGGTGGTACAACAGCGTACTAGAGCCTCCAAGCCCACCCGTATCACATCTTATATCCAAGCTAGAGGCGATACAACAGGGTACTAGGGCGTCCATAACCCCCCGTATCACATCTTGTAACTTAAAGGGGTTGTCCCGCGGCAGCAAGTGGGTCTATACACTTCTGTATGGCCATATTAATGGGTGTTTAAAAAAAAAAAAAAAAAAACCCGTTTCGGCGCGGGACAACCCCTTTAATAACTTTGGGTTTGTTTACCTTTGGAGAATAGGTAATGACCCATTATGAGCTGTTAATACCTCAGTGCTCCCTGCAAGAAAAATCATCTAAAACTGAGCGTATCGGAATGGAGCCTCCAACGCCAATGTGAAGACCACCGCAGGCCACATTCACACCAGTGTAATTCCCGTTCGGGTTTATTAGAGGAGGAGAACGGTGAATATGCTTGCAGCACAATATCCGGCATCTGCTGAATGGGAGCGTTGCTTCTTCCGGCATGTCCCTGGATGACATGGTATTGCTTGCTGCGCCGTTTCATTCGGCACTTTGGAAGCTCCGAACGGGTGTGAACAGAGCTTTAGTATAGATATACTGAAAGCGTCTTCCCTCCTCTTCCTTGCCTCCCCCCCCCTCTGCTCTCTTTTTGCCGCCTTGCCCCCCCCCCTTGCCGCCTTGCCCCCCCCCTTGCCGCCTTGCCCCCCCCCTTGCCGCCTTGCCCCCCCCCCCTTGCCGCCTTGCCCCCCCCTTGCCGCCTTGCCCCCCTCTTGTCGCCCTGCGCCCTCTTGTCGCCTTGCCGCCCTGCCCCCCTCTTGCCGCCCTGCCCCCCTCTTGCCGCCCTGCCCCCCTCTTGCCGCCCTGCCCCCCTCTTGCTGCCCTGCCCCCCTCTTGCCGCCCTGCCCCCCTCTTGCCGCCCTGCCCCCCTCTTGCCGCCCTGCCGCCCTCTTGCCGCCCTGCGCCCTCTTGCCGCCCTGCCCCTTGTCATCTCCTTTCAAAAACCCTTCACATAGACAACGCTTAAGAAGCTAATTGTGAGACCGGATGTGACGGCCGACATCACAGCGCAGATCAGATTGTGCGTTATTAGTATTTGTTAACACCATAAGATGCGTTTGACCTTGATAAATGCGTCTCTTTGGCGCGGCACATGACTGGGTGATGGCGAATGGCTCCTTCAGAGCGCGGCTGCAATAAATCAGTGGAGCCGTATCGCCGCTCTCCGCCCCGCTGCGCACTATTATTTATCGATCTGTACGGACGCGGCGGCGCCGCACCTTGTCAGCTCCATACATCTGGATGACGACGGGGATTGTACTAGTTAATCATCGGTGGTTGTCCTTGCGTCCACCTTATGATTGATCTCCCCGCTTCCCCCGGTTGGGTGTAGGATATACAGGAAGAGATCCGTGCGGCATGTTGCACAATAACTTTTATGTTTTGCTGTCAACATGTTTCTCCTCCTTAGGCTTTGAGATTGGAATCTTCACATTTCCAAGAAGTTGCATCAACTTGTCCTTCTCTCTCCTAATAGCTGCATCCCCCGTCCTGGGAAGATGTTACCTAACCATTTCTCATCTCCTTGGTCGATGATCACTAGCGGCAGCCATTGCAGTTCATGTAGGGAATCTCGCTCCCTTTTCCCTACATGGCAGCTGAGCATTTGAACCCCCTGTGATCGGAGGCGACAAGACCTACAATGCAGCAGAAAGTGATTCCCCCTCTGGAGTGAGGCCATTAAAGTGAAACAACAATGGTGGCAGTCCTTCTCGGACTACCTGTTACACACTGTATTAGTATTGGTAGTCTGACCCTACACACTGATGTGACTGGTCAGCACGGCTCATAGACTAATGATGAATACTAATACACAGTGCCGTGCGGCCGAAGCACCGCGTGCCCCTCTGTGAGTGGGAAAACTCTGAAGGGGTGGTAGTGCTAAATCAGCGTTTGGCTTCTTCGCGTTCAAGGTCAGTGCGCAGCCCAACAACGTGACACCGCCCCCCCCCCCCCCCCCCCACCGCTCAGAAAGTGATGATTCAGATGTCATTAAGTGATAACATTTCAGTCACCAGTGGAATAATGACTGGATGGAGTCTGGGGTTCGTTTTACGAGGGTTGGCTTCCATGAAGTTCCAGCTGGCTGCGTCCCACCAATGGTTAATGTGGCTGCTGACTGTACATGATTAACCCCTTAGTGACCACAATACGCCTTTATACTGACCATCCCGAATGGGCTTTATACCCAGGCGGTGGCTTGGCGACTACTGACAGCGGGGCCCCTGCTCTAACTGCCAGTAGTGGAGAAACCTCAGATCCTGGCTGTTTAATCCTTTACATGCCACAATCACTATCAACTGCAGCATGTAAGGGGGGAGGGGCTCCTTCTATCACCAATTGGCCCCCCGCAGTTCGATCGCAAGGTACAAATGGGCTCTCATAGCAGCTGCAAGCCTGACAAAAGGCTTCCACATCTGCCATGTAACTCAACCTATTAGGCCTCGCCTCCAGTAGAGTCTAATAGGCTGCTGTCACAGGCTTGGTAGAATGCATTACATAAGTAATGCAGTGTACTATCCTAGCGATCAAATGACTCTTCAAGCCCCCCTCAGGGACCAAAAATAGTATTAAAAAAGTTCCATATATTTTTTAATTAAAAAGAAAATCTGTTCAATGGATTTAATTTGTGCCCCGAAAATGGTACCAATAAAAACGACAACCCTTCCTGCGAACCGCAAGCCCCCACGGAGCTCCGCCGGCCGGAAAATAACAATGTATCGGGTCTTAGAATACGGTGATGCAGATTTAATTGTTTTTCTTAAAACTTATTTTTATTGTCTAAGTAAGTAGTAAAAAATAAAAAAACCTCTCTGCCCTTGTCGCAGTAATCGCGCCAATCAGATCAAGTCATTATTTTCGAATGCTGAACGCTGTAAAAAAAAACTAAAACACTGGCGGAATTTCTGGACATCCATCCATCTCCCACCTACAGAATGCGGAGTGCGGCCAGTAAATGATACAAAGCTCGAGCGCTCGTCCGGCCGCCAGCGAGTCACGGCTCTTGTAGCGATAAAAATCGCTCCGTACTTAAGGCACACAATAGGCCGGTGACTATGAAGTAATGGCCACGCGGTTTTCCTGACCCTAACCGCGTCTTCCTCATCCAGTCCATTCCAGGTATTGGGACTGCAGAACGCACCTTCAGAAATGGTGGCGTGTAATCGCCGCCGCAGTAATGGCTGACTACTGTTCTCAGAGGCGGGGGAGCTTGGTCGATGGGTTGTCAGAGCGCCGCGGCACGCACCTTTTCCTCAGCGCTGCTCGGGAAGATGAATGTACGTTTTATGGATGTAACCTTAATCAGCGCGGTGGCTAATCTTCCCCGGACAGATAGACGTTGCAGATTAAGCGACACTCCGTCCGGGTCGGGGAATTATTCGATGCGCCTGATTAATGTCCGCCGGCGCTGTCTTCTCCTCCTAAGAACGACGTCTGAAGGATTTGTTTGTTGGAAGCGAAAATTGCAATGTACAAAACAAATCACCCTAATGGTCACAGTGGAAGAGCCAGAGCGCCCTCTAGTGCCCCAGTGTGGAACTGCGGAAGGTTCTCCCTGTCCTGAGAGCCGTGGAAGCAGCGCTCCTTCACACCGGCGCTCGGGATCTCCGGTCGGCTGCTTGTTTTTGGAGCAGAAAAATGCAATTCGGATGGAAATAATCATTTCCGTTTTTTTATTCCCTCTGAACGCTTTCCTTTTGATTCCGTTATGTTTTTTGAATGGCGCTGCAGACGGCGCTGGTTGTTCCCTTTAACCCCTTACTTCCAAGGTCTGCTTTCACCTTTAAAGGGGTTTTCCAGTGTATGAAAAAAAATTAAAGGGCTTTAAATGAAGAGGAATTACCTATGCGCCAATCCCTTCGGTTTATAATGTACTTTTATATTGAGGCCGCCATTATTTTTGGATTTCCGGCATTTAGCGTGTAGAACAGATCATGTGACGACGTTGTTTTCTGGGTCCGGTTTTGTATTACCATGATTTCCATTTGAATTCCATTCTTCAGCTCCAACGACAGAATTAAAGTGTAAATGGCGAACGCAGAACCCGCAGAACATGGTGGCCGTCCGTCCGTCTCCCGGCCTGCTCATTCCTGCCGTCTGCCCTCATCTATTCTGCCTGTTACTGCGACCCCTAATTAATAGGAGAGATGCACTTAACCCCTTCCTGGCATGTGCTGTACGGCGGCCGTCAGGTGTCATCAGGCTCGGAAGCTGAGCGCGCTCTGTACACGGCGGGTGTCAGCTGACTCGCCCGCAGTTGTCGGATCCGAGACGATTCCTCTGCGCTCCGCTGATATTCCTTCTTGAAGCCTATAAATAAGGTGACGGCAGCGGTGAGCAGCGACCGGTCGCTAATCAGCGCTGATTGTATGGAGCGAGGAGAGAAATAACCGCAAGTCCGTTTGCTGTATACACTTCCAGGAGGAATAACAGAGGAACAGCACAAGGAAGGTTTAGAGGATGCTGCAGAATTGCGATTCCATACCAAATAGAAGTATCTACTAAACGGACGGCGGGCGCGCTCTCACGGGGTTCAGCTCGTATATACTGCTGTGTCTTGTTTGTCGGAGGGGGAGGCTGCAGAACACACCATTATTTGCCGGGTTCTTGGAGACACGAACTGCGCAGGCGAGTGCAATATCTGTCGGAGAAACGGGGACCGATAACCGTATTCGTAAACCCGCAATTTCGCCTGAGAGTGCAAGGTGAAGAAAAACGCATCGCGGGATATTTGACTTTCTGCATGAACTCCGCATGTCCGCACCAGCTCCGCGCGATGTCCTAAACCCCCCCGTAGGAAACAATGCGCACATCTTCTGCAGAATCGCAGAAAAATAGATAAATTGCAGCGTCTCCTTTTTCGCAGCATCGCTCCGGGAAAATAGCGCAAGTAAATCGACCCATTTAGAGTTCTGGGCTCCACTTCTGGTGAGTTCTATGTAGACCGCCTGAGGATCCACACCGGCGAGTTGTCTTGTCTGCATGAAAACTGCATGACAGTAGAAAGTACAGAGACGCTGCATGACGGAAAAACTGCGCATTTAAGACTGCGATACCGGACGGAGGTTCATGGACTCGCCCGTTTAAATGAGTCCGAAGACGTGCAGATCTACTGGTCACACTGGGGAGCTGCCACGGCGAACTACAAGACGGCGCAGCACGGGGTCTTGTGTTTATTACTTTAATACCTGTGTGTGTGTGTGTGTATATATATATATACACACACACTTACTGTCAGTAACATCCCTCTGTATATATTATCATTAGAAACTGGATTACACTGAGGTGACAACTGTATATTGATAACAACCGTGTGTGTGTGTATGTGTATATGTGTATATGTGTATATGTATATATGTATATATGTATATATATATATATATATATATATATATATATATATATATATATATACACATACACACACACACCTCTCTGCAGAAGAATGTTATTGACTGTGTGTACACATACAGTGTGTTCAGGGGGGAGGAGGTGAGCTGTGAATATTGTTAATGGTGGGTCCTGTGTTATCTATATATAGGTGTCTCCTCTCAGTGTAATCCTGTCTGTGCAGGGAGGGGAGGAGGGGAGCTGTGACTATTGTGAATGGTGGCTCCTGTGTTATCTATATATAGGTGTCACCTCTCAGTGTAATCCTGGCTGTGCAGGGAGGGGGAGGAGGTGAGCTGTGACTATTGTAAATGGTGGCTCCTGTGTTCTCTATATATAGGTGTCTCCTCTCAGTGTAATCCTGGCTGTGCAGGGAGGGGGAGGTGGTGAGCTGTGACTATTGTAAATGGTGGGTCCTGTGTTATCTATATATAGGTGTCTCCTCTCAGTGTAATCCTGTCTGTACAGGGGGGGAGGGGAGCAGGTGAGCTGTGGCTTTTGTGAATTTTGGTCCCCCGGAGTGCAGCATAAAATCACGTGACAAGTTTTCTGCAGATCAGTTTCAGAGTGAATCCAGCTTGGATGGGAAAATCCAGCGATCGGAGCGACTTCCAACGAGGCCGGTCACCGGTGCTAGACTAGCTGGGGCCTTACTGCCAACCGCGGGGAGTTTTCTCATGTAACGGTATGGAGTGTATACCGAGAATGGCGCGATCGAGGAAAACATCCAGCGAAAGGGCATCCTGCAGAAGAAACAACTCATCACTGAAAGGGGTCGGAGGAGGATGTCAGGAATCGTTCTGACCAACAGGCTGCACAGTCAGCTGAGTACAACGCTGGAGCTCCAACTTAGGGAGCCTGCACACGAGTGGAAATGCCGCAGCGGGATTTCCTCCGCTGGAAGCCTGCATAGGAATGTGTTAACAAGCACAATCCTATGCAGATGGCCGCGCGGCAAACAAACTGCGGCCGAACCCCGCACAAAAACGTCACTCACCCGCCGCCGGCTCCGGTCTGCGCATGCTCCGGCAGCCGGAGCCGCGTGCGAGTAAGCGCTGGTCCCTGCTGGCGCTCGGGTCGGGTCCCGTGGCGAGAATCCTCGCCGCCGGATCTGACCCATTCTTCTGCAGGCGGCCTAACGTGTCCGAACGCACAACTCGCCGTTCCTCCGCACGGATGGTATAACAGCAGACGACCAGTTCCAGCGCCATTGTGTGTAAGAGAAACAGAAAGACTCCAGCGGGCAAAAGAGCGCAAAACTTGTATCACTGAGCAGCGGGAAAACATCTCCTGGTCAGATGGGTCCAGATTTCTGTTGCTGATGGGAAGTCAAAATTTGGCGCAAGCAGCATGAATCGCTGACCCCTTCCTGTCAGGCTGTTGCAGGTGCAGTAACGGTGCGGGGAAGCTTTTCTTGGCACACCCGGGGGCCTCTGATTACAGTAATTCTGAGGCCCCCGGAGGTCTGGCCCGCTCCCGGGTGGAGTAACCTGGCCGTTCGCTCTATATTACCGTATACAAGAGTAATCTGAGAGACGAGCCACTTCACGTACCGGAGGAGGACCGCGCTGCGTCTGCTTCTTGGACGGGACTCCACAGGTACCTGGGATACCTCTGCCGCCTACAGGTGCTCCTGGCAGCGCTGACGCTCGGGTACAATAAGCCTATTATATAAGCATACGGTAACGATTAGAAGCAGATGGAAGATCATTAAGTCCATAGTCCACGCTAGCGGATCGCCATCGCTGGCAGCGGCTGTAATTGTGGATTTAGGACAAATAGATGGGATTTGTACGGCGGTTCTGTGCGGACGGAGGGCAAAGTCTTAAGATTGCGATACGAAGAACGGCTCCAGCGCCGCTCCTCAGTCCTGCTTTCCTAGAGGTGATTGAGCGCTGGAAAGATGTGGCAGCAGAGCGCTGCTGGATGCCGTTCAGGAACTCGCTGCCCGTTATCCACTACGTGAGAGCGAGGGCCGCCACGGGCCCCTGGCCACTACAAGCTTGTGGCTTTGTGGATGCAAGTTATAACTTTTGTTTCTTGGACAGAGATGAATTTCTGAGGGTCGTTGGGGTGAGGAGGACTGTTCTGGGGACGTACAGGACCGCGAGGCAGCGATGAATCACACGTGCGTGGCGTTCCTGGTGAACTTGCAATCTTGGTTTTCAGGACGTCATGAAGGAACTTACTTTGTGCCCGCGGTCGCACTTGGTGAATCACTAGCGCTTCACATCATCTGGTGCAAATTTTGATTTTCCACGGGAAATTCCAGCTATTGAATGTGTAAAACCTGCTGCGGATCCACGCCAAATACGTGCTGAGCCCATGCCAACAGCAGTGTGATGGGTTTCTCCCCTTCCACCTCTTGAGCTCCGAGCATCCTACTTCGGAGGCTGGCTAGGATGCGGGTAGGACTGGCAGAGCCATGCCACTACCTAGGAGCTGCTGAAGAGAGCGGTGTGGAGGTGCGCCGCAGCTCAGAATCCAAGATAATCTATATTTGTATAGCGCCAACTTATTCTGCAGCGCTTTCAAGCATGGGAGAACACAGAGAATACAACAATAGCATGTGATATACAATCAGTTTGAAACAAACGGGGTGGGGATGGTACAGGAGGTACAAGGGCCGGGTGGGTGGGGGGGGGGGGGTGATCCAGGAGGCATGGGGGAACACAGGAAGTACGGGGGTTACATGTGAAAATGAATTATTAGAAAGTAAACGGGGTGGGGCCGTAAGGAGTTGAAGGGATAGAGGTCATATGCGATAGGCAAGGTGGAAGGTGTCAGGAGTCATAGGGAGGGGCAGATGACTAGGTCAGGGAATTTGGTATACTTACCTGAAGAGGTGCATTTTTAAGGCATGTCTGAAATTTTGTGCATTGGGACTTGTTTGTATGCCTTGGGGTAGAGCGTTCCAGAGGATAGGTGCTGCTCTGGTAAAGTCCTGTAGGCGAGCGTGTGAGGTTTGTATTAGAGGGGTGTTTAGTCTGAGTGTGTTAGCGGATCAGAGTGAGTGAGTGAGCGGGCTGGGTGGTGTACGGACAGGAGGGAGGGATGGCACCGCCCCCTCTGCATCCTCTGGGTAAAGTGGAGAGCCAGTCCTCCTGCGTCCGCATCTCGCTGCAACCTTGAGCTTGGCACTCGTGGTGTAGTGCATGGTGCAGGCTTACAGGCTATTATTGACTTCACTTTTTGTCACCGTGACAGAAAGGAAAACCCTGTGTGTCAACAAGCCTATCACCGAGGGAATCACTAAAATATAACTTTTATTAGGTAAAGATAAAAATAAAAATGTATAAAAGGCGTGGACTCTTATTCCAGTTACACTCCTACTGGACAAGTAGATATTCTAACAGTAGTAAGTCCATATAAGTATATACCAGATGATGCGCTAAGTTCTAACTCCACAACCACAATGACCCAATCTATATTGTTGGTGCATGGGTCGAGATATATATTATGGTTGTGTACAGCTCCACGTGTATAAATGGCCACAAGGGCTAACAAAGCACAATGTAGGTTATATTTTCTGTATTTATACGTTGGAGCCGATAAATGGGTAAAGGCCAGAATAATAAATGTAACCCCCGTCTGGCAGAGTATTGAGGCATATATTAATGCCCAGGAAATATAGCATCAATCAGGTATATACTATGTGGTATATCCCCTATTATGGTGGATTATACCCTGATGCGATAACCAGCTATAGTAAACACGGTCACTAATTTTATCTATATAGTGACTCGCTTGACTGACGTCATTTAGCGTGTTTATCTAGTTTATATAAAAGCTGGCAAATAGACTGCAGCGCTGAGTGGTCTGTAACTCGGAGTTAAATGGTGCAAGGACATATTACAGCACCAAACGTTCCTTTTATTTTACCACATTCCCATTAGGGACAGACACAGCGGAGAGTCTTAGACCAGGGTCATTAACTCATAAGACCCTGTCGCATGGACTAAACACTGCTGAGTGCAGCTAATAAAAACAGCTGATCACTGCTTCACTAGAGATGAATGCCGCTGTTTGTGAGATTTTATAATCACCAGCAGCTACGAGCAGCTAAACTGAAGAAGGTTCAATAAGATATATAATGAACCCTCTTTGTCAGTAACTGCTGCATTCACTATCACCATTTAAGCATAGATAGCCCGATATACAATGATGTGGACATCTGTGGCATGTCAAGCACAACAATAAGGCTATCTTAGGCTGGCTAACACCATCTACGCGTTTCCACGGTCCTTAATGCAGTGACCGCATCATCAGGACGGTGAGTCTAGGTTATAGAACCGAACAGCCTGAACGGCTGTGTGAAAATGAGCAGCAATGGTATGTTGCCCAGAGCAGAGGCTTTTTAAAGTACAAGCCACGCCTCCCAGCAGGGGGCTCGTCCCCAGTGCTCCAATGAGCATCAACCAACACTAAACTGTGCCTCAGCGAAAACCCGTGATGGAACGGGATTCCCGCACATGTGCAGTAGCCCCGACGGGTCCGGGACGCCAACCACTGCCAACCTTAGGAGGTATAGCAGAGTCGGCGCCCGGCACCCCGGAACCGCTGCGCACGGCAGAGATAAGTGCTGCTGAGGATAAAGAAGCCTTTTTTGCTGCATTAGTATACAACGGTGCCCAGATGGAATTTAACGCTCAGTATGTTAATCCTTCAGTATCATGGCCCAAAAGAACGCATGGATAGAATACCCAAGTGCTTCTGTATAATAATATTTGATGGACCGAACCCGGTTATTGGGAACACTGTATGTATATAGAGAGAAGGGGTATATATACATAGTTTAAATGACAGTAAAAATAAAAATATAAATATAACAGTAACGACAGGTGACTACCATTATTTGGCAACATATAGTATTATGCAAACAATAAACATTACATGATAATGCTCCAAGATGTCAAGCATAAATGTCCTATATACACTGACTCGCATATACAGCCAAGTTTATATAGTCTATGCATGGTGTGTCCGCACCAAAGATGGTGTAGTACAGCGGACGCGTAATTAAATGTAATAAATACTGTACATGGTATATTGTTGCATCAGTCACCTATGATGTTGATCCTGTATTATATAAACGATGCATAAGAGAGACAGTCATTTAGTCCCTTGGGGCTACAACATTGCAGGCGGTGAATCCACCGTGTCTCCTTTTGTGTTAGTAACCTGTCTCGATTACCTCTCCTCCCATTCTCCCTAATAATCTCAATCCCTTGGAATTTAATGCATGTAGGATCATTGTCATGCATATCACGTATGTGTGTCGCTATGTTGGTATGTTCTCCACGGTTCACATTGCCAACATGTTCCAGGATACGTCGCCAAAATTGGCGGATGGTTTTCCCAACATAGTCCAACGGGCACGGGCATGTGGCTTTATAGACAACGCCGCTGGTGCGGCAGTTTATAAAGTCCCTTATGTGGAACACCTCTCTTGTAGTGGAACATGTGAAGGTGTTACCTCGAGCAATAAAGCCACATGCCTTACAGCCCGCACATCTGAACGTGCCCTTTGGTAAGTCCGATCCTAGCCATGTCTTGGTTGACAACTTGGGTGGAAGTAGGCTGTGGACCAATCGGTCTCTCAGGTTACGTCCGCGTCTATACGTGATTTGGGGATTGACCGGGAGATGTGACACCAGGTCCATGTCCTTCAAAAGAATATGCCAATATTTACTGATGATATGTCTCACTTCTTTTGATTGGTCATCAAATGTACCAATTATACGCATCTTATTGTTCTTGTCATCTCTTTTACGAGTTTGCAGAAATTGATCTCTGTTAGAATTTTTTGCATAGGTGTTTGCTCTCTCCACCACTGCTGTTGGGTAGCCTCTGTTACTGAATCTACGACTCATTTCTTGCGATTTTTCTGAAAAATCGCCTTCAACCGAACAATTTCGGCGGGCCCGGATGAACTGTCCTTTAGGGATCCCACACTTCAGGGGTAGAGGGTGGTGGCTATCCCAGTGGAGGAGAGTATTTGTGGCCGTTTCTTTCCGATATATTGATGTTTCCAAGGATCCACTGTCTGTTTTTGTTATCAGAAGATCCAAGAATGTAATCTTATGGATATCAATATCTGATGTTAAAAATAATCCAAGATCATTTCTGTTTAGTTGGTCCACGAACTTGTGAAAGTCCTCCACTTCCCCTGTCCACAAAATGAGGATGTCATCAATGAAACGCACCCACATATCAACGTGGGTGGTCCATCTCTCATTAGTCTCACCAAAAACGATGGTTTCCTCCCACCAGCCCAGGTACAGATTAGCATAACTGGGGGCACATGGGCTCCCCATAGCTGCGCCCCTGAGCTGGTGGAAGTACTTCCCTTCAAAAAGGAAATAGTTTTTGGTGAGAACAAAGGACAACAATTGGAGAAGTAAGATGTTATGTTTTTTAAGGTGCGTACCTCTCTGATTGAGGTAGAACTCTATAGCTTTAGTCCCCCCCCCATGTGGGATGGAACTATATAGAGCCTCTACGTCTAAACAAGCTAGCATGGTGTTGGGGGCCACCGTGATCCCCTCTAGCCGTTTAAGGACATCAGTAGTGTCCTTTACGTACGCAGGGAGGGCTTCAACAAAAGGTCTTAATAAGATGTCAAGGTATGTACTTATTCCCTGAGTGAGACTATCATTACCAGCAACTATGGGTCGACCTTTGAGAGGGCTTAGTCCTTTATGGACCTTCGGTAGTCCGTAAAATGTCGCTATTTGAGGCGTTAGGGGGTAGAGAAACTGAAATTCTCTCAGATCAATTAACTCATCATCCTTCGCTTGTGTGAGAATATATTTCAATTCAGCCAGGAAATTATCTGTTGGATCTGATGCAAGTACTACGTAGTTATTTCTATCCGAGAGGATCCTGAGACACATATCTCTGTAGGTGTCTCGGTTCATCAAGACGATATTGCCCCCCTTATCGGAGGGCTTAATGATGATATTTTCGTCTCTCTCGATCGCCGCCAAGGCTGCCTTTTCGGCTGAAGTAAAGTTTTGATGTTTATATTTCTTCTCTCTTGACAATTTATCCAAATCATCAGTAACCATGGATTCAAAGATATCAATGTACGGGGAATCACCGGAGGGGGGCAGGCTGGTATTTTTGGATTTCAGATTGGTAAATGGGCCTTTACTAGGATCACGCATGGACTCCTGCTCCAGTGATTCCAATACTTTTATAGCATCAAGATCTTTGATATCCACCCCTAACTCAGTACATTTTTTCCTATCCAGAATGGCATGATGCTTCCTCCAGCGCAATTTGCGCAGAAAAAGGGCAATGTCTTTTGTCCATTCGAAGGAATTGAACTTATTGGTGGGGACAAACGAAAGTCCTTTTTTGATGACTGATTCTTCCTGCGCTGTCAACGTTCTTGAAGACAGGTTAATAATCTGTAATTCATCCTCACTAACAGATGTTGAGGCGACATTGGATCTACTCGGTGTTTCTATGGTTGGGAATGTCCTGGTTGAAATTGAGAGGTCTCGGTCATGGTCCGGTTCCTCGTCATGTAGTGGGTGATGGGTTGCCCTAAAAAATGACCCTCACCCATATTACCTGGTACTGGTGGTGTTTACGTTCCTTTAGGTAACCTGTGTACCTTTCAATAGTTAACTTCAGAGAATTTTCTCTCTTTTCATAGTCTGCTTCTGCAGGTAGAGGTAATATGGGTGAGGGTCATTTTTTAGGGCAACCCATCACCCACTACATGACGAGGAACCGGACCATGACCGAGACCTCTCAATTTCAACCAGGACATTCCCAACCATAGAAACACCGAGTAGATCCAATGTTGCCTCAACATCTGTTAGTGAGGATGAATTACAGATTATTAACCTGTCTTCAAGAACGTTGACAGCGCAGGAAGAATCAGTCATCAAAAAAGGACTTTCGTTTGTCCCCACCAATAAGTTCAATTCCTTCGAATGGACAAAAGACATTGCCCTTTTTCTGCGCAAATTGCGCTGGAGGAAGCATCATGCCATTCTGGATAGGAAAAAATGTACTGAGTTAGGGGTGGATATCAAAGATCTTGATGCTATAAAAGTATTGGAATCACTGGAGCAGGAGTCCATGCGTGATCCTAGTAAAGGCCCATTTACCAATCTGAAATCCAAAAATACCAGCCTGCCCCCCTCCGGTGATTCCCCGTACATTGATATCTTTGAATCCATGGTTACTGATGATTTGGATAAATTGTCAAGAGAGAAGAAATATAAACATCAAAACTTTACTTCAGCCGAAAAGGCAGCCTTGGCGGCGATCGAGAGAGACGAAAATATCATCATTAAGCCCTCCGATAAGGGGGGCAATATCGTCTTGATGAACCGAGACACCTACAGAGATATGTGTCTCAGGATCCTCTCGGATAGAAATAACTACGTAGTACTTGCATCAGATCCAACAGATAATTTCCTGGCTGAATTGAAATATATTCTCACACAAGCGAAGGATGATGAGTTAATTGATCTGAGAGAATTTCAGTTTCTCTACCCCCTAACGCCTCAAATAGCGACATTTTACGGACTACCGAAGGTCCATAAAGGACTAAGCCCTCTCAAAGGTCGACCCATAGTTGCTGGTAATGATAGTCTCACTCAGGGAATAAGTACATACCTTGACATCTTATTAAGACCTTTTGTTGAAGCCCTCCCTGCGTACGTAAAGGACACTACTGATGTCCTTAAACGGCTAGAGGGGATCACGGTGGCCCCCAACACCATGCTAGCTTGTTTAGACGTAGAGGCTCTATATAGTTCCATCCCACATGGGGGGGGGACTAAAGCTATAGAGTTCTACCTCAATCAGAGAGGTACGCACCTTAAAAAACATAACATCTTACTTCTCCAATTGTTGTCCTTTGTTCTCACCAAAAACTATTTCCTTTTTGAAGGGAAGTACTTCCACCAGCTCAGGGGCGCAGCTATGGGGAGCCCATGTGCCCCCAGTTATGCTAATCTGTACCTGGGCTGGTGGGAGGAAACCATCGTTTTTGGTGAGACTAATGAGAGATGGACCACCCACGTTGATATGTGGGTGCGTTTCATTGATGACATCCTCATTTTGTGGACAGGGGAAGTGGAGGACTTTCACAAGTTCGTGGACCAACTAAACAGAAATGATCTTGGATTATTTTTAACATCAGATATTGATATCCATAAGATTACATTCTTGGATCTTCTGATAACAAAAACAGACAGTGGATCCTTGGAAACATCAATATATCGGAAAGAAACGGCCACAAATACTCTCCTCCACTGGGATAGCCACCACCCTCTACCCCTGAAGTGTGGGATCCCTAAAGGACAGTTCATCCGGGCCCGCCGAAATTGTTCGGTTGAAGGCGATTTTTCAGAAAAATCGCAAGAAATGAGTCGTAGATTCAGTAACAGAGGCTACCCAACAGCAGTGGTGGAGAGAGCAAACACCTATGCAAAAAATTCTAACAGAGATCAATTTCTGCAAACTCGTAAAAGAGATGACAAGAACAATAAGATGCGTATAATTGGTACATTTGATGACCAATCAAAAGAAGTGAGACATATCATCAGTAAATATTGGCATATTCTTTTGAAGGACATGGACCTGGTGTCACATCTCCCGGTCAATCCCCAAATCACGTATAGACGCGGACGTAACCTGAGAGACCGATTGGTCCACAGCCTACTTCCACCCAAGTTGTCAACCAAGACATGGCTAGGATCGGACTTACCAAAGGGCACGTTCAGATGTGCGGGCTGTAAGGCATGTGGCTTTATTGCTCGAGGTAACACCTTCACATGTTCCACTACAAGAGAGGTGTTCCACATAAGGGACTTTATAAACTGCCGTACCAGCGGCGTTGTCTATAAAGCCACATGCCCGTGCCCGTTGGACTATGTTGGGAAAACCATCCGCCAATTTTGGCGACGTATCCTGGAACATGTTGGCAATGTGAACCGTGGAGAACATACCAACATAGCGACACACATACGTGATATGCATGACAATGATCCTACATGCATTAAATTCCAAGGGATTGAGATTATTAGGGAGAATGGGAGGAGAGGTAATCGAGACAGGTTACTAACACAAAAGGAGACACGGTGGATTCACCGCCTGCAATGTTGTAGCCCCAAGGGACTAAATGACTGTCTCTCTTATGCATCGTTTATATAATACAGGATCAACATCATAGGTGACTGATGCAACAATATACCATGTACAGTATTTATTACATTTAATTACGCGTCCGCTGTACTACACCATCTTTGGTGCGGACACACCATGCATAGACTATATAAACTTGGCTGTATATGCGAGTCAGTGTATATAGGACATTTATGCTTGACATCTTGGAGCATTATCATGTAATGTTTATTGTTTGCATAATACTATATGTTGCCAAATAATGGTAGTCACCTGTCGTTACTGTTATATTTATATTTTTATTTTTACTGTCATTTAAACTATGTATATATACCCCTTCTCTCTATATACATACAGTGTTCCCAATAACCGGGTTCGGTCCATCAAATATTATTATACAGAAGCACTTGGGTATTCTATCCATGCGTTCTTTTGGGCCATGATACTGAAGGATTAACATACTGAGCGTTAAATTCCATCTGGGCACCGTTGTATACTAATGCAGCAAAAAAGGCTTCTTTATCCTCAGCAGCACTTATCTCTGCCGTGCGCAGCGGTTCCGGGGTGCCGGGCGCCGACTCTGCTATACCTCCTAAGGTTGGCAGTGGTTGGCGTCCCGGACCCGTCGGGGCTACTGCACATGTGCGGGAATCCCGTTCCATCACGGGTTTTCGCTGAGGCACAGTTTAGTGTTGGTTGATGCTCATTGGAGCACTGGGGACGAGCCCCCCTGCTGGGAGGCGTGGCTTGTACTTTAAAAAGCCTCTGCTCTGGGCAACATACCATTGCTGCTCATTTTCACACAGCCGTTCAGGCTGTTCGGTTCTATAACCTAGATTCACCGTCCTGATGATGCGGTCACTGCATTAAGGACCGTGGAAACGCGTAGATGGTGTTAGCCAGCCTAAGATAGCCTTATTGTTGTGCTTGACATGCCACAGATGTCCACATCATTGTATATCGGGCTATCTATGCTTAAATGGTGATAGTGAATGCAGCAGTTACTGACAAAGAGGGTTCATTATATATCTTATTGAACCTTCTTCAGTTTAGCTGCTCGTAGCTGCTGGTGATTATAAAATCTCACAAACAGCGGCATTCATCTCTAGTGAAGCAGTGATCAGCTGTTTTTATTAGCTGCACTCAGCAGTGTTTAGTCCATGTGACAGGGTCTTATGAGTTAATGACCCTGGTCTAAGACTGTCCGCTGTGTCTGTCCCTAATGGGAATGTGGTAAAATAAAAGGAACGTTTGGTGCTGTAATATGTCCTTGCACCATTTAACTCCTAGTTACAGACCACTCAGCGCTGCAGTCTATTTGCCAGCTTTTATATAAACTAGATAAACACGCTAAATGACGTCAGTCAAGCGAGTCACTATATAGATAAAATTAGTGACCGTGTTTACTATAGCTGGTTATCGCATCAGGGTATAATCCACCATAATAGGGGATATACCACATAGTATATACCTGATTGATGCTATATTTCCTGGGCATTAATATATGCCTCAATACTCTGCCAGACGGGGGTTACATTTATTATTCTGGCCTTTACCCATTTATCGGCTCCAACGTATAAATACAGAAAACATAACCTACATTGTGCTTTGTTAGCCCTTGTGGCCATTTATACACGTGGAGCTGTACACAACCATAATATATATCTCGACCAATGCACCAACAATATAGATGGGGTCATTGTGGTTGTGGAGTTAGAACTTAGCGCATCATCTGGTATATACTTATATGGACTTACTACTGTTAGAATATCTACTTGTCCAGTAGGAGTGTAACTGGAATAAGAGTCCACGCCTTTTATACATTTTTATTTTTATCTTTACCTAATAAAAGTTATATTTTAGTGATTCCCTCGGTGATAGGATTATTGACTTCACGTATGATAAAGCCCGGCGGATCGTCCTGCAGCTCAGAAGGGAACCACAGTGAACCGACGCTCCTCCAGTACTTAGTCAGACTGCTTGCTGCAAAAATACCAATAAATGTATTGGTTTAATAAACAAGCCTGCAGCCCACGTCAAGGGTCCTCGTTGTGTCATCATCTCCACACTAACGTGACCAACAAATCTCAAAAAATGGACGTATCAATTTAAAAATCACAGATGGAGGCCATACTGACTGTAAAGGCTGTGGGCCTGCAGGGTGCGCTACTTCTATCAGTGGAACCGGCACCCTATGTACGCATTACCTATGTGCAAGTATGAGGGCGCTATCGCACGAGCGCTGTTAACACTTGCGTAAGAGCTCTAATCGCTGCTCTGCACCTACGCTTGCAGGTTTAACCCTGAGATTGTCGGGAAACGTGAGCGATGGTTGTCAGTGATCGGTCATCAGTATTTTGCACCTGTGCCCCTCATCCATATAGCAGTCCGCCTGTCTGCATGCTGAGAGTTGTGGTTCTACAGCCGCCCTTGTTATTGCCGCATTCTGCGATGTTATTTCTAGTCGTCTACACATCGCAGTTCGGCCCTTGTCATAGTTGCCCAGGTTTCTATAACCCTTTGCAATCCAATTGTGGATTCAGGGTTTCCTAGGGGGCTTTCTCTTTCTGCCATTATACAATGGCACCATCTGCTGGCTAGAGCCAGTACTGCGGTATGTGACATGCTAGAGAGGCCCAGACAACAGAGCAGCCAGTAATATACAGTAAGACTACCCCGCTGGACGTCTTCCGACATCGGAGCTGTGTAGCCTTCAATCAGAATGTCTTCAGACGTCAGACAGTGGATTGAAAAGGGTTAATCTTGTCCATTTTTCTTGCTTCCAACACACCAACTTCCAGAACAAACTAATCACTTACTAATATGTTCCATTCACTGACAGGCGCCGTTGTCACGAGCTCCTTCACCTGTCCTCACTGTTAAAGGGGATCCGTCATCAGTTTTGAAGCTCGTAAACCCCCAACAGGGTTACACAAGGATGTAATAGCGCACGGTCCCACAGGTAATTCTGTAGTCGCCCTGGACAAAGTATAAAGGGGACCAGCTTTCTGTAAATTAACCCCTTAGTGACGGCAATACGCCTTTTTACTGACCTCACTAACGGCCATTATACCTGCACATCCAAATTATTAAGGCGGCAGCTTAGCTGACAGCCCGGCTCCTGCTGTAATCGCTAGCAGTGGAGAAACCGCAGATCCTGGCAGTTTAACCCCTTACATGCCACAGTCAACAGTAACTGCAGCATTTAAGTAGATGACAGGAGGCGGGGCTTCATTTATCACGGATTGGCATCCCGTGGCGCATTTGCAAGATACTACGGTAATAGGTTCCATGGCAGCCGGAAGCCTGACAAAGGTCTCCATATCTGCCATGTAATTTGACCTGCTAGGCCCCGCCTCTCACGGAGTCTAATATAGGCCGAAGTCATAGGCTTAGTAGAACGCACTATTTAAGTAATGCAGTGTACTATCCTTGCGATTGAATGTTTGCATCTTCAAGTCCCATTAAGAGACTAAAACTAGTGTTAAAAAAAAAAAAAAAAGTTCTATGAAGTTCAATTCAAAGAAAAAAAATTCCAGTTTAAGAAAAAAAGATAAATTTTTCCTCCGAAAGAAAAAAATGAATAAAATATCCCCCAAAATTTGAAAAGAGCCGCACATAATGGGTATTGCGCTGCAGGCTGGGCTGGGCTGTCTGTGCTGGCCTGCTTACCTCCCTAAACACCACCCCCCTCCGCCACCACTGACCATAGGGATGGAAGTGAGGAATTAGTGGCGTATGTGTAGTTGAGTGTGATGAATCTGCTCGCTACAGGGACAGATGAACTCTGCATGCGTCCGTCCCGGAGCTCAGGGCGCATGCATGCTTTCATTCGCAGTGATGATGACGTGGATGACATCTCCACATCAGTGTGGTGTTTAGGGAGGTATACAGGCCAGCAAAGACAGTCAGGACCACTGTTTTGCAGGACATTTAAAAACCTTCATTGCAAAGGAATGCTCTGCCCAGGACGACCGATTAAAGGAGTTGTCAAGTTGAATACTATTGATGGCTTATCTTTAAGGCAGGTCATGAACACTAGATCGGCTCAGGTCTGTCACCTGTGACCCACATCGTTCTGCTATTAGCCAGCCCAATGTGCTCATTTACTGAGCTGATTTCTGCAGAAAGCAGACAGCTCTGTTAGCTCTCCCTTTTATTTTTGTGGTAACTTGGCTTGCAATCCCAAGCCTGGCCACTGCAGTGGGGACAGAGCTGTCTGCTTCCTGCAGATATCAGCACTCTGCGCAAGCACACTGGGCCAGAGAACAGCTGATTGCTTACAAACCTGCGCCAATGTGCTGTTCATAGAATGGTAGAGTTGGAAAGGACCTCCAGGGTCACCGGGTCCAATCCCATGCTCAGTACAGGATTCACTAAATCATCCCAGACAGATGTCTGTCCGGCCTCTGAAGACTTCCATTGAAGGAGAACTCCCCATCTCCCGTGACAACATGTTCCACTCATTGATCCCCTTACTGTCTAATATCTAATCTGTTTCTCCTCCCTTTCAGTTTCATCCCATTGCTTCTAGTCTTTCCTTGTGCAGATGAGAATAGGGCTGATCCCTCTGCACTGTGACAGCCCTTTTTGGCTGCTGCATCACATTAACTCATGTTCAGCCCATGATCTATTAGTATACCTGTCTTTTTCACATGTGCTGCTGCTTAGCCCAATTCCCCCCATTCTGTATGTGCTTTTTTCATGTTTCTTGCCCAAATGTAGGATTTTGCATTTCTCCCTGTTAAATACCATTCTGTTAGTCGCCGCCCACTGTTCAAGCTTGCCTAGATCTTTTAAGTCCTCTCTCTTCCCTAGTGTTAGCTATCTCTCCTAGCTTTTTGTCATCAGGAAATTTGATGAGTTTCCCATCAATTCCCTCCTCCAGATCATTTAGAAAAATGTTGAACAACACTGGGCCTAGGACAAAGCCTTGTGTTACCCCACTTGATACATTCTTCCACTTGGATGTGCAGCCATTTATGACCACTCTTTGAGTACGATCACTCAGCCAGTTGTGAATCCACCTAACAGACGCCTTGTCAATCCCATATTTGGTCATTTATTTTCTAAAAGGATGGTATGAGATACTTTACTAAAGTCAAGATATACTATATCTACTGAATTTTCCTGATCAACACAGTCAGTGATTCTGTCATAGGAGGAAATTAGATTAGTCTGGCATGACTTGTTTGTTACAAACCCATGCTGGCTCTGGTTACTTGGAGTAATTCCTAAGTTCAAAGATCTTTCCCAGTATAGAAGTCAGGCTCACAGGCCAGTAGTTTCCTGGATCGACCTTGTTCCCTCTAAGATAGGGACAGCATTTGTTCTTCTCCAGTCATCTGGGACTTCTCTTGTTCTCAAGGAATTTTCAGAGATTCCTTCAGTATCCTAGGATGTAATTCATCTGGACCTTGAGGCTTGGGCTCATTTAAGTTAGCCAAGTGTTCCCTCACCATCTATCTGCTTATTGATAACCTGCATTTCTTTATTCCTCCAATAGCACAGGGAAGATCAGTTGATGTTCCATCTACTTTCTGAGAGAAAACAGATACAAAATATAAATTTAAAAGTTCGGCCTCCTTAAAGGGGTTGTCCCGCGGCAGCAAGTGGGTCTATACACTTCTGTATGGCCATATTAATGCACTTTGTAATATACATCGTGCATTAAATATGAGCCATACAGAAGTTATACACTTACCTGCTCCTGTGCTGGCGTCCTCGTCTCCATGGCGCCGACTAACGCTGTCTTCTCCTTCCTTTAGACGCGCTTGCGCTGTGCGGTCTTCTGCTTTGTTCAACGGAGCCACTCCGGCGTCCAGGCGCCAGGAGAGCTGGTCTGCGCATGCGCAGAAGACCTGTGCGGCGCGAGCACGCCAGAGCGGCCCCTTCAGCGGGACAGAAGAAGCGGACTGCGCAAGCGCGTCTAATCCAGGCAGAAGAAGGCTTCGGTCGGCGCCATGGAGACGGGGACACCAACATTGGAGGGGGTAAGTGTATAACTTCTGTATGGCTCATATTTAATGCACGATGTATATTACAAAGTGCATTAATATGGCCATACAGAAGTGCTTAACCCCACTTGGTTTCACGGGACAACCCCTTTAACATCATTCTTAACCAATTCACCATTTTCATCCTGTAAACAACCCAAAGCAGGGGTATCAAACTCATTTTCGCTGAAGACCAGATCAGCCTTATGATTACCTTCAAAAGGCTGATTGTAATTTTAAGACTGTATACTAATGGCTTTTTCACACAAGCATATTTCAAAACGCAGTGAATAGAACCCATTGATTTCAGTGGATTCATTCACATGCGTGTATATTTTCACATGATGAACGACCACTTGAAACAAGTATGGCGCATGATTTATTGATGAGCATTACGCACCGCAATAGGGCATTACAGTCAATGGACCCATGCAAATATGCAGTGAATACGCAGAAAACCTGCAAATTCACTGCATATTGGTTCTCAAATTCAATCTGCTACTCTGCATTCTTTTTTTTGTGTGTGCACAAATATACAGTGTATTTGGGCACACAACACGTGGCATATTTTCGTGACCAGAATGTGCTTGTGCTCGTGGGAACAAGCTCTAGTAGTGACCCCCATAGTGGTAGCAGTAGTAATAATGCCCCCCCACAGTGGCCCCAGTAGTCTTGGTGATCCCTATAGTGGCCCCAGTAGTCATATTTTCCCCCATTGGGGTCCCAGTAGTAATTGCCCCTTACATAGGTGGCCCCAGTAATAATAGTGACCAACATAGTAGTTTCAGTAGTAATAGTGTCCCCTTTCTTGGCCCCAGTAGTAACAAGGGGCCCCCAAAGTATTCCCAGTAGTAATAGTGACCTCCCTATTGGCATCCAGACGATCAGCATCCATACAGACATTCCACTCTCCTTGTTTGTTTCCCATGCTCTGGGCATTTCTGTAGAAACATGTTAGTTTGTGATCGGTGTCTCTTCCTCCTCTACTTGCCTTCTGAATATTTTGTCTTTGTTCTTTCTTTCCACTTCTAATAGCGAGGTTCTCAAATGTATTAATTAGCTGGATATTTTTACCTTTCACTTCCCTTCCCATATTGTTCTAATTTAAAGCTCTGCTAATGAGTGAAGCAAGGCGCCCACCAAATATATGTTAACCTGTTTGTAAGGTACAACCCGTCTCTACCAAGCAGTCCATCATATAGGTAATTCACTCCATAGTCTAGGAATACAAATCTTTGCTGACGGCACCATCAATGTAGCCAGTTGTTCCCCTCTAGAATCCTGTTCCATCTCCTTATTCCATGGCCATCCGCTGGGAGGATGGATGAGAAGAGCACCTGTGCTCCTAGTTCCTTCATCTTCTTTCCGAGGTCTTCAGAGTCTCTGCAGATAGTTGCAAGGTCCTTTTTCGCAGTGTCATGTGTCCCTACATGTATTAGTTGGAATGGGTGGTGTTCTGTAGGACTGAAGAGTCTTGACAGCCTATCTGACACGTCTGTGATTTGTGTACCTGGAGGACAGCACTCCTCTCGTGAGGCATCAGGTCTGCAGATAGCAGCCTCTGTTCCTCTCAGTAGAGAATCCCCCACAACTTCACATGCTTCCATTCCTCGGCTTCTGCAGGTCGCTGGACATTTCTTCTCCTTCTACATTCTGAAGAGTTATTTTTGCTGTCAAGGAAATCCTCCTCTTCCTTAGACCCAACGTCCACGGGCGGAATGGATTCCACATTCGGGAATCCGCAGCGGAATCAGACCCTGCCCGTGGCTGAGGACACTGCTTGCCCGCCCGGGTCTTCTATTTTCTTTACTACGGATGAGTGCGGAGCGCCGGCCGGTGCGTTTTAAAAAAAAAAACTCCTGCTTTGCTGCGGAATCCGCGGCCCATCCACAATTCAATTGCAGTCAGGCCACGGATCAGACGGCTAACATTGATGAAACTGACATTGCGGTAACTGCATTGAGATGGAGCTTGCTGCGATTGGCTTTCCAGACCAGTTGAGCTGCGGACGCCCATATTTCTCTAGGGGCGGCTTGAACTGCGGATCGTCCACACTGGTCCCCAGCGCAGATTTCGCAATTCCATTACACCCATGGACATTGGGCCTTAGGCTAGTTTCACATGGGTGATCGAATTTGCCGCGAGAAAATCGCCGCAAAATCACATCTTTGTTCCTGCGATTTTTGGGCACCAGCGATCCTTTTTTCTTTTTAAGAATAATCCTTCCTCGCTGCCGTCCGCTTTAAAATCGTGCAAGACGATCACACGTTTTTAAATGCGAAAGTCAATAGGTCTTTCTAATGTTAAAATCGCATCACAGCGCAAGTAAAAAGGAGGCTCCATAGGGAAACATGGGAGCTAAAAAAAAGCAAACCGTGGAAAGATAAGACGTGCATGAGAGAAAACCTTGTAGATGGGAAGGAAAGCGTTGTAAGTCGTTGGTTTCACTTTTTTACGGGCTCTCGCATCAGGCGAAAATCACACGATTTTTCTCGCCCGTGTGAAACCATTTTAAATGAGTTACAATGTAGCTATTCTCCTCCAGTAGAGACACAAGCTTACATTTCTGGCCGGTCTGTAAACCTATAGCATACGGTACCGATCACCATATGGCGGCGCTCCCCTCCATGTTGTCACTTCTTGAGTTTTCGGAATGCTATTTAACCTATAAGATGTTACTTTTAGGCCTGGATGTACAGTAAAACTGCGTATAAAGCAGCATTTTACCGGGGTGGGAAACGGCGTTTCACAGCGTATTGTTACATATTTTCCTGCGCATGACAATGTAACTCGCGCACGCTGTAACGCATCGGCTTCCTGGTTTCTTTCCTTTTTTTTCCCCGCTGTCCTATTGTCTCTTAGCAACATTGTGTAACAACGCCGCACGGAATCAATGTAATTACGTATATACAGCATTTTCGTGCACACCCATAGAGATCAATAGGGCTTTTGACATGTACTGTGCGGTAAGATAGAACATACTGTGCGTTTTTTCTTGATACATGTTTTATACGCTACGGATATACACAAGTGTGAGTGGAACAGCAACTATCAATGTATGCGACTTGCCGTGCGATTTACCACATATTATACACACGTACATACGCAATTCTAATACACCCATGTAGGCCGGCCATTAAATATTAAAAACTCAGTATGTGGTCTACTGATGACCTCTAAGTAGATAGATTCGGTTAAACCCGGCAATCGTCCAACTCACAGTGACTTTTTGCTTTTCCCAGAATGCATTGGGAATATGCAAATTATCTTCCTGGAGCTCCAATCCTGAGGATGAGCCATCAGTGGTTTACTACTGGACAAGCCCCCTAGCTGTGGAAATGTGCATTACATTACGGCGTCGGATGGCTAAGAGCTTCCGAACTGACGAGCGCTTCCCTCTAGTGTTGTGGCCGATTGGTGGACGGGGTTTCCCAGACCCATCCTCCCCGTGCGCCGCTATGACGTGCAGAGTTCTTGCCGTAGAGCATTTCCAACGACATCCAGCAGATTCGCGGCTCTTCCTGAAATTTATTACAAAACTTCTACCATAAAGTCATATTTCAGGTATCCCACCGCCCCGCAGTCAGAAATGGCGCACTCTAAACGGGACGCGGTTAGCGCAGCCCGCCGGATATTGCAATCCTGTAGCATCACACGAGCCCCCCCGGCCAGGTGGTCTTCATGCGCTCCGTCTAATATTTAAAGCTACGGCTGTCCTCAGAGATTGGGCTGCTTCTATCCTCCTCGCCACTAGATGGCACACTTGCTGCAGGAGCCTGACAGGTTACTAAGGGCCTGGTGGAAATTCAACTATGTATCACTACATTTAACATATCACTGTTTCCACCTAGTAGAAGCCAAAAATAATCTGATACAGTGTGATATATAGAAGCAAGGAACAACTGGAATAATGAAATTTCAAAAAGAAGTCTTTTTAAAGGCTGGTTGTAAGAATCCTGCGGGGTATTGTAAATGCCTCAGGTGCACTTGATACTGCCGCTACGTTCCTGGCGTTCGCTTAGAGTTTTTATGGAAAGATGGATTGAAGTTCAATTTAAGAATATTCGGTAATCCCTCTCAGGACGTCCTGTAACAGCTGGTATTTCTGTGCTGCGGCAAATCGATTCCATACAGCAGTCACTAATACTCCGGACTGGCTTCTGATAGCGAATTCCGAAGGGTCCGCGGGGATCCCGGCCAACCCAAACAGGGCTGGAAATATATTAACGTTTCACCGGGCGATATTTCATTGGCTCGCGCTCTTTACGTTTTGCCGGCGTGTTCGTTCTATAAAGCTCCAGCAGTTCAAAGGGAGATTTAGGATGGGGGGGGGGGGGGATATAAAATCGCTGGAAGGCGCGGAGATCTGTTGGTTTGTTACATCTGTTATTTATAAGGTCATTGGAACATTGAAGGACGCGACTCGCATCCGTTTTTCTCCCTGTCGTGTTCAGCGGTTACTGCGCTGGTTTGGTTGATGGCAGAAGCGTTGGCGCAGACTTGGGGCGAATGGGGGCTGCATGTGATGCCTGGGGGTACACAGCGCTAAAAGTCCCTTGATTTACATTGTGACATTCAGACATGCGTTTTTTTTCACACGTGTGGAAAAAAATAAAAACTCGCGGTATGTCCTATTTTGGTACGGATTATGCAAAGTATATGATGAGATATTCAAAATGTCGTTCGCACACCTTAGAAAAAACCTGCGCGGGAATTGTCATACGGTGCAGATTTTAAGCCTGTAGCGTGTCGGTTGCTGCATCGGATGCGCTGCGGAATATAACGCTTTTTTTTTTTTTGCCGTGGATTTTGTGCCTCGGACATTCCACAGTAGATGCGTCCCGCGTGGGCATAACCGTACAAAGACCTACCTGCGGCTGCGTTTACGTAGACAAGGGCAATATCAGGCCTAGTCAGTCGGACAGATATCACCCCCTGAACCTGCGATTCTGCTCAAGTGTGACGCATCTCTGCAGCGTGCGCTTAGTGATGGCAGCAAAAAAAAATAAAAAATAGAATAATGGCATCGTACGTGACATCGCATCCACACACACGTTTGTTCTGATTTTAAAAAACTGTTTAAAATTTTTTTGCTGCCATGGGAAATAATGTGCAATCGCCCAAAATGGGACATGCAGCGATTTATCAATCTTGTTGAAAGCAAAGTGTTCTTTTCACACACAATATCTGACTAGATCCCAGTTGGTCAGATAACGTGCAGGAAAATCGCCCACGTGAAATGCATCCTTACAAAAACCGTCCTAAGGGGCCAAATACAGGCGTAAATACACTATATTGTGAGTGTAATACGAATGAATAGAACACATTGATATCAACAGGCGACACTATTACTACTGGGGCCACTAAAGGGGTTCACTATTACTACTGGGGCCACTAAAGGGGGTCACTATTACTATTGGGGGTACTTACTACTGGGGCCACTAAAGGGGGTCACTTACTACTGGGGGACACTATTACTATTGGAGCCATTAAGTGGGTCACTAATACTATTGGGGGCACTTACTACTGGAGCCACTAAAGGGGGTCACTTTTACTCTTGTGGCCATTTAGGGGGGCATTTACTACTGGAGCCACTAAAGGGGGCACTTAGTACTGGGGGATAGATACTATTACTATTGTGGCCATTAAGTGGGTCACTCTTACTGTTGGGGCCACTAAGGGGGGGCACTTAGTACTGGTGGACACTATTACTATTGGGGCCATTAAGTGGGCCACTATTACTATTGGAGGCACTTACTACTGGGGCGACTAAAGGGGGTCACTTACTACTGGGGGACACTATTACTATTGGGGCCATTAAGTGGGTCACTATTACTCTTGTGGCCATTTAGGGGGGCACTTACTACTGGAGCCACTAAAGTGGGTCACTATTACTATTGGGGCCACTAAATGGGGCACTTACTACTGCAGGGCACTATTACTATTGTGGCCATTAAGTGGGTCACTATTACTGTTGGGACCACTAAGGGGGGGGGGGCACTTATTATTGGGGACACTATTTCTCTGCCACTTCAGACAAGTCTTAATGGTACAAATTTGTGTTGGCTATTCTGTGTATTGGTGCTTTCAGTACCTGTAATATGACGGGGGGGGGGGGGGGTTGTGGAGGGGGGCGCCATTTCTCACCTCACGCTGCGTACATCTTCCATTTAGGGCAGATTTTAAGATGCTGTGTGGTTATTGGTTAAAATACTGGAGAACCCCAATTCTCTAAGGGCTCGTCTTGTGTCCGGCTTCAGGTCAATCACCTGAGTGTATAATTCTGTATGATGGCAGAGCTACGACTCGGTCAGCTGTCATGGCGCCCCTTGTTTTGGCATTGACCGGCTGCCGTGACCTGGTCACTCACCAGTAATGCTCTGAATCTCACATCGCAGATGATGACCAGTGAGGGTTCTGCCATCAGCGCCTTCCGCAGAGCAGCCCCAGCAGGTTAAATCCGATCTGCCCAGTAATTGCCTCCTTTGATGGGAAGACGGGTGAGACAGTAAAGAAGAATGCCAAAATTAGAGGATTTAGCCCAAGCATCTCATAATGGTTCAAACCACAGAGTTACAAGTCCAGCCACATATAGAGCTACACGGAGGGGGCGGGGGTCTATGACCAGCGGGTTGGAGGGCGTGGAGGGGATTTGTACCCATTTAAACAAGAGTGTTTGAGTTTGTGCGCTGATGGATGAGAAGTTCTCGCCGCCGCAGTCCAACAATGGGCAGCTTCTCCTGTCTGTGAAGAGTGCAGGACTGCGTGAGTGATTGTATGTGCGGGGTATACACTGAACGGCCCGCTATCAGAGCCTTCGGTGCTCTCATGATTGGCGCTACACTGTATGGTAATTCTCCCCGTGACCCCAGAGTGCGGCATAAAATCACGGGACAAGTTTTAAGCATGAATCCTGATTAGATGGGAAAATCCAGCGATCAGAGCGACTTCCAGCGAGGCCGGGTCATTGGTGCTAGACTAGCCGGGGTCTCACTGACAACCGTGGGGGCTTTTATTGTATAACAGTGTGGGGAGTATACAGAGAATGGCGCAATCGAGGAAAACATCCAGCGTCAGGGGATCCTGTGAACGGAAACAACTCATCCCTGAAAGGGGTCGGAGGAGGATGTCAGGAATCGTTCTGACCAACAGGCTGCACAGTCAGCTGAATACAACGCTGGAGCTCCAATTAAAGGGAGTAGACACAGATTAGATATTAGACAGTGAGGGGAATCAATGAGTGGAACGGGTTGCCACGGGATGTGGTAAGTTCTTCTTTAATGGAAGTGTTCAAACAATGGCTGGGCAGACATCTGTTGGGGTTGATTTAGTGATCCTGCACTGAGCAGGGGGTCGGCCCCGATGACCCTGGAGGTCCCTTCCAATTCTACCATTCTAGGATTCTAACGTGTCCGAATGCTGGAGCTCCTCGCCGTTCCCCCGTACGGATGGTATAACAGCAGACGACCAGTTCCAGCACCATTGTGTCTAAGAGGAACAGAAAGACTCCGAAAAACTTCCCCTGGTCAGATGGGTCCAGATTTCTATTGCTGATGGGAAGTCAGAATTTTGTGCAAGCAGCATGAATCGCTGACCCCTTCCTGTCAGCCGGTCAGAACATGTCAGCACCGCCATCTAATCTGCAGGGACTACAAGAAGCTTCCTGTCCGCAGGGGCCGGTATTCTACATTATGATACCTGATATTGATTTGCATTGGGCCATTCAGAAATGTTGTTTGTTTTAAAAAAAAGAAAAAGCAGCAAGTCTTATTTTGGTTCAGTATAGGCTAGGGAGGGGTAGGGGTTAAAATATGCAAATGTACATATTGGTTGCAGTCCCCATATGCCCATGTGAGTGAGCCCTTACTGATAATGATCACAGCTCATCACCCTGACTGTAGCTTGTGTAGAGGGTAATGAAAATCCTACTGTCCTCCCAGCAGACAGAAATGGTATAGCCTCTAGCGAATGATGTGCTGATGGATGTAAAAATGAAAAATCTCACCCTCAAGATGTTGCCTGATAAGCATCAGACAGGGGCTGTACTGCAGGAAAGTGGCTGCAATACACAACGGAGACCCCCAGAGTGCGGAAGGAAATCATCTGAGGGGGCAGGGATGAAAAACGTGTGTTCGCTGGAGTGGTCCTTTAAAAAGCTGTTATTCCTCGCCGCCGCCACGCAGAGTGTTTGCGTAGAGCGAGCGCGACCCTCGCCACAACTCGTCCTCCATCTGCACAGTGTCCTTGGCGGCCGCTGTGGATTTCTGGACAGTCTTGCCCAACTTTCATCTCCATATTGTGTCGGCCTGACAATCCTGCCCGGCCGCCCCCGCGCTCCCCCGAATGCTGCAGCGCACGTTCCTTTCCAAGCTGACTAATAGCGCTGTCACTGCGAGAGGAAAACACAGCTATTTATACGCAGATTTGGGGAATCGCAGGGATGAATCACCGGCTTATAGTAGAAGCTGAATCTGGTCGCTCCCTTGTTGTGAGGCCAAGCTGACGGCTCGGGGAGGCTCCGGAGTTTCCTCCTTCGTTCCACCCTTAATTATTGAAGACAGTTGTAAATGTGTGTCTTGTGCTGCTCCTGTGATGTCACATTGCACTCCGCGCCGCTGAGACGCACGGATAAACTGCTGAGATCTCGCAGTCTTATCAGCGCCGGCTGCAGGGACGGAGCGCACTTGTTCCAGAAGAGGCGACTCCTGCCAAGTCCTCCTGCCTGGGATTTACTGAGTATCACGGAGGCCGCAGCTAGGATCTCCCCAACCACAGACAGGGCAGCCACTAACGAGCAGTAAGCTTATTAGCCGGCTGATTACTATTTGATGCAAAGATTATGGCTGTTGACACGTCCCCCTGCAAACAGCAATATGAGTGATGTGTGGGGGGCGAGCGAGCGTACCAACAGTCCTCCATTCCTGCACCGTTCAGAAAGTGACTTCTTGTAGAAAGCTTTTATGTCACACGGGTTTGAGAATTCTTGTTTTGTTTAACCTTCAGTGTCCCATCTATAGTTTACATAAAAAAACTCCTGCAATTCTCACACTGACCACTAGGCTTAATAATAGTCTGACACTTCCTGTTCTGTAGAGAAAACTTCTCAACCTTCATCTCATTATCATCACAGATAGGATTACACTGAGAGGTGACACCTATATATAGATAACACAGGACCCACCATTCACAATAGTCACAGCTCACCTCCTCCCCTCCCTGTACAGACAGGATTACACTGAGTGGTGACACCTATATATAGATAACACAGGACCCACCATTCACAATAGTCACAGCTCACCACCTCCTCCACTCCCTGAACAGACAGGATTACACTGAGAGGAGACACCTATATATAGATAACACAGGGGCCCCCATTCACAATAGTCACAGCTGACCTCTTCCCCTCCCTGTACAGACAGGATTACACTGAGAGGTGACACCTATAAATAGATAAGTGGGTCCACCATTCACAATAGTCACAGCTGACCTCTTCCCCTCCCTGTACAGGCAGGATTACACTGAGAGGTGACACCTATACAGTAGAACCTCAACTAAGGTCCGGAAGCAATGGACTTTAGTAGAAATCAATGTTAGTTGAGCATATTATTTCCATTGGAATTAATGTAAATCCAATTAATTGGTTCTAGACGTTCCAAAAAACACACCAAACCCCATTTAATAAAGAATAACACTGGTCTTTATTACCAAAAACAATAATACTGAATGACTATAAAACACAACTGTAAAGAATAAATTAACATTTATAAGGTTTTTGAACGCTTAGCATACAGTGCTTTGACATAGGACTGCAGGGACATCATTATAGCAGTACATATCACTGTGTTATCTGTGCTTTGACATAGGACTGCAGGGACATCATTATAGCAGTACGTATCACTGTGTTATCTGTGCTTTGACATAGGACTGCAGTAATTATTTGCAAACGTTTCTTTACTGTACTGTACTCATCTGTACAGTCCTTACATTATGCAGTACAGTGGGGATTCAGGAGGCAGGCAGCGTTCAGCCGGCACTTTGGGGATTCAGCTGCTGTACTGTGTCAGGAGGCAGGCAGACACAGCAACGTTCAGCCGGCACTGTGCACAGTGGAGAGGGGGAGGAGTAGGCGCACGCTGATGCAGGAGCAGAAGGAAGTGACCGGCATCAGCTGTGCGCCGGCTCACTGAGCGGCGCCGGAGGTCATGGAGCGGTTGGCACCCTTATCTGAGGAATGCAACTTTATTTGAGGGACCGCCGTTGCTCTGACACACCGACTTAAGTTGAAAATAGTGTCACTTAAAAGCAATGCTACTCAAGGGTTTACTGTATATAGATAACACAGGACCCACCATACACAATAGTCACAGCTCACCTCCTCCCCTCCCTGTACAGGCAGGATTACACTGAGAGGTGACACCTATATACAGATAACACAGGAGCCACCATTCACAATAGTCACAGCTCACCTCCTCCCCGCACAGATCACATATCACTCTTCCATAGAAGTTAGTGTGTCCCCTCTTGTTCTGTGTGTTTGCATTTACTTGTTTGACAGCTGATTGGTGGCACCTATAGATATTTGTTCCCAATCATTCACTCACGTAAAAGGCCCTTAAAGGCGTGCATAGGGGATACATTGGTACTGGGGGTCTGGCATCAGCAACCCTAAGATCTGCATATCCCAGATACGTTGTAATAGAAGGAATTGGAGTGGTGTTCATGCATGTCCACTGCTGCTCAGTTCACCCGCGGCATTCGGGGGGGGGGGGGGGGGGCTTGGATTCCCGGTTTGCTCAGGGTGCCAGTAGTTGGAAATTTCACACGCGGCTCCAAATCCCGGTATTAGCGAGCAAAGTGGACGAGATTTTGCAAAAACAGCCATGCGGCGCAGAAATTAACGATGCAGTATATCTATTTTTTTCCCCGCAGTGGCCTCCCTCCCCTCTCTGGAGAGAGATGGCCAAAGCGAAAATGCAGGCGGCGAAGCCGCTCCAAAACCTGCAGCTACGGTTTTCTAGCAGAATTCCCACGGGTTTTCGGTGCTGCCAATCCACAAGAATTCCGCTGGAAATCCGTCCCGTGTGAACCCAGCCTAAGGGCTCGTGCCCGCGAACGTATCGATAAAGGGCAGCGTTTTACTGATGTTTGTAAACACTGGCATTGCCAGACGGAAGTGCTCTGCGCCTACCCATGTATCACACGGGTACGCTCCGCGTTGTGCATGAAGACGCCGCCCGTGCGCTCCGCGTTGTGCATGAAGACGCCGCCCGTACGCTCCGCGTTGTGCATGAAGACGCCGCCCGTACGCTCCGCGTTGTGCATGAAGACGCCGCCCGTACGCTCCGCGTTGTGCATGAAGACGCCGCCCGTACGCTCCGCGTTGTGCATGAAGACGCCGCCCGTACGCTCCGCGTTGGGCATGAAGGCGCCGCCCGTACGCTCCGCGTTGGGCATGAAGGCGCCGCCCGTACGCTCCGCGTTGGGCATGAAGGCGCCGCCCGTACGCTCCGCGTTGGGCATGAAGGCGCCGCCCGTACGCTCCGCGTGGGGCATGAAGGCGCCGCCCGTACGCTCCGCGTGGGGCATGAAGGCGCCGCCCGTACGCTCCGCGTGGGGCATGAAGGCGCCGCCCGTACGCTCCGCGTGGGGCATGAAGGCGCCGCCCGTACGCTCCGCGTGGGGCATGAAGGCGCCGCCCGTACGCTCCATATTGCATGAGTTGATGCTGCGAATAGAGCTTTTAGGACCCTATTTACTATAACGGGCTCTGTTTGGTTTCGGCTTGGATGCATACGGCGATTTTTCTTCTGGTATATTGCATCGGATCAGCGCAGGGGATGACCGGGGAGGAGGCTCTTTTTGTCACCCAGCAGTATCGTGCAGTGCAATTACAAGGTTCCAATGGGTTCCCATGGCAGTTGGAAGCCTGACAGAGGTCTCCATGTCTATCATGTAACTCCACTTATTAGGCCCCTCCTCCTTTACAGTCTAATAGGCTGCTATCATAGGCTTAGTAAAATGCACTACATAAGTAATGCAGTGTACTATCTTAGCAACTAAACGATCACATCGTCAAGTCCCCTTCAGAGACTTTAAAAAAAAAACAAAAAAAAAAAAACAAAAAAAACAACACGTAAAAAAGTTAAAGGGGTTGTCCCGCGCCGAAATCAAAAATTTTTTTTTCAACAGACCTTGTGCACAGTTAAAAAGAATCTTTTTTTTTTTTTTTTAATAATTCGCTTACCTGCATCCCCGTTCTGCAGCTTTGAAGATTCTTCTTTTCTTCTTTCAAAGATGGCGCCGCTGGTCTTCTCCGACGGTGCACCACGGGTCTTCTCCCATGGTGCACCGTGGATTTTCTTCTCCAGTCTTGCGTTCCACTGCCGATTACAGCCACTTCATTGGCTGATCGGCACCACGTGACGGAGCTACGATGACGCTGAGAAGAGGGAGGAGCCAGGACGCACCTCGTGAGCCCAGAGGGAGACAGAAGAGGAATCCTTCAGTGAGCAAGCGCGACTGTTCGTGCGACCAGAGAAGAGGCTTCATCGTCACCATGGAGACGGGGACGCCAGCGCCGGAGGGGGTAAGCGTATAACTTCTGTATGGCTCATATTTAATGCACGATGTATATTACAAAGTGCATTAATATGGCCATACAGAAGTGCTGAACCCCACTTGCTGCCGCGGGACAACCCCTTTAATTACATTTAACTGAAAGGAAAAAAAGTTAAAAAAAATACACGTTTTTCTTAACAAAAACCATTTTAAAAAAATGGATAAAATGGCAATGAAGTTTTTGAAAAGACAATACATGATAGATATCACGGCGTCGGTAACGACCCAGACAGTGAAAACATCTCGCGGTGAACGCTGTAAAAAGGATTTTAAAAAGAAACCTCAGAATTGTTATTTTTCTTTTGTTCTTCTCCCAAAAATAAGTAATAAAAAGCGGTAACAAAAGTCACATGTAGCTCAAAACGGTAGCAGTAAAAACTACAACTCTTCCTGTAATAAACAAGCCCACACGGAGCTCCGCCGACGGAAGAATAAAAGTGTTCTGGGTCTTGGAACGCGGCGATGCAGATTCAGTTGCTGTTTTGTCTATAAACTTAGTATCACAGTAATCGTAATGATTAGATAGGAGCGTTCTCAAATTACAAACAACCACTTGTCCGGGAGTATGTATGTGTGTAGGTGCTTTTCATGCTCCGCCCCCTGGTGACATCATCACAGGTCCTACAGTATATATAAAACAGATTCTGACCAACAGAAGAACAACACAATGAGAACACAACTAAGCCGGTATTATCTCAGACACAACTCGGCAGTCCTGACAGGAGACACCGACCTACCACCACCACAGAGATCCGGCGGGCTGAAGGACTTGTGGTGACATCACTGCTAGTAGAGGAGCCATTGTGCAGTTTGATAGAAAGTACTGGATAAACCAACAGCTGCTACCAGGACCTTGTGATGACGTCACAGTCATGGGATCACCTGTGTGGGTGGAGTCAGGGATCACGTGACCAGGGGCTGATCACTGTATCCAGGAGTTGTGTGTGTAATGTGTGATAATCAGGATGGATGTAGTAGAGCTGTGTGTGCGATGCCTGTGAATCATAATGGATGTAGCTTGTAGTGCAGCCGTGTGGCGCCACCAGAAACACCCGGTAGTCCTGTGATCTTTACTGAATGGTGATCGCCATGAAAACAAACGCCAAAACAATGGAGGAATTTCTGTAATAAAAGTTCTGCAGCACTTTATAAGGACCTCGGAGCCGGCCATTAGTCCCAGACCCCTCACAAGCCCTCATACGGCTGTCAACTGGTTATGGCCAATCACTTGGTACTTAGGGCACAAAATAGGCCGGTCCCTAAGAGGGTAACAATGTTTTTTGTTGTGTTAAGAGAAGAATAGCTTTTCAATGGCTTCAGATCACTTCTGGCAGAAAGTTATCGCCGTTAAGGTAAACTTTGCTGTATATTTAGTTCGCTGACTACCGCAGATATCCGGATTTCTACGACCGCAAAGCAGGAAATTCTCCTTTTTTGAGTAACTTTACCGCTCAGGACCAGCAGAGCCGGGCGCCGGCGCCGATCATCTTCGCATGATTTACCTTTGACCTTCACCAGACACCCGGACTAGAAAAACTGTTTTTTTTTACCTTTTGGCAGAAGCAAAAAAACTGCTGGCCTTGTGTTTCTTGCTGCTAAACGGCTCCCGCCGCACCGCGCTATACATCACTACCGGTTCAGTTACGTCATTCTTATAACCCAAAGACATACATGTGTTGGTGTTTACGAGCCCCCGATGTCATAGAACGCAGCAGGCCATCATCTATTAAGCAAATCCCCGGGCCGGCTGACCTCATCCGTAGTCCGCGCACCTCGGAATAATGCTTGTAATTGGGAGACAGAGTACATGCCGGAGGTGTTCTACTCCGAACGCAGGCCAAGCCCGCTTGGCACCGCCGCTCGCTCAGCTTGTGGCCCGCTCCTCTACCAGCGATCCCAGGAGATCCTACAGATTGACTCTTGGCAGCTCCGGCGGGTCGTCTGTTCATTCTCTGTCGCTGAGGCAGATTTCATGACCGATGAGAACAGTTTGGCGCACCTCTTGTCTGCCCAATTTCCTACGCACTGGAGCTTTCAAATCCCAGAACTTTTCTTTGTATGTGAATTGCAGCAATGATATTATTGTGTATTGTATATAAATATATAGTGTGAGGCAAAAGTCTGGACACATCTGCTTAACTGGTGTAATTTGGAGAAAATTGACCTCCAATGTATAAAAGTATTAATTGGGAGGGAGGCTGCGTAATTTTTCTGGTGGCGGAAACGTTTTCAACGGCCGATTTGGAATCCACCGTTTGTATTGAGCTCGGGTTTTCTGATATATCAAGCTTTGCTTGGATTGACCCAGAAACGCACTGGACGTGTTATTTAGGAGTTAAGGGGGTTGTGCCACTTCTGGCCGTTTTGCTGCAGGAAACAGACATCTCTGCACAATGCACAGTGGCCCAGTTTGGTCTCTGAGCCTGCAGTACCAACCCAAGCCACTACACCATGTACAGAGCTGTCTGCTTCCTGCAGCAAAATGGCTAGTAGTGGGACAACCCCTTTAAATGGGGGTAGATTTTCACAAAGTGCCATTAATATCTGTTGTGTATGCAAAAATAATTTGCAATATGGTTCACCTGAAAGGGCGAATCCTACAGCGCTGTGAAAGAATATCGCCTGTAGTTCTTAGGCTTGTTCAGGAAGAGTGGATTAAACAGTCAGCCATCTGCACATTAAACACGTCATGTAAAGCGCTTTGTGAAAGTTTACCCTCCCTTAACTCCTAAGCAAGTAAAGATGGGGCAAACTGACAGCGTGAGTCAATACATGCGACCCCTTCCTATTAGAAAAACTTGAGCTGCATTCAATATTGCTGAGTTCAAAATGTCTCCTTCACACAAAAAATGCAGCAACCCTCTGCTCAGTGCGGGATTCACTAAATCATCCCAGACATCTGGCCTCTGACTTCCATTGAAAGAAAACTCCCCACCTCCTGTGGTAACCTGTCCCACTCATTGATCACCCTCACTGTCTGATATTTAATCTGTGTCTCCTCCCTTTCAGTTTCATCCCATTGCTTCTAGTCTTTCCTTGTGCAGATGAGAATAGGGCTGATCCCTCTGCGCTGTGACAGCCCTTCAGATATTTGTAGACCGCTACTAAGTCTCCTCTCAGCCTTCTCCTCTGCAAGCTAAACATTCCCAGATCCTTTAACCATTCCTCATAGGACATGATTTGCAGACCGCTCACCATCCTGGTAACTCTTCTCTGAACTTGCTCCAGTTTTTCTCTGTCTTTCTTTAAAGTGGGGTGCCCAGAACTGGACACAGTATTCCAGATGAGGTCTGACTAAGGAAGAGTGGAGGGGGATAATTACCTCATGTGACCTAGACTCTATGCTTCTCTTAATACATCCCAGAATTGTGTTTGCCTTTTTGGCTGCTGCATCACATTGTTGACTCATGTTCAGTCTATGATCTATTAGTATACCCAAGTCTTTTTCATATTTGCTGCTGCTTAGCCCACTTCCTTACATTCTGTATGTGCTTTTTTTCATTTTTCTTGCCCAGATGTAGGACTTTGTATTTCTCCTCGTTAAATCCCATTCTGTTAGTCGCTCCCCACTGTGCAAGCTTTTCTAGATCTTTTTGAATACTCTCTCTTTCTTCCCTAGTGTTAGCTATCCCTCCAAGCTTTGTGTAATCTGCACATTTGATCAGTTTCCCACAATTCCCTCCTCCAGATCATTTATAACAATGTTGACCAACACTGGGCCTAGCACAGAGCCTTGTGGTTCCCCACTTGATACATTCTTCCACTTGGATGTGCAGCCATTTAACGATGCTCGCGCTCTTAATGTGATTTGCGCGAATCTCATCCTATTTTGTAGATTGGAACGGGTGATCGCAGTGGCTGATCCCCAGACTGGCAGGTGTGGCGCTGTGCACACTACAAGCCGGGTGTTCATCTACCATTAGGGGGCGTTATCTTAAGCTACCGCTCGTGGAACCGCGCAATTATTACACGTTCCATTAAGTTATGACTCTAATGTATTCACGTACAAAACAAGGTGACAATGGAAGCAAACGATACATGTAGAAGGATGATAAATTTGCCTCCTGTCCAGCATGAAGCATGAGGAGTCCGGCTTCCTACTGCATGAGTAAAGACGGGAGAAAAATAATTGGCGGACGCGGCAGCTCCCATCGGACGCTCCGTCCGTCTCCCTGTTCACCTTTGTCTAATCACACGTAATTATTTCTTCCTCGATTTTAGTACCTGCGCCAAACGAGATGCATTTCACCGCAGACTTCCTCCAAGATGACGATCGGCCCGTTTTTACCGCTCGCAGCCCTATATTCATAATTTGAGAGGTTTTTTTTAACGTGTTTAAAGTGCCGCAATTTACGGCGCAGCTGCGGCTCTACCGTACAAATGATGATGTCTCTGTTCTCTCCTTAGGGTGAAGCGATCAAGCTGCAGACATTGCGTACGACGGAGCCCGCAGGACCTCTACGTCTGACCTTTGCCTTGCGGATTTGTCTTCTCCCTGCCCTGTACTTGTGATTGCCTGCAGCCATGCCAGCGTTATCGACGGGCGCAGGAAGTGACACAGGTAAGCATCGTTGCTCGTGTAGACGTCCACTAACCTGATGACTTCCAGCAACTCTGTGGTCACAGCCACGGATCTCCTATTTATGGCGCATCCTAAAGATCTGCTTTCGGTGTTTTTAATGAGTAATTAAAGGGATTGTCTGAAACCCAAAATGCTCTTTAACCCACAATGGAATTCGCACCTTTAATTGGAACCATGAAATGTGTTGCAAATTTACATCAAGAACAGGGTCGTTTAGACACACAGATGATCCCTCAAAAGATGGCTTTTAGCGATCATTTTGCATAATTTGCTAATTGGTACTAATGCCTATTAGTACCAATTAGCAGCCTGTGAGTCGCATTTATTCAGAGGACCACCTGCTGTTCTCTGAATAAATTCTTTTTGTTCTGTTGGCAGGGCTGACAGTTGAGAACAGCTGATACAATGTAATCAGCTCTCCCCAGACAGAACACAGCTTGCAGTCCTGCTTATCAGCTGTTCTGATGAAAGCTGGCTTTTAAGATGAACTGAAGATCATTGTTTGACAGAAAACTGAAAGATGGGCACATTAAGACACAACGATATCGCTTAAAAGATGGCTATTGAGCGAGTTTTGTGCGAAAATCATTGCATCTAAATGGGCCTTAAGATTGTGCAGCAGTAGTGAGATTTATGACACGTGTGAACATACCCTGAAGAGGTAAATAAACCTGCTCCGGGTTAGGGAATGGCATTGAAACATAAAATAATCAATGCTCACTCTCCCACTGTGCCTCGGGTTTGGCGCTTCCAACCTGGTCCCTCCCCCTCCGATCCCTACTGAAACAGGAAGTGACGACCTCATGTTTGTTGCTCATGTAAAAGCTGCAGCCAATTGCGCTGAACCGCTGAGGCCAGAAATTGGTTGCAGAGATCATGTGATCGATGAACGCAAACGTCAACGCTTCCTGTTTCAATAGGGAGCGGAGAAGAATGGATCACTGGCGCCAGATAAGAGGCACATGTCACCCCCTTACTGTGGGGCAAGCGATTTTTAGAAGTTTCGAAAATCCGCAACAAAATTAGCAGCAGTTGTGCACCACAAACTGCATCAAAATCCGCACCACTGGCAAAAATTTTGACTCAAAATCAGTTGCGACTCCTCCGCTGATTTCCGCCTGCATATAACGGCGCTCATCTCACCTCCAAAAACTGAGCACTCCCTGCCAGCACTGAGTGCAGCGCACACCGTCATCCGTAAACCACTATGGAGCGCCACCATGTTTCCCCCGGAGACTGGCAGCCCACTTCCACATTAACTGTCACTGGACAAAGGGATGAAGGCTTTCCGTAGCTGTGTCCGGGTGACGATGCGCGCTGCGGTGTTGCTGTAAGCAGCGAGCGCTCAGTTCTCGGAGGTGAGATGGGCGCCATTATGTGCAGGTGGAAATCGGCTGGGGATTCGCAAGTGATTTTGAGTCAAAATCTTCACCCGTGGTGCGGAGTCTGGCGCAGGTTTTGCTTCGGGAAATCCATAGCGTTTCCACTAGGTGCGCACAGACCCTTAGATTCAGAAACCCCGGCAGTAGAGGCATCAGGAACATCTGATCTTGCTCCATGCCCGCTAAGGCATGCCCCGGTAACTCGCCAGTTTATTGGGGTCGTCTAGTGATCCTGCCCGAATTCAGAAATAGGATGAAGTAACACTGACTTACTTTTGACAAAGTGGAAAATGTGCGCATTGCTGTCCTTTTTATGAAGACCATTAAACTTTACGGTGTTGTTCTGGGCCGCCGATCTATGTTCTTCACTCTTTAATACCCCCAGGTTGCCGTAAAAAGGATTTTTGCCCAAGTTGAAAATTTTGGTGTCTCTTACCCAAATACAAACATTTAATGAAAACGCGCATACTTGTGTTTTATAAGGCAGACGTTCGCCTTCTACGTACGGACGCCGTTCTTGCTTTCAAGTATGTAAAGAGTGATGTAACACGAGGACCATATTTTTTAATCATTTAACGGCCCTTTATGGCTTCCACAGACCTGCTCTAATAATGAAGCTATGAGGGATATGACAAGAATGGCGATATTGGATTTCTCTAGACTAACAGTAAATTTTTCCACTCTGATGTCAAGAATGTTGAGCATCTGGAAAGTGCAGCGCCGAAAGTGAATGAACGGTCGAGGAACTTTTTTTTTTAAAAGAATTCTTCTCATAGGAACAAGTGGTTTCATAGACTGTATAATACTCCGCTTGGTAAAATGTTTTTGTTGAACTCGCTTCTGGGTGTCCATAAGAGGTTTTCCAAGCTCGCGAGTCACCGGTGGGCCGCTTTTACTGTGTAGGTCGTGCATGCTCGTACTTCCCTTTTAATTGCTGGACCCGTATACCATTACATCAGATATTTAATATTAGCTAGCCTTTCCTTCCTCCAGAGCAAAAATGCACTTCTCTAGCTTAACCCTTTGTCTAAATACCCTGACCCAGTTTAAGTGATCGGTTGGCCACCCCATGGCACCCGGGGCACATGCTCCACCCGCACCTCCTAACCATGCCCTGATATTAGCTAGTCGTTAGCTACTGTTTGTTAAATGGAACCTGTCATCACCTGTGAGCACCATAATCTATGATATGGTGAATGTAGGACGGTCCTGAGGAGTCCGGGGATGGGCTTGGCTCCCTGTTACTGCGCTGGCACCTGTGGAACTGCACATGCGGACCGTGCAGATGACTCGTCTCTGCAGGTTGCACTCACACACGTAGTCTGCTGAAATAGCCGCCTACTGGGTGACCGCGGGAACAGGAGCCGAGTAAATACACAAAGCACATCCCAGACTCCTTCAGACCTGCCCTATGAGCACCATAACTTAGTCTGCGGTGTGCATAGGGATGTCAGGTTCCCTTTAACCCTCTCCAATCCACTGTCTGGCGTCTGAAGACATTCTGATAGAAGGCTGTACAGCTCTGATGTCGGAAGACGTCCAGCAGGGTATTCTTACTGTATATTACTGGTCACTCTGTTGTCGGGGGCCCCTCCAGCATGTCCCATACTGCAGTACTGGCTCTAGCCAGCAGATTGCGCCATTGTATAATGGTGGAAAAAGAAAACCCCCTAGGAAACTCTGAATCCAAATTTGGATTGCAAAGGGTTAAGAAGGGCACTTTTAAAGAGAGACTGTTGGAGCTATTGGTAAATATGTAGATGATCTGTGTGTTGTGGAAATGCCATCCATTCATTGTAATGGTTAAACTGAAAGTCCGCTCGGAACTTTTGGTGCGGATTTACTTCGCAATCGGTGATCGAACACGGGTATGCCCTTTTGGTCTATGAAAAGCGCATCGTTTTCCCTGCGTGTATCATGTGCTTTTTTTTTTTTTATTATTACACCCATGTTGCATCCATGTGCCATCCGAAAACGCATAAAAAAAACCAAAGAAGGCCCAAATAATCTCAGTTTTGTCACAGACCATCGAATTTATAGTGCGCAAGAAAAAGCAATGGCGTGAAACACGGCCTGCATTAAAAGAAACTAAACGCATGTCGTAATACACCCGTATAACGCAGGGGGTCCGTGGGATGCGTAATAAGTCAGTAAAGGTGCTGAATGCGGACAGAAAATCCGCTCATGTGAACGGGCCTAAGAGTGCGCAAATGTCAAAATCCAACGTGGAATATTCTGGCTGGAGTCCGCCATAGCCGAGTGCCAGGTTTCCGCTGTAAGGTCATGTTGTTTCGCGGATCCAGGTGTAGAGATCCTGATGCACGTGCGACTTGAAATCCGTGTCAAGAAGGGACTTTTTCCTGCAGCAAGTATTTAAAATCCATGGTGGAAAAATCCAGATCCTCATTCATATGAATGGGATACGGACATTGGAACAGCATCTGCGCCAGTTTCCACGCCAGAACGCAACATGTGAACATATCCTTAGGCCGTCTCATGTTCAGCCACTTCGGGCCGAGTGATGTCCTGTAATCTGGACATATCGCGATCTGCCGCAGTAGAAGATGCCGCTAGAGACTCTTAAAAATGCCAATGATCGCCAGAATAAATGTTTGCAGTTGTCCTCAGAAGCGATGCATGCGCAGCGGCGCCCCCTCCAATCCGGTGCTGTGCCTCTACTGCAGCAAGCTGGATGACCACAGCGGATCCCACCCACTGTGCATGCTCCGACTCCAGACATGTGGCGCTTGCACAGCCTGTGGACCACAATAGCTGACCCCTCCAGACGACAAGCTGTCCACAGGCTGCGCATGCGCCACATGTCTGGAGTCGGCGCATGCGCAGTGGGTGGGATCCACTGTGGTCATCCGGCTTGCTGCAGCTCCCCCGAGGAGTAGTCACCGCACCAGATTGGAGGGGGCGCCGCTGCGCGTGGCGTTTCGTTTGTGGAGATGGACGGGCAGAGCGCCCACACTGCTCCAGCAGGAAAATCACCCATTGGACAGTTTGAAACTAATTGACTTTTACTGCATGCGTTGATCAAAAACCGCCTTTATAGGGCGCTGGAGTCGCTGTACGTGCGTTTCGCAGTCTGTCATTTGCGCGGCTCATGTTACACTCACTTTATGATGTGAATGTTAATTGCTTGTTAATCAAGTTCCGTACATTAATGTAAACAGTGACTCCGACCTGAAGCTTCACTTTTATACCTGCGCTGAAAGTAGTTGGGCAATGCGGCATGAAGTGCGCCGCCCCTCGCCAGATCTGCCGTCCGCTCCATTACAACTCGGTATGTTTGTGTTTCCACGGAGCGGCCGGCGGTCCTCTGAGGAGCCTTTAAGACGTTTCCGCTGATTCTTCCTGCAGCTGGCGCCGTTGTCGGGTTCACCATCAGTTTATCTGCTCTTATGTAATCCTTACTGGAGGGATTCGTGCCGGTTACGTCTTTGTATACCGCGGCTCCTGACCGCGCCGTCCGGCCCTTCTTTCTGTACGTCTCTCTTTAGTTCCAACCGTCTGCAATGGGGAGAGTCGTGTGATGATTCTATAGGAACCTGTTAGTAATTGTCCTTTTAGGCCTCTTTCACGCAGGCGGCGCGATGTTGCCGCAAGAAAATCACAGCCATATCTCACTGGTGGTCTGTTCGATATCGCTACTTTGTCTTGCAACGATACCACGATTTTGTGGTGCTACAAAGTCGTGTGACTTTTTAGCATCACCTGCGAGGATTGTTTTAAAAAAATTTTTTTTGGGGGGGGGGGGGCTTTGGAATATAACCTTTACCCTGAAAATAAGCCCTAGCTGCACACAAAAAAAAAATAATGCATCACCTTAGGGGCGCTGTCGTTTCTGGCACGTATTTTCCCCTAAAGCTCCGGCAGACTTGCTTGAAGTCTTCTGCCAGCCCTTCCTGGATTGGAGGATCAAAATCCCTACCTCCAAGAAGGACTGTCTGTGATTGGTTCACAAGCACCATAGCTTAGCCAATCAGAGCCGTTGGATGCAATATGCACCACAGAATCACGAGCGCAGAGCGTTAGTCCTTATCACATGACCCGTGTGGGAATCGGGCAGGAAGTAGAGTTTTTGACACTGCGGGTTCTGATAAGGATTTTGCCTCTGTGGACATCCCCTTTAATCCCAGTTTATGGAGCGCCTGAGAACCTTAATTAAGCCATAGTATAAAAAGAAACGTCTGCCGGATTTCTGTCGTTTCCAGACGCCCTCGCTAACTGATCAGTATATTATTTGGGGGGTTGATCTCTTTAGCACATTCCCCGTAGACGCGGCTCGGCTTTACCTTTAAATTAATTAACTCCGCGCAGGACCATAAAACTAATCTCTGGAAAATTGAGGGACTTCTGACTGAACTGTTTTACTTGCCGGGCCGAGACTCCGATCTAGGTCTCATTAGCCGGTGGCGGTGAATGCGGTCAGCGGCGTTACATCATGGCAGACCAGAAGGCGACTGAATTATGATCGACCTTTTAGAATAGATTTGCACATATGGCAGAAAACACCTGAGAGTTGCAAATAATTTCCCAGCGCGCCGATCATTTTTTATTAAATTAGTGACCGGTTGCGTTAGTCACCGGTGATGACAGTAGGGATTGGACGCGGGGAGCCCATGCAGTCGCGTTCATAGATTTGCCAAGTTCGGCTCTGTGCCGCTGCCCATCCTCCGGACATTATTTGTTAGGGAATCGCTTTCCGTCTATTATTATACCTGTTGAATGTCGCATGTTCCTTTAACCCCTTAAGGACACGACATGTTTTTTCCTCCCCATTAAAAAAAAAAAAAAAAAAAAGTCCTAACACTTGTTTTTTGCGGGACGGGTTGTATTTTTCAGTGGTCAAATTTAATATACCGTACGATGTTGCTGAAAAACGTAAAAAAAAATTCCAGGCGGCGTGAAACGGAAAAAAACCACAGGATTTGAACAGCTTTGAGATACCAAATTTATATATATTTTTTTTTATACTACTTTTAAAAAATAAAGTATTTTTGAAAAAAACTTAACGTATTCTCTGCCCGCGTCTTTTAAGAGCCACGACTTGTTTTTGTGTGACGTCCGGTAGTTTCTACGAGTTTTCATAGCTTTTTATTATTTTCTTTGGAGGCAGGGAACCCCAAAAAAGTGCAATTCTGTTTTTTTTGTGGCGTTCACCGTGCGGAATAAATAATGTGTTACTTTGATAGATCGGACGTTTACGGAGGCAGCGACACCAAATATGCTATTTTTTAACTTATATTACCTTTTATTTTTCTAATAATAAACCTTTGTTTAAACTCCCTTCTCCAGTCTTCTCTGAGTCCCCCGCAGGGGACTTGAACTTACGATCGTTTGATCGCTCACAGTATATAACGCATTATCATAGTTAGCCCAGTCTGACCGCCAGTCTACCAAACCATGCCACAGACATGACTTGATAGGCAATAAGCCCTGGTAACCCTTGGAAACGTCAGAAGGCCCCAGGATGCCATGGCAACCGAACAGCACCTTGTGATTGAATTGCGGGGGGGGGAGGGTGTTTAGGACCCCAGAATACTGATCAGGGCATTTAAATGCTGCTCTTAAAGTGGACAGTGGCATTGAAAGGGTTAATACCCACGATTAGTGTTCACACTGATCGCGGGTGTCGGCTGTCAAGGACAGCCGGCACCCACCGTCTACGGAGCGGAATCGGCTTCTGATCCCGCTGCACACACAACCCTGCATGCCCAGGACATAACTGTACATCCTAGAGCATGAAGGGGTTAAAAGTAAAACGAGAGAAGCCGCATACTTTCAGGTCTCTCAGCCCGCCAGACCGAGTATAGTGCGGGCCAAAAAATATACATCGTAAAGAGAAGGAAAACGAGAAAAAAACCCAGAATGCATAAATGTTGGAATGTAAGGTAACATTTTGGGGAGATTTAATGTGTTCTGTGCTGGAAAGGCTGCAAGAGATTTCTTTTTCCTCTTCAATTAAAAATTTCTAGAAGTCATTAATGGGAGCAGCTGTATGACTTCTTCAGCTCTGGCAGAGAGCAGTGCGCTCTTCCATCTGCCCGCCGCCGTCATTTAAAGGGCCATCCTCCTCTGTCACCCGCTGTCCACCACTTCTGGCTCTGCTGCATTCTTTGTGCGGGTTGGACCTTCATTTAAATTGAAGCTGTGCTGACTTCCTAGCGCCGCTGGCCTATAAGTGATCGCTCTAGGTGCTGCTATGTGAAGCGCTATTAAAGGGGAATTCCAGGCATTTAAAGGGGATGGTTGTCCAGTTGTAAATTATTGATGGTCAATCCTCAGGAAAGATCATCAAAAGTATATTGGTGTGGGTCTGCTGCACGGAACCCTCACCGATGAGCTATTCTTAGGCTGGTTTGTTCGTACGCCAAGCTGATTTCTGCAGGAAACAGACATCTCCGTTCCCACTGCAGTGGCCATTCTTGATATTGAAGTCATTGAAATGAATCGAGACTTGGCTTGCAATTCCAAGCCTGGCCACCACAGTGGAAACTGAGCTGTCCGCTTCCTGCAGAAATCAACTCGGTGCATCAGTGGACCAGAGAAGAGCAGGTCAGGGGGCTTCCCAGGAGGCTGACACCCACTGATCTTGGATCTCTAAGAGAGATTTTTAATAGTTTACAACTGGACAACCCCTTTAACTCTTTTTAGTACTGATGACCTACCCTCCGGATAGGTCATCAGTAGTTGATCAGTGGAGATCCGCCCCTCTGAACCCCCAGTGATCACCTCATCTCTGCCACACGCACACAAATTTGCTACATGCTTGCCACACACACACACAACTTTGCTACATGCATGCCACACACACAACTTTGCTACATGCATGCCACACACACAACTTTGCTACATGCATGCCACACACACAACTTTGCTACATGCATGCCACACACACAACTTTGCTACATGCATGCCACACACACAACTTTGCTACATGCGTGCCACACAAACACACACAACTTTGCTACATGCATGCCACACACACAACTCTGCTACATGCATGCCACACACAACTCTGCTGCATGCATGCCACACACAACTCTGCTGCATGCATGCCACACACAACTCTGCTGCATGCATGCAACACACAACTCTGCTGCATGCATGCAACACACACCTCTGCTGCATGCATGCAACACACAACTCTGCTGCATGCATGCAACACACAACTCTGCTGCATGCATGCCACACACAACTCTGCTGCATGCATGCCACACACAACTCTGCTGCATGCATGCCACACACAACTCTGCTGCATGCATGCCACACACACAACTTTGCTACATGCATGCCACACACACAACTTTGCTACATGCATGCCACACACACAACTTTGCTACATGCATGCCACACACACAACTTTGCTACATGCATGCCACACACACAACTTTGCTACATGCGTGCCACACAAACACACACAACTTTGCTACATGCATGCCACACACACAACTCTGCTACATGCATGCCACACACAACTCTGCTGCATGCATGCCACACACAACTCTGCTGCATGCATGCCACACACAACTCTGCTGCATGCATGCAACACACAACTCTGCTGCATGCATGCAACACACAACTCTGCTGCATGCATGCCACACACAACTCTGCTGCATGCATGCCACACACAACTCTGCTGCATGCATGCCACACACAACTTTGCTGCATGCATGCCACACACAACTTTGCTGCGTGCATGCCACACACAACTTTGCTGCGTGCATGCCACACACAACTTTGCTGCGTGCATGCCACACACAACTATGCTGCGTGCATGCCACACAACTTTGCTGCGTGCATGCCACACACAACTCTGCTGCGTGCATGCCACACGCACAACTCTGCTGCGTGCATGCCACACGCACAACTCTGCTGCGTGCATGCCACACGCACAACTCTGCTGCGTGCATGCCACACGCACAACTCTGCTGCGTGCATGCCACACGCACAACTCTGCTGCGTGCATGCCACACGCACAACTCTGCTGCGTGCATGCCACACGCACAACTCTGCTGCGTGCATGCCACACGCACAACTCTGCTGCGTGCATGCCACACGCACAACTCTGCTGCGTGCATGCCACACGCACAACTCTGCTGCGTGCATGCCACACGCACAACTCTGCTGCGTGCATGCCACACGCACAACTCTGCTGCGTGCATGCCACACGCACAACTCTGCTGCGTGCATGCCACACGCACAACTCTGCTACATGCATGCCACGCACACAACTTTGCTACATGCATGCCACACACACAACTTTGCTACATGCGTGCCACACAAACACACACAACTTTGCTACATGCATGCCACACACAACTCTGCTGCATGCATGCAACACACAACTCTGCTGCATGCATGCAACACACAACTCTGCTGCATGCATGCCTCACACAACTCTGCTGCATGCATGCCTCACACAACTCTGCTGCATGCATGCCACACACAACTCTGCTGCATGCATGCCACACACAACTCTGCTGCATGCATGCCACACACAACTCTGCTGCATGCATGCCACACACAACTCTGCTGCGTGCATGCCACACACAACTCTGCTGCGTGCATGCCACACACAACTCTGCTGCGTGCATGCCACACACAACTTTGCTGCGTGCATGCCACACACAACTTTGCTGCGTGCATGCCACACACAACTTTGCTGCGTGCATGCCACACACAACTTTGCTGCGTGCATGCCACACACAACTTTGCTGCGTGCATGCCACACACAACTTTGCTGCGTGCATGCCACACACAACTTTGCTGCGTGCATGCCACACACAACTCTGCTGCGTGCATGCCACACGCACAACTCTGCTGCGTGCATGCCACACGCACAACTCTGCTGCGTGCATGCCACACGCGCAACTCTGCTGCGTGCGTGCCACACGCGCAACTCTGCTGCGTGCGTGCCACACGCGCAACTCTGCTGCGTGCGTGCCACACGCGCAACTCTGCTGCGTGCGTGCCACACGCGCAACTCTGCTGCGTGCGTGCCACACGCGCAACTCTGCTGCGTGCGTGCCACACGCGCAACTCTGCTGCGTGCGTGCCACACGCGCAACTCTGCTGCGTGCGTGCCACACGCGCAACTCTGCGGCGTGCGTGCCACACGCGCAACTCTGCGGCGTGCGTGCCACACGCGCAACTCTGCGGCGTGCGTGCCACACGCGCAACTCTGCGGCGTGCGTGCCACACGCGCAACTCTGCGGCGTGCGTGCCACACGCGCAACTCTGCGGCGTGCGTGCCACACGCGCAACTCTGCGGCGTGCATGTCGCGCGCAACTCTGCGGCGTGCTTGCCGTGCACGCCGCAGAGCTGAGAGAGACGTGGACGCCGCAATGACGGTGACATTATCACAGGTCCTAAACCAGCAGAGCCAGACAGCAGCCTGTCTGTGAGTGATATGTGACTGTGTGAGCTACATGTGATGTCAGTCATGTGATCCGTAAGCACATGGCTGCTATCAGGCTCTGCAGGTTTACATCAATACACCAATCCATAAATTTCACTTTTTACCAACTCCAATCCCTTCAGAGGCTTCACAGGTGTAAATGTTGTGGTATCGGTGTTGCTATTTTGTACCTTTAGGCTGGGGTCACACGGGACGTATTCCTGATGGAAATCTTGCAGATTGGCTGCAACGAAAACATGAGATTTACGCCGGGAAACCGCTGCTTCAAGACCTGCGGCACTTAGCTCTTCCATTGCGGCCGGCGCTCCCATAGAGGAGAGTGCGGCCGCAACGGGGGGAAAAAAATTGACATGCTGTGGCCGGGGAATCTGCGCCGCAGTGCCGACTTCTGGCGCTTTTGCTGTGATGGATTGGCCGTTCCGTGTGGACAAGATTTTTGACAAATCTCGTCCACATAGCTGGCTAATCCCGGGATTAGCAGCCGCTGGTGGATTTGCCGCGACGGAATTTTCACTGCAAATCCGCCCTGTGTGAACCCAGCCTGACTGCCATTCTCTTATTCGTAGGGGTTTGCACTGTCAGCAAACATGTAAATAATGCCCACAGCTTACTATTTGCACGGAAATATTTTGACCAACTCCAGTCCGTTTCACTATATAATATTTTACTAGTTAGTGGCCTATTGCTGGCAGGGCGGAGGGGGGAGGCTCCTGCTGCAGCCCGGCTCCCATCATCAGACACCTGATAGAGGGAGGATAGCAGAGAGATGTCTGATCTCCCAGGATACAGAGGAGAATGCTTGATGTACTGGAATGTGAGACAAAGTACAAGAAATGGACAGATTGCTGGATCTTTGGTTTTTGTGTTTTTTTTATGTTCCTTTTGTAGATTTTGTCCCTTCAGCCAGGAGTTGAGCTCTCATTGTCCACTTTGGCCAGAAATGTGACCCTCCACCCATGGTTTCATTTTTCCAGTTTTCCCCATTGTTAGACTATGAATCTGACCTCCGCTGGACAGAAGCCCGTCTGCAGCACATCTGATGCTCCTTGCTAGGTCACTACAGCGAGGTCCTGCGGCTCACATCTATTGTTTACATTTTAGAGGAGAAACGCAGTTTGTCAGGTGTCCTTTTTACTCTACCAGGATATACACCATCTGTATAAAGCATCGGGAGGGCAAAAGGTAAAGAAGTGACTTGTGTCCCTGGGTCGCCGGGACCTGATAGACGGAACAAAGGACCCTCCACATTGTTCAGCTCTGCTCAGGGTTGATACTAATCCTCTGCTTGGAAATGTTTAAAGAGACACTCTTCTGTACTTGTGGATTTTTTGGTACTTGTGGATTATCAGTTACCGCTTTTTTTTTTTTTTTTTTTATAATTTCACAGATATTTCACCGATACGTCTGATACTTTTCAGGCTGCATCTTAATGCTGAGATTTTTTAATTTTCAGTTTCACATCAATCTCATGATGCATCAGCACAACATTAGCTAGAGTCTGTACCATTTCTGTCTGCTAGGGGGCAGTTTAATATCTTCTATAGTTTTCTAAATAGGCTACAGCCCATAAGTATACAGTTGGGAGGATGAGCTTGGATCTCCTCTATTATACCTGTGTGATCAGTAACTGTGACAGTGCCTATGTCCCTTTCTATACTAAAAACGGAACATACAACCCCAAGTAGATCTGAGCTGGTCAGAATTGAGATCACATGACCATCCGAGTAGTTTATGTCCTGGCACATGTTAGTTATTGCAACAGGACGTAAAGCTACGTCCTGTGAATGACACTGGCTCAGAAGTGACTGACAGCCAGCCTCTCGCTGCAACAGCGGGAATCAGTGAGAACACCGATCCTGCTGTTAACCCCTTATATGCTGTGGTCAATGTAGGTCGCGGCATGTAAGGGGTTCACAGAGGAAGCGCGATTACATAGCGGAGGGCTGATGGGTTGCATAGGAATTGGGCACCAGACAATGGCATCCAGGTCTGCCATGGCTTGTGATCGTTATGATAAGTGCTAATGCATTACAATGCGGAATTACTGCAAAGCATAAAAATTGTTTTCTCCACCCCCCCCCCCCCACCCCCCACCCGAAAAAAAGAAACCTTTTCTTTGCATAAAAAAGCAAACATTTGGTATGATTGTATCTGTAATGACCTGTACAATGAATTGAACAAGCTATTTATCCTGCACGGCAAAAACTGAAGGTGGAAAAAAAAAACTAAAAATGAAAACTTTAAGCCAAAATGCAATAAACATGATAAAAAGCCCTATGGATCCCAATATGGTACCGATAACAACTACAGCTCGTCATGCAAACAACCTACGGATGGACACAATGAAAAAGTTATGGAGCTCTGAATGCAGCGATGCGAAACCCATACTAATATAATGTGAAAGTAACTCCGTCCGTCCGTCCGTCTGTCTGTTACCTTTTCACGGCTGAAGTAATTTTGAAGAAATATGAGCGCTACAAGACAGATTTATTTGCAAAAACCAAAAAAGTAGCAACGAAACAGCTTTCAAAATATATCAGAAATATCCCAAATGACAGAATCCACACTAACCACATCAATAATGCAAGCCTCTTGGTATGTAATCTGATCAAATCATGTTGGCCCATCTACCAACATCCGGTGACCGAGCTTTCAGATGGGTGCTGACCATAATACCGGGTGGTTTACTCTTAACCTGGGGAAGAGATGGGCACCGACCTACAAGAATACAGATTTATTTGGTGATGTGCCTGCACACCTCCGCTCCGCCATACCGTGCAGCGAGGGGAAGGGGGTGCACATCATAAGCTATGCCTACACAAACGGGCAGACGTCGTTGCCCCATGTATGCTATTACAGCAAAACACAGATTAGATTAAAAAACACTGATTCCACGCGGCAAAGTCGTGGGTAACACGAGAGTAAATTTTTTTTTTTAAAGTTTTTTTATTTTTTTTTATTTTGGAAAAGTGGAAAAACCTAAAAAAATACAGAGTTTTGGTATTGTCGTAATCGTAGCAACCTAAAGAAAAGATCTGTCATGTCATTTATGTTGTATGATTAACACTATATAAAAAAAAAGTTACAGAATTTTTTTTTTTTCACTTTGCCCTAAAAAAAAAATTCTACAATGAATTATATGCACCCAAAAATAATACCAATAAAAGCTACCGTTTGCCACACACAAAAAAAAAAGAAAACCCCTCATACGGGCGCGTCGACAGAAAAATAGAACTGTTATGGCTTTTGAAAAGCGGAGATGAAAATCCCCCAAAAATCTTATGGTTAAATCTTGGATATCACATTATAGTTTCACACGTTTGTTTCAGTCGGCGCCATTGATTGCTGTGGAGAAAGGCTGCTTGCGTACAACCAATTCTTCCTTTAGGAATCTTAGGATCTTGTTCTCTTAGTAGCAAAGGTAGGCCCTGAGGTCAACCCCCTCCCCCACCCCTCCCCATACACCTATCCTACTTTTTTAAAATCACAGAGGTGAGGAAAAAGAAAAAAAAAACACATATTCACTGAAAAAGCCAAAAATACAATACCTGAAGGTCTGCAAAGCAGACACGGTCGCCATAGGCACGGTCGCCATAAGGCAGGCACAATCGCCACCGGCACAATCGCCGTAGGGCAGGCGCAATGGCCATAAGCCCTGAAGATATGTAGTCAGCCAGACAATAATGTGGGGGAGCAGCTTGTTCCTGGCAGGCTAATATGTAGTCACCCACTCAACCCAGCCCAGCGTTTTGGCCAAAATGCAGTACCAACACCCGCATTTTATTAGTATACATTAGTATCTTTGTATGTAGTTTGCTAGTTGGTGGGGGAGCCCAAGATGTCAGCCAGTGTGGCCCACCTTGGAGATACAGGGCAACCCGCTGTCATATCAGCCAGGGTTGATATCCTGTATGGTGGGTCACCACCCATCTATGGCTGACATCTTTGGTATCGTTCACATGTGCAGGCTATTAGTATGTGCAGTCACTCCTCCCCAATCTGGGCTGGGTTCAGTGGGTGACTGCATATTAGCCTGCCAGGAACAAGCTGCTCCTCCACACATTATTGTCTGGCTGACTACATATCTTCAGGGCTTAAGGCCATTGCGCCTGCCCTACGGCGATTGTGCCGGTGGCGATTGTGCCTGCCTTATGGCGATCGTGCCTATGGCGACCGTGTCTGCTTTGCAGACCTTCAGGTATTGTATTTTTGGCTTTTTCAGTGAATATATCCTACTTTTTTAACCTATATGATTAAAATGTATGGAAAATGCATATAAAAAAAAAAATATATATATATATATACACTGACCCCTTTATTAGACCCCTGGCTCGCTCACGATTGGCGTTTTCCTGTATGATAATTCTCCCCGTGACCCCGGAGTGCAGCATAAAATCACGTGACAAGTTTTTCAGGGATCTACATTAGATGGGAAAATCCAGCGATTGGAGCAACTTCCAACAAGACCTGGTCATCTGAGCTAGACCAGCCGGGGTCTCACTGCCAACCGCGGGCCTTTCTCATGTAACGATGTGAAGAGTATACCAAAAATGGCGTGATTGAGGAATAACCTCCAGCGAAAGGGGATCCTGCGGACGGGAACAACTCATCACTGAAAGGGGTCGGAGGAGGATGTCAGGAATCGTTCCGACCAACAGGCTGCACAGTCAGCTGAATACAACACTGGAGCTCCAACTAACATGTCCGAACGCACAACTCGCCGTTCCTCCGCACACATGGGCTATAACAGCAGACGGCCAGTTCCAGAGAATCCAGCGGGCAAAAGAGCGCAAAACCTGTATCACTGAGCAGCAGGAAAACTTCTCCTGGTCAGATAAATGCAGATTTCTGTTGCTGATGGGAGATCAGAATTTGGCACAAGCAGCATGAATCGCTGACCCCATCCTGTCAGCCAGTCAGAACATGTCAGCACCGCCATATAATCTGCTGCAAGTACAAGAAGCTTCCTGTCCGCAGGGGCCGGTATTCCTGCAAAATGGTTTCATCACCAAGTGGAATCTATGACACAACAAATTGCTGTGGTTCTGAAGACCAACTAGAAGACGTCCTAAAGATGCGCTACTAGTTGGGGCTCTAATGAAGTGGCCGTTCAGTGTATTACGAAGATGTTGGAATTGCTGACTGCATGATGAAAGGTGAAGCTTCACTACCGGTCAAAAGTTTTAGAACATCTCAATTTTTCTAGTTGTTTTTGACATTTACAGAGTTTATTAACAGCAAATAATGTGAAATGCTTAAAAAAAAAAAATTAAAAAAAAAAAAAAAAATATATATATATATATATATTGTGATATTTCAACCTGAAATGCAACAGTAGTCTGAATTTGTGGTTTTAACAAAATGGCTATTTTCAGAGAACACATCAAGGACGCAAATCCTGCTTAGAAAGTGGATTCAAACTATTCCTACAGGCGTCTCAACTTTTGTAGATTACTTTCAAACCCTCTGACTCTAATAACTAGTGTTGGAACAGCAGCATTACATCCTCTATGGCAGGATGTGGACAGTTTTGCTCTTCAGGACGGAATACATTGCTATCATAATGGCAAGAAAGGCAATTAACCAAAGAAGATAAACAATTATAACCCTTAGAAGTGAAGGTCTGTCCTACAGAGAGACTGCCAAGAAAGTCAAGATGGCAGTCAGTACAGTTTGCTATACCATCAAAAGGCACTTAGAAGCTGGAGGAAACTCTGACAGTAAAAGGTCTGGTGGACCAAAGACCACTACAAAATCACATGAAAGTGTGTGATCATCAGTAGTTTGTGTGATCGGCGCCTGTCTGCAGGTCCGACAGTAGAGGATCAGTAAGAAAGTCACTGCCAAGATTGCATAATAGAAAAAAAAAACTTGCCTGCACCAAGCAGCATCTGCAGTGGACTACTGGAGAGTGGAAGAAGGTCTTATGGACTGATCAAAATTTGACATTTGGTTCCTGAGTGTGTGACACCAACTGTCAAACATGGAGGAGGTCTGGGGATTGCTTGCTGAATCTAGAGTTGGCAACTTGCGCAGGGTGACTCACACACTGGCTAAAAAGGGCTACCAAAGCATTTTGATAGGCCATGCAATACGCTCTGGTGTCCGCCTAGTTGGTCAGGGGTTCAAATTACAGCTAGACAATGATCCAAAACCTACTTCTACGTCACCTCAGAACTACATAAGAGACAAGAAGCAACCAGTAGGCTTTAAAGAATGGAATAGCCTTTAGAATCTACAGCCCTAAACCCCATTGAGCTTTTTGAAACTGGGCAGAAGAGTGGAAGCAACACAGCCTACAAGTGCAGCACATTTGTGGGAACTTCTGCAACAATGTTAGGAAGAAATATCTGAGTGCACTTGTAAAAAGAATGCCTCAGTGATGTAAAGCTGTTCTATCAGCTTGTGGGGGCGAATCTAGATTTAATTAGGTGAAACAAAGTTAATCCATTATTTTTGTTATTTGATTTAATTTCATTTGAAACTTTAAACTGTAAATATAAAAAAAAAAAACTTGAAAAATTGAGGTGTTCTAAAATTTGTGAGCGGTAGTGAACATGCAGAGTAACGCTATATAAGTTACTACTATTCAGTAATATCATTGCCAAAACGCGTCCTTCCTCTCCTGGAGACGTCTGCACTGCTTAATTGATAATCACATCTTGATGTCCGGCCCTTAGAATCAAGTATAAGACTACAATTTGCTGCCCGCCTTCTAATTAGCTATTTGTAGTTGCCCTCTTTAGTAATGAGAGCCACAATTTGGATCTTCTGCACCCTCCGTGTCTTCTGCGGCTCAGGCTTCTGCGCTTGAAGCTTTCAGCTAGAAGTCTGGTCTACATTTTGGTGTAATTGTGCGTGGCACACTTTCATGGATCAATCACCCGGCTCTACTCCGTGGCATCGAGGTAAATGGGCATACTCAGACAGCCATTATACTCTGCCTCCTGCATAACTCTTCCACTTAGAACTAACAAATTTGCCCGCGCTCCAGATGTTTCTGATCACATTAGAGATGATTGACAGGTCCGGTATGATTACCCCGCACGGCCGGCTACCCGGATAGTAGGAGACAATAATCTAAGTCATTTGCAACCAGAAGATTTGGCATCTACATTACCATTGATGCTAAACAGATGCTGGGAAGCGCAGATCTTTCCGTGCCCGCTGGGAACCTCCGATGGTCGAGCGCTTTTCTAAACATGGGGCAATTTGGAGGATATAAATGTTTATCTTTACCCCCGACAGATGCGCCTTTACATGATACCTGTAAACGGGAACACGAGGCTAACGACCCCCTTCTGCAATTAGCGGGGTCTTATTGGCATATGTAGTTCCATTTCTGTGTTCTGTTGGATGCGCATTCTGTAATCTTCCTTCTTCAGGACTGTTTTTTGAGAAGATGGTGTAACGTTATCTCCATTACTGTTCTGATGACTTTTCTGATCATTTTCTTAAAGGGGTTGTCCCGAGAAAGCAAGTGGGGGTATACACTTCTGTATGGCCATATTAATGCACTTTGTAATGTACATCGTGCATTAAATATGAGCCATACAGAAGTTATTCACTTACCTGTTCCATTGCTAGCGTCCTCGTCTCCATGGTGCCGTCTAATTTCAGCGTCTAATCGCCTGATTAGACGCGCTTGCGCAGTCCGGTCTTCTTCTTTTCTGAATGGGGCCGCTCGTGCCGGAGAGCTGGTCCTCGTAGCTCCGCCCCATCACGTGCTGATTCCAGCCAATCAGGAGGCTGGAATCGGCAATGGACCGCACAGAAGACCTGCGGTCCACTGAGGGTGAAGATCCCGGCAGCCATCTTCACAAGGTAAGTAAGAAGTCACCGGAGCGCGGGGATTCAGGTAAGCACTATCCGTTTTTGTTTTTTTTTTAACCCCTACATCGGGTTTGTCTCGCGCCGAACGGGGGCGGCTATTGAAAAAAAAAAAAAAAAAAACGTTTCGGCACGGGACAACCCCTTTAAATTATCAAATTCGGCAACTTGGTGAAAAGTTATCCTCCATCTATATTTATATTATATATAATATGCCTTTAAGTGTGTCTGATTGTAACCCAAATACTGCCACCATGTGGTTGGATAACCATGTGACTAAGGCATTTATACATGTTTGCCAATAGAGGGGACTTGAGACCTAATTGTTTGTACTGCATAACATGCTGTGGTCCTCACTCTCCAGCTGGGTGATGGGGATTGATGGAGAACGATGCCGCGCCAACTACTCACCAGTGCCCAGTAGTTCTTGCTACACTCATAGTCAATACCACAGGGAAGCGCTGTATAGGAATGTACAGAGTGATGTGGGCAGTACCAGGGGGAGGGGATGGGGGAGGAGCCATCTCATCCAAACTCGCCCCACAGGGCCCTGTACTCAGCAGTGTAGAGGAGAGCAGCTCCCACTACTTTACCCTGTGTGTTTGGTTTGGCTGCTTCTGCTTCACCAACCCTTGGCTGCCCGCTCCTGCTGCATTCATCACCTACCTCAGGGATGTACAGCACCATGCCAGCGGTACTCAGCTAACTGATGGCTTTGCATTACTACAACTATTCCTAATTCCACTAAGGAACTTTGGTGAGGATGGAAAGTTACAGAATTTTTGTATTGTCATATATCTATAATATGTATAGATTGCAGTCGCCGTCCTGAGACAAGAACTCTGCCCTTAAGTGGATGCATCTACTATTACAGTCACCGTCCTGGACGGGTTATATACTAGTAGTATTATACGCATGTATATGCCTTCATTATAGGCTATATCCATTGGTTTATGGATGTGTATACAGCTTTATTCTTGAGATGGAAACCCCAATGGATTTCATTAAAATTAATGGGGTCTGTTAGGCCCTCTAGACCAGTGTTTCCCACCTCCAGTCCTCATGGGACCCCCAACAGGTCATGTTTTCAGGATTTCCTCAGTATTGCACAGGTGATGTATTTATTGTCAGTCCTCAGACATTAACACCGATGGTCTTACTATAGGAGATTCTGAAAACATGACCTGAGGTCTCGAGTTGGGAAACACTGGTCTAGAGCTTTAGGCTTCTTTTCCACGAGCGTGTATCGGCTGCCGTTTTCACAGTCGACCGATATATGCTACCATCTGGGGTGTTAACCCTTTGCAATCCAAGATTGGATTCAGGGTTTCCTGAGCACACATGAAGCGGCACAAGCTCCATGGCTTCTCTTTGAATTTGCAGTGGCCTTGCAGGGCCTGGCGCTCAAGACCCACTTCAGCCTATTAGGTTCAGGGGGCATGACCCCCTACTGTCAATCTTGACTCTACCAGGAATTCCTGGTGGCGGCAAGATACACTAACACCGAGAGCAGTGGTAGGGAGTTTAGCAGCCACGCTGCTAAACTCCTCCCACCTCCCTTCTCCGGCCGCTGTCATTGGCTCCCATGGGAGCCCATACAGCGTCTGATGTATTCCGGCCCAAAAGATAGTTCCAGGACTATCTTTTGGGCCCAACCTAAAAACACCCGGGGCTATATTTGCTGTCCAGGCGCTTTTACGTCACGGGAATACGGCCATGTGATCTGATGCATTGAAATCCAATGCATCAGATCACAGCGTATATCGGCTGACTGTGGAAACAGCGGGCCGATATACGCTCATGGCAAAGAAGCCTTACTAAGGGAAACGTCTATTAACTTCCAGGGTCTTCCAGCCGGCTGAAATCCCGTCTTCTCCTTGTGGAGGGGCTACTTGGATTTCCATAGCAGCTTGACCTCCGTTTAAAATCCACATTGTAGAGCCTTTTCTCATAATCGCATCTCTTGGATCCAACCTTTCAGATCCCTCAGGGGTCGGCACTGTTGCCTCGAAGCACCCTGGGGTCTCACCAAAGACGACCTGTGCATGGAGTTTGTATTTCCTTTGGGTTATCCCGGTTTCCTCCCCCACACCATAATTACATGGTTAGGTGAATATAGATTGTGAGCCCCTCGTATGGCAAAAATAATTCCAGCCCACCAACTACATCGAAAAGGACAGAACACGGATACGTTCAACCAACCGCATGTAGACCAGGAGCACCAGGGGGAAAATAGTACAAAAATATTAAAGATATGGAACATTGAGGCATTGACCACAATACATAAAAAATGTCAGTTTTCTTATGTTTCTGGTGCGAACAGCACCGTTAGTCGTCGCCTGCTACAGACCTAAGGAAGGACATACCTGCATCCCATGTTGTCAGGACTAGCGCAGCAGGTCTCCACATCCGGACGTTGTGGCCCTACTAGAGTACTTTGTTGCTACTTCACAAAATCAAAATTTACACAAAAGGGAACTGACAAGCAATTTCAGCAACAATATCATTGAATGGCGTCTCTTGATACTGAGGGTCAGTGGGGGGGTGTCATGTCACCTTAAGGAGAGCACTCAAAAAGTGTGTGGAGACACCTAGGGGGTGAGTGGGTCGGCAGATGATATAGTGTCTCCCCAAGGAGAGCACCCAAAAGCGGTGTGGAGACATCTAGAAGATGAGTGAGGAGTAGAGATAAGCGAGTAGTGCCTTAGCCGAGTATCTCTAAAGATTCGGGGGCCAGCGGTGGGGGAGAGCGGGGAGGAACAGAGGTGAGATCTCTCTCTCTCTCCCTCCCTCTCTCCCCCCCGCCGCAACTCACCTGTCACCTGCGCCGGCCCCCGAATCTTTAGAGACGAGCGGGGAGATACTCGGCTAAGGCACTACTCGCTCAAGTAATGTGCCTTAGCGAGTATACTCGCTCATCTCTAGTGAGAAGGCTTATATGGCCATGCTAGCTTCTCTGGGTAATTTATGCAAATAAGGAAGATGGAAAAATACCTCTGCAGCGCCACCTGCTGAATGGCAGCATTGCTACAAATCAATGTGACTTTCTAACAAGTCTGTCAATGATTTGGAATAGGAAGCCAGAGAGCCGTGCTCATACAGCGGGTTGGGGGTGTTTGCCCCTCAGCAGTAGGTTTCTGGCTTAGTCCATGAGAGGCCTGCGACCCCTCATCAGTGTGCAGAAGGCTTTGATGCTGTGGCTTCCAGCAGTATTAGTCTGTATTCGGCTAAGGCTAGCTTCATACAGACGAGCGCACTCGCCAAGATGCTTTTTTCCCTGCGGACGTGAAGCATTATTGTTTTAAAGCCGCCTTGCATCACTTGGGTGAAGACAGCTGTTTATTTTCAATGGGAGACGTCTCATCACCCAGCACGGCCGGCCCCATTGAAAACAATGGGAGATGCAATGCGAGGCACGAACAAAATTAGGACATGCCGCGTTTTGTTTCCCGCTTCGCTGTGTATAACCCCATTCAAAGGGATGGATTTAACATTCGTGTAATAGTTGTACGTCTCGCTATTTTCTCGCCTGTGTGTAGCCGGCCTGAATGTCCTGATGCCAAACTCCTCAAAGTGCCATGCAACTTTTGTAAAATTTCCATTTTGACGTGACGCCAGTTTACCTTAATTCTTTGTGTATTGACTCCAGTGAAGGGATTGGCGGAGTTAATGGTTTACAGAACCAAAAGCCATTTCAGAATATTGGCATAAGCCGACCAAATCTGTGATCCAGGAAGAACGTGACGAGAATAACGGCCTGAAGAGTTGGTTTATTTCGGTGTGGACCTTTCTTGGGTGCCATTTGGCCGTTTCCAAGCAATGCCTAATAATCAGAGGGCCGGCTGTGTGGGACACGGTATGTAAGGCTCGCAGAATTACTTTCTGGAAGGTACTCACTATATGGAGACATTCTACATTTATACTCATAATGTCATTAAAGGGGGGTTTCTGCTATAAAAAAGTTAACAGCTGGGCAGGCACAAAAAAAGAGGCAGCACTTACCTGTCATCACCACCGGGAAGCAGTCGACCAAAGGCCACAGCGTCGCCATTCAAACTCCTGGCATCAGCACTCACATCCTGACTGCCATGATGCCAGGAGTTCAGCATGGTGACATGGTGTGGTTGCCTGGGCGCTGAGTATGGGTGAGTATTGCCTCTTTTTTTAATGCCATGGCTAGCTGTTAATATTTTTAACCCCTTCACACCTCAGGACATATGTTTACGTCATAGGGACACAGGGTTTGTATAAAGTGGGAGCAAGGGCCAATCCCACTCCATAGACAGCGGGTGCTGGCTGCCTTTAACAGTTGACATCCGCCCATGACGGCCGCGATCAGTGTGAATGCCCACCAGGTGATTACAGCAATTTCCATATTTAATTTGGTCTACTTCCCTACGAACGCAGATCTTTGAAAATCCTCTTTTACAATCTCCTGTGCTGAATGGCAATTCCCGCGGTCTGGAGCGGTGAGCGAGCCTGGACCGACTCTGGCCATCTACCCCGGGTGCCGAGTACCCATGTCATCCATGCGTGCGCCAGAAGAGTGTGGACGGGCGCAGGTTATGGGTAGATTCATTGTTTTTATCTGCCCACATTTTCCCACGTTTTTACCGCCCACCAGAATAAACTGCGAGAATTATTATACAGCGCCGGAGATTATAAAGGTATGCTTTGATATCGGATTATAACAGACATTTATGGACATTGCGGCCGTCCTGGAGCGCTGCGGTACGTAGCTTAGGAGGGTAGAAAATACTGACAGGTTTCCTTTTAAATGCCACTGTCAATTCGGTATTCGGGGGTCTTGATTGGCACCCACCCTGCGCCCCCACAATGGGATCACGAAGTGGTGCTGTTCAGTTGTAATAGCAGCCTGGGGTCTTCAGGAAGCCCCCAGATTAGAAAGCGGTATAATGCAATACTATGGTACTGCATTATACTGTATGAGCGATCAAACAATTGCTAGTTAATGTTCCTTATGGGGACTTATATAAAATGTAAAAATGAGTTTTAAAAAACGTTTTATTAATTATTATTAGAAGAAAAAAAACGTAGTAAAGTTAAAAATAAACCTTTTCCCATATTTATAATAAAAAAATCAAAACAATAAAAAACTGAAGTATATTCGGTTTTGTTTCATCCGTAAAAGTCTAATCTATCAAAGTAACGCAATATTTATTCCATATGAGGAGCCTCGGCAGAAAAAATACATAACGCCAGAATTGTGTTTTTGGTCACCCAATCTCCAAGTAAAAGGTAATAAAAAGCTATCAAAACGTCGTTTATACGTCAAAATTGTGCCAATAGAAACTACAAGACGTCCCGCGACAAATGAGTCCTCACACAACTATGTTGACGGAAAAATGAAAAAAGTTATGGCTGTCAGGATAGAGGATCGCTTGCTGATCGGTGGGGTCTAACCGCTGAGAACCCCACTGATCCTGAGATCGGGGGTCCCCTTGCCCTACTTAATGACGGCTTGTCGCACCCTCCACAGTGAGGATGATACTGGAGCGCTGACATCACTGTGGGGGGATTAGCAAACCCACAATGACAGGCAGAAGGGGACACCGGACCCCCGATCTTGGAATCATTGGCGGTCTGACTTGTACAGTGAATGTGCAAGACTGAATGATTCTCGATTGACTGAGCCAACAATGTATCTGCTGTCTAAACGAACCGCACAAGAGAGACTTGAGCTACTGGCAACGTTGCTCGTTCAAACCATAATTGGCTCGTCAGAAATTACCACTAATGTGGAGACCTACTAGACCAAACTGGTGATGCCACTAATGCTTATAATGTGGAGACCTACTAGACCAAACCGGTGATGTCACTAATGCTTATAATGGGGAGACCTACTAGACTAAACTGGTGATGTCACTAATGCTTATAATGGGGAGGCCTACTAGACCAAACCGGTGATGTCACTAATGCTTATAATGGGGAGACCTACTAGACCAAACCGGTGATGTCACTAATGCTTATAATGTGGAGACCTACTAGACCAAACCGGTGATTTCACTAATGCTTATAATGGGGAGACCTACTAGACCAAACCGGTGATGTCACTAATGCTTATAATGGGGAGACCTACTAGACCAAACCGGTGATTTCACTAATGCTTATAATGGGGAGACCTACTAGACCAAACAGTTGATGTCACTAATGCTTATAATGGGGAGACCTACTAGACCAAACCAGTGATGTCACTAATGCTTATAATGGGGAGACCTACTAGACCAAACCGGTGATGTCACTAATGCTTATAATGGGGAGACCTACTAGACCAAACCTGTGAGGTCACTAATGCTTATAATGTGGAGACCTACTAGACCAAACCTGTGAGGTCACTAATGCTTATAATGTGGAGACCTACTAGACCAAACCGGTGAGGTCACTAATGCTTATAATGTGGAGACCTACTAGACCAAACCGGTGAGGTCACTAATGCTTATAATGTGGAGACCTACTAGACCAAACCTGTGATGTCACTAATGCTTATAATGTGGAGACCTACTAGACCAAACCGGTGATGTCACTAATGCTTATAATGTGGAGACCTACTAGACCAAACCAGTGATGCCACTAATGCTTATAATGGGGAGACCTACTAGACCAAACCAGTGATGCCACTAATGCTTATAATGGGGAGACCTACTAGACCAAACCAGTGATGCCACTAATGCTTATAATGGGGAGACCTACTAAACCAAACCGGTGATGTCACTAATGCTTATAATGGGGAGACCTACTAGACCAAACCTGTGATGCCACTAATGCTTATAATGTGGAGACCTACTAGACCAAACCTGTGATGCCACTAATGCTTATAATGGGGAGACCTACTAGACCAAACCGGTGATGTCACTAATGCTTATAATGGGGAGACCTATTAGACCAAACTGGTGATGTCACTAATGCTTATAATGGGGAGACCTACTAGACCAAACCGGTGATGTCACTAATGTTTAGCGAGTCGTCGCGTTGTGTTCTCAGGAAAACCAGTTCGTACCACAAAACCTTTGTCTCCAACAGTCCCACCTTGGCCGAAGACCACCTTTGGCCATTGCTGCTGTCGGACCCCCACATTCTTGATGTTCTCCCTGTTATGTGCGGGTCCTCTGAACACTGTTTTCATCGTGTGTTGTTTTTGGGCGCCCGTATCGCCACTTAGACCACAGGCGCTACTTGGCAAATCGCTCCGTACATTTATTTCCCCCATGAAAAAGTATATTAATTTATCCGACTTGAAAAGCCTTTCCTCCGCTTCCAGGAGACGTTTATGTGTATCGGATTTTGCGCTCATGAACAAGTATTTTTTTTTTTCCCCAAGAAACCGCTAGAGATACAGATCTTTATTTTGACCTCAGCAAACAAGTGTAATCGGAGAGCGCGTGTTTATGTATTAGCGAGCGGGCGGCCGCGCTCCGCGCCAACGATGGAAAAACAAATAGGAACAGTGCCTTTTTTAAAGAGTGAAATTACATTTAGCGCGGCGCACCGAGGACCGGGCGTTACGTCTCATTAATACAATATTTAGATTAGTCTTCAGAAGCTGGAAGCCCATCTTACGGCTTATCAGGTTACCGGCCCGCTTTGGTTCAGCATCTTGTAAAGCTGTCCCCTTGATGAACAGCAACGCTTATTCAGACTAAAAATAATAGCAGACCCGTGTAGCGGCGGCGATCCCGGGAGAACATTCGTATTTTTGTAGACAGCAGACGGCAAGGGAGTGGGGGGGGGGGGGGGGGGAGGCATTTTGTCCTTTTTACCCTTAGTAATCCCCCTGGAAAATCAAACATGTGCTATGAATTGGTATCTGCTGATGCCAGGTTAGCTCCCCGTAGAGGCTGCATTCTTGGATGGCAGTCGGCTAGTTTGTGTGTATGATGGATAGCAGCTTCCACTGTGTGCTACCGCCAAACACTGAGCTACTGTTTGCCCTGCAAGCTCGCTCAGCTCTGCCTGGAATAACTAGTCCTCGCTGCAGGTCGGGCTTAACCCTCATTAGGAAGAAAAAAAGATTCCTAGGTCAAAAAGAAAAAAGTTAGAACAGGCTTTCTTTATTTGGGGACTGCTGGCTGTAGTTCACTGCTTGTTGATAAACACTCGGAGTATTGCGAGGTCGGCTCCGGGACTTCTGCTGCGCAGCGGCATCACATTGGAGCATTCTTCACCCCGAGTCCAGCACTGACTGCGTATGACTGAACGCACTTGAGACGTGATAGAAAGCGATCCAACTGGTAAAGGCGCTACTCTTCAGGCTTCTTTTCAATTAAAGTTCACTGTTTTTTGAGTTTTTTTGGTTTTTTTTAAACAGAAGCAAAAAAAATGTAAAACTACATGTTTCGACCCCAGAATGAGGTCTTCCTCAGGTGAAGAAGACCTCCGTTCCAGGGTTGAAGTGTGTAGTTTTATGTCTTTCCTTCTGCTAAAACTACTCATTTCATCCCTGGAATTCATCAGCACAAACCAAAAACAAAACTACATGTTTCAACCCCAGAACGAGGTCTTCCTCTGTTAGACAGAATTCTTTGGTTGAAACGCGTAGTTTTATGTTTTCTGACGTTTTGATTGTCAGCACGTATCAGTTGGATCTGGTTTGAGCCCGGGGAAAGGCTCTCTGGTGGGCTAATTAAGGCTCGCAACGACTTCATCAGCCCATCACATGTGATTGCGGTGTGTGAATGTTTGCAATCTGGCACTTTACCAGGTGAGAGCGTCGGCTATCGCAATTCACACCGATTCTATTGCACATAATACACTCGATGGTGCCCGCTTTGTTCTTTCCTTCCCTTTTTTCTTTTTGGTTTTTCTCCCAAGTGTTTTTGGAAGTTGGTGACTACTAGTCTTGCATGGTGTCTTACTGAATAATGATTGCCCCAAAGTTGCAGTTAAAGGGGCTGTCCAGTTGTAAACTATTGACGATCTGATGAGTTGTTCGCCAGACCTGTGCGCTTGTGCACCGAGCTGATTTCTAAAGGCAACAGCTCTATTCCACTACAGTGGCCAAGCTTGGTATTGCAGACATTGAAGGGAATGGTTGCTTTGCCTGTAATACCAAGCCTGGCCACTGCAGTGGGAACGGAGCTGTCTGTTTCTTCACTGTATCAGCTCAGTACACAATGACAGGGGCCCAGCAAACAGCTAATCGGCAGGCATCCTGAGTAGTGGATCTACCATCGATGCCCTAATCTAAGGGATAGGCCTTTAGTAGTTTACAACTGGACAACCCCTTTAGGCAGTAATCACAAGGGGCAGATTTTGTGCAGATTTTTTGCGTATAAAGTCCGCTGTTCAAATCTGTGTCTACTGCTGCGGATTTGTTGCAGATTTTGCAGCTCAATATCTGTGTACTTCCCACGTGAAAAAATTGCTGTGGATATTCTGCATAAAAATCTGCAACTACTATTGCGGAATTGGTGCAGATATCCTGCAGATATCATCCTCTTCACTGAAGCCTATTGGCTAAAATAAAAAATAAATCTCAATATTTGTATAGCGCCAACTTATTCCGCAGGCGTCTTAAATAATTTATGCGTGCGTTTACTAGAAGTGCTTTCGGTCACGTGATCGCGGTCTCACGCGCTCGTCCGCCGCCTGTAGCGCGCTCGGTTGGGGGGAACCAATGTGTTGGGATGTTTTGATGTTAAAAGGATTGCATGGATGTGATGAAGTGCGGAGCGTTCACTACGGACAGCGACCGCGAATATAAACTGGAGACTGATGACAAACCGCTGGATAAGACTTAACTAATAGCTTATATATTGTTAATATTTCTATTTTTAGACGTGTTTATACATATTTTTAGTATTTGTTTTGTTCTCATTCACCAATATATATATATTTTTGTTTCTTTTGTTCCTGTTGGCCGCCAACAGACCGCTTACGTGACGCCCTTTATTCTTTTTTAGACGCAGTTTATACACTTTTTTTTATAAACCCCATGCAGCTCCAATGATACGATCGCTGTAGATTCGCGGTTTAGAATCCGTAACACAAAATTTCAACAAATCATCTGCATCTAGACGGCCGATTACGTAATTTACGCTTTTTTTTTCTTTAAGGAAGTAAAGATCAAAATACACAAAACACAGCAAAATGAAGACCCCAGACCTCAGAAACGAAAAGGAAAGTAGAGCCTCTGCAGCAGAATTAATCAGCCCCCTGGACGTCGGTCCCCACAATTAATGCAGCCGCTGCAGGGACCCCCCAATGACAGCACGTACTGTAGCTTCCAGTAGTCTATTTATTCATACATTTCCAGGAGGAACAACAGAGGGATATCCAGTTTTGTATAGCGAATACAAGTAGATACTAAAGTAAACCTGTCAGAGAGCTGTCGGTCTGCGCAGTATACAAGTCATACATTGAATAGCCTCTTTATTAGAGCCTCTAGCCTTCTCATGAATGTAAACTCTCCCCGTGACCCCGGAGTGCGGCATAAAATCACGTGACAAGTTTTCCGCGGATCAGTTTTAGTGTAAATCCACATTAGATGGGAAAATCCAGCGATCGGAGCGACTTCTAGCGAGGCCGGTCATCAATGCTAGACTAGCCGGGGGCTCACCGCCAACCGTGGGGGGTTTCTAATGTAACGATGTGAAGAGTATACTGAGAATGGGGTTATCAAGCACAAATATCCGGGAAAGGGAGTCTTGTAGATGGAAACACATCACCAAAAGGGGTCAGAGGAGGGTGTCAGGAATTGACAAACAGGCTCCGAACCGTCAGCTGACATGGGCGATTTTCCCTCATGTTGCTGTGGGATGCAAAAAAATCGCAGCCTGCCCTATTTGTGTGTCTCTCACACGAGTACTAGATGCAAATGTGTGGTCTCCTACACACCGCGCCGAAAACCGACAGCGCGTCCCTTTGAGGTGCCATGCAAGATGCGCCTGAGACGGTCGTGTGCGACTCAGGTTTCTTCGGTCCGCTGCGGATGAACGCCGTAACAAATCGCTGCTGTTCTGAAAGCCAAAGGAGGTCCAACTCCCTCCTAGATGGGGGGTCTCTAATAAAGTGGCCATTCATTGTAGAAAGCGATAGAATTGACGCGGCTCCACGTAACGAGCCTCCTGATTCTTGCATTCATTCCACCGCGAGCTGCAGGGTCATATGGCCCACGTAGACGCGCGTCCCAGCCGGCCCGTATATGATGTGTAAATGTGTAGAATTTATACGCGTTATACATCATTGTTAAAAACAAACCCGATCAGCGGAAACTCTGAAGCCGCGAGGTATGAAATGTCGAATATCAACATTAATTTTTATGGGACATATGGAAATACAACTGTTAATTGAGCAGTAAATTAAAAAAAAAAAAAAGAAGAAACCTACATTTCAAAGTAGCGGGCGTCGGGTGCGGACCACCCCATCTACGTGCTGGAAGCCGAGCGGATGAGTCATTCCATTCACCGGCGAGCGGCACGTAGGATGGAAAAGCAATTAGCCCAGCACATGCCCGGGGACGTATGTCTGTAGCGACATAGAATAAGTGTCTGTACGCCATGCGATAGCGGCGGCGGACATCCCAGGCCGTCTCATCCCACGATTAGTCTTCGCCGGATTGATGGCCCTTCCTTGGCTGATGATGGAGTGGAAACTGCGGCTCTCGCTGACCGGCTGCAGCAGCCATCACACCGCTGCGAGCCCCAATTAATGAGATTACATTTTCTGTTTTATTTCCCTTTTATAGGTCTGTACGAGCTGCTGGCGACGCTGCCGGCCCAGCTGCAGCCGCATGTGGACAGCCAGGAAGACCTGACCTTCCTCTGGGATATGTTTGGTGAAAAAAGTCTCCATTCACTGGTGAAGGTAAAGCCATTCATGACTCAAAGACAACATAACTGGGATTATGTCTGAGGGCCTCCCAACCTTTACAACCCGGGACACAGCAGACACGGCCGTTAGCAGCGCAGGCTGGCGGGACGGGAAACTCAGGTTATGGGGAAGAACGTTTTCATAGTGTGGACTATTGGCGCAGCCGGCAGGAAAACCTCTTCCTGAAATATTTCGGGGTGGAAGTCATTCCTAGTTTGCGGCGGCATTGTAAAATTAATATTTCGCCATCTGATTGCCGGAGCCACCAGAGGGGATTGTTAAGAAATGGAATAGAAATATTAAAAAAATTCCTTTAAAAATTTTAAAAAATCTACAAAATTAAATGAAAACAAATACTTGCCAAAATCCCTTAAAGGGACGTGCATATTGCCTTAAAGGGACGTCCATATTGCCTTTGTTAGGATTTCCCGTGATGAAGAGAACGTATTATACGCAGGATTCTGGCGGTTTGCATCACCGTTCGCACTTTAGCGAGAAGGAGTGGGGGGGGGGGGGGGGCGTGGCCACCGGGACGGACGCGTGAAATGGATATATAGTCTACCTGACATGTAGGCCGGGTTCACCCTGTGTAGATGTACAGAAGGGCCGGAGTACACCGAATATACAGAGTGGCTCCTCCTCTTTGTGGCGGATCGCGTGCCGGGGAATGATATTAAGACCAGCCTTTCCTAATACATTTTCCCCAGTAAGCTGAGCACTGGGGGGCTTCGCTCTCAGGAGCCCCCAACAATCCCCTGAAATCTGTGGCTAACCCTGGCAGTAAGTGTTTAATTCCCCTGCAGCGCCACCACAGGAGAAGTGAAGCATTACACATTTCCCACTCTCTGGTCACTGTTGCTCTTGGGATTAGGAAGAATATATAGAAATGAGTGAAAAGTCCGTCAGAAACCGATGGGCTCGTGTATAAATCACATGTTTATGTTGAACAGACTTTTTAAGAACGTTTGGATGATTTATTCATTTCTGTGAATATTTCTAATTTTCTGTAATATCTTTATTAAATTTTTAAAATCCTGCAGTTTACACGCTAACTACTCGACCGCCTGCAGACGAACGGGTCAGATTAGGGATGCGGGATCCCACCCTGTGCCCCGCCTGTCATTTCTTGTCGTCTTCCGTAATGCGGATGGTCCGGCTGCCGAGCCGTCAGACATGCAGTGCAGATTTAAAAAAATAAATAAATAAATGTTTCTTTCCCGTGTCGTCGCTGCGACGCCGCAGGTCCCATGACCTTTCTGCAATGTCAATTGCAGAAGGACCGCAGGTCAGACGGCAGCCGTTGACTTCATGCTGTGATTTTTTTTGTCTGGATATGTGGATACTCCATTGGTTTGAATTAGTGCAGAATACTGTGGATTGTCCGGATGGGAGACTTTCGCGGATTCCACAATTCTAACCTGGTCATGTGCAGGGTGGCTTACAGTAGTCTTAAACTTTCTGACACCTATATTTAAAAAATATAGAATCTAACAGTCACAATAGGTGATATCACAGCTCACCTCCTCCCCCTCCCTGCACACTAAAAACTAAACTTAATAATAGCCTGACACTTACTGTTCTATAGAGAAACCTCTCAGCCATCATCTCATCATCGTCACAGGCAGGATTACACTGAGAGGAGACACCTATATATAGATAACACAGGATGCACCATTCACAATAGTCACAGCTCACCTCCTCCCCTCCCTGCACAATTCACAATGCATGCAAGGGGGAGGGAATTATGAACAGTTCCAAATATCAGTCCATTTTGGCCCAAAACCTTCAGGCCTCAGCTAAAAAGCAGAAGATGAAGAGGAATTTCACCGTCCAGCTTGATGATGACCCAAAGTAGATCAACAAATCACCAATAGAACGGGCCAGCCAGAACCCCAACCGCTGTCTCATCAGCATGAAGATGTGCCATGCTGATAGACACCGACCCAAAAAGACCGAGTGCTGTAATAAAGTCAGAGGACACACCAGCAGGGAAGGGGTGGGGGGGGGGGGGGTAGTTTTAGGGCATGTAGATTTATGCAAACGCATTATTTTATTCACCCTAAAAGATTTCTGTTTGTTTTTCAATGGCATTGTAGAGCTGGCGGGTCACACGGGTGGAGACATGTGAGACTGGTCATCTTTGTCTTATTTTTTGAATATGACACAAACCTGTCATTTTATTAGTGTTTGTAGACTTTTTGTATCCACTGTATACCTGCAGGAGGCGCCGCGCTGCACCTCTTTACTATGTGGGCCGCACTGTGGGATGGAAAGCCTGTATCTACCGGTGATCTGTGTATATTGACATGAAACATGATAGAACTCCGCCTCTTCCTCTGAAACTGTGGATGAACCAGCAGGCGAGGGGTTAAGGGGCTCCGCCTGTAGATGTTTATCCGACATACCCCGATGTTTGCTCGCCCTTGTGGACGGGCGGCTCTTGCTGCTCGCACAGAATAGGGAAGATATTTTTTTGTACGTTTAGCATTAAGAACTTGGAGTTAACCTTAAATAAATAAATGTTCACCGACAAATAATTCCGCGGCATCCGTATGCATTCCCGGAGCCCCGCGGCATGGCGTCTGTATGTATTCCGGGAGCCCCGCGGTGTGGCGTCCTTATGTATTACCACGTGTATCCCCGGAGTCACCCCGCGGCGTCCACGTGTATCCCCGGAGTCGCCCCGCGGCGTCCACGTGTATCCCCGGAGTCGCCCCGCGCCGCGTCCACGTGTATCCCCGGAGTCGCCCCGCGCCGCGTCCACGTGTATCCCCGGAGTCGCCCCGCGCCGCGTCCACGTGTATCCCCGGAGTCGCCCCGCGCCGCGTCCACGTGTATCCCCGGAGTCGCCCCGCGCCGCGTCCACGTGTATCCCCGGAGTCGCCCCGCGCCGCGTCCACGGGTATCCCCGGAGTCGCCCCGCGCCGCGTCCACGGGTATCCCCGGAGTCGCCCCGCGCCGCGTCCACGGGTATCCCCGGAGTCGCCCCGCGCCGCGTCCACGGGTATCCCCGGAGTCGCCCCGCGCCGCGTCCACGGGTATCCCCGGAGTCGCCCCGCGCCGCGTCCACGGGTATCCCCGGAGTCGCCCCGCGCCGCGTCCACGGGTATCCCCGGAGTCGCCCCGCGCCGCGTCCACGGGTATCCCCGGAGTCGCCCCGCGCCGCGTCCACGGGTATCCCCGGAGTCGCCCCGCGCCGCGTCCACGGGTATCCCCGGAGTCGCCCCGCGCCGCGTCCACGGGTATCCCCGGAGTCGCCCCGCGCCGCGTCCACGGGTATCCCCGGAGTCGCCCCGCGCCGCGTCCACGGGTATCCCCGGAGTCGCCCCGCGCCGCGTCCACGGGTATCCCCGGAGTCGCCCCGCGCCGCGTCCACGGGTATCCCCGGAGTCGCCCCGCGCCGCGTCCACGGGTATCCCCGGAGTCGCCCCGCGCCGCGTCCACGGGTATCCCCGGAGTCGCCCCGCGCCGCGTCCACGGGTATCCCCGGAGTCGCCCCGCGCCGCGTCCACGGGTATCCCCGGAGTCGCCCCGCGCCGCGTCCACGGGTATCCCCGGAGTCGCCCCGCGCCGCGTCCACGTGTATTCCCGGAGCCCCATGCGGCATCTCTTCACGAGCCACAGTGATTCACAATAACTTCCTTTAACAAAGTCAACTGAAATCCTAGTAGTTGTTTCATGCGATGGCTTCATGCCAGAAAAGGATGTTTTACCAAAGGTTAACATCGTAAGGAAATAACACGGAGCTGAACAAAGGCGCATATTCATTATATCATCTATACCATTATAAACCACAATCAGGGGTGTGATGACATGATGTGGTAGATCGTCAGCCATCTTTGTGTCCGTCAGCCACCTTTCTGGGAAACTTGAGTGCATTTAGGCGGGTGTTTAAGTGCATTTCCTGCCAATCAGAGCTCGTTAATATTCATTCCCTGCCTGTCACACCTATAACAGAGGGGTCTTTGATCCTATTTACTCCTTTTGGAATCGGCAAGGAAGCCCCATGTTGTAATGATTACAATATTAGGCATTTTCAAGCGTTCCCATTGTCTCCCTGCCCCTCCGATACACATCCCTCAGACTTGCTGACTGTGATTTCTCTCATTATGGGGATTATAGGACAATCAAAGGTCCCAAATCAATGGCTGTTATATTTTTTGAAAACTTGCGTTCCACTATTCTTGTGATGTGCGCTGATACATAGTACTTGTATGGGTCAAGGGGGGCTGCCAAGAATGGACCAAGACAGACGGGGCATCCTGGGCGCCGAACCAACTTAGTCCATAAGCATCGTAACGAAGACGAATAGGATTGTGGGATTATGGATCGGGAGAGCTTGAAAAAGACACAGCAGGCCTGGCAAAATATTCCTTGTAATGGTACTGCATCTACCGAACCACGGAAACGGGTCAGATTTAGGCTACATACCTTGGAACAAGTCTGACCGTAGCCAAGTGCCGAGATTGTGAAGAGCAGGGGAGGACCGTTTAATAGGGAAGTGTAAGCAGGAATAGGAGGTTGTCTGCATATCCGGCTGACTTCAGTTGTTTGAGGCTTGTGATATTGAATATTACGCAGAAGAGGCGCGAGTGTAAGAAAGAAGAGAAGAGGGGAAAGCGGTCATCCGTATCGGGGGCCACTCTGAATTGTGGATGGGTGGGAGACGAACCCGTTCACCATAAGGCAGGCGGTAGGATGGAGTAGATCCATGAGAGCATGGAGTGGCCCAGTCCTGTATGTAGGAAGCCCCACTCAACCCTGTCAAAGGCCTTTTCGGCATCCGTTGGCTGGAGTAAAAGGGGGGCAGCTACAGAACCGAAATAAAAGAGAACGTTTAATCCCCCCTAGTATTGTCCTCGCCTCTCGCCAGTGTGAACAATGCTCTGTGCATGAGAGCCGGAGGAGCAGAAGATGGAGTCGTGGTACCCTTACGGGCGTCCAGCTCAGGATCCAGGAGGCCCTTTTACACGGAGCAATTATCATTCAAAAAATTGTTTAAACTGGTGAAAGTAATTAATAGTCGTTCAGTGTGAAAGCGGCCAACGACCAACTTGTTCTCTCATCTTCATTGTGCGTTTTATGGGAGCAAACAAATCCTCGTTGGCTCGATCGCTGATTGTACGGTTTGAATACCAATCGCTCTGCCGCTGTCATTCACTTACGTAGTTCGTATAAACGGGCTGCCCAAGGGGACGGGCAAACACTCCGATATTGGTCGGTCATTGAACTCTCCTATAATTGGAGAGACCTCCGTGAAGGAGAGGGTAAATATACCGTGGCAAAGGCCAGCTTTTTAGAGGCCACCATGCCCTTGACGCCTGGAAACTACACGATGCTAACCCATCGGGAGCGAGAATCACTGGAGCCACTGTGGTCAGCACGGCCAAACTTTTGGTTAGAGATCCTAGAGACCCGGTCACATTGGAAGTGAGTCTTTTGGAGGAGAGCAGTCTGCGCACGTAGGCGCTAGAGGTCATTGAGCAGCATGGTCGCCTTCCGGGGATTCCCAGCCTCTCGACATTAGAGCAGACTACTTGTAAGAGGCAATGCATGCAGACAATAGCAGGCAGCGAGTGCGCAGACCGCGGCGTCACATCGAACACCAAGCGGAAGCCTCGTTCCTGGAGGGAAGTAGCGCGCCACCAAACAGAAAAAATATGCAAAAGGAGAACAGAAAAGCCTAAATAAAGTTTAAATTAAAAAATTATATTTCTATGTTGTACGACCCCCCCCCCCCCCACGGCACGATCGCATCTCTGGCATTCTGTGTTTTTAGAAAAAATACTTTTTTATAGCCTTCATTGAGTGAGACTAATATTGTGATACCAAATGGGTGTGGGGGATGTGGGGGCGGGGTTATAGAAAAAAAATGGCAAACGGTTCTTTATATTTTTTTTAATTGTTAGAAAAAACTTTATTAAACCCTTTTTTTTATACTTTGCTTTAGTCCTCACAGGGGATTAGGCTCTTGAGAATAATTTTAAAAGCCACTATTAAAGGGACATTTTGGGTATCAAACAACATCTGCAGAATGCTGACCTGTATGAGCGATCGCTGCTGAGCATGCTGCCGCCGATCTGCCGCTGGGTTTGCATGCGTCGCTTCCACTTTGGCGTCTGTTGTCTTTGTGAGTGTATGCTCGCTGGATGTATGGTGTTGGTGTTTGTACGTTTCGACTCCCTTTTCTCTTCTCCAGCCCTTATTTGAGTTGGCTTCGTGTAGGTCATTGTTCCCACGGCCAGCATGGACATAACCGTAGGAAGGTAGGACCATATTCTGGCGCTCTGTTTGGTCAGTGGTCGGTCACGAGGTAGTACATTGACATCAGAGCGCCATAGAAGGCCTGCCATGTGCATTACAGCGTTTCCGCCCGTCTCCTTCTGTCCTTGCGCCCTGCGCATCTCACAGCCGGTGGATGGAGGCCATGGACAAGACCTCAGTGGAACAAGTGACATTTATTGCCTGGGGGGGGGTCATGTGACTAGAGCAAAAAATAAATAAAAAATGTTACAAAGTCACTTAAAGAAGCGCTAAATAGTAAATCCTGTAACGTTGTTTTGTACCCAGAAAACCCCCTAAAAAGGAGTTGTAAAAAGTTTTATTAATAATTTGAAAAAATAGAAGATAATAAAAGTTAAAAAAAACAAAAGCAACTTTTCCCATATTTATAATCAAAAATTCAGAACAGAAAAAAACCTATAAACGCATTTGGCATCGATGCATCCGTAAAATCCAGTCTGTGAAATTAGCGCATTATTTTGAAGGTGGAGAAGAAAAACTAAAAATGAGAAAAAAAGGGCGCATCATTAATGGGTTAACATCATTATGGTCGAAGAAACGCCCTCTGGCAGCCAGAAGAATGGATAACCGTAGAGAACGCGGCACGAAGTCCCTCATCGGGCTTCTTATGTAGCGTTTACTGAAGACCGCCGCCGTCCGTAAATGTAGATGGTAAAATGAGATTAACGTGGAATTCCGGAGAATTTCCCTCGCACGATCGCCGCAGATTAATCAATCCCAATTGGCCAATAAACTCTGATCTGATTATCCACAGAACGTTTCTACTCGTCGCTCCGAACATAAATAATGTGTTAAAGCAGATTCCATATTGCGAGCCGCGCCGACTGGCAGAGCAGAGCGTCTCACCGGCAGTTCATGTGTGTTTGTGTTGGGAGGGGAATGTGCGCCGTTGGCGGTGAAACGGATTGTCAGATCAGTAATTTAGATCTTTTTTCCCCATCTTGAAAGTAAATTACTCCCATCACTCTGGCTTCGTGCGCCCGGCCCGCGGTTAGCAGTGAAACCTTCTAGATCTCGCTGTATCCACCGTCCCCGGATGGCAAGTAATCCATGTAAGAGGGGAAAAGAGAGAATTACAAGGAAATCGGGCCCCTTGTTACAGTCTGTGCCTCCTCATTGGTGACTCGTGGTCTCCGGGGGAAACTTCACTTAAGAAGCGTTTTGTTTTTTTTTATTACTCATGTTTAAGACCCCCCACAACCCCCCCACCTCCGTTTTCCCTAAATGTGGCTCCCCAGTTGCTTTACTTTTCTCCTATAGATAAGGTGACCTTAAAGGGGTTTTCCCATGACTTAAAATTGCTTTACAACCACTTTGTCCCTCTGGATTGCTGCTGACCAGGACATGTGACTGCTGGAGCCAATCACTGGCTGTAGAAGGTCACTGCTGTGGGCTTTGATTGGCCGCAGCGGTCACATGTCCTGGTCAGCAGCAGTCAGGAAGGACCGAGCAGTTGTGATGTAATTTTAGCTGGTGGGAAACCCCTTTTAACTCGCTGTAGTCAATGCTGTATTAGATACAGATTATTCTCTCACTACTTTGACACCAGCAGCTTTGTTGCCACTAATTGTAAGCGGTTGTATTATTTAATTAAAGTGAATGTTGTCTCTTATATGGAATATGTTTTTTTGCTACTTAAGAAACCAGATAGTAAAACACTTTTCATTTTTCTAATGTTCTTATGTTCTGATTTTGGAGTTTCTTTTAATAATTAAAGGGGTTGTCCGGCCATAAACATTAGGTCTCATTACTTCTGTTTGCCCATTTCCATGCACTTTGTAATATACATTGTGCATGGAAAATGAAGCAAACAGAAGTTTTGGACTTACCTGAAGGGATGCCCCCCCCCCCCTGTGTTGCTCCTCCGTCGTCCCTGGTTACCACAAGAATCTTCTCTTCTTCTTGTCGGGCCGCAGCAGCTGTTGTCGGTGCGGGAACGAGCCCCTTCTCATCCGCGCATGCGCAGTTCTTCTCTCTGCAGCCGGGACCGATATATGATCATCTTGTGTGCAGGGGGGGGGGGGGGCGAGGATGGAAGAGCCTCAGAGCAGGAACTGAGCTCCCGCCCCCTCTCTGCCTCCTCTCCGCCCCTCTGCACTATTTGCAATGGGGAGAGCCGAGGCGGGGGCGGCGCTAATTCTCGGACCTTAGCCCCGCCCCCGTCCCGCCTCTCCTCATTTTCAATGTATATTACATTCAACAATGTATATTACATTCAACAATGTATATTACAAAGTGCATGGAAATTGGCAAACAGAAGTAATGAGACCTAATGTTTATGGCCGGACAACCCCTTTAAGTTAGGGGGCGGCAATCTTGCCTGAACTGTAGTCAACAGCATTTAGATATATGCTTTACATTGACTTCTACAGGAGGAGAGTCTTGTGGGCATGCTCTGTGCTCCCTGCAGGGAGGGGGAGGAGGTGAGCTGTGACATCACTTACTGTGGTGAATCCCGTGTTATCTATATATAGGTGTCTCCTCTCAGTGTTATCCTGTCTGTACAGGGAGGGGAGGAGGGGAGCTGTGGTTATTGTGAATGGTGGCTCCTGTGTTATATATATATATATATATATATATATATATATATATATATATAGGTGTCACCTCTCAGTGTAATCCTGTCTGTACGGGAAGGGGAGGAGGGGAGCTGTGATTATTGTGAATGGTGGCTCCTGTGTTATCTATATATAGGTGTCACCTTGCAGTGTAAGAGTGTCTGTACAGGGAGGGGAGGAGGTGAGCTGTGACTATTGTGAATTGTGGATCCTGTGTTATGTATATAAAGATGTCACCTCTCAGTATAATCCTGTCTGTACAGGGAGGGGAGGAGGTGAGCTGTGACTATTGTGAATGGTGGGTCCTGTGTTATGTATATATAGGTGTCACCTCTCAGTGTAATCCTGCCTGTGCAGGGAGGGGAGGAGGTGAGCTGTGACATCACCTATTGTGAATGGTGGGTCCTGTGTTATCTATATATAGGTGTCACCTCTCAGTCTAATCCTGTCTGTACAGGGACAGGAGGAGGGGAGCTGTGACTATTGTGAATTGTGCATCCTGTGTTATCTATATATATATGTCTCTTCTCAGTGTAATCCTGCCTGTGCAGGGAGCAGAGGAGGTGAGCTGTGACATCACCTATTGTGAATGATGGGTCCTGTGTTATCTATATATAGTGTCTCCTCTCAGTGTAATCTTGCCTGTGCAGGGAGGGGAGGAGGTGAGCTGTGTCTATTGTGAATGGTAGATCCTGTGTTATCTATATTTATGTGTCTCCTCTCAGTGTAATGCTGTCTGTGATGATAATGAGATGACGGCTGAGAAGTTTCCTCAATAGAAGAAGTGGCCTACTATGATTAGGCCTAGTGGTCAGTATGAGAACTGCACGGTTTTAGGACTTTTTTTTCTTTATTATAGACCGTGACACGGAAAATCAAACAACAAAAAAAGCAAAAATTCTTAAATATGTTTAACATAAATACTATTAAATACTACTATTATTTCTACAGTGAGTCATTTTCTTTTGACACCTTCCTTTTCATACTTGTAGTACGCAGCTAAAGGGCAACGTCTGCCTACAATTTTATTAGAGGTTATATGTGTGGTAACAAAAAACCCTTAAAGGGGTTGTCCCATTTCTAGCTGTTCTTCTGCAAGAAGCAGACAGCACTGTACATAGCACAGTGGAACGGGTTGGTAGTGCACGCTGAATCCTTTTGAAGTGAATGTGACTCAGCCTGCAGTACCAACCTGGACCACTGCAGAATGTATGGCGCTTTCTGCTTCCTACCACAGAACAACTAAAAATGGAACAACCCCTTTAAGTGGTTTTTTTTAAGGGGTTTTCAAGGATTACAGATCCTTAGGATGGGTCATGGGTCATCAGATCAGTGGAGGTCCTACTTTAGTGATCACAGCCAAACAGCTGTTGGAAGGAGCCGTGGAGCTCTGCTTCCTTGTTGTCTACATTTAGTTGGACTGAGTTATTGCAGCTTTGTCCTGCTCACGTGAATGGCATAAAGCTGCATTAAATCCCTTCAACCCAGCAAGGCCAGCTTCACACGGCCGAGAAACTCTTGCGAGATTGCTGTTTTGTGAGACGCACAAATCTCGCAAAAGTATAAATCCCATTGTTTTCAATTGAGTCGTTTACATGAGCGATGCGGGGAAAAACTCGCTGCGTGTCCTTCCTGTTTGCTTTCCGCAATGCACCGTGCGTTGTTTTCAATGGGTCAGTAAGACACGTGACGTGCCGCACGTGGTGCACGCCACTTTGATACCAGGTTTACCATTGAAAACAATGGGAAACGCCTGCAGATTGCTTAATGTGCCCGAATGCTGCGTCGAAGGGTCGCTACTTCACAGAAGTGATGGGAGGAGTTTTTCCCCAAAAAACGCTTCGCCATGAAAACGCACATTGACGAGTGCGATATTGGGTATAGTTTCTCGGCCTGACATCATACTCACCCCGCGTGCAGGTAGCCGAACGCCACAGGACGTACAGTTACGTCCTAAAGGATATATTAAAAAAGGGGGAGGGGATTACAGACGGACCAGAGCAAGGTAGAATGCCAGAAAATTGGGGCACAAGTCCCCCAACACCGACGCTTGACTCTAAACTGAGAGTCAGAAATACCAAAAAAGTCTAGGAGTTATCAGAATCTGGTGAAAGGTTCCCAAATAATTCCTCAGCGCAGACCCCTAACTGGGTTACAACACAATGTCATCTCTGCTCCGTGCGGCGGGCAGCTAGGCTGCAGCAGACTGTACTCAGCAGGATGCTAGTGAGGACCAGCCAGGACGTACAAGTCCCGGCAGGAGAGGCTCATTGGGACATGTAGACGGGGATGCACACTAAATACTCTGTGGCCCACAGTAACCGCCACAGCGCTCAGTCCGCATGCAGCTGCCGTCGCAGTGTAGGGACAAGATGGCGGCCGCGATCCCGACACCCAGTGGCAGGCCCTAAAAAAGTCCACAGCTCAGGACCCGCCAATCAAGAAGAGACCAATCTGCGTCCGAACCTCACAAGCCACAAAAAATGATGCGACGGACCGGATTGGGCCTGCAGAAGACTTCTCCATCTTTGGAGAGGCGCTCGCTCTGAGACGGCTCCTTCCACTTGCTCGGGGAGCTGCAGGTTGCCAATCTGCACTCCAGATACATTGTATCATGATGGCTTTTAGCTCTTTGTTCTAGCGAACATTGGGGTGAGGTAAGGCTGTTTACTGGGAACCCAAGTGTTCCAGTAGATTAGTCGATGTTGGAGTAAGTGCAGTAATCAAGATGTTCTTTGTTCTCTGTATTCCTTGGCTTCGGGAGCCTCGGAGAAGACGGTTTGAGAGACATTAGTGGCAGGCGAGCGAACGCCTGCTGGATACATTTAGCCAAAATTGCAAAACACTTAAGAGTGTAATCTGCACAAAACGAAAGGGAGATGTTATTCTTCTCCTTGTTTCCTTTCGGGATCTCTCGCTGGATGCTTTCCTTTGCCGGTTGGTGATGTAGTAGCGCCGACGCCGTTGGCTTCTGCATATTGTGTGAAGTATTGTCTGCTGCTTGTTATCAAAGAAAATATTGTTCCTGAAGGTTGTAATCTAGAATCCACTCGGCGCGGCAGAGATGACTTCTCGATGGGCGCGCGGCCCAGAACCTAATAGGCTCGCAACAAATAAAATGTTGTTTTAAGCTCCATCGAAGAGGAGATGCGTGCCAGGTCTTAGGAGGGAGCTCTGTGGCCGAGGCTGCTTCATGTATATTTAAACCTGTAAGACACTTTGTATGGAGGCGCTGTTTCATCAGACGCCAAACCCATACGGCACCCCTAGAACACCGAGTTATACAGAAGTATGCAGGGGTTTCTGCTGCTGCCTCCTCCTTGGGGGACTGCTGCAGGCGTATGTGGAGATACAGATGTCTACCCCTCTTCCATGACCTGGATCTCAGAATTAAAGGGCTTTTCCAGCTGTGTCTGCTGAAATTAATGGGAGTTGCGCTTGTAATTGGGGGCTGGGGTCCCATTGATTTCAATGACAGCTGTGCCTGCAATTATAAGCAATGGCCACTACACAGGGAGCGGAGCAGCGGCTTCCACTCCAACCCTGGTGTATCTGAGCGCTGATCGCAAGCGCTACCTAAACAGTGCACCTTAGTATACCCTTTAATGCACTTACGGTATACTATAAGGGTATACTTTTTGGTATAGAACAGGGTTTCTCTACTTTTTAGCCGTGGAACATCCCTGGAAAAAAATGTTTTACCGCGTGGCACCTTTACCATAAAGGGTGTGTGGTCAGGGGCGTGACTAGGTGCATAGCTTATGCAAATGTAAGATTTTACCTCCATTATGCCAATGGCCCATATAGTAATAACGCCCACTGTCAGTGAGCCCCGTAGTAATAGCACCCCCTCTCAATGGCTCCCCTAGTCATAGTGCACCCCTTAGTGGCCCCTGCAGTAATAGGGTGCCAAGGATGCCCCTAAAGGAACCTGGCCTCCAATGCCTCCACAGTACCTGCCGCAGACACCCACATCATCTTTCATATGCTCCCATAATGCCTGCCTGCCATAGATGCCCCCTAAGAGGCCTCAAACTCTGGTTCCCTCATAGTGCCTGCCTCAAATTCACCCATAATGCCAGTCTCCGATACCCCATGATGTGTGGTGCCACTGGCCCTCCCCAAACACAAATGTGCGACTTCACTATGCTCCTCCCCCTTTCCACAAACCACAATGTGTGACTTTGTATGCTCCTCCCCCTTTCCACAAACAGCAATGTGTGACTTTGTATGCCCCTCCCCCTTTCCACAAGCAGCAATGTGTGGCTTCCCTATGCTCCTCCCCCTTTCTACAAGCAGCAATGTGACTTCACTATGCTCCTCCCCCTTTCCACAAACAGCAATGTGTGACTTCACTATGCTCCTCCCTCTTTCTGCAAGCAGCAATCTGACTTCACTATGCTCCTCCCCCTTTCCACAAATAGCAATGTGTGACTTCACTATGCTCCTCCCTCTTTCCACAAACAACAATGTGCTCCCCTTACCCCTTAAGATCACTCACCCCCAGCACCCACCTCTGCTGCCTCCTCTGGAGACCCCAGGTAAGGAGGTAATTGATTTCTTTTAATACACAGTTAAGTCCCTACGCATGATTCCTCATGGCGCCTCAATGGCGCTGCTCCCTGGAATGCGGCCTTTCTTATTGTTCTCTGCAAAGATTGCGTCTCAGCGTCTTGTAGGTGGTGCTTCCCCCAGCGCTTCTGCGGACTCTGCTGTCATTGGAGCTAAGACAACCATGGGCGGGTCTTTCACCCATTTTGATATGCCGCCAACAGTGAGATAGAGGAACGGAAAGGGGGAAATCTTAATCGCGGCTCATGTATTTCCAGCTTGAGAGGGGCGGGGACTTTAAAGGGGCTGGGGCTCTAATAAAGGATCAGGGACTTTGGTGAAGAGGCCGGGGCTCCAATAAAGGGTCAGGGACTTTGGTGAAGAGGCCGGGGCTCCAATAAAGGGTCAGGGACTTTTATGAAGGGGCCGGGGCTCCAATAAGGGGTCAGGGACTTTTATGAAGGGGCTGGGGCTCTAATAAAGGGGCAGGGACTTTGGTGAAGAGGTCGGGGCTCCAATAAAGGGGCAGGGACTATGATGAAGGGGCTGGGGCTCTAATAAAGGGGCAGGGACTTTGATGAAGGGGCTGGGGCTCTAATGAAGGGGCTGGGGCTCTAATAAAGGGGCAGGGACTTTGATGAAGGGGCTGCGGCTCTAATAAAGAGGCTGAGACTTTGATGAAGGGGCCGGGGCTCTTATAAAGGGGAGCGGACTTTGATGAAGGGGCTGGGGCTCCAATAAATGGGTGGGGACTTCGATGAAAGGGCTGGGGCTCCAATAAAGGGGTGGGGACGTTGATGCTGGGGCTCTAATAAAGGGGTGGGGACTTTGATGAAGGAGCTGGGCCTCCAATGAAGGGGCAGGGACGTTGATACCAGGGCTTTAATAAAGGGGTGGGGACTTTGATGAAAGGGCTGGGGCTTCAATGAAGGGGCGGGGACTTTGATGAAGGGTTCGGGGCTCCAAAAAAGGGGCGGGGACGTTGATGCTTGGGCTCTGATAAAGGGGCGGGGACTTTGATAAAGTGACCTGTCAGTGTATACATCTGGTCTTACGTGGCGGGAAGACCCCTTAGTCACCAGTTAGGCGCACATGGTCCCCCAGCACATAATAAGCTACTCCCCAGAATGCCTGCATGCTACACACTTCAGCAAAGCATCCTGGTCCTGCTGACCGTAGACGCCGCTGCTGACTACTAGAAGTGGAAATGCTCTCTTCATATTTGTGCCACTGCGATGACTTTTTGACTTTGCGATGTGTCTGGTAACCATCAGGCTCGGCATTACAACATCACATCCTCCATGATCGCATCGCCCCAACCTTACGTAAGAGCAAGAAGCTGAACACATGTGCTGTAAAGCGCGGCCAGAGCCGGGATTGGGACATGGTTTCCAGAACTTTCCGTAGAAGAACGCACCAAGACAATTTGCATTCTGGCCGATACGGTCTGCTCTGGACAGAACTTCAAAGGGCGACTATTAATTTACAACCAGCAATTCTGTTTGGTAGAAAATTCCGACAAGTGGATTACACAGCGATGAGATGTAAGTGGAAGGAGCTTCCCTGAGATCTAGAACAATCCCCACAGTTATAAATAAGGAGGGAGCGGAGGCGGACGGGGCCCGCGGGGACCGCCGCCAGGTACAGAGGCAGCAAGTTTTCTTTTTGAATTCTGGTGGAAAATTTCAAGCTTCCAGAGTCGGATTTGGATGGAAGATTGTAATAAGTTATACGAAAATACTGACAAGAAAGCTAGAAGAGCTCCTATATAGATCCCATATATGATCCGGAGAACCCATGACCACCGATGAATGCAGGGCCTTGTGCGTAGCCATAACCCATGTGCTATACAGACCTAGAATATACATGATTACACTATGAAGTCACAACTATTTGTTCCCATGGATTTAACTGGATAGGAAAAGAGTCCAGCGATCAGAGCGACCTCCAGCGAGGCCCGGTCATTGGTGATGGACTAGCCAGGGGCTCACCGCCAACCGTGGGGGGTTTCTCGTGTAACGGTGTGGAGAGTATAATGAGAATGGCTCGATGTAGGAAAACATCCAGCGAGAGGGGATCCTGTGGATGGAAACAACTCCTCACCAAAAGGGGTCGGAGGAGGATGTCAGGAACTATTCTGATCAACAGGCTGCACAGTCAGCTGAATGCAACGCTGGAGCTCCAACTAACGTGTCCGAACGCACAATGAAACGTTCTAGCGCTTTTACTGTCTTACAAGAAAAGCCACAAAGCCTGAATCACCGGCAGCGGGAAACCTTCGCCTGGTCAGAACGACCCAGAAATCTATTGAAGCATGCTGATGGGTAGTCAGAATTTGGCACAGACAGCATTAATCGATGACTGATGGAGGTGGAGTAATGATGTGTGGAAGGTTTTCTTGGCGCATCCGGGGTCCTCGGAGATCTGTGGCATCGACACTTGTTGTCTACACTGTTGGGTTGTTGCCGTTGTAAAGGCCAGAGGAAGTCCAACATGGTACTAGAGGGGGCTGTCTAAGATAATGGCCATTAGGTGTGAAGGCCACGTGGTAGGAGGGACCCTCACAGATATTGTTATAGTCCAGGATCTGATCATCTGCTGATTGTATCTTACCATACTATCAGGGAGCAGGGGATGTGCCGCCCGCTGCCGAGCAAGTGTATGGGGGGGTGGGGGTGGTTCCTTCTTCATACATCTAAACCATCATTTGTGAAGGCCTTTAAAACTTTGATCTTGTTGATCGTCGCTCGGCATTTGGTTTATATAGAGCAATGTAAGAAGCCCCCTGACGTCCCTCGACATTAGAGCTCAACAGATCCCCATCACCAGGTAGCCCATATACCCAGAAATTAGCTACTGGCACCCAATTCTTCAGGTGATTTTTTGATATCTTAGAAAAGGTCTCAGAAGACCCCCGACATCAGTGAAGGGTTATTAATTCCCTCGGTGACATTAAGGGATTGGTCAGTGCTCAGGACCGCCATCTTCTCCACTCAAGATGGCCGACGCCACTCTCAGGGACTGACACACTTGCACCCAGGACCTCTGTAAGCCTGGCACCTGCCTGTTTTTATTGCATCTTGGCATCGGTTCATGGGGTTCCACACTGTACATCAACCGGTTCACCAAAAATAAATCCTTGCCGTCTGGTCGCTGACCGTACATTAACTTTGGTCTCCTGTATTTGGCTTAACCTTTTGTAGGCAGAATTTTTTTTTTTTTTTTTAACAAAAAGTGGTAAAATTTAGGCCACAAAAAAATTGAAAAGTAATAATCCCACTTGTGAACACTGGCATGTAAAGGGTCTTAATGCCACAACCTTGGTCATTAGTTTAGCATTCGCATATCACACAGTCCGTTTACCCGCTCCTGGCTGGACATCCGGAGAGCTTTTCCTCTTGCCGCCTGGTTCACACCCGTCTTACCCAGGAGCCTCAAGCTGACTGCCGAGAGAATCACCTCCCTTATAGCGAACTCCATCAGGTGGCGCCTAATTAACAACTTACGGTGCCCTTTCTCTGCGGAGACGCTGCTCTAGAGACCACCTAGAGGCGATGTCTGGTACTGTTTGACCACCGCTCCTTATATTCAGAGGTTTGGTTGAATGTTTGTGAGCGCCTCTCCTCAAATATCATTGTATAGTGAGAGTATATTTAACTATTCGTAGTGCTAGGAGGTGGAGCTTCAAGTTGCAGCAGCAGTTATGGCGGATGCCGCCCTGGCCGCCTCCTTCTCCCATAGGGCACACGCTTGGCCGCCTCTGTAAGAGTGACCTGTAATGGTGTTTTACACATTTTATTTCGGGGCTATAACTGACTTGTGGAACCAGTCAACAGCAGTGTCACCTGTGGGTGCGGCTTTAGCGATATACGTGCCTATGTAGGGTTGAGATCATTGCAGCCTTAGCATTGTATATGTTCGCCACAAGCCTGACATAATGGAACTGCCAGCCGTATAGCCATTTAATGTTCTCATGTAAATCTGAGATCCTGTAAGGCCGCCCTTACATCTGACGCGGCAGTTCCCTTTTTCCTGATCCGTTTGACGAGCAGGAAAGGGGAATCCCTGGCTGAATCGGCCTGTCATGAGGGGACTGAGCACCGCCAAACACACCCCATTGACTGTAATGAGGCCTGTTCTGTTTCCGCTCGGCATTTTGCCGCAAGAAAATGCGCTGCATGCAGGACTATTTCTTGCGGTATTTTGTGCCGGACCTGTAGCGGAGCCTGCGACCAGACGCAGCCCAACTGCAACGTCAGTTCTCACTTTTAGAATAATTTGATTATGGCTACCCGCTATGCCATGTGACAGTTGGATGACCGCCCGGTGGTGTTGGCTCACGATCAGCTTGTGCTGCAGTCTGTTTTTCTATATATACTTTTTACTCAATAAGGAGCTTCAGAGGAGGCGAATCTTGAAACGCCCTTTGTCTGTTTCACGCTGAATTCTTCTCTGATGCATCGTCAGATTTGGCACAATATCCTATTATTGATAATACAGTATCACCTAAATTAAGTAATTACTTACCCACCTCTTAAAGGGCCAGTGACTGCACCCAGCTTTCCCATCTCCAGCCTATCCATCTGCTTCCTGGTCTATCTGTAGCATGTGCACCGACTGGAGGATGCCTGAGCAATAGGTTATGTTTGGTTCTGTGAAGGTGTTCCAGTTTGTTTCCTGTTTGACTTTTGGTTTTGACCCTGCCCGGTATACTGAGCTTTCCTGACTTCTACCTGTCCTGACCTCTGCCTGCTTTCTGACTACGATTTGCCTGCTTGCTGCCTGCCCTGACCTTCTGCCTGTCTGACCGCATTACATGACCATCCTGACCTCAGTCTGTTACGTTGACTACAGCCTTCGTTACCACCCTTTGGCGCGTCTGACTCGCCCGTGTCAGCTGTTACTGTGCTGAGACTCCTGGGCGCCCCTGTAGCGAAGACTGGAGGTTAAGTGCAGGTTGTGGAGGAAGACAAGCCACTCCAGAGATGACAGCTTGTCCCTCATATCAAGATTTTATTCTTCCTTCCAACTGACACAGTGGCCAAGTACACGTCCTAAGATGTTTTTCCCCAAAAATCCTTTTTAGCGCCCTGAAGTTTCGGACATATAGAGACCTCTAAGAATGCGGTACCTGATATTGGGCAACTACGTTTGCTAAGCAGCATAGTAACCGGTGCTCTGTATATCCCGTGCCGCCATCACCTCCCTGTCCGCAGAAGATAGTTGCTGCCCTACCGTAGGGGCGTGAACGTCTGAGAACCCAGAGAGACATCTCGAGGGCCTGTTTTAGTTTAGACTAACACAGCTCGGACCGCCAAGGGCAGCGCACTGATCACAGAGCGAGGAGGAGCGCCCGACCACGTGTGCAGAACGGAGAGTCACAAGGGTGAGATTACAGCTCTTGTAGGAATAAGCTTCAGCCGTCATATGGCATTCATGGTAAATAGTCAGCACTTCCTACAGATAAATGTGCAGGAGCTCGGAAGCCGGGCGGCAATATTACAGTACAAGTTTAAAACGTGCCGCGGCACTCGGATGCCTCTAATACCCGGATACAATTGCATAACTGTTACACTTACAAACCGCAAAAATGGCAGGTTCTTAGCGCATATTTTAATCAAAACATGTGGGCCCATCCGCCGCGTCCAGGCGGCCCTTATCAGACGGGCACCTCCGCTGAACATGCGCCTCTTGGCGCCAAATCCTGCAAACGCACCCAAGGAAAGTGACATCCATCTTACATACTTTTGTGCGCTGAGGCACGTGGCCCTCGCTTTCCTGCACCGCTGCGTTTCATTGATTTGTAAGAAGTGCGACTGTAAAACCGACCCGATCGGTGGAGCGTCGGCCGCTGATTGTGGAGGACGGGACTCGTCCTCTACGATATAAAGGACAGCATCGCAGTAAATGCGGGCGCAGGGCCGTGCGGCGCGCTGCTTGGCTCCCTGCTTTGACTTGGCCTTAAAGGGACAGTACCCCAGCTGCATTTTGCTTCACACCCAGGATTTACACAATGTCGGGCCGGGCTCCGTGCTCAGAAAACATTGACTTTGTTCCAGAACCTTCTTTGTAATGTCTACGATATAATCTTAATATAAATTGTAAACCTCTTGCTGGCCCGCTGCCGTCCGGTCCTGCTCCGCGTGTAAATATCCACAGGATGCTAAGCGTGTAGTTGGCAGCGGCCGGCGGCGCGCGCTTCCTGGCTCCTAATGCCCTGTAAGATGCTCTCACCTTCTGCCATCTGGTTTCCTGTTTCTACGGACATTTTTTTTGTAAAAAACCTGTGTGGCTTTGTTAATATAAAAAAGCGAACGGCTTCCAAGTGCGCCGAAATAAAAGCCCCGTATGATGTGTTCTCTCGACATAAAACCTCTGCTGGGCTTTATTAAAGGTAAGTCCCGCCCACAGCGCGGCCACATTCGCTCTATTATTGCACGGCTTTAGGATCTCCGTTTTGGCAGAGTTCCCCGGTTTATATGGAGCTTTAAGAGCGGAGTCGGGCATCGCTTGCGCTCTTTTATTAGCGGCACGTCATGTACGGCCATGTTTAAGTACCCCTCTGCAGCGCGGCCGTCCAGAAGGCGATCGCCTCTCATTCCACTTCGGTCCCCAGTAAAGCTTCAGCCTCCCTGCATCCCCTCACATGACCCCGGCCCCCCGGCTCCTCGGCTCGTCAGGCGGAAAGTAATTGAGCAGATTTTCTTGTAACTTGTTATCCGAAGCGAACGGCGGCGGGCAGAAGATTACGTTTCATCGCATTTATGCCGGTTTTTGTTATTTACTTTCCTGTCTTATTTCATCTTATTGATTAAGCTCATGAAAAATAATCGTATCGCGGCCGCTGCGAGCGCCGAAGCAGCTGAAGGTATATACCGTGCGTGCAGGCGCAATCTCGCTGAGCGGAAATACTGCATAAGCTGCTATATTCTACAGCACAACGATTTGGATGACATTTTAAAAAATCTTATTTGCGTTCTAAAAGAAAAATAAAATAAAATCTGCTTCGTAAGTTTCCCCGCGGCGCCGATTTTGAATCCGCAGATTGTTCATTTCAGCTTTGTGCGCAAATAGGATGGGGGGGGGGGGGGCAGAACGGAAAAATCAGTAGACGGATTTTGGGGCGAATCTGCACCTAAGTCCGAATTTTTGTCGGGATTTTGACCGGATTTCACATTTGAAGAGGTAAAATCTGTTGCGGGAAAGTCGCAGTTTCTCCGCTACATTTGCGCAAACCTTTCGGCTCCGTTCACAAGACTATTTTTGTGTGGATCGTGCCCAAATTCCTGGCGTAAACTACGTTATTTTAGCGTTCTGTTAATTGCAATGGAAACCCTCGCCGGAGAGAGCGAATTTATACGGATTTTATCATCAACATTGCGGAGTAAAATAAGTTGCGCTATCTATTCCTGCCGCGTTTTTCACGTCATGTGACCGCACGCAGGTTTGCTGCTTTGGCTGAAACTACATTAGCGCGCAGATTGGATGAAAATCTACGCAGAAGGCAGTCTTCACTTCGGACTAAAGTGTCGGAACCATTTTGGAAAAACTCAACGTGTGTAATGAGCACGTTCTCATGCCGCAGATTTTGGCGCAGATCTGAACTAATTAGTGCCGGTTCTGACACCGATCCACAGCAGATTCCACCCTTTTAATTGAATAGATGACGTCTGCGGTCTGCAGGTTACGGGAGCGGTCTGCGGGTTACGGGAGCGGTCTGCGGGTTACGGGTGCGGTCTGCGGGTTACGGGAGCAGGTTACGGGAGCGGTCTGCGGGTTACGGGAGCGGTCTGCGGGTTACGGGAGCGGTCTGCGGGTTACGGGAGCGGTCTGCGGGTTACGGGTGCGGTCTGCGGGTTACGGGAGCGGTCTGCGGGTTACGGGAGCGGTCTGCGGGTTACGGGAGCGGTCTGCGGGTTACGGGAGCGGTCTGCGGGTTACGGGAGCGGTCTGCGGGTTACGGGAGCGGGGTGCGGTCTGCGGGTTACGGGAGCGGTCTGCGGGTTACGGGTGCGGGTTACGGGAGCGGTCTGCGGGTTACGGGAGCGGTCTGCGGGTTGCGGGAGCGGGGTGCGGGTTACGGGAGCGGGTTACGGGAGCGGGGTGCGGGTTACGGGAGCGGGGTGCAGTCTGCGGGTTATGGGAGCGGTCTGCGGGTTACGGGTGCGGGTTACGGGAGCGGTCTGCGGGTTGCGGGGTGCGGGTTGCGGGAGCGGGGTGCGGGTTACGGGTGCGGGTTACGGGAGCGGGTTACGGGTGCGGTCTGTGGGTTACGGGTGCGGTCTGTGGGTTACGGGTGCGGTCTGCGCACTACGCGTTTTGACACGGAACCACACCAAAGTTCACAGCGGACGTCGCGCTACAGGCCATCGTGGCGGTAGCATTTGGGCGCTCGCTGTGAACGCGGTCTAGAGCACACCTTCGATAAATCGTCTCTAAAGCCCCCGGTTGTGCCAGCGCTGGATATTCTCAGCATCTGCAGCATTTTATTATACCAGCAACGTCGTGGAGACTTCAAGAACCGCCATCCTGGCGAGAGAAGACCCGGTGTAAGCCGGCGGCGGTGCGGAGCGCGGATCTGCAGGATGTCCATTTTATGTGATTTTCATGTGGATTTCACCTCTTTAAATGAAGCCGTGCGCTCCTGTCCGTAACCGCTGGTTGTGATGTGCGTCATCGCCGCATTCCGCCGTGTAAATTCTGCCTTATGTGAATGTAACCTAAAGATGGCCGCACACGTTAGGCGGATCTCACCTGAGTGATAATACAGGACGGTCCACGGAGAATTACCCCGCACCGCACTCTTATGGAAGCTTGCCCACAGCAACCAATCACAGCGCAGCTTTCATTTTACCTCATACTCCATTTTTATACGGATTTTCTTTCGGGCAGCTACATAAGAGCGCGGTGCGGCTGATCCTCCGTGGGCCGCCCTGTGTTACCGCCATGCCATCACAGTTATAGCTGCATGAAAGGGGTGGTCCGGCGAAATGCTCTTCGGAACACTGCGGCAGAAGAAGAAACTGTTAGGGGGACCGCGGGCGTGTCAGGACCCGAACGGCAGGGGATTTTTTTTTGGCTAGACAACCCCGTTCGGCTGTATTCAAGCGCGAGTTCGTAAAGGACCCGTTCCTTTGAAGGGTTAATTCCTGCGTGCGACGCCTCGCTCAGAGCCCGAGTTTAAAAATTGCAGCATGTCTGATTTTTGTTTGATTCTTCATCAGAATTGATCGTTATTTGCTACGGAAGCGTTAAATAAACGGATCGCGTGCCGTGCGAGCGCATTACAAAGACACGTGTAACAAACATGCCTGAACGCGCCAATGTGAATCCGTAGTGAAGAGGCGGTCTGTATGATGCGTGTAATGTGGAGCGCCAATACGCCCCCGTGTGAATGAGCCCTTATAAACGGCTGGTGTAGCCAACCATAATGCTGGCGCAGCGCTCGGGGGACCCCCTGCGGTAGGAGCTCCCGGGTGATGACCCCCAACACATGACTGGTTGGTTTTAACATCTTTAACCCGTTATAAGGAAGCAGAAGAAATCAGTGGATGGAAAGATACCGAGGGGGTAAGGGCTGGCCACTGGTGGAGCCGGACCCCATTTATTCAGTTCATCTGGAGGGTCTCTATGGCCGCTGGCAGAGCCGGACCCCATTTATCCAGTTCATCTGGAGGGTCTCTATGGCCGCTGGCAGAGCCGGACCCCATTATTCAGTTCTTCTGGAGGGTCTCTATGGCCGCTGGCAGAGCCGGACCCCATTTATTCAGTTCTTCTGGAGGGTCTCTATGGCGGCTGGTGGAGCCGGACCCCATTTATTCAGTTCATCTGGAGGGTCTCTATGGCCGCTGCAGCTTCCTATATCGCTGACAACTGATTGTAGTGACTCCCTTTCATTCACTAGGGGGCGTCTTATCTATTTAGGCTTTGTTTCCAGCACATTTACACCATATCGCAGCACGCCGCACTACTTTATCAGGATGGAAGCCAGATGAGCGCCATTATGGAGCGGTTTGGTTCCGTCGCAGGAAAGATTCCGTTTTTCTGCTCCCATGATAGAACAGGAAAACGTAACCTCCCCGCCCATGCAGATGTGAACGGCGCCTTACAGCCACACGATTGGGGGGTGTGGGAAGACATAGGAGCGCCTCCAGATAAACTACTCCTATGGGGGCGGGCATGCATACCCCATGTTGTCCTCCTGTAACTATGCAGGGTTACAGTCCCTGCCCGACCCGGAGAGCAGCAGGTTGAAGATCTGCTTTGTCGTTTGCTGGAATTCCCTGCAGCCGTTTTGTCCGTCTCTGTTCTGTAAATGGCGCGGCCGTCCGGCGCAGGACGTGTGGACACGATATGTCCTACTGCAGGTGACAACACTGATGCTCATTATAATGCAACTTGTTGTCAAATCTACAGGAGGCGTCTGTTCCCCGCTGCGGGCACTAGGTGGCGCTGCATTAAAACAAAAAAGCCCAACTTCATTGACAGGAATGCCAGGATTGGGGCCGTCCGCAGATATGAATGCACCTTGTACAACCTGTAGCAGACCTCTGCTGTGCTTCCTGCGAGCCCAATTACAGGCTTTACCTTTAAGAGGGGTTTTACTTTCTGAATCCTTATATTTTGGGTTTAATCTTTTTATTCAGTTCGATTTTTGGACGAGGCTTCCATATTGATTTCTGACTAGCAGAGAGCCGGTCGCAGAATGGTAACTGAAGTCCATGCGTAGAGCGTCTGCGCGGCGGGAGAGAGTAGAGCGTCTGCGCGGCGGGAGAGCGTAGAGCGTCTGCGCGGCGGGAGAGCGTAGAGGGTCTGCGCGGCGGGAGAGCGTAGAGGGTCTGCGCGGCGGGAGAGCGTAGAGGGTCTGCGCGGCGGGAGAGCGTAGAGGGTCTGCGCGGCGGGAGAGCGTAGAGGGTCTGCGCGGCGGGAGAGCGTAGAGGGTCTGCGCGGCGGGAGAGCGCAGAGGGTCTGCGCGGCGGGAGAGCGCAGAGGGTCTGCGCGGCGGGAGAGCGCAGAGGGTCTGCGCGGCGGGAGAGCGCAGAGGGTCTGCGCGGCGGGAGAGCGCAGAGCGTCTGCGCGGCGGGAGAGCGTAGAGTGCCCGCGCTCTTCTTCTTTATCATTTCGCGGGACGTTTTTTCACAATTTTTAAAATCAAGATTTTGCCGCTTTGTGAAACTTCAGCGGATGATAGATGAAGCCGGGGACAATGGGGGCTTGTGCGGATGTGGAGGACGTCAGGCATGAAGATTGTTGTACAGGGTGAGCCACGGGAGAGACCCCCGGCGCCGCACTCCATGTGGATCGGTGCGCGCGGGGGCCCATGTGGATCGATAAGTTAGGCAAAAAAATAGCCAAATGAGGTTATCACTGAAAAATGTAAAGTAACGGGCAGGAAATCCATGTCACCATAACACACCACATGGCAAACTGGGGATCACTGAGATGGGGGGACTGGAGCAACCAGTGTCAGGCAGCTGCAGCCAAAGCAAATATGATCATTAGGGGAATCAAGCGAGGTCTAGGGGTGCATGACAAGAACATTGTTCCTCTTTACAAGTCACTGGTCAGATCACACATGGAATATTGGGGATAGTTTTGAGCATCCGTACTCAGGGAGGACATATCAGAGCTTGGGCAGGTACAAAGGGTGTAACTTAAGTAATATATGGAATGCATGGGCTACAAGACCCAGAGAGCTTATCAGAATTGGGATTTAGTTTAGAAAAAAGATGGCTGAGGGGCGACCTTATAACTATGTATCAGGGGTTAGTACAGAGATCCCCACCATCATCTATTATACCCAGGACTATAACAAGGGGGCGCTCTAATAACTATGCTTAATATATCAGGGGTCAATACAGAGATCTCTCCCATCATCTATTATACCCAGGACTGTAACAAGGGGGCGCTCTAATAACTATGTATACATATATATCAGGGGTCAGTACAGAGATCTCTCCCATCATCTATTATACACTGGACTGTAACAAGGGGGCGCTCTAATAACTATGTATAATATATCAGGGGTCAGTACAGAGAGCTCTCCCATCATCTATTATACCCAGGACTGTAACAAGGGGGTGCACTAATAACTATGTATAATATGTCAGGGGTCAGTACAGAGATCCCCATCATCATCTATTATACCCAGGACTGTAACAAGGGGGCGCTCTAATAACTATGTATAATATATCAGGAGTCAGTACAGAGATCTCTCCCATAATCTATTATACCCAGGACTGTAACAAGGGGGCGCTCTATAACTATGTATAGATATATCAGGGTCAGTACAGAGATCTCTCCCATCATCCATTATACCCAGGACTGTAACAAGGGGGCACGCTAATAACTATGTATAGACATATCAGAGGTCAGTACAGAGATCTCTCCCATCATCTATTATACCCAGGACTGTAACAAGGGGGCGCTCTAATAACTATGTATACATATATATCAGGGGTTAGGACAGAGATCTCTCCCATCATCTATTATACCCAGGACTGTAACAAGGGGGCGCTCTAATAACTATGTATACATATATATATATCAGGAGTCAGTACAGAGATCTCTCCCATCATCTATTATACCCAGGACTGTAACAAGGGGGCGCTCTAATAACTATGTATAGATATATCAAGGGTCAGTACAGACATCTCTCCCATCATCTATTATACCCAGGACTGTAACAAGGGGGCGCTCTAATAACTATGTATACATATATATCAGGGGTTAGGACAGAGATCTCTCCCATCATCTATTATACCCAGGACTGTAACAAGGGGGCGCTCTAATAACTATGTATACATATATATATATCAGGAGTCAGTACAGAGATCTCTCCCATCATCTATTATACCCAGGACTGTAACAAGGGGGCGCTCTAATAACTATGTATAGATATATCAAGGGTCAGTACAGAGATCTCTCTCATCAACTATTATACCCAGGACTGTAACAAGGGGGCGCTCTAATAACTATGTATACTATATCAGGGGTCAGTACAGAGGTCTCTCCCATCATCTATTGATACCCAGATCTGTAACAAGGGAGTGCTCTCTACGTCTAGAGGAAAGAAGGTTTCTTCAAAACATAGAAGGGGGTCCTTTACTGTAAAAGCAGTGATACTATGGAACTCTCTGCCTGAGGACGTGGTGATGGTGAATTCACTATAAGAGTACAAGAGGGGCCTGGAGTGTAATAATATTACATGCTATATCACTGATTACTTCAGGAGGGTCAGTTATTCAGCGATTATTCTGATTGTCAGATTGGAGTCGGAAAGGAATTTTTTTCCCTTAAATAGGGAAAATTGTCTTTTACCTCACTGGGGTTTTTGTCTTCCTCTGGATCAACATTGGGGGGGTAATAGGTTGAACTGGATGGACAGATGTGTATTTTCAGCCTGGTATACTACCGTATGTAGCAACCAATCACAATGCAGCTTCCACTTTTCCTCAGTTGTGTAAGAAATGAAAGCTGCACTGTGATTGGTTGCTATGGGCAACAAAGATCTACTTCTAGACAGCTTCCATAAAGGTGGGCTGCGGGCTGCTTCTCTGTGGCCATTCGATATGGTATGTAGGATATGTTGTGTGATATGGATTAGACAGGCGGTTCATCCATAACACCAATGTAATATTGTCTTTGTGACCCGCTAATGTTCCGCTATGTGTTGTAGTCTCAGATGACGTCACGACACCCGTTGTATGCTCTACTGCTCTGACATAAACCTGGTGCGAATCTACATAAATAACATTTAGTAATTGTTGTGTCTGGCCAGAAGCCATGTAATATAAGGCCTCTTCACATGGGTTGTTCAGCTCCGCCCTCAAAGACAAACAAAGGAAAAGGTAACGCTAAGCTGTCGATTTATTCATAAGTGTCCAAGAGGAACAACAGAGGGACAGCACAAGAAAAGACAGATTGTTACTTTATGGGGACCACAAGTAGCAATAGTTGGTCAAGTGAATGGAGGCGGAGCTTCCAGGGGTCGTTCAGGTCACCCGCCTCCATTCACAGTAGACGGGAGGGACTCCTCATTACACGGCCGACGGTCACATGGTGTCTAGTTCTCGCTCGGTGGCCTGTCCGCGGCCGCTTGTACACGGACAACTATTGCCTGACTGTGCTGTTTCCGCAGTAATCGGGTTACCTGGGCACACGCACGCCACCCTGCAGCCATGTAAACAACGCACGGTATTATGTGCCAGCGTGAGGGTGGCGGAGCCCCTGGGGTGGCAGCAGGACTGCAGTGCATGGAGCTGGGGTCCAATAGATCGCATGGAGCCACACGAGGGGAAAACAGGAAGCCCACCGGTGTTTGTCACAACCCCTTTACGTTTGAGCTCATTCGTGACTTTTGTCTGATGACCCGGCGCCATCCCTCGGCGCCCCGTCCGTCTGCAGCAGAGCGTTCTCTATGAAGTCGTTTTTCTTGTTTGCAAAACCAGGACTGAAGGATCACCTGACCAGCCAATTATTCCGCTGCTCAGTGATACAAGTTTTGCGCTCTTTTGCCCGCTGGAGTCTCGTCTTTCTGTTTCTCTTAGACACAATGGCGCTGGAACTGGTCGTCTGCTGTTATACCATCCGTGCGGAGGAACGGCGAGTTGTGCGTTCGGACATGTTAGTTGGAGCTCCAGCGTTGTATTCAGCTGACTGTGCAGCCTGTTGGTCAAATCGATTCCTGACATCCCCCTCTGACCCCTTTCAGTGATGAGTTGTTTCCACAGGATCCCTGTTTGCTGCATGTTTTCCCTCATACACCATTCTAACTATACATGAAACCCCCTGCAGTTGGCGGTGAGACCCCGGCTAGTCTAGCACCGATGACCCAGCCTCGTTGGAAGTTGCTCCGATCGCTGGATTCACACTGAAACTGATCCGCGGAAAGCTTGTCACGTGACTTTAAGCCGCACTCCGGGGTCACGGGGAGAATTTACATAGAGAGAAGCAGCGATTGTGAGAGGGCCGGGGTCTAATTAAGGGGACAGTCGGTGTATTAGTCGTTATAACTTTCCTTTACACGAAGAGTGCCATGTGTTTGTGCGCAAGGCGCCGGCGCAGCGCAGAGAACACGATGTAAATGACGCAGTAGAGCCCAGACCATCCCGGGCACGGAGACGCCTCGCTTGACCCCCTTGATACTCTTCCTTGTGTTATTTCACACTTTATACAAGAAGCTCCACAGAAGTGAACGCTCCTCGCGCCCTTCAGTATTTTACGGTCTTCGCTGCAGGAATATTTTATATGCTGTTGGGAAGCAAAACAAATGTTATCATTGTTGGATCAATCACGTTAGCGATGCGCCAAGTGACGTATTTCACACCTCCTGACCTCTTCTGCGCCACCATGAAAAATAGAAAAAAATTGACTTTACTAGAAAAAAAGATGTGATCATTGTTATTTTATGATTTATCCTGAAAGAGACAGAAGTGACTAGAAACGGCGCGATACAGGTGTGTGACCGGGGGGGTTAATTCACACCTGCATCAGGATATCTGTCATAGGAAAATAAAAATGGCAGCAGCGCTGGATCTGTCACATAGCACACACGGCCGGATCCCGGCGGACACCATCCGCTGTGACGGGGGCCAGCATTAGAGCCGCGCGCTGAACTTATCTTTTTGGCGTTTTTGATGGAATCGGAGACGAGATTCCTATCATTCAGGGTGAATTCCGCCTTTAAGAACCGCGGCTTTCTGCTGTGGCGTTTGGCGTAAGTCCGCAGACGGATCGAGCCCCGTCAGTGGCAAAATCTGCCTACGGAATTCGAACGCATTTCCACTCGTTTCCGCATCGAGATGTGACGGCTGTCTGTCTGAGCAGGTCTGCGGCAAAAAGATGACGATTTCACTGCACTTTTTTCGAGCCGGAATTCGTGCAGAAAAGCCCCAGTGTTGCATCGGTAGTCTAAGGCATTACACACGGCTCTGATTGGCCAGCACTGCTGAGTTGGGTGGCACTGGCCAATCAGAATGCAGCATGCAGTATATAAGCACTGATGCGGAGTGTGCATCAAGTAGTGACAGGAGCGTCACAGCCATATTGGAAAGACCCTAGAAGGGCAGATCAGCAGCTTAAGAGGGTAAAGGAGGGCAGCAGGTACATCACTCCACCGCCGGGCCTAGCTGGTTCCCAGGATTGGAGGGTCCTGTTAGGACCAGATTCACATGGCCATATGCAAGTTACATCCAAGATTCTCAGGTGCAGTTCGCGTCGGACAGAACACGGACGGACATGCATATGCGTGGCATCCGTTACCTGCTGGCAGTGGACATTGCACGCCTGGTTCGCATCCGTGGTTCGGGCAAATATAGGACATGCTGTAACTGGTTTTCACACAGACCATCTATCTATACATGTGAAGAATTGCCTGTGTGCGCAGCCTCATCGGCTCTAATGGGTCTGTGCTGTCCGTAACAAATGTGCAAAATACGGGCGTCTGAAGGAGCCCGAACCGTGCGAAAAAATGAGTGAGTTCAGTTTTTGCTTTCAGGTAGTCATTGCGGCCCGACGTCTTCTGGGCCCGAGGTCCGGCGCTGCACCGAAATCCAAGCTGCTCTTTCCAGTATTGGACTATTCATCCGGGGAACAAAACTGAGCGTGAAAACAATATAGTGTGTTTAATATAAATATTAGACCGTGTTTACACAGCGGAGCAAACCGCGCCAGTTCTGTGTGATTGCGATCCACGCAGCCCGTTGTAATAACCCTTTGTTGTCAATGGGTTATGTTACATGAACGTTCTTTCTCTTGCACCGATAGTGCAACATTTCCGAAATCATATATAATCTCAACTGAGATAAGTTATATGCATTGCTCTGCGCGCACAGACGCACACACGCACAGACGCACACACGTACGCACACACAGACATATATATATATATAAACACACACACATAGATAGTTGCCCAATTTAGGGGTTTTTGTGACTTTACATATTTTATAATTAAATCTCTAATTACTTATATAAATACTGAGTCACAAAAGTTTATTGCTTTGTTAAAATGATATTAGGCAGCTCGCTGTATGTGCCAACACTTCTACTTGTGGTGTTTTACCGATAAGTGCTTTTATTATTATGAGATGGCTAATATAAGCGTTATGTCTTGGAATATCAGGTGTCCCCGCTTGTCTTCTGCATCCAGATGTTTTCTGCACGGAGCGCCCGGCTGTTATACAGCTGAGTGCTCCATGCCCGGTATGGAGAGCAGAGCTGGACCGCCCTGTTCTTCATACTCAGCCCGTTATCAGGGAGCGGGATGAAACAATAGTATCGGCTGTATCGTATCCCGCTGTGAATCCCTGATAAGACTCATTTTCAGCGCACTGAAAGACCACGATGAGCGATGGCTTAACGAAAACGGCACGATGTCAGCGCAGTTACACACAACGATTATCGCTCAAATGACAGCTTTAAGCGAATTTTGAGCGATAATCGTTGTGTCTAAATGGGCCTTTACTGACTCTACTAATATAATTAGCAGATTTACTCACGCTTATGGAGATCGTTATCAGTCCCGGGCCGCAGATAAGACAATGTCTGAATAAGGTAATTTCCCCATAACTTTCGATACAACAGATCACCATTTTAGAGTCTCCTATCACTCAGGAGGAAATAGAAGAAACTTTGTCTTCTATGGCCAAAAATAAATCACCTGATCCAGACGGCCGTCCAATAGGGCTTTATATACAATACAGGAAATATCTGCTCCCAAGATTACTTTTACTTTTTCACAGGTTCATAAAAGAAGGTTCATTTCCAGATTCATCGACTAAGATAAATATCAAAATTTTCCTAAAATCTGATTAAAACTCCGAAGACTGAATCTCACAGACCGGCTTCTCTCCCTAGGCCGCCTGCACACGAGCGGAAATCCCGCCGCAGGATTTCCGCCGCTGAAGGTTTGCATAGGAGTGCATTAAAATACGCACTCCTATGCAGACGGCCGCGGTTTGGCCGCGCGAAATCTCGCGCGGCAAACAAACCGCGGCATGTCCTAATTTTCTGCGGGGCACGCACTCACCCGGCCGCCGGCTCCGGTCTGCGCATGGTGAACATCATTTGTACTATTCCTCCTCTGCTATCATGGACAGTATTGGCAAACCAAACATGTTACCCTAAACACCTTTCACCTATACATATGGGACTCAGCCAAACGACGGACGGACTACCAAGAGATTCCATCTGAAACTTCCTTATGGAATAACTGAGTTCTTCCTCATCTTTTTAATTTCCCTGACTGACTATTGGGCCCAATATAATGCAAAGTCGTTATCACATTTATATATACAGGGATGCAACAAATGAGTGACTTACCCAGATCAGACTTCCACAAGTTTCTTCAACTACTCCATGCAGTATCTATTCAGTATCCGGACCCTGTCTATCCATTTCCTCTTACCCTTTAATTAGGGTCTTACGTACACAAGGACCTAAAGGATTAATCTCCCATTTGTACCCTCCCTTAGACCTCATGTCCACTTGCTGAATCCCGCAGTGGGATCCGTACATGCCTGCAGCCATGGAGAGGTAAAATACATTATACTTACCTCTTCGGACGCTGCGTGGCTCTCCTCTGTGCAGGCTGGATCTTCTTACTTTCGGCTGGCGGATGTGCTCGTCATGCCGGCAGCGTGGCATGCACCCTGCACACTTTTTAAAAATTTCTTGCTCTTCCGCTTATTCGCGGCCCAGCAGAAATTCCGCAGGAAAATGGAGTATGTTGCAATTTCTTCCCAAGTGTGCGACCCGCACGCTGGGAATACATCACATCCTCATGTTTTTAGCTGCCCTATGGATGCTGATGCAGCAAGACGCACGGATCTCCCGTGTGGGGGCCACAAGCGGATTTTATAAATAAAATCCACAGGTGGACATTGGGCTATAATAAGATTTAATTCTCAACCATGTGATTGAAATTAGACGATAAATGGGGAGCCAGACGTGGTCAGAGGCTATGGAGCCCCACTCATTAGTATCTGCAGCTGCTGATAATCAACCTGTTCAGCTCTACAGAACTCATTAATGTTACAAGCTCTGGGCTATACGGTGCGGCTCCTATATACTGTTCGCACGCAAAATAGACTTAACATATTATAGCTTTTCAAAACCTAACAGATTGTACTTTTGTTTGTAGCCGTAGAATATGATGTTCTTCAGTAAAATGATAAAAACCATCATGAGTAAGAAATTAGCGCCGGGCCTAGGAGGGTTGGGGGGCTGGGGTGCACATAACTCCTGCCGTTGAGCCCCAACCATTAGAGCGATGATGGGATGCACTGCTCACCAATCGCTGTCATTAGGACTTGGGTTTAGTGGAAGGACCGGGCAGGGGTCTGCTGCCTGCAGGATTGTTGTATTTGTCCTTACTGCGCCCCCATGAAGACTGGAGCACGTGTAAGACTAACATGGGGCACCTTTTCTGATACTGTTATGGGGGCTCTGCCAGTATCTTAATAATGGAAGTGGTTATGAAAAACAAGTGGCACATACATTGTGCGAGCGCTGACACGTTTCTGTCCACCCTAGGGTCCTCATCTCCCCCTTGACAAGATCAGTCCACCCGCACAGTGTAATGGAGTAAACAGCATGTTTGCAGTAAGTTCACCCGGCTACGCTCCCGTACAGATTGACAAAGCAGACGCGTCCTGACTGCTCGGCTCTATCCTTTATGTTTTCCTCATGGTTTGCAATAACTATAAATTGGAACCAAGTGTTTTATGCGTGGCTTCTCCTGTGAAACGCCTCAGTTCCTCGTCTACATGGGAAGGAAAATGATATTTCCATTGAAAATGTAGTTTTGAAAGAAGGAAAAACAGCAAATCTTCAGCACTGAGACATCGAAGCGCAGAAGAAACCAAAAGGCTAAAAGTTCAGTAGAGAAGAAGATGATACATTTCTACCGACTGCAGTTGTTACTGATGACCGTATATTAGCCTGTACAGATGCAGAAGGGGTGGAGCTAACGGGACCGGTAGAGTCCGCATAACCGTATCTGATGAGCAAATAACAAGGCCTCACAGGTATTAGCATCCCAGTATATAGGTGTATGACCTATAGTAACAAGTAGGGGTGCCGAAGCCTGCAGCTCGATGTATGGGATCCTGCTAATAAGAATGCCTTAAAAGAAACAAAAACAACCTCTTCTATAAATCCAGTTTTTATGTTAAACATATTTGGGGGTATATTTTTTAAATTTGCAATGTTACAATCTTTATGTAAAAAAAATCTATACCAGTTGTAAGGCTCCTTTGGGATCTTCTGTTATCGTTGTAGTGTGGCTTCTTTTGCTTCACATTACACTAACCACTAAGCCAGATAATAGTCTGATGCTTCCTGTTCTATAAAACTTCTCAGCCGTCATCCCATTATCATCACAGGCAGGATTACACTGAGAGAAGACACCTATATATAGATAACACAGGACTCCCCATTCACAATAGTCACAGCTCACCTCCTCCCCTCCCTGTACAGACAGGATTACACTGAGAGGAGACACCTATATATAGATAACACAGGACTCACCATTCACAATAGTCACAGCTCACCTCTTCCCCTCCCTGTACAGGCAGGATTACACTGAGAGGAGACACCTATATATAGATAACACAGGACTCCCCATTCACAATAGTCACAGCTCACCTCCTCCCCTCCCTGTACAGGCAGGATAACACTGAAAGGAGACACCGATATATAGATAACACAGGATCCACCATTTACAATAGTCACAGCTCACCTCTTCCCCCTCCCTGCACAGACAGGATTACACTGAGAGGAGACACCTATATATAGATAACACAGGATCCACCATTCACAATAGTCACAGCTCACCTCTTCCCCTCCCTGTACAGGCAGGATAACACTGAGAGGAGACACCGATATATAGATAACACAGGATCCACCATTCACAATAGTCAAAGTTCACCTTCTACCCCGCTCTGCACAGACAGGATTACACTGAGAGGTGATGTCACAGCTCTCCCCTGCCTGCACACTGACCACTAAGCCTAACAATAGTTTGACACTTCCTGTTCTGTAGAGGAAACTTTTCAGCCATCATCTCATTATCATCACAGACAGGATTACACTGTGAGGAGACACTTGTTGTTGTTAGCCGTTTAGTCATTCATAACCCTCGGTGACTCTAAAGGCGAGCTCCCTCCATGTTTTTTGGTTTTGCTTTTTTCAGTTGTGTGATATCCACGCCAGTATCAGCCCTGACATTATCAGCCATCATGTTCTTTGGCTCCAGATCTTTTTTTGCCACTGATCTCCCCAAGCATTATAGATTTTTCTAGCGACTTTGCTCGCATTATACAGAGAAAATCCGCGAGACTGAGTCCGGTCATCTTGCCCTCCGGTGAGACTGAGTCCGGTCATCTTGCCCTCCGGTGAGACGGAGTCCGGTCATCTTGCCCTCCGGTGAGACGGAGTCCGGTCATCTTGCCCTCCGGTGAGACGGAGTCCGGTCATCTTGCCCTCCGGTGAGACGGAGTCCGGTCATCTTGCCCTCCGGTGAGACGGAGTCCGGTCATCTTGCCCTCCGGTGAGACGGAGTCCGGTCATCTTGCCCTCCGGGGATATATCGGGTCTTATGATTCAGGACTTCTCTGTTTGTTACTCTCGCCGTCCAGGGTATACACAGCCGTTTTCGCCAGCAGCTCCAACGCATCAGTCCTCCTCCTCTCAGCTTCCCTCGCAGTCCAGCTCTCACCTCCATACACAGCTCTGGTGTAAACGGTGGTTTGCACTATCCTGCATTTAGTTGCTATTCCGATATCCCTACTTTTCCAGATTTTCTCCATGTTTAGCATCGCGCTTCGCCCCAATGCTATTCTACATTTTATCTCTGGCGTAGATTCTCCAGCCTGGTCAATTTTTGAGGCAAGGAAGATATAGATAACACAGGAGCCACCATTCACAATAGTCACAGCTCACCTCCTCCCCTCCCTGTACAGACAGGATTACACTGAGAGGTAACACCTATATGTAGATAACACAGGATCCACTATTCACAATAGTTGATGTCACAGCTCGCCTCCTCACCCACCCTGCATAGGTCACAGAGCATGCCGACAGCACTCTCCCATAGAAGTCGATGGATCCACTGATGTCCATTGTGTTTGGGTCAGGAGACCCGCTGTCAGGCTTGGACACGCATCTGTTTGAAGCTGCCATCACATCTGAGTTAGACGCTGGTTCTGGGGTCCTTTGCAGATCCAGCACAAAACACCGGATTCACGTAGAAGTTTCTTAGATTTGTGTTGTATTGTTGTGCTATGTAGACGCAGTCCTACTATCACTTGTTTAGACAAGAAGGGCCAGGCCAGTTCTCTCTAAGGGTGTATTTACATGGGCGATGCCGGGAGATAGAAGAACGTCTCAGCATGTCTTATGTTTGGGCGAATTAAAATCCGAATCCGCAGCACATTTTGCCGCAGCGCATTTTGTCGCAGTGCGTAGACGAGATTTTGAAAGTCCCATCCACTGTGCTGCTGCGGATTTTCCATGCGGAGAGTCTACATGGCAGATCCGCCCGTGTGAACACGGCCTCAGAGATCTCGCGTGTCCCTGGTAGGTGATCGTGTGGCATGGACAAGACTTCTGGTAACTCTCCGTTGTTTACGTCCCGCAGTCTGCATCTCGTCGCCGCCATCATTTCTGATGTATTTTCATCCAGGTCGTTGAACACATTTCAGCACTCGGTTTATTGTCCTTTCTGTCTTCCAAGTTTGCAATTTCATTTTTTTACCTCCTTGCTATTTTGAGAATTCTGAAATGCCAGAAAGTGTTGCGATGTTGTTAGAAGCTCCACGGAGCGAAGACCCAATTATTTTACCATCACGTAGGGCCGATAGCAGAATGAAGTGTTCGCTCCTGAATGGGTCTACGGCCGCCGTCTGTGGTGTTACTGAAGGCTTTCCTGGCAGCTTCTCCTACTAATGTAATCACTTTACCAGAGTGCTGTCATCCTCCTGCTTGTTCCTCCAGACCTTTAATAAGACCTCATTGGCCACCAGCATCTGTTCCAGAATTCATCAGAATGTTTTAGGTGCAGAAGATGAGTAAATCTCTTGTATCCATTCATTACATTAAATTACATCCGCCAGTGCCACGAAAATATCTAACTTTACCCTTGGATGATTCATTATTTTTGCATCTACACTCAGTCTCAAAAAAATATCCCTCCCCTAGAAGTTGTTAGAAGAATGAAAGTTCCTCTGTGTGATTGTAACAATGATATAAGTAATTACAATATCAGAACAAAAGCATCATTTATTGTGGAGAACAGACCCCTCGAAGGGAGGCTCTAGTACCCTGTTGTACCGCCTCTAGCTTGGATACAAGATATGATACGGGTGAGCATGGAGGCTCTAGGACCCTGTTCTACCACCTCTAGCTTGGATACTAGATTTGATACAGGCAGGCATGGAGGCTCTAGTAACCTGTTGTACCGCCTCTAGCTTGGATACAAGATGTGATACAGGTGGGCATGGAGGCGCTAGTACCCTGATGTACCACCTCTAGCTTGGATACAAGATGTGATATGGGCGGGCATGGAGGCTTTAGTACTCTGTTGCACCGCCTCTAAATTGGATACATAATGTGATACAGATGGGCATAGAGGGTCTAGTACACTGTTGGGTTGATTCTAGCTTGGATACAAGATGTGATGCTGGTTGGCATGGAGGCTCTAGTAGCCTATTGTACCCCCTCTAGCTTGGATACAAGATGTGATACGGGCAGTCATGGAGGCTCTGTTGTACTCCCCCTAGCTCAGATACAAGATGTGATTTGGCGGCAAGGAAGCTGTAGAAACCTGTTGTACCGCCTCTAGCTTGGATGCAAGATGTGATAAGGGTGGGCATGGAGGCTCTATTACCCTGTTGTACCACCTTTAGCTTGGATACAAGATGTGATATGGGGGGCATGGAAGCTCTATTATCCTGTTGTATCACCTCTAGCATCATTACAAGATGTGATACGGGCGGGCATGGAGGCCCTAGTACCTGGTTGGCCTACTCTGGCTTTAATACAAGATGTAATAACGGATCTTCCCTGTGCTATTGAAGGAATACAAGAATGCATTCTATCTATAAGTGGAGAGATGGTGAGGGAACACCTAAGTAACTTAAATTCATTCAACTCTCCAGATCCAAATGAATTACATCCTAGGATACTGAAGGAAGCAGCAGAGGTAATTGCTGAACTTCTCGGCATAATCTTTGGAGAACATGAGAAATCCCAGAAGATTGGAAAAGGGCAAATGTCCCTATCTTCAAAAAAGGGGGAAGTAGGTGGATCCAGGAAACTACAGGCCTGTGAACCTGATTTCTATACCGGGAAAGGTCTTTGAACAAATTATTAAATAGCATGTATGCAAGAACTTCGATGAGAATGGAGTGCTTAAGCAGAGCCAGCATGGCTTTGTAATAAACAAGTCATGCCAGACAAACCTAATTGCCTTCTATAACAGAATCACCGACTGGGTTGATCAGGGAAATGCGATGGATATATAGTGTATCCCCGAAAATAAGACACTGTCATATATAAATGTTTGCTCCAAAAAAGGCGCAGTGTCTCTTCTAGATGAGGGAATTGAGGGTAAACTGATCAAATTAGCTGACGACTTAAAGCCAGGAGGGATAGCTAACACTAGGGAAGAGAGAGAGGATTCACAAAAGGTTCTTGAAAAGCTTAAAACGTGGGCGGTGACTAACATAATGGTATTTGACAAGGAAAAATGCAAAATCCTACTTCTGCGAAAAAATGAAGAAAAAAAAAAGCACACAGAATGGGCAGAATTGAGATAAGCAGCAACACATGTGAAAAAGATTTGGAAATACTAATAGATCACAGATTGAACATGAGTCAACAATGTGATGCAGCAGCCAAAAAGGCAAACACAATTCTGGGATGTATTAAGAGAAGTATAGAGTCTATATCATGTGAGGTAATTATTCCCCTCGACTTATCCTTAGTCAGACCTCATCTGTAATACTGGGTCCAGTTCTGGGCACCCCAATTTAAAAACAGACAAACTGGATCAAGTTCATAGAAGAGTTACCAAGATGGTGAGCGGTCTGCAAATCATGTCCTATGAGGAACGGTTAAAGGATATGGAAATGTTTAGCTTGCAGAAGAAAAGGCTGAGAGGAGACTTAATAGCGGTCTACAAATATCTGAAGGCCTGTCACAGTGCAGAGGGATCAGCCCTATTCTCATCGGCAAGGAAAGACTAGAAGCAATGGGATGAAACTGAAAGGGAGGAGACACAGCTTAGATATTACACAGTGAGTGGGATGAATGAGTGGAACAGGTTGCCATGGGAGGTGGTGAGTTCTCCTTCAATAGAAGTGTTCAAACAAAGGCTGGACAAATATCTGTCTGGGATGATTTAGTGAATCCTGCACTGAGCAGGGGGCTGGACCCGATGACCCTGGAGGTCCCTTCCCACTACCATTTTATGATTCTAGGTGATTCAGACAGGCATGGAGGCTCTAGGAACCTGTTATACCACCTCTAGGCTGGATGCAAAATGTGATATGGACGGACATGGAGACTCTAGTACCCTATTGTACCGCCTTTAGCTTGGATGCAAGATGTGATACGAGCAGACACTGAGGCTTTATTACACTGCTTAGCTGCCTTTAGCTTGGATACAAAATTCGATATGGGTGGGCATGGTGGCATACAGGTTTTGTATGGTATCCTGCAGCATATTACTCCACATTTACTGTAACTGAGTATCTAGGTCGTGCAAACTCATAGGCGGTCAAAGTTGGTTTCCCAGGCGGTCCCATACATGTTTTATTGGCGACAATTCTGGCAGCTGGGCAGCCACGAAAGTGTGCCAATATTGTCGAGGCAACTGGTGGTCTACTGGTGGTCTGTAGGGGGTGTCCTGAGACCAGTTGCCTTGTGTATCTCCATCCACTGGTCTCAACACCTCCTAACAGTCTGGTTAGAACGGCCCGGTGGGGGACAGTTCATCGATACAACCATCCAGCTTCTCCCATCCCAATAATGCGCCCCTCTCAGACTCTGGTAACGGGGTGAAATTTCTTCTCTACGTCGTAGAGGCGTCTAGTAGTCAACAAGCTCTACACAAGTGGAAGAAGAGGTCACTACACACAAGGAGCCTCGGAGAGCCTTTTATAGGCCAAGGGGGAACCAGTTTTAGGGCCTCCGGTGACAAGACTAATCACGCCACAGCTCTCATCATCTGCCTAAGATGTAACTGCATGTCGAGTTTTGCAAGAAAATGACAACTTCTAGGGGCGGGATTTTTTTTTTTACAAAGACTGTTTATTGGCTATCTTTCAGTGTTTGGAGTTGCACACCCCATTAAGATGATTAGCCATTTTTTCTTTTGACTAGTTTGATAAATCGTCCCCCATTGTGCATTTCTATAAAGCACAAGGTCAAGAGGGTAAATGTTTCTTCTTGTGGAGAGTACTACGAGGCCATAGGGGTCTTATAGACCATGCACTGCTTCCGGGGGAAAATATGTGCAAAGGGAAAGATAGAAACAGACAAAAGTATTGGAAAATAGCTTCACTATAGGTAGGTTTCTGTTTCCGGGTTCTTGCTCCTCATCAGTGCACAGTAAGGTTCTGGTTGGCTTGGTGAGCGGCCTGGGACGTGTGTTGGGAGGGTACTGGTTCTCCTTGTGGAGAGCGCTACCTCGGTGTAAGGAGACATATAGGCTATATAATACTCCTCTGGGAAATCTGATCTGCAGATAGAAGATGGCCTTGTTGCACCAAGCTGACATTCTCCACAATGTGAAACGCTTCTCCTCCTGACCAACATCACAGGCCTCTTCACCAGCCGCCCAGAGCTGTAGTCTGCACCGATGAGAGGCAGGAACTCTGGAACAGCTTTCTGTAGATGGATATCTTTTCCTTAAAGGGCCACTTCGGTGATTTTGGTTTTTTTTCATTATGTAGCTATCCCGCCAGTATATATACGGAGCTAGTATTACCTTGGTTAGCTATTCATTTCTATCTGAGACTCCTGGTCTTTTTCCTTAGATGGTTGTGATCTCAATTCTGAGCAGCTCAGAAGGACTTGGGGTTATGATGTCTGAAACTAGTCAGTTTCTCAGTTTGTGATACGCTGTTACCTGGACCCGAAACTGCCTAGAAAGGGACACAGACACTCCTGTCAGTTACTGATGATCACACAGCTCCTGTCACACATGTATAATAGAGGAGATCACAGCTCATCCTCCTCACTGTTCACATATGACCTGTAGCTTATTTAGAGCACTATTGAAGGTGATGATGATTAAACTGTTAAAATCACTGCACCAATGTTATATAATTGCAGGAACCAACAATGAGACAGCTATCACTGCTAAAGTATAGCACCATTGCCATCAGAGTTTAAGTTAAGAAGTCATGAGTGCTGCAGTAATACCTGCTGTATAAGGGCTCTTTCACACAGGTGTTGCAATTTTCGGCCGCGCACATGGCAGCTGAAAATCACATAAACGAGAGAAAGCCACGACCAAGTCACGGCTAAATCTCCCATTTTCTCGCCCATTCAGACGGCTTTGCTGCGGCATATGTACGCCGTAGCCTGGAATTCCATCGGCCGGGGTGAGAGACCTAAGTGCTGCTAATGTTTTTTTCTCCCTTCCTTTGCCAGTTGATCGCAGCAATAGAATCTCCCATAGAAGCCTATGGGAGATCCTGGCAAGGGGAGGGACTTTACCAATGCGAGCCGCTGCTAGTATCACTTTGTGTGTGTATATTATGGTAATTATGGTTTTAAAGTAACCTTGAAAAAAAGTTTATATTTTTAAAGGGATATTCTTTAGCAGTGCTGATTTAATTGTCCCCTCAGCAGGCAGAAATGGTACAGCCGATACCTAATGCTGTGCTGATGCATCATGGAATTGATCTGAGAGTTAAATAAAAAATCTCACTCTCCAGATTCTGCCTGATAAGTATCAGGCAGGGGGCTGCACTGCATGGAAGTTCCTGCAATACACCAAGGAGACCTCCAGAGTGTAACAAGTAATCAGGCGAGAAGGAGCAGGAATAGAAAATGCATTTCTGCTGGATTAACCCTTTATGGAGAAGAATCTGGTTGGGCTGACACCTCTAGACATGTTGCAAGGAGGATTTAAAAGTCAGCTATTGACTTAGAGAAGCAACCCCCGAAACATGACATGACTATCCTTGACTCATGGGAAGACTGTCATGTTACAAGGCCTGTTAAGAGGTCAGATATTGACTTATAGGGTAGCCGCCTTCCAATAGGTGGCGCTGCGGAAACAATTTGCCATCCTTCCATTTGCATATGGAACACAGCAACAATTCCTGGTATTTGGTTGCAGCTTGCAGCGTCACTTACTGCCGACTTCCTTCCATCCGGTGTGTCTTGTTTAGCGGTAGGTTGCAGTGACCTAACGGTGTGTTTGGTGGCGGCCGGTAGTCGGCGATGACATCATTGTCTGCCTGCATGTCAGCTCACACTTTATAATATGAATACCTCCCAGCTTCAATGAAATTCATTTGGAATACAGAAACAATTCTAGTAGCCAAGTGAAAAAATGGGAATGAACTAATGTTGCATTTACTGGGTAAGGTGGTAATCTCCTCGCAGAGGTAGAAGCATCAAGTGTTGTCGTTTCAGACAAGCCATTGGAAATGATTCCTTCTGCAATATGGTGGCACGGCACGCACTCCGGCTCCCTGTTATTCTACGGCTTAATCCGCATTGCACACATTTTTTCCACCTGACTTCATTTGTAACACTTCAGCAGACAGTCATGACAAATGGGTCTTGGTACGCTTCCCATAGTAGGGTCCTACCAGGTGACTCGGGGCTGGGAAGGTAGGGCTACCATATCCCAAATCACATCTTAAACACGGCCATAAACATGGACACTTTATAATGAATGGAAAGTCTCTCTTTGTGAATCATTCTGCGTGTTTTATGTGGATTCTTGTGCCGTTTGGATCTGCTGCATTGTAACTGAGCTCCTGTCGATGGAGCTTTTTACAGATCTAATGGCAATGACAGGCCGGCAGCATTTTTTCGCGTATTCTGGTTGTATTATATCATCCATATTCAGTCCTGTACTCGGACTCGATCGACCCAGCCCCAATAAGCATCTCCTCCAACCACGTCTTTGTATCTTTCCTTTGCCACCTGTTGCAGAGACAATCACAGTCGTCTGCCTTTGGCTACCCCAGTATGATGGCATAGTATATTATTCTCTTGGGCAGAGTAGAAATGGTGCCATGCTTGATAGTAAATGCAGCTCAAGCCCATTCGAGTGAGTGCACTGCAATACCACACACAGCCCACATGCAGAGGTGGTGCTGTTTTTTGGGGGAAAGAAATAGGACCCCTTTTTTTTCAGGTGATGGTCACAGCTCACCTCCTCTCCCTCCCAGCACAGGTCACAAAGCATTCCCACAACACTGTCCCATAGAAGTCAATGGATCAAGTGGTATCCATTATGTGAGTAGTCTATGAGGATGCTTTAATGCATATCTCTAAATACTGTTAAGTGCATGTCGGTGAGATGACTGCCCCCTATTGTTATGGACAAACAGTAGAATAAAACCTCTAGAATCAGAAAATAAAAACCAGTTAGAAGAATAGAAAAGTTTCTCACTCTGGTTTTATGGGTGGTACTTTCTCTTTAAAATCATGTTGCTAATTTGCCATTTTTTGTTGCGATTAAAGATATTACAGAATCAATAACCGATTTGTCATTAAAAGAATTGCTAATATGTTACATGTTTATTTCCCAGAAACACACAGGCACAATATTAAAAAGACCTGCTCGTAGGTGCCCCCATAGTGGCTCTGAAGTGTTCTGTGGTGTCTGCACAAGACGTCAGTAGCAGGTCCTGTAAGATGCTTGTACATCCTGGCACCATCTCTTCTCCACGTGACTCACCCAGCCGTCCACATGATGCCAGGATCCAACTACCCAGCAGAACATGGCCCATCACACTGCCCCCACCGGCTTGTCTTCTTGTAGTACATCCTGGTGCCATCCCCTCCTCAGGTGACACACCTGGCTGCCCACATGATGCCAGCACCCAAGTACCCAGCAGAACATGGCCCATCACACTGCCCCCACTGGCTTGTCTTCTCATAGTACATCCTGGTGCCATCTCTTCCCCAGGTGACGCACCCGGACGTCCACACAATGCCAGGACCCAAGTACCCAGCTGAACATGGCCCATCACACTGCCCCCACCGGCCTGTTTTCTCTTAGTACATCCTGGCACCATCTCTTTTCCAGGTGACGTACCCGGCCATCCACATGATGCCAGGACCCAAGTACCCAGCAGAACATGGCCCATCACAATGCCCCACAGGGTTGTCTTTGCATAGTACATCCTGGTTCCATCTCTTCCTCAGGTGATGCATCCGACTGTCCACATGATGCCAGAACCCAAGTACCCAGCAGAACATGGCCCATCACACTGCCCCTCCGGCCTGTCTTCTTGTAGTACATCCTGGTGCCGTCTCTTAGTGAACGCGCACTGCTGCCTAGTATAAACCAATTCCTGACAAGTATCATCGTAACAAGTTTCTAAGTGGGCATTACTTACTTTTCTTGGCTTGGGTGCGGGTTTCATCATTATTTACAGTTGGGATCAAAATTATTCTCCCCCCCCCCCCTTCCAAATCCCCAATTATGCTTATTCGCCAAATTTACAAACTTTCTGCTGTTTGCAAAAAGCAAACAATCAAAGAAGAACAATTCAAATAGCTGAACACAACTAATATATATAAGGCGCTATCACGCGACCTGATTTCTATTGCAGAATCTACGATTGTCACCCGCACGGACGATCCGTGGTATTCCGCACACATTAAACGACTAGAACATTTGCATATCCACTAAGATGAGCCGATAGCAATTGTGATTTCCGTGAGCAGAAATAAAATAGCAGCATCTTCTATTTCTGTGCGGACTCAATAGAAGCCGTCCGACCTGCGGCCCATCCGCAATTGACATTGCAGATAGATCGCGGGTACCCGCACACTCGCCTATCGATGGTACGGGAGGTATAAATTTTACATTTTTTAAATTCTGTACTGCGCCTGACTGACGGTGAGCGTCCGCGGTCATCCGGAGTAAAGATAATTCAGGTACTCGCGGTCGCCAGATTCCACTGCGTGCTCCCGCATGAGGAATCCGACCCGTCAGTGTGAAACCGGCCTAAGGCTGCTGTTACAAATGCATGTAAAATGCATACACTTTGGGAAAACAGATTTAGAATCTTTCATCACTGAGAATAGTTGACACGGATTAAAAATGCAAAACACGAGTGTTTCAAAAATGTTTGCATTTTTACTTGCGTTTTTTGTACGTTTTTCAGTGTAGCCGAACTGTGCGGTGGATCCGTAGCAGCCTTCATCCCGTCCACTAAATCTGCCACGGATTGTCATGCAAAGTTTTTGCTGCTGAAATCCAAACCGTTTCCTCTACGCATCCTCTGGGATTCCATATGGATGGCGAGCGTGATATGGGGGCGGGATTCACAGCCCCATATAGCGCTGGTCTGTGTGACCTTAGCCTAAGGCTGCTATTACACAGCTGAGTTTTTGCCTGTATTTACAAATGCACCAAAAATGCATGTAAAAAGAAAAGAAGAAAAAACTTTTTAAATCAATGTTACTTATTTACAGTTATGTAAAATACAAATCACATGTACCGGCTTCAAAACCTCCTGTGTTTTTACATGGTGTGACCATAAACGCAGAGAAAACGCTTGCTGTGTAATAGCCTTACTACTGAAGTCTCAGAACTGTTCACCCCCCTGAAAAGATTTCCTTATCTCGAGCACACCCAATGTAACTAATGGAGCCCTTGGTTAGTTGCATCAGGTGTTCTTGTTCAATTACTTTTTGCAAATAGCTGAAGGTTTATACATTTTGCAAATAAATGTAATTTTCAGTGGGGGTTGAGTAATTTTGATTGCAGCTACATGTATCTTCTGCATATAGGGTGAAGGGCTCATTCACACGGGCATATTTCGTTTCGGAATGTGGGCACACAGAGTTTCGGTCTGTCCCATTTACGCAGTCCCATTGATTTTAATGAGCTATTTCAGTCTGTAATACGGACCAAAATGGGACATGCTACTTTTTTTTTTCCACATATGTAAAAAATACCCAAATGCAATTGAATGGGGTAAACACACTGGCATGAATGAGCCCTCACGGACAAACTTATGTAGATCTCTATGGACCTATACAAAATGTGTGGATGATATATACAATGTGAGGCAGCAGTGTTTTCTGGTCGATGGCAGTAAAGGCGTTACCACCGTGCGATATGGGAATGTCTTTGTGGATATAGATGTACACCGCGCTCCGCATATAACATCCGCCTATAAAAGTTATTTACTAGCCCCTAACCCGGCTCCAGAATAAGACCTGCTCCGAGTCCCACCAACCAGCGGCTCCGAATAACCTTCTTCTGTTTTCCTTCTCGCCCCCAGATCCACGAAAAGCTGCACTACTACGAGAAGGAGAACCCGCAGCCCATCATCCACAGCGCCACAGCCCTGGCGGACGATGTAAGTACGTGCGAGCCGTCCCGATGCAAACGTGCAAGTCGTTCCCAGGATAGGAGGGGTCCGCTGCGGGGATGCCTTCCCGGCAGGCTGTCAGCGAAGGGGGGGCTGCTGACATCGCCGTAATTTGTGTTCATTCGTGTGCAATAAAAACACATCCCCTCCGTACGCCGGGACGCGAGCGTTACGTTAGTAAAAATTACAGGTCGCAGTCCCACGGAGAGCGAGGCTTCTGCCAATGTTTGCAGAAAGGGGCAGACAAGAGGAGCGCCGTACAATAATAGACAAATGAAACGTCTGTTCTGCTGACGGAGAAGAAAAATGACCGCTAATACTGCAGAAATGAGCTGTATGGAGTGCAGTGAGGGGCTGTCGGAGCGCGGCGAGAGGATGGAGCCGTGATTCATACGCTGCAGCGTTCCAAATTACTGTCAGAATCAGAAAGCACCGCTCTACAAGCGAGCTGACGGAGAAGCCAATTTCCTGTGTCTATAATTCTATTAGAAGGGGGGAAAATACACCTGCTTTTTGGGAACTGCTCGTTTATCATGAGGCATCAGAGTGAAATTGGGCCGAGTACCCGAGGGACGCCCCTTACAACAGTGGGAAAATATTATTTTTAGAGTAAGTGGTTGTTTTAGGTTATGTTGGGTATCGCTGTCTGCTGAATTTATTTTCCGGGGTCTTTGCGGAGCCACATCAGAGCGTCCCGCCAGACCTGGGATATTACCGAGTGTGTCAGCATGGGGATAAACCATGCACCGACCCAATAGAAGTCCCGTAGGTCGGGTTCCCATATAGCCGATGGGGGAAACTGGTGCCAGAACCGATCACATAGTTTACTGTAGGATCCGGCAGTTTTGATGCCAAATGATTCCCTGTACCAGAGAGAAGGTCATTACTAGAGAGGAGTGAGCACGCTCAGATAAGGCAGTTACTCAAGTGTGCATCGCTCTTCTCGAGTAACTGCATCCTCGTCCGAGCAGGCTCGGGGGGGAGAGAGAGAGATCTCTCGCACTCCCCCGCCCCCCCCCCCCCCCCCCCTCCCGCCGCCCTCCGCTCCTGCTCGGATGAGAATGCAGTTACTCGAGAAGAGCGATGCACACTCGAGTAACTGCCTTATCCAAGCGTGCTCGCTCATCATTACATCCGGAATTTGTCTGTCTGCTATGGATGCCGGGCTGATGAATAAGCTGTGTGCTAAAATGATATTGGTAGCGGCCGGCTCTGACATAAAACAACTGGCTGGCCACAACTGCTATACAGAATTATAGGTAGATAACACAGGATCCAACATTCACAACATATGATGTCACAGCTCCCCTCCTCCCCTCCCTGCACGCTGTCCACTAAGGCTGGGTTTACACAGGGCGGAATTGCCGCAGGTTTGCTGCGTTTTGCCGTTGCAGATCCACAGGACTGACAAACCGCTGTGTTTGCAATGCAAGCCAAAGTCCATGTGTTTTGAAAGAAAGCTGTTCTCACAGTGTGGAATTCTTGCGCTCTGCCGCAGTGCGGAAATGCTCTTGCATCGCTGTTTTTGAAGAAGCAGCATGTCAATTTTTTGGACGTTTCTGCAGTGTTTTTTTATTGTCCATAGGCCTCAATGTACGTACCAAAAACCGCGGCTGGAAATACTGTAAAAGCGCTGCGGATTTCATAACCTGAGGAAATTCCGCGCAGAAAAAAACGCACATAATACGCCACGATAAATGCGATAAACTATGCTTGTCTGATGTTTTGCTGCATAAGCGGAAATTTGCAGAATTTCCACACGGAAATTCTGCAGCAAATCCGTGGCAATTCCACCCCGTGTGAACCCAGCCTAGTAATAGTCTGACACTTCCTGTTCGGTAGAGAAAACTTCTCAGCCATCATCTCATTATCATCACAGACAGGATTACACTGAGAGGAGACACCTATATATAGATAACACAGGATCCACTATTCACAATAGTCACAGCTCACCTCCTCCCTCTCCCTGTACAGACAGGATTAGACTGAGAGGAGACACCTATATATAGATAACACAGGATCCACCATTCACAATAGTCACAGCTCCCCTCCTCCCCTCCCTGTTACAGGCAGGATTACACTGAGAGGAGACACCTATATATAGATAACACAGGATCCACCATTCACAATAGTCACAGCTCACCTCCTCCCCTCCCTGTACGGACAGGATTACACTGAGAGGAGACACCTATATATAGATAACACAGGATCCACCATTCACAACAGTCACAGCTCACCTCCTCCCCTCCCTGTACAGGCAGGATTACACTGAGAGGTGACACCTATATATAGATAACACTGGAGCCTCCATTCACAATAGCTGATGTCACTGCTCACCTCCTAACCCACCCTGCACAGGTCACAGAGCATGTCCTTCACAGTGACAGACAGACTAAAATATAACTTTTATTCAAGACTAACATAAAATAATGACTTGGGCTAAGAACAAGACAAACATAAAGACAGAGAATATTACAGTTAGGTGGGTATATGGAATTATTAGAATCACCCCACCTAGGCTATGATAAGGACGAGACTGACGAGTCGCTAGTGATGCATCAGATAGTCCGTAATTTAATGGGTAGAATTACGGGTATCAGATATAAGTCTAGGAACACTTTGGTACTGGAGCAAAATTGCTCAAAAAACGTATGGAGATCGCACTGGTTTAGTCGTCACTTGCGATTAATCAATCCAATGGTCACTAAAGTGGGGCCGCAGTACCTATAAACTATAAGAAGAGTGTCACGCATCAGTGTAGCGATGGACTGATACTACTCTGAGCCAAATACTCGAGGTACTTTTATGGTTTCCTCAAATCATATTATTGGCTAAGTAACTATCAAATCCTGTGATCATCAACCTATCCGAATGTGACCACTTTGTTACAGACGGTCGCTACACTGATGCGTGACACTCTTCTTATAGTTTATAGGTACTGCGGCCCCACTTTAGTGACCATTGGATTGATTAATCGCAAGTGACGACTAAACCAGTGCGATCTCCATACGTTTTTTGAGCAATTTTGCTCCAGTACCAAAGTGTTCCTAGACTTATATCTGATACCCGTAATTCTACTCATTCAGCTTTGAATCGAAACGCGTCCTTCCTCCTGGTTTTTATGTGGAACACTTCATCTAACGAAGGCTTTGGCTATTTCTTCACGAAGAAGCAGCCATTCTGTGTGTTTTTCATGAATATATCCCAGTAAATATTGAGTATTTGCCGGAACTTCATGCGCTTGTCAATAAAAGTGTAAAAACTTCTGTAATCCTTATAGTTGTACTTCAGTAACCATAGAAACGTCTGACTAAAAGATCTAAAAACATTAAAGCAGCAAACTCTGTGAAAATTTGTGTCCGTCTCCAAGCCTTTGGCCACGACTGCAGCCCCCCTGGTGGTAAGCTCTCGTTAAGTGCTGTTGTACATCACCGGCCTGCAGACTGCACAACCTGTGATATCTATTAATGTCTAATTGGGACTTGACTCGCTCCTAAGTGGCTGGGATATCTCCTTGGCTCCCGCTCTTATCTAATCCACCGTACATCAAACCCCTTTAGAATACTTCGGCATCCCCAGATCGGATAATTCCTTGCAGCGCTGAGTATTTCGGAATCCATTTACAATCTTGATTTCCACTTCTTGGCAGGAATGTAGCTGCATTTTAGTAAAGTGGTGAGTATCCAACAGTAGATTAAGAAAGCAAACATTGTGTACATTAGTGAGCATAAAACATCGCAGGAGTAAACCCCGCTCCCAGATGACGACTTCGCACATCTTCTGTTACATGTTTTTAAACCAACAGTAAAAAAGTGCTGAAGACGGAGGATTCCGAGCACAAATTGGCGCGGGTCAGAACTCTTGGTTGCGAGCATGGAAATTAGTGTTCCTATAGTAAGACCGTAAACCACTGACATTTTTGTTTTATGGGTAGTCTTAACCCCATATGCACCAAATGGGCAGCGTAAGCTCCGCCGCTGCGGCCAAGTCCCATATAAATAGCAGGCAAAGGGTTGATGCCTGTCGTACATTCCGCAGAGATGTACTTGGAATCCGATTCTCCTGGCGTATAACGCCATTCCTATCCTGATACTGGAGACTAAGATACAAGCCTCTGGATTCTAACAATCCGAAATAATCCACAATCAAGTAAATTTATAGTTCTGTTCCACTTGTGGTCCTGCTTGTGGTTTAATCTCAACCCTTATGATGTTTGTCTTTGTGAGGTTTTCTCCTGTGCTGATTCAAAACTATAGGAAAAACTAGTTAAGATGCACGAGGAATCCCTACGACAAAGCGGAACCCGAGGAAATGTCCAATTTACACGTTGCAGCTTGTATTTGTAGCTCCTGAGCTGCATTTCCATCATCACGATACTTATTCCTCTCATTTGCAGAGACTCGTATACCATACATTGATATTTCAGTCTGTGTGCTGTTCTTGGTATGAAAACCTATAATACCCAAAGGCCTCATGCAGTATCCTGAATTACGTTGTCTTGTACTGTATGGAGCCATAAAAGCACACCCGACTGGACACTAGACTGTGGAACTAGACTTCACCTATAGTATCCTCTTATACTGCATATTAAGGATGTATCCAAGTACTCCGATTCCCCCAGGACAGTCCAATGCACAAATATAGGAATCACACATCATCACCAATGCTATTAACTTTCCAATAGGTGATAGGAAAAGAATGGTGATGGTAATCGGATTTGGTGATGGTAGTCTGGTAATAGAGTAGATGGAGATGGTGAAGAAATCAAAGCAAACAAACAATAACTAACCCTAATGCTAGCTTTTCCTAATCTGTTTCTGACCCTAACACCAGACACCACTGTCCCTGAGTAACCCTAAAGATATCCCTAATGGAAACCCTATCTGAAACACTGGCCCTGGGTTAGGGAGCATTCAAATGGAAGAGAGCGAGTTGCGCCCTACATTCTCGGACGCAACTCACATCACACAGAATGCGGACACTCCGTCCATGTGCTGTGCAATGTGCAGGACCCCACGCATCTGCATGTTCTGATCTTGTGCAAGACTTGCCAAAAAATAGAACATATTTCAGTGTATCCGTCTCACAGCATCATCCATGTAAATACACCCATTGTAGATAATAGGTTGCATTTTCGTGTGAATTTTGTGCATCTCCCAGCGCACAAAACTCACACAATTTGCTCGCCTGTTTGTGAATGCACCCTCACAATAAGGGAGCACTGAGACACAGACAAGAAAACCCAACTGTGGAGTGCAGAATTAAGGAGCAACAGAAGACAGATACAAACTGGGAAAGCAAACAGATGGGACGTGATGGCTGGAGAAGACACAACCACAGGAATAAGACTCCGCTCCAAACACAAGCTAGATTAGATGTAAGAAGCATAAAAACATACTGGATTTAAATGCACATAGTTTACGCTATAATCAGCAACACATTGAAAGCTCCTAGCCATTTGCATTTTTGTAACGCCGCGATATCGCAGCGTTTTTTTTAACACGATTGTCAATGGGACTTCCTGATGTTAAAAACGCATCGCACAAAAATCGCAAAGCGCAAACTTGTGATGCGTTTTTAACATTAAAAAGTCTCGTTGACATTAGTGTTAAAAAAAAACGCAGCGATATTGCAGCGTTTAAAAAACGCAAGTGGGTGGAGCCCTGAGTAGGCCATGAATACATAAAGGGGTTATCCCACTTCTAGCTTTATTGCTGCAGAATGCTCCATACATTGTGCAGTGGCCTGGGTTGGTACTGCAGGCAGAGTCCTATTGAAGTGAATGGGCCACTGCGCAAGGTTCGGAGCTTCCTACTTCTTCCAGCAAAACAGTCAGAAGTGGACCCGCTCCTATAAAGAGACTCCATCCAATCAGGAACTACTGTCCAGTTGAGCCTAAGCTGCAGCAGTGTGGTTGGCTGACCCACTGTAATAAACCATGCGTACTGCATAGCAACTGTCCTACAAAGCAAAACTTAAGAACTGTGGGGAGAATTTCTGCTCATCGTAACACCCATTGAGATTCTAGGGTACTCCATGATTATTAAAAATGGGTTCTAAAAGGGGTGTACGTGTACAACGAAAATAAGTGGCCTGATAGTCCGTGGCCTGTGGCTGCTAAGCTCTTCAGCCTGCCCAACGGATCAGAGGACATGACAGAAGTGGAGAACGAGGGTAGACTATGAGTTGTAGACCAAAGCGTTAGACTTGTGTTGTTCATGGTCTTCTTGGGGTTGTGTCGACACAGACAACTCCTTTCAGAATACAACCCTTGGGGCGATCAGCTGATTGGGCCATATCCCACTCTTGGTGCCTCAGCAAACATTAGAGTTTGCCAGTGGAGTTCTCAGCCAGCAAGGCCTCCTGCAGTGGTCCATCAGATGATTGGCTGGCCATGTAATGCAAGGGCAACTCGAGTCCACCAGAACAGGAGCTGCTTATACGGAGTCGTTCTTCCTGAGTCATGGAGGGGAGTCCCAAGCAGGAAACTCCCTCTGTAAGGTCCATATGTTCTCATAGGAGTCATGGACACAGGTTGTCTTCATGACACAACTTCTTTAACGTCTAGGAAAGCTGGTGTATGAGTAGTTGGGTTGAGAGCATGTCACCTCTGGAGCTCGGAAGGCTACGGGGCTAGACCTATATACTATATACACCCAGTTCACCAATACGCCTGCTTTGACAGTTAATGTAATGGTGGCATGCAGTAAAAGTTAATACAAAATCCTATTTTGTGCTTCCTTGAACCTTAACAAAAACTCTCTGCAACCTGATATTGCTCCTTTTTCTGTTGTGCTGCAGCACCGGCGTGGAAACGGAGCAACTGCTTCCCAATAATCATTTATCTGTCTCCGAGAGGGCGGACAGCTTTCTTCATGCTAACAAATGATGTCTGAGTGGATGAATGTGCTCAGTGTGCATTGCCAGGACATTATGTTAACAACGTGCAGGCATGAATTATTTTATCTATAGCTTTCACAGGTATTAAGGAGGTTACAGTAACATGCGGTTTGTAACCTACGCCAGGAATTCAGAAAAGAACCTTTACATTAGAAGGATTTCAGAAACCACTCAGCTGTTCCGTGTGGACTGAGGCTGCAGTGTAGCATTATGTACAAGATATCAATATGTACAGTGTAATGCCTCCTTTCACCTGAGGAGGTGCTGCAGAGAAACTGAACGCCTTGTACTGCCTAATTCTCTCTTAGACTGCAGGTAAAATGTCAGGGAGTCACATACCTTTTAGAGCGGTCATCGATGTTATGTCTTATATTGCAGTCGAGCCATCTGAAATAGCGCTTTTGTTTTAAAACATCCTTTGCTCCTTTCCTGTTTTTGAAAAAATAAAATAAAAAAAAAGCTTCAAAAAATTCATGCCAAAAGTGAACTTTTTACTGCATTAACAGGTTGACCGCTAATAAAACGGACAGTTTGCTCATCTTGAGCAGCAGGCAGCATCTACCTCATGACGCGCATACGCATCAATGTGATTGCATGAGCACCACCATTGTGCTCACATGATCAAGGGATGGAGCAACTGCATTACCTTGTCTAGCCCCACTGTGTACTGGCATCATATAAAGTACATTTAACATATTAAGGACCAAGCACAGTACTCTTTGGTCCTGGGTTTTAAACCAAGCCTATAGTAAAAAATACAGCGGGGGGGAGGGGGGGGGTGTTAAAATCCCTGCTTCCCTGCAATAAATCAGAAGCAGGACAGGTTGTCAGCTGTTGGACACAGCTGATAACTCGGAGGAGGGAGAAGTGATTTTTAACCCCTTCTGCCTTCTCATTTCCTGAGTACACAGCACTAAATGAGCGCTATGTACTCACAAGTGGAAGTGTTTCTTCCACCACATGAGCTGGCGGTCACGTGACCACCGGGATTCTCTACTACAGCTTATCTCCGGGGTCCCAGCAGACCATGATGAGCTCTGCCAGTGACTATTATCACTACAGGGGGATGTTTTCCCCTGTAACTGGGGCTTTTATGGATGCGGCTCCTATGGACACCCCAGCTACGATGGGAAAGTGTCAAATTAAATTGAAGAAAACAAACAGGTGAATGTCCCCCAGAGGTCTTATATGACGTCATGGGGGACATAGATGGTAAAAAAAATATGTACGTAAATAAGTAAAAAAACAAAATACAGAATAAAATATAAATAAAAAAGAAAATAACCCAAAACCGTCGCCGTATTCACCCTGTAATCCGAAAGCATACGTATTATATAGCAAAATTCCCTTAACAAAATGAGGAACCCGTTCCAGTAGTTTATTTTAGCGTAAATATACTAATCAAAAATAAAATAACTATAAATGTTAAAAAAATATATTTTTTTTAGCTTTTTACCCCCAATAAAACAAAAAAAACAGGAAAAAAAAGTCAGCGAAAAAGATATATTAAAAATTATAGCCCTATATGTCACAGGGCAAAAAACGCTGAAAAAATAATTTTGGTAGTTGAAGGAAAAAATATAAATCCGTTAAACCACGACATGGGTAACATCCCTAAAAAGTGTCTGGTCCTTAAGGGGTTAATAGCCAAGGGCGCAGAAAAGAAGCTGTGATACAGTTGGTGCACATACCATCTACAGATAGTCCCCTACTTGCGAACATTCGACTTACGAATTTCGCTAGATGCGAACTATCTGTACAGCACAGTATGATGTCATGCTATGGCATTACATCATACTGTGCAGGGACCGGGCAGGCTTCTATCAAGCCTGATAGAAGCCTGTCCGGTCAGATCACGGTTGGTAAGCAGCTGGGGGCCTTCTGAAAGGCCCTAGGGCTGTCTATGCAGAGCGCCTATCAAGCCGTGCGCTTGATGGGCACTCTGCATAGTCAGCCCTGGGGCCTTTCAGGAGGTCCCCGGCTGCCTAGCAACCACACAGCGTCCCGCGATCTCGTCGTGGGACGCTGTACGGGCCCCCTGAACATCGGGTGCAGGCTGTTTCTTACAGCAGGCACCCGGCGGCAGCAGTTCCAACGAGCCGCGCCGCTCGGCGGAACTGTTAACACTTTAAATACGGCTGTCACAGTGGTATTTAAAGTGTTAACAGTTCCGAAGAGCGGTGCGGCTCCTCAGAACTGCTGCCGCCGGGTGCCCGCTGTAAGAACAGCCGGCACCCGACATTGTATGGAGCGGGGTCCACCCGCGATCCCCTCCATACAACCATTTGTTCGACTTGCGAACAAATCGACTTGCGAACGGGCTCCCGGAACGGAACCTGTTCGCAAGTCGGTTACTAACTGTATTGAAGAATGTTAGGGCTGTCTGTGCATATACCTCATTAGGACTAGTTCACATCACGTTGGAGGTGCTGCTCAGAGCTTTTGTAGCTGAATTCCGCCTAAAAACAGGACAAGCTAACGCAGCATGCTGTGCTATTTCATCCAGTAAAGGCCATAAGCCCAGCTGGAAAGGAAACGCACCCCATTATAGTCAGTGGGGTAGTTTCGGCACTGTTCGGTTTTGTCATGATCCATACGGTCAGGGGGTGCCATTTTTCTGTTTCCCAAGCAGGATTTAAAAAAAAAATAATAATAATAAAATTAGTAAAAATAAAAAAATCACACTTCTTGCATTAATTAGAATATATTACAGATACTGTAAGTCCCAAGATGCAAAAAAATATATACATACTGTAATTTGGTTGGTATCTCCTCAACTGTAAAAACTTATCGAAGAAATGTCTGCTTAGTGAGTTATATAAACAAAAAAAAAGTAATAGCGATTTGCAGGAATCAATATTACAAGTGAATGTAAGAAACTTTGTAATGTATCTTATCAGAGAAAATCCCCTACTTCTCCACTTAAGCCACTTCTCTACCCCATCCCCCAACAACTCTTGCATTTATCATTTACTCTGAAATATTACTCGGATCCAATTCAAGATGGATCAGGTTACATGCTGCCCATAACAATCTATTGAGAGGGGGAGAGGCTAAGCAGCTGCAGTGACAGAAAGAGGCGCAGAGACCCTGCTGCAGCCCATAGTAAGTGCTGCTGCTTGAGGATGTAAGACAGAGAGGTTGAAGAGCAGGTTCTCCTCTTCAATGTATGAGCTTTATATCGAAGTTGACAGAGCAGCATTCCCCACCCACTACTGAAGGAAAACTGACAATCCGATGTGGAGTCGGCAGAGAGAAAACTAGTGATAAATATAGAATAGAAGTCATATAGTGGTCAGATATAGTGTTATTCCTCATGTATACACATGGCAGCTCTTCTGAAATGATGGGTACACGTCAATTGTCCTAGAACTCTCGTCTGTAATATTTTTTTTATGTTTGGTTATATCTGTCAGTCCTATTAAAAAGAATGGAGCGCTGACTGTGGGTGGGACGCTGCGGTCCTCTAGTGAACAGAAGTGTGGCAAACAGTACCACATGTTCTCATGATCAGTGAGGGTCCCAGCAGTCAGACCCCCGCCGATCAGCTAGTTCTCTAACCAATGGATAAAGGATAACGGCATCTAACTGGAATACCCGCCTGCCATTCTGAGTGTTTAACTCCTCAGTTGCTGCAGTTAACCCTTTCCAATCCACTGTCTGACGTCTAAAGACATTATGATTTAAGGCTGTACAGCTCTGATGTTGGAAGACGTCCGTCGGGGTTCTCTTACTGTATATTGCCAGCCTCTCAGCTGTCAGAGCCTATCCAACGTGTCACCTCATGCAGTACTGGCTTTAGCCAGCAGATAGCGCCATTGCATAACAGCAGAAAAAAAGTAAGCCCCCTAGGAAAACCAGGCTACAAATTGGATTGGAAAGGGTTAATAGCGACCACAGCAGCTCACGGTAGTATAGATAATATAGTATTTACTGCATAGGGACAGTGCAGGGCGTGAAAAGAAAAAAAAACTTAAAAAGAACAGGCAATATCTACATGTAACTGTAGGGTGGGCCCCGAGGGTCACTTCTACTGGTGGGCCCTAGGCCCCCAGTCTGACATTTGTCTGGCCTGTGTACTGTGCTAGAAGAAATTGTACCAATATTACAAGTCATCTCGTCTTCACACGATAGGGGATAACCTGCAGATTGATTGGGGTCAGAGACTAAACCCATGATGAATATTATATTGCTGGGCCGGCTTCTGTTTTAAAAGGGGTGGACTTTGTGAGACCTCCGAGATAAAGCAGTGGAAATGTTACAAAACAGTGAAACTGATAGCATTAAATGGATATTCCGGTCTCTTTTAACTTACGACCCATCCCCTGTATAGGTCATCGGTAGTGATGGAGGGAGGGGGGGGGGCTTCTCCCGCTCAGAATTCCTGTTCATTAACTGATTGTCATTCCCAGCGCCCTCTGCAGCGGGCCAGAAGTCGTCATCAGGGGTTAGAAGAAGCAGGGGGAACGCCAGCTTCACTCAAATCAATGGAAGCGTCGCGCTGCTCCTCTCATGGTCAAGACGTCCTGAGCTAGAGGTGCAGGAGACGCGTGGAGCTCCCATTGATTTCAATAGGAGTGAAGCCGGCACTCCCCCTGCTTCCTCTGACCCCTGATGACAACTCTCGGCCCGCTGTAGAGTGTAGTGGGCCAGATGATCAGCTGATGGATGGGGATCCCAAGTGATGAACTCCCCTCCTTTAACTAGTGATGACCTGTCCAGGGAATAGGTCACGAGTTAAAAAAGACAGGAATACCCCTTTAAAGCAACCCTCCAATACTGGGACCAAATTCTGTATAAGGACCAGAAGGAGGAGTTACGTCCGCTGCCGTTTGTCCTCTGTGCCATTACCCCTTGGAGTCGCCGCTTCCCGGCCCTGTTTTTCACCTTTCAGGTTGCCTGTTACAATGTAATCACCACTAATGCAAACTGTGCATTGGTCTTGTGTTACAAATGCTCACTGATTGGCCAGCAGTGCTCATATGATTAGTGCTGGTCAAACAGATGAGCGTGAAGCCGTAAATACAAGATTGCGGTTGCCATCTTGGAGAACAGAAAATAAGGCCTGGGATATGGAGGAGCGACAACAGTGCAGCCATATAAATTGCCCCCACCTCCTTTGGCCGGCATTGGAGATTCGCTTTAATAGACCCCTGTATTAGCTCACAGGTTATGTTGGTGGTTGTTATAGGTTGTACCAATATTACAAGTCATCTGGTATCTACAGGGTAGGGGATTACCTGCTGATCTGTGGGGGTCTCACTGCTGAGAGCCCCTGCCAATCTCCAGAACAGGACTCCCATGTCCCATTCTCCTGTCACCCTGGGATTTGTTTTGCTTCCATCAGCACCCGGGAATGGGGGCCTTGGCTGAGCATGCAGTCAGCACTCCATTAACTTCAATGGGGCTGATGAAAATACTCGAGTGCGTACCACTTGGGTGTCTTGGCATCCCCATTAAAAGCAATGGAATGCCGATGCTCTTGCACAACCAGCGCTCTACTCCGTCTCCTCCTTACTGTGGGGTATTGGTGGGATCTTAGAGGTGGGACCCCAATGATCAGTAAGTTATCCCTTAATTTAAGATTCTGCTACAACCTCCTTTAAGCAAGTTGTTCATGTGCAGGGATACATATGTTTTTGGACACCTACTAAGAAGTACCGTCATCAGACTCTGTTGACTGTTAGGGGCGCTACTGTGCTTCTATTCCTTTCCAGAAGCCCAAGTCCCCAGCAGCACATCCTCTATGGGATTTTGGAAGCGATGCAGCTTCTCCCACCCCTTCCACAAGCGACTTTTTCACTTGGACGGTGTCAAAAGTTTGATCCATCAGTTTTTACAAGCAGGCCTTTGTCTGCACGCAAGGAGCCATTCCTCTGCATGAAGTGCACAACTTTGCCCCCATAGCCATAAATCAAAATGCGATCTGACTGCTCCTGTTGCCAGATACGATTACTCGAGTTTAACTCGACTGAAAGAACTGGCTTGAGTGGGGTCCGCCGAGGCCGTCGCACAGGGCCGGTGATTAATAGTCTGTTTTTGCTCACGCTGGCTTCTGTTTTGAGCACACTGGAAAGCAATAATCTCCAACAAGATAGATTCTCGCTTGTCACTGACGCTCTGGGTGAGGCAACGCTCCGCTAATGCTCAATGTCAATTCTGTCTCCTTCACAGCTGGCTGAGGAACTGCAGAGCCGACCGCTCAACGGCGAGATCAGAGAATTGTTGAAACTGCTGTCAAAACCAAATCTCAAGGTGAGGACATGCTACACCTGCGGAGTGTCCGCAGCGAGGAGAAAGGGATTATTTGTATGGAATCTGCTGTAATTCTTCTCAGGGAACTCGATGTCCTCTTAAATTCACCTCTTCATTCATCCCAGAAAATATATGTGACCCCTAAATTACACTGTTGTGACAACCTGCGGAGCGGATGGGTCATGTGAGGCGGCTCCCCGGCACATGGCAGCCTTCTAGACTTCTTATGCCGCTTAGTTCCAATTCTTGAGATGCCCTTCACGATCACTGAGAACAGTAAGCACAGTTCACACACGTATGTGAATACAGCTCCGTGCTGCAAAAACTGACAAGACATCCATGTGTCCAGCTCATAATTCTGCATGTCATCCAATTTTCACATCCGCAAGAAAAAAGTGAAACCGACCCCCAAATCTTTTTTACTTTTCTGTGTCTGTTAGCAATGGGTTTGTGAAGTACAAGCAGCGCACAGCGTCATTCATCTGCTGTGTATTTTTTTATTTTGCATCCCCTTTGACTTGAATCAACAAGTGTCGAGGGTAAGTCTCATCCGCAAATCGGACTAGAATAGCGTAAGCGGCAGTTCTTTCTTTTTACACAAGGACTGTCTGCACGAAAAACGTCCGGAAGAGTATGTCTTCTCTTTAGGCCACCTGCACACGAGCGGAAGTTCCGCGGCGGGATTTCCGCTGCTGGAAGCCTATGCAGACCACCACGATTTGGCCGCGCGAGATTTCAAATCGCGGCATGCTCTATTTCTGAGCCCCGCACAGAAATGTCACTCACCCGCCGCCGGCTCCGGTCTGCGCATGCGCCGGCTGCCCGGCAAGCCGACACATCAAACAGACGGAGCCACGGGCGCGGGTGAGAACGCGCTGGTCCCTGCAGGCGCTTGGGTCGGGTCCCGCGGCGAGAATCCTCGCCGCCAGATCCGACTCGCCCGTCTGCAGGCGGTCTTAGGGAGTGTGCCTAGTGAGGAGATCCTTGCTACTCTGTACATGGGGTCCTTCTTCTCCCACTGAAGACTAAACAGTGGTTTGCACTATCCTGCGTTTAGTCGCTACACCGATATCCCTACTTTTCCAGATTTTGTCCATGTTTAGCATCACGCTTCGCCCCAATGCTATACTACGTTTTATCTCTGGCGTAGATTCTCCAGCCTGGTCAATGTTCGTACCAACGAAGATGAAGTCTCCCACACATTCTACGGCCTCGTTGTTGATTTTGATTTGAATTTGGCCGTTTTTTGCAGTTGTCATAATTTTAGTCTTTAAATTCAGGTAGAGGCCCATTTTATCACTTTCAGTTTTAATCTTCCATATCAGCGGCTTCAGACCGGCTTCTGTTTCTACAAGTTGTGTCATCCGCATAACGGAGATTGTTGATGTTTCTCCCACCTATTTTCACTCCGATTTCCAATCCGTCAAGGTTCTTTTTTTTTTTCTGCATGATCACTTCCGCATATAGGTTAAAGAAGGGTGAGAGGATGCAGACATATTGGACGCCTCTGCCGATCCTAAACCAATCTGTGTCCCCATACTGTGTTCTCACAGTGGCTTCTTGATTGGTATAAAGTGATTTTATCTGCCTGACAGGATGTGCTCTTCTAGGGGGCTCCATGGCCTGTCATGGTCGATGCAGTCAAAAACCTTGATGTAACCGATAAAGCACATGTAGATGTTCTTTTGCTGTTCTGGAGCTTTGTCCATGGTCCATCACAAGTTTACAATATGGTGGAGGGTGCCACGTCCTCGCCGGAGTCTTACCTGCGCATTAGGGGCGCCACTTCAGTCTTTCCTGTATAATTTTGAGAAGGATCTTGCTTGCATGCGGAATGAGGGCCATTGTTCGGTAGTTGGAGCGTTTCTGGGAGTCGCCTTTCTTGGCAGGGAAATGAAGACAGATCCTTCCCAGTCCTGTGGCCATTGTGTGGATGCCCATACTGCCTGGCACAGCGCCATGATGGTGTTCACTGGCTTGCTCTGGCAGCACACTATTTTTTGTGGAGCTATCGACATTAGATTGGTCTGTATTATTTGCTGTCTATTTTCTTACATCACGATTTGTTGCTGGTTGTTTAGTGTTTATATCCTGTAATATCACAGCGCTCTAAAAAAAAGATATCTAGTCCCTTTTAAACTCCTCTATTGATTTTGCCATCACCACTTCCTCAGGCAAAGAGTTCCACCTATATTGATTGTGACATGTAAAAGATTCAGGGCGCTGCAATGTAATTGCGGAGGGCTGATGGGTTGCCATGGTAATTGGACACCAGACAATAGCATCTGGGTCTGCCATGGCCTATGATTAGCAATAATGCATTGCAGTACTGCAGTGTATTATCAGAGTGATCATAAGATTGCAGATTTAAGTCCCCTACAGGGGACTTTCCTTGCAGAAACAAGAATTTTATCACTCCTCTGCTCTCATTTGTGTGAATATCGCCTTAGACTCCACCATTTTGTTTTCCCGCGTGCCGAGATCACTGTTGCCATAAGCTAAAAACACAAAATTTTGAAAACATATATCTATATATATAAAGACGAAAGCCCTCACTGACTCACTGACTGACTCACTGACTGACTCACTGACTGACTCACTGACTGACTCACTGACTGACTCACTGACTGACTCACTGACTGACTCACTGACTGACTCACTGACTGACTCACTGACTGACTCACTGACTGACTCACTGACTGACTCACTGACTGACTCACTGACTGACTCACTGACTGACTCACTGACTGACTCACTGACTGACTCACTGACTGACTCACTGACTGACTCACTGACTGACTCACTGACTGACTCACTGACTGACTCACTGACTGACTCACTGACTGACTCACTGACTGACTCACTGACTGACTCACTGACTGACTGACTGACTGACTCACTCACTGACTGACTCACTGACTGACTGACTCACTGACTCACTCACTGACTGACTGACTCACTGACTCACTGACTGACTGACTGACTCACTCACTCACTCACTGACTGACTGACTGACTGACTGACTGACTCACTGACTGACTGACTCACTCACTGACTGACTCACTGACTGACTGACTCACTCACTGACTGACTGACTCACTGACTGACTGACTGACTGACTGACTCACTGACTGACTGACTCACTCACTGACTGACTGACTGACTGACTCACTGACTGACTCACTGACTGACTCACTGACTGACTCACTGACTGACTGACTCACTCACTGACTGACTGACTCACTGACTGACTGACTCACTGACTGACTGACTCACTGACTGACTCACTGACTGACTGACTCACTGACTGACTGACTCACTGACTGACTCACTGACTGACTCACTGACTGACTCACTGACTGACTCACTGACTGACTCACTGACTGACTCACTGACTGACTCACTGACTGACTGACTCACTGACTGACTGACTCACTGACTGACTGACTCACTGACTGACTGACGCACTGACTGACTGACTCACTGACTGACTGACTCACTGACTGACTGACTCACTGACTGACTGACTCACTGACTGACTGACTCACTGACTGACTGACTCACTGACTGACTGACTCACTGACTGACTGACTCACTGACTGACTGACTCACTGACTGACTGACTCACTGACTGACTGACTCACTGACTGACTGACTCACTGACTGACTGACTCACTGACTGACTGACTCACTGACTGACTGACTCACTGACTGACTGACTCACTGACTGACTGACTCACTGACTGACTCACTGACTGACTCACTGACTGACTCACTGACTGACTCACTGACTGACTCACTGACTGACTCACTGACTGACTCGCCAAAAGTTCTCCAACTTCCCGATGTCGTAGAAACATGAATTTTGGCACAAGCATAGGTGATCTCCAAAATAGGAAAAGTAATTGGGTCCGAACTCGATTATTCAATTCTAGCGCAAAAGAATTGGCGTCGAAATTTTGCGTACGTAATCTAAATATCTCACTTCCCAATGTCCTAGAAACTTCAAATTTGGCACGAGCATTGATTATGTCATAAATGGGAAAAGCTAATGGGTCCCAACTCGAATATTTTATTCTATGCGCAAAAGAATTAGCGTCCAAATTTTACGTACGGAATGTAATTTTCTCACTTTCCGGTGTCATAGAAGCGTGAAATTTGGCACAAGCATTGATTATGTCATAAATAGGAAAAGCTAATGGGTCCCAACTCGATTATTCAATTCTATGCGCAAAAGAATTAGTGTCCAAATTTTATGTACGTAATCTAATTCTCTCACTTCCTGATGTCATTTTATATAAAGGAAACGTCGCATGGTTACCTCCACGTGGTGTTTCCTGGGTAACGCAGAGAACTATGCAAAATGGTGAACATATGTTTTTCCGGTATCTCTAAAGTAACCACGACTTCATAAGATTTTCCGTGTGACTGGAATACCCAGAGAGGCTATCCAAATTGGGATTATTCACCCTGGAAAAAAGATGGCTAAGAGGTGATCAAATAACCATGTATAAGTACATGAGGGGACAAAACATGGATCTCTCCCAAGATCTGTTTACACCCAGGACCACGACGGTAACAAGAGGACATCCGCTACAATTAGAGGAAAGTAGGTTTCATCACCAACATAGAAGGGGATTCTTTACTGTAAGAGCAGTTAGACTGTGGAACTCTCTGCCGGAGGAAGTGGTGATGGCAAAATCCAGGAGTTTAAAAGGGGACTTGATGTCTTTCTGGAGAGGAAGGACATTATAGGATACAAGTCTTAGGTTAATTGTCAATCCAGGTATACAGGCAGGTAGGAACTATTAGGGGTTGATCCAGGGAACAGTCTGATTGCCATTAGGGAGTCGGGAAGGAATTTTTTCCCCAAAAGGGCTAAATTGGTTTCTGCCCTTGGGTTTTTTTGCCTTCTTCTGGATCAACACAGGAGGATAGACAGGCTGGACTAGATGGACATTGTCTTCATTCAGCCTTACATACTATGTTACTATGTAACACCAGATAAACACCAGTACCAAATTAACTCGGGCGAAGCCAGGTATACAAGTTAGTTAGACATATAAGGCTTTCATGTGATGTAACATTTGTTACCATAGAAGCAAAAAAAGAACACTAAGCCGAAGGCTTATCAGCACCCCCTAGTATAATATATTGTATCCTGAGGCTGGGTTCACATGGCGTGGAAATCTCGCGGAATGTCCGCAGCGAGACCGCGCAGAAATTCTGTGAGATTTCCGCAGCAGAAAGGGATCTTCAAACCCTGCGCTGTTCGGTGCTGGTTTAAAGCCGCTTGTCTGCCTGCATTCCACTGCGGGAATCTCTCCCCATAGAGAGGGGAGCGCCCACAGCAGAAACGGCAATACAATTAATATGCCGCGGATTTGACTTACGTGTGGCATGTCAGTTTCAGTGCAACTTGGCCGCAGCGGACTATCTGCAGCGTGTGGATGAGATTTTCGCAAATCCTGTCCACTTTGCTGCTTGGTCTCTGGTTTAAGATTGCGGGCGGAATCTCCGTATGGAATATTCGCACAGAAATTGCGCTTTGTATGAACCCAGCCTGAGGCCGCTGTGACTTGAGGGATTTCTGCACTTTTCTATCAGCACGCGGAGATCAAACCTTTCTTATTTTACAAATCTGTGTAAAATTGCCCGTTGATTAAACAGAGACGATAACGGACAGTGTGCCATTCCTGGACAATCCATCATTGGGGAGCCGCTCCCAGGTTGCTTTTTCTTTTGCATTTTTATTATTATTTTATTTATTTATATTTTCCCCGCTGATGCTTTCTGGGCTCACCCGCCCTCCGCTGGGAGTAATCGCCGTATTTTATGGTCGCTGGTTTTATAAACTATTAAAATGTCATTTAGAAAAATATCCAGTTGCAAACAATTTATTGTAACATTAATGGGGATAAACAATGGAAGGAAACGGCACTGGAGTTACATATGAGGAGACGCGGGATCCAACAGGCGGGTTACTAACTTTGTGCGCCAATACCGACGCCAACGTGCCACTCATGTGCGTTGGGCCATCTAATGGATAATGTAGGCCTTAAAGGACATTCCCTGTTGACCCATCATGGCTGAGATGAGAAGACCGCGGTGTATGCCACAGCTGAGAGCGCAGAATCAGCGGAGCCGCTGCGCAACACTGTTTCTATAACTCCTATAGAAGTGAATGGGAGTTATGGAAACTGTGTAGCACAGCGAGAAGCAGTGGCCAAAGCCTTTGTCCTGTCTGGGGCGAAGTGGCCCCAATAGTAATGGTGATTTCCATAGTGGGCCCAGTAGTATTAGTGACACTGTTAGTGGTCACATTGGTAATAGTGACCCCCATTCCATAGTGGCCCCACTAGTAGTAGGAACCTCCCATATGTGGCCTCCGTAGTTAGTGGCCCCAGTAGTAATGGTGACCCTGTTAGTGGTCCTAGTAGTAAGACAGCCCCAGTTAGTGGTCACATTGGTAATAATGACCTCCATTCCATAGTGGCCCCATTAGTAATAGTGGCCCCAGTATTAATGCTGCTCTTCACTCACTTGTCCTGCAGCCCCCATCTGTCAGCGTGTGACCCCTGACCTCTCCACCCGGAGTCTGCGCTGCGTGCAGGAACACAGATGCCTCCATAGACTTCAGTATCCGTCTTCATTCAGGCCTAAATTCTTTCTGCGGTCTATAAAGGTAAATCTGAGGTTATCGCTTCAGCCAATAGACCTCATCCGCAATGTGAAACGAGGTCAGGAATACAACGCAGACTGTCATTCGCTAACGATGTGGCCTCCCGGTTGCGCAGGAACTGATTTGCACAATGTGAGAATGAATGACTATTTGCCAGAACATGCAACCTGCGGTCAGAAATCACCCGACTCCCAACATTTTCCTCTTCTCCGCTGAAATAGTATGAAAAGAACATTTTCCCTTTTGTTCGATGCGACTGGAATGATCCATTAAACATATGTGGACAGCTGGTTTTCGGCATGGAAGACACGGTTATTAAATTCACAGATCTGTCCTCGCTGCCAGAGAGGTCAGTCGTACATTGATGTTCTCTCCAGCGCAGGCCCCTATCTGTTGGGGGGGCTCGCTCCGTGCCGTAAGGGAGCTGCCGATTTTATATTCCTCCTGGCAGGTCCAAGTGATGGAAGTAACTCGTCTGCCTTCTGTTTCTCGAGGTGATTTACTTTGTGCCTCTTCTGGACCATTTTCTGAACAATATATCCAACTCGAAGATCACACAATAAAACGCGCCATTTAAAACTGAGGTTAGAGTTCAGCCGAGTATGAAGTTTATGGATACACATTTAACATACCCCAAACTATGCCTTAGAGGCGAGAAGTGTTTGCGCACGCTACACAGATGTCTCAGCAGATGACAAGAAGCAGTTCATGTCTTGGAGTTACCCGAAGCGGTCGGTCAGAGTTCAGCCATCAGTATAGCTCCATGCACTTCTGTGTCAGAGCTTCCGGCGCCGACGCGGCATCAATATGTGCAGGACTTCGTCATCCGCTAAAAATGCCAGACCGTGCTGGAACCAAACGGACCCTATTAACCCTTTTTAATCCACTGTCTGACGTCTGAAGACATTATGATTTAAGGCTGTACAGCTTCGATTTTGGAAGACGTCCGTTGGGGTTCTCTTACTGTATATTGCCAGCCTCTCTGCTGTCGGAGCCTATCCAATGTGTCGCCTCATGCAGTACTGGCTTTAGCCAGCAGATAGCGCCGTTGTATAACAGAAAAAGAGTAAGCCCCCTAGGAAAACCAAGATACAAATTGGATTGGAAAGGGTTAAAGGCAATGAGTCTATTCAGCACAGTCTAATTCCGTTAGGAGATGGATCCGTTCATCCAGGGGATCCTGTTTTCCCGGTCCCATAATGGAGCATGAAAACGGATTCCCTAGTCAGATGTAAACTTGGCCTTAAAGGTGGTGGTCATTTTTGGCAATCCTATTTCATTAGAAAGGTCCTACAAGAATAAGTTTAAGACCCCCCCACCCCCACTAATGATGGCAGAATTGTTTTTTCTTTATATATATATATATATATATATAATTTTTTTAAATTTATTTATTTGTTTCTCAAAAATGTAAAAAAAAAATTCCAGTAAATTATGCGGTACAATAAATGGTATCATTGAAAAATATAACTTGTTCCGAAAAAAAAAATAAAACTCATCTAGCTATGGAAATAGAAGTTAGGATTTTTGAAAGTGAGGTGGAAAAAACGAACATGGAAAAAAAGGGGCCATGTCCTTAAGGGGTTAATAGGCATCCATATATGGCAGCCCTGGGAGCCTCCACTTGGCCCTGGCCTGCCATACTAACCCATCGGCTCCCTGTGATTGCATGGGAAAGTAATCGATGGGGCACCAGTGGGGGGTGTCTGTTTAGAAACGAGGTCAGCTTTGACTGTGGCATCTAAATGGTTAACTACTGTGATCGCTAGAGCTTGCTTTAATCATAGCAGCTGCCGGTGGCTGTCAGCGTCCAAAAACAAAAGCTATAAAGAAGTTACTTTTCTAATCTGCAGCACTTTGTAGATCAATTTCACACAATTTTCAAGATCTCTGGAGGGAGGCTGATGTTACATTCTCTAGAATCCTAATAGAAGCGTAAGGATCCGACTCTCGTGGAAGAAGCCGCGTCACTGCAACAATGTTTACTCATGAAGAAATTGAGTACGCATTTAAAGTTATGTACACCATCACAAACTTTTTTTGTTGCTTAAAGAATGAAGCCCCTTTGCAGCAGGTCTTGATCAAAATATTTCTTCTTGTTTTGTTGTGTCTCCATGGCAACAGACCACAAACAAACCATGTGTAGTCTGATCCTGCAGTCATGTTCCCCTTTATCTGTTCCCTTGTACTTGCTAACCAACCAAACGTACAGCTCTATGGGACTATCGCAACAAGATTAGTCTATACCGAGGCCCGCATGGAACAATAGGACTACATTAAGGCGCCGTCAAGCGCTGCACCTGTTGAGGAAGTCTAAAGGAAGGAGGAGGAAGTCTCAGAAGGAACCGTGATTGGCAAGAGAGTTTCAAGCTTACAACAAGGTTGTTGTTATGGCTTTTATTTTTCCATTATCTCTATATATCGCTCCGCTCGGCCTCCGCTTTTTTTAGACATATTTTTATTAGGCTCCAAAAATTTGATTTGCTGTTAGCTGATGTTACACATTTTCACACCTAGTTTAATACGTCCGTTGGTTTCATGTAAGTAATACAAAAATACATGGCTGCAACATCCTATAAACAGCTGACAATATGGAAGCGCACGCGCGATTGTAATATTACACATGACTGAAGAGGGTGCTGCAAGTAGAAAACATAAAATAGCAAAAAGTGCGTCATGTCATGGGAGCTAGTTGCTGTCAAATGAAGCGTTACTCGCCGCGTTCTCTGCAGCGCTCATGTAATAATAATAAAACTTCATTTGTATAGCGCCAACATATTCCGCAGCGCTTACATAGACAGGGGGATACAGAAAGACAAAAGTACAAACATTACAGAACCACGGTTACATAGAAATTAGTTGATGGAAACAGTAGGGGTGCGGGTCCTGCTCCAACGAGCTTACATACTACAAGTAATGGGGTGATACAGAAGGTAAAGGGGCTGGCGGTGTGCGCGGGATGGCGAGGTGGACAGTGAGGGATTCTATAGACGTAGACCATGGTCAGACGTTTGGCCGTGTGACGGCAGAATCGGTGTGACTGCAGGAGCGGTTTATGATGGCTAGCAGGGATTGCAGTCAGTAGGTCAGGGAGCATGTTATCAGGAGGAGTACAGAGGGGTTTGTTTAGGGAATGCGGTATGCCTCCCTGAAGAGGTGCGTTTTTAGAGCACGCCTGAAGTTCTGCGAGTCCTGGATTGCTCAGGTAGCCTTTAGTAGTGCGTTCCAGAGGACCGGTGCTGCTCTGGAGAAGTCTTGGAGGCGGGAATGAGAAGTTCGAATTAGAGGGGCGCACAGTCTAGTTTCGTTAGCAGAGCGGAGAGCCCGGGCTGGTTGATGGATTGAGATGAGGGAGGCCATATAGGGTGGCGCTGCGCTGTGGAGGGCTTTGTGGATTAGGGTAGTAAGTTTAAATTGAATTCTGTATTTAACGGGCAGCCAGTACAGTGACCGGCACAGGGCAGAGGCGTCCGAGTAGCGGCTGGACAGGAAGATGAGCCTGGCTGCCGCATTCAGGATGGATTGGAGAGGGGTAGAGTCTGGTGCAGGGGAGGCCGATCAGCAACGAGTTGCAATAATCGAGCCAGGAGTGGATGAGGGCAACAGTAAGTGTTTTTAGCGTGTCCACAGTGAGAAAAGAGCGGATTCTTGCGATGTTCTTGAGGTGCAGCTGACAGGTTCATGTGAGCCGTCTCACAAGTTGTCATTCTTCTCAGTTGTCAAATACGATTTTCAGCCTCCTTTATGAGGACTGGTACAGGTAGAGGCTGGGTGCCCATAGAAGCTGCTCACAATTTGCCATTTTTCTAGGTCGGCTGCAAATTGAAAGCTGCGATGTTATTGGTTGTTAGCGCATTGCTGTATTTTGTCTGCACTTGTTTTCATATTTTCATACAATATGCTTCTTGTATATTCTGGCTCATGCCACACTTTGCTACATTCAGATTTTCATCCCGGGCTTCCTTCGGAATCCCAAAAAATGAGATTCAAGCGGATCTCCAGGACACAAGCGTAGATTTTATTTGTCAAAAGGAGATCAATAAAGTTTCCATTAGAAAAGGCTTCCATGTATTTTGGGAATTCAGGTGGAACCCCTGTACATAGGCTGAGTGGGGTGTGAACCGAACCTTAGAGACTCCAGGACCATAAGGAACTGCTAGATGGGATCCTAAGGCCTTAGTCAGACGGGCGTTTTTAGCCGCGATTTGCGCATGCTTTGCAACACATGAGCGCTTTTTATGCGCTCGTCCGATAAATTATAGAACAAAAAATCGCAGATCGCACCTATCTGCGATCTGCGATTCCTGTTCTCTTCTGTATATGCGCTCAATGGGGCCGGCAGCAGCAGCGCCGACCCCAATGAGAACATATAGAAGACAAATCATTCGTCTCTGCCACAGCTGTAACAGCTGTGGCAGAGAAGAACGATGTTTGCCCATTGAATTCAATGGAGGGGTGAATTGTCGGGAAGGGGTTAAATATATAAACCCTTCCCTGCAATTCATCCTAAAATGTGTTAAAATAAAAAAAAATTGTATACTCACCTTTCCGCTGCAGCCGGAGTCCAGCCGCGGCCGCTGTCAGTTCTCCTGAACTGCTTCTTGGCACTATTCAGCCGGCGGGGCTTTAAAATCCCCGCCTGCTGGATGATCTTCCTCTGATTGGTCACAGCCCTGACCAATCAGAGACAGGTTTCACTCACACACCCATTCATGAATTCATGAATGGGTGAGTGACTGCTGCCTCTCAGCGCTGAGCCAATCAGGGGCAGGTCTGACTCACATCCATTCATGAATTCATGAATGGGTGTGAGTGAGGCATGCCTCTGATTGGCTCAGCGCTGAGCCAATCAGGGGGCAGGTCTGACTCACACGCCCTTCACACCCACTGCAGGACGGCCGCACAGAGCTCCGGCTGCAGGCAGAAGGTGAGTATACAATTTTTTTTTATTTTAACACATTTTAGGATGGATTGCAGGGAAGGGCTTATATATTTAAGCCCTTACCGACAATTCATCCCGGGCTCGCCCGCAGCGCATTGCTTTCAATGGAGACGGCTGTATTGCCGTCTCCATTGAATGCAATGCGCTGGACAGCTCCGGCCCGTTTCTAATGAAACGCGGCTAGGAGCAGATTTTCGGGCGATTTGCGGGCGACTTGCACGCACCGGTCACGCGATTTGCGGATGCGCATCCGTCATGCGATCCGCAAATCGCGCGAAAAAATGGCCCGTCTGACTAAGGCCTAACTCGTCCGCACATTAGCATTTGGAGCTCAAGTTCAACTCTGAATTCCAGTTATGATCTACTAAGAAGTGTGAGGCTGGCATCACAATAAGTCATGGGCAGCGAGCCGATACCTGAGATGCTTATGGCTTGGCTTCATATTAATCTTGTAGGCACTTCTTGGGCTGCTGATTGGTACTTCTGTACTGCACTATACTGCATTTTAAGAAAAGTATCAGGATACACATAGAAGGTAATGAAATTCAATTTTATTCACATTTTTCAATCCGGTGTTGGGACGCTTTTGGCCTCAATGACTGCAGTAACCTTCCGCAGCCGCGTTCCACCAAATTCCCATAGAAGTGTTGAGGAGTTTGTCTCCGTTCCTACAGGAGAGCTGCAGATAGTGATGCAGGGGATGATGGGTGTCTTCGGCGTACACGGATATGACGTTCTAGTTCATCCCAAAGATGCTCACTGGGATTGAGATCCGGACTTTAGGCTGCCAATGAGGTTTGCAGATGTTCTGCTCCTCAAACCAAACCTCCGCCCTCATGCTGTATGACAATGTGTGTTATGTCTTCTACAATAATAATCTCTATTTGTATAGCGCCAACTTATTCTGCAACGCTCCAAATAACATGGCCAACAGTGGTCTCTGGACGATCCAGAAGCTGTGATGTCCCGTACTGACTGGTTGGTAACATCCTGCCACCAGACCCAGTAGTCAGCTCTACACCTGGTGACATTCCCCACCAAACCCCGTTATCCGCTCTACTCCTGGTGACATCCCACCACCAGACCCAGTTGTCAGCTCTACTCCTGGTGACATCCCACCACCAGACCCAGTTGTCAGCTCTACTCCTGGTGACATCCCCCCACCAGACCCCGTTGTCAGCTCTACACCTGGTGAAATCCCCCCACCAGACCCCGTTGTCAGCTTTACACCTGGTGACATCCCCCCACCAGACCCCGTTGTCAGCTCTACACCTGGTGACATCCCCCCACCAGACCCCGTTGTCAGCTCTACACCTGGTGACATCCCCCCACCAGACCTCGTTGTCAGCTCTACACCTGGTGACATCCCCCCACCAGACCTCGTTGTCAGCTCCACATCTGGTGACATCCCCCCACCAGACCTCGTTGTCAGCTCCACACCTGGTGACATCTCACCACTAGACCCCGCTGTCAGCTTTACACCTGTTGACATCCCTGCACCAGACCCCATTGTCAACTCTTCACCTGGTGACATCCCACCACCTGACCACGTTGGCAGCTCTACACCTGGTGGCAGCTACTGGATTCTGTACTGGGATCTCCTACATGATTCTTTTCTTTATACCTAATGCTCACACACCACCTGACCACGCCGGACTGCTAGGGGGCCAATACTTTTGTCAACATAATGTATTCTTCCTTAGAATCAATATGTCTAGAGAAGAACATCTCTGTATTGTAGTGTATTCCAGTTCTGTTGTATCTTGTCTCCACCGGAACTGTGGGTGGAGACAAGGGGTTATGCTGCTGGAGTAACATGGGACGCCCACAGCTGGCTATTCGTCCCCGACTCCCATGTAATTTCCACCCCCACCCCCTCATTTCACCTCCCCCTGCTGTCAGGGTCCCTGCCACTTGGATGTATCTGCTTCCCGCTTGGGACATCCACTCTTCCCCGGTTATCTCACGTCTCCGCTGCTGTCACTGCCACTTGGAGTTATCGGCTGCCCGCTCCAGGGCTGTCCGTAGTGACTCAACGCAGCGGCCTGCCATCAGCACTGCAATATGTCTGGCGGTTTTAGGCTCCCCTCCCGTCACTTCTCTCTCCTCCGCTGCTGTACGGCCCCCGCTGTCATTCTCCGTGCTAAACTCAATTCAGCTCCCCCAGATCTTGCAGCGTTGATGACAGGCCACGGGGGACACTCACAACGGACAGCGCAGGAGCGTGAGCCAATAACTCCAAGCGCCAGGGACAGTGACAGCAGCGGGGAGGTGAGATGAGGGGAGGGGGCCCGGGGGTAATTAGCTGGGAGTCGGGGACCAATAGCGAACTGTGGGCACTTCATGTTACTCCAGTAACACACACCCTTGTCTCCCCCTACAGTTTCGGTGGAGACAAGATACAACGGTGCCTTGTGTAATGGAATAGGCCACCATTTGTTTCCCACAGATTTCATAGATATTAGACACTGCAGACTCCTAGAAGTAGAGACGGCCATGTACATATGACCCCTGCAGTAAAGTGGCATGGAAGGTTATAAGTCCCTCCTTCGGGATGCCATAGCATATCAGTTCATTGCACTTTGTCTTCTGTTCCAAACCCCAATACCTGCTTGAAGCACTAAAATCTTATTCACGCAGTTTTAATGAGTCCCAACAAATAGAAGGTAAACTGCGATGGAAAGAATAAAGGAGTCGGCTACATAAAGATTATAAGCTACATAATAAGTGTCAGAATAGCTCAGAGCTTAAAGGGCTTGTACAAACATGCCTACTGTCTTCCTGAAACAGCGCCACACAGGTTATGTGTGGTATTGCAGCTGAAATCTTATTTTTCCATGAAGCTAAGCCGCAGTACCAGGCAGATCCCATGGACACCTGTGGCACTGTTTCTGAAAGAAAGCAGCTAGATTTTTTTTTTTTCATTTTGTAATTTTTTTACAGGTTTGCTCTGTGGTCTTAAAGGAAATGTAGAACCTTTATTTTTTTAATAATTAAAAACCCAGCAGTGAGAAAAGTTAAATTTTCCCAAAGTTTTTATTTTTTAATTGTAGATATTTTTATTCTATTATCTGTACATAACTATAAGGGCGGCCATCTTGTCTGAGCAGCAGCTAACTTCATTTAGAGAGATGCTTTACAGCAGCCTTATGGGCTGTAGACACAATGGACAGGAGGGGACCCATTAACTTCTATAGAAGAGAGTAGGCATGCTATGTAACCTGTGCAGAAATCAATGTGCAGGGTGGGTGAAGAGGTGAGCTGTGACATCACCTATTGTGACTGGCTGTTCCTCTGTTATCTATATATGGTTGTCACCTCTCAGGGTAATCCTGTGATGATGGATGAGATGTTCCCTCTACAGAAAGGGAGGTGTCCGGCTATTATTAGGATTAGTAGTCAGTGTGCAGGGAGGGGAGGAGGTGAACTGTGACATCACCTAATGTAAATGGTGGATCCTGTATTATCCGGTCTGTGGTAATAATGAGATGACTGCTTAGAAGTCTCCATTACAGAACAGGAAGTATCAGACTATTATTAGGCTTAGTGTGCAGGGAGGGGGAGGAGGGCAGCTGTGACAATAGTGAATGGTGGTCCTGTGTTCTCTATATATAGGTGTCTCCTCTCAGTGTAATCCTGTCTGTGCAGGGAGGATAGGAGGTGAGCTGTGACTATTGTGAATGGTGGTCTGGTGTTATATATATATGTGTCACATCTCAGTGAAATCCTGTCTGTACAGGGAGGGGAGGAGGGGAGTTGTGACTATTATGAATGGTGGCTCCTGTGTTATCTATAGGTGTGACTTCTCAGTGAAATCCTGTCTGTACAGGGAGGGGAGGAGGTGAGCTGTGACTATTGTGAATGGTGATCCTGTGTTATATATATATATATATATATATATATATATATATATATATATAGGTGTCACCTCTCAGTGAAATCCTGTCTGTACAGGGAGGGGAGGAGGGGAGCTGTGACTATTATGAATGGTGGCTCCTGTGTTATCTATAGGTGTCACTTCTCAGTGTAATCCTGTCTGTACAGGGAGAGGGAGGAGGTGAGCTGTGACTATTGTGAATAGTGGAACCTGTGTTATCTATATATAGATGTCACATCTCAGTGTAATCCTGTCTGTGCAGGGAGGGGGAGGAGGTGAGCTGTGACTATTGTGAATGGTGGATCCTGTGTTATCTATATATAGGTGTCTATGTAATCCTGTCTGCATGAGTAATAGATGGCTGAGAAGTTTCCTCTAAAGAACAGAAAGTGTCAGAGTGTTATTAGGCTTAATGGTCAGTATGCAGGGAGGGAAGGAGGTGAGCTGTGACCATCTTTATGCTTAATGGTTGCTGCAGGATTTTTTTTTTTTTAACTATAAATTGTAACTATGAAAATGGGGGGAAAAACCTTATTTTCTTATAAATATGTGTAATATAAAATCTCAGGTTCTGCACGAGTACATTTTCTGCGGACACATTCCCTTTAAGTTCTGCTCCAGGACCAGAGTCTGACTTCTGTAAGTGTAAACCATTCAGGTTTTCAGCTACCTCCCAAAGTGAGTTTTCCCTGGGCCGTAAAGCTTGTAGACGTCGGCTTGTCACCCGCAGTTACATCATAGTTGAGCTTTTCTGAATTGACTGCAGCAGACAAGTGCTGAAGAGGGAGAATTCCACATGAAAGGCTGTAATTGAAGAATCCCATCAAACGCCGCTTTCCCAATAAGCCCCGCTCTACAGCTTCCCCTGTGTTCTCGGCTGCGCCGGTTACTGACCTGTCGTGCTTGCGGCTCGCCATATATTCCCAAGCAAAATAAATATTGGATTAAGAGCCGCTCAGCTCCTTCAGCTCGGGGCAATTATGTTGTCCTTCTCTCTTTGGCACAATTACAGCTAGAAGTGATTGGCATCTCAGGTTAGAATCACAATGAAATCCCGGAGGCTCAGCGGCCGCCATTCTGGAAGACGGCTTGTTTTATTTCGTCTCTGCTCGGCTTCCAACATCGATGCTTTAATTGATATTTACATTTTGTAATCAAGAAAATGTATTGGCATGTAATTAACTGTATATAGGAACCATTGGTTGCCGTAAAGTTACTGCTGCCATCATTCAAGCTCAGTGTTTCCCTCTAGTGGAGAAGTCACACGAGACTCGGTCAAGAATGGTTACAAATTGACAACAGATTTTGGTCCCAAATGGAAACCTTGATAGTCAGTGTAACCGACAATTCTACAGTTATCGTGGAGTCCTAGTCGTATAGGTATGTTCACTGACTGGCCCCTTTATTAGAGGCCCAGGCCCTCTCATGGCTGCCACCTTCATCAGCCCATTTATTAGATTGGTGCCTCCCTGTATAGAAATACCCCCGTGACCCCGGAGTGCAGCATAAAATCTCATGACAAGTTATCCGTGGATCAGTTTGTGTGAATCTGCAGCGGAAAAACTTCCCCTGGTCAGATGGATCCAGATTTCCGTTGCTGATGGGAAGTCAGAATTTGGAGCAAGCAGCATGAATCGCTGACCCCTTCCTGTCAGCCGGTCAGAACATGTCAGCACCGCCATCTAATCTGCAGGGACTACAAGAAGCTTCCTGTCCGCAGGGGCCGATATTTCTGCAGGACAATATCATTACCGAATGGAGTCTACACCACAACGAATTACTGCGGTTATGAAAGCCAAAGAGAAAGAAGCCAAAATGATGGACTGCAGGGCAGCTCAGTCACCATCAACCCCTGGTAGAATGCAGAAGGCCAGACTGCAACATGAGCGAGCTAAATGTTCAGTGCTGACTAGTATACAGCCACCCAGATTGGGGAGGGGTGACTGCAGACAACATAGTCCACACATGTGAACTGATACAAAGGATGCCAGCATACAGGAGAACAACCCCTTCGGGTGGAGTAGTGGACTGCCCTTTATCACCAGTGCGCCACACTGATATGACATCACGTGGCCCATCAGCTTATGGGACAATTACCAGAAAATATATGTTTGTATACCTGTCTGAAGGCTTGTGGAAATAATTTCTTTGACACATTTATGTAGCGCAAATTCTTTGCACATCACTTGATGCCCCCATTGGGGCTCATACTTTTTGATACTCATTGATCCCCCTCACTGTCTAATCTCTAATCTGTTTCTCCTCCCTTTCAGTTTCATCCCATTGCTTCTAGTCTTTCCTTGTGCAGATAAGAATAGGGCTGATCCCTCTGCACTGTGACAGGCCTTCAGATATTTGTAGACAGCTATTAAGTCTCCTCTCAGCCTTCTCTTCTGCAAGCTAAACATTCCCAGATCCTTTAACCGTTCCTCATAGCACATGATTTGCAGACCGCTCACCATCTTGGTAACTCTTCTCTGAACTTGCTCCAGTTTGTCTATGTCTTTTTTAAAGTGGGGTGCCCAGAACTGGACACAGTATTGCAGATGAGGTCTGACTAAGGAAGAGTAGAGGGGGATAATGACCTCACGTGATCTAGACTCTATGCTTCTATTAATACATCCCAGAATTGTGTTTGCCTTTATGGCTGCTGCATCACATTGTTGACTCATGTTCAGTCTATGATCCATTAGTATACCCAAGTCTTTTTCCCATGTGCTACGTTTTTCATTTTTCTTGCCCAGATGTAGGACTTTGCATTTCTCCTTATTAAATACCATTTTGTTAGTCGCCGACCATTGTTCAAGCTTTTCTAGATCTTTTTGAATTCTCTCTCTCTCTCTCTCTCTCCCTCCCTCTCCCCCTCCCTCTCCCTCTCCCTCTCCCTCTCTCTCTCTCTCTCTCTCTCTCTCTCTCCCTCTCTCTCCCTCTCTCTCTCTCTCTCTCTCTCTCTCCCTCTCTCTCCCTCTCTCTCCCTCTCTCTCCCTCTCTCTCCCTCTCTCTCCCTCTCTCTCCCTCTCTCTCCCTCCCTCTCCCTCCCTCTCCCTCCCTCTCCCTCTCTCCCCCTCTCTCTCCCTCTCTCTCCCCTCCCTCCCTTCCCCCCTTAGTGTAAACTCTCCCTCCTAGCTTTGTGCCATCTGCAAATTTGATCAGTTTCTCATCAATTCCTTCCTCCAGATCATTTAAAAAAGGGGTTGAACAACACTGGGCCTAGGACAGAGCCTTGTGGTACCCCACTTGATACATTCTTCCACTTGGATGTGCAGCCATTTATGACCACTCTTTTAATACCATCACTCAGCCAGTTGTGAATCCACCTAACAGTTGCCTTGTCAATCCCATATTTGGTCATTTTTTTCAATTTTTACAAGTATAGTATGAGATACTTTGTTAATGGCTTTACTAAAGTCAAGATATATTATATCAACCACATTTACCTGATCAACCCAGTCGGTGATTCTGTCATAGAAGGAAATTAGATTTGTCTGGCATGACTTGTTTGTTACAAACCCATGCTGGCTCTGGTTAATTACTCTATTCTCATTCAAGTATTTGCATACATGCTGCTTAATAATTTGTTCAAGGATTTTTCCCAGTAGAGAAGTCAGGCTCACAGGCCTGTAGTTTCTTGGATCCACCTTTTTCCTTTTTAGAAGATGGGGACAACATTTTCCCTCTTCCAATCTTCTGGGTCTTCTCCTCTTCTCCAGGAATTTTAAAAGATTATGGCGAGTGGTTCAGCAATTACCCCTGCTGCAATTCTTCTGGATCTGGATACCTGGATTTATGTAATTTAGCTAAGTGTTCCCTCTATAACATATAGATAGCCTGCATTCGTGTATTCCCTCAATAGCACAGGGAAGATCAGCTGATGTTACATTTACTTTGTGAGAGAAAACCGATACAAAATAGGAATTTAAAAGTTCATCCTTTTCAACATCATTTTTAACCAATTCACCATTTTCATTCTGTAAACCTCCTATAGCAAGTTTAGGGAGTAGGGATGTAGGGAGAACATACAAACTTCATGCAAATGTCCTTGGTGGGATTTGACTCCAGAGCTGCAGGCCAATAATGCTAGCCACTGAGCCACCATGCTGACTACATCTAGTATTGCTGCATACTGATGGGTTCCATAATTGTCCATATGTTTGAAGTTTTGCAGGTCCTTAAATATCAGTTTTCTGATTTTCTTTTGTGCATTTAACCGTTAACTCTATGTACTTGTATGTATGACAGTGGTTTACTTCTGTCCATAGTTTGGCCAGGAGCACAGGGGGCTGTGGTGGGAAGGAGTGTACGGAGGTTTTTATGAGAATACAGAATGTTTTTCTCTATTTTTTAGGACATTTCCTTGCAGTCCTTTATTGGGATGCCAGAGAACGAGCTTCATATTATGTTGACGTTTGAGTTTGTATTTTGTCCCCTCTCTTCTGCAGGCTTTACTATCGGTGCATGACACCGTGGCTCAGAAAAGCTACGATCCTGTGCTGCCTCCCATGCCGGATGACATTGACGATGATGAAGATTCAGTGAAAATTATTCGTCTAGTCAAAAACAGAGAACCGCTGGTGAGTCAGACCTGAAGCTATTATTCCCAGCCATACAACTGCTTAGATGCTGAGGTCAATAGTGACCACAGCACATAAAAGGTTTTCGGTACTGGTGCATCTTGTGTCCACTGGAAGAAAGGGTGGAGAGATGGGTTGACCAGGTTGAGTTATAGGGGAGGGGCAGGTCACACTCCCAACAGTGTATTGGTTGCTCCTCACACACAGCATGTAACGTCCTGCCTGTCCCGAGTGTCAGCATCTGAGTACCCCAGGTCCCAGCTGCTCCCCGCGCACAGTCCTAACCTATGCTGCCTCACCCCTCCGCCGCACATATTATGGTAACTTCTGAGGTGCTGAATGTCTTACCCCGTAACTGCCATATCACCCCCCCATCCCCTACCCCGCGGATAGCATGTCAGGTAGCTACTGTTATTCAACGGAGGTGCCGCTGCAGAGGCCGCCGTGCCATAATTTCCCCTCCTGTCACTCACCCTGCCGATCTCCCTTGTCCCCTCGCTGTTCCTGCGCTGTCAGTATTCCCGGCGCTGCAGGAGAAAGGAAGGTGACGCTGATTGGCTTTAACAATCTCATCACTTCTGCTGTATGCACAGACGGGAGGCCCCACTATGCTGCTTACTGAAGGCGAGAAGAGGGGTAAGGATTGCTTTTTTGTTGTTTTTAGGTCATGACCAGCTGTTAAAAAATATTTTTTCAAGTGGGATAAACCTTTGAAAGGGTTAATCTAGACGTCGGCGTTAGATCATTTGCGTCAGCTAATTTCAATGGGATGGACTAATGATCTAAAGTGTATGAGGGTCTCCTAAACATTAAGGCCTTATTCACACAAGCATTGCAATATCACGCTGGTCGCATCCATGGAGAATAGCCGCCATTGAGTCCTAAGACTAATTATCGTTTTCTCATCTATTGGGTAAAGCGAAAAAGGTTTAGTACCGTGTTAGCCAGTAGAGCAAAATGTGATTGTGCTCAGTAAGAGGAGCCAAGTCCTCTTGTAGATATGATACCTTTTACTGGCTTATAAAAATACAAGTTTCTGAACCTCTCAAGGTTCTTCCCCAGGCATAAAGGAATAAATCTAAAGACGTATTTATATAAAAACATATACACATATGATTACTAGCACTTTGATAAATACCAGGGAGGGATGAGCATAGCAGTAAATAATTAGTCACTGGACTAATACCCTCCCTGGTATTTATCTGGTTGCTGTTAATCACATGTCTGTGCCTTCTTATCCAATATCTAGTATTTATCTAAGTACACATTAAGTTCACCATGTCTGCGCCCTCCCATGTGATCATGTGTATATGTTTTTATATAAATACATCTTTAGTTTTGATCCATTTTGCCTGATGAAGAACCCTGCGTAGGTTGGAAAGCTGCTATAACATCATGTATCTTTGTTAGCCATTAAAAGGTCTCATATCTACAACATTACTTGTTTTTTCTTAATGAGAGCAATACACTTTTCTTGCGCATTCACACGGACGTATCGCGTGAAAATTACGTTTCAGCCCAGAATTCCTTCGGACAGCAGAAATCCTTGGAATCACTTCTAATGCTTAAATAGAGCCAGCAGTCTTCTTTACTGAGCATCGGACGCAGGTAAAATCTACCTTCCCCCTCCCTATTTTTTCAGATCCCATAGTAGTTTTGGGAGCCTCCAGCGATTTTCGGCAAAAGATAGGTCGAGACATGAAAAATCGGCGAACAAAAACATCAGTTGATTTGACGTTCTTAACAGTGCAGTTTTTTCACACACCCAAAGATCGCCCATGTGAATGAATGCATTGGTCACGCGGCCATGATTTTCTGCCGATGCTTTATTGCAGCTAAATAGCCACATAAAAATGCTTGTATGAATGAGGCCTAAGAAGGATAGAGAGTAGAAGACGGAAGAACTCTTGTTCCTTTGTTTCCCAGAAGATGAACTGTTGGGAACGCCTTATATGTTTTTCTACTGTAAATTAAGCACCCACGACCCGGCGGGCATGTTAATGGTGAAGTTGGGAATAATAGCTGCCTGCCAGCTGCTGTCTTGTGTTTCGTCAGCTCTAGACGCTTGTGTCTGACCGTCCCTGGACGGATCGGCTCTTCGGCCCCGGGCCCTGGACGGGATCGGCTCTTCGGCCCCAAGCCCTGGACGGGATCGGCTCTTCGGCCCCGGGCCCTGGACGGGATCGGCTCTTCGGCCCCGGGCCCTGGACGGGATCGGCTCTTCGGCCCCGGGCCCTGGACGGGATCGGCTCTTCGGCCCCGGGCCCTGGACGGGATCGCCTCTTCGGCCCCGGGCCCTGGACGGGATCGCCTCTTCGGCCCCGGGCCCTGGACGGGATCGCCTCTTCGGCCCCAGGGCCCTGGACGGGATCGCCTCTTCGGCCCCAGGGCCCTGGACGGGATCGCCTCTTCGGCCCCAGGGCCCTGGACGGGATCGCCTCTTCGGCCCCAGGGCCCTGGACGGGATCGGCTCTTCGGCCCCAGGGCCCTGGACGGGATCGCCTCTTCGGCCCCAGGGCCCTGGACGGGATCGCCTCTTCGGCCCCAGGGCCCTGGACGGGATCGCCTCTTCGGCCCCAGGGCCCTGGACGGGATCGGCTCTTCGGCCCCAGGGCCCTGGACGGGATCGGCTCTTCGGCCCCAGGGCCCTGGACGGGATCGGCTCTTCGGCCCCAGGGCCCTGGACGGGATCGGCTCTTCGGCCCCAGGGCCCTGGACGGGATCGGCTCTTCGGCCCCAGGGCCCTGGACGGGATCGGCTCTTCGGCCCCAGGGCCCTGGACGGGATCGGCTCTTCGGCCCCAGGGCCCTGGACGGGATCGGCTCTTCGGCCCCAGGGCCCTGGACGGGATCGGCTCTTCGGCCCCGGGCCCTACAATGGGGAGCCATTGTGCATGTTGGCACAACACGTCAACAATCCCCTACCGTCACATAATTTACTCGTACGTTCACTAGAGTTGCGGGTTCATGTCAAGACTGAAAATTGAAAATTGCCGGGCAAACGTTATTTCGGCTGGCGCTGCAGGATGCGCGTGTTTTTCTTTCCTGCATCCATATTGATTATCCACCTGCGTTCTGTCTTCTGTCACATCCACATAAGGTACATAGATTTACCGTCATACTGTAACTCACCAGCGTTATTTAGTCAGCGGAGTCGTAAAAGGAAGCGTCCGCGTCCTGTTTGTAACCTGTTCAACTCGGTGATTGATAATGGTAATTGTAAAAGGCTGCAGATCCCCGCTGAGTGTCGTAGGTGTATTGTGCGCCGACATCCAAGACCGAAGCCCGCGCTCGGGATACTCATCAGCCGAAAGCCGATATCAGCTCGGGGATATCTGGAAAACATGCAGCGTGCAATCAGGAGGATGAGATTCCCAACGTAGAGCTTTCCTCCGCAGCGCACATCCGCTCGCTGTCATCCGGCTAGGAAGGTGTTAAGTCCATATCTGTTGGGTAATGGCCGCACTTGTTTTATTGCCCAATGAATATCCTGGAAACTTTATCCCCGTTATGTAGAATATTTGTTTTTGTCGGGAGGAAGCGAGAAGAGATGTCTGTAAAGTCACTTTCTGAGCGCCGCGGAGCGTCTGTGACTCATTCGGCGAGAGCTCGTCTCTTTGGCGTCGGGCGGTAGGACAGCGGCCCTGGGGTGCAGTTACACGTTATCTGCGCATGGAGGTTATGTGGATTATTTGTCCCTAATGTGTAAATCCGGCTCAGGACCTCACTGATAACTCATTACTGCAATTATATCTGCTCGCTGGAGGGAGCCAAACGCGAGAAATGGCAGGCGCCGATCTGGAGAAAGTGCCGGAAAACTCAGCAGCTCGCTGGATTCTTAACTGGATTCCTTTTATGTACGGTGTCAAGCGAGACGACGCGCAGCGATCACCGAGAACCTCCTGCTTACACGACTCGCTGCTGTGGGGTCATCCGCACGGGCGTATTCACACAGCGAATCATACGCCTAATGCGCAGTGCGGAAAACACATCCAATTCGCATTGAGGTATTCGGATCTGTATTCTCTGTATACGCACCCTGTACGCGGCCCATTGATTTGCGCTCAGAATACCGTTCTTGTTTTCGCTACGCATTTTTTTCCAATGTGTATTTAAAATCCTCAGCGCAGAAAATAGAAAAAATGTACTTCAAAATCCACACCGGATGCAAAAACCGAATGTTTGCGGTTTATTCAGATGGACTTTGGCACAGATTTTTTCACCCCATCAAATCTGCCGTGTGGACATTCATTTACGGACCGAGATACCCCGTGGCAGTCACTGGCGAGGTGTAAATATGCGTGGTATGTGGGCATCAGTGGGCCTGCTGGGTCTTGTTGTGCGTCTGCGTGAAAATCACTGTTAATACTCGTGTAAAAAACACCACAAGCCGGGCGAAATACTCAGAGAGTGCGCAGCGCGTCCGTCCGCGGATACACTGCACACACTTGTGAATGAGCGCATCGGCCGAGAAAATCGAGAAAGATTTGTGTGTGTGATCTGTTGAATGGAGTCATACATCATGAGCGATGGGGTGCGGGAAGAAATCGCGGCGTGTTCTATCTTTTCGTGTTCTTTGGAACACGTGGCTCATGGATTTATGCATCGCGTGGCGCTCACATACCGTGCGATGTGAGGTGCTTTTACCTGAAAAACGCCTCGCATCCGCAGGTACATTGCACATTCACGGTCAATATCGCGCTAGCCTAACAGATAAACTGAGTCAAAGAGCGCCTCGCCAAAATGCTGCTTTTTATGTCTTTGGACTAATTATTGTAAACACGTATATTGATTGTACTGAACGGCATCTAGTGGAGCGTAGATTCTAGCAGGTGATGACATCATTCTGCAGGAATACCGGCCCCTGCGGACAGGAAGCTTCTTGTAGTCGCTGCAGATTAGATGGCGGTGCTGACATGTTCTGACCGGCTGACAGGAAGGGGTCAGCGATTCATGCTGCTTGCGCCAAATTCTGACGAACTATCAGCAACAGAAATCTGTCTCCACCTGGCCAGGAGATGTTTTCCCTCTGCTCAGTGATAGAAGTTTTGCATTTTTTTGCCCGCTGGAGTTTTTCTGTTTCTCTTAGACACAATGGCGCTGGAACTGGCCGTCCGCTGTTATAGCCCATCCGTGCGGAGGAACGGCGAGTTGTGTGTTCGGACACGTTAGTTGTAGCTCCAGCGTTGTAGTCAACTGACTGTGCAGCCTGTTGGTCAGAACGATTCCTGACATCCTCCTCCGACCCCTTTCAGTGAGAAGTTGTTTCCATCCGCAGGATCCCCTCTCGCTGGATGTTTTCCTCAGTCTATTCTCCTGATCTGATACCGGGTTTCGTCCTCTTTGGTGCGGTTGCGGTCACGTAGTCTTGTTCCTGGTCCGTCTCCTGCGGGTCTGAGTACTCGCTGCAGCGCTGGGTTCTGCAGGCCGCCTCTAATGAAGGATATGTTTAACAGAACTTTATTGTACATGAAGATACAAGATGGCGGCTTCTGGGGCCTCTAGGAATGGCTGCCTTGGGGGCCTTCAGTAGGCTGCAGACTGCCATGCAGCCTCGACTACATTGCAGGGATGCCAGTGGGGCGTAAAAGGGCGTGCTCCCTCCTCCTCCACTGACTGTTGGGATGTGCGGTTACCTTTGACTGCGGCATCTAAACAGTTAACTGCCGCAATCACTGCTAACTCTGATCACAGCGGGTACTGGCGGCTGATGGCCACAAGGTGTGGCGCGGCCTCGGCTCCCTAACCCGTTCCATACACCCTTCACAAGCGCCCGATGTAAATATACTAATGGCGTCCATGAGGGCCTACAGCTCCATCTGCACTATAGGTCACTTTGTCAGCAGTTTCTTGGCTTTCCTTATATTTTCAGGGTTTTTTGTCATTAATGTTCTTAATGTTTACATTCGGCTTCTTTTATCCTTTTTTACTATTTAGGGCGCTACAATAAAGAAGGACGAGAGCACGGGCGCCATTGTTGTGGCCAGGATAATGCGGGGAGGAGCTGCGGACAGAAGCGGTGAGACGCGCTTTTTAGATGGTAGAAGCGCACGGATACAATCCTCCGTCTCGCCTTACACACGATCTCTGTTCCTGCAGGTCTCATCCATGTGGGCGACGAGCTGAGGGAGGTCAACGGGATAAGCGTGGAAGATAAGAAGCCGGAGGAAATCATCCATATACTGGTGAGCTGTTCCGGCCATTCGCCACGTTCCAGAATGACCGCGTTATCCCCCAGCTTCGTGTCGGCCGCCCTAATGCTGTTTTGTAAGACCTTTGACTTGTTGCAACAACACAAGTACCGGAAATGTGCCGACATTGGGGATATCAGCGGTGCCGTCAGAAGTCGTCATCGGTGGGGGGCTAAGACCTCCAGCGATTGCTGAAACAAGTGAGCAGTTTAGCTGAGCCTCTTGGACTGTGATTGGCTCTGATCGCCTCCCTTGGTGACAGTGGGGTGAGGGCTTGTTCACCCCTTATTATGGTCCCCGTTCAGGGGTGCTGTCAGGAGGATCAGCTGATGGACGGGTGTCCCAAGCGGCATACCCCCATCCATCAACTACTGATGACCTATCCTCTGGGCAGAAAAGGGACTGTCCAAGTTAAGGGAAACCCCTGTCAATGGCTTCCCCATGCATTAAAGTAATAAATCACCAGTTGCTCCCCCGTTCGCCCCCACCGCCGGCTCTGGTCTCCACTATCTGTTTACAGGCTGCCGTGACGTCCCATAAACCTGCTGCAGCAGCCAATGACAGCCATGATCACTGAGCACTGTCATTGGCTGCTGAAGCTTGTTTGTAGATGGGCTTGGCCTGCCAAGTGATGTCACAGGAGCCGGCGGCGGACAAACGGGGGAGCGCGGAGAGGTAAGAAACTGATTCGTTATTTTAATGCACGGGGACCCGGTGACTGGGGCGTCCCTTAACCTGGCTCAGCCGGAGGAGGGGGATTTCTTCTTATTAAAGGGGTTGTGCCAAGTTATAAATGATAGGGAATAACTTTATGATCACTGGGGGTCTAACCGCTGCGACACCCACCGTGGAGTGGTGCAGAGGTCGTCGTCATCCACATCAACTACCGCGCCGGAGATTACCACGCTCACACCCTTCTACAATCTCTGGTGATGTCACGGAAGTGAAGGGAGTAACGGCGCGCCTGAGCCACCGCCGCTCCTTTCATTCAGGGGCCAACCGGACCCACAGTCTCAGGACCTTGGAGGCCCCAGCGGTCGGACCCCCACTGATCATAAACTTATTCCCTATCCTGTGGGTAGGTGATAACTTTATAACTTGACACAACCCCTTTAAGTCCTGCCTGTCACAGACGAAAAAAAAAAAAGTAGTAGAGCATAAAAAAACTATAAACGCAGTATTGCTGTAATCGGACGGACGCAGAGTATAAAGATAATGTCATTTCTACCCCCAAGACAAAAAGGTGAACTTTCCATTTGATCCCACTTTATAATATTCAGGAAGTCTTCTGATACGTTATATGATGTCATTGATCATGTGATCGTCCATAGATGAACGAATAAAGTTCAGATATTTTAAAAAGTTGGGGTGAAAAAGCAAATGAATAAGCAAAAAAAGACAACTTTGTGATAACTTTGTGTGGATGGACTTCTCACTGGCGGTGCGTCGCTTTTGGGGTGACTGTGGGTCCTGCTTGAAACCGTTCAGTGATTTTGTGTGCTGTGATCGCCGTCTGCCTCCGTGTCTGACCCCTCTATTCTCGCTATTTCAGGCGCAGTCGCAGGGCGCAATTACTTTCAAAATCATACCAAGCATCAAAGACGAATCGCCAAACAATGATGGCAAGGTAACCGCTGCTCCGTTCTCCTCCGCTCCCCTCCTTCCCCTTTCCCCAGATCGGCTTCCCTCCGTTTGTCATTGATCGTTGGGTGAATCTGCTGATTTCCATCGGACAGTAAAGTGCGCAGCGGCCGGCTGATCTGCCTCAGAGGCTCATATGGTTTCAGTCGTTGGGGACAACAGGAATGGCGCTATTCGTCCCGTCAAAAAGAGGATGGAAGTCAGCAGATGCCATTATAAGTCAGTCGGGTCGATGGCTGCCGGTGATATCTAGTGTCCTATCACAGCGGAAAACACAACACGGATGCGAACAGAGCCGCACCGTTATCGATTTGGCCTTGTTCACGTCGCCATGTTTTATTTCCGTTGTGCTTCACTCTCGGACCAGAACATTAAGGTGGGTTCACACGTAGCCGAAAATCTGCACCAAAATCGCATCACTTTCACGTGAAAAATGTAACAAAATCTGCAGCGTTGATCCGCATCAAAATCCACATGAAATGGGTTTGACTCTCTTTGATGCGGATCCGCAAAGTATGAATGTACCCTGAAGGTGACGTCGGGGGGGGGGATGCCTTAAAAGCTCTACATAATAGTCTGCCAAGCGCCTTCGTGGTGCCCAGCATTATACCCGAATCTTTAGAAGTGCGTGCTGCGCTGTTCTTTTCAGTATTTGCGTTCCTTCGCTTGTAGCGGAGCGCTCTCTACAGCGCACATCCCTCACCCCGGTGATACGGACGTGGGTGCATCTCCTGGCTTTGGCGCTTTGTCACGGTTTCTGGGTAAGGCCTGTTTTACATGGGCAACGTGATATCGCTGCAAGAAAATCACAGCGATATCGCATCAGTGGTCTGGGCAATATCGCTGCGTCTGCTCGCAGTGGTATTGCGATTTTGTGTCACTACAAAATCACTCAACTTTGTTGCGCTCTCTTGCCAGGATTTAGCTTGAAATATAAGTCCTACCCCAAAAATAAGCCCTAGCTGCAGGAAAAAAACAAATCCTTCACCCAATATGCGCTGTGAACTCCGCCGCGTCTTCTCTCAGGTCCCCGGCACTCGTGTTCCTGGTCAAGAGATGCCTGAAGTGCCAGAGACCTGAGGGAAGACTCGGCGGAGCAGACAGCGCGCATTAGGTGAAGGATTTGGTTTTTTGCCTGCAGCTAGGGCTTATTTTAGGGCTTTTACTTAGGATTTCCTACTGTAAAAGTTACATTGCACGATTACTGCGTTTTCCAGGAAGGGTTCATAGGGAAACATGTAATATTTAGCAACCTGTGTTTTTTTTTTCTGCAATGTCGCAGGCTACAAAACATCGCTAATGTGAACAAGTCCATTGAAAAGAATGAGCTTCACATTCATGTGATTTGTAGCGCTGTCGCATCGTGAGAAAGTCACGTGATTTTGGCGCCCTTGTGAAACCAGCCTAAGGGATGTGCGCCGCCGTGTGAGGGGAGAGGAGCAGCGTTGCAGGTTCAATCGGCCGCAGATCTGTACCAATGTTGCCGTTTTTGACGCGGAAATGCTGCAGATTTTACCACTGAATTTTCCGCTATTTGTGAACGCCCCCTAAAGCAGTTTTTGCGCCAGAAACCCCCGCTGGAACCTTTGATGCAAATGTGAACGAGGACTTTATTATTTATCACTGAAGTCAGCAATGGTGGATTAACAGAAATCTTGTGGATTCATAATGAAACTGATCCACAAGACGCTCGTCACGTGATTTTATGCTCCGCGGTCACGGGGCGAATCGCCATACAGGGAAGCGCCAATCGTGAGAGGGCCGGGGCTGTAATAACGTCCGTTCAGCATATCTGATTTGGTTGCCTAAAGCCTCCTCGGTCGTTTCCCCGTTAGTGCATGAAAACAGATTCCGTTCCGTGATGCTTTTCTAGAGGCGCGGTAATGGTGGCGGTCAGGTGCGCCGCACTTGTTTTCTAACTCTTCTCGCTTCGCCTCTCTTACAGATGTTTGTTAAAGCCCTCTTCGACTACTATCCTAATGAGGATAAAGCGATTCCTTGTAAAGAAGCCGGGCTTTCGTTCAGAAGGGGAGATATACTTCAGATCATGAGCCAGGATGATGCAACTTGGTGGCAGGCCAAACACGAAGGTGATGCCAATCCCAGAGCCGGGCTGATCCCCTCCAAGCAGTTCCAGGAGAGGTTAGCGCTCCACTCCTTCCTTTCTCTCTGGGTTTGTTGTTTTCTGCCTTCGTCCTTCAGTTCGCTCGCCGCGTCTCGCTGTCAGTAGCTTTAGCACTCTACAAGCATCAGGGGTCACGGCCGTCCCAAAATGAACTTAAAAGCCCTTTTCACAAATATTTCAGACTTCCTCGCCTGTCTGGCCAAAAAGAGAATAATGACAGAAAACGATAGGACGAGTCCGGGTCCAGATTGGAATAGGAGCAGATGGAAAATCGCACATCAGTATCACAATCTCCATTGATGCGCTCCGCAGAAATAAGTATTGTAACACTTTTTGGAGCCGTTACAGGAGGAGAGGGAAGCGCTCGAGCTCGCTCCTCCGGGCCGCGGGGGTTATTGTTGCCGAGTCCTGATGGCAATGTCTGGTTTTTGATTTCGGTTCCAAGACAATAAGGAAAGCATAAGGCGGCCGATGCAATATGTGTTTCATAAGCGTCCCTAATCCCATAATGGAGACGTTGGGTTTCATTGTTTTTCATGGACTTTCTCTTTCAACTGCAGGAGATTTGCACTCCGAAAACCCGCCGTGCTGACCCAGCCGCAGAGAGCCGCCAACAGAAGATCATGTAAGTGAGCGAGGAGCGAGGGGACTTCCTTCAAGTCACTGGGAAGATGCTTTTTATTGTTTCATCTGTTCTGCGGCACTTTTATAGGTTTGTAGGATGATGGAGCCCGGATGCGGTCCCCGGGGCGCGCTCTGGGTTCTTCGGTTTTATTTGCTGCCGTTCTGTATACTAGTTATTATGGACTGTTCAGGGAAGACCAGGAGGCGCTGGGAGTCGGCCTTTCTACTTAGGCCTTCCTCACACAGGCGAATGCACATTTTTCCCGTGAAATGCGGACCAATTTCATTGCGAGCGTACGTGCGTTTTAGATCAGTTTACGTTGAGCTTTTTCGCTTTTTTTGATGTGCGAGTCGCACTGAGCGATTTTGCACGTGCGTTAAAAAAGGAGGATGGCCCAATGGAAGTAATTTAAAATGCCTGTTGAAGTCAGTGGTTGCGTGAAGAAACAAGGAGCATGCGCACAACGTACAGGCGCATCTCCTTTTTGTTTTCACCCGTATACTTTAACCCTTTCCAATCCACTGTCTGACGTCTAAAGACATTCTGATTGAAGGCTGTACAGCTCCGATGTCGGAAGACGTCCGGCAGGGTATTCTTACTGTATATTACTGGCCGCTCTGTTGTCTGGGCCTCTGCAGCATGTCCCATACCGCAGTACTGGGTCTAGCCAGCAGATGGCACTATTGTAGAATGGCAGAAAGAGAAAGCCCCCTAGGAAACCCTGAATCCAAAATTGGATTGCAAAGGGTTAAAGGGGGGTTTGGTGTGTGGTAACTCCTCGAAACAAGACAGGATGCAGTTTTAATAAGTGTCACGTGTGATGATTGCAGTCGCTTTAACGGGTCCACGTTCTGTCAGTTGTGACCTCCGGCTTCAGACTCGTCCGTGTGGTGCGTTCACGTGGGGGTTTTCATGTCTGCACATGGCTATCATGCTAACACACTGCAGTCCGTGTGGCTAGCTGTGGGATAAAGCTGTGTGTCCTCTGGACAGACCAAGTCCTTGAGTTTGTCTGCATGCGCCCGCGCTCGCTGGGCATTGCTAAGTAATGCTAGAAAAAACGGAGTCTCCTGTTTCCTCTCTTTTTGCACATAAGAAAAAAAAAAATACGGATGAAACGGGATGTAAAAAAACTGCCCTACACAACATACATGGATGCAAAGCGGAGAAACCTCAGATCCACGTGTCTGAATAATCGCGTAGTGCATTATTGCGTCTGCTGCGCCTGATTAAAGCATTGCACTTGGCAGCCACTGTCCGTCCAGGCGCTGGCGCCATAGGCTGATATATACTGTATATACTGGCTGTCATGAGAACAGGGGTGTCATTTTCTCGCCCTTTAGTGCCTTTTGAGGGCAACTTTTCAGAAGTAGACATTTACTTACAGGATAGGGGCATTATGTCTGACCGCTGGGACCCCAGTGATGGGGACTTCTGCGCACACCAAGGAGAGGCGGTGCGAATATGTGACGGCTGCTCCATTCACTTCTATGGGATGCAGGAAGATTGCCAAGCGCATTCATCCCCCTCCACCCTCTAAGGGCTCCTTGGGTCGCTTTGCTCTCTGTTTCACAAGATTTACATCTCTATCATTCCTCTTAACCGGACAGATAAGTCCCCACCACTGCCCTTTTCTATCCAGCTAAGAAGACTGACGGGGACAAAGTAGTACAACACCCAAGTGGCCTCACACATCCCACTTTATGGTTATGTCCAGATTTCCATGTCAATGCGTTTTTTCAACGCCAGAGACCCAAGACGGATGGGGATAGAACATTGCCTGCCCCCATCTCCTGATTGCCCGTCACTGTATAGCAGTCACTTCTCTGTAGTGCAGCCACCTGTCTGATGCTTATCACGCAACATCTTGAGAGCAAGACTTTTTTCTTTCCCATCTATCCCATGATGCATCAGCACAGCGTTAGCTAAAGGCTATATATCTGCCTGCTAGGAGACCGGTTAATGATCAACTAAATTAATATAGTTACCGAAATAACCTACAGCCCATAAGTATACAGTCAGGAGGATGAGCTGTGATCTCCTCTATTATACCTGTGATCATCAGTAACTGGGACAGGAGGGTCTGTGTCCCTCTAGGCGGTTTCTGTGGTAGATCAATGTAATAGCATCCCACAGACTGAGAAACCGAACGCATAGGCCCAATTAGATCTGAGCTCACCGGAACTGAGATCACATGACCAACTAAGGAGAAGGAATGTTAAGCGAGGTAACACTAGCCAACTTATATATACGGGGGGATAGCTGCAGGATGAACGACTTATGTATACGGGCGGGATAGCTGCAGGATGAACGACTTATGTATACGGGCGGGATAGCTGCAGGATGAACGACTTATGTATACGGGGGGATAGCTGCAGGATGAACGACTTATATATACGGGGGGATAGCTGTAGGATGAACGACTTATATATACGGGGGGGGGGGATAGCTGCAGGATGAACGACATATATACTGGGGGATAGCTGCAGGATGAACGACTTATATATACGGGGGGGGGGGTAGCTGCAGGATGAACGACTTATATATATGGGGGGGATAGCTGCAGGAGGAACGACTTATATATACGGGGGGGATAGCTGCAGGATGAACGACATATATACTGGGGGATAGCTGCAGGATGAACGACTTATATATATGGGGGGGATAGCTGCAGGATGAACGACTTATATATACGGGGGGATAGCTGCAGGATGAACGACTTATATATATGGGGGGATAGCTGCAGGAGGAACGACTTATATATACGGGGGGGATAGCTGCAGGATGAACAACTTATATATACGGGGGATAGCTGCAGGATGAACGGATGCCGATCCCTACAGTGACCCTTTCATAATAGAAGCCTACTTTTGCAGTGGACCACTTGTGCATTTCTATGGGCTTATTCTCCAGAATCATCTGACTTAAATTAAATGCGTCACCAGCGTTGGAAAACCTGAAGTCTGTGTAAGTCTAACCAGTAGGAAATGCGGCCTCGTTCTCCAGATAAGGGTGTTCATGCAGAGCATCTACTACTGGCCTCGAACCCGCAGACACGTGTGTCACCGCATGCTATATACTTCTGCCGCCCCGTGCTCCATCGCCGTCCAGCATTTCACCATCAGCCCTTCAGATTTGTTTGCAGTCGGTCATCTGATTGCCGTTTATTTAATGGTAGAGGATCAGTGGTGGAGGACGTGTCGGAGGAGTCTTTGGACGCATCACTGAGATTCTTCTCGCTTCCTTGTAATCAGCGGCGCTTATCAAAATAAAGTGTTCGTTCCTCCAGAGGGGTGAAGTGTCAGATTCCGGATTGCGCTTCATCAGAGTAAAACAGGATCTCTCCATATTTATCTTATATACAAGGCTGACGGACCGCCACTCGCCTGCCGTTTGCTCCCCGGCTGCCCATTTATTTGGCGTTCTGTAAGTGTAGTAGTTGACTCTTTCATTAGTGCTGTAGATGCAGCCGCTGGGGACTTGTAGACGACGAGCCTCAGTTTATTTACTGTAATTCACACTTGAGTTGATGTTTAGGTCCAGACGTCATGTGATAGGATGGGGGTTCACATATTTATGGTCTTTTTCCAATCCTGCTTTGGGTTTATCTGCTGATGATCTTTGTGCACCTGCCACCACTGACGGCTGCCATCCTCTTCTCTGCTGTCGGCTCACTGGCAGTCTAGCATTGAAGACTCTTGAAAACGTGGTGTCCTTTTAAACAGGCAGATTATTGTCCGCAACAAGCGGTGATCAACAGTATAGCACATCAGACAGCACTCGTTACACCTAGAAGGAATGGCCCGGAATTACACGATATCCACAGGATAGCTACAGATTGGGGGATAACTTGCTGATCGGTTGAGGGTCAATCACTGAGACCTCCGCCGATCTTGAGATCAGGACTCTTGTGCCCCCTATCTTACTCCTTTAGGGTTACTGCACCCCTACAATGAGGAGAAGGCTGGTTGTGCAAGCACCCCAGCGCTTACAATAGGGCCGAAGAGATGGCCGAGGAGCCAGGTATTTCTGACAGCCCCAATGAAATTAATGGCGCATTGAATACTCATGCTCAACTGGGACTGCCTTCAGGCTAACATTACTCTTGGGGGAAGATCAACATCCCCGAAGTGACAGTCAAATGTGTAAGTCCCATTTAATAGATCATCGGGGGTCTTGGTGATGGGACCTCCACAAATGAGCAAGTTATACCATCCATAACTTATAATTTTGGTACTCTGGTATTCCGTTAACTAGCTGATATGGAGAAATCCAACCACTAGGACCCCTTCCGATCATGAGAACGGGTGTCCCACGTCCCGCCAGAGACCACCAAAATAAATGGAGCACAATAGAATAAAGTAGGAAAAAAACAGCCGCGCTCCTTAGCAGTTTGGATAATACAAGAAATACAGATCTATTAAAGAAACTTATTTCGTAGAGGAGCCCTATAGGAACACAGGACTCCTCTAAATCCAGGTTCATCCTCAGTGAACCAAAAAGAGTCACGCGAGAGACTACCAAAGTGAATGGCGCGCAGTGTGCATGCCCAGCAGCCACTACCTTCATTTCACCAAATATCGTGGCGTTCAGGGGCGCGACAATCCCCACCACTCTATGGAAATGAGTGGAGTGTTGGGTGACCATGTGTGCTGACACTCCATTCATTTGGGCAGTTCTTAGGAACGTTCTTTTGTCCAATCTTTGGTCCTTGTGAATGTGCCATTCATCGCCCGACGAATGAGCGCACCCATGATTGTTGAACCACCACGTCTTTTATGTTTAAGGATTATTATTGTCGGCGGCTCGTCTCCCCATATAGATGGGCTTTGTGCTGCCAGCATTGTAGAAGTTCTATGCAGGTTGACTAAATAGATCTCCAAATAGAGCCTGAATCGGCCCTTGTGAAGGCCCGGTGGACAAGCGCTTCTCGTTGATCAGGGTCATCATGGCTAGAGATCTACGTACGTAAGAAGCCCCCAGCGTGCCACGATTATTATGTAGCGGTTCGCTCATCCCTCATATGAACAGTTTCCACTGTTGGAAGCATCATGTTGTCTCCCCGCTGGCAGAATGATATGACACGGGCGTTTTATCATCTTGTTATTCGCTCTCTGGTCACCTTTACACCCGCATCGTTCACCAGATCATCGTCCCATATAAAGGGCCCCATAGATTTGGAGGTAAGGGCGCCATTTTGTGTTTTTCTCCATAACTCGGGATTATCTCTGATTGGCTCATTCAGAAGACATTTTTAATTCCAGCGCCATTCTGTCTTCTATGCAGAAAACTGCAGAGACTGAAGAGTAGGCTGTGTGAGACGGAGACCTCGTTGGCTTCCGCTGCACATAGTTTCCATCCCTATCAATCTTTTAGCTGGATAGAAAAGGACGATTTTTTGCATGAAGATGATGGAGATCCGGACAGAAACCGCTGGAAACGAGAATGTAGAATAAAGACGCCTGTAAGATTCTGCAAGATTCTGCATGTGACTAGATGAGTCTGGAGTCTGTTCACGTGATTACTTAATGTTTCGGCTAATATTGTCACCATCTTTTGGTACTACTTGAGTTGGGCTGTCAGGTTTATATAAGGCAGGTTGCATTAAAGTTTGGATCTGAGATCAAGTAGAAAAGCGTTGCACGACCGCGGTTTATTCCGTGGTCTTGGTTCAAATAGAGGTTGAATTTGAGCCAATTTTGGCAGATTAAACTAGTTACTTTAGTTTAGCAGCCGAAATCCAAGATGGTGGACTGATGGGCTTTCCTGGGTGGAGATATTACACCCACATTTGCTGCTGGTGGCGCTCATGATTTTACTATCGCTATGAATGCTGGGAAGATCAGCTGACTGCAGTCACCAATCATTGTGCACAATGCATTTCTTCTAGGTTGAACCTTTGATCGCAGATCGACTGAACTCGTTTTTGAAAATCTTGTGTTGGTACAACACGTGTTCCTTAAACCAAGTTCAACAGCTAATCATGGGTTAACTAAACCGGGGTGGTTGGTGCAAGCGGCCCTTAGTCGACTAATAAATGGCTGATTCACCTGCAGTTATCCACATGTTGGAACGGCCAGACTGTCGGACACATTCAGGTTTAGACAACAAGTACTAAGATGAGATAGTCTTTGGTATCTGGGGGTGTTAGGTTGTGTTCCCTCGTCTTCTAGTGCAGCCTTCCTCTACGTCAGCGCTCAAGTGCCCCCTATAGGGCAGGATCTGAGGGTATCCTATAGAGAGAAGACCTGTGCCAATGTCCGACGCACTGACAGTAAATTGGCACAGGCAGTAATGGGCAGAGTGCCATCTTGGATAAGATGTTTGGACGGCAGACTTTGGAGGAGAAGGTGCGCTCGCCTTATGATGATGTGCAGAGAACACAACACCCATGTTAGCTGGAGATTAACCCCAGGCCATGCAGCGTCATCTGGAAAACACGATCCTCTGCAAATCCAGGACTATTGGCAACCATGAAGACTTGGCCATGGCCAGTGATTGTGCTCCCCGGTGGGTGTACTGCAGACAATGTGCATATGAAAGCATGACCTCTTGGGGGGCTTCAGGGCTGCAGCTGGGAAACCTGCCCTAGTGTACAAAAGCTAGAGTTTATATCTGGTAATCAAGGCTATATTGGGAAGGTTTGATATTTTCTTCCCGCTGGTCCAATGTAAAAAAATGGGGGTAAAAGGTTGGTTCCATGATTAAAGTGTAATTGCACTTTAGACGTGTTATACGGATGTGCCAAAAGTTGTGATCGGTGAGGGTCTCGGTGCTAAACCCCCACCAGTTGCTAGAAAGAAGTCGCTGGAAGTGGTGAAGCAAGCCCTGTCTCTGCTCACTAGCTAAAGGTGAGCTCAATGGGAAGTATTGGAGCCTGTCTGAGACGGTGCTCCGCGGAGCACTTGTGCCACTTCATTCCAGCCATCAAAAGTTTTAACATACCAAAAGTTTTCCATAAGTGCAATTCCACTTTCAGTATTATGTTTTCACTTATCAGACCCCTTGGTGTTACATACTCGTTATGGCGCCCCCTGGTGTCTTTTTGATTCTTTCTTAGAACATCCACCTAATGTGTCCAGTGCAGGTGAGAAGAAGGTTCTTATTGGCTGACCGACTCAATAGCGGGAATCAGTCTCCTCTTCGTGTACCATAGGGTTCGGGCGTGGGACTGAATTATGGAGCTGGTGTGATCGCCGGCACTGGACAGGTGGGTTGGGTGTATCAAACAAAGGGGGCGCCATAACAGGTATAACAGTAATACGTAGACACAGCATTTACAGGTTACATGGTGTGTGTATATATCTAGTTATCACTGTATTGTAGGATCTAACGGAGTAATGGAACGCTGTCTGACACCTCCGGTAATGGCCGGTAGTTCACTCTGGTGTCCTGTGAACACATGATGTGTCCGATCACCTTCAGATAGTACCGATCCGGGAAAGGGAGGTCTGTGCGGCTCTGGAGGGCCTTGGGGTTCACCATCTCCGTTCATTAAGGAAGCTGTCAGACTCGTCCGACGCCATATTGCCCCTCTAATTATGCCATAACCATCATTATAATGTCGTTCAGGTATAGAAGTGCGTTTTTTAGACTAGGATTCAACAATCTAGTTAAAGGTATTTTGGCTTTCACGTTTCCCAGCATTGGGGGGGCTCGGGCAATACGGCGCCTTTACAATTACATTGCTCTCCCCATCTAATATTATTCTTATGATACTTGTCTACTAAAAAGCCCCTTCTATTCCTCACTGGCTTCTTGCCCAACAACACCGGGGTTGTGCACGTGTGTCTGCGTGTATCGAAGAGCTATAAATGTGTGTATGCATGCGCACATATGAACACGCCAGCGCTCTTATTGCAGCTGATCGCAGGGTTGGGATCCCTTTAAATCAAGGGTCCCCAACTCCAGTCCTCAGGGACCACCAACAGGTCATGTTTTCAGGATAGCCTATGGTAAGAACCCCTATGGCAATGTCTGAGGCACCGACAATAATTACATCACCTGTGCAACACTGAGGAAAACCTGAAAACATGACCTGTTGGCGGTCCCTGAGGACTGGAGGGGGGGAACACTGCTTTAAATGACACTTGCCGAGGTCCCTGCCTGCTGGTAGGACGGTCCGCACACGTGACCCCTCTGATGTTCCAGTAGTCGTCCTCTTCTAGTAAGTGATGAATGGAGGTATTGTGCTGCGTTACAAGACATGCGAGGTCTAATAAGGATACAAATACGACTGATTTCATCCACTTTATCTGGACAGCTGGTTTTGCTTTAAAGGAAGCTTATGTAAACCGATCCCGGTAACCACCCACTTAGGCTTCTTTCTTGCATCGCTAAACCGGCAGCTTTCTTAAAAAAAAAAATAAAAAAAACTGCAATGGCAATCTCCTTAATCTAAAATCATTGTGCCTATTTTAATTAGTGGTGGCAGCTATTTTGAAGCCTGTTTTAACGGGCCCCCGGAGATCCCGGCAGAATTCAATTTCCACGGAGAGAAATTGGATTAAGGTGATTGCAGTACCACACAATGCAGTCATGCACCAGAGCTATGACCACTGTTGAATCATCAAGGGGCTGGCGCGCGGCCCTTCCGCATCGCAGCGCCCTTCATCTGCACAGGAATTAAGTCACTTATGAGAAACATATCTTGTTTGTTCATCCTTCCTTGGAACCGCGGCTCCGGTTACTGGACATGGAAAAATGATACAACTCAGATGCAAGCTCTCTCCAATTAACAAAAGCCTCCCGGAAAACGCTTACCATATAAACGGTTTTACTGATAGTCCGCCTCTTGTTTACATTAGCCTAAGCACTTTCACATTTCTTCTGCGCTTTCCGTCTGTACTTCGAACAGTTAACTATGTCTCCCCCAAACAGCGTTCATGTGCTGGCTTTCATTTGGCCAGCCTGTGAGAATACAGTGTATCAAAGTATGCAAACGGGAGATGGTGCAACACCTCTGCAGCGCCACCTATTGGGAAGTGGTTGACCTACTAACAGGCCTTGTAACATGACGAACCCTACTGAGCAAGAACCCCAAAACAGCTCTCTGTAGATAAGGATTCTTTTCTTCCATAGAAGATTCTGGTTTGGCTTACAGCCTTAGTCATCTTACTGTTAGTAGGTCAGACATTGACATATAGGGAAGCTGCCTCCCAGTAGGTGGCACTGTGGAGCCATTCTGTCATCTACCCTTTGCATACTAAATTTTCCAGAGGAGCATTGCAGGGCCTTACACCTAGTTGGTGCTCTCCTCAAGGAGCGAGGGTACTCCACCCAACGCCGTTTATCAAAGTGTCGCTGTAGATCTACTCTCCCACCTGCTGACTCATCAGGGGTTGAGCGACAGATGCTAGTGCCCACTTGGCGGTACAGTTGCCAAGGCGAGCACAAGACTTTCTGGGCATCATTTGGTTGCCATTGCAACTGTACCGCTTAGAGATGAGCGAGGACCCAAATGCTCGAATCCGCGTTATTTGAGTCGAGCTTTTCGTAAAATTCGAGAGCTCCACTCGAGTAACGAACCCCATTGACTACAATGGGAGACTCGAGCATTTTTGTATGTGGGACGCCGGGTGCCGAGCTTTTTTTTTTTCCCCTAGGTTCATTTTTCTCTCTCCGGCTCCCTCTCCCTCTCTCTCTCGCCTAACAGACCAAAAATTTACCAATGATGCGCGCTGCGTCACAGCGTGGAGGGGCCAAAACAGGCACGTCACAGCGGGGAGGAGCCAAAAACTGGGGCGGGGTCGAACAGGGCGTGATGCTCGTTGAAATAATGAGCACCATTGAGTACACTAATACTCGAACGAGCATCAAGCTCCGCAGAGTACGTTCGCTCAACTCTAGAACCGTTCAACGTGTACCAGCATCTCTCTATACCCGATGTAAGAATTAGTAGAGACACTTTCTGATGAAGGACCCTGTGAGGTTGGAAAGCTCACTGTAACACCATGTATTTTTGTTAGCCATTAAAAGGTCTCATATCTACAAGATCACTTGGTTTCTCTTGCTGGGAGCAATCACACTTTAAAGAATTGCATGAACCGCTATTCCTTGATCTAGGGTTATCTGAAGGGCCCCCGTTTCCGATCCCCAGCCCAGCATATCCAGTAGTAGGCGGCACGGTGAGGTTTATAGTGGCCCATACTCCATGACTGAGACAGACGTGTGGAAGAAGCTTTGCTCATCCTTTTTTTCATGATTTGGTTCTTTTATTCTTAAGGACATAACTCACAGAAAAAAACGTAAAAGCACCATCTGATGAACTGCAGGGCGGCTCAATCACCATTAACCCCTGGTAGAACGCAGAGGGCCAGATTGCAATATGAGCGAGCTAAATGTTCAGTGCTGACTAGTATACAGCTGCCCAGATTGGGGAGGGGTGACTGCAGACAGCATAGTCCACACTTGTGAACTGATACCAAGGATGCCAGCCTATTCAGTTTATTCTTAAGGAGGCACAATAATCCGCCTGCAGCCACCACTAGAGGGAGCTGTTGATCCTATTGTATACTGTTACTGAGTTTAAAAGTGTATTCCCACTTTGGACATCTTTGGCTGCCGCCTACCCCTGTCCTACCTGGAGAAGTGGCCACCATATTCAGGTGGAGCATGAATTCGAGGTTGGCCATGCTTGTCTGTAGAGCTCTCCACTCTCTTCTATGGGATTCATGCAAAGAGTCGGGCAGCTGTGGCCTTTAAAGGGGTTGTCCAAGATAATTATTTTATATAGTTTTGCCCCAAGCTATATAAAAGCAATATACTTGCCATGGAGTATTACCATGTTTCAACGATCCGGTGCCATGGCATCTGACAAATGATGTCACTGGGCCAGAAGACCCATTTCCATCCCGTAAACCTTTCACGTGCACTTTTAATGCAGAAGTTCCCAGCAGGTTTACTGGACGGCTCTGATGGGCCTGTTATTGGCGGCAGTGGTCATGTGGGTAAGCAATCATGTGACCGCTGCAGGCCAAAGTAAATGGAAGACTGGAGGACCGGAGAGAACGATGAGAGAGCAGTACCACAGCAGAGAGGTAAGTAATACCTCTTTTTTTCCTCCTCCTTACTGCACATTTTGTTTCCTCACTGACACCAGTGACTAATATTTGGAAAAACCCCTTTAGGCTGCACTCAGACAGGGCGGATTCCCGTCGGAAATCTCGCAGTTTGGCCGCAGCAAAAACCGCGAGATTTCCGCCAGGAGAACCACCGCGGTTTAAGCCGCGGCAGCTTTGAAGCTGCTCGGCCGCATGCTTTTCCGTTGCGGCCGGCGCTCCCATAGAGAAGAGCGCGGACGCGATGTAAATAAACAAAAAAAGTAAATAGACATGCTGCATCTTTTGAAACCGCGGCGGCCGCAGCCGCGGTTTCAACCGGATTTACCGCAGCGGATTAGCCGTCCCGTGTGGACGAGGTTTCTGAGAAATCTCATCCACATGGCTGGCTAATCCCGAGATTAGCGGCCGCGGGCGGATCTGCTGCGGCAAAACCGCGGCTAATCCGCCCTGTGTAAATCCAGCCTAACTTTACATGCTTTATGCAGTAAGCTCCCTCTAGTGGTAGCTGAAAATAGCCCCAGTTTTTAATTATAGACATTTAATGCTGTTTTCCCACCTTTCATCGGAGCCTCCATCACCGGTCCGGTCTAACATTACAGACAAAGTATTGCAGGCTGCCGTGCTGTTGCATGACGGAAGCTTGGGTGCCGCTGATGTCCATCATGTGCCGAGGCGGCACTCATGTGGATTTCGTTCATCTCCTGGAATGGAGTCGTATAACAGACTGCTCATATGTGAACAGAGCCTAAACACGGCGCTGCCTGAATGCCATCCGACATTGCCAGCTAGAATGCTGCAGAGCTGTCGGCTCGTCAGGCTGTAACACTTGCCTGGCAGCTGAGTCTTAAGGGTCTTTTACAAATGGGCAAGAACATTCCTAGGAATATATTTTGCCTGACCATCGATCTGTGAGAAGACGCAACCGCAGATCATCTAACAAAGCAGCAAACACTCATTCTTCGGGCGATCGCATCTTTTATGCGCCCAGAAGAATTATTGTTATTGACGGCGCATCCTCTTGAGCGAATGGGGAATGTGCTGCCAACAATGATGGCGCTTGATGGCGGACGACCGATCGTATGAACGAGTGTTTGCCCTCAGATCGGCCCGTGTAATGACCTGATGGATGAGCGCCAGTTTTGTTGATCGGTGGTGAATGTAAAAGGACCCCAGCTGCCATGTCATCCATTACTTTCCATCGTCTCTGGATAGTCCAAAGACAACTATAGAACCCCGAACCTCAAAGCTGGGATCTCCCATCCGCAAGATGGTGCATGGAGAACCAAAGCGTAGAACTGGTCGCAAGGGCGATCACCGCGCCGCCCTCCTCCTTGTTTTCAGGTTCAAGATGGCAAGTTCATTTGTGAAGCGGAATGGTGAAGTCAGGCACCACCTGATACCGCGCTGAAAGTAGATGCCGTTTGTCTGTTTTCTTAATCCTTATTCATTCCGTACATTTAAATTATGTATCTCTTTCTTTTTGGCTCTTCTAAGATGAGGAAACGGTTGAGTATGGTAGGTGGATGAGACGGTTTTTTTTGTCTTTCTTGAACAATTGTTACATTTTCTTCTCCGCGGTCTTATTTTCAGCACATTTAATCATTTCCTTTCTTTTTTCCCCTCTTTTGCTTCTCAGAGGAAATTGAAGGTACTTGTACAAACGTTTCTTTTGCTTTGCCAAATGACTTTATTTAGGCAACATGTGTTGGGAGTTTACGTCCCGCAGCACGCTTTACAATACGGTTGTTCTAGACTCCCCATATTTCCTTCCCAACAGCGAGTGACATTGTGATAGTCTCATGTTTGTGTCGTGGTCCGTAAAGTAATGTAGTTCCATAGTGTTTCCATTCTTTGGTTTGTACTTTGTCGAACTGTTGTGTGTTCTCCTTGTTTCCCGTGTTGTGTTGTAGCGTGTCTCCTCTGTGTGCGCATCGTATCTAGCTGGTCTTAAAGAGGACCCGTCGCCTTCACTGCATTTGGCAGCCAGCTTGTGTACCGGCATCGCAGTCCTCTTCTGGTCCACGGGCATTGCTCCAGTGTACAATATGGCTGTCCTGACTGCGTTAAGGTGACGGGGCCCTTTTATGTGAAAGCTTGCTCTTAAGTGCTTTATTCTTTGCAGTCATGTCTGGGCAATCGAAGGGAAATAAATCACTTTAATTATCAAGCAAGCCTTTATGCTGCCTGGGTGGAAGGGTGAAATGTTGCCCTCCGCAGAACAAAAAAAAAAATCATTTTACAGGCATTGAAAGCGTCAACACACAAGATTACCCAAGACATATCTGAACCATTGAGAAATGTATGAAGTGACAGATTAATTGTGTGTCCAGTAGTGGCCCCAGTACTTATAATGGCCCCCATAGTGGCCTCAGTAATAATAGTGGCCCCAGTAGTTATAATGGCCCCCATAGTGGCCTCAGTAATAATAGTGGCCCCAGTAGTTATAATAGCCCCCATAGTGGCCCCAGTAATAATAGTGGCCCCAGTAGTTATAATGGCCCCCATAGTGGCCCCAGTAGTTATAATGGCCCCCATAGTGGCCTCAGTAATAATAGTGGCCCCAGTAGTTATAATGGCCCCCATAGTGGCCTCAGTAATAATAGTGGCCCCAGTAGTTATAAGACCCCCCCATAGTGGCCTCAGTAATAATAGTGGCCCCAGTAGTTATAATGGCCCCCATAGTGGCCTCAGTAATAATAGTGGCCCCAGTAGTTATAATGATCCCCATAGTGGCCTCAGTAAGAATAGTGGCTCCAGTAGTTAGAATGGCCCCCATAGTGGCCTCAGTAATAATAGTGGCCCCAGTAGTTATAATGATCCCCATAGTGGCCTCAGTAAGAATAGTGGCCCCAGTAGTTATAATGGCCCCCATAGTGGCCTCAGTAATAATAGTGGCCCCAGTATTATTAGTAGTGTGCCCCCTAGTGGACCACCGGCCAGCAGCCAACAATCATTTCACTCACCTAGCTAGCGGAGAGGTCGGGGGTCACACTTATTACAGCAGCGGCGGTGACAGGCGTACTGGAGCTGCAGGCGGGCTGGCTGAAGTAATTGTTGGGTTGCTGCCCGGCCGGCTCGCAGCTGGCAGTTATTTTTTACCGGGCATTAATATAGCTGGTAAAAAATCATCCCCATCCAGGGAGCGGCACACGGTACCTCCTCCGCCGGGGGTGGCAGTCTCAGGGCGCCTCATGGCACGGAGTCATTTTGCTTGACTTATCTTGCAGGAATCTTCTGGCATTCATATCCAGAACTGCATGCAGAATGTGAACAGCGGAGCTCTGTCCTCGGCGGTGCGCCTAAGGGGGATGTTCACACGGAGGAGTTTGATGTGGAATCCGTGTCCTTCGAGGTCACCGTCACCCGGATCTCTGCCATAGTCTATGAACCAGATTTTTTCCACATGTGGATTTCCTGCCCAAAAGAAAAAAAAATGCCGTCCCTCCTTGGCACAGAATTCCTGTTGGGAATTCCACATGTGGATTTGATCAGTAAAAAGGAGTAGATCCCCAAATCCCCGTGCGATCCGCGGCACAGAAGCGCGTAGCCACAGACTTATGCTGCAATTTTTGTGGCAGAATCTGTGTGCAAAAATCTGACGTGCGTTCAGTCCCTGTGATCATTCCCTTAGTCCACAACGGAACACCTGGTGCCAAACTGCACATAACACACGGATTTAGGTGCAGGTTTCACCCCTCATTTTAAGCGGTGAGATCTGTGCTGAAAACCAGCAGCAATAATTGACATGCTGCAAATTGTAACTCCGCACCGCGGGGCAGTTTACACTGCGTGCGAATGAGCTGCTACCGCTAGTACTGCGGGCGGCCTATACTTCAGGGTGATGACTGTCGTATAGACAGATGTTCAGCCCTGATTCGCCCAGCAGCCCGCACAGATTTTGGCTCAGAGCATGCGCAACTATCGGCACCACATGAGCCCCGGAGGCCGCTCGGCGCCGCATGAGCCCCGGAGGCCGCTCGGCGCCGCATGAGCCCCGGAGGCCGCTCGGCGCCGCATGAGCCCCGGAGGCCGCTCGGCGCCGCATGAGCCCCGGAGGCCGCTCGGCGCCGCATGAGCCCCGGAGGCCGCTCGGCGCCGCATGAGCCCCGGAGGCCGCTCGGCGCCGCATGAGCCCCGGAGGCCGCTCGGCGCCGCATGAGCCCCGGAGGCCGCTCGGCGCCGCATGAGCCCCGGAGGCCGCTCGGCGCCGCATTACCCCCGGAGGCCGGTCCGCGCCACATTAGCCCCGGAGGCCGGTCCTCTGCTTGTACCCCAGCTGACTGATGAAGTGGCCTTGTTCCCCAAAATGTATCTATGATACTTCACATCATATTGATAAAAGAATCATTGAGTTTCATTGGCTTATTGGCACCAGGCTCTTTTTCCTCCGTTGTCTTGACTCCACATGCCCGCCTACTTGGCATCTGACCTAGTTGGCAGCACCTCCTTTCCTGTTTCATCCCTGAATTACAGGCCGTATAAACCACCATAAAAGCTTCAGGCACCATTTTTTTTCATCCTCACTTGGCAATGACTTCTGGTTTCTTCCATTGAAGGCAATGTCTCGCCCCACTGCCAGGTTGCCCTAGACCGCTGCCTACTCCTAGTCCCACCCCTGAAGATATGGGAATTGGAATATCTAAGGAACCATTGCTTTTCCAGGCCATGTAAAGAATAAAGCACTCCGCGGGCCGCTTTCTGCACTCTTTTCTGTGTATATTTTTATTACAGCTTCCAATTTGGATTTCAGTTTGACAGATGTAATAAAACATGTGCGGCTGATGGATCTGCAATGTATAGCGACGACCCCAGAAGAACGGAAACGTCTCACATAGCTCAGATGTGCTAGAAAAACAAATACAGGAAAAACGGGGATTACTGCGATTTACAGAGATCGCACATTAAAACCCATTCATACCTTCAGATATCATTAGTCATGTCCGTCTGACATCCGGGAGAATGACCTCCGTGTAAAGAGCACCCCCCCACCCCCCGACATGAGGAGCGCGAGGGGCTGTCAGACTGTACATGATAGTTATACAGAATTGTCTCAGGAAATATGCAGCTACATTATAATATATATAGTAATTGTCACTATTGGAAGATTCTAGAACCAGAGAAGCCCTTCATGTTGCCCCCACCGCAGGTTATACAATATGCAATTTAGCATGTCTCTCCAGTATATGGGCACGTTGGGCAATCCAGAGGTTTTCTCTTACCTTCCACCATGTAGAAGAGGAACTATGGGGAAGACGTGCCCAAGTGGGCAGCTCAGGAGGATTCGGCTCCAGGATTAACATTTAGGATTTAGCACATTTTTTTCTGATTTTAATTAAATCCCATATTTACATAGAAATGGTACAGCTGCTGTTTAAAGGCCATGGATGTTTTTGGAGGCGTTTTTTACTTTTTTTGTACTTAAACATATGTATTTTGGGTTGACAATCATTGCAATGCTGTTTGATTAACATTTTGCACCATTTGGCTTCTGCAGCTTCCACATATCGCTGTATGCAGCAAGCTGCAGAATGTCTTCCGCTAGCAGAATTGTCAGTGAGCTCCTCTGACGGCTCAGTCTCCAGCCCCTTCCAATAATAGCGTTACACAGCAGTCCATGCAGATCCATCAGCAGGTTGCAGCCTGTCTGCCGCTATCATCAGGCTAGATTTGCCACATTTTCATGGTTTTTTTTTTTGCTACAACGGCGTTGAAAACTGCAACAAAAATGCATACGGCTTCCACCACACTGTGTGAATACGGCCTCAGCTATTGTCTGCTGGCTGAACACTCCAAACAATTGTAAGGTCCTAAGTATATAATATCCTAGCGCAGCGCTGACCCCATCATGCAGCGCTCACATGATCATGGACCTGCTCCCTTAAGGTGCCCACATCCCTTTAACAACTGTTCAGCTACCTGCTGTTTCCCCGGCTCCTACATACACATAAGCATACGGCTAGTTATGCGTTTAGGGGGATAAAGTTAGAGTCAGACACCTCTGGCAGCGGCTAATCTGCCAGGAACAAAAGGATCCGCTGCAGAAAATTCAACATCCCCGATCCTTCTTTTCCCCGACATTCTTTATCATGGGGAAGCTGAGCCGCGGCCGTACGCATCAGAGAGGGGGTGTAATTTGCTGATCAGTGGGGGGGGGGGGCCTCTCTGCCTCCTCTCCGCCTCCTCTCCGCCCCTCGGCACGCGGCTAAAACGATGAGCGTAGTTTTAGCGATAATCGTCCAGTGTAAATGGGCCTTAAGACTCCCCAACAATCTCCTGTCTGCAGTTTTTATATACAGTGACATGTAGAAGCTGCAGAAGGCATCCATACATAGTAACATGAAGACAATGTCCATCTAGTTCAGCCTCACTGCAAAACATGTAATTAAACCCTATTATAAAGATGATCATCAACCCAAAATACATGCATTTAAGTGAAAGCATTACCCCAAAGGGGTCCACAGCCTTTAAGTTGTTCCTAGTGAGAATTTAAAGGGGTTTTATGGTTAAGAAAACCCGATCATTGTAGAAATGGAAATTTCTGCACCTTTTAAATAGACTTTACACCATTTTTAGGTATTTGCTAGCTGTCAGTGAATGAGGATCATCTTCTTTAAATTCAGGGGCAGCAAACCTGTATATACTTAGTTCTGTCCTAATCTGAGAAGTGGATACCGTTGTGTCCGGTCTGGACAGCCCTGTATGCTACACACAGATCTCAGTTTGTTACAATGTATCGGTCTAGCGCCCAGGTTAGCTTGTAGAACATTACTTAGATCTCTCAGGAGATGGGAGAGGGGCTGGAGACCGAGCCACTGCAGCTTCAATATAACATATGATAGTGAAAGCGTTTAATAAACCCAGCTATAGGAACGATTTTAGCCAAAAATGCACCTATTTTAGTTAAAAAGCTGAGTAAAGGAGTCCACAGCCTTTAAAGGAAGTTAATTGCCTCAAAAAAATCCATTTTTTCTGCTTCCCCTGCAATATACTAATCAGCATGGAACCGTCTGATGGACGTCCGCTGCCCAACTCATCGGGGCTCGCTGCTGCTCTATGCGCTGAACCGCGCTGCTCATGCTGTCTGACAGGTGCGTTCCTGACAGGTGGCTGCAGCATATACACAGTGACGGCCCTTCGTCTCTCCATGACATCACAGCGAAGCCGGAAGTGCGGTGCTGGGGCAATCTTTGAGGAACAGACGCCGGCTTCTGTGGATGCAAGTGACGTCATTATGGAGTGATGTCACTGTGAAGCCAGAAGTGCTGCAGCCGTCTGCCAGGGACACAAGGACATTCGCTAACAGAGGCGTGGCTGAGCTCATGGAGGGGGAGGAGTCTGGGCCACTTGGAGTTCCATAGTGCAGAAATTTTTAGAAAAAAAAGCAAAGGAAGATTAAACCCCTTCATGACCGGGACTATGCCTTGAGGACCAAGCAGTTTTCAGCATCACATTGCAAGAGCCCTAGCTCGCTGACATCGCTGTATGAGGGCTCGTTAGTGGGACGAGTTGTATTTTATAATAGCCCCACCCTGGGGGACACATAATGGGTTGCAGAACTTTTAATACATTCTTTTGTTTGAGAGCTGAAAAAAACATCCTGAAATTCCGCCATTGTTTTTGGGTTTTGTTTTTCCAGCGTTCACCAATAACCGGATCACCTTCTTATCTGATCGGCACGATTACTGCGGCAATAAGTTTATAGGAAATTTTTTAGGTTTTGTGCTACTTTTGTACAATAAAAACATGTTTTTAAAGATAAACCACAAAATCTGCATCATGGCGTCTAAGGGAGAACATTTTTATGTTTCCGGCAGCGGAGCTCCGGTTGGGCTTGTTTTTAGGATGAGTTTCAGTTTTTATTGATACACGGGGCTTTTAGATTGTTTTATATTACATTTTTTGTTAGGCGAACAAAAGAAAAATCGCAGTTCTGGCGTTAGTTTTTTTTTTTAATTCTTTTTCAAGCGTTCACCATACAAGATAAATAACTAAATATTTTCACTGTCCGGTCGTTGCGAACGCGGTAATACCGATTATGTGCTGCTTTTAAAAAATGTTTTGGGGTTATTTAATCCATTTAAAATAGAATTTTGTGGGAGAAAAAAATGCATATTTTTTTAAACGGGTTTTTTTTAAATTCAATTAAAATCTATTGAATTTTTTTGACCTTTTTTTTTAGTCCCTGAAGGCGACTTAAAGATGCGATTGTTTGATCACAAGGATAGTACACTGCATTACTTATGTAGTGCATTCTACTAAGCCAATGGCAGCAGCCTATTAGACCCTGCAGGAGGCGGGGTCTAATAGGCTGAGTTACATGTCAGACATGGAGGCCCTTGTCAGGCTTCTGGCTGCCATGGAACTCACTGGCACCTTGCGATCGCGATGGGTGACAGGAGGATCACCTTTCCCCCGTCATCTGCTTACATACTGCAGTTGTTATTGATTGTGGCATGTAAGGGGTTAAACTGCCAGAATCTGTGGCTTTTCTAGCGGTTAGAGCAGGAGCCCCGCTGTCAGTAGTCACCCAAGTCACCGCCCTACAAAGATGTATGTGCAGATTTAAAGCCATTACTGCGGTCACAAGGGGGTTAAAAAGATTACTTGGAGGTGCCAGACGCCCTCTAAGTATGTAATATCGCTGTTATATATCTGTTTGTGAGTCACAGGTTGGAATCTATTCCCCCCCACCCCCCTCCCCGATCCGCACCGTCCCGATCCCTTGTGCTGGTTTACTAGACCGCCTATTGGAACACTTAGCAGGACATACTGTAATAGTAAAGTAACTCCGAGCCGCAAACAGGGCCGAAGTAAAATAAATCACAACAGAAACAAAGAACCGCGAGGAAACAACACAGACACGAAAAACAGAAGTCGCCTCGATTCACTCGGAGGGCTCAGGTCATGTTTATCCTAAACAATGAAATAGATCGCTTCCTCCCGCGGTTCCGGTAACGGCGCTGCGCCGGGCGGCAGAAATGTGCTTTTCTGTTTGTTAATTTGTGTAATGAATCCCTTTTAAGTGCAAAATCCTGGAAAACATTATAATAATGGAAATTTATGGCCGTGGACAGTGTTTGTGAAGCTCCACTAGAGAACGACTATTCAGAAAGTATCTCATGCGGCTGTCTAGTTTATAAAAGCCATTTCCACACAGCCTATTAAAGGGGATGTACAGGGGGTATCTGCAGGATAGACCATCAATAGTAGATTAGCTGGAGGCCCTACTAGTCACATGTTTTCTGGTCCAGCGTGAATGGAGCTTATTACTGCAGGAAGCAGACAGCTCTGTTCCCACTGCAGTGGCCAAGTTTGGTATTACAATCCAGGTAGCCATTGAAGTGAATAGGAACTTTGCCTGTAATACCAAGTCTGGCCACTAGAGTAGGAATGGAGCTGTCTGCTTCCTGCAGAAATCAACTCTGCATGAGAACAGCATCTCAGCAAACAGCTGATCGTCAGGCTCCTGTTTCTCAGAGCCCCACCAATCTACTATCGATAGCCTATCTTGCGATAGGGCCATCAATAGTTTACAGTTGAACAACCCCTTTAAGGAGTTCTGAGTTAAAGGAATATTTTGGGTATTTACTATTGATAAGCTCTCCTCAGAGCGGGTCATCAGAAGTTGATTGGCTGGGGTTCACCACTTGGGATCTCCCGTTTACTGTCAGTGCAGCGGAGCCGGACGTCGTCATTTGCGATCGGGGCCCAAAGTGTAATAAAGGCTTGGCTCCCATTGAAATCAACACTTCTGGCTCCTCGTTGTAGCTGGAGTGAAGCTGTCTATTACACTTTGGGCCCTGACCGCTGATGAGGACGCCCGACCCTTGCTGGAGTTATGGCAACAGTGTAGGGAGCTGTGCCACTCCGTTTCCATAGTTCTCATTCACTTCAATGGCCGCTACGGGAGCAGCACTGCGCTACGCGCTCGGCTCTCTCCGTAGACTGTGGCCAGGTGGCCAGTAGCCATGGCGGTGGTTTCCTACCTCGGCTATGAAAAGCGAGATGGGAATACCCCTTTAAGTCTTAACCTGTGGGGCCACATCATTGAGGTGGGAGGTTCTTGGTGCCTCACATCTCAGCAATTGACTTGGTTTCCAGTGAATTGAACAGATGTGTTTTGATGGAGACCATAAAATATCATAACAATAGCTGCAAATGGCAAGCCCCCGACCTCGTGCGCCTCATCCTGGCGCTGTGCAGACTGACCGATGGCTTCTTCTCACGTACCGGAGCCATCCGAAGCTGCGGCTCACGGTGGGAATTCTTGCCCTGATCAAACAGAAAAGCAGATTTGTGCGGTGTTTGTGTGTCTTGCTTTATGTCTTCAGAATGTCATGATTTCTTTTGCATTGTGGCTGGCCATCTAACTGTTCTGCTTTATTTCTTGGCTTTGGTCTGTGCGCTTTTATACCTCATCCAGAAGATGCAGAGTTTGCCGCTCATAGCCCTGGAGCCTATCTAGGTGAGCACCGACGACACAGATTGTTCTCTCTGACTTTCCCATCATTTAAATCCTCTTTTGGTCTCTTTGTCTTTTGTTCTCTCCTCTGTTTTTTTTTCCCCCCTTCTTCATTTGGCAATACTTTAGGAGCCGACGGGAGAGAGAAAGGTAGGCCTGGTGGTCCCCGGCGTCCTGTCCTGTAGTGTCTGATGCTAGGACCATCACATTTCACGCCAATCACATGTCCTGCAGCTCCCAAGGATCGGTGGAACCGCTAACCTGTAAAGCCATGTGATGTTAGATATGTGCCGTACCGTTACTTGTGTCTTTGTGTATGTGTGTTATAAAGGGATGTGTCATCAGAAAATGGCCGCTTGTATAAATCAGGTTTTTCTGTTAAGCATATTTTTTGTGTTCTTTTTTTCATTTTTAATGTCACAGTCAATATTTCAAAAAATCCTAAAATTCCGCAATTTTCACACTGACCACTAAGCCTATTAATGGGTGATGCCACATCTCACCTCCTCCCCTCCCCTGCATACTGGCCACTAAGTCTTATAATGGATTATGTCATATCTCGCATCCTCCCCCTCCTTGCACACTGACCACTAGACCTAATAACAGTCTGACACTTCCTATTCTGTAGGGAAAACTTCTCAGTCATCCTATCGTTATCATCACAGGCAGGATTACACTGAGAGGTGACACCTATATATAGATAACACAGGAGCCACCATTCACAATAGTCACAGCTTACCTCCTCCCCTCCCTGTACAGATAGGATTACACTGAGAGGAGACACCTATATATAGATAACACAGGACCCACCATTCACAATAGTCACAGCTCACCTCCTCCCCTCCCTGTACAGACAGGATTACACTGAGAGGAGACACCTATATATAGATAACACAGGACCCACCATTCACAATAGTCACAGCTCACCTCCTCCCCTCCCTGTACAGACAGGATTACACTGGTAGGTGATACCTATATATAGATAACACAGGATCCACCATTCACAATAGTCACAGCTCACCTCCTCCCCTCCCTGTACAGACAGGATTACACTGAGAGGTGACCCCTATATATAGATAACACAGGACCCACCATTCACAATAGTCACAGCTCACCCCCTCCCTGCACAGACAGGATTACACTGAGAGGTGACACCTATATATAGATAACACAGGATCCACTATTTACAATAGTCACAGCTCACCTCCTCTCCTCCGTGCACATACAGGATTACACTGAGAGGTGACACCTATATATAGATAACACAGGATCCACCATTCACAATAGTCACAGCTCACCTCCTCCCCTCCCTGCACACTGACCACTTATCCTAATAATAGTCTAACACTTCCTGTTCTGTGGAGAAAATTGCTATCATCACAGGCAGAATTACGCTGAGAGGAGACACTTTTATATATAGATAACACAGGGTCCACCATCCACAATAGATGCCGTCACAGCACACCTCCTCACCTACCTGCACAATGACTTCTGCACAGGTCATAGAGCATGCCTATAACACTCTCTTTAAATAGCCAGTGGGTCCCCTGCTGTCCACTGCATCAGTAAAGTATATCTCTAAACGCTGTGGTCTGCAGCTCAGTTGAGATGACCTCCCCTGCGGTCATGTACAGACAAGATGGCTGTCCCTGTAGTCATGTACAAACAAGATGGCCGCCCTCGTAGTCATGTACAGACAACATGGCCGCCCTCGTAGTCATGTACAGACAACATGGCCGCCCTCGTAGTCATGTACAGACAACATGGCCGCCCTCGTAGTCATGTACAGACAACATGGCTGCCCTCGTAGTCATGTACAGACAACATGGCTGCCCTCGTAGTCATGTACAGACAACATGGCTGCCCTCGTAGTCATGTACAGACAACATGGCCGCCCTCGTAGTCATGTACAGACAACATGGCCGCCCTCGTAGTCATGTACAGACAACATGGCCGCCCTCGTAGTCATGTACAGACAACATGGCCGCCCTCGTAGTCATGTACAGACAACATGGCCGCCCTCGTAGTCATGTACAGACTGGATGGCCGCCCTCGTAGTCATGTACAGACTGGATGGCCGCCCCCTTGGTCATGTACAGACAGGATGGCCGCCCCCTTGGTCATGTACAGACAAGATGGCCGCCCCCTTAGTCATGTACAGACAAGATGGCCGCCCTCGTAGTCATGTACAGACAAGATGGCCGCCCCCTTGGTCATGTCCAGACAAGATGGCCGCCCTCGTAGTCATGTAGAGGACATAGAATTTAAAAAATCTACAATTAGAATATGAAGACAGATTGGAGAGATGGAAGTGTATTCCTGTCTGGTGCCTGTAAGTTGTCAGCATGTTCCAGAAGCTTCTGTAGAACATGGAATCTTGTGGATGTGACTCGGCTCCAGCGTTTCTTCACCTTTGTGTGAACTGCGCCTCCTTCAGCTTTCTGCAGCTGCCAGGAACAAGCTTGTTGCGCTCCTCACCTCCCGCTGGACTCTTCTTACAGCAGCGACTGCCAAACTTATCTCACTGGTTTTCCAGCACAAGACGCGGGATGAGAGCGCTGTAGGATGCGATGCCGACACCTTTACGAGCCGCTGACATTAGTGTGCTGTGTATGAGCTAACCGCTACGTAATTGTATAGTAGAAGCTGTGGATGGTGTCAGGGGCGGACGGAGGCGGCTCTTGTGTTACCTTGCAGCATTCTCCGTACTTCTCACTTAAAGGGAACCTATCGGCAGCATTTTACCTGACCCACCAATACCGCTGTCCCTGTGTGAGCAGGACGTGCTGCGTGCTTCCTATAGTGCAGTCCGTTGTATAGAAATCAAACTCCAAGCTTTTCCCCCTGGGTTTGCTAATGAAGCGCGGTCCGTGTCCGGAATATTCACAACTCCATCCTACAACCACACCTCATTGATTGATGACCATCTGCACATCCCTTGTCTGAGTTGTGCCGGACCAGGGGAAGCCAACGCCCCCCATACACTTCCTCAGTCCGTTGCGCAGGGGTCGGTGGAGGAGGACGCCTCCGGAGCATCACAGACCTTATGAGTCGACGCTGCCGAGGTATCCACCTCCACCAGCACGTGTGCGACAGACCTAGGAAATGCGCTGGGATTGTAGGCTACTACGGCATGGGATTTGTTGTGATGCCTGATGGAGGGGGTAACAGAGACCGGGATTAGGGAACAACTCGGCGGTGGAGAGCCTCCAAAGTGAAGCCATCTGGCGGGAAGAGTTTTGACCATGATGTCTACACAACGGCGCAGAGAAACGGGATTAAAGCAAAAATAAATGTTTACTTTTTTCTCCATTGATTTCACTGGGTTTTAAAAAAAACAAAAACTTTGATTTCGCTTCCGTTCCGTCCGGTTTCACTTTTTTTTAGCAGAACAAACAGCGCAGTTTTAATCCCATTTTCCAGAGCGTCATCCCGACGGCCCCATTACATATGGAGGTTGCCCTCTGACCCAGGTAGGGACAGGAAGAGTTTAAAAGCACCTCCCTTTCCACCCGTGCTTCAGTGTCTTCCTGTCCCTACGGTGGGACAGAGGAGCAGCTCCAGAGCTGCAGGAGATAGGAAGCTGCGGAGGCAAGAAGACTTACCGCAAAGAAATACTTACCGCACGCTGTGCGGCCCCCCTGGAGGGGTAGAGGTCGGGGCCGCACACTCAAGAGTCCCTGCATCCCCGACCTGCGCCGCCGACGGAGCCGTCAGTCGCCTAGTAGCGCTGGTCTCCCTCGCGCGGATCGCATGTTCGGGCCGCCGCTGCTGTGATGGGATAGTTCCTCCTGGCAGGGGAACGGCAGCGGCGGCCTCCCTGGACCTCGGGCGCATAGCGGTGACGTCATCCGGCGTGGTGACGTCACGCGCACAACGTAGGGGGCGTGGCTACCGGCGAAAACCCGGAAATGGCGCCAAATTCGAAAATCCTCCCCATAAAAGCAGGCTAAACTCCATGGAGGTTCCTGCTGACTGCCAGACAAGTGTATGTGAGTATGTCTACCCGCGACAGCTCAGCACGTGAGGGAGAGATTGACACCCTACCAACTGTAAGTAGGCTATACGCCAAAACATGCGCAAATGGTCACTTGTACAGCGGATGCATATATGTTCCCTTTCTTGTCTCCCCTCTCCCCCACTTTCATGGGTAGATGGATAAGGAGGGTCCAAAGAAAATGGACCCGAGGAAAAAATCGAAAAAATGCGTCCTCTGCAACAAAAGGCTCGAGGAGAGCTATAAAAAACCCCTATGCGAGGAGTGAGTGTATTACCGCAAGTAATGCTCCTGAATCCAACGCTTGCACTGCTATAACAGTGAATTGCTCTGCCTTCACAGATGCACGGGGAAAATTCTCGCAGAGGAGAAAGCAGCATTCAAATCCGATATCCGCTGCATGATAAGGGAAGAGCTGCAGGCTTCCATGGCGTCCCTTCCCCAGGCCCAGCCAGGTCCGTCACGGGTCCCTAAAAGACCTAGACAGACCGAGTCGGCGAGTTCGATCTCCGGTGAATCGCTGGAGCTCCTATCCGAAGGGGAATTAGAGGACCCACCGGTTCCCATAGAAGACGAGAAGAAATATTACTTCTCATCAAGCGACATTGCGCACCTCATCAAGGCGGTGAGGGAAACAATGCAAATTGAGGAAGATAACCCGCCGAGAACAATCCAGGATGAGATGTTTGGCGGCCTCCGATCTAGAAGAAAGATCATGTTCCCAGTCAACCAGACGCTGCAACAAGTGATCACAGATGAATGGCAGGAACCGGAAAAAAGGATCACTGTTCCAAAAGAGATCCGAAACCGGCTCGCATTCGCTACCGAGGACGTCCGCCTGTACAGGGAAACCCCCAAGGTGGACATCCAGATTGCAAAAGTGGCCAAGAAGACCCTCTTGCCCTTCGAGGACACCTCCCAGCTATCCGATCCGATGGATAAAAAAATCGACGGATTAATGAAGAAAGCCTGGGAGGCAACATCCCTCACCATCGAGGCTAACATAGCCTCAACCTCAGTGGCTAGATCCATGACGCTCTGGCTAAACAGGCTAGAAGCCTCCATAAAGGATCGGGCCCCCAGAGAGGAGTTGGCCAGCTGTCTCCCCCTCTTAAAAATGGCTACCGCCTTCCTGGCTGACGCATCAGCGGAGACGGTAAGATACGGGGCAAAAACCGGAGTCCTCAGCAACTCAGCGAGAAGGGCACTATGGCTGAAGACTTGGGCCGCAGACATTACATCCAAAAATAAGCTCTGCGCCATCCCCTTCCAAGGGGAATATATGTTTGGGCCCGTCCTGGACAAAATCCTGGAAAAAGTCGGCGACAAGAGTAAAACCCTGCCTGACAGACAACCTTTCAGGAAACCATCCTTCCCGAAGAGGACGCGCCAGCCTCCTCCCGAAGTTAAAGGGAAAGGGAAGACTGGAAGATGGTCGTACCCCAAGGGAGGTCGGGGTAAGGAAGTCCAACCCTCCCCTGAACAAACAGGGGGTAGATTAGCGGGCTATCTAAGCCAGTGGCAAGGGGTAACGTCTAACCCCTGGGTACTCCGAGTAATCGAAGTAGGGTACCAAATTGAATTCCACTCGCTACCCCCTAGGAGATTCCTTATAACCTCCCCGGGGTCCCTACAGGAACAAGGGAACCTCATAAAAGGCGTTCAGGAACTTAAGGACCTAGGGGTCATTGCGCAAGTCCCCGATCACGAAAGGGGTGAGGGATTCTATTCCCCCCTATTTCTAATAAAAAAACCGAATGGTTCCATTAGGACTATATTTAATCTTAAAGCCCTAAATAAATTTATCTCGTACAAAAAATTCAAGATGGAAACAGTAAGATCCATCGTCCCACTAATAGATCGAGATAGTGTAATGTGCACCATAGATCTTAAAGATGCATATTACCATGTCCCAATAACGGCAGCCCATCACAAGTACCTGAGGTTTGCTCTGCGGGAGGGAGACAAGATCCAACATTACCAATTCACGGCCCTTCCATTCGGAATCTCCACCGCCCCTCGGGTATTCACGAAAATCGTAATAGAGATGGTAGCCTACTTCAGGCGGAATCAGATCCGCATATTTCCGTATCTGGATGACTTTTTGTTGGTGTCAAGGACGGAAAAGACCATGCGTATAGACCTATCCATGGTCTTATCCACCCTAAACAGTTTAGGGTGGATAGTTAACAAGCAGAAGTCCGACTTGAACCCTGGTACACAAAAGGTGTACCTGGGAGTATTACTAGACTCCCACATCCAGGAATCTCGGCTTCCATCATCTAGGAAGGAAGACCTCACCCAAAGAGTAAAATCCTTCTGTCAGACTACGGCGGTTTCCATTAGAGAAACAATGAAGGTGCTGGGCATCCTGACGGCTTGCATTCAGATAGTCCCATGGGCACAAGCCCATACCCGGCAATTACAAGGATTTATCCTTGCCAACTGGGACAAACGGCAGACATCCCTGGATAAGAAGGTGAGCCTGTCCGTCCGAGTCAAAGAGTCCCTACGCTGGTGGACCTCACAGAGGAACCTAAGCAAAGGTACCTCTTGGTCACAAGAATCTACCGTACCCATCACAACAGATGCCAGCAAAACGGGATGGGGAGCCCAAGTAGCCGACCAAAATCTACAGGGGATTTGGGACCCCCAAGTAGCTAAACGCTCATCCAATTTCAGAGAACTAAGGGCAATCTGGGAAGCCCTTCAGGCGGCAGAACCCCTTATAAAAGGAAGGCATGTCAAAATCCTAACCGATAATATGACAGCTCTGTCATTTGTTCGTCACCAGGGGGGAACGCGACACCCGCACCTGCAACGACTGGCAACAGAGATACTCCGCTGGGCGGAATCCAACGTGCTGTCCCTCTCAGCGATCCACTTAAAAGGGTCCACAAACGTCGCTGCCGACTTCCTGAGCAGACAGAGCATCCATCCAGGAGAATGGGGACTGAATCAGCGAGTCTTCGACCAACTAATCTGCCAGTGGGGAGAACCGCAGATAGACCTGTTCGCCACGAAGAGAAATTCAAAGTGCCAGGACTTTTACTCGCTGAACCCCAGAGACAATCCACGCGGGGTAGACGCCCTGTCCCAAAGCTGGGACATGGACCTAGCCTACGCCTTTCCTCCCTTCCCACTGATCCCCCGCACCCTCAGGAAAATCCAAACCAGCCGGGCGTCAGTCATACTAGTTGCCCCTATGTGGGACAAAAGGCCCTGGTATCCCCTGCTAAAAGCCTTGGCGATCCGGGGTCCATTCCTACTACCAGCCGTAGAAGATCTTCTCCTCCAGGGCCCACTAACATACCCAGGGGTCGAGAAATTGAAGCTAGCAGCATGGATGCTGAAAGCATGATACTGCGTGGGAAGGGACTCTCCCATAATGTAATTACTACCCTAACAAAAAGCCGTAAACCTATCACGATAGCTATCTACGATAGGATATGGAAAAAATTCACAGAGTTCTGTAAAATAGAGCCAGGGAAAATCCCAGGAATTGACATTCCCGTAATCCTGGAATTTTTGCAGGCAGGCCTAGAAAAAGGCCTTAGTCCTAGAACCCTTAAAGTCCATACAGCAGCACTAGGGTCCTATCTAGATTTTCCCTTGGCAGAACACCGCTGGGTGCGTAGGTTTCTCAAAGGGGCAGAACGGCTTCGACCCTTTGTTAGAGAAACCTTTCCTACCTGGGACCTAAATATAGTCTTAACTAGCTTTTGCCAATCCCCCTTCGAACCCCTCTCACAACTCTCCTTGAGGATGCTCACACTAAAAGTTACCCTTTTAGTTGCCATAACATCGGCTCGGAGAATAGGGGAATTGCAAGCATTACATTGTATTGAACCATACATGGTAATACAAGACGACAGGATTACCTTCAAACTAGACCCAGCCTTCCTTCCGAAGGTAGTGTCAAAATTTCATAGGGAGCAGACGATCACTCTGCCCTCCTTCTGTCAAAATCCCCGTAACGAGAAAGAGAGAGAATTTCATAACCTAGACGTTAGGAGAGCTGTTCTAGCGTACCTAGAGGCCACCCGCTCTTTCCGTAAAAATAATAACCTCTTCATTCAATTTCAGGGGCTGGCAAAAGGAAAGACGGCAACTAAGAGCACCATCGCGAGGTGGATCAAGACCGCCATCCAAGAGGCATATAAAGCCAGGGGTCTCGACCCTCCGGGGAAAATTAGAGCTCACTCCACTCGCTCTCTTTCCTCCTCTTGGGCAGAAAAAGGCCAGGCGTCTGCCGAGCAGATCTGCAAGGCGGCGACCTGGTCGAGTATACATACATTTACCCGACATTACAGGGTTAACGTCCAGTCGGACAAAGACCTGAGTTACGGACGTAAAGTCCTTCAGGCAGTGGTCCCACCCTAGGGCCACGTATAATTTGGTATACTCCATATGTAATGGGGCCGTCGGGATGACGCTCTGGAAAGACACGGATTACTTACCGGTAGTCCCTTTTCCAGGAGTCATCACGACGGCCCATAGTTCCCTCCCCTTTAAGAATAATTTATGTTCTTTAAATGTAAATATGACCGAATAAAGGTAAAATTTGGTTTAGTAAACATTGTCCACCGTAATGATTTATAAGTCACTGAAGCACGGGTGGAAAGGGAGGTGCTTTTAAACTCTTCCTGTCCCTACCTGGGTCAGAGGGCAACCTCCATATGTAATGGGGCCGTCGTGATGACTCCTGGAAAAGGGACTACCGGTAAGTAATCCGTGTCTTTTCTGCTCCAAACATGGAAAGAGGCGGAATTATAACTGACATCGCCATGGAAGTGCGGGCGCACCCTCAGGCTCCCTGTGGACTGTCCTTCATGGCGGGTCTTCTGTAAGCTTTTTTTTTCTCCTCTTGTCTTGTATATTTTTCGCAAATGCCAAAAAAAAACAAAAACATGGACCCAAAAATAGACAAAACAAGTGATGAATAGCTGCCCAGCCCCCACTCATCAGATCTTCTATCATTTACACCAGGAACTGGCATCAATTCTGGCATCTACACGAGCTAATAGCTGGCATAGATTTCAGATTTGGTTCACAAACCTCCTGAAGATGCACCAATGACACGAACAGAACAATCTTTATGTAAACTGGCAGATAAACGGCTGGTCTTAGTAAACCTGCCCCAGTGTGTAGAGTGCATTTCATAACTTACTATTGACTTACAGCTAAAGGCCCATTTAGTCATGATTATCGCTCAAAATTCGATCCAAAGCCATCATTGTGTCTAAACACGGGCCCATCGTGTACTGTTCGCGCACTATTCGTTCATCTTTTTTTTTCCAGCTTGCTAGAAATTAACATTGACTCTTATCAGCGCTGCACACTGATTTTCTCAGTGGGCGGCACTGCTATTATTCTTTCTGCTAATGTCTCTCTGGGACTTCCCAGCAGGATACCAGCTGAAAGATTCGAGAACAAAGCAGCTGTTAGCGTTCCTACTATTTCTCGGAGCGATCAGCTCAGCGAGACTCCACTGATAACTGCGAGAACAAAGCAGCTGTTTCGTATATGCAAACAGCTGCTTTGTTCTCGCAAACACTCCGCCCGCATTTAACTCTTTTTAAATAGCTAATTGGTTACTTAGGAGTTATACAAGGATGATTGCTCAAAACTGTCACTCAAACTGCCGTTTGAGCGATTTTTGATTGATCATCTTTCAGCCTAAATGCACCTTAACATTTGGTTGTGTTTTTTTTCCAAAAACATGGCATTTTGTTAGAAAACTGTATGCGTGAGAAGCCACCATAAAAGGGTCGTCTCATGCACACACCCACTCCGGGGGTCCCTTTTATGAGCCAGAGCAGAGCGCTTCTCAATGAGAAGAGCTTCTGTTCTGTCTTACTCAAGCTGCTATGTAATCCTACAGATACCTGGCTGACTGTGGCGGCATTTTGAAAGAGGTTGTCCTTAATTAGACTACCCTTCTAAGGACCCCTTTAGGAGCTACTGTTTACTCAGAATGTGTAATTGTGGAACCTCGGTTCTTCGAGGTCTAAATATTACTGTTAGATAATCTTAATTATAAATCTCATTGTTTTGTCTGTAGCCTCTGTAATGGTATTTCCCCATGGTAACAGACTACAAACAAACCCCGTGTAGTCTGATCCTGCAGTCACTCCTTACTTTTGTTGGCCTATAGACTGAAAGAGACCCATGGATGAAAGAGTAGCGCATGATCAGTAGCTGCATCGTTATCTCCTGCTTCTATGTTGTTGTTGTTGTGGCAGTTGATATGACTCTTTAGTGGGAATCAGCGGAACCTACGATGCAGCCTTGTTACAGAGGGGAGTGTCTGATTCGTTTGCCTTTCTAGAAATACTTTTGATTTCAGCAGAACCGTGTAGCTGATAGCTGTGGCAACATGTTCTATCCAGTATTTTTTTTTTCAGTTCCAAATTCTGTCAATGCGCCTTGCTCCTGGGTTTTTTAGACCAGTCTGTGAATCTTAGTTTGTAATTTGTCTAATCTTGTCTTGGTTGTTTCTGTTTGCCTTGAGTCATTTCTGCATTTGCATTTTCAGTTTTTTGTCTGGGTCCTACTGCCCTTCTGTTCTTAGGGACACTGTTTTAGATAGTCATCCATAGGGACAACTTAGGGATTTTTGGGACAGTTAGTCTGGTGTTAAGGGAAAGTGTCAGGGAGAGCTAGTATTAGGATCTTCCGAAGAGCAGTAGACACAAAAATGCTTGGAAAATTTCAATTTTAACTATTTGCAAACTTCATTTTTTACTTTAGATACATTAGTACAATCAAAACTAAATCTGTTGTGAAGCGGACCTTCCTTTTAAAGGCGTTGTCCAGTTTTAAACTTTTTATGCCCTATCCTTAGCATAGGCCAATAATAAATTGGCAACGATCCATCGCCTGGGATCCCCACCAATCCGCTGTAAATTGGGCCTAAGTGTTCATGTACTGAGCTGACTTTAGCAGGAGGTAGGCAGCTCTGTACTCACTGCAGTGGCCACGCTTGGTATTGCAGGCCAAGTTCCCATTCACTTCAATGCCCTTAATACCAAGCCTGGTGTCAGACCTTCGCCGATCAACTATTGCTGGTCAATCCTAAGGCTAACCCATCAACCGTTTACACCTGGACAACGCCTTAAAAGGGGTTGTCCAGGGTTAGAAAGACATGGCTGCTTTTTCCAAACACAGCGCCACCTTTGTCCATAGGATTGCGTGTGGCATTGCAGCTCAGATATATTGAAGTGAATAGACAAGGGTGGTGCTGTGTATGGAACAAAGCAGCCATGTCTTGACTGGACAACCCCTTTAAGGTTGTCCAGAGGATAAAGCTCTCTTTTCTGCATGCTGCAGAATCGCTTCCCAACTTTTAGTTGCAAAAACAGTATTTAAAATGTGACCCGTAAACTCGGCCATTTGGGCTTTTTTGTATTTGATATTTTAGCCAAAAACCTATCGCAAGCGACTTCCTACCGTTAGTGCAGTTTACTAAGATGAAGTATGGATAACACCCCCCCCCCCCCCCCCTCTTCTTTTCATCTCGTCTTCCCCAGCTTCTTGGATTTAGCCGCACACCTTTAAGTGATCTTCTTAAAAAAAATGAGTTATTTTGCCAGCTTCCCTTAATTATGACGCCCGATCCCACGGCCGATAATGCAGGTTTTGTAGCGGCCGCATGCTCCTGTTAGCCAAGTCGTTTGCATAGTTCCCCAACAAGAGGCTTTTGTGAACATGTGGCGCACACAGATGAGAATCATCTGTTTACTGTTCTCCTCGATGTTTTCTTATGCGCAGAAGACACATCCTGGGGTTTTACTAAGGCAGGATAAGTCTCCCCATAGACTCCTCCAGACTCACAGACATGGACGGCACACGGGTGCTCCGCTGCTCCGGGATGGCCGGCACATGTGAAACTACTTCTGACTAAGTTCAGCCACGGCATTTTCTCAATTGAATTTTTCTAATGTCTGGTAATCCTTAGTGGATTCAGCCATGCGAGTCTCCATAATGCACCTCCGTGCGGGGAGAGCCGAGGACGCAGACTAAAGATACGTAAAGACTGAAGGCTCCCGAGCGCTTTCTAAGGATCCTTATTGTTCCTTGTTGTCTTAAACGGGATTCACTGAGGAAGAAGGCAAATGGCGTATAATAGTGAGGAAAGTGGATCCGTGACCCTTAAAGAGAAAGTGTCATCAAAAATGGCCTTATTGTATGAATCAAGAATTTGTAATGATTTCTGGCGCTTTTATTTAATTTTGTATTTTGGATGCCACAATTGATATTTAAAATAAAAATTCCTAAAATCCTGCAGTTCTGACACCGACCACTAGACCTAATAATAGTCTGACACTTCCTGTTCTGTAGTTACCATGTAGCGGATAGGATGGATCAGCACTCTGGAACTCAATTAGGAAACGTACAATATGTTTATTCCTCCAACTCAGTACCGAAATTTAGCTCCGCCCCTCCCATTGCAAATAGTGGCAAGGGGGGGGGGGGGCAGAAGCTCAGCCCCACCCCCCCTGCAGAGAGGGATGCTGTATAGTAGCACCTGGCCGATATACGGTCGTCTGAAGGCGCCCTTACACTGAGAGATGACATTTATATATGAATCCCATGTCCGAAGCGGAAGTGTAATCGCGGCTTTAGCTCCCATTGATTTCAGCCACTTCCTCCTCTGTGCCCCATGACGCATGTCCGGCCCGCTGCAATCACAAGCAGGTTGCTCTCTTGTGCCACAGGGCAGAAGTGCACAAAAGTATATGACCCCCGTTGATCCATGTAATCCTTCATACGTTTTTATACCTCATACGCGTCTCTTTAAACCTCTGCATGTAAAATAACCCAAAATCCCGAAGGTCTAGGGCTTCTTGACTGCAGAACTCAATCAGGTGAGTTACTGGAGAGTGTTGGTGGCGCGGCGTTTGCTGGAAGGAGTGATGACATTACATGTAAACAGACATCAGCTTGGGGAACTTCACAGCGAGTGCAGCGGGGGGGCAGCAGGTGTATTTTGGAGAACTTTAATAAAGATCAGACATTAATATGTCACAATGCGGGACGATGACAAAGACTTCTCGGGTCCTTATAACCCATTTTGATCAGTTTTCATACATCTTTTCCTGAAGGCGGGTGATCAGACAAGGATTTGTATACAAGCACTAAGTTGCTCCACAGACTTATTTTACCTGCACCTAAAACCAGCTTCTTTATTTCACATAAATCGTCCATCTCTGCTGAGTGGCTCAATAATAGTCCGGGGGGGGGGGGGGATTTTTCCGTTGTAGCAACGTTTCAGACTCGTATGACCTTTTTCAAGCTAGTCAAGACCATATGCTCATAAAGTTCTAATGAGATGGGGGGAGGGGCTCCATAAATAAATGTCAACAACCCCTACAAACAGCAACCCTACCAAAAAAACATTCATTCTGGCATTGTGTGCGTTTTGTACATATAACTGTAAACGATGTTGCATACTTTGTAATCGCATTCACCATAAGGGAATAAATAATGTGCTATTTTCATAGATTGGACCGGTATGGATGCGGTAATACCCAATATGTTTAATTCCTTTTTATTTTATATATGGGAAAAGGGTTTTATTTTAAGGTTGTAATAATTATTTTTTGTAATTTTATTCTAAAAACTTTATTTCATTTATGTTTACTTTTTTTTAGTCCCCGTATGGGACTTAAACTTGTTTGATCCCTTACACAATATACTGCAATACTTCAGTACTGCAGTATATTGCATTTCTGCAGCTATTCTATGAAGATGTGATGGCAGCCAGATGGAGGTCTTAACAAAGCTCTGGGCTGCCATAACACCCAAACGGATCCCCGCGATCTCATCATGGGGGTGGGGGAACGTTCAGAACATGTAAATATCTATCGGGACATTTAACTGTCTGCTGGAACATTTAAAGGGATTACCCCACAATTACATGTTGTCCCCTATTCATAGGATACCCACAGTGGATAACTTGCTGTTCGATGGGGAGCTCACTCCTGACACTCCCACCAATCTCAAGAACGCGATTCCGTGTCCAGTTCTGCCTGTCACAGAAGGGGTCGCTTCTTCCCCCGCAGTGACATCAGTATGAATAGTGCGCTGGCTGAACATGCATGATCAGCGCTCCATTCATTTCTGTTGGGCTAACGGGGGATACCCAAGTAGGTGCCACTCCTGTATCTCCGCAGTCCCATTGACAGTGAATGGCGCTTGCATGAGCAGCACTCTGTTCCGTCTACTCTTCATTGTGCGGGTGCAGTAAGCCCGCAGTGAGGAGGATGGGAGACACGGGACCCCTGTTCTTGAGATCAGCGGTGGTCTCAGCAGTGAGTCCTCACCAAGCAGCAAGTTATCCCCTATCCTATAATAAGGGGAAAACTTGCAGTCTTGGCACAACCCCTTTAACTGTCTGTTGGGACATTTACGTGTTGTTAGTGGCATATAAATAGTTAACAGACAGAGTTCTCTCCAAACATGGCTGCTGCAACCAGTTATCAGCTATCAAAGACAGCCGAAGCCCACTGTGTTCTTCATCCAGTCCATACATGTATGGCAGGTGTCACCAAGGGGTTAACCATTGAGCAAATGGTGCACCTGCACCCCCTGACAGCGGCACCTTCTGCCCTATACCAGATACCCTGTCAGATGTTGTCCTGTGGCATTGCAAAGGTTATCCGCTGCTGTACAAGAAAACCGAAATGTCCTCCTAATGACTGGCACACTGGCATTGACTGGACAGGTCTGTCCCCCCTGGTGGCACATGACTGGTTCCCTCTTAGTGCTTGGCATTGGGGATCTACAGCCCGGTTGTTAAGAGGTTCCCCGCTGCCGCAGGAGAGCCTCGTTGACTCCATAAATGAGTAATTATGTTTGTACATATTTTGTCAGCAAAGCAAAGTGGTTCTGGAAGAATGTCAGCAACATTCGATAAGATCACTTCTTGTAAATGAAGGCCGTCTGTCGCTGCCAACATTTCCATACATGCGCCAATCTTAGCCAGCGTGAAATGGAGACCCCAGTCATTTGTATTCATTACACAGTGAGCAAAGTAATCCCGCTGTTCTCCATTGATCCATTGACTGAAATTCTCTTTATGTTCTCCGACAAGATGTTTAGTCTGAAGTTCCACGCAGGGAGCAAAGGCACTTGTGCCACCTGCAGGATGGATTGCGGTACTGCATCCCCTGGAGATTGAATTGCACTTTATAATAATGACCTGGCTTCGCGGGGCTGTTTGTGCGTGACGCCAGCGGTTCACACACAAACGGACTCGCGCCTGGTTCACCGATTTGGCATATTTGGTGCAGATCGGTCCACTCATTTGGCCGTATTCTGAGTTTTTGCTTTTTTTTTGTGAATATGTTGAGAACTGGAGGTCATAGTGAAGTGAACCCGGTCCAAAACCCTCAGGAGCGCCTGCTTTACCTATTTGGCAAATTTGGTGCAGATTGGTCAAGTCGTTTGGCCGTAAAGAACAGGGAGCAGACATTCTTCTATATAAAGAGAGTCAGGATATCCTGCCGTTTATATTGGAGTGGGTCATCCGCCCCCATTAAGGAGTCCGGTTGCTCTTGAAGTTTACGGCGGGGGATGATGTGGTATAAACAACAGGACATTTCTGCAATGTACATCACATTCTTTCGGCAGCTGCGTGCATGGAAGTAAATGATCCGCCTGCATCGATTTCCTCCGTGCGGCTCAGAAGTGGCTCTTATGTATTGTGCTTTTATGGCTTCTCTAGTATTTTTCGGTAATGGGATACGCTTTGGGTAGACCATCAAATACTGTTCATCTCCAACAGTCCAAACACTTCATACAGCCTCACGGGCGCACCGAAGATCCAAGATGCTTTGTATGACAACATGAAAGTTAGATCGGTGAAGTGAAATCCCGGATTGTGGCATTTACTGTTGACAAACCACAGAGGGAACGCGTTCTGGTTCACGGCGCAGCTGTCTAATATTGGAGCTGTCAATCAGTCACAAAATGCTAACCATTTCCTCCATGGTCCAGATGTGGCTGGCTGCATCCAGATGATAAACTCTTGTGTTGTTTGTGCTTTTTGGTGCCATGCATATATAGAAGTACCGCAACCTCTAGCGTGGCACCCGTCCATCTTACTGGAATCTGCAATTATGTGTTGGGCTGACACGACATCACTGGCATGCCGCTCCGCTCCGCGTCTTCAGATTACGCTCGTTGGAACATTACAGATCTGCTGATGGAAACAACAGGAGAAATATACAGAACAGGGTTCAAAGAAAGTCGAACGGTCGTAGCAGGTGGCTGCTGGAATTTTAGAAAATGTCTACTTTTTACTTTTGCTTTTCCCCCTGTTCTTGTAATTATTGCACTCTTTAACCAAAAGTAATCAGACCCCTAAGCAAGACTCAAAATTTAGTATTTATTTCCATATGTTATTACTTAGTGGGGCTCCTTTGGCCCTAATGGCATTGGATACTCTACATGGTATACTTTCTACTAATGTCTGATACTCTTGAGCTGGTATGGTTCCCTCCATTCATCCTGCAAACATCTGGCAAGTTTTCTCAAAGAAGATGCTTTGGCCCATCTATAATGGTGCAAAGAGGGTTACAATTGGACAGTTAAGCAATGAAAAAATGTTCTGTGGAGGGGCGAACCGCACTATCCCAGCTTCACATTAAATGGATATACCTGGGTGTGAAGGAGCCCGGCGGACACCTTTGCCTGAGTGTGTTGTGCCAACAGTTAAGTACGTTGGACGTTCCGCTATGGTCTGAGGATGTTTTATGTGGCATGGTCTTAGTCCACTAGTTGTAGTGACAAGAACCCTCAACACTGAGGTGACCCTGACATTGTAGACAATAATGTTCTGCTGACAATGTGGTAATATTCTGGGAATGGTCGGCCATACTTCCAACAAGGCAAAGCGGCTTGTCACACATCCAACACTGTGTTACGCTTGTTTGAGGATATGGATGTTCCACGATTGGATCGGCTGCGCAGAGTCTTGACCTGAACCTACTGAACATCTCTGGGATGACCTGGAATGTTGGGTCAGGGCATATAAACAGCGTCCATCTTGGTTGAAAGAACCTGTCAGACGTTTGCAGGATGAATAGAGGGAAATACCAGCTGAAATGTATCAGACTTTAGTAGAAAATATATCAAGGAGAGTGTCTGATATCATTAGGGCCAAAGGAGCCCCACTAAGTATTAACATATGGAGATAACTACTACTTGTCCTTCTGGCTCAGGGGTGCACTTACTTTTGGTAGGAGAGTGTAGCTACACCAAAGAAGCTGGAGTTTAGTCCATCCGGTTCTGTGGACTATTACACTTGTGATTACAGGTGCTACATGATGTTACTTGGTCCTCTTTCGGTATACCAAAATCAGAGGGATGGAGCTGCTGTAACTTTTGCTCCAATTTCCCCCTTTTCGTACACTTATGGATATGTAAAGTGTGTGAGAGAGATTAGAGGAAGAGACAGAGAGGATAGATCCTGGTATGTGACCTCGTATCCCCTGCACAAGGATGCTCGCGGCCCCCTAGCTGTGCAGGGAGCAGCAGTGGTCCCGGGTCATGTGAATAAAGCCCCTGTGTAGAGTAGTTTGCTGCATAGCGGGGGGCCGGGGCTGCTATACAGTGAGGCATGCAGAGCATTGGCCCCTTCATTCTCACGATCAGTGGAAATATCCATGTAACTGAATTATAGTCTAGATTATTTAATTCTAAATCGTACATTACATGGAAGCCTTGATATATACATACCCCGGGGTGGGGGTGGGGAACACCTCTGACATCCACAGCTACATTGGGGTATCGGTCCAGTAATAGTCAGGGGTCGGGTTACTTTGCATTTCTAGGAGGCAAATGGGGAGAAACGGTACAAATCCTGACTTCAGTAATCCGTCGGTGTATGTTGTATCGCTGCAGCACTTCTCATAAACAGTGTAGCAGAACATATCCGTAGAAAGGCAAAAACACACATGTGTGAACAGGGACCAATGCTGCGATAAAGAAATATGAAGCCTTAATCATAGTATATTGCCTGTACAAGACACAAGTAATTTACAAGTAACGGGATAGGAGATAACAAAGCATGACCACGCCCACTAATATCGGCCACACCCACTAGTGTTGACCACTCCCACTAATACTGACCACTCCCACCAATGAATAATGACCAGTCCTAAAAACAAATAAAAAATCAGATCAAAACGATCCACAATCCTCATCATATAAACCTAAGATCAGATCGCAGGTTATGGCCGCGTGGGAATCTGTTTTTTAACCATATAATCCAATAAGCGTCTCTTGAAAGCAGTTTTATTAACCAACCCGCCCTCTTGCTGGCGGAGCACCCTTTCAGTGCCAGTGACTTTACATGAGGATATATCCCCTTGGTGGATTTCACCGGACACTCCTGATGCTGCCGCTGATTCTTTAGTTTTTTTCTACTAGTTTTAGTGTGGAGTTTTTTGACATTAAACAGAGTAAACAATCTCCCTTTGTTCATGCAGGAGTTCTCCAGCCAGGTTCAAATTTGTCAAAAGCACATACAATAGACAAAATAACCGCTCCGAGCCTGGTGACCCCCCAACACCAGTTTACAGACCATAAAACCTTCACATCGTGATCAGTGGACTAATTAAGTGTTTACTCTTCTGCTAATCCTGGTCTGGTTTAGTTTTAAGTGCAAATTAATCCCGCCATGTCTGTGCCTTGTCATATGTATGTGTGTATATATGTATGCCTCTTCCGATCTGTTGCATCATGCCTCAGAAGACCCCTGAGAGGTTGAAAGCTCGCATTAACATCATGCATTTTTGTTAGCCAGTAAAAGGTCTCATATCTACAGGATTACTTGGTTTCTCTTACTGGGAACAATCCCATTTTTTCTACTGGCGACACCGGACTAAACTTTTTTACTTCTTTCCTTATCAGCGCATGTAACAATGTATGAGGACGCGGTCATGTGATTTATTTGTAATCGTGAAGCAGATTTACCTTCACAGGACATTTGTTATTTAGGGAACACTTTGTGATCTTTAGATGACCGTTCTAACCGCTGCGATACAAGCCATTAAATGCATGAAGAGATGGGAGGTTCTGGATCGGGATGTAGGGGTGGTGGGGAGGGGTTTCGAAACTTCCCAGTCGAATTGTCACAACATTTCAACAGTTAAAGCTGCAGCGTGCGGTTGAGCAGTATAGTGAAAAAGTGTGATCCCAGCAGTCAGCGACCTTCGGCTTTTGTTTTGGTTAGCAAGTCTAAAGGCCTATTTAGACACAACGATTATTGCTCAAAATTCGCTCAAAAGCCTGTGTCCCTCTTTCACTTTTCTGCCGAATGATGGATCTCAGTTCGGCATGAAATCCCTCGTTCAGCAGAACAGCTGATAAGCAGGACCGCACGCTGTGTTCTGCCCGGGGAGCGCTGATTATGTCGTCTCAGCTGTCAGCCCCGTTGCAGAACAAAGGGAATGTATTCAGAGAACAGACCACTCGCTGTTCTCTGAATACAGCTCCTGACGGCTCACACACTACTAATTGGTACTAATAGGCATTAGTACCAAGTAGTAGTTTATGCAAAAATGATCACTCAAAAGCCATCTTTGTGTGTAAACGCACCTTTAGTGTTCTCAGAGTACAATACGCACCGACATGAGTGGTCAACAGACAAGACCCTTCTGTCGCACTAAACTTACACGTGGCATGAAACACGAACCTGACTGCGACAATATGGCCGACAGCTACTGAGTCATGTAATCCTACTGCGCATTCCCTATCGAGCATCCCAATTTCTATGGTGGCAATTTCAAAACGGACCTTACTTTAAAAATGCGCCTCGTATGTATCCGTCCAATCACATTGTTGGTGATCTCCACTGTCTGTCCTCTATGTTGTCCTGTACGGCGCGTCTTCCGCGTCCCGCAGATGTAACCGGATCATCATTGAACTGTGAAAGCTGTAACATTTCTACTAAAATGTACCGTTTCTTATTATCGCCAGAAGTGGATTTTCAGACTTTGAATACAATATTTTTAAAGGAGTCCATATTTGTTTTATGTTCCTACTGTAAACCTTAAGCACCCGTCCTGCCGTCCGCCGCGCCGCTGCACATAAGTCCTGTTTTTGAACTGCTGTCTGGGATTTATAGACGGCTTTTTAGCGATCCGCACATGAATAAGTAATCGCTCAGCGGGCGCTTTCTAAGTTGTACATAAGTAAAAGCAGGCGCGGGCTGTGTTTTATTTCGGGGTGGGGGGTGGGGGGGTGGTGGTGGTGGGGGGGGGGGTTGTTCTGATTTCTCTGCCGTTACATTTGTTAAAATATTTATGAATGTTATACCGTATGAAATGGCGCTGCCTGCGCAGGCTGCAGACATCCAACTCTGATCTGAAAAATGTGTTTTTTGTTTCAGCCGGGTTTAGAAGAAGTTTTCGACTGAGCAGGAAGGATAAAAAAACAAATAAATTCATGTACGAATGTAAAAAGAGCGACCAATACGATACGGCGGACGTTCCGACCTTTGAAGAAGTGTCGTTGTTTCAGCGGCAGCCTAATGAAAAATACAGGCTGATCGTCCTGGTTGGTGAGTATGAACCGCCGTATAAGACACGCTTTGTTACAACTCTACTACCCCCCCCCCCCCCCCTCCTCCTGAAGCCGCTCGCTCAGAATTTTTGCAATGATGTCAAATATTCAGTTGCTGCATCTGCTAATAATTTTCCAGCGTTTTCCAATTTCTCAGTCGAGGATTGAAGTGTTGGAGCTCTGAAGTCTCGGGGTGTTTATACAGCCAACAGAATGTCACATTGTAACTTGGATCGGACCGCGTAAACCACAAATAACAAAAAGTTACACTGATAAGCGGTAATTCTACGCCGTCCCTGTTTTTACGGCTTAAAATATGATTAGGTGTTGAAATCTAATCTTGTAATAGAAGAAGCAGGAACGCTTCGCCACGGACCCGGTTATCTCTGACTGCCGCGGGTTCCAAGTCTAAAGCTGGATAGAGAGGGGGCTTCTCGCTGTAGTAAATCTCCTCAATGACATTCAGATGGGTGGAAATATTCGGGAAAGGGAAGACTTGGTTCTTTATTCGCTCATTAATAAAAAATACACTCGGGATCGGCGGGAGAGAAACGATAAAAAATTATCTGTTGTAATATGTGTGCGGGACGGTAAACGCGCGGATGACTTAACCGCGGCCGCAGCCAAATCTTACATGTTTCCTCTTATCCGTCGGGTCACGACTCGTGTTCAGTTTTTCCAATGTTGTAATTGTATTGTAATCCTAATCAATTAAAAATGGGGATTTCTCAGAGGTGCCGTTTCCATACGGTTGTCTGTAGCGCTACGGAACACGTTGTGGTGCTGCTGCTTGTATTTGTCTTTTATGTTTAGGCAGTAATAGTCCTGGAAACTAAAACAACGTATTATTTGAAAGTGGATTGATAGGAAGCATGCGGATCTCAATGACCTTAAACTGACTTATCGTGTGAATGAAGTTCTTAATGTCAAACATTTTTTTTTAATGAATTTTAGGGTTTCCGATTCCAGAACCTATATTTTGAAAAAATCCTAAAACCCTGCAGTTCTCACACTGACCACTAGGCCTAATAATAGTGTGACACTTCCTGTTCTTTAGAGAAAACTTCTCACCCCTTATCTCATTATCATCATAGGCAGGATTAAGCTGAGAGGAGACACCTATATATAGATAAAACAGGAGCCACCATTCACAATAGTCACAGCTCACCTCCTCCCCCTCCCTGCACAGACAGGATTACACTGAGAGGTGACACCTATATATAGATAACACAGGACAACCATTCACAATAGGAGATGTCACAGCTCACCTCTTGCACAGGTATTAGAACACAACACTCTCCCGTACAGGTCAGTGGTTTCCCTCCTACCCATTGTCTGTGGCCCATGAGGCTGCTGTAAAGCATATCTCTAAATGCACTATCACCGTGATGATGATATCACATATGGCCAACAAGCGCCATCTTATCACTGCCAGAAATCTCCCATTAAATTATACTTTCTTCTAAATATTAAAACAAAAACTCAACTAAACAAACATAACATCTAAAATCTGAAGTGTGTGCTACAGAACTGTATGTGCTGTGTGATATGTATATAAGGCTATATAGGCTGGCGATAAGTGTGAGCCACAATGGAATGGGGGCGCACTTTTCAGGGCGATCGCCCAACAGTAAGGCAAGGCACTTTAGAGATCAGTGTAGACTCACCAGGCAGCACACGGCCGCTGCACCTGCTGTGACCCCGGTGATATCAGTGCACGCACCCGTCCACTGCTCATTTCTAAGACATTATGAGGTTTTCTTACAATATTTATCTAATTATGAGTTAAAGCCGATTGCTGTGCTCCTTGCTGTTGCGCTAGATCTGATTTTTAGGCTTCCTGCAGATCTCGGGCGGTCACAGAAGATCGCGTCCTGGTTATGGGATTTATAAATCCCACCACCAGGAAGCGATGGCTCTGATTCGTTCTAGAGCGCTACTCAGTCAATCAATGCAGCGCTGGATGAACCAATCAATGTGATGGCTGTTATTGGTTCATCCAGCGCTGCATTGATTGGCTGAGCAGCGCTCGAGCACCAATCACAGACTTTGTTTCCTGGTTACAGGATTCATAAATTCCACCTCCAGGAAGCAATCTTCTGTAAGGGGTGAGGACTGCAGGAAGCCTGCTGGAGCTCTGGAGAGCAGCGGGAGGGACCTGGACCGATTCTGCTGGTAATATATTGCTTTTTTCTTATGTAACGCGGCTGAGGCCTATTTTCAGGGTAGGGTTTTAATTTCAAGCCTCGAGCATTTTTGTACGGGACCCGTTAATTGCTGAGCTTTTTTTTTTATTTTTTTTACCTGTGTTCTCTCTCTCTCTCTCTTGTTCTCTTTCTCTCTCTCTCTCTCTTGTTCTCTCTCTCTCTCTTGTTCTCTTTCTCTCTTTCTCTCTCTCTCTCTCTTGTTCTCTCTCTCTCTCTTGTTCTCTCTCTCTCTCTTGTTCTCTCTCTCTCTCTTGTTCTCTCTCTCTCTCTTGTTCTCTCTCTCTCGTGTTCTCTCTCTCTCGTTCTCTCTCGTTCTCTCTCTCTCTTGTTCTCTCTCTCTCTCGTGCTCTCTCTCTCTCGTTCTCTCTCTCTTGTTCTCGTTCTCTCTCTCTCTCTCTTGTTCTCGTTCTCTCTCTCTCTCTTGTTCTCGTTCTCTCTCTCTCTTGTTCTCGTTCTCTCTCTCTCTCTTGTTCTCGTTCTCTCTCTCTCTCTTGTTCTCGTTCTCTCTCTCTCTCTTGTTCTCGTTCTCTCTCTCTCTCTTGTTCTCGTTCTCTCTCTCTCTCTTGTTCTCGTTCTCTCTCTCTCTTGTTCTCGTTCTCTCTCTCTCTTGTTCTCGTTCTCTCTCTCTCTTGTTCTCGTTCTCTCTCTCTCTCTCTCTTGTTCTCGTTCTCTCTCTCTCTCTTGTTCTCGTTCTCTCTCTCTTGTTCTCGTTCTCTCTCTCTCTTGTTCTCGTTCTCTCTCTCTTGTTCTCGTTCTCTCTCTCTCTTGTTCTCGTGCTCTCTCTCTCTTGTTCTCGTGCTCTCTCTCTCTTGTTCTCGTTCTCTCTCTCTCTCTTGTTCTCGTTCTCTCTCTCTCTCTTGTTCTCGTTCTCTCTCTCTCTTGTTCTCGTTCTCTCTCTCTCTCTTGTTCTCGTTCTCTCTCTCTCTCTTGTTCTCGTTCTCTCTCTCTCTCTTGTTCTCGTTCTCTCTCTCTCTCTTGTTCTCGTTCTCTCTCTCTCTTGTTCTCGTTCTCTCTCTCTCTCTTGTTCTCGTTCTCTCTCTCTCTTGTTCTCGTTCTCTCTCTCTCTTGTTCTCGTTCTCTCTCTCTCTCTTGTTCTCGTTCTCTCTCTCTCTCTTGTTCTCGTGCTCTCTCTCTCTTGTTCTCGTGCTCTCTCTCTCTCTCGTTCTCGTGCTCTCTCTCTCTCTTGTTCTCGTTCTCTCTCTCTCTCTTGTTCTCGTTCTCTCTCTCTCTCTTGTTCTCGTTCTCTCTCTCTCTCTTGTTCTCGTTCTCTCTCTCTCTCTTGTTCTCGTTCTCTCTCTCTCTCTTGTTCTCGTTCTCTCTCTCTCTCTTGTTCTCGTTCTCTCTCTCTCTCTTGTTCTCGTTCTCTCTCTCTCTCTTGTTCTCGTTCTCTCTCTCTCTCTTGTTCTCGTTCTCTCTCTCTCTCTTGTTCTCGTTCTCTCTCTTGTTCTTGTTCTCGTTCTCTCTCTTGTTCTCGTTCTCTCTCTCTCTTGTTCTCGTTCTCTCTCTCTCTCTTGTTCTCGTTCTCTCTCTCTCTCTTGTTCTCGTTCTCTCTCTCTCTTGTTCTCGTTCTCTCTCTCTCTTGTTCTCGTTCTCTCTCTCTCGTTCTCTCTCTCTCGTTCTCTCTCTCGTTCTCTCTCTCGTTCTCTCTCTCGTTCTCTCTCTTGTTCTCGTTCTCTCTCTCTCGTTCTCTCTCTCTCGTTCTCTCTCTCGTTCTCTCTCTCTCGTTCTCTCTCTCTCTCTCGTTCTCTCTCTCTCTCGTTCTCGTTCTCGTTCTCTCTCTCTCTCTCGTTCTCGTTCTCTCTCTCTCGTTCTCTCTCTCTCGTTCTCTCTCTCTCTCGTTCTCTCTCTCTCTCGTTCTCTCTCTCTCGTTCTCTCTCTCTCTCTCTCACCCTCATACCCTCTCCCCCTTTATTTAGAATAAAGTATAATTTTATAAGGGGGGTGGGTTGCAGTTACATCTCTCTAAACGCTGTTAAAGGGGTCTTCCCATCTCGGCAATCCTAATGCCAATGAGCTGGCATCCTTAATTCCTTCCAGTTGTTTACTGCTGGTTGCTCGACGAACCTACCGAGTCTGCTACAGACGAAGATAGCCGGTGCTTGCAGGTTCTGATGTGTTGATCTGCTGGGTGGCTGGGTCTCTGGAGCGCGTGCTCACTAGCATCAGGCCTGGCCACTGCTGCGCTCTGCTTCCATAGAAGGGCTTCAGGACACCACAAAGTCCTTAGTGGGGCAAATTCACCTGAGACCTCTCGATGCAAAACATGTCAAGAACTGTCATTTCATTTATTTTTTTCTCCCGCTAGTAATCGCATAGGAAAATTGGCGTAGTATGGCGCATGGCTTCACATTGAAGTCAATGGATGATAAAATGACACGGATTGTGTTTTAAACCAAGTTTCTAACCACTGGGACCCCTAGTCATCACGAGAACCGGTGTCCCATATGAATGAAGCAATAGGTGGTCATGCACACTACTGCTTCATTCATCTCAGTGGGACTGCTGAAGACGAGCCAAGTACAGCCCTCGGCTATCTGTGGCGGTTCCATTGAGATGAATGCAGTAGCAGCGCACATGTTCCACCGCTACTCTATTCATGCATATGAGAAAATATTGACTCATGTTCTTGTGAATGGTGGGGCCTTAGCAGTCTGATTGACACCAGACAGACACTTAAAGGGGTAGTCCAATTGTAAACTATTGATGGCTTACGTACAAGATAGGCCATCAATATTAGATCGGGGGGGGGGGGGGAGGTCTGCTGCTAGGGATCTCTGATGGTCTGCTGTTTGCCGGGCTGGTGTTCTCATGCATTGAGCTGATTTCTGCAGGAAGTAGACAGCGCCCTTCTCACTACAGTGGCCAGACTTGGTATTGCAGGCATTGAAGTGAATGGGAACTTGGATTGTAATATTAAGACTGGCCACTAGAGAGAGAACAGAGCTGTCTGCTTCCTGCAGAAATCAGCTGAGTGGCCCGGTTAACAGCTGACTGATGGTGGTCTCTGGTAGCAGACCGCTGCTAATCTACTGTTGATGGCCTATCCTAAATATTGGCCATAAGTAGTTTTCTTTTGGACAACCCCTTTAATCCCTCTCCTGAGGAATATTATGATAGGGCCTTTTACATAATGATTATCGCTCAAAATTCGCTCAAAAGCCATCTTTTTAACGATAATTGTTGCATGTAAATGTGCCCATCTTTCACTTTTCTGCCGAACTATGCTTTTATGACCAGTATAAAATCCATCATTCAGCAGAAGAGCTGATAGCAGGAACTTCACACTGTGTTCTCTGCGGGGAGCGCTGATAACATTGTCTCAGCTTTCAGCCCCAGGGCAGATCAAAGGGAATGTATTCAAAGAACAGACCACCCACTGTTCTCTGAATACAGCTCCCAGCAGCTCACACGCATTAACCCTTTGCAATCCAATTTTGGATTCAGGGTTTCCTAGGGGGCTTTCTCTTTCTGGAATTATACAATGGCGCCATCTGCTAGCAAGAGCCAGTACTGTGGTATGGGACATGCTGGAGAGGCCACCGACAACAGAGCAGCTAGTAATCTACAGTAAGAATACCCTGCCGGACGTCTTCCGTAATCAGAGCTGTACAGCCTTCAATCAGAATGTCTTCAGACGTCACACAGTGGATTGGAAAGGGTTAATAAGCTACTAATTGGCATTAGTACCGATTAGTAGTCTATGCAAAATGATCGCTCAAAAGCCATCTTTTGAGCGATCCTCTTCACGTGTAAAAGGGCCCATTGTGCGACTCCCCCCCCCCCCCCCCGACCAGCATGCATCTTGCCCTACATTTATGTGCCTCCTATGCCTAACAGAAAATCTGGTGCTAATCCAGCAAGAACAAGACGTATCCTCACAGCGTAATAACATGAGGGTAATATCTCCATGGCGCTCATGAGAGCCACTGAGGACGCGTGTAAACTTAGCACGCTTGTTATGGGACACGTAGCGTAACTACGAGCGGCATAAATAGATCGTCGGTCACCTAACAAATGAACATTCCTGGGAAGCCTTGTCACATGTCATTGACAGCAGCGCTATAATTGATCTCATACGTGCCGGCGGTTTTTAATAGGTGATAGAAAATGTTCTTACATTTGCCAAGAGATAGTGTTTCCACTGCGCCCTCCCGCCGCTTTGTTTTAGTTAATATTAAAGAAAAAAATCCTAATTGTAACAACGTGTGATAAAGACGCCGGAACGGAGCGCACAGATTAAGGGTTAAGCCCCGGCCAAGAATAATTTTCCATGAAATTAGTATTTTACATCTACTAATCAAATGTCAGCGAATGGAGGTCTCAGAGATCTGCCATCTGTAATTCTACCGGTTCGGGCGAGTGTGGAGGTCTTCCACTTGCTTGGGGTTGAGGCGGTTGTTCCGGGGTTTACGGAGGTCACCGAGGGGACTCCACCACTTCTGACCCCCATACAGTGTAGAGGAGACTAATCACATTGGCTGCCGTGTAATACTACCTTTCCACTTCCTCCGGCAAAATCAGCTGCTTGTAAGGAGTCCTGAGAGACGTGTGATGAGACAACCCCTTTAAGAAACGTCGTCATCTGAATTTCGACAAGAGGATCTTCTGTTCTTCTCCCATCAGCGCTACTCTGGCCCATGGCTGTGTCTAGAACTGCGATACCGGACACGGTCCATGGACATCGGTTGGATCGGCCTGAGGAAGAACCCAGAGTAGGCTGGAAAGCTCGCATTAACATTATGTATTTTTGTTAGTCTCCTATCTACAAGATGACTTGGCTTCTCTTGCTGGGGACAATCACATTTATCTCTTGCAGCCGCGGTTTACGTGCAACTTCAGATTTATTTGTTCGAAGCGCGGACTTTGTTTTTTGTTGCAAGTAACTTTGGACCTGGACAGGATTTGGGCAAGTTTATATACCCTGAAAACCCCACTGAAGAGGTTGTACCAAGATGGCATATTCCCTATTAAGGCACATGAGTATCATGCTGCTCGGGACCCCCTCTACGACCCAGAACAGGAAACAGCTTAGTAAGAGCATTTCCATGCAATGGCCTCTGAGGGGGAATGTGTGGTTGGCCGTGACCTCACCGGCAAAATTTGCTGATTGCTCCTAGTCCCGCTTTCAGGACCCCAAGTAATCAGCGGTTTGTCCCAGGCTGGGAGGAGTTTGTATCTTGGCACAACCCCTTCTTAAGTGTGTTTCCATGGTAACCAAGACCAAAAAGTGTCACCAAGGAGACCACAAGCTAGATTCTTTGGCCTACGAGGCACATGCCTAAACTTTTGTTTGTTTGTTCAAATTTATGTGACCTTGTTCTAATATTGGTAATTTTTTAAAACTCCCCCAAAAGGGATGATTTTACTCCAAAATTTGCAGACTGTAATTGGTTTCCTACTGCTGGTTGCTATGGTAACGTCGCTACTTTACTTAACTCAGGCTTGTGGAAATGTTGTTTTTCGTCCCCTGCTGACGTATTATTTTACATTTTTCTTGTGTGTTCTCCTCGTATATCAGGCATGTTCTTGGTAGGAATTATCCTAAAGTCCAAAGAATGTCCCCGGCGCACGTTTCAAATCTCTCTCCACCTGCGAGTACCACGTACTCCGTGATGACCTCCGTGTTCACGCTCCCATGCAGGGAGACTCCATGGACCCTGCAGCTGCAGACAGATGTTGTGAGCACTTCATACATCTTCCTTCATGCTCAGTCATCCATGAAGAACAACATCTCGGGTGTCGCTGATGTCTGTAGGGATCGACACTCGCTGTGTTTCCAGCAGGCCACATAATTCCCCTGTAAGCCGCGTTGGTCCCGGCGAGCATTATTGTTCCTGGATTTGTATGAAATCTACTTTCCTGCACTTCACGTTACGCGTCGTCTTTTGTCCTTTTAACCCTTTCCAATCCACTGTCTGACGTCTGAAGACATCCTGATTGAAGGCTGTACAGCTCCGATGTCAGAAGATGTCCGGCAGGGTATTCTTACTGTTTATTACTGGCCGCTCTGTTGTCGGGGGCCTCTACAGCATGTCCCATACCGCAGTACTGGCTGTAGCCAGCAGATGGCGCCATTGTATAATGGCAGAAAAAAAAGCCCCCTAGGAAACCCTGAATCCAAAATTGGATTGCAAAGGATTAATATACGTGCAACGTGGATAGAAACCTACAAAGTAGGGTAAAAGGAAGAACCCGTTCAGGAGGACAACAGAACTTAATTGGGGTTAAATGTACGAGGGCCCGTCAAGTTCTAACTGCTCAACATAATCTCCCTCTTGGCATACACATTTTTTCACCACATCGATGTCCCGATTAAATGGCCGCTGCAAACGCATCTTTAAGGTTATGTTGCGCCCACTGGAAAATCGCTGATGCGAGAGCGGCACGAGTAGGAATGGTTAGACCAAGGAGAGCGTCCATCATTGGAAGAAGCCAAAAATCACTGGGTGCGAAGTCAGGTGGGACCATGAAGGAGCCTGTGAACAAGGGCCACCAATGAGCGTTGGCTTGATGGAAGAGGCACATGCAGGATTTTCCATCCACTTTTCTTGCAATGCAGGAAGGAAGTTGTTCTTCATGGGATGCAGTCCTCAGCGTAGGCCCTTTGGAACGCAGTAAGTTAGGATTACGCCTTTGACCATTGTTTTCTCAGCACTGGCGGTAACTCAGAATTTCTTTCATGGCAGTGAGTCAGTGTGCTTCCGTTGTGCCGACTGCCACTTGGTTTGAGGATTGAAAAACGGCATCTACGTCTCACCCATCGTGGCAATTGACAGAATAAAGGCCCCATCCTTGCCGTCATCACGTGCCAAGATCGTCGGACACATTGCCGTGGGTTCTGTGCGCTGCACGCCGCCGCCATCCGTCTCACTCATCCCGAAGAATGCCTCGTCTTCTACAATGTGTCCAATGTTTCTATCTGCTCCTATTTCTGAGAAAAGAAGACCTTAGATCTTGAATACATCTCGTAACTACAAGGGCTTGTTGTAAATCTAAGGCCATTAAGGACGGATTTCCCAACAGCAACCCGCCTCTTCTACAGTAGAGATGCCAATCTGATTTCAGGCCTAAAAGCTCTGAACCTTTTGGAGGGCATATTATTGTTCACTTAAATACATGTATTTTGGGATGAGAATCATTTTTGCACTTTTTTGGTTTAATTACAAAATGTTGCACAGTTTGTTTTTTGCAGCTTCTATATATCACTGTATACAGAAGCTGCAGACTGACTCTCCCTTCAGATCCATTAGTGAGGATGGACTGATGGTTTAGTTTGCCTTTCTTCAATCTTTGTTATGATCATAAATGAGCTGATAAAAAGTGCCGGAGAGAAGAAATGAGGGCTCCAGCAGCCCAGCACCATGACGGATCTCCTATTGAGAGTCAGTCTGCAGTTTCTATGTACAGTGATATGTAAAAGCTGCAGAAGACAAATGATGCAAAATTTTGAATCAAACCCTATTGATATAAATTGTTAGCCCAATATACAGGCATTTAAGTGGAAAGAAAAATATTGCTGACCCCCCCCCCCTCCAAAAAAAGAAGGTGTCCACAGTCTTTTTAAAGTGGTATTCCCTAAATCACATTGATGGTTTAGGGGTTTGTATATGTTAAATAATTTTCCAGGTTCTCTTTTACATGCCCCTGTAAATAGCCCTAGCAAGTGATTGTCGATCTCGTGTTGCTTCTGGAACATCCTCCGGTAGTTTTCTTGGCATTCGAGCATGCTCAGTATGGGCTCCCTTGTCTTTTATAGTAAGCGCCTGCTCTACCTGTGCAGAAAATCATGCATTTGTGGCCTCCCTGTTCTGACTACACTGGGCGAGCACGTGCAGCTAGAATGGCTGTGTATATATAATCACTGTGTCAGCAAGCCGGTATATCGAGGATGGCGTGATCAAAGAAAATATCCTGCGGACGGAAACAACTCATCACTGAAAGGGGTCGGAGGAGGATGTCAAGAATCGTTCTGACCAACAGGCTGCACAGTCAGCTGAATACAACGCTGGAGCTCCAACTAACGTGTCCGAACACACAACTCACTGTTCCTCCGCACGGATGGTATAACAGCAGACGACCAGTTCCAGCGCCATTGTGTCTAAGAAAAACAGAAGCACGAGACTCCAGCAGGCAAAAGAGCGCAAAACTTGTATCACTGAGCAGGGGGAAAGCATCTCCTGGTCAGATGGGTCCAGATTTCTGTTGCTGATGGGAGGTCAGAATTTGGTGCAAGCAGCATGAATCGCTGACCCCTTCCTGTCAGCCGGTCAGAACATGTCAGCACCGCCATCTAATCTGCAGCAGCTACAAGAAGCTTCCTGTCCGCAGGGGCCGGTATTCCTGCAGAACCATTTAATCACAGAGTGGAATCTGCAACATGATGAATTGCTGGGGATCTGAAGGCTGAGGGAGGTAATAAAGGGGCTATTCCGTATGATCCCCCGATACCGATGGGCTGGACTTGTTTTCGTGGCTATGCAGGCTTATGGCCAGTGTAACTGTCGTCTCGTCTTGCAGTTCTTCTTAAGCAGCTACAGCCGTCTTTATCAGTATCGCTGTAGAATAAGCCTCGCATTGTGCGCTGCCGGCTGCCATTCTTCGGTGAATTATGTATTTAACACAGAGGTTACAGTTGTGAAGTTCTTGAGTTAACGTTCTCCCGGTGGACCATGAAGGAGGTTAAGGGGAGCTGTGAAGGAAGAGAATGAGATTTAAGACATACGTGTTAAATACTTGCGCCCGGCGCGGCTTCTGAGCTCGCATGTTTATCCTGAGATCAGATGTGTTTTCCTACTATTCCTGTTCGCCCGTGCAAAGCAGAGATACTGTTGAAAACGGAGCCGTGAACACTGGATTTGTGTTATCCCCAGTGTTTATTCTAATGGGTTCAGCCACTTAAAACGCCGCGGCGAGGGCGAAGTGTTCCCGCAGCTCCCAGACATTTATTCTAGAATTCGCCACAGCTGAAGAAATATACTCTGGTTCCACCAATCCTGAGAGCGAATTCTTATATCTCGGCCATTCTTATATCACACTTTCATCTTCCACTTTACAATGCGGCAAAGAACACTCCGCCATGTTACTTCCCGATATTCTGGGGCAGCGTAGGAAACGAGCGACTCCACAAATACTCCACCAGAGTCATCGAGAAAAGATGGCGACCTGAGAACAAGTCAGGCTGCAGGCTTTATTCAAGACCCCTATCTAGTAGCGCATCTGACCGGGGGATGTTTTCCCGCTGCTCAGTGATACAACTTTTGCGCTCTTTTGCCCGCTGGAGTCTTTCTGTTTCTCTTAGACACAATGGCGCTGGAACTGGTTGTCTGCTGTTATACCATCCGTGCGGAGGAACGGCGAGTTGTGCGTTCGGACACGTTAGTTGGAGCTCCAGCGTTGTATTCAGCTGACTTTGCTGCCTGTTGGTCAGAACGATTCCTGACATCCTCCTCCGACCCCTTTCAGTGATGAGTTGTTTCCGTCCACAGGATCCCCTTTCGTTGGACGTTCTTCCTCGATCGCGCCAGTCTCAGTATACTCTTCACACCCGTAAGGGGCTCGTTCACACAGGCGTAAGTGTATTTTAATCTGTGAATATGCAGTATATTTATGGACCAATTTCCTGCACGTTTAAAACAATCACAAGAAAGGATCATTGTTTTTGAGTGTGAATACGCCTTTTCATGCATATTTACTGTGTATTTGCGCAGCCCCAGTCACTTCACTGTTTTGGTGTGTAAAACGCACCAAAAATAGGACATGCGTATTTCTCTCGCAACTGAAAATCGCATGAAAATGATGTACATATGAAGAAGCCCGCTGAAATAAATGGGTTTTATTTACCGCATATCATGCGGTATGAATGAGCTCTACGCGGTTGGCAGTGAAATCCTGGCCCCCAATAGCCTAGCACCGATGATCAGGCAGGTCAGACTAGCCCACCGGATGATCCTGCAGCGGACGGGCGCCGGCACACTTATCACAGCAATATCCGCCCATGTGAATGGATGCATCGGAATCTAACGTTTCACATAGTCGCGGTTCTCGGCCGATGGTTTATCACGTTTGAGTAGCCCGTGAATAAGGCCTAAGACCTTCAGCTGAGGGAGGGCTTGTTGTTTGCAGGAGCCGTTGTAGTTGTTCTTGGTTGTAGTTTGAGGTACTCTGGACCGCTGGATCGCTTTTATTGCACTTTTGGGAGGCGGACAGAAGAAAAATAACAATTCTAAAATTAGTTTTTCTAATTATTTTTACAGGTTTCGCCAAGCAAAATAAATAACATATTTTCATTGTCCAGGTTGTTACAAGCACAGAAACACCTAATTGTGCTGCTTTTAAAAAAAATGTGGGTATTTTATCCATTTAAAATGATTTTTTGTGGAGAAAAATACCTATTTTTTAATGGATTTTTTGTTTCAATTAAACTTTTTTTACACTATTTTCTTAGTCCCTGAAGGAGACTTGAAGATGATCATTAGAATAGTACACTTTACTTATGTAGTGCATTCCACTAAGCCTATGAAAGCAGCCTATCAGACTCTGCCGGAGGCGGGGCCTAACAGACTGAGCTATATAGCAGACTGTCGTGGGAACCCATTGGTACCTTGTGATCGCACTGCGGTGTGCCGATCAGTGACAGAAGGAGCCCCCTCCCCGTCATCTGCTTACATGCTGCAGTTGCTATTGATTATGGCATGTAAGGGGTTAAACTGCCAGGATCTGGGGTTTGTCCATACCTGGCTGTTAGAGCAGGAGCCGGGCTGTCAGTAGTAAATCAATCCACCACCTTAAAATGATTATTTGCAGGTTTATAGCCCATTAGTGAGGTCCGTAAAAAGGTGAATTGCAGTCAGAAAGGGGCTAAAGGGGTTCCTCTGCTCTAAATGATTGATGACCTAAACTTAGGATAGCTTATCAATAGTTGGACAGGGGCCTGACACCGGGAACCCTTGCCCATTACCGCCTCCCTGGGACGGCACGCTCATGCATAGAGCTGATACAGTGGTGCTTGAAAGTTTGTGAACCCTCTTGAATTTTCGAAATTTCTGCTTATATTTGAAATTAAACTACATCAGTTTGTTCACAGAGAGAATTAGATCAAACAAACGAGTCACAAATATTAGACTGGGTCATTTATTTACTGAGGAAAATGATCCAGTCACGTCTGCGAGGGCAAAAGTCTGTGAGTCTTTAGGATCAGCAGGTAATTTGAAGGTGGAATTAAAGTCAGGTGTTTTCAATCAATGGGATGACAATCAGGTGTGAGCGTCTGTGGACATGGGGAACAGCATAAACAAAAGAGGAGAGTTGTTGATGTCATCAGGCTGGAGAAGGTAACAAAGCCAACTTTGAAGAGTTTGGACTTCACTAATCCGCAGTCAGACAGATTGTGTACAGATGAAGGAAATTCAAAACCAGAAGTGGTTGACCAACAAAGATCACGCCAGGAGCGAGGCATATAATAATGTCCACGAGGCCACAAAGGAACCCATAGTAACCTCTAGGCAAACGTTCTTACATTATCTAATGTTAATAAGTCCACCATCAGGAGGACACTGAACAACAATGGTGTGCTTGGTTGGATTGCAAGGAGAAAGCCGCTGCTCTCCAAAAAAGAACATTGCTGCGCATCTGCAGTTTGCTAAAGATCACCTGGACACGCCAGAAATCTATCGGGACAATGTTTTTTGGATGCACAGGATGAAAATACAGCTTTTTGGCTTAAATCAGAAGCCTTATATTTGGAGAAAGAAAACCACTGCACTACAGCATAAAAACCTCCTACCATCTATGAAACACGGCGCTCGTAGTATCACGGTCTGGGTCTGTTTTGCTGTATCTGGGCCAGGGCGGCTTGCCATCATTTATGGAGCAACGAACCGTGAATTATACCAGCAAATTCTGAGAAGAATTGAGAACATTTTTCGATGAGCTACAATACATGCCGGGCCACTGCTGGTCACATCGGCGCACTAGCGCTCCATTCACTTCCACTGGGACTGCCGAGGTAGCCAAGTCGGTGCTGCTCAGCTATTTGTCAGTCTCATTGAAATGCATGGAGCGCTGACTGCACATGTTCGGCCTGCGCTCTACTCAGAAGGACATCTCAACGGAAGGTGAAGCGACTCCATCAGTCACAGTAGAGTGGAACATGGGAATCCATATCGAAGGGGGTCTCAGTGATGAGACCACATCCAACTAGCAAGCAATCCCCCACCATGTAGATGGGAAATAACTTGGAATCTCGGTACAAGCCCTTTAGAGACTACTTCTTATGTTTTTCCCTTTTCCACTTGACTTTCCTTTTTATCTTAGACACTAGAAAGGATGCAAGACTACACCCAGGGGCATTGTGGGTCCTGTTCGGTCGTCTTTATTGATTTTTCATCTGTCTGTAGAACATTTGGTCCCTGAAGTGTTAATGGCATTGAATGGGGAAGATATATAGACTTTTATAAGTAGCGCGTTTGCCACGTTGGGTGAGATTTACTATTTCACAAGCATCTGACATTTACACTGCAGCATAGCAGATCCATTGCGTAGGTGTTACATGGCGGCCCTAGCAGTGTGAATAGACAAGCGCTTCGATTTCATTTCTTTTGTTTAAATTAGTCTTTTTATTTCACAGTTCGAATTCGGCGTCCAGATCGCCGGCTATCTCACTTCTAAGGTGCTAAACCCGGCCTCATGTGTCTTAAAAGATCTTTGGAAAAGCCTCATTTGGTTGCAATTTGTTCCTTTTGGCCAAAACACGTCCCGGAGTTTAGTTCTTTACTGACACACAATCTCTCAGTGCGAATTAAGGGTCAGGATTAGCTCCAAGCCTGTAATTCTTTACGCGGAGGTCTGCGCCATTCTTACAGTGACTGGAGGCTAGAGAGATTAGAAGCCCCCACATTCTTCAATCACAAGTGCTTAGACTTTATAGTCCTTTCTCCACCTCTGAAGCACAAACCTATTTACAAGTCATTCTTTTTAACCAGCGGGCTGAGGAAAGTCAGGACTCCACATACTAATTAGCCCCATTCTATAAGACACCTTCCAGTGTTGCGAGACATTTTACAAGCTCCTAAAAAAGAAGTGTCTTCTGAATCGCAGCCAGATGTTTGCTAACACAACCTATCCAAACACGTGAGCGTATTAAACAGAGCCGAGCGTTCTGCCTCGCCGCCTCTTGGCACCAACCGCGTTACAAATTATTTGGTATTAATAAAATAGATCTCTGTTCTCGGCGCACTTCTTACTTCTGTTGTCTTTGGCCGGGTCTCTGTCATGATAAGAAGACCTTGAGGTGCTTGCTCTGGTCCCGCTCAGACCTTCGCTCGTACGAGCCCCCGGAATCTACTACGTAGCGGCTTGAGTAATGTTAGACTTGTTGGAGTCGGGATCCAACGACTGACGTCGCCATTGTGGCAAGGCTCTTTACAAATAATAATAAAATAAATGCACATAAAGTGAAGTCATTCTTGGTCCCGTTTCTTCATCTATTACCGATTTAATGGGATGAGAAATCCCTGCGACCACTCCATGTATTCACTGTAAAACTGAACCAAACGGGATTTTATTTTAATGAAGTAACATGGGTTTTACTTGAGATTAAAACGGAGGGTGCCAATACTTTTTATTGTTTAATTAAAGGCAGAACACAAAAGTGAAAGCTTTAAGAGGTGGAATCCAAATTGATTCCAGTTACCAGGAAGCCCTATCCACACAGGAAAGGGATGGTACTCATTTGGTTGTGATTGGGAAGCGAGTCCGGAGGGAGCGGGCCCGCAGCCTCGGGAGGGCATTGCCTTGGTCGGGTTTACCTTCTCTGAAGGATGCTGAGCCTTCCTCCCTCACAGATATCGGAGCTTCTTACAGGTCACGTTACAAGGGGTCCATCAGAGTGTCTAGGCAAGTCTCATAATCGGGCCAAAGACTAATCCTGGCAACCATGACAATTTATTTGCAATGGGAACAACCATTCTGATCAGTTGGCTTTACCTGTTTTTCGAGGTGATTCGGGGAGAACGATGAACAAAGGAGTCTTAGACGGTTGATCAGTATTGCGTGCCAAAACTTGGTTACCCAGTATCTATTGTCAATCTGTCGAACCAGGGGGGCATATGGCATTGATTTGGCCAGGTTTACCTTCTCTGACGGATACTGAGCTTTCTCACTTGCAGGCATGGAAGCAGTATGCAAGTTGGCCCACCCTGAGTCAGTGGGTGGACGAGTTAAGTAGAGGGCTCGGACCAAAAGTTGCGCCAGAGTGTCCAGGAAGAGGTCTCATATTCAGGCTGAAGCTCATGCTGGCAACAACGACAATTTATTTTTAATGGAAACAGTTCTGATCAGTTTTACCTCTCAAAGTGGGTCGTGGGGAAGATAAACAGAGGAGACTGGTGGTCAGTATTGGGCGCCAAAACTTGCTTACCTGGTACCTATCATTTGCAAATGAAAGTTTTCTTCTTTGCCCCTCTCGGTGGCTTGCAATCTGTAAGACTGGCCAAATACTTTGCAGCATTTTTTCCAGTACTGCACAAATCATAGAGATACAGTGAAACTTTTCCAAAAGACCACCACTTTGAGAAGACCACTCCCTTTTCCAGTCCGGATGTTCAGATTTGCAGCTCCACCACCTATCATGTACACTGGCCATCTTCTCGAGAAGACCACCACCCTAGATGACCACTTTCCAGTGTAGTTTTGGGTGGTTGCCTGTACAGTACTTGTATAACACAAATGTTGGTGGGTTGAGCACGTGTACATCGAGGTCTCCAATGATGTCACACTCGTCTCCCAGTCTACTTCAAAGTTGTCTGGCAGCTGTGTTGGATTATACATTTTATTTTCCTTTCCATTGAATCTCTTCCTCTTCACATAATATCCTGAGAAGCTGTCATTTTGTCCACCTGAAGTCTCCGAGGACTCTAATGGCCCCTGTAAATAATATCCGACATGAAGCTATGGACTGGTGAGAGGTCACACGTTACCCTCCCGGGTTCTCTACCTGCTGATTTCTAAATCGAGACCCTTCTCCGCACTCAGTTGGTGTCCATCACTCTGTCCTGAGTGTCTCTTACATGTGATTGATTACTGCGGTCATCGAGGGCGAATACCTCAGCAATCAGTGGATTAGCTGCCAATCTTGTCAGCACTCTCTGTAGAAAGAACTTTACAGGGTTCTTCCACTAGAAAAGTGTCATTATTCAGGCATACTTGGGACTTTTATAATGTATGGCACTAATTGGGCAGCATGGAGGCTCAATGGGCAGCATTGGTATCATGCAGCACTTGGGTCATAGGCTCAGATCTCACCAAGATGCGTTTTTTCTAACAATCCAGAAGCATACTGATAAAGATTAGGGCATTTTCATAAGAAGTCAGTTTATCTATGTTACTGAGAGAGAACATTCACCCGATTTGCCGATTTATTGGGCCATGTAAAAGTTCAAATGATCGGCTAACAACTGAGCAAACATTCATTCCTCAGCTGATTTGTTTGTGTATTAACCCTCTCCAATCCAATATGTATCCTGGTTTTCCTAGGGGGCTTACTCTTTTTTTGCTGTTATACAACTGCGCTATCTGCTGGCTAAAGCTAGTACTGCATGAGGTGACACATTGGATAGTCTTTGACAGCAGTGAGGCTGGCAATATACAGTAAGAGAACCCCGGCGGATGTCTTCCAACATCGGAGCTGTACAGCCTTAAATCATAATGTCTTCAGAGGTCAGACAGTGGATTGGAAAGGGTTAAGAATGTTCTCTGCTTTGCTGCACATCTCTCCATGTGAACAGGGAGAATTACAGCCGACCAATGACAACCGTATAGGGGATGAATGATTGTATTAATGATTGCCAAAGGGCTTGAATTCTGTAATCTCTGATGCTATCATTGCTGTGGATGAGCGGCTGGGTAACCTCTACTCCATTCACTCAGTGACCGACCGAACCCATATTTTTGGGTCATGGGGGTTCCAGTGGATAGGAGATTCCTGCGGATAAGGGGTGACATTATAAGTTATACAACCTTTTAACCCAGGCTGACAGCACGCGGTTCAGATGAGTCTCAATCAAGGAGATCGGCACTCATTTAAAGAACTTTTCATAGACTGATTGTGTTAACGATTGTTTCTCCCCAATGCAGGATTATCTTTGTCGGCAAGAAACCTCTGGTTCACACGTGCAGAAGTACTACAGGTTTACTCACTTGGATTTACCGTATATACCGGCGTATAAGACTACTTTTGAACCCCCAAAAATCTGCTCTGAAGTCGGGGTTCGTCTTATACGCCGGTAATACAAAAAAAAGAAAATGTCAAAAAAAATCATTACTCACCTCACCCGGCGTTCTGCGGCGCTGCTGCAGGATGTCGCTCCCTCCTGGTCCCCGGCAGAGCATTGCTTTCTGAATGCGGGGCTTGAAATCCCCGCCTCCAGAAAGCTAATACTGTGATTGGCTAACACACGCCGTCAGCCAATCATTGAATGGCTGTGATCGGCTGAAGGCACGTGTGTTTTAGCCAATCACAGCCATTCAATGTTGCAGAACGCCGGGGGAGGTGAGTTTTTTTTTTGACATTTTCTTTTTTTTGTATTACCGGCGTATAAGGTGACAGTTGGGGGGTCGTCTTATACACCGGAATATACGGTAGATCCGTTTGGCGGATCGGGTGGCAAAAGAATGCCATTGTTGGCCATCAGAGGCATCAGTTTCGCCTGTAACCCATGAAAGGTTGATAGTGCGCAAGTCCTCTATACATGCACATCACCAGATGATCCTTTGCCCCCCCCCCCCCCCAACACTTCCCAATTTTTGGATTCCGTGAGATAGTGATTTCCGCCAGTCTTGTGTCATTCAGACGTAGAATGCGTCCAGCAAAATGGAGTCAGAGCTCAATGACTTGGGAGTGGAATGGCCACGTACCAGAGTGACGGTGAACGTCTTCATTCGTATCCCAGTCATGATAGGTCCCCCTAACCAGAAGACAAAACATCGTTGTTGGAAAACCTCAAGTCGCTGGCTGATCGTTTGCCTTATAGTCAGCTCGTGTAAATGTGCAGTTGAAAATTTGGGTGAATGTTTGTGCCTGCTGATCGGCCATTGTAAGCTGCCTTTATTAAGGCACCGCAGCCGTACATAGAGTGACCTGCTGATCCAGAACGGGGACCCGTAGAGTCCTTACCGATTTGGTGGCCTCCGGTTAAGTTTGCCTCTACGCGAGTTTCCTTGCCTGTTATGAAATGAGCTCCAGTAGCAGAAGGACGACGGCCTCAGTAAACTGGAATATTCGCTGACTTTCCTCTTTGCACCGTGCTGTAATCAATTAGTACACGCAGCTTTCGTTAATTAGAAGGAACGTTTTGCTCCTGCCACTTTATCCGACATTCGCCTACCGGCAGCGTTTCTTGGTTTCTGCTGTTCTTAGCTTAGTGGCTCGAGTGCCGACTCCTGGATTCAACATTTTATTTTCATTACAGAAAGTGGTATCTGGAAGCATATAGCGGCCGGCACAAGTCCCGGCCCCTGGATGCCGCTCAGAAATAGAAGTTTAAGAGAAGGAGAGTTTTAAAAATTGATGAGAAAAATCTGTTTCAGTCCATATTCTGCCATTATAAGAAATGTATTAAAGGAGCCGATCCCATCGCGGCGCGCCCGGAACAATATTTGAGCAGGACGGCTTACTGCTAATATGCTCATTTCTTCTGTTGACTCGAATTGTGTAAATATGTCTGAAGCCGTTAACTTCTCACATAAGAGGTGCTTTGAAGGTTCTCGTTAAATTCTGCCTCTAGCACATCCTCCGCTTCTGATACTGGGGGGCTATACTTACCGGGGGATCTGGGGTTTACAGTGGACAGAATGTAGCTGGTTGGGACCCCCCACAACACACTTCTATATACCTACTAGGAGATACAATGCCTGAGTCTGTCTATGTATATTACACAGGTTGCCATGAACACCGTTATAACACAGGGGGCCATGGAGGAGGAGCCTGGCCCCACAGTGGTGTGCGCACACGGAATGGAATTGGGGAGGGTTTTCTGCTGTTGAAAATCGGCACCAAATTTGCATCAATTCTGCATTTAAACCCATTTCAACATTTGCACCATCGATGTCACTGATTGTATCCCTCAGCTACTTCTAGGACCTGATAGGGGCAAGTAGAGACACTTACTACCCGCACCGAGAGCGCCGCTCACTGCCCGCGCCGAGAGCGACGCTCTCTGCCCGCGCCGAGAGCGACGCTCTCTGCCCGCGCCGAGAGCGGCGCTCTCTGCCCGCGCCGAGAGCGGCGCACTCTGCCCGCGCCGAGAGCGGCGCACTCTGCCCGCGCCGAGAGCGACGCACTCTGCCCGCGCCGAGAGCGGCGCTCGGCACTGGTTCCGGGTGCAGGCAGTGAGCAGTAATTTGTAAGTGTCTTTACTCGCTCCTGTTAGGTCTCTGCAGCAGCTAAAAGACTGAACTCTGCTGCGGATCTACAGTTGAATGAATAGTTTTCATAAGAGCGCGGTGCTGATCAATTTTTCATCACCAGTTTTCTATTTAGACCTGTCAATCTAGCCTGGCAACGTGGGGTAAAGGGAACTGCAAGATGACTTATCTCCCTATTACTGCTTATGTATAAGGGGCTCCTCCAATCCTAGGACACCCTGCCATCTAGGGAAAACAGAGGGGAGTTCCATCAGCTGCTCTTGGTCTCCTTTGCTGCTGTTTTTCAGATCCACAGTTTCTGGGCCTTGTTGTCAATTGTCCAAGATGGCCGCCACAATTTTCTGACTACTTAATCCACACAATGTATTGGTAGCGTTAGACTAGAACTACGCCACAAATACTCACTGATTGGCTAGTTCTACTCACGAGATCAAAGCTAGCCAATCAGACAGCAGCATACAGTGTACATTAGGTAGTAAGAAGATTACAGTAGCCATCTTGGATGACTGAAAATGGAGCCTGGAACTGATGGATCAGAGAGACGATGTCACAGAAGACCAACGACCAGTAGTAGAAACGCCCTCCTCCAGTCCGGCACAACATTTTGTCACAGGACTAGAAGGTTCCTTTAAACTATATTTGCTCTGAACCCCTGCAACATTTCCTAGTACATTATAGCTGTTTGACTGACGGTACTTCCTGCTGTCCGCGGTCCGGGCACCATGAGTCTCCTGGCAGCTTCCCTTTAAAGTTTTTTTTTCCGGCATACCAGGATAGGGAATGACATAAAAAATAAAGTAACCATTATCCATCCATGCTCTGTGCCTCCCGTCCCGTGTCGCCAACCAGATCTGCTCCCTGTTCATTGCTCACATGACCACTATAGCTAATCGCTGGCATTGGCGGTTGCGTGCACACATGACCACTGAGTCCAGCTATTGGCTGCAGTCGTTATGTGAACAACGAATGTGACGTTGGTGGTGCTCAACGGGAGCTGAAAGGAGAAGTAATTGCTATTTTATCTCTTTTTTTCTACTTTCTACCCCGAAACAAGTTCTGGATTGTCAGAAAACCCCTTTAGTGTGAGATGAACCATTTGTGGTGTACGGAAGGACCTGCTGGGCTTACATATATGGAGATGTTCCAGCATCCTGCAACTTTCATTGAGCCAAGAATGTTGTGACGTCATGAAAGATGCCGTCTTTCCGTAATGATGGTGGCGATAACACACTTTGCTTGCTTTGTATGGCGGCGGGTCAGAATATGTGTGCTTAGCCGGTTCTCATGGTGTGTTGTGCGCTGACTCTTTATCTTGAATTTTAGGACCTGTTGGCGTTGGCTTAAATGAACTTAAGAGAAAAGTCCTCATCAGCAACACCCAGCACTACGGAGTGACCGTGCCGCGTAAGTCACTGCTCCTACTGTCTTCGTATGTCATACTGCTCGTAACACTGAAGTATTTCCCATATGGCCATACGTTCCTCCTGCCCGAAAGCTTCCAGATTCTTGTGGGCACGAGTCAGCTGCAAGGGAATTTGTGGTCTTTACAGAGCAACAAAAACAAGTGTATTTTTTCGTATTTCCTCTAATTAGTGGGCGGCGTGCCTCAGCCGGGAGTCACTTCCACCCATGTCCTACCATTCTGGTGCAACTTTATGACTCTTCAACTTTTTTTTAGCTGAAGAACCAACATAAGGTCTATTTGCTGGAATCATTTTTGTTGCTTTTTTTCAGAACTTTTTATGCGAATACGATTTGCTGCGATTCCAAAAACTGTACCAGTGAACGCAGCAGAAATTACTTCTGACTTGTAACCCATAAGTGCCCGTTCAATACCTTGGAGCCCGCTTTAAGTACCGCTATGCCATCCGTTATCTCATTGGTGCACAAATGAATTGTACTTGGGACCACTGAGCCATAACGTCTATAGTCCCACAGCCAGGGTTGGGGAACTCTGAGGGTTTAAAGGGGTTTTTCGGGTCTGAACCTGGCCACTCCCCAGGACGTAATAAAATGTAGTAAAGGGTTAAAGAAAAAAAACGTTCCCATATTTATGATAAAATATAAAGGCATGTTTGGTATTGCTGCGTCCGTAAAAGGTTGATCTATAAAGGTAACACATTAGTTATCCTGCATGGTGAACGTCATCACAGACAGAAATACACAACGCTACAATTGGTCGCCACGACTCCAAGAAAAAATATCATAAAAAGCGATCAAAAAGCCGTATGTACTCCAAAATGGTAGTAATAGAAACTACAGGACGTCCCACAAAAACGAACCCTCACACAACTAGGTCAACGGAAGAATAAAGTGATGGCAGAAAATAATTTTATTTTTTACCAAAAATGTGGTATCGTCGTAATCGTAGTGACCCCAGAATAAAGCTATTTTGTCATTTCTGCCGCAGGGTGTACGCAGTAAAAACTACAATCCTCCAAGAAGGCCAAATTGCATTTTTTTTTCTCTTTCCCCCTACTTCGCCAAGACTTGGACCCCCACCATTACGATATTGATGGCCTATTCAATGGGTAGGCAATCAATCGCTAAAGTGACCTTCCAGTCCCGAACAGATCAAGATGTCTGCACAACTGACTGCGTGATGGCCGCTGAGCGGTAATAGTGCATCAGAGGCCTAAGATGCTACACACGGCTTCGATTAGTCAAGTGTCATACTACCAATGCACATTGGGCTTGAAGTAGTTGGAGTGCTGCAGCCATCTTGAGTTGTTCGGGACTGAAGGGTCAGTAAGTCCAAGATGACCCTTCATTGTGAGTCTAACACATGCAACCTAAAATCAAAAACTCACATAGAAACTCTTCGCATCCAGCTGCTTTCTAATTCCATTCAGACTTTCTTGTTTATATCCCAAGAAGGCAAAGTGACAACCGATGAGGACGCCATTACAACCCCCATAGGATTTGTTGGTCACCTTTCCCAAATACACAGATGTCCAACCTACCTAATTCTAAAATATGAAGTCCAGAGATATTGCAAACTGCTAGCCGCTGCCGCCATCTTGCCCAGCACATGTCCTGCTCATGACCCTGCAGCCCAGAGGGGACATGTACCGATGCACAGTTGCCGTTTGGGATACTATTTTTTTGCAAAATGAACAAAAACCTGATTGAACCCATTTTAGTCAACGGGGTCCATCAGGCGTCATTGAGGTCCATCGTATGATCTGGCATGGTTCAGGGTAAGTGGCGGGCAGGGAAGCTGCAGCAGGCATTACATCTCTTTGGGCAGAGCAGGAAGAGAGAAGTAGCGAGTCCAACGCTCCAGGAAGATGGACACAGGTGGGGTGTGGCTGCTGAAATTGGCAGAAATGCACCTCCCAGGCAGCACCCAAGCCTCCTGCTTCCCAGGTCAGCGGCGGACAGAGGAGCTCAGGGAGCTAAGGGATTCCCTGAGCGGTAAGCTAGAGGGCCCTTGGGTAGAGGCAGTACCGCCGCTCTAGGAGGAAGGGCGTAGGTGAGCAAAGCGGCCCAGGATGCAACCATGGGAGAAGGCTGCAGACTCACACCGGGAGAGCGCTCCCCGGGGAACCTCAGGTGTATCCTCTGGATTTGGTCCAAAGTGGGGCACATAGGATCTACTTTGGCTGACTCGGATTAATGCCTGGACGATGCTGCCAAATGAAAAACTAGCGGAACCCATAATAGTCAACAGGGTTCATGGGGCGGCATTGGTGTCTGTCATATGATGCATCTGGCACGTCACTATTTTCATCCTTCTGTTCCGATAACCAAACAGGTAAAAAAAAAAAGGAAATTTTAACACAGGTGAGACCAGAGCCGAATGTAAAATGACGTCACTTGAAGCTCTAGTAGAAAATCCATGCCTATTTCTAAATACTCGTATCTTAGGTGGTCGAAGGACCTTCCTGCCTCCTCGGGCACCAAGGCCCAATTACGACTGCTGCCTACTACACCCCCTATAGTTATGCCACGAAAATCAACCAATCAGACCTTAACTTTCATTTTTGCAAAAACTGAAGCTGCTCTACAATTAGCCACTATGGGCAACATGGCCGTCGTTCTGCTAGACGAGGCGCCTCCGGCTGGACGTGAGCTGAAAGCCTGATCTTTAATAAACAAGGAGGATATGAAGCGTTGTCTCGCCCGGGCGCAGCTGAGACGCCTGAGCCATTTAATGGCTTTCAAGGCTTAGATTAACGTGCGTCTGTATTCCCCGATGCCTTTTACATTGCAGCGAGCAGGAGGTGGACCGCCGCACTACAGCTTAAGGTGTTCCGGTCAGCCAGACAGCTCTGTCCATCCAGTTTCCGTTTTCGATGGATTTCTCATTATTCAGGTTAATGTTGAGAGAAATTGACAGCGCCATCTTTACGAGCCCCGCGGGGACGCCAGCGAATCAATATTTTCTGGTGTTACGAAATGTAAAAACAAATAAAGCGATCATTTAACACTCCGTAAAAGGAGTTTCCTTCACAATTCCATTAATGGTTCTAAAAACTGGCCGATTCTTTATTCGCAGCCACAGCTGCTGCGTTAAAAGGTTTGATACGGCTTTTCCGGATTGAGCTGTTTGTTTAATATCCTCCGGAGTGATCACCGTGTAATAACGCCATTTCCCCCCGCAGATGAGTTTTACAGTTAATCAAGCTGAAAGTTCAGGCTTCAAAGCATTTATTAACCCCTAAGTGAAGAGGAGATGGAGCATTGCCTCTACAGCGCCACTGCGTGGAAGGCAGCAATCCTGCAAGTCAATGTCTGACCTTTTATGAGCCAAAGCCAGGGTCTCCACCAGAAGGAATAGATGCCATGTACAGACGACTGTTTCGGGGCGATTGCCCCTCATTTGTGTGCAGTAGGTTGCCGAACATGGAAGCATCTACCAATCGGCATTTGTAGGGAGGGGGTGGGGGGAGTATGCACATATGTATATACATGAGCTTCGTTGGACTCCTCTTCAGTCCGTCCCTGCAAAGTTTCAACAATAAGATTTGCAAAACCGGAATAAGTGACAGGCTGCTGAAATCAGTGCGTCTGTCGCTGCACATTGCTGCCCGGAGACCTGGCAGGTTCGCTTTAATATATGAAGTCCCCCAGAGGCCTATGAATGGACTGTAGATGACGCTCTATATACTGTATACAAGCTGCGGAGTGTTCAGTATATTACTTTAGGGAGCTCTGAGGGTCGGAAGAGTCCAATAAAGTAGTGTATCCGCTTTCCTAATCTGCTTCTCACAGACGAGCGGTCATTATAAACCTGGAAATCGGGAATTGAAGGTACAGAAGTGGCCGAGGTTAACTTGACTGTGATCATTTATTCAGGTTTTATTCTGGTTACTACTTTTGCACGATATAAACACTTTTTTTTTTTTTTTTTTACAAAAAGACTGTCCTGCTGACTCAGCCGTATGAGGGCTTGTTTGTTGTCGGGCAACTTGAAGCTTTTTTTGTACCATTTTGAGGAATATATGACTTAAAATTTTTTTACTTCTGTTTTGGGAAAGCAAGATATACCTAAAGCATTCCGGGCTCATGTCCACGGCCGTGTCTTCACTACATATCACGCATGCGTTACACGGCCACGTGATACACTGTGAATGGAGTCAGTGATCTTTCATTGATCCATGCACACCAGTGTCGGACACCGCGTATCGATACACAAGTGAAGTAAATGGCAGCTGCTCTATTTTTCACTCGTACGGGCAGTGTATGATGTGCTATCCGTACGCAATACACGGAGTGTGGACAGTATTGTCAGACGCATCCCCGCTCTGTAAAGAGCAAGAAATGTACAACAACAACAAAAAAAAAAAAAAAAAAAAAATCACACCGTGTATGTCTGTGAGTGCGTGATTCACGGGCGTGGACCGTGCCATACATGGTCTCCGCCGGCAGCATGTATGGCTGGAAATGTGTAAAACGCTGCGAGATGACCTGCAGCATCTTTCACATAGGGCGATGGGCGTGAGCCCTGATTTGGGCATTTTTCTTTACTGTGCTGGATAAATAATGTAATATTTTATAGTATTGGTTGTTATGGATGTGACCATACCAATTATGTGTAATTTTTTGCCTTTTTTTATTTATTTCAATATTTAAAGCCTCATGTAATTGGAAAAAAAGTTTCTAAACATTTTTTTTTTGTAAAATTGTTTAGCTGCCATGGTCAGCAATGGCTGTGGCATCTACATGGTTAAATTCTCAATATTTCACACCCTTTCTGGGGTAAAAAAAAAGACAGAGGATCCACTGTGTCGTCCTCCTCAGCAGTCGGCAGGATAGACCGCTGACACCGAGGAGAAGACTGCGCACAGGCTGGAGCTCGGTACAATGGACAAGAACGGACCTGACCTGGAACTCAGATGGGCTAAAATATCCCTGACCTGGAGATACCCCTGAAGGGGAAGAGAGCCAGGCCGCCCTTTCTATCCCGGACTCCTACCCTTCCCTTCCTTCCTACCTGGTGAGAATAGAAATCCAGAGTTAGTTGCACCGAGCAGATATGGAGAAGCGAGGGGTGGATGTAAGGTGAGGGCAGGAGACAGTCCTGTACAGAGACAACAGACACCGGGAGTAGGAGCAACAAAAAAACAGCAGCAAAACACACAGATAGCTGGACTCACCCCAAGACACAGTATAATCTAGCTAAGCATACACAGGGAACTGGGTGCAGACAGGATAGCTGCTGCAGCACCTCACATGCAGTCAATCGAGGAAATGCACAACAACCCCAAAGCACCCTGGGAAAGGTGGGGAGGTTAAATAGGAGGATGATTGCACATCACCTCCAGCTGGATGGAGAAGCCAGACACAGTAACCCTGTGGATGCTGGAAGAAACAGACTCAGAAGGCAGGACGACGCCTCCGTCTGCTAGACCGAACACAGAAATTCCTTTCACCAGTCCCCTAGGCCTTGGGGAAAGACAGGCAAATCACAGATCTCTTCTGCTGCGGTCTTGTCTCCCTCTCAGCACTGCACACATTAACTTGAAAATTCAGTATTTCCGACCCCAGTTCAGACGACTGTGGTTCTAGTTCTGCAAGTGCTGCTGACATGTCAAGCATTGTATCTTTGAAATGACACCAAAATCACATCAGTGGCGGTGATAGAACCCGAGTTACTGCTGCTTAAAGTAGGAGGAGCTTTGTTAGTCCAAGACTATAATGTTCTTTTCCAGCGGAACGAACAGAACATCTCCTAAACTGTTGAAAACGGTTATCTTAATATAACAAAAGCCGTGGCAAGGCTGCTGGAAGGACAAATAAACGGGCACAGAAAGTTATCGCAGTGCGTCGAGTCAAGTTAAACTTTGTACATCTGTACAATCAATAAAGCATAATAATCCCTGGAAACCCCTCTAAACACACAGAAGTCCCATTCACAGTCCTCGGGCCATAAATGGCACTCGTTTATATTGGTGTCCTGGAATGAAATCCTCCTGTGACATCAGCTTCTGAGATGCCAGTCCCTGGCTGTGTGCTGAGCCACCATTCATTCTGTGCAACCAGACACCGTCCTCAGCGCCGCGCGGAGCAGCGCTGCTTCATCCATCATTCTGGGAACAGCGAGACGCTTCCTGAAAATAAGATTTATTTTGTTACAGTTAATAAATTAACTTTTTTTTCTTCTGATCTTTAGTTACATTTGAAGCTGCACTCAGATTGTTGTCACTTGGGATCCACCAGCGTCATGCTGACAGGCACACCCCAAAACCTCAGCTGCAGTGCATTGTGGGACATCACTCTCACAGGGGTTTTCTGCAGAAACACTGAACCAGCAGGAGGTGCTTAGTTTAACCACTTCATCACTGTGAAACACATATAAACGGCCTGCGGTTGTGAAGTGTGCATGGAACGGCTCGGGAGCGGAGTTCGCGCCATAACCCGCGGCTATCAGTTGTTTCTGACAGTTCAGAGCCGCCAGCAAGTGCTGCGATCGGAGTGATTGCAGCCGTCAACTGCTTAAATGCCATAGTCAAAGCTGACCGCGCATCTAAACAGTCAGCGGGAGGGAAGAAACCCCTTGTTGCACCCCATCGGCACCCCCTGCAGTGTGATCATGGGCTGCCAATGGGCTAGCCCGGGAGTCTGGAGTCTACTGAAGGCTCCCAGGGCTGCCATGCATAGATGCCTTTCAAGCCTTGTCCGGGGCAGGTCTCGAAGGGCAATGTCAGAAATTGCTAAATACAGCAATACTGAAGAGCTCAAATAATCACAAGTTCAAATCTCCTCTGGGGACTAAATAAAATGTAACAATTAAAGGAAGGTTTTTTTTAGCAGTAACAAAAAATGTTAAAGTTCGAAAAAAAACCTCCTTTTCTCATTTTTCCCATACAAAACATTCAAATAAAAAAAACCCCACATAGTTGGTGTCGTCGTGTTTATAAAAGTCCAAACTATTAAAATATCACAATATTTATCCCGGATGGTAAAGACTGTAAAAAAAAAAAAAAAAGTATCAGAATTGCGAATTTTTTTTTTTTGTGTGTGTGCATCTTTGCACTCAAAAGTTTGAATAAAAACTGATGAAAAAGATAATAAAAACTACAGCTTACTCCATAAAAACCGAGGCATCATGCAGCCTAGTTGACAAAAAGATAAAGTTGCAGGTCTCAGAATATGGCGATAAGAAGCGATTGATGTTTAAGAAGAAATGTTACTTTAAAAAAAAAAAAAACATTATTAAAGCACCGTAATCGCACTGCCCCATGGGAAAAATTTCATGTGATTTTTTTTTTTTTTTTTTCCTGCAGTGGAACACTGTAAAAACTAAACGCACCAAAAATGGGGCAATTGTACTTTTTTTTTTCTATTTTTTTTAAACATTTTTCCATGCCATTACACAGTACCATTAAAATATACAACTCGTCCCGCAAAAAAACAAATAGCATTACAGGCATTGGCAGGACTGGTAGACCCCGGGGAGCACAAGTTTCCAGCCACTTATCTGGTGGGTTCAGGAGTGGCTACTGGCAAAGTTGTCTTGCAATCTCTAAATGGCTTTTGATTGTTCCTTAGCACAGTGTCCCGATAGCGAACAGGTAAGCCTTGTCCCGTTAGCGAACGGATAAGCCTTGCCCTGTTAGCGAACGGGTAAGCCTTGTCCCGTTAGCGCACGGGTAATTACGCCTTGCCCCGTTAGCGCACGGGTAATTACGCCTTGCCCCGTTAGCGCACGGGTAAGCCTTGCCCCGTTAGCGCACGGGTAAGCCTTGCCCCGCCAGCGCACGGGTAAGCCTTGCCCCGTTAGCGCACGGGTAATTACGCCTTGCCCCGTTAGCGCACGGGTAAGCCTTGCCCCGTTAGCGCACGGGTAAGCCTTGCCCCGCCAGCGCACGGGTAAGCCTTGCCCCGATAGCGCACCGTCAGCGCACAGTCTTGTACCGCTAGCGAACGGTCTTGTACATCTTGGCTGTCTTTTCCCTTTTCCCACTGGTGATCTATAATCAAGTCATCTGTAAAATAGCGCAATTAGGTAATTACTTTGACATCCGCGATCCATCATCCCGCAGCCGTCACACATGTTCAGCAGCAGTTTAATTTGAAGGTGGAAGTTGACTCAGTAAGATGAAACGTGTCTGCAGCTCGCAGCGCACATGTGCGACACTCGGCGCTGCCCTTAGTGAGCTGTCTGACAGATGAGTACATCTTTAACAGTCGGCAGCGCTCTCCCTCGCATCCCATACATGTGTTAAAATGTTCTGTTCGAGACATACTTGTAAAGATGATTTCCTCCAAGGGACCTTAACCTTTCTGTCCTCCGCAGGAGGCTGAGGGTTTAAGGCAGGTTAACATATGTTATCCCACGGGGAGCGCAACCTCTGTTGTCAATTAGACCCGCAGCAAGTGAAACCTGCATGGACAAGTGATGGAAAATACCTTTATGACAAAAGCAGATTAGGAGCCTCTAATAAAGGCATCGAGCGTTTCATTGAGACGTCCTCATTGCAATAACGGTGGAGACAGATGAGCGCGCCGCGCGGAGTGACGGGCATGTTCACAGCGCTCCTGTGTGTAGTAAGAGGCCCAGAATATGCCTGGAACTTGTAGCAACAAACAAGCCTCCGGAGTTCTCGTGTCTCCTGACTTTGGCGCAGTAATAACCATCACCATCTTCAGTTAGTTGTCACAAACTTTTTGGCGCAGGTTCCACACTAAATATATGCAACACAATCCAGTACTGTGCAAGTAATTGGAGGTTTTAGGAAACTTGTGGAAAAGGAACACAAATGAAAGAGGGTTTTCTGACTTAAAAAAAATAATATAAAAATATCCTTCCCATCCAACCCAATAGTTTTGTCGATTAGAGGCTGTCCTCGCTGTCCGCTGCACCATCTGATTAACTTATGGAGTATGGAAGTGTGTCCCGGCCTGACACACGTGTGATGCTCAGAGTTGGGGTCCGGAGACTCGCGGTCAGGCTGAGACGCACTTCCAAGCTCCGTAGGTTAAACATATGGTGCAGAAGACAGTGCGGGCGGCCTCTTACTCACTGAAGCGCCATTTCTACACTCTGCAATGTCACCGGGTCTTCTGACCCCAGTGATGTCCCTTCAAGAGGTCACATGAGCTTCTCAAACGGGACCTGGCCTGTTTATGGGACATCACTGATTACACCCATTTTCGGGGCCTCCTATTGGCTGCAGTGGTCACATGGGTAAACAGCCACGTGACCACTGTGGCAAGTGTAAACGGAGGCTGGCTAAAGGGCGGCAGTGGCAACCAGGGAGCAGCAAGTCCACACAGATGTTTATTATTATATTATTTCACACCTACACCCGACTCCCATCATGTTCTCATGTCAGCAAGGCCAGACACATAGCTTTGCAGGTGCCACCCTGCTAGTTGTATGACAGCCTTTCTTTTGCTCATACTGAAAGTGAAGAGTGGAGACCGCCCACTTGACAGATTCAGGCATCAGTATCCAAATCTAAGGAGTGTACCACCAGGCTGAATAGGAACGAAAAGCTGTGATAGAGTCTACAGGGCCATACCTGCAAATGTATGCAACTGGCCCTGCTGACATGAGGACATGACAGGTGCTCTTTAAAGGGGTTGTCTAATTGTAAATTACCGATGGCCTATTCTTAGTAGATCAGCAAAGTTCTGCCCCCTCGGAACGCTGCTGATCAGCTGTTTGCTGGGCTCATGTGCTCATGCATGGCTGCTTTCCCACTGCAGTGGCCAGACTTGGTATTGCAGGACATTCATGTCAATGGGAATTTTGCCTGCAATACTGAGCCTGGCCACAGTAGTGGGAACAGAGCTGTCTGCAGACATCAATGCAGTGCACAAGCACACTGGCCCAATGAACAACTGATTAGCAGAGTTCCTGGGTGCAAGACCCCTGTGGATCTACTATTGATGGCCTATCCAGTGGATAGGCCATCAATAGTTTGACAAGTGGACAACCACTTTAAGGGCATACTGTACATACAAAAGTACTTAATACATTTCATCGATTGGTATGCTGCAACACCAGTATTCAAGAGGTGGAGTTTGCCAGGGATTTCCAAAGTGAAGTGGATATGGCTGTAACCTACCCATCTATAGAATGTTTCACTAGACCAGAAGTCACCACGGTTGTGATATGTCTGTAATATGATCAGAATGACACGTTGTAACTAACTGGTGGCTCCTATGGCGAGCCACAGAGTTGGTAGTGGCTGCACTAGACTTTGCTCAGAGTCTGGTTTACTATAAGTGTTCTCTGTCTCTTACATCTTTTTCCATCTGCACTGACAGATACAACAAGAGGCAAGCGGACCCAGGAGTGTGATGGCGTGGAGTATATCTTCATTTCTAAACACTTGTTTGAGGCGGACATACACAACAACAAGTAAGCGTCTTCTCACTGCTGCGTAGTCAACGAGGCACTAGAAATGTCTAGAATATGAGTGCGAGTGTTTGGGAACACGAGAGCAGACGTTGAGTGCGCCTTCTGCCAAATTCCCCCGGCAGTGCCGGTATTCCCGAGCTTAGTACATTACATTGTGTAACACACTTCTTGTTCTCAGGTTGTGACTAGAGATGAGCGAGCATACTCGCTAAGGGTAGTTGCTCAAGCGAGCATTGCCCTTAGCGAGTACCTGCCCGCTCGACAGAAAAGGTTCGGCTGCCGGCGCGGGTGAGTTGCGGCAGTGAGCGGGGGGGAGAGATCTCCCCTCCATTCCTCCCCGCTCTCCCCCGCCGCTTCCTGCCCGCCGCCGGCAGCCGAATCTTTTCTCTTGAGCGGGCAGGTGCTCGCTACAGCAATGCTTGCTCGAGCAAAATGATTGATGTGAAAAATTCCTCTTATGCAATAAAACTCGGGCAAACGAGAATAAGGAAAAATTATTCTTGTTTGCATAAACTCAGTAAACGTAATTCCGATTTAACGCTAGTTTTGTGTTGCCAGGGTCACGAGTAACTAGTAATGTGCTTTTACTTAGTCATTAATTTGGTGTTATACCAACTGAACCAATATTCTAGCTGGTTCTGTATCCTATGCAGCACATCCCTACACCCATCACATAAGATTACAAGCATTTTCACATGGCACATTCATCTGTTTGTTTTTGCAAGTCTGGAGCTGCCTGGAAAACTGAGGTATACTTTGTGTTGGAGACAATCAGACGAAATATCTGCATTGGTTTTCCCATGGCCTCAAGAGGTTTCAAGTATACTTGCAGATACTTTGTTTGTCTGCTGCAGACAACAGAAAATATACCTCAGATTTCCAGGTAGCTCCAGACTTTTCCAAAACAAGCAGATGCATGTGCTGTGTGCAATGACACAGTTTGCTTGTCATCTTTCATTGATTGGGTGTGATGTGTGTAGTGATATGCTGCATAGGATATAGGACCAGCGAAAATACTGGTTGAGTTGGTACAAAAAAAACTAATTTATGGTTTAGTAAAAACACATTTACATGTGATCTAGGCAACATAAACTAGCTTTACATCCCAGGAGCAAACAAAACAAGATTATTTTTGTGGCCTAGTGTTTTTACCGCTGTGTTCTAAATACAGGAATGTGTCAAGAAGTCTAATTTAAGTTGGTGATATTAGAAGAAAGGAGACCTTGGCTAAATGTAGGGCACCGAGCTGAAGGTTGATTTCCATATTAATTGCATAAGTTAAAATGCTTGAAGTGATCGTCGTCTGCTTCCATATCTGCCGGCGAGCTGCGGCGCGTGAACATCAATCTGGGGTTTTGTGCTTGTCGACAGAACATCAGTACACACAAGCTCAGGTCAGGAGGGTGACGCATCGATGAATGGAGCCATTATTTCCTTGTAATGTTCTTAATGCGGGAATGACTTTCTGATGGGTGGCGGTCCAAGTGCCAAGACCCCCAGAATCCTGGGAATGATGGGACCACCACATTGGATTATCACTACTTCCCCTACAGTCTTCCCTGCACATTACCGCCCCAGCCCAGGATTGTAGAGTCTAAGACTCGCACAATTTCACTATCTCTTTGTTTTTCGTAGGAGAATTAGTATTAAAGGCGATGTACAGGAAATGGAAAAAAAACATGTCTGCCAGTCTTGCAGCCTTTGAGAAACCCATTCTGGAATGTTATGAGGTCCTATTGATGTGATTCAGGGGGACGAGGGGCAGAGCCTAATACTACACTCTTCACTCCTGTCAGTGACTGGTCCAAGCCCAATAGGAATGAACAGGGTGGTATTAGAGGGGTTGTCCGTGTGTTGGCGATGTTTTTCTAAACATTGGTGTAACTGTGTTAAAACAATAGACCATAGTCAGCCAGCACTGCAGCTCCCACAGTCCTCCCGGTCTTTGCTTAGGACTGGCTGCCACCTGACCACAGCAGCCAATCAAAGGCTACAGTGGTGATGTGCCACTCATTACAGCTCAGATGCAGTGAGCCATGATGCCAGGAGAATGACACATGACCCCTGCGGTCTCGGATTGGCTGCCGTGGTCAGGTGGTAGCCAGTTCTAAGCAAAGACTGGGAGGACCGTGGGAGCTGCAGTGCTGGGATGTCAGGGCAAAGAACAGGCGAGTGTGGCTGCTTTTATTATTTTAGCACAATTGCACCTATGTTTACAAAACTCGTCCACACAACGCCTTTAAGCTCCGCCCCCACCTGTGGCACCATGTCATCCTCTCCTTCCTCTCAGGTCTCAGCAACCCGTTCTACTTACGGTACATTCTAGGACGGATTTCTCAGAGGCTGCCATGTTTTTTCGCTTCCTGTACAACCCCTTTAAATTTCAGTTACTCGAAGAGTGTTTTTGAAAGAACCACGCCAAGATGGCTGATGGCTCCCGAAATGCGTCATTTATTTTTAACCAATACAGTTTCCATCCCGGAAGAATGGAAGATCTACCAAGTCAAGTTAGTATCCCAGGATCCCCCTTCCAAAAAGCACAGGAATGCACCAAGAGTTCATAAAATGAGACTTCACATAGCAGCGAGGGATGGATCTGCGCGGTCCTCCGGTTCGCACGGCGCCTATTCATCCGTAGCTTATTCAATTCGCTAAAAGTGAAATAATTTTGCCCCGAGTAATGAGAAAATCTACATAATGTAACAAACTTCCAATTGACCCATCTTACTGCACTGCCACGTGGCTGTCGATAAGGGGGCATTCGGAAGGAGCCTGCGGTCGAACTTCTCCTTCACCCGCCGGGGCATCGTGCTCTCAGCCAGGTGCCAGTCTGGGCAGCCCGTGGTTCTCCAGCTGTTCCACGGCTTCTGGCCGCCCGCCGATCGCCTGCCGCTGACCCGGGGTGATTGGCAGGAGGGGCCGCAGTTCACGTGTTTAATATTTTAAGCTATCTTGTTTTGGTTTTTAAGCGGCAGATAAGCGTTTATGGTGAGTAATCTACCATCTTTTCTCTGTCAACAGTCACAAAGCCTTCCCGCTTTAGGTATTGGCAACCCCAGGCGGCTATACCTCAGCGGGCAATGAAATTTCAGTAGTTTCAATTGTTTAAGTTCTCCAGTGTTTTATTGCGTAGCATTAGCTCAGACAAAGAGGTGATGGAAAACATTAGTGGCTCCTAGGCTGCGGTGTTGTTTCTGTGCCGCTCGCTGTAACACTAGCAGGTGTTAGTGATTTTGAAATGTAAAATACAAGTTTTTCTGTATATATCTCTGTATATATAGATATATATGTTCAGAAATAACATCTAACGGACTTGGCAGCACAAGCACTGGGGGAGATAACACACAAGTCCTTCTGCTTCCAATTTAACCTTCGGAGAGACTTAGCAACGTTCCCTACAGAAAGTAACCTTCTTTTTTCCTGTCTTTTAATTTGATAAGGTTTATTGAGTACGGCGAATATAAAAACAATTACTACGGCACAAGCATCGACTCGGTGCGCTCGGTCCTGGCAAAGAATAAAGTGTGTCTGCTAGATATACAGCCTCACGTAAGTAGCACTTTATATCAGGAAAGTACGTAAATAGCAATTTCCTACTTGCATCTAGGACTGTTTCTATAATCAACTGGAAGGACTGCAGGGAATTCAGATTGCTGTGTCTTCGGGGTCCTGCTGCACAAACCATAGGCAGAAGGAACCAGAGATGCTGTTGTCCCTGTTAGGCTGGGTTCACACGGGGAGGAATGTCCGCACGGCAGTTCCTTATCCCGGAATTAGCCAGCAAAGGGGACGAGATTTTGCAAAAATCCAGTCCACACGCTGCGGCCAAGCCGCACGAAAACTGGCGGAATTCGATTCCACAGCATGTCAATTCTTTTCCACTGCGGCCTCTCTATGGGGAGAAGAGCCGCGGCGGAATGCTGATGCGGACATTCCGTTCCGTGTGACCCCAGCCTAAGGGTTTCATCCTGAAATGCTGTGGCGTGTCAGAATAAATATACTTTGATTGTCAGAGCTGAGCTGTACTGGCAAATGTAGGTGAGGAGAGGCCGGTGCAGCTGAGCTGCGAGTCATGGTGGTGGGCTGCACTAGCCTCTCCCTGCCCGCCGCATGCGGCCACTCTACACAATGCGGCCGGTGCAGCTGAGCTCTGAGTCATGGTGGTGGGCTGCACTGGCCTCTCCCTGCCCGCTGCTTGTGGTCACTCTACACAATGCGGCCCGTGCAGCTGAGCTCTGAGTCATGGTGGTGGGCTGCACTGGCCTCTCCCTGCCCGCTGCTTGTGGTCACTCTACACAATGCGGCCCGTGCAGCTGAGCTCTGAGTCATGGTGGTGGGCTGCACTGGCCTCTCCCTGCCCGCTGCTTGTGGTCACTTTACACAATGTGGCCGATGCAGCTGTGCTGCGAGTCATGGTGATGGGTTGCACTAGCCTCTCTTTGCCCGCTGCATGTGGTCACTAAACACAATGCGGCCGGTGCAGCTGAGCTGCAAGTCATGGTGATGGGCTGCACTAGCCTCTCCCTGCCTGCTGCATGTGGTCACTCTACACAATGCGGCCCGTGCAGCTGAGCTCTGAGTCATGGTGGTGGGCTGCACTGGCCTCTCCCTGCCCGCTGCTTGTGGTCACTTTACACAATGCGGCCGGTGCAGCTGTGCTGCGAGTCATGGTGATGGGCTGCACTAGCCTCTCCCTGCCTGCTGCATGTGGTCACTCTACACAATGCGGCCGGTGCAGCTGAGCTGCGAGTCATGGTGATGGGCTGCACTAGCCTCTCCCTGCCTGCTGCATGTGGTCACTCTACACAATGCGGCCGGTGCAGCTGTGCTGCGAGTCATGGTGGTCGACTGCAACAGCCTCCCCCCACCTGCATTGTGTACATCAACAGCTGCTCTCTGCACTTGTGTATAGAGAGAAAGCGGTCATTCTGCCTGCAGCAGGCAGGGAGAGGCCGGTGCAGCCCACCACCATGACTCGCAGCTCAGCTGCACTGCCGCATTGTGTATAGTGACCACATACAGCAGGTGGGGAGAGGCTAGTGCAGCCCACCATCATGACTCGCAGCTCAGCTGCATCGGCAGTGCAATACCAGAGACAGCCATGTACAGGAGTGGTGCTGTTTCTGGGGCAAAAAGCAGACCATTTCCTCATGTTGGAGCTGGCCTTTAAAGAACGATGCACTGCATTAATGTCCTCGGCTCGTGGATATGTGAAATGTTTCATTTCTACTAAGAGAAGAGCTAGCAACCATTAGAAAACCTGAATTAGCAGCTGGACAGAATTAAGCTCTTTAGGCTGTAGTCACTTGTTCACTAACTTTTTAACAAACTTGTGCTTATGTGATAACTAGAAAACGTGCAAATCACTTTATTTACCTAAAATGTATTTTTTGTGCTGAAGAACCCCTCTATAGTAAAGGCCACTAGAGGTCTCCCTTCCTTATAATTCGCTGTCCGCTGCCTTTTGTCAAGTGATGTCCATGTTTAGTAACAGAGATAATAAGACAGATAGCAGGAAGTAAAGCAGGGTAAGGACTCATGCAGTGCCCATAGAAGTCTATGGAAAGTGAAGCAGGAAGGAAAGAAGCAGAGATTCATCCGGATTTGGCTGCTGGAGATAATAAGAGATTTACTGTCTTACGACTACTGAAATCACATGTATACTGCTCAGTACTTCTCTAGCATACTATAGGATGCTCTTATTTCTCTGTGTGTCCTACAGAGAATTAAGGAGCAAAAGCTTCTCATTTCTCGATGCCCAGTGTATAGGAGACATCATAGCAGTAGTCTACACCCACCAACTCAGAAACAGAGAAGAGATCCTGCTCTCCCATGTGTGCAGTGTATGGAGACATCATAGGAGCAGTCTACACCCACCAGCTCAGGGAAGACTGATAATAAAATATGCATCCTGCAAAGGGGCGAAATGGTGATAAATGAATGCCCAATGAATAGCTTCTTCTGGGATCGAAGTGGCGAGGACCGAGGGAGCCCCTGCACTGAACAGAGGGCAACTTAAAAGGGTTGTTAAGGAACTCAACAAAGCTCTGTCAGTGCAGCCTGTGAAAAACCCATCCTAGGTTGAATACATCTCTACATTGGAAGGGAATGGGGGTTGGGACGGAACCTAATGCCACACTGCTATCGGGCTTACCAATTTGCCTAAAAAAAAATTAAAAAAAACAGTATGGCATTTTGCTCCGCCCCTCTTGCAGCCCCACCCCCTCCAGTCTAGAGATGCTTTCAACTCCTTCTAGGACAGGTTTCTCGTGGGCTGCATGGGCAGCAGCTATGTTGTTGAATCCCTCGAAAACCCCTTCAAGGAAGAGAGTATTACTTTTTTTTTATGCCATTCTCTTCTCATAACAATTTTCTTAAAGGGATTGTCTAGGATTTTGGAGATTTTTCTATTGACGATTTATCCTCAGGTCAACAATAGGTGATCGGAGGGATCTTCCACTTGGAATCCCCAGCGTTCAGCTGATTCCCAGCAGTGCCGTCCCTATGGACAGCACATGAAGCAGATCGCGGTGACTATTGCACAGCCGCCCAGGTTTCATATTGCATTGACTTCAGTGGGAGCTGCGCCTGCCTTGGCTGCTGCGCTATGGTCAGTGCGTTCAGCTTCCTGCACTCTCTGTACTGAATGCGGCAGCGGGAATCCCAAACGGTGGACCCTACTGATCATCTGATGACCTGCCCTGAGGATAGGTCATCAGCAGGAAAAATCCCATAAAACCACTTTAACCCCGACATAACCAGCTGCTCTCTGGGGGTCTCTGCAGCCGTGCCAGCCGCAGTCAGCTGATCATCATGGCCGCTTTTATATAAAAGGAGTCATTAGTGCTGAGAAACTTGAATTAATGCTGAACAATAAAAACGGTTCATTCTTAGAATTCTCAGTAGAACTTAAGAGTCCGAGAAATGAGCGGTGTGTCTGCTGCCGTGATGTAGAAGCACGCCGCGTCCTGAGCGCCCGTCTGCTGCCGTGATGTAGAAGCACGCCGCGTCCTGAGCGCCCATCTGCTGCCGTGATGTAGAAGCATGCCGCGTCCTGAGCGCCCGTCTGCTGCCGTGATGCAGAAGCACGCCGCGTCCTGAGCGCCCGTCTGCTGCCGTGATGTAGAAGCACGCCGCGTCCTGAGCGCCCGTCTGCTGCCGTGATGTAGAAGCACGCCACGTCCTGAGCGCCCGTCTGCTGCCATGATGTAGAAGCACGCCGCGTCCTGAGCGCCCGTCTGCTGCCGTGATGTAGAAGCACGCCGCGTCCTGAGCGCCCGTCTGCTGCCGTGATGTAGAAGCACGCCGCGTCCTGAGCGCCCGTCTGCTGCCGTGATGTAGAAGCACGCCGCGTCCTGAGCGCCCGTCTGCTGCCGTGATGTAGAAGCACGCCGCGTCCTGAGCGCCCGTCTGCTGCCGTGATTTAGAAGCACGCCGCGTCCTGAGCGCCCGTCTGCTGCCGTGATGTAGAAGCACGCCGCGTCCTGAGCGCCCGTCTGCTGCCGTGATGTAGAAGCACGCCGCGTCCTGAGCGCCCGTCTGCTGCCGTGATGTAGAAGCACGCCGCGTCCTGAGCGCCCGTCTGCTGCCGTGATGCAGAAGCACGCCGCGTCCTGAGCGCCCGTCTGCTGCCGTGATGTAGAAGCACGCCGCGTCCTGAGCGCCCGTCTGCTGCCGTGATGTAGAAGCACGCCGCGTCCTGAGCGCCCGTCTGCTGCCGTGCTGTAGAAGCACGCCGCGTCCTGAGCGCCCGTCTGCTGCCGTGATGCAGAAGCACGCCGCGTCCTGAGCGCCCATCTGCTGCCGTGATGTAGAAGCACGCCGCGTCCTGAGCGCCCATCTGCTGCCGTGATGTAGAAGCACGCCGCGTCCTGAGCGCCCATCTGCTGCCGTGATGTAGAAGCACGCCGCGTCCTGAGCGCCCATCTGCTGCCGTGATGTAGAAGCACGCCGCGTCCTGAGCGCCCATCTGCTGCCGTGATGTAGAAGCACGCCGCGTCCTGAGCGCCCATCTGCTGCCGTGATGTAGAAGCACGCCGCGTCCTGAGCGCCCATCTGCTGCCGTGATGTAGAAGCACGCCGCGTCCTGAGCGCCCATCTGCTGCCGTGATGTAGAAGCACGCCGCGTCCTGAGCGCCCATCTGCTGCCGTGATCTAGAAGCACGCCGCGTCCTGAGCGCCCATCCTTGCGGGAAGAACATGTCTTTTTTAGCTCAGAAGGCCATAAAGAAGTGTTTTCTGGATTACGGCTGCAGGTGACACATTTTAGAGGAATTCGTTGACTACATTTGTTTGACCTCCTCCTCCTCAGACACGGGAAACAATCAGCGAGACCGTCCAGCCACCTCCTCCGGTAACCTTCGGCCGGCGGCTGGGTTTTCACTCTCCATTTCTCAGCTTTATCTTCAGCCTTGATGCGCTGCAGCCAAGAATCAGATGTTATTAATGTGCAGCCGGACAAGCAGTTCTTTTAAGGCAAATCACCTGAAATATCTTTAATGCACATGGCTGTCAGGAGGCCCCTGCGGACCGCAGACGCCGCGCCGATGAGAACCGCATGCTTTACCTAAGCTGCGCTCAGACGACACCCGCTCAGCGACATCCGATCGGTACAGATATTGGCGTGACCTCTAGGGTTGTCCCCTGTATTCTTCCTTGTTGATGGATAGAATTCCAGGCTCGCAGTGAAGACTGACACAGTTGGGACATATTCAGACAAGCGTGTCCAAATTTCAATCTGTAGCTTCATGTTGCAAACCGCTGCGTCGCTTGTGTCCGTTTTTGACTTTGATGCCTTTTTTTTTTTTGCTTGCTTGCAAAAAACGTAAGCCGGCCTGTCGAAGAGGATTTGTCGCCTCGCCGGATACATCTGTTTTAGAAAATACTTCTACCCCCCATGAAATATCAGTTCTGCAGCATTAACATTTGACTGTTCCTTCTACCCTCCTAGGAATGTATCAAAACTGACAACTGGGTGTTCCCTTACCCCTTGTATAGCGTGATACAGTCAGCACTGATTGGACTGCAACTAGTAACAACTAGTATTCATTTATTCATACGTTTCCAGGAGGAATAACAGAAGGACGGCACAACATAGAATTCTAAAAAAGGATGCGCCAAAGTTTTCATACTGGGGGGAATACAATTTACTAAAATGGACGTCTGAAGAACTAACACGTCCTCTTTAACCCCTTGCTGGCCGCTTAAAGTTAATTACATGATGCGGTTGTGATGGGTGTATGGAGTGGGCGCAGCCGGTGGCTATTAGCGGTTTCTGACATCCGCCAGTTACTGGCACGATTAGAGTTGGCTCTGATTGCGGCAGTTAAATGTTTAGATGCCGCAGTGAAAGCTGACCTCATGTCTTAACGGTCAATGGAAGGGGAACACCCTCCTTGTTCCATCAGCACCACCTGCAACGTGACCAAGGGGTGTCGATGGGCTAGCATGGCAGTCCGGAGCCTATGGATTGTCCCCACGGCTGCCATGCTTACATGTCTATCAAGTCCTGCCCATAGCTGGGCTTGATAAGGCAACATTAAAAATCACTATATACTGCAATACTATAGTATTGCAGGATATAGTACAAGTCCCCTGTGGAGGCTAATTAAAAGTGTAAAAAAAATATTTAATACATTTTTTTTAACAGTGAAAAAAGATTATAAGTTCCAAAAAAAAACCTTTTCCCACTAAAATCTAAATAAATAAAACACCCTGCATATTTGGTATTGCCGTGTATGTAAAGGTCTGAACTATTGAAATATCACAGTATTTATGCTGCACCATGAAGGCTGTAAAACAAAAAAGTACAGAATGCCAGAATTGCGCGGGTTTTTTTTTGTTTTCTTGGCTTCGAAAAAGATTTAATAAAAAGTGATCAAAAAAACATATATTTCCCAACTCGGTACTAATAAAAAACTACAGCTCACCCCACAAAAAACAAGCCCTCACCCCCCCCCCCCCTTCCCCAATGGACAAAAAAATACAGTTATCGGTCTCATAATGTGCCGACGGAAAGCAATTTTTTTTCAGAAAAAAAAGTGCATTTACTCTTTAAAAACAGAAAAACACAGATTTGGTATCGCCGTAACCGTAGCGACCCGTAGAACAAAGCTTGTGTCATTTCTACTGCACTGTGAACGCCGTAAAAACTAAACCCAACGAAAATTGGACAGTTGCCAGGTTTTTTTATATTTCTCCTCACTTAAAAATGTTGTAAAATTCTTTCTTCACTTTAAATGGTACCGATAAAAAATACTAAACCCAAAGTACGAGGACGCGGCTGATGATTTTTTTTTTTTTTTTTTTTTAAAGCTGGACCGAAAAGCGTTAACTAAAAATTGGCCATGTACAGAAGAGGATTTCTTATGATCCCTGACTTCAGGGCAATAATTCAGTTCAGTAAATGTCAACTATAAAGGGTTTGTCCAGATGTAAACTATCCATGGCCTATCTGCAGATAGGCCAATCTAGAATAGATCATCAGAGGTCTGCAAATCTGGGAACCCCGGCCATCCCTTATTCACCAGGTCAGTGCACTCATGCGCTGAGCTGATTTCTACATGAGCATACAGCTCTATTCCCACTGCAGTGGACAGCCTTGGTATTACAGGCACATTAAACTGATCAACTTGTAATACCAAGTCCAGTCACTACAGTAGGAACGGAGCTGTCTGCTTCCTGCAGAAATCAGCACTGTGCACGAGTGCACTGGACCAGCAAACAGGTGATCAGCGGGGGGCACTAGCAATGGACCCCCCTTGATCGACTATTGATTGCCTATACCAAGAAAAGCCCATCTGTAATGGCTCAATTACTAGGGTGGAGCCTCAGGTGCAGCAGCTGCAGGTCTAAAATTAGTTAGGTACGAGCCAGGAGTCAGCAATGGAAAGTCTCCGTTTGCTGTACGGATGGATGAGGCGGGTAACGTAGTCAGATGGAAAGCCAGAAGTCGGTATCAGGAGCCCTTGTCAAAATAGCAGAGAAACAGGCAGAAGTGGGGGCGAGGTTAGGACCAGGAGGCGGGAACTAGATAACTTGAATCATGCAACAAGGGAGTCGTGCATGGTAACTGTTCACAGACTGGATAGCTCAGCAGGGAGAGACGCCGACTGGAGCGCCATCAGTAGTAGTTGTGCAGTTCTTCCTTGCAGCGTTTGTGGGCGTTTCCTACAACAGGGGAAGAATCCACCTCCGCTGCTATTACATGTTTAGCTGAATCTGTCTTAATTGCACGTTCTTTCAGAAGGAAGAATTTTTTTAAAACTCGTATGAGGCGTGATTATCGCACCTGCGTCTTGAGTGCAATGTTTTTTTCCTCCCGTAGAAAACAATGGGTGATATCACCCAAAAAATATTACATCTTGCAACTTCTGTACCTCGCAGCAGCGCTGATGCCAGGGAAGGATCGCCCACATGAATAGGCTCATTGGGAATAAAGGGTTCCATTTCCCTGCGAGTTTTGTGTATCTTGCAACGCACAAAATTCACACGAGACAATCGCCCGCTGGTTCCATCCTGGGAGCGCTCACTTGGACGATTGTAACGCACGAGTTCTGTGAGACGCACCCATTATTTTCAGTGAGTTTGCTTACACGGCGGTTTTTCTCTCGCAGCGTCTCCCATTCTTGGTTGACTCCGTTAAAGAATCTCCCGTTCTCCCCTATGGAGCAAAACAAATCAGATCGCAGTCACATGTAAAGGCGAGTTCTGTGCGACTGCGTTGCGATTTCCTTTTTTTTTACTACTGGAAGAACAAGCCGTTTTCATACAAAGTGCAACGATGGGATGTTTTTCTTCGCACTCCTAAAGAATCGCGGGTCTGCGGGGCAGTATCGGTCGGAGCCTGCCGGGTATTGCGCTGGCCTGGGTAAATGCTCCCTGATGCAGCGTTCCAAGGCGTACCGCAGTTTCTGCGCCGGTCTTCTCGTCCCGCACTTCCCTATACTCGCCCCATTTGTAGTAAATGTCCTCTGTGATCCGGAATGATCTCTTTATTCCATTTATGAAGTTTTCGCGCAGTTACTCCGTAAGAGCACACTGGGGACGCTGTTAATTCAGTCTTGCTAAGAGTTTATGGCCATTGTAGCACAATCCCTCAGTTTTATTATGCCCACCGGACGCGGCTAGCAGAGGTCCTTGCCTCACTCAGCGGTGTCTCCTGCTCTTGCCAAAGTTCTTGGATGAAGTTTTGTGCGCTAAATTATCAGTATCCAAAAACTTTGTACTCAGCGGGACGTCCGTTTTACAGCGCAGTAAAGTGTACACCTCGGACTGCGCCTGACGTGAGCGGTTAGACGTACATGATAGCGGCATCGCACACCGCTCACGGCAGCCAGGAAGGAAACCGCCATCCGTTATCACAGATCAGATACAGGAAGGGTTCCAACATAGCAGGGAGGCCTGCGGACGGCGGCATCACTTATGCATCAAATCATACAAATGGGACAAAATACACAAAATTGGTGCGATTTTTATCCTTCGAATTAATATGTTCATCACAGGCAGGATTACACTGAGAGGTGACACCTATATATAGATAACACAGGAGCCACCATTCACAATAGTCACAGCTCACCTCCTCGCCTCCCTGTACAGACAGGATTACACTGAGAGGTGACACCTATATATAGAGAACACAGGATCCACCATTCACAATAGTCACAGCTCACCTCCTCCCCTCCCTGTACAGACAGGATTACACTGAGAGGAGAGAACTATATATAGATAACACACGGTCCACAATTCACAATAGTCACAGCTCACCTCCTCCCCTCCCTGTACAGACAGGATTACACTGAGAGGTGACACCTATATATAGATAACACAGGATCCACCATTCACAATAGTCACAGCTCACCTCCTCCCCTCCCTGCACAGACAGGATTACACTGACAAGAGATACCTATATATAGTTAACACAGGACCCACCATTCACAATAGTCACAGCTCCCCTCCCTGTACAGGCAGGATTACACTGAGAGGTGACACCTATATATAGATAACACAGAAAAACAATTCACAATAGTCACAGCTCCCCTCCTCCCCTCCCTGTACAGACAGGATTACACTGAGAGGTGACACCTATATATAGATAACACAGAAAAACAATTCACAATAGTCACAGCTCACCTCCTTCCCCTCCCTGCAGACTGACCACTAAGCCCAATAATAGTCTGACACTTCGTGTTCTATAAAACTTCTCAGTCGTCATCTCATTATCAACACAGGCAGGATTACACTGAGAAGTCAGATGTGAAATGGAAAGAAAAGGGTGGAGCATAACTGGTAGAGGATAAATGGGCCAAAATAGAGACAAGTTTGAAGTGGTTTGAAGTGTGCCAAAGAATCTGGAGGTGCTGCCGACCAGAGAACGCACCACCTAAGTGGGCGTGGGTGCATGGAGAAGTGCAAAGCAGCAAAAAACTGGTGGCTCGCCGCAGCGCTCCAAAAATTATTTGAATAATTAAAATACAATTAGATGGAAATTTCTCCTGTAATTAATATAGAAGGTTGATGCTGTTAGTTTTATGTGTGTCACGAAGGGGTTAATCACGTGAAGCGTCCTCGCACTTTCAGGTGACTTTTCAGAATAGGCTGCCATGTGCGTAGATGAGGAGTAGCGCTATATGCTTGTATCCGGCGCTTACCCGCAATATTCCTCTCCGCATCTGTACTTCTCTTTGGTCTTTACAAGCCATTCCCCCTCCTCCCCATAGACTTCTAGGATTAGCATTCACTTCCTGTGTTCCGTCTTGTTAGCCATGTTACTAGAGACAGACTTCACTTGACAATATTCAGTGGATGCCAAATTAGAAGGGCGACCCCTAGTGGCCGGAACATTAGCAGGAGTTTGTACTTGTGCCGATTATAACAATGGCTATCATATCAACGCAAGTCGTCTCAAAGTTTGAAGACCACTTAACCTTTGCCTCTAAAGGAAGATGGCTGCTCGCCAGTAAGGATATCTATAGAAGTATCCAAATATTTGGAGGGGGCAGCATGCGATTGGTGCGTTTTTTTTGGAGGAGCACTTTCCAAGTCGTGAATGAAAACCCGAACCTCCAAATCGCAGGAGATTTGTTAAAGTATCCTTCCTATACACACACCGTATCCTGCGACGCAGAGACATTCGGGCCGCCCCAGCCATTAACAATGTGACTGCGGAGCGGCCGTCCAAATATCTCAGGATTTCAGTCATTTTATGCAGTTCAGTAAGAAATGCCATCAGTGAAGCGTCAGCTTCTTCCCCGCAGCTGTTAGGTGACGGGCACTGCAGGCGGCTTGGAAGCGCTCGGCGGCGGCGTACGCGAGGCCGGGCGCTGTTATTCTAGATGCTTTCTTGACCTATTTTTAATCAAATTCCATCTGAAACCTTTTCTGCCAGAAGACCAACACTTGTTACAGCAGAGCTGATCCTCTCCCCAAATAAACAGCACGGCGAGGGGGGCGGCGGCAGCCGCTACATGGAACCTATTTAGATACTTTTTTTTCATCTTCGCACCAAAAGAAAAAATACCAAAAAAAAGTGGTTAAAATTTCCAGGGTTTTCATTGCTGGCTTTAATGTAACTTTCTGTCCAGATATGACATCACTCCGTATAGTTGAAAGGGGAATTATTAATAGACAGCAATGGCGGCTGACGAGCGAACAAACTGACTTCGGGCTTAGTAAGAAATGAAAATCTCCATTCCGTATGTTGACATAGGTCTGCTTGAAATATAATTGCCACCAAATTCAAAAAGCAGAGTGTAAGCTTTGGGCATAAACATGCCTACTGGCTGTGGTAAGCGCAGCGCCTGCCAAACTTATCAAACTTTCCAGGACTGGCAAAGCGTGTGGAAATTAAAGCTGCGAACCTTAGAAATAACAGCCGATACAGTAAGTGTTTTTAAAGGAAATGTTAGCGTCCCGCGTACATATGTGAGGGACCGAATGTGTTTCCTATTACTAAATGTCTTTATTGCAGGCGGATATCTTCTTCTGACTTCTCGCTTTCTTTCCTTTGTAGAGCATAAAGCACTTAAGGACGTACGAATTTAAACCTTTTGTCATATTTATCAAGCCGCCATCTATCGAACGCTTGAGAGAGACGAGGAAGAACGCCAAGGTTATTTCCAGCAAAGACGAGCGGGCGTCATCCAAGCCCTTCTCAGTGAGTGTTCCTTGTGGGGCCCGATCGTTATCTCGCCCTTTTCGTTTTAGCAAAGTCGATATGATTGTTATATCTAAAGAACACCTAAACGGTAAGAGCCAACAGGGTGGACGTTCGCCCTCGTGGTTGGGCGATCCGCAGACCTTCCAGAAAGCAAGGAGGACGTTCAGAAACACCTTTACACCCGTTTCTGGCATTTTAAAAAGTTGGGGGTTTGCACAAAAATTTGCAACTTTTTGCTGTCCGTGTCGCCGCAGGATATGGTACAAGACCCCTGTGGAGGCGAATTAGAAGTTTTTTTTAAAAAAAAGGATATAATTATTATTTTTTTTTTCTTTTCAGTGACAGAAAATTAAAGATTTATAGTTCCAAAAAAAACCCTTTTCCCCATAAAAATCGAAACAAATAAACGCCCCACATTTTTGGTATCGCCGTGTATGTAAAGGTCGGGAGCTATTGAAATATCACAAATTTATGTTGCACAATGAAGGCTGTAAAAGAAAAAGAATGCAGAATTGCAAAGTTTTTTTGCTGTCTCGGCTCCCAAAAAAATTGACTAAAAAGTGATCAAAAATACATATTTCCAAAAATAGTTCTAATAAAAACTACAGCTCACCCCACAAAAAACAATCCCTTCCTACGGCAACCTCCTATCAGATGGAAGTACTTGGATGTGGAAGATGATGGGAACACCTTCTACCTGAGTGTGAAGTGTTAAGTACAGTAGAGGGTCCGTTATAGTCTGGGGATGTTTTATGTGGCACGGTCTTGGTCTGTTGGTTGTAATGAGAAGAACCATGAACACAGAGGTGACCCTGACATTGTAGACAATAATGTGCTGTTGACAATGTGGCAATACTTTGGGAATGGTCGGCCATACTTCCGACAAGACAACGTGCCATGTCACACATCCAATGCTGCTTTATGCTGGTTTGAGGATATGCACAGAGTTTGACCTAAACCTACAGCGTCCATCTAACCGGATGTTTGCAGGGTGAATGGAGGGAAATACCAGCTGAAGTGTATCAGACGTTAGTAGAAAGTATACCACAGAGAGTATCCGATGTCATTAGGGTCAAAGCAGACCCAATAAGTATTAACATATGGAGATAACTACCACTTGTACTTCTTGCTCAGGGGTCCAGCTACTCTCTTGGTAGGATAGTATATGCTATATGGTCAACAACATGCATGTATACGTGAAGAGGGAGATTATGTTGAGCAGTGGCTTTCTGGGGTAAGTAGTTTTTGAGAAGAATGAGGAGACCCCAGAACTTGACCTCCCCTCGTAGAGTAAAGGAGACGGATGTGTTCCGCCTGGTTGGGTCTCAGCTTACCTTTCAGGTATGGACACTCTTTAGTGTTGATGGCCTTAGTATAAAACCCTTTATCAATCTGGGCCTGAACTCTCACTGCTTCTGCCACTCGCTGTCCGCTCTTACACAGAGTTCTTTCTTCCAGCACAAGACATTCATTTATCGGAACGCTACAGAATTGCGCAGTGCGGATTACGAGAAGCAAATGTGTTATTGTTTCATAAAGTTTTATTAACTTAAACATTTTCAGGCCCTGCAATAATGGATCCCATAAAGCGAGCGTTTCACCAAAGTCAACTTTCCATCCACTGGGTTCTGGTAGCAGAGAGGTTAGGTAAATGGTCGTATAGGTTAATAGGTGTACATATACGGCACGTTGATAAGCACGGCCAGGGGAATTCAGAGGCAGGATTTTAGGACTTGCCATAAAGTTACATAAAGTTTTCTCAGGCTGCTATTTCATCAAATGAGTGTTTTTAGTTCAGTGAATTTTAGTATGTAGAGAATTATACACATTTTTCACTTGAAGGGATTGTACAGGGTTAGAAAAACAGGGCTGCTTTTTTCTAAAACCGTGCCGCATCGGTGCAGTGGTTGTGTGTGGTACTGCATGTATCAGAGCCGGCAGGTCTATTCACACCACGCTTAGTTCTGTCTGTCTGCCCTTCTGGGAGTTCTGTCTGACAGGCTGAAAATGGCACTTATATGGATCGTTGGACGGCTCCGTAGGCCGCCATTACTCAAACATGGGAGATTTTATTCACATTTTTCAATCCGGTGTTGGCCGCCTTTGGCCTCAATGACTGCAGTGACCCTCCTCGGCCGCTCTGCACCAAATTCCCATAGTTGTGTGGAGGGATTTACCTCCATTCCTGGAGGAGCTTCAGATAGTGATGGGTGTGTTTGGGCATGCACAGATACGGCGTTCTACTTTATCCCCTTCCCAGCAGAAACATGCCACCACCACCATCACCATAATAACAGAGGCTCCTCTAAACTTCACTATTGGGAGGATGCAGTCGTGTATAAACTGCTATCCAGGCAACCGCCAGACCAAAGTGCCGCCATCCGATCGGAAAACGGTGTCCTATAATTCATCTGTCCACAACACTTGCTTCCACTCACTTACAGTCCGTCGCTCCAGGCACCATTGCAGGCGCCTCTGTGCATTCACTGCTGGGATGTTGTGTGCAGCCGCTCATCCATGGTAACCCTTCACAGGCCGTTCCCTACGTGTGGTTCTGCTACTAATGGGTGTTCTAGTGGCCTTTGAGATCTCCTGGGCGAGGGAAGACTATGTGTGTGATGTCTTCACAGCTCCTACAAGGCTTCGTTGTGCACGTTCTATCAGTTTACGAGGTCTCCCTGAACATGGCAGTGCCGCAAACACCTGATGGTTTCCATCTCCCAATAACATGGCTAACAGTGGGCTCTGGACCCCGTTGTCAGCTCTACACCTGGTAACATCCCCCCCAGACCCCGTTGTCAGCTCTACACCTGGTGATATCCCCCTGCCAGACCCCGTTGTCAGCTGTACACCTGGTGACATCCCCCCCCCCCCCCACCAGACCCCATTGTCAGCTCTACACCTGGTGACATCCCCCCCCCCCCCCCCCCAGACCAAGTTGTCAGCTCTACACCTGGTGACATGCCCCACTCCACCAGACCCAGTTGTCAGCTCTACACCTGGTGACATCCCCCCCACCACCAGACCCCGTTGTCTGCTCTACACCTGGTGACATCCCATCACCAGACCCCGTTGTCTGCTCTTCACCTGGTGACATCCCATCACCAGACCCTGTTGTCAGCTCTACACCTGGTGACATCCCACCACCAGTCCCCGTTGTGAGCTCTACACTTGGTGACATCCCCCACCAGACGCCGTTATCAGCTCTACACCTGGTGACATCCCACCACCAGACCCCATTGTCAGCTCTACACCTGGTGACATGCCCCACTCCACCAGACCCAGTTGTCAGCTCTACACCTGGTGACATCCCCCCACCACCAGACCCCGTTGTCTACTCTACACCTGGTGACATCCCATCACCAGACCCCGTTGTCTGCTCTACACCTGGTGACATCCCATCACCAGACCCTGTTGTCAGCTCTACACCTGGTGACATCCCACCACCAGTCCCCGTTGTGAGCTCTACACTTGGTGACATCCCACCACCAGTCCCCGTTGTGAGCTCTACACTTGGTGACATCCCCCACCAGACACCGTTATCAGCTCTACACCTGGTGACATCCCACCACCAGACGCCGTTGTCAGCTCTACACCTGGTGACATCCCACCACCAGACCCCGTTGTCAGCTCTACACTTGGTGACATCCCACCACCAGACCCCATTGTCAACTCTACACCTGGTGACATCTCCCCGCCAAACCCCGTTGTCAGCTCTACACCTGGTGACATCCTACCACCAGGCCCCGTTGTCAGCTCTACTCCTGGTGACATCCCACCACCAGACCCCGTTGTCAGCTCTACACCTGGTGACATCCCACCACCAGACACCATTGTCGGCTCTACACCTGGTGACATCCCACCACCAGACCCCGTTGTCAGCTCTACACCTGGTGACATCCCACCACCAGACACCATTGTCGGCTCTACACCTGGTGACATCCCACCACCAGACCCCATTGTCGGCTCTACACCTGGTAGCATCTGATGGTTTCTGTACTGGGATCTCTTGTGTGATCCTCTCCTTTATACCTGATGCTCACACATCCCCGGACTGGTGGGGGGCACATACTTTAGTGAGTATAGTGTACATTTATTGTTCTCTGTAATGACATTAAGTAGAACTAATGAGAGCGGCTGATGCGGATATTGTGAGTATTTCATGTGTTTCTGTTTCCTTCTCTAATGAAGAGTCCGGCCATTCAGACATCCAGCTCCATAAATCCCGCTTGCCTCCTGGAATTCCTCATCTGCACTCATTTCCTCCAGCGTCTCCTCTTCTCTGACCGCTAGTTTGTTCATGCAAATCTTCCCTTTATTGGTTCGGGCTGTTAGTAAACACAGGCGGATGCCAGAAATGTGTAGCTGGGTTAGCGGACGAGCGCAGTGATATAAAGGACATACAAGGCTCATTACCTTGTGGTCTCCTCTGTTTCTGCTTGTGCATTCAGCCTAATTGACTTGAAGCATCGAGGGGGGAAATGTAACATGTGAACACTGCTGTATGGAGTTTGCTGGAATGAGAAGCTGGAAGCCATTTGGTTGGCCGGGCCCCAAATCCTGCGGAGTACAGACTGTGTTCTGAGATGCCCTCGACTCCAGCTGCTCGGGACGCAGTTCTTGCCGTTTGCTTGTCCCCGCTAGTGAATAGATTGGGGGGTTCACTCTAGATAATGGCGCTTACACCTGCTTGTCAGTGGAGCTCCAGTAACTCAGATGGAACAGGGTATGACTCTAATCTTTGGCCAAAGCAGCATTTGTTAAATACGTATTTCAGCACAGATTTCCGGCTACATCCACACGGAATTTGGTGCAGAATTAGAGGTGGGATCTGCACCAATCCGGTGCTAGAATTGACATGCTGTGGATTTAAATTCCGCACCTCAGGTCACTTCTCACAGTGGACAAGTTTTTGAAGATCTCATCCACTTTGCTGCTATTATAAATGCTGTGGATTTTCCATGCAGAAAGTCCGCACAGAACATCTGCGGTAAATCCACCCCATGCGGACGTCCCCTGTGACCGGCGTCACACAGGCCATAAATGTGGCAGATTTAGCGGCGGAAATTCCTCAGCACTTGCTATATAATCCACTGGAGAAGATCTGTAAACTCTCCCGCATGTGGAGCAGAAAACAAATCCGCCGCATATTTGGAAAACACTGTGGATCCTAAATCCGTGGCCCGTCTGCTTCTGCTGCATTTATGTTGTGGATTAAGATGCAAGAGTTAAATACCGCAGCGAATCCGCATCAGAAACCGCCGCCACTTAGGTGTGGATTCGTCCATTGTGATTTACCAGCGTATTTGCTGCAACGTGTGTGCAGCCGCCCTACGGCTCATGTACACACGGGGGGTGATTTGCTATGGATTTTCTGTCCAGGTCTCTACATGAAAAATCCACAGCATTTATAGTAGCAGCAAAGTGGATGAGACTTTCAAAATCTGATCCACACACTGGGAAAAATCTGCACAAAATCTGTGTGAAAATCAACCTGTGCAGTGGATTTTGGATCCACAGCATCCGCCTTATAGCACTGGATATCGGGCAGATTTTGTGCTGATTGCTGCCATAAACTTCAATAGAGAGGCCGAAAGCCACAGTAAATCTGCAACAAATTTGCACCGGTAGCTGCAGAATTGGTGCAGATTTAACAGACTTTCTGCATAGAAAGTACAACAATAATCTCCAGGAAGTTCGCAACAAATCTGCAATAGTCGCCGCGGTAAAGCGCATGTTACGCATGAAAAATGCTGCAGATTGTTCAGTTCAGTGTTGCCAAGCTGCAGTACCAGACCCGGCCTCCGCATGGATTCTGCATCGAAGATCCGCAACAATTCTGCCACATCTAAACTCATTCTTAGCGTTAAAACCATCTCCTTCCTTTACCTTATGGTTCGTTAAACGCCTTAGGTGGTTAAAGAGGACCTGTTGTGGCATAAAGTCGGGGGGTTGGCTGCATAGTTCTACACCCGCGTCCCCGCTGACTTTATCCCCTTTTTTCCTACTTGTCTGTCTTTTCCTGGATGTACTCCCCTTAGGTCCAACTCTTGGCGCAGTCAGTGTATCAAGTGGGTGGTCCTCACCTCTCAGTCTCAGTGGGGGACATTGGACTTGATTGACAGTCCAGCATCATCCATTGACCATGAGTAGTTTGACACTCTACTGTGGATACTGTCTCTTACAAACAGTGTTCAAACCCGTTTGCAAACATCTCTCTTAATTCCTAACCGGCGTAATACCCTGTGTATGATATCTCATTCCAACTGTGACCATACGATATGCTGCACACAGTCCGTAGATTAGTTACCAGGCTCGTTGACTACCTAAGGTTGTTGATGATGGTGTACTCACCGCCTATCAGAACTTAGGCCAGCCTCACTTACAGTTCCATTGTGCAAGACTTCTCACTACTACCAACTCAGCTGCTCTCAACGCTGCTCCCCTCTGTTCCGGGTCGCAATTAGCTGATCCACCAAGCTGTGGTTATAACACGGCTACTTTCTCCCTCTTGGTAGCAAGCAGTCTCTAGTCCCTCTGCACAGTGCTCTTCATGCTCTCCAAACCGCCCTTTTACTTCTAGGGATCCAGGCTCCCGCTTCCCTTTATTGTCTTTCTCCAACAGCGGCTCCTCTGCAGACTCTTGTGCCTCCGGACCGCACTCTCAGCTCACTGTTCTAGTCTATGCACTCTCTTGTGGCGCAGCAAGAAATTGTCCCTTGTATATCCCAAGCATCAGCCAATTAGTAAAAGTCAACTAGGCATGCTCAGTTCTACTATGCTGAAATTTGCCGTAAATTTTGGCATATGCTTTAATTTGGCACATCTCTGTCCATTGCCATAGCAACATTTTAACCCTTTATGGTAGCCCCTTCCATCTGCGGAAGAAAAAAAACGCCCATCCTACTGCGTTGACCCACTTGTGCAGAGCAGGGTGCTGGTTGGGTGCGCTCCACATGCAAAAACTACAACTTCTCCCGAAAAAACTTCAACCCCGTATTGCTGTGTCGATGACAAAAAAAATGATAATAGTTGAGAAATGAAAACGCCCAAATAATTGTTTTTTTCTGTGGTCCTAAAGCCCAAAAACGACTTAATCCAATTGGTTTATAGACTTTGTGGAGCTGACGGAGGGTCTGTACATCTGACCCCGGAGCGCAGTCACGTCATCGCCGATTTCCTGCCTCACGATGTTTCCCTTCTCTTTACAGGAGGAAGATTTTGATGAAATGATTCGGTCGGCACAAGTCATGGAGGTTCAGTACGGTCACTACTTTGACAAGATTATCGTAAACGACGACCTTAGCGCTGCGTACAATGAACTGAAATCGTCCCTCGACAGGCTGGAGACAGACAGCTTCTGGGTGCCGGTCAGCTGGCTCCATTCCTGAGCGCCCTCCGCGGCTCACGGCACAAATACTTTTTATTTTCTGTTCTTTTTTTATTCCTCGTCCTACGGTGGGCTGGCACAGCCGCTCGGGTTGAATTCATTTTGAACTCTTGTTTTATTGTATTTCGTTCTCAGCGACTTCTGGAAACACGTCGAAAGCATCTTGTTTCATTTTATGTACGTGAAGATCAAGTCTAGCAGTAAGTGCGGAGAGCGGCCCGCGTGTCGCATCGTTACGGTAATGCCGCCAGTTCTGAACCATAGAGAGTTGGTACGGGGTACGCATCGTCTACGCACAGTAGGGCAGCCATTGTATGAGCAGCACTAAGGCGGCCCGGGTCACACTGTGCCTCATGACCACTAGACTCATTCTGTACACACATGTATGCAGGCAGTAGACTATAATGTATATGCTATGAAGGGGTTGTCCAGGGTGGCGGAAATCTTACCGGGTGACAGATCTTCCACTTCTGGCACGGTTTCGACATCAGGTCACATGTTATGGACTTGCTCTGTGCCCGTCATGTCATTGCAGGGTGTAGAAAGAATAAACAGCACTCCTTGTTTGGGACAGGCGGGATGTAAGGATAAATTGGAAAGCGAGGTTCTCACCTGGGTGGATTGTGTAAGCAACGCAACCCGATGATAAGCTGCAAGCTCCTCCGAATGGCACTGGAGCCTCCATGGGGACTGTCAAGGAAGAGAGACCGGGAGGATTGTCGGCGCGTTGAACCACAAGCAGGGAAACGGACAATTGGATGAACCTTATTGAAGGCGGGTTATGCGTTTCCGTATCGGATTGATACCTTCAATACCCACCGAAACACGTAGCCCATCTTCCATAAAGCTTCCAACTGTTCCTATTTTTCTGCTGGTAGTTCAACGCGCCGACAGTCCTCCCGATCTCTCTTCTCTGACACGTCATTGCAGGGGGCTGGCAGTTCTGCTCACCATATAACTAAGCCAGACCCCTTCTCTGTCGTGGCTGATGTAGACTACTAATATGAACAGCCAGTCCCTGCAATGTCCAGAGAAGCAAAGAGCGAGTCCTTACCAGGAGTGAGGGTTCAGACACTGCAGGCTCCGGTAGGGTTTCTGCCTCCCATTTAAAGGGGTTGTTAAGGGTTAGAAAAAAAAAAACAGCTGCTTTCTTCAAGAAACAGCGCCACACCTGTCAGCAGGTTGTGTTTGGAATTACATTGCTCCATTGAAGTGAATGAGGGTGAGTTGCAATATCACACACAACGTATGGACAGGTGTGGCGCTGTTTTGAGAAGAACGCAGTTTTCTCTTTAAGACAGTAAGTTCTCGCAGCTTTAGAGTCGATACACTGGAAAGGAGCCGGTCCTGCATGTATAGGATGCCGAGGATAATTAGCACGGCTGGCATGATGGTTCCTAATTTCTGGATGCATGGTTATATTCTGAGCACAAAGCAAAATGAGCGTCGCTCGTAGACTGGAATTCTGGGTTCTTATATGACCAATGGTGTGTGGTTTACAAAATGAGGTCACCAGATGGGGGGTTTAAGGGAAGAAAAGTTTAAAGGGGATGTCTGGCATTAGAAAAACATGGCTGCTTTCTTCCAGAAATACCGCCACTCCTGTCCATTGGTTGTGGGTGGTATTATACCTCAGCTGCATTGAAGTGAATGGAAGCAAGCTGCAATACCTCACATAACCTGTGGTCAGGTGGGGCACCATTTATCGAAGAAAGTTTTTTTCTAGTCCTGGAAGTCACCTTTAATTTTTATTAGAAATGAATCTCTTATCTTATTTTATGGGGGGGCACTTGCAGGTCGGGGGGCAGTGTGCCTCATTTATAGAGACTGGATCGGTGGATGAGCACAGTGAGGGGACTGGTTGGGGTGGGGGGCGAGTGCTCCACTTCTCACTTTGCACTGGTGTTTATAAGGCTGTAGGCCGTTTCTCATTAAAGGGGTTTCCCACTAATGACATTAATCCTGCATCCACTGGATAGGGAATATATCTGATTGGTGGGGGTTCGACCACTGGGACTCTTAGCGATCCCCCCCATCTGTACACCCCAAATTCCCCATGTGGTCACCTGTGCACCACTCCTCCATTCTCACTGGAGACTAGGGGTGCGAAAATGTTGCGATTGCTGGGGGTCCCAACAGTTGGTCCCCTGGTGATCAGCCTGCTGCCCAGTGTATGACACGACTAACAGTTTTTGGAAGAAATCAGACTGACCCTCCACCAAATCCTCCCGTGGACTTACTGGGTTGCCTAGGATTACAGAAACTTGGGTGATTTTTCCCACAAATAGCACCACCCTTGTCTACAGGTTGTGTGTGGTATTGCAGTTCAGCCACATTCATTGCAGTGGAGCTCAGCTGTAATAGCAAATACAACCCATGGACTGGTGGAAGACATTAGCCATGTTTTTAAATCCTTTACAATGCCTTTAAGGTCTTACATCTTAAAGGGGCCTCATCGCAACGGGACCAGTGGCATTCTGCAGAAGAGACCCCCCATCTGCGCTGACTGGAGTAGAACGGATTGTCTGTTAGTCTGTACTGCTGATAAGTCCTCTGTAACAGCGGAGATTACAGTAGAATGTAGACTGGTTCTGTACAGGCGGAGGGTGGGCTTCATGGCCACTCGCTCTGGGGGGGCTTATGGGATTTCAGTCCTGCACAGAAGCCATAACTGTGAGGGTCTAACACTGGGATGAGCCCCTCGGCTTGTACTCTGTAGTCTTTAATATATTTATATGTATTTTACATGTTGATAACTGGAATTGAGGGACGTAAAAGGTTAAGTCTTAGAAGGCGACTAATCGCACGAAGATATCTATCTGCAGACCAATAAATATAATGCAGCCTATAGTATTGGACTCTACTAGTCATAGTGAATCGGGGGCGCACTACCATTTTTTGTGTGAGCGTTCGTTGTCCTATAAAGGCGTCTTCCTATCTCAGTCCATCATGGCCAGTATGGCAGTTTCTCTCCCGATCGGGCTGTGTTGCGCTGTTTCCGTACCTCCCATAGAAGTGAATGACCGTTACAGAAATGGTGTCAATAGCGCTGCTATGCGGTTTGTATAACTCGTGAGCTGCGGATACGGCGGAGGTCACTGTGCGACACGGTTCTGTAGCTCCTATATGCAAGTTATGGAAACCGTGTAAGGGCGCGCTCACACCTCGCTGATCTGCGGTGGATTTCAATTTGATCGAAGGAGTGAAATCTGCTGCAAATTAGCAACGCGTGAGCGCCCTAAGACAGCCTGGGATGCTGTTTCTATTATCCCTGGCCACCACAAGTAGCTGGATCGGAGATGGCCAGGCTCCGCTCTGGAGGCAGGGTACCCACAGAGCCATGTCTCCTCTCAATGCACATTGTCCTCCTCCCTCTCCAAGACCTGTCTACTCACAACCCTCGGTAACGGCAGTAGTAAGCAGAGGGGTGCGCTCCTTAAAGCCCTGCAGGGGCCGGCCATCTCCAGAAGCACAGCTTGATCACACATATAGGCAGTTGGCCATGTTGTCTTCTACCATGATGGGGGCTACAATCTGCCGTAACGTGGGCCGTTGCTATCACACCGGTTATCGTACAACAGTTGGAGAATTTTGGCAGAGAAGTTGGCCGCCTGATACGAGACTGACCATGTAGGCCGTAAAAACAGTCCAGTTTAGAAAAGAGAACCTACAGAAACGCTCCCAATATAAATATGTGGATGTACCAAAGTATACACAACTAACCAACTATACACAAAAAAAACCAAAATAACCCACACAAAAGTATAAAGTCCAATATTATCTTTTTTTATTAATAATATATGAAAAGTAACTACAAAAATGTATATAAATACTAAAGTCCAATCCATAAGGAGGTAATAGAGCAAACGGCCTCTCGGCCATACGGGACGTGTGACTCCCCGGGTTGATGGAAATGGCGCCACCAGACGAAAAAAAATAAATAAATAAAGTAAATGTAAGAAGTTATAATAAACTAACCATAATACACAAAGACACTACTAATAGCAACTAATTAAAAGCATATGAAACATTCTGCAGTGCAAACCTGTAGACACGGCGCCGCCCACGAGGAGCCACAGGAAAAGAGCTTGATGCACATTGCATTGCGTTGGCCGACACACGTCCCGTATCGGTCGCTGAGGGGCCTTTTCATTACCTCCTTATGGATTGTACTTTAAATACAAAAATGTATATAAATACTAATTTTCATACATTATTAAGAATAAATATTATATTGGATTTTATACCTTTATGTGGTTATTTTTGTAGTTTTTTTTGTAGGATTTAGAAAGCCAGTTGCTATGGACAACAAGGATGCTGTTTCGTCAAGAGAGTAACTCTGTTGCCCATAGTAAGCCATCAACGCACAGCTATCACTTGGCTACAGTGAAAATAAAAGTCCAGCTCTGATTGGTTGCTACGGGAAACAAGAACAGTTTTGATAAATGAGTCAATTAAATTACAGCTGTTGAACCCTTGGCTTCATTCCCCAGTGCCGACATATGTGCATAGATTACAAGATGGCTGTCCCCTGTATAGTAGGGCTGTCTTCTTTAAATTACAAATCGGCGACATTTTCGCTTAGGACCGCTGAATTTCCCAGAATTGTAGTTAGACGGGGTATTGTCCAACGAAGCGCAGTGTAATATAATCACTGGAGATGGAGCCTCTTAGATGATGTCCACACGGGTTTACGCACATTAGTATTTTCAGTAGATCATTTCAGCAGATGTCGACAATTAACGTCACGTGCGGCCCTACTGACGGTCCGTGACACGTAGATAGAAGAGGATCAGGAGAATCACTCTGCAGGGAGATCCTCCTGCGCTTTACTATCAGATATCGGATGATTAAACCGTCATTTACTGCTCACCATGATGGGAAAACAGGAGCTGAAGCGAATATTTACAAGGCTCAGAAATAAGGGATATATTATCGTTACATTCCATGTAAATGGGCGCCGTCTGAGGACTCGGCGCTGATGGGGTCAGGACTCGCCTGCATGGGGATTTACATTGGGCTTTATTAGTGGGTTTCAGTTATTGTTTGTTACTCTACAAAATTCTTCCGTTAATGTAAAGGGAAAAGGAATCACAAGTATAAAGGGCCACTCCGCGGAATCAAGCATTATGCAGCTATCCCCCCAGTATATATATATATATATATATGTGGGTGTTACCGTCGTTAGTTATTCCTTTTTATCCGAGACCTTCCGCCTCTTCCTTCTGGATGGTCATTAGATCTCAATTCTGACCAGCTCAAATCTGCTTGGGGTTATGAGCTCCATTTCTAATTAATTGCTCAGTCTGTGTAATGCTGCTACATGGATCTGCCACAGAAACTGCCTAGAGGGGACACAGACCCTCCTGTCATAGTTTTTGATGATGATCACACAGGTATAATAGAGGAGATCACAGCTCATCCTCTTGACTGTATACTTATGGGCTGTACCTTATTTTTATGGATATAGAGGTAATAATAATTAAACCATCCCCCAGCAGGCAGCAATGGTATAGCCTCAGCTAATGCTGGGCTGATGCCCCATGGGATAGATTTAAAAGTGAAAGTAAAAATATCTCACACGCAAGATTGTGCCTGATAAGCATCCGACAGGGGGCTGCACTGCAGGGAAATAGCTTTTTAAAATACAGAGGAGACCCTTAAATCAAGTGAGGGGGCAGGGATGGAAAATTGTGTTTTCACCGGAGTGGCTCTTTAATGTTAACATGGAGGGAATTGTATTTAAAGCAAATTTCTCTTATATATCTGCTACCTGAATCACTGCCAAAGATGTAGGGAAAGGGACCGCTGGCTGTATATATTCATGGAATACAGGCTGCCATAAATAGCGTTTGTACTCTGCTCAGCAGAGGGCAGTAGCAAAGCTTTAAAGGAGTTTCCTGGGACTCGAAAAAAATGTAATGGGCCTAAATGCAATAAAATAGAAAAAATAAGCCGTACTCTCCTCCCTATATGGCCTTCGTGGTTCGGAGCCCCGATCCCTGCCTCTCTGATCCCAGAAGAAGCTGCAGCTTCACTGGGTGATTCTTCCGTGACTGAGACATGACCACTGCAGCGTTTTCCAGTTCCGGACCAGCGGCGACCAGGGATCCCGTACCAGACTGGGAAGAAGGCTGTTTAAGGAGTGGAACTTATTTTTCCATTTTATTGCATTCCTGGCCCACAATATTAGTTTTTAGTGTTACATACCATCTCACAGCCAACTTTGATTTGACAATCTTCATGGCACCTGAGTGAGCCTCTAGTCCATGACAAACAAAGATGGCCAGCACCGCTTCTCTGACTACTTGCATTGGTAGTCTATGACACTACATGCTGCTCGGACCGGTCAGCACGGCTCATGTGAACAGCAACAGCCAATCAAAGCAGGTGTAGTATCTTAGACTATTAGTGTATACTAATATGCATCCGGCGGTCATAGAAGCGGTGCGGTCATTTTTGTCCAGGACTGGAGGGTCACTTTAGAGATCAAGTTAAAGATTAATCCACACGTTCCACATTCTCTAGATTGCGATTGGAATCAACTACGCAAAAAGAGAAATGTGTCGCTTACTGACCCGGATGCTGTGTGTAATCCGGGGTGAGTAGCCGCATATGGATTAACCCCATTCAAAAGGGCTAAAATGCCTGCAGATCCGAGCAGTGCTAGCTGCAAGTCCGCTGCAGAAATCCAAGGCTCCACCTTCCTTTGATTTCAATGAGAGATGTGCCTGCAGTTACAAGCACTGGCCACTACACAGAGGTCAGAGCAACGGCTTCTGTTCCGACTCTATGTATAGCAGCGCTGACGGCGCTCAGCTGATTTGCCAGGTTCCCCAGCGATGAGCCCAAGCCAATCAACTATTGAAAGGTCATCAATAGTGTTTGTGCCTGGAGAACCTCCTTTGTAGGGATTCTCTCGTGAGGTTCATGAAGATTGACTGAGCCCCTTATCACAGAGGCGGGCCTCGCTGGCCTTTCCCCGCCCACAGCATGCAGAGTGACAGCTCACTTCCTATACACAAAAGGATACAAAGCGATCAGTCTGCATCATGTGGGCGGGGAGAAGCCGGCACACCTCGCCTTCGTGACTCTGAGTTCTGCTCCAAGTCAAACTTCATGAATCTAGTGACACATTCCCACAAAATTAACTTACCATCTATACACGGAATAGGCTGTAAGTATCTGATCAGTCGGGGTCTGACTGATGGGGCCCCCAGAAATCATAAGAATGGGGGTCCCAAGTGTTCCCAAATTAAAGGGGTTGTCAAGTTTCAAAATTACTTTTTTAAAATCAGATCCAAATGACCTAAATAATGCAACAAACATTACTTGCCCGCCCCCAGTGATCCAGTGTTGCAGCCCTGTGATCCTCCCGGTCTGTGTTGACAACAGAAGCTAAGTAACCATTGCCTGCCAATCAGAGGCCACAGCGTCACCATTCCAAACTCCTGGCATCATGGTGCCCAGGATGTGAACGCCGATGCCAGAAAACTGGGCAGTGATGCTGTAGTCTCTGATTGGCTTCTGTGGTCACCTGACTTCCGCTGTCACCATAGACTGGCAGGATTGCGGGGCTGCAGTGCTGGATCCCCGGGACTGAGGACGGGTAAGTACTGTTTGTTTTAATGTTTTAAGTCATTCAGATCTAATTTTAAAAAGTAATTTTATAACTGAACAACCCCTTTAATGAAGCGGCGGTCACCTGTGTGCGCTACTGCCCCATTCATTTCTACAGTAGTGCTGAAGGTAGCTGAGTGCTTGTACTCCACTGTCTCCGGCAGTCCCAGAGCGATGAATAATGCAGAAATGCGAACATGTGACCACTCCTACATTTGGGGCAAATTGGGACCCCAAGTCTTATGATTGAACCCCCACCCCTCCGATACTTACCTATCCTGTGCATGGGTGATAAGTTAACTTTGTAAGACAAGCCTTTGTTTGCTGTGATTTTTCCCTTTTCTCCTCCTTATCTTATTGATGTCGAGCCCCCGAGGAGACATACTGTAGTCCCATTGGACAATTTGGAATGAAGTGAACCCTTTATCAGCTTCATATTTTCACAAACAGCCAGTGATGTCACACAATACATCACATTTCAGTCAGGTCAAATGTAAAAAATCTACTGTTTCCCTGAAAATAAGACATGCCCTGAAAATAAGACATTGCATGATTTTCCAGACTTTTTGAGGATGCAAAATGATTTTTCAGGCTTTTTGAGGATGCTTGAAATATAAGCCCTACTCCAAAATAAAGCCCTGCTAACAGTTAATTTAAAAAGTCAATTTAAATAGTGTCCAGGCAGCTATACATGTAAAAAAGTTAAACCTTTTTGAACAAAAATTAATATTAGACACTGTCTTATTTTCGGGAAAACACGATATGTGTCGCTCTGAAGTGAATTTGTGATTCAATATGCTTGTAACAAAAATGCAGAGGAACAATCGCACATGGAGGTGACGGCCATCTTGAAGCCCAGGGACGTGTATGGTTATGGTGTTACTGCTTTACCTACCCAATTATGGTGCTACAGCTTCACCACATGTTGTACTCCCTATCCATCTACAGTATGCTACATATCATAGGTGTATACTCCAACATGTGGAGAAATGGAGCTAACCTGTCCTAACTTAGGAAGCCATAGCCATTTCTAGATCTCACAACCTCCCAACCCCCAAAATCTCTGTATCCCTTGATCTTGAGATCTTGGTGGTATTCCCTTCCGGCTTTCTCTGGGGTCTGATAACCTAGGGCCTCCATCCTATGTAAGAAGGAATGTTCCTCCTCCTTTGGGATCCTGTGATGAATCCTAGTATGGAGTAAATACAGACGAGGAGAATCCTGACCATCAAACCATTCCATGTAGCTATCTAGACAAGCTCTCATGGTGGCCAAGCCAAAGGTGTTCATTCCCTGAAGCTCAGCATGATAGCTGTTGGACAGGCAATTGTTGAGACATCAGCTGTCAAGATACTGAGCATTCTTCACAGGAAAAAAACATAAGTTGTGCCCCTACCAACCAATGCCGCCCTAGGCAATTGCCTACTTTGTCTACCCATCCACTAAGCCCAGCCCCTGGGTTGTCATATCCTACAGAATGCAGGTTAGGAAAACCATGGATGACCTCACAGCTTGGAGCTGGCTGATGGAAAATCCCCCAACGGTTCCACATCTACAGTAATGGTATGTCTAAGGTAAAGTGAGTGGAAGATTCAGGAAATGCAGATAGTTTTGTATATAAGAGGAATCTAGGGGTATTTATTACTGCCTTAACGATGCTTGGTCGTCTTCTACCTTTCTATTGTACTGCAGGGTGAGTAGGACAATTCCAAAGTCTACAGGAAACCTAGGCAGACCCCCCGACCGTCATATTTATGTGTGTGTAATCTTCCTTCACTTCATACTGTATGAACCATCGGAAGCTTTTCCTCCATTGTCTGTAAATACTAGGTGCGTTATTTGCCTTAATTTTTTTTCATGTCTTGTAAAATTTTGACTTTTTTATGTGAATTTTTTTTTTTTTTTTAATTTTTATTTACATTTTGTCTGGAAACCCAAAAAAGAACAAACACTGAAGAATCTACGGCTGTCAAAACCAGGAAATGCCCGTTTCCTGTGCGCTCTGTATACAGTACACTGTGCTTGCCTGCATCGCTCGGTCATCTCTATTGTGTGTGGGGTGATGTAGTGTCCTATTGTCAGGTTGTGATATGCTGTTTTAAGGTCTGGTCACTGTTTCTACATTTTAAGTAAATCTATTTAATTGTAAATTTCCTCTCTGCCATGCTAGGACAATGATTTGTTCATGTTTTTTGTACGGTTGTCTGCATTTCCATACTTGAACTTGTCCTTTTGATTTATTAGCCGATGGTATGTTTATAAATCTGGATTCAACTTCTTATACAGGACAATAAATTATTGACTTTACTTTGTCTCCACTTATTTTGTCTCCACTGATTTCTGCAGGAAGCAGACAGCTCCATTCCCACTGCAGTGGCCAGGCTTGGTGTTACAGGCCATCCACTTTAAAGGGAACTCTGCCTGCAATACCAAGCCTGGCCACTGCAGTGGAATCGGAGGTGTCTGCTTCCTGCAGAAATCAGCTCAGTACATTAGCACAGCAAACCGGTGAACAGCTGATCAGTGGGGGTCCCGGACAGCAGACACCGCTGTCCTGCCATCAATAGTTTACAACTAGACAACCACCCCTTTAAGTATCTGAACACCTCTTATACAACCCTTTTGCGTAATAGTTGGCTATCATTTGTTTTGAATGCATGAGTTTTGTAAAATCTTCTTACATTTTCTGTCGTGCTCATCAGTTATCCATACTTTCACAATGCAGATCAGAGCGAGGTTCAGGGCAGGCAGTGGACAAGGATAATGAGCCAAGATCAGGATTGGAGAGGTCAGGGAAAGTTGGGTGGTTCAGGCACTCATCAAATACCAGAAGATCAGACAAACAATCTTGCAGCTTCACACAGTATGGAGACTGATTTGCTCCTGCACCTGCTGATGGGCAAAGTAACCCTAACTACCCCGGGACCTCTCAGGATCGGTTAGAGACTGAAAGCTGGGAGCCTAACCTGGACGGGGACCAAAGAGCCTGCCGCTTATGATAGGACCAGAAAGATGATAACAATGGCTGCTGGCTAAAGGAGGTGAGGAAAGTCTGTGGCTGTAGCCCCAACGCATGGTATTCTACAGTACATCACTCCCTGTCTCCAATGGGGTGTATATTCTAATTCTCAAAACACACTAGCGCCATCTTTGGAAGCCAACAGACGGACAGATCTGTTCTTCCTTAGCTTTACTTAAATATGGTTAAAGGGATTGTGCCAAAATGGCATCACCTGTTTTATGCCCTATGCGCACGATGGTCATAGAGAACGGCCTCGAGAGCGAGACCCACGCTCAGTCCCAGAATGGAGAGCCGTTCCTGTGCTGGCAGACATTCTTCTATCCTGTTATTACTGGATGGCCTTTCATGTAAATGGTTGTCCTGTAAGACTACATTTGCAGGGGAACTGTCAGGCTGGCTGCGGCATCCTACGAAAAGATCATCTGTTTGCACGGGGTGCCGGGAGCAGAACTACTGCTGATCGCATTATCAAAGGGGTTGTGTACATCTTAGCACAACTGCTTTAAGAACTTGAATTTGTCATGAAGGCTGTTCGGCACCGTAGCGTGACAGGTTGGCAAAACCCTTGAATTCTCCAAGTCGCATCACAACCACTTTAGTGGCCACAATAGACACATAGGGGATAGAGATTTCATAACAGTAGCTCAAAACTTTGTCAATTTGAAAAGCCGGTTATCTCGTGACACACGTATCTATACATATTCAGCCAAGAGGAGAAGTAAGGAAGGACACCTCCATACCGGTATGTTTTTGAAAGGTTGAGAAAAAAACGGACTACTTGGAGGAGGCTCACAGAAACCCAGAGAGAACTTACAAACGTCATGTAGATGGTCTCCTTGGATTCAAACCCAGGACCCCAAGTGCTGCAAGGAAACTGCTAACCACTGAGGCAACCACTGAAGGGTTGTTTCATTACTGCATAACATCCCTTCAATAGAGCTGGCTCTAGTAAAATAATAAACTGAGCAGTACTCACTCTCTCCACGGCTGCTGGGATCGAGCGCTGCAGCCCCACTGTGGTCCCTGTGTTTGTTGTGACCACTGACCTCACCAGAAGGTGACCACTTCAGCCAATCAGAGGCTGCAGCATCACTGCTCATTATCATGGCACTCGCATCCTGAGTATCATTATGCCAGGAGTTCAGGAATGCTGGTGACATCAGCTGCCACAATAAACACAGGGACCACAGCGGGGCTGCAGTGCTGGATCTCGCGGGCCGCGGAGGGCGACTATTGCTCAGTTAATTCTTTTACTACAGTCTGAACTACTGAAGGGATGTTGTCTGGTAATCGGTCAGTCCTTAAGAAGACTTATTGAAAATTAAGTAGAGCAGGTTTATCAAACAAAAGCCACCAGAAAAGAGGCATAATGTGCATGAAAGGAGCGAGAAATCTGCCGGATTTATGGCGTGCGCTATTCTTTATATATGGTCAAGATCTGGAAATACTCATCAGATGATGCGACTCTACTTGGTGGAGGGTCATGCAGCTTTGGACACAAGCTGTGGAGAAAGGGAAACTTGTCAGGCCATGTCAGCAACATGGTGGCTATCATGAATGTCACTATCTTCACATTAGATAAATATACCTGGGTGTGGAGGAGCCTGAGGAAGCCCTTTACCTGAGTGTGTTGTGCCAACAGTTAAGTGCGGCATCGGTTCCGTCATAGTCTGGGAATGTTTTACATGGCATGATCTCGGTCCGCTAGTTGTAATGACAAGAACCATGAACATGGAGGTGACCCTGACATTGTAGACAATTATGTGCTGCTGACAATGTGGCAATATTCTGGAAATGGTCGGCCATACTCCCAGCAAGACAACGCAACCTGTTACACATCCAACGCTGTTTTATGTTGGTTTGACGATGGATGTTTTACGATTGGACCGGCTGCACAGAGTCTGCATCTGAACCTACTGAACATCTTTAGGATGAACTGGAACATCGGGTCAGGAAATATGAACAGTGACCATCTTCTGAGAGAACTCATCAGACGTTTGCAGGATGACTGGAGGGAAATTCCAGCTGGAGTGTATCAGACGTTAGTAGGAAGTATGTCAGAGAGAGTATCCAATAAATATCATTAGGGCCAAAAGATCTCCACTAAGTATTAACATATGGTAAAAAATTCTACTTGTGGTTCTTGCTCAGGGGGGCACTTACTTGTTACGATAGTGTAGGTCAGCATGTAAGCTGACAGATCGACTATAAGTAATGTACGGCATAAAGAGATGTTGTTCATGGCCTACAGAACTAGATATTACATACAGACCAGTCACAAAGAGAACTGCTGAATTAGACTTTGTAATTGGAGGTCGTATTGTAGAGCCATGTTGTGAGTCTTGCCCTCTTCTGTATACCGCAGAGGTCGCGTTATCTGGCAGGGCCTAGGTGTCATCTACCTTGAACTTTATGAGCGCGCAGCAGCTGAGCAATTGACACATAATGGCTTCTGAAAAGCGATCTAGATACAACACATGTTCCTAAATGGAATTAGATGTTGTATAATTGGCCTCCTCTGGAGGTTCGCCGGTCTGTTGTTTCAATTAGGTCAGACAGGCATCAATTTGTAATGTCGTAGTGTCCTTCCCCAGAGGAGATGGGAGGAAGCTGTAATACGTGTGTGTGATGAAAGACTGATAATGAGCTACTGCAGACATAGAGATCCCGCAGCTGATGGAGGGGACTAGTTATAAGCAAAGGCGATCGGCGAGGCGCACGTTAACATAAAACAGATGAGCGAAAAATGCACAAACGCTGCAGCGCACATTCCTGCCACAAAGCACGCACTGCCAATAATGAGCGCGTAGAGCGCTTACACTCAGGTTGTCTTATCTGTACAGCTGTGTCCCCATTAAGGGGTAACTAAACTTTTTACAAAATTCTTTTTACAAAAGACCACCAGTCGGAAAACGAAAGGGCAGAAGTGCGCAGCTGAGTGCGGTGCCCATTCGACTGTCTACATCACTGCTCAGAGCGGCGGACCGGATGCACAGAGACTCTAAGGAGTCCATACATCACTCGCAATAATAAGTAGAAGAGGCATAGCGATCATTGAGGGCTCAGCACCCGGACCCCACGGATCACAGGCTCTGATGTGTTACTGTGACATGTCAGAAGTTTGTAAAAAGTTTAGTTACCCTTTCACTTTACCCTGATATCCTGAAGTGTCTGGAAGGAGATAGCATAAAAAGTAGGTCAAACAAATCTCAAATATGCCAACTATATATTCCATAGACTCTCAGAAGAAACAAAAAGCATAGATCACTATATGATCAGTCGGACGCCATTTATTGGCCATTTGCCTCTCATGTGTTTTTCGCTGGATGGTGCAAGAATTTATCAATTCTGTATCCATGTCAGCCTGGGGGCTAATGAAGACTCTCAAACCTGCCATGGGTTTCAGCCTATTAAGCCCTGCCTGTGTACAGTATAATGCACAAGCAATCAGATGATCATAAGTTCAAGTCCCCGAGTCAGACTATGAAAAACTGAAGGTATAAATAAGGGGAGTAAAAAATGTTTTAATATTACAAACATTTTAAAATAAAAAACGCCTTTTCCCAGTTTTCACATTGAAAGAATTGGCATAAAGAATGTACATATTCGGTATTGCTGGGTCCATAAAAGTCCAAACTGTTAAAAAATGATATTATTGATTCCGCACGGCAAATGTCGTCTGAAAAAATACCCAACACCTGAAGTGTGTTTTTTTTTTTGATCTCTACCCCCAAAAATTAGGAAGTGATCATAAAACATCATGTGTGTCCCAAAGTGATACCAATAGAAACTAGAGCGCGTTATGCAAAGAACAAGCCGTCCTCCAGTCCTGCCGATGGAAACAAACAAAACCCACGGGGCTCAAAATATGGCGAAAGATTAGTTTTTAGTTTTTGAAAGTAGCAAAACATAAAGAAATCGATACAATTTGTATCCTAATCATAAAGACCTGCAGAAAAAAGTCAACATACAATGTCTGCCAGATCATGAATGCTCTAAGGACAACACCTCCCCATAAATGGCGCAATTGCATTTTTGTTTCCGTTCCACTCCACTTGGAATCTTTTTTTTAACTTTTTTGGTACATTGTATGGTGCCATTAAAAATGCAACTTGCTCTGGAAAAAAAAGTGATCTGACATACCGCTATGTTAACGGAAAACTAAAAGAAAATTATATCTCTTGTGATGTGGGGATGAAAAAACGCAAAATGTCCGTGTCCTCAAGGGGTTAAGAAATTAATCAGCACTGAAAAATGGCGGTAATAAAAGTTGGAGATTTTCTTTAAGGCAGCGGAGTACGAAGGAGCTACAAGCAGACATATTTTCCCAAGGCGCTCCGTGTTTTGGCGCACGTCCGGGCTCGGTAGAAACAAGGTGGTTCAGTGAACATAACAATGGCGCGCGGTCGTTCTGTACATCATCGTCGCTGTTGTGTTCTTCTGCACTTGTCCACTGGGGGTGTGAGATCAACGCCGCGGTAACCCCTATAGTACTGCGGCAGCAATCGGCTGGGAAATTACTCGGATCCAGTTCCTGACTAATCGTCTAAGAATTCCGTTATTTTTTTCCAGTCTCACTTTAAACAATGAATAAATCTCGGAGTGATAAAACCCGTCGAGCGGCGATACAGCGATTCTTATTAAAAGACATGAATCATAACCCGATATTGGTGAGCCGCGGCGGCGAGCGCGGCGCTCCAGCTCACACGGGTCTTCATGCACCTTGGCTCATATTTCCCACTTATTCTCCGTCTCTTCAGGTTGTTGTTTATTAATTGTAGATGTTTATTTTATATTTATTTTATATATTTTCAGATAATTCCGTAATTTTAATGTCCGACTTTATTTAGCGCCAATCTTCATTTTCTCTTTTCACGTTATTTCAGGTCTAATATTGGAGGTTGAAAAAGGACAAGGCAGACTTACTAAAACTAATAGCCGGTGCCAACAGCCCTAGGCTGGGCTCACACGAGCGTATGGTCACAGCGTATTATGTGCGCAGGTTTTGTGCGCGTAATTCACTGTAGCAATCTTTCATAGGCTCCCATGTTGCAGCTCAAACACAAATTGCGCAAACTACGCACGCAAAACAAAACATGTTCTATCTTGGTGTGTATTACATGCGCACACATGCAAGATAGCGCATGGTGATTAGCGGCATGCAGAGTACGTATGTCTGGTATAGCAGCTCGGTATTATTCATTGGAATGGCAGGGAGCTGCTACTGGGTCACGTGACCGAGGAACGTGACGTCACAGGACTGAGAAGAGGCCGAAGCATCATGGCCTCTTCAATCAGCTAATTTACGTGAATCCTGAGTATCGAACTCCCGCTGTTGATCTATGGATGATCTATTCTCACGTCATCGATAGTTAAGTGCTGGAAAATGCGCCAGATTTCTCACTCCGAAGACCCTTTTACACGGAATGCTGATTGTTCAAAAGCTCATTCAAATGAGCGAAAATGGCGGCGAATCATTCAGTGTAAATGCAGCCAACGATCGAGCGACGAACGATACATTTTTCGCCTTTCGTTCATCTGCAGGCATAAAAATCATTGTTTGCTTGATTTCTAATCGTTTGGTTTCCGCCGCTCCTTCAGTCCTTCTCATACAGCAAATTTCTCACTTCAATGCGCCTACGATGCGTAAAGAGGCCGAAGAATGAGCGAACGAGCGAACTCTGACATCACTTGTTCCAGCGCTATCAGGTCTAAACGGACTCTGCTGGATGATGAATCTGTCAGTGTGAATGTAGATTAAACTGTTAGTCGGCCCTTTATACGGGAAGGAAGGGGGGGGGGGTGGTATACTCCGAATAATTACTGAAAACAGCCAAGTCGGGCAATGGTCGTCTCACGAACACACGGCCACTGACCAGCTATCGGGCGAGACATCGTCACCTCTGGGAGTCGCTTGGTTTTTAGCAGAACTCAACACTAAGCGACTGCCGGACTGCATAACTGGAGGTCATCCAGCTACGAACGACTGCCAGTCTGCGGTCTTACTGATAGTCTCGGGGGCCGGATGTCAGATGATGATGCGCCCGGCCGTTGTACTATGGAACGGTACCTTTAGTTTACGCCAAAGATTGCATCAGAATTAGGGCACAGCGGCACATTTAAGCCACACCCACTTTTCAGTAAGCCACACCTTTTTGCTTAGTGAGTCATAAAAAGTGTCTGAAAGTCTTCAAGAACAAAAAGACAGATTTGTGCCAGAAAACTGGTGTAATTCTAATAGTAAATCTGCCTGATGTCTCAAGAAACGTCACCGACGCTGTAAATGTTCCTGAACGCTTTGAAGTCCGTGTCAAGTGTATCCTTATCCCTGAGAGTGAACTCGCTTCCGGTGGGAAGACCGCGACGCTCCTCATTACAAGAGGCAAAATAAGAAGACGAGACACGTAGCGAACTGCAGGTCCTGTATGCCCGACTGCCGGGCGGCTCATTGGGCTCATGTATCATGTCACTCTATGTGGGTGACATCTGGGGCTCCAAATGGGTCTGATGGTCACAACAGTATAATAATACACTGAGAATATAATAATACAGGGGCGGTGTAATAATACAGTAGAACTATAATAATACAGTGGTGGTGTAATAATACAGTGGAACTATAATAATACAGGGGTGGTGTAATAATACAGGAGCGGTATAATACAGGCAGTGTGATAATGCAGGGGCAATATGATAATACAATGGAAGTATAATAATACATGATGTAACAGAAATCATCACTCATCAGACCCGGCCGCCTTGTTCTGGCTACACTGCGACGTCTGCAGGGATCGGCCTTCTTTCCATCATCTCCAGCAGGAAGCTTTGCAGCAGTTTGTCCTACTGTCGCTCCTCTTGGGGTCGCACCAGGCAGGCGGCCTTCACTCCTCACACATCAATCAATCTCAGGCAGACATGACAGTTTTGCCATTTCACCGGTTGTCCGTCCTTGGACCCTTTTGGCAGGCCCACCGGGACCACCCTACAAGACCGGCCGTTCTGGAGACGCTCTGACGCTGTCATCTACACATCACAATTTGGCCTTTGTCACAGTAGCTAGGGTTCTTACAGCACCATTTTTCCAGCCCCCACATCGACTTCAAGAACTGACCGTTCACTTACTGCCTGATATATCCCCACCCATCCCCGACAGGCGCTGCAGTAGCCTAGTCGTGAGGCCAAACTTGTAACGGTCCAATGTGCGAGATTGCAGGGTAATGGCGAATTACCCAAGCATACAGCTGGAGTTGGGAGGCTGTGGTCCGTGGACCCGTCACGGTGGTACTTACCAACTCCTGGTCCTGGAAGGAGTTACTGCAGCAAATGATAGGGCCAGTAGTCCTCAGGATGAGAGGGGTAGTAGTTGTCAGTTCGTGACGCCACCGTTCCACACGCCGGCATTCATACACAGCGGATTAATAACACTGGACAAGTGTATTGTATCTCGGGTCCTCCGGAATGGTGGAGGCCCAGTAAAACATTACTAGAGACTGTTAAACACGGGCAAATTAGCATTATTCAAACAACTTGACATGAAAATCAATGGCCATAGAATGGCAGTAATGATCACCTCGCTCTCATAGACTTCAGCTCGGGTGGGTGTCAGTTAAAGGTGTACCACTATACGATGATCTATACTGCAGACGGCCGCATAGGAATCATAAACAGACTGTATTATCTTCAGAGGTTCGGTAGACTTCTGCACTGATTACTTGTGGAAACATACAGTCACTAGAAGAGGTGGTTACTTACAATGGCTCTCTTGGGGGAGGACTTTTGGGGAAGACATTTAGGCTCACTCACTCCCATGCGCTTCACATCCGGTCCGGCGGTCTCTCCGTCTCCTCCATCTTCAGCTGCACAACTGCTGATGGTGCCCTCATGCGCCTCTGTGGTAGCGAACCCTCAGGTGGTGGATGGGCGCTCCTCAGCAGACAGGACAGAACTCCTTCTGGAACCCAATCACTCATACTTATAGATTCAGCCACACCATGTCACATGACTGTAAGATGGATACATTTGGCAGCAGAGCTGACAGGCAATGATATTAAGGGAGTTAACCCTTCAGACGCTGCAGCTGTGCAACGCACATACAAAAAATAGACATGACAGATTTGCACAGTGCATCTACATGAGACAGAACATGTATGACAATATGGAGGGGTCCAGGATGATGTTCTGGGACACTACAGCGCCATTGTCATCTGATAGTCAATGTTATTCTATTCAGCTTATGAAAATACAGCTATGGGTGCGCTCACTGCAGACTGCAAGGACGTGGTGCGATATCCAGGGGGCCGCAGCCTCAGACTGCAGAAAGATAGAAATTGGACAGCAAACTTGGCGAAATTCGCTAAATTCTAAGGGGTTCATTGAGGACTCCAGATGTTCCCAGATAAAGCAGGCATGGCTTCCAGCTGGTGGCACTTCTTGTGATCCTCAGTACATCCTCGTCTCTGGGAGAAGACCCTAATTAAGCTGTCAGTGGAGGTGTAACGGCTGCCAAGCATGAGACGGGGAAGGGGGGACAGTCCAGTGAACTTACTGGGGGGCAGTGACTACCTGGTGCTTGAAAAACTCCATTACTGGGATTAGTCAGGATGGGCGTTCAACAGTCGAGACGGTATCTTTCCTTGCAGTAATCACAGCCTTAATTCCGTGCCTCTCTTCCAGCAGTCTCGTAGAGCGGGGTCTCACCCAGTGTCCAGATTCCTCTGCTCACAGAGTTCGGTCCTGACAGTCTAGTGTGAAACACCTCCAATGCCTACTCCTGCCATGATGTTTTTGAGTATTTGCACTACTTCCTTTTAGCCTTGTGTAATATCCCCTTCACTATTCCTCCATCCGGTTGTTCCACATGTAACATGATTTAGCGCTTTCTTCCTACATTATGTATGAAGCAGATAAATGCTATGACCTAATTTTGTTACATGGACACCTGAGTCTGTTGGTCTCACAAGCTATTTCACAGGTCGCTTGTTCTTCCCACCTTCGCGCTTTACTGTGGTTGGCAGATAATGTATCGCAGTAGTTTGGGGTATGACAAGCATATCTCAAGCACAAGTCACCAGATATTTGGAGAACAAGCGCGCGTTCATCATTCTCCCGGATGCTGGCATTTCGACAAGTCAAAAAGAAAACTGAGTGACGTAGAAATAACTTTTTGGCTTGCAGTAGACGACAGCAGTGATCTACAGTTCAGCGATGACGAATTCTATGCTGAGCCAAACAACAGTGAAGAGGGTCGCGTGAAGGTTCTGAGTGACGTCCCGGACGAGCAAAGCGCTGGAAATTTTGATGGCGATTTAGAAGCGCTGCACCGCCAGCTGCTGAGAATTCCTGCCATGTCTGGAGAGACGGCCTTCTGTGGAGAAGAAATCCACCGGCGTCAACAGAGTGAGAAGACAATATTATCACGTCACAAACAAACTTGGTAAAGCTGCCACCTCGGAGTGTGTTGGAGGATCCACTGGGAGCTTTTGATTTGTACTTCACGAGGGATATTATTGAAAGAATTGTCAAGTACAACAATGTAGAAGCAGAGAGACGTTATGAATAGAGATGAGCGAACGTACTCGTTTCGAGTACTTACGCACCCGAGTACCGCCATTTTCGAGTACTTCAGTACTCGGGTGAAAAGATTTGGGGGGCGCCGGGGGGCGGGGAGAGGCGTGGCGGTGCGGGGGGTAGCAGCGGGGAACAGGGGGAAGCCCTCTCTCTCTCCCTCTCCCCCTTACTCCCCACTGCTACCCCCCGTGCCGCCACGGCGCCCCCCGAATTTTTTCGCCCGAGTACGGAAGTACTCGGAAATCGCGGTATTCGGGCGAAAAAGGGGCGGGGCCGAGCATGTTCGCTCATCTCTAGTTATGAAGAAAACTTCATCATTCATGCGGCAAAAATGCGATTCAGTAGAAATTCGAGCTTTAATTGGACCCTCTGATCACCGCAGGTCACCTGAAAAGCAATTTCTCAAAGTCTGTATTCTGTGGAGCAAGAAATACAGTCCACCAATATTTTGTGCCACGATGAGTGAGGGAAGAAGATCTGAAGACCTAATGAACTTTTTGAGATTTGATGAAAACTCGTCAAGAAGGTCTGAAGGGCTGCAGACAAATTTGTGCCTTTTCATGAAATATGGGACCAGATGAATCACAATCCTCAAAAGTACCACCTTCCAGGTGTGAATCTGACAACTGATGAACTGTTAGTCTCATTCTGAGGTCGCTGTTGCTTTCACCAGTACATGAGTGCAAAGCCAGCAAAATATGGAATTAAGATCTTCTGGATATGTGACTTCGGCTACTTTTACCCACTGAGAGGCTTGACCTACTTGGGTAAAGAAGGCAGCGTGAGGTGATCAAATATTGCATTCAAGGTGGTGAATAATAGTGTACTCCGGCACCCATCGAAATATTACAATGGACAATTTCTTTACATGAATCGAACTTGATGGCCACTTGCTGAGGAACGGGCTAACACTGGTTGGCATAATGCATCACAAGACTTTCCTCCCACAAGAATTTCTTCCCAGCAAACACAGGGCAGTAAAAAGTTCTCTTTTTGGTTTCGCGAGAGACGACTCCTTAGTGACCTATGTGCCCAAAGCAGAAAATAGTGCTGTGCTTCTCTCCACAATGCACCGCAACTCTGAGGTTATTGCAGAAGGCTCTTGGAAACCAGGAATAATTCTTCATTACGATAACACAAAAGTAGGTGTTGACACCCTTGATCAGATGGAACACACCTACGACAACAAGGAGATGGCCACTCCTTCATGAACTGCACTGACGTAGCCGGAGTCTTTTTGGTGAAGAATCTTGACTGGAATGCGAATTAAAAGAAAACCCGAAAACAAATCTTTCCTACTGATTTAGCTGAAGATTTGGTTCAGGAATAGAGATGAGCGAGCGTACTCGTTAAGGCAAACTACTCGAGCGAGTATTGCCTTTTTGCGAGTACATTCGGGTGCCGGCGGGGGAGAGCTGGCACCCGAATCTTTAGAGACGAGCGGGCAGGTACTCGCAAAAAGGCAATACTCGCTCGAGTAGTTTGCCTTAACGAGTACGCTCGCTCATCTCTATTCAGGAACACATTAGAAAGAGGTCAAAACAGAAGAACATCACCCAGTCTATAGAAAACCTTGTTTGTCCTCCCGCCAGTGGAAGTTCCTGTTGTTACTTCAGATACGCCGAAGACAAGTAGGCGCCATTTATGAGATCCCCACGAAGGACGGGAGAGACTATATGATAATCGTAAGAATAATGTGTGCAATGCAGGTCTGGTAACATTTTGTGTAACATAAGAGGTTAATAGCTTCACGGATCACTTCTAATGCGTCAGCGATCTTCTCAACCACTTAATGGTGGAATCACAGAAAGTAACAAATAATTAAGGAAAGGGTCCTCTGAAACCACATTTACAGGAACTGCCAGAGCCGAAAAACGCAGGGTGTAGGCGAGAGGCAGGCATGACGGGGTTAACGGGGAGTGAAAGGGTTAATTGTAGAAAGCTGGGAGTAAGAGAAGGAGGGGGTTAGTGGGGAGAGAAAAAGAGCGGCAAGAAAGAGGAAGGGGAGGGGTTAAAATTCAAAGAGGAGCAGTTGGAGCTGAGACGTGGAAGAGTCCCACCCGCCCGCCCTGGAAGATAGGGGTTGGTGAAGGGGTGGTGCAAACTGTCATGGCAGCAGGGGGATGGAGGGGTCCCGTGGAGTCAGAAAGTGGGGGTAGTAGGGGGTAACGGAGCTGGATAGCTTCCGTTCCCCTCGGTAAACTGTTGGTTAGGACTGTCGCCTAGGGGAGTAGCAAGGCGGTGCCTTGCAGTGGTTTGGGGATGGGTTAGCCAGGTTATGGCTAGCCGTCCTCGGGGTCCGGATGAGGCGACCTGAGGCGAGGTGGAGAGTGGCGGGCCCCCGTGTCTGTCGACTTGCGGCGGGGGCACTTGTAGGGAAGTAGTGTTGCCCGAGTCCGCCATGCGACGGGTGACAGGCACAACTACTTCCCGTTTTTTCTGGTAAGGCGACAGTCCGGGGGTAGGGCTCCATGGGATCCCTTCCCAGGTTATTTGCGGTTAAAAATTGGTTATTTTACTGTTTATGTTTGGTGTTAAAATAAATGTGGCTGCTGTGGCCATTAATTAATCCAATATTGGTGTTGCATGGTTTGTAAGGTATGGAGGTAAAGGGAGGTGGGGATAGGTCACAGTGCCCGGCAACTCCGTAATACCCTAGTCATGCAAAGTTTGTGATATACTGCAGAGAGTTTAGGGCGCAATCACACGGCGCATGCGTAGAACATTGCAGCGTTCGAAATGCGTATTGTTTAGAGATGAGCGAACACCAAAATGTTCGGGTGTTCGTTATTCGGAACGAACTTCCCGCGATGCTCGAGGGTTCGTTTTTAGAACAACGAACCCCATTGAAGTCAATGGGCGACCAGAGCATTTTTGTATTTCGCCGATGCTCGCTAAGGTTTTCATGTGTGAAAATCTGGGCAATTCAAGAAAGTGATGGGAATGACACAGTGACGGATAGGGCAGGCGAGGGGCTACATGGTGGGCTGCATCTCAAGTTCACAGGTCCCACTATTAAGCCACAATACCGGCAAGAGTGGGCCCCCCCCCCTCCCAACAACTTTTACTTCTGAAAAGCCCTCATTAGCATGGTATACCTTTGCTAAGCACCACACTAGCTACAACAAAGCACAATCACTGCCTGCATGACACTCCGCTGCCACTTCTCCTGGGTTACATGCTGCCCAACCCCCCCCCCCTCACGACCCAGTGTCCACAGCGCACACCAAGTTGTCCCTGCGCAGCCTTCAGCTGCCCTCATGCCACACCACCCTCATGTCTATTTAGAAGTGCGTCTGCCATGAGGAGGAACCGCAGGCACACACTGCAGAGGGTTGGCACGGCTAGGCAGCGACCCTCTTTAAAAGTGGCGGGGCGATAGCCCACAATGCTGTACAGAAGCAATGAGAAATAGAATCCTGTGCCACCGCCATCAGGAGCTGCACACGTAGGCATAGCAATGGGGAACCTATGTGCCACACACTATTCATTCTGTCAAGGTGTCTGCATGCCCCAGTTAGACCGGGCTTTTTAATTCATAGACACAGGCAGGTACAACTCCCTATTGTGAAGTCCCTGTGGACCGACAGCATGGGTGGGTGCCAGGAAGCCACCGGCGGTACATAGAAATATCCCATTGCATTGCCCAACACAGCTGAGGTAGTAATGTCGTGCGTAATACAGGTGGGCTTCGGCCCACACTGCATGCCCCAGTCAGACTGGGGTTCTTTACAAGTGTACAGATGTGTTAAAAACTCCGTGTGCACCTACAGCATGGGTGGCTCCCTGGAACCCACCGGCGGTACATAAAAATATCCCATTGCATTGCCCAACACAGCTGAGGTAGTAATGTCGTGCATAATGCAGGTGGGCATCGGCCCACACTGCATGCCCCAGTCAGACTGGGGTTCTTTAGAAGTGGACACATGTAGGTTAAACTCCCTGTGGACCCACTGCCTGGGTGGGTGCCAGGAAGCCACCGGCGGTACATAGAAATATCCCATTGCACTGCCCAACACAGCTGAGGTAGTAATGTCGTGCGTAATACAGGTGGGCTTCGGCCCACACTGCATGCCCCAGTCAGACTGGGGTTCTTTAGAAGTGTACAGATGTATTAAAAACTCCGTGTGCACCTACAGCATGGGTGGCTCCCTGGAACCCACCGGCGGTACATAAAAATATCCCATTGCATTGCCCAACACAGCTGAGGTAGTAATGTTGTGCTTAACCCTTTCCAATCCAATTTGTATATGGTTTTCCTAGGGGGCTTACTCTTTTTCTGCCGTTATACAACGGCGCTATATGCTGGCTAAAGCCAGTACTGCATGAGCTGACACGTAGGATAGGCTCCGACAGCAGAGAGGCTGGCAATATACAGTAAGAGAACCCCGACGGACGTCTACCAACAACGGAGCTGTACAGCCTTAAACCCTAATGTCTTCACAGGTCACACAGTGGACTGGAAAGGGTTAATGCAGGTGGGTTTCGGCCCACACTGCATGCCCCAGTCAGACTGGGTTTCTTTATAAGTGGAAACAGATGCATTTATAATTCCCTGTGGACCCACAGCATGGGTGGGTGCCAGGAAGCCACCGGCGGTACATAGAAATATCCCATTGCATTGCCCAACACAGCTGAGGTAGTAATGTCGTGCTTAATGCAGGTGGGCTTCGGCCCACACTGCATGCCCCAGTCTGACTGGGGTTCTTTACAAGTGGACAGATGTATTAAAAACTCCGTGTGCACCTACAGCATGGGTGGGTGCCAGGAAGCCACCGGCGGTACATAGAAATATCCCATTGCATTGCCCAACACAGCTGAGGTAACGTCAGCTGTAATGCAGGTGGGCTAAAAATTAATTTGATTACACTGTAGGCGAGGGCCCACAAAAATTGCTGTATCAACAGTACTAATGTACATCCCAAAAATTGGCCATGGCCAGCCAAGAGGGCAGGTGAAACCCATTAATCGCTTTGGTTAATGTGGCTTAAGTGGTAACTAGGCCTGGAGGCAGCCCAGTGTAACGAAAAATTGGTTCAAGTTAAAGTTCCAACGCTTTTAAGCGCATTGAAACTTATAAAAATTGTTCAGAAAAATTATTTGAGTGAGCCTTGTGGCCCTAAGAAAAATTGCCCGTTCAGCGTGATTACGTGAGGTTTCAGGAGGAGGAGCAGGAGCAGGAGGAGGAATATTAGACACAGATTGATGAAGCAGAAATGTCCCCGTTTTGGATGGTGAGAGAGAACGTAGCTTCCATCCGCGGGTGCAGCCTACGTATTGCTTACGTATCGCTGCTGTCCGCTGGTGGAGAACAGAAGTCTGGGGAAATCCAGGCTTTGTTCATCTTGATGAGTGTTAGCCTGTCGGCACTGTCGGTTGACAAGCGGCTACGCTTATCTGTGATGATTCCCCCAGCCGCACTAAACACCCTCTCCGACAAGACGCTAGCCGCAGGACAAGCAAGCACCTCCAGGGCATACAGCGCTAGTTCAGGCCACGTGTCCAGCTTCGACACCCAGTAGTTGTAGGGGGCAGAGGCGTCACCAAGGATGGTCGTGCGATCCGCTACGTACTCCCTCACCATCCTTTTACAGTGCTCCCGCCGACTCAGCCGTGACTGGGGAGCGGTGACACAGTCTTGGTGGGGAGCCATAAAGCTGGCCAGGCCCTTAAAGACTGTTGCACTGCCTGGGATGTACATGCTGCTCGATCTACGCACATCCCCTGCTACCTTGCCCTCGGTACTGCGCCTTCTGCCACTAGCGCTATCGGCTGGGAATTTTACCATCAGCTTGTCCGCAAGGGTCCTGTGGTATAGCAACACTCTCGAACCCCTTTCCTCTTCGGGAATCAGAGTGGGCAGGTTCTCCTTATACCGTGGATCGAGCAGTGTGTACACCCAGTAATCCGTCGTGGCCAGAATGCGTGCAACGCGAGGGTCACGAGAAAGGCATCCTAACATGAAGTCAGCCATGTGTGCCAGGGTACCCGTACGCAACACATGGCTGTCTTCACTAGGAAGATCACTTTCAGGATCCTCCTCCTCCTCCTCATCCTCCTCCTCCTCCTCCTCAGGCCATACACGCTGAAAGGATGACAGGCAATCAGCCGGTGTACCGTCAGCAGCGGCCCAAGCTGTCTCTTCCCCCTCCTCCTCATCCTCCTCATGCTCCTCCTCCTCCTCCTGTACGCGCTGAGAAATAGACAGGAGGGTGCCCTGACTATCCAGCGGCATACTGTCTTCCCCCGCCCCCGTTTCCGAGCGCAAAGCAGCTGCCTTTATGGTTTGCAGGGAATTTCTCAAGATGCATAGCAGAGGAATGGTGACGCTAATGATTGTAGCATCGCCGCTCACCACCTGGGTAGACTCCTCAAAATTACCAAGGACATGGCAGATGTCTGCCAACCAGGCCCACTCTTCTGAAAGGAATTGAGGAGGCTGACTCCCACTGCGCCGCCCATGTTGGAGTTGGTATTCGACTATAGCTCTACGTTGTTCATAGAGCCTGGCCAACATGTGGAGCGTAGAGTTCCACCGTGTGGGCACGTCGCACAGCAGTCGGTGCACTGGCAGCTTAAAGTGATGTTGCAGGGTGCGCAGGGTGGCAGCGTCCGTGTGGGACTTGCGAAAATGTGCGCAGAGCCGGCGCGCCTTTACGAGCAGGTCTGACAAGCGTGGGTAGCTTTTCAGAAAGCGCTGGACCACCAAATTAAAGACGTGGGCCAGGCATGGCACGTGCGTGAGGCTGTCGAGCTGCAGAGCCGCCACCAGGTTACGGCCGTTGTCACACACGACCATGCCCGGTTGGAGGCTCAGCGGCGCAAGCGAGCGGTCGGTCTGCTGTGTCAGACCCTACAGCAGTTCGTGGGCCGTGTGCCTCTTATCGCCTAAGCTGAGTAGTTTCAGCACGGCCTGCTGACGCTTGCCCACCGCTGTGCTGCCACACCGCGCGACACCGACTGCTGGCGACATGCTGCTGCTAACACATCTTGATTGCGAGACAGAGGAGGAGGAGGAGGAGGAGGAGGAGGGTGCTTTAGTGGAGGAAGCATACACCTCCGCAGATACCACCACCGAGCTGGGGCCCGCAATTCTGGGGGTGGGTAGGACGTGAGCGGTCCCAGGCTCTGACTCTGTCCCAGCCTCCACTAAATTCACCCAATGTGCCGTCAGGGAGATGTAGTGGCCCTGCCCGCCTGTGCTTGTCCACGTGTCCGTAGTTAAGTGGACCGTGGCAGTAACCGCGTTGGTGAGGGCGCGTACAATGTTGCGGGAGACGTGGTCGTGCAGGGCTGGGACGGCACATCGGGAAAAGTAGTGGCGACTGGGAACTGAGTAGCGCGGGGCCGCCGCCTCCATGATACTTTTGAAGGACTCCGTTTCCACAACCCTATACGGCAGCATCTCAAGGCTGATGAATTTTGCTATGCGGACGGTTAACGTTTGAGCGTGCGGGTGCGTGGCGGCGTACTTGCGCTTGCGCTCCAACAGTTGCGCAAGCGACGGCTGGACGGTGCGCTGAACTACACTGCTGGATGGGGCCGAGGACAGCGGAGGTGAGGGTGTGGGTGCAGGCCAGGAGACGGTAGTGCCTGTGTCCTGAGAGGGGGGTTGCATCTCAGTGGCAGGTTGGGGCACAGGGGGAGAGGCAGGGGTGCAAACCGGAGGCGCTGAACGGCCTTCGTCCCACCTTGTGGGGTGCTTGGCCATCATATGTCTGCGCATGGTGGTGGTGGTGAGGCTGTTGGTGTTGGCTCCCCGGCTGAGCTTTGCGCGACAAAGGTTGCACACCACTGTTCGTCGGTCGTCAGGCGTCTCTGTGAAAAACTGCCAGACCTTAGAGCACCTCGGCCTCTGCAGGGTGGCATGGCGCGAGGGGGCGCTTTGGGAAACACTTGGTGGATTATTCGGTCTGGCCCTGCCTCTACCCCTGGCCACCGCACTGCCTCTTGCAACCTGCCCTGCTGATGCCCTTGACTCCCCCTCTGAAGACCTGTCCTGAGTAAGCGTTGCACACCAGGTGGGGTCAGTCACCTCATCGTCCTGCTGCTCTTCCTCCGAATCCTCTGTGCGCTGCTCCCTCGGACTTACTGCCCTTACTACTACCTCACTGCAAGACAACTGTGTCTGATCGTCATCGTCCTCCTCACCCACAGAAAGTTGTTGAGACAGTTGGCGGAAGTCCCCAGCCTCTTCCCCCGGACCCCGGGAACTTTCGAATGGTTGGACATCAGTGACGATAAACTCCTCTGGTGGGAGAGGAACCGCTGCTGCCCAATCTAAGCAGGGGCCCGAGAACAGTTCCTGGGAGTGTTCCCGCTCCTGAGCAGGTGTTATTGTAGTGGAGTGAGGAGGCTGGGAGGAAGGAGGAGCAGCAGACAGAGGATTCGGATTGGCAGCAGTGGACGGCGCAGAACTGCGGGTAGACGATAGCTTGCTCGAAGCACTTTCTGCCATCCAGGACAGGACCTGCTCACACTGCTCATTTTCTAATAACCGTCTCCCGCGTGGACCCATTAATTGGGCGATGAATGTGGGGACACCAGAAACGTGCCTCTCTCCTAATCGCGCAGCAGTCGGCTGCGACACACCTGGATCAGGAGCTTGGCCTGTGCCCACACCCTGACTTGGCCCTCCGCGTCCTCGGCCGCGTCCACGTCCTCTAGGCCTACCCCTACCCCTCAGCATGCTGTATTACCAGTGATTTGATTTCACAGGCAGCTAATAAATTGGCGCAAGACTGCAGGCCAAATATAATTTTTTCCCTTTTTTGAAAACGAAAGGCCCCACTAGGCCTCTAGTGAATGAATAATCTAAGTTTAATAACTGTGCTGTTTTCCTGCTAATGTGTCACAGAACGTGAGGGTAGCAGAGTTATTAACTGTGGCAGAGCAGGTATTTTTTTTCCCAATTAAGGAAAGCAAATGGCGAAGCCAGGAGTAAAACGTAGCTGGGTGCGTATGATTTTTACAGGTTGCACACGCAGCCGACACGTGTCCACCGGCGTTAGGACGGACAGAGGCAGGACAAATAGAATTATTTTCCGTTTTTTTGCACCAAAAGGCAGCACTGCGTATATTCTATGAACATGAGAAGTTTAATAACTGTGCTGTTTTCCTGCTAATGTGTCACAGAACGTGAGGGTAGCAGAGTTATTAACTGTGGCAGAGCAGGTATTTTTTTTTCCAATTAAGGAAAGCAAATGGCGAAGCCAGGAGTAAAACGTAGCTGGGTGCGTATGATTTTTAAAGGTTGCACACGCAGCCGACACGTGTCCACCGGCGTTAGGACGGACAGAGGCAGGACAAATAGAATTATTTTCCGTTTTTTTGCACCAAAAGGCAGCACTGCGTATATTCTATGAACATGAGAAGTTTAATAACTGTGCTGTTTTCCTGCTAATGTGTCACAGAACGTGAGGGTAGCAGAGTTATTAACTGTGGCAGAGCAGGTATTTTTTTTTCCAATTAAGGAAAGCAAATGGCGAAGCCAGGAGTAAAACGTAGCTGGGTGCGTATGATTTTTACAGGTTGCACACGCAGCCGACACGTGTCCACCGGCGTTAGGACGGACAGAGGCAGGACAAATAGAATTATTTTCACTTGTTTTACAAGCAAAAGGCAGCACTGCGTATATTCAATGAATAATAACTGTGTTGTGGCCCTGCCTATACAATTCTTTCCCTGCAGTATCAATGGAGGGTGGAATGCTCTGCAGAGGCGATTTTGAGAAGCAAAAAAAAATGCAGCACAGCTAACAGCAGCCTGGACAGTACTGCACACGGATAAATATGGCCCTAGAAAGGACCGTTGAGGTTCTTGAAGGCTACACTCACTCCTAACACTCTCCCTGCCTATGCAGCACTTCTGTCCCTAATGCCAGGTGCAACGCTCTGCAGAGCCGATTTTGAGGAAAAAAAAAATGGCACTGCTAACAGCAGCCAACACACAGCTATCAGTGGCCCTAATAAGGACCTTTGGGGGTCTTGAAGCCTACACTAACTACCAATTCTTTCCCTACAGCAGCTCCGGTACAAACAGCACTGTCCCTCATCTAACTCACACGGCATCTGAGGCGAACCGCGGGAGGGGCCGACTTTTATGTTCGGGTGACACCTGATCTCCCCAGCCACTCACAGCAGGGGGGTGGTATAGGGCTTGAACGTCACAGGGGGAAGTTGTAATGCCTTCCCTGTCTTTCAATTGGCCAAAAAAAGCGCGCTAATGTCTCAGGGAAGTGAAAGTAACCAGAACACCGCATGGTGTTCGTTACGAATAACGAACATCCCGAACACCCTAATATTCGCACGAATATCAAGCTCGGAAGAACACGTTCGCTCATCTCTAGTATTGTTCAATTTTCCCTGCGTATGCGTTTTTTTGCATGCGTATACCTGCATATGTTACAAGTCAAGTAACGCAAGCAGGGAAAGCAGCCTAGAATGCTGCTCTTCTGGTTTGGTTTAAATTCATTAGCAGGTTACCTGGCAACTTGCGTGAAAAACCCAACTGTTGCGCTAGTACTTGCGTATGCTTTGTGTATTATACGCACCCATAGAGAACAATACTGCTCTTACACGCATAAAATTGAGCATGCTGCTTTTTTTTTTTTTAACATACGCAATTACTACACACAAGTGTAAATCGATTAGTGAAAATCCATTTACTTTCATTGACTCTATCCACCATGTTTTACCCGCGACATATGCATGCATGATACGCAGTGAAAATATGCTCATGTGAATGAGCCCTAACTGTGAAACTAACCTTGGGGGTCTACGTGGGCCTTGATCCTCAGGAGTTCTAGCGGTAACGTCTCAAATTCTCAGCTCATGGCGCTCGGTCCCGACGATCTGGTGTGAAATCTCCAAGGCTTACTGCGTTATCAACTGTTGGTTGCTTTAAATGGTTGTCCGGTTACTGGACCCCCCGCTACAATAGCAGTTCCTGCAGTCTGCTGTGATTCATGATGATGTCACAGGAAATCAGGTGACTGCTGCAACCAATGAGAGACCGCAGCGTCACCACCCGTACTCCTGGCACCGGCGTGCACATTCTGAGTGCCACGATGGCAGGAGTTCAATGACGGGATGCTGCAGTCTCTCATTGGCTGCAGCAGTCACCTGACTTCCTGTGACATCATCTGTCACAGACCACGGCGGGCTGCAGTGCTGGATCCCAGAGGCCATGGAGGGGTAAGTATACTTCAATTTATTGTTTTAATGGAGGCAGAGCTATGGAAGTTGGGTTGTCTAGTAACCAGACAACCCCTTTGAACTTGCTTTGCTGCACCAACTTCAACATGCGCCAAAACATTGGCGCATTTCATGTATAACTCACACGAGACCAGCGTGCATGTCGGGACTACAATATCCCACCTTTGATAGAAAGCAAATAAACCACCAATAAATCTTTGGTTACTCCACCATCTGGTAATCCGGAATAACAACAAGACTCGGGAACACTCTTCTCTATAGGACAGCAATCGGTAGTGGGGTCCCCAATATGGAGGAACCGACACCTCCGGGGAGCACAACTGTCAGTGGTTTAGTATCATGGGTGGTCGGCGCCCCCGACTTGGTGCCAGGTACAGCGATTCCATGGTATTGACTCTTGTGAATACTCTATGCATCTAGTGCATTATCTGCCAATGTGATAGATTGTAGAACGCGCCGCAGCCCAGTGAAGATGAGACGATTCTCTCAAGGCGGTTGTTCTGCACGTTATGAATTCAGGCCTGATAGTGGAGGAAAGTTCATTTGTCCTGAGTCTGATGAGAGGAACATACGGCCTGGCGGCACCGGCGACGCGTTCTATCTGCCTTCTCCAATAAATCTCCTGCGCAGATTAGCCTGAACTGGCCGACTCTGCGGGTTTTGTAGCCAAAATGTTTTCTATACACCATGTAAATCAACTGAAAGTGGACAAGTCATGAGAATGAGCAGATAAGACTCAGATTACACATATCTATGGGAGCTAGTGATGAATATACAGTTGCAAGAGAAAGTAAGTGAACCCGTTTGAATGACCTGGATTTCTGCATTGATGACTAATAAAATTGGGTCTGATTGTATCTAAGTCACAATTATAGACAAACAAAATGTAACTAATACCACACAGACAGTCGGACTGTTCCTCCCTTTTACTGAGTACATTGAGTAATCAATCTGCACTGCAGGGAGTAAATGAACCTCTGTGTTAATGATGCCTCCAAGAGTTAATGGGCAAAAGGTGTTTTAGTTAATGAGATTAAATTTGAAGTACAGGTGTCTCAGTTGCTTTGCCCATTAAATTAAGCCACACAAAGCCTGGTTACTGACAGATCTGGTCCAAACACAGGGTAGGCCACTGAAAAATAGTAGTCTGCTTCCAAAAATATTGAGATTGGAAGAATGAGCAAGTTGTTTGTTTTCCCCCAAACTTTATGTATTAACCTATGTTACAACAGATGCTGGAAGTGGTCCCCGTCCACTCCTATGCATCTCTGGGCACATTGCAACATGTTGGCTGATACCGCCTGCAGCTCTTCAACGGTGATGCTGCAGATAGTTTTCATGATATTTTCCTTGAGTTCATCCAGAGTTTGCAAATTATTGGCATACGTGTTCTGCTTACAATTCCCCCACTGATAAATAGTCACATGTGGATAAATCCGGGGAACATGGTGGCCATAACCCCTTGGTCACAGTTCACCCTTCCGTAAACCGTTCATGAATCAGTGCCGTGAGTGCGGCATGTTGCTCCATCTTGTTGGAAAGGTGCATTCTTTCTTCTGGTGTTGGTTGTGAAACGGTTCAGACATCCAGATAAGCCGAAGTATTAACAGTTGATTCAAAGAAAATTAGGCCACTCTTCCTATTCTTGACTCTGCGCCCCAAACCCCATTTTTCTAGTTGAGCGATGGGGTTTGGTGAGTCAGTGGGGGATCTTCAGTAGACCAATACCTGGTATTCTGTGAATTCACGTCACCTGATAAATAAACCCGAGCTGTTTCGCAGCAAAGAATCCACAGCAAAATCCAAGTCAAATTCCACATCAACAACCGCACCGCTGGGAAAGGATTGTCAGGCAGATTTTTATGTGGGTCCGCAGCAGATTTCCGTGCTTCAACTGAAAGGGCGGATTCTGCTGTCAAATTCAGCATCTATATCCATAACACAGTATATGCTGCAAAATTTGGTCTGGATCTGCACTTAACCCTTTGCAATCCAATTTTGGCTTCAGGGTTTCCTAGGGGGTTTTCTCTTTTTGCCATTACACAATGGCCCCATCTGCTGGCTAGACCCAGTACTGCGGTATGTGACATGGTGGAGAGGCCCCCCGACAACAGCGGCCAGTAATCTACAGTAAGAATACCCTGCCGGACATCTTCCGATATTGGAGCTGTACAGCTTTCAATGAGAATGTCTTTAGACGTCAGACAGTGGATTGGAAAGGGTTAAATCTGATATGTGTGAACGCACCCTATCCTCCTTAATGGGGGTTACATATAGAGGTCTTGTAAATGCAGTGAGAATATTCCCTGATGCCACCTGGAGAATGGATAGTTGGTACATCAGAAGGTGTTGGGGAAAGGATTCTTCTTCTCATGTTCGGTGTATGACAAGGGCTGATTCTCCTCTTCACCTTAAGACCACATGGCCGCTCATCTGAGCGTAGTGCACATGGGAGAGTCGTGACAACTGGCTGATGGTCAACAGCTATCTAGAGGACCCTTTAAATGGGCTGGACAAGTAATGATCACAAGATTGGCGCTCATCTACCAGCCTTCACATGGCCGTTCATCACCCATAGAGCTTCATCGCTGGCAGCACATCTTCCGTTTATGCAGGGAGATGTGCTGCCGATAAGCATACATTTTTTAGCTGCATGAAAGATTCAATCATCTGACAAATGACTGTTTGCTCGTTCATCATGTAGTCAGCGGCACCTTCACACAGCCTGTGGAATGGGCCAGTAAAAGGCCCCTAAGGTGTGTATCCACCTTTATCATTGTCCTTATTAATATGCCCCAAGATTGCTGAAAATGATCGAGAATATCCGTTCAACAGATCTCATTCCATATATCCCCATAATGTGAAGTCAGTCCTGCTGCTGTGCAGTCATCTAGCAAAAATACATTCTAGAGCAAGTGCCGAGGACGAACAAGTGACAACCATCAGCGCCGTTTTGCAGAAGGTTTGTCATATCCTTCCATGTTCACAGAAGTACGTGGAAAGGAAGGTTTCCTATAGGAGACTTCTATGCAAGGCTTATCTTATGCGATGGATGAGCAGAACCATTCAGATTGTAATTACTTATACTCTACTGTTGCATAACTTAGCAATAGCAATTGTTAGTACTGTCCACTGCTTGAGGGAGTGCGCTGTCCACTACAGTTATAAACGTGACACTTTTGAACACATCAGAGAGTCAGTGGTAGCAGTGATTATTTGGATTTCCACATCTCAGAGGTGGATGCAAAAACTGTCCTTGATATAACAGGTGTTGCATTCCAATCTCAAATACGGCAGTCAGGTCTAAAATTCTAGGAGTATCGCTAGATGCCGGACACAGTATGTCCCGTCCTAGAACCTCACAGAGTTCTACTGCTACACAGTTCAACAATCTACCTTCAGCCAGAGGGATCCACTCATGCACGTTTAAGCGATAAACAAATATTTGTGGTCCATCACCCTCAAGCAGTGGCCCGTAACCACAACGGTGGGGGGGGGGGTACGGATCGCTCTGATTACAGATCTCCCATCCAAGGGTACTTATTGTCAATAACAATCCTTTTTTGCAATTCGGGCAAGACATGTGTGGTATTCTCATACCATAGACAAACAGACAAATAGACGGAGCACCAGTACGGCTGGTTTGGTCTAAACTACCCCTCGGGATACTGTCTGGCAGGCCCCCCTCCTAGGTCTATTACCAGACTCTAATGGAGCAGCGTTGCCTGTCCAGACGTTTGACCGTTTCCTGACTCCAAGGCTGTAGACTGCAAACCTGACTAGAGCAGGACCACCTAGTCAAACTACCCCGACAGGCCCCCCTGACTCTGAGGCTTTATCTCCAAACCTGACCCGAGCAGGGGGCCCCCGCGGGGACTTCCTCTCCCTTAAAGCAATTCACTGACCTTGCCAACCGACCAGTACTCTCAAAACGACAGGCATGTAATCATTCCTCTATATTTTATAACAGGTTCTTTTCACGTGATCGAGACTTAAAGAAGTACCTGTTGTATGGCTCCAAAGTGTCCGGCCTTGACACAACACAGGCAAACCTGAACTTGGCACACAGGTATAGATAATCAATTTATCTTACCGTGTTGAGTAGATAGGTGGGCCCACCAAATCCAAGGTTGTCTGTCCGCGTCTTGTGTCCGGGCTTCTTTGGATCCTATCGATCACGCTGCCCGCATTCTCCACCAACTGTCGTGGAACCTTCCTTTTGGAACCACGGCTTACTCAATTAGGAATGATCACACCCTTCCAGATTGATTGATTAAGGTACAGTGCACTGTCTCCCAGAAGAAACTCAGTCTGACCCAAGTTCAAGAAAAAGTAACTTCCTGTTTATTCTTGGCGCGTAACAGGTTTTATAAGGCACATCAAACACAGCCCTTTTGGGCAGGCAAGAATTACATAAACACAATGTTTTGATTGATTATTGGATAAGCGTCTTCCTTCATCCGGTCATCTGGTATTGCCTGTCACGTGGTACCACTCTGGAGAGTAGAATGGGCTGTCTCGCCCCCCGTGTCTCAAAACCGATATGATTGGAGGCTATTTCATGAATTAGTAATTGCATAGACCGCCCATGTTATTTGCGTCTGTTTCCAGTAAATAGCTGGGGAAATTTTCGCGGTAACTTGAAAGCGGAAGCCTGTCTCAGATTCGGTTCATTGTCTACTCCCTAGTTCCTTTAATCACCCATGCAACCGGACAAACAGATATATTTATATCTTGGTTGCGTGCTAAATCCCATCCAGCAGAGTTTATAAAACAGATATTTCATATAAGCATTGTATTTCATATAAGCATTGCCTAATACCTATTTTGCATAAGTAAGTAAGTACCTTTCTATAGCTGAATCAATACAGGCTCAAAGCATTTGAATTAACAAGTTTCCCCAAGGCCCACCAAATCCCAATACACAAAGATTTATATATTGGGATTGCCACCACAGTTGGAATACGAAGCTATGATAAGTTACATGGACCAGTTGAAGATCAGGACTAGTGTTGAGCAAATGAAAATAGTCAAACCCTGTTTTGTGTCAAATTTTGCTAAAAGTACGATTTAGCACAAACCTGAACTTCCGGAACCCACTAAAATTCCTTCTCTTCCGATGTGGCTCAATAGCCTTGCAGCAATGAGTTCATTGTAGGTTCAATTCTGACCAACAACATCAGCATTGGTCAGATTTGAACCTTGAACCTTGATCCTCTGGATCAACACAGTAGGATAGACAGGCTGGACTAGATGGACATTGTCTTCATTCGGCCTTACATACTATGTTACTATGTATGTTAGCACTGCAAGGCAACAGTACTGAGCACTGAGCCATCATGCCTCCTCCTCCCTCCAGAGGATAAAAAAAAGAAGAAGGAAGAGAAGAAGGAGGAAAATGAAGACGGAGAAGTAAAAGAATGATAAAAACAGAAGATGATCTTCTCCCTCTGTCCTCCGCCTGAGAAGAAGCAAAAAGAAGAATGGTGGCTCAGTGGTTAACACTGTTGTCTTGCCGCACTGGGATCCCACGTTCAAATTTGACTAATGCAGATGTTGTCCATGGTCAGATTTGAACTTAGAACCTCAGTGCCGCAAGGTCACAGTGGATAACCACTGTCTGGGCCACATTGAAGAAGGTGTTTCATGGCTTTTAGACAACGCTATGCCCAAGTTTTAGGGGAAATTTCAAAAGTTTCCTTAACGCTAAGGACCATTTAGGACTTTTAGTAGGTGCTGACCTGATTGTTGTACCCCTCATGTATAATTACGTATCCTGTTATCAAGTTCTATGCCGTAAGAACGACCCACGAGTGCCAATGGATTTGGGGGTCAATGTGTGACAATTTGGTTATGTCTCTAACCTGATCTCCTTTGTTACCCTGAATCCATTCAAAAGAAAGAAGAAAACCCGCATGGATAGTTGTTAGAGCTGCAGGGGTGGGAGGGATGTGGGTGGGTGACAAAACAAAATACGAGCATTGGAAAATGCTTGTATGATTTATAACGCACGCAGCGAAATCCCTTCTTACTGTCACAGATGTCATGTTGCAGTTTGGAAGAAAAAATAATTTAGATTCTTGTTTTCTTACAGCGGCTGGAATGTTAAATCACTTAGCGGGGAGTGATGAAAACAGCACAATATGTATAATGATCCCAAACAGTGACCCAATATAACGTGACCGCCATCAACACGGCTCAGCTCCTAGAACACGGGACGGAAGAGTCCATTAGAACCTTAAACTGCCTCTCCACCTTTTATTATGACATCATTTTTAGGTCCACAATTCTGTGTTAATTAATTTACTAATAGATGAGTATAGAAGTCAGAGCTTTGTTTTTCTAATACAGAGTTGCATATTTCTGCATAGTGCATCAATGTCTGCATTTGGGGGCGGGGTTGGCAAGGACACAATCGCTCTCACAGTCAATATAAAGTCTATCCAGCTTTACAGCAACTTATAGCACATAAACTGTATGCAATAAACAGAAATAAAAACTCCTGCCCGTCTGGACACTAACTACACAATGCTTTTCTCACCTAGCAATAACATGCAGCAAACAATCAGAAGATCTTCGTGGACTTGTGTTTACTTCCAGGCTCTGACCCAGACTGTCTTGGCTTGTAGATTTTTATGCTCCAATGGAGACTGCTGAGCTGACAGTGGAACCAGGAAAGTCCCGCATTGGACTGAAAGAGGGAGTGATCGGTCCCACCAACAACCTACTAATCACTCCAATAAAAATCCAGACACTTAAATAATGGCTCAGCAAACTAAGTTTCCTTGACAGAAGACCTTATGGGGCATTAAAAGGGGTTATCCGACTCGCAAACGGTTTTATTTCATTTAGCAAATTAACAATAAAAGAAGATCTACTCACCTGTTTCTTCCCCAACCATGCAGCTCTACAGCCCACTGGTGCTTTTAACTAAGGAGGGTGGTAACCAAACCACAGAAGTGCTATTAGTTGCCTGGTGGGTGTACAATCACACCAAAGATAGCTAACTAGATAAAGATGTTATGCTAACTACCTAAACTACAAGAGCCAGAACCACCGCAGCAGAGGCAGCCCAGAGGAGGGAACATCCCATAGAGCGGATAAAATAAAAAAGGCACAGTCACCAGCCCTGATGGTGGCCTGCTGATCTGTGGTGAGGAATAGGTGTTTTTATCACCACATCTATTACAAACGTCGTTAGGTTCACACAGTGGGTTCCCTCTACCATCTACTTTGGAGGAACGACCTGAGCCTATGAACGTTTAGCTATACCTCCTGTGAGTCACGTTAGCCAATCATAGAGCAGCATGCAGTGCCTTAGATTACCGATACCACCCAGTGTGCATCAGAGGATTGCTGTAGCCATCTTGAAAGACCCAAGTGGCAGGAAATATTGTTCTCCCCTTCCAGTCCAAGGAGAACTGGAGGGCAGCTTCAAGATCAAGCCAACAAAAGTATTCTTAAACTGGGAAAATGCAACAAGCATCTCCGCACCAACTGTCTACTGGATGGGAAGACCTGCAGAAGTGTCTATGGGAAATATAGCGATGAAGCAGTTGAGGCTTTAGGAGCCGATGATTCTGCATCTATAGGTCCCTGCAGTAATCCTATAGGTAATTACGGATGTACTTTGGCTTTCCGGAGCTCTCGGATGACGTTCCGGCTGAGATACAAATATTTACAGTCTGCAGGTGGAAGTTGGTGACCTGATCCTCTCCACCAGCCCAAGTCAATCAGATGGTTTGTTATGTTCCTGCCGTGTGTATATGAAACATTATATGGACCCAGAAGCGGCACGACGGCCGCGACTAAGATCCCCTTGTGTGAGCTGAATATTTATCCACCTGCCACATCCATAATTTGTTACAGAAGACCCTGACTGCCGGTATTAATTAGCGAATTCCCAATCAGCGGGGCCTCCTGAATGTCCGCGAGACACCATCCAGAAGAACATATGGGATGTGCTATGTGACGGCTCGTATACGATGTGCTTCTCCGTGAGGGTGTATTAACATGGGGGATTTATCACATGAGTTTAGTTCATTTGCGATATGGACGAACTTGTGCCTTAAAATGGCCAATTATTTTTATCGATTTTTGTCACATGAACGATTCTTTTCCCGGAGCGATAAAAAACATCGCCGCACGTCCTGTTATAGTGCGATACCAATTTAGTGCGAATTGCCCTTTACTTTCTATGGGATCTTTAGATAATGTATCACAGTCACAAACTGTGGGATTTGCATGCGAGTGGGATGTGTTTTTTTCTATTTTAACTATCGGAAGAACATGCGATTTTTTTTTCACTTAGGTCATTCATTGAATGACAGCTGAGCACTGCTTGTGATTGGTCACAGCATTCAGCCAATCCCAGGCAGCGCTCGGCCATTCAATGAATGGCTAGAACGCTGCCTGTGATTGTCTAAGTGCTGTGACGAATCACAGGCAGCGCTTAGCTGTCATTCAATGAATGGTTGAGCGCTGCCTGTGATTGGCTGAGAGCTCAGCCAATCAGACACATACCTTTCAGCAGGCGGGGATTTTAAATCCCCGCCTGCTTAAAGAACTTCATTACAGTGACTGGACCCAAGAGGCTAGATGCACTGAGCCTCCGTCAGCGGTGGAGGGGTAAGTATAGATTTTTTTTCATTTTTCGGGACTCTCACTCAAGTATAAGCTGAGAAGGGCATTTTTAGCATAAAAAATGTGCTGAAAAAGTCAGCCTATACTCGAGTATATACGGTATCAATTTTTATATACACACACTGTCAGTAACTGCTCTCTCCTAAAAGGCGTGTATATATATATAAATAGATAGGTAGACATATATACATACAAACTCACTGTCAGTAACATCCCTCCCCTAGAAGGAGTGTGTGTGTGTATATATATATATATATATATATATATATATATATATACATACTAGCTGATATACCTGGCTTTGTCTGAGATACTTTGATATTGGTGTTTACATGTTGTTCACGCGGAAAATTTTATGAAGTCAAGGTTACTTTAGAGTAACTGAGGAATAAAGTATTTATACATATAGAGGAGTGTTAGATTCTCCTCAGGCTGCATGTACCAATGTCCCTCTGCAGAATGTGCCACCCCTCCCACTTTCCTCATTTAGGACCTAGAGAATGCTTGCGCCAAATTTCACACTTGTACGACACCGGGAAGTTACATTACACTGGTGGGCCAATACTTTTGCAATTAGCCTTGAATAATCAAGTTGTGACCCCTTTACTTTTCCCATTTAAGACCTAAAGAATGGTCGTGCCAAATTTCATGTTTGTATGACACCGAGAAGTTACATTACATAGGGATGCCAATACTTTTGCACTTAGCATTGAATAATTGAGTCGTGACCCCTTTACATTTCCTTTTTATAACCTAAAGAATGGTCTTGCCAAATTTCTTGTGTTTGTAAGACACCGGGAAGTTACATTACATGGGGGTGCCAATACTTTTGCACTTAGCATAGTAACATAGTATGTAAGGCCGAATGAAGACAATGTCCATCTAGTCCAGCCTGTCTAGCCTCCTGTGTTGTTGATCCAGAGGCAGGCAAAAAAAACCAAGAGGCAGAAGCCAATTAGCCCTTTGGAGGAAAAATTCCTTCCCGACTCCCTAATGGCAATCAGACTAATCCCTGGATCAACCCCTAATAGTTCCTACCTGTCTGTATACCCGGATTAACAATTAACCTAAGATTTGTATCCTGTAATATCCTTCTGCTCCAGAAAGACATCAAGTCTCCTTTTAAACTCCTGGATTTTGCCATCAACACATCCTCAGGCAGAGAGTTCCACAGTCTCACTGCTCTTACAGTAAAGAACCCTTTTCTGTGTTGGTGATGAAACTTGCTTTCTTCTAGACGTAGCGAATGCCCTCTTGCTACCATCGCAGTCCTGGGTATAAACAGATCCTGGGAGAGATCCTTGTATTGTCCCCTCATGTATTTATACATAGTTATTTGGTCGCCCCTTAGATGTCTTTTTTCTAGAGTAAATAATCCCAATTTTGATGCCTCTCTGGGTATTCCAGTCCCGTCATTCCATGTATTAGTTTAGTTGCCCTTCTTTTAACCCCCTCAAGCACGGTAACATCTGTCCTCGGTACTGGTGACCAGAACTGTACACAGTATTCCATATGAGTCCTGACAAGTGCCTTATATAGTGGGTCAATAATGTTCTCGCCCCTATACCTCTTTTATTGCACCCCAAGACTTTATTAGCTTTTGCAGCAGCTGACTGGCATTGGTTACTCCAGTTTAGTCTACAGTCCACTAGTACCCCCAGGTCTTTTTCCATCTCGCTTTTCCCTAGCAGTACCCCATTTAGTGTATATTGGTGACATCCGTTTCTCCTGCCCATGTGCAGAACCTTACATTTATCAACCTTGAACTTAATTTGCCATTTTTCTGCCCAAGCCCCCAGCTTATCTCGGTCCGTTTGTAGCTGTACTTCGTCCTCCGTAGCGTTAATTATATTGTATAGGGATAATACACACAGTGATATCACAGTACAGAGATAATACACACAGTGATATCACAGTACAGAGAAAATACACACAGTGATGTCATAGTGCAGAGATAGTACACACAGCGATGTCACAGTGCAGGGATAATACTCACAGTAATGTCACAGTGCAGGGATAATACTCACAGTAATGTCACAGCACAGGGATAATACACACAGTGATGTCACAGTACGAAGATAATACACACAGTGATGTCACACTACAGGGATAATACACACAGTGATGTCACAGTACGAAGATAATACACACAGTGATGTCACACTACAGGGATAATACACACAGTAATGTCACAGCACAGGGATAATACACACAGTGATGTCACAGTACGAAGATAATACACACAGTGATGTCACAGCACAGGGATAATACACACAGTAATGTCACAGTACAGAGATAATACACACAGTGATGTCACAGTACGAAGATAATACACACAGTGATGTCACAGTACGAAGATAATACACACAGTGATGTCACAGCACAGGGATAATACACACAGTAATGTCACAGTACAGGGATAATACACACAGTAATGTCACACTACAGGGATAATACACATATGTATGTGTCGGGTTCACGTTCCCTATCAACAGAGGGTTGTGGACCTTGGTAGTGTCCTGCAATTTTAATTAAGTTTTCAATAAAGAAATTTATTTTAATTGATGTCTACACTGTGAAAGGGCGTAACTAGAAAACATAGATTTTTCTGCCTCAGTGAAACACAGTATAGGTGTAATATACACAGTGATGTCACAGGACAGATATAATACACACAGTGATGTCACAGCACAGATATAATACACACAGCGACATCACAGTGCAGGGATAATACACACAGCGACATCACAGTGCGGGGATAATACACACAGCGACATCACAGTGCGGGGATAATACACACAGCAATGTCACACTACAGGGATAATACACACAGTGATGTCACACTACAGGGATAATACACACAGTGATGTCACAGCACAGGGATAATACACACAGTGATGTCACACTACAGGGATAATACACACAGTAATGTCACAGCACAGGGATAATACACACAGGGATGTCACAGTACGAAGATAATACACACAGCGATGTCACACTACAGGGATAATACACACAGTAATGTCACAGCACAGGGATAATACACACAGTGATGTCACAGCACAGGGATAATACACAGTGATGTCACAGTACGAAGATAATACACACAGTGATGTCACAGTAAAGGGATAATACACACAGCGATGTCACACTACAGGGATAATACACACAGTAATGTCACAGCACAGGGATAATACACACAGTGATGTCACAGCACAGGGATAATACACAGTGATGTCACAGTACGAAGATAATACACACAGTGATGTCACAGTAAAGGGATAATACACACAGCGATGTCACAGCACAGGGATAATACACACAGCGATGTCACAGCACAGGGATAATACACACAGCGATGTCACACTACAGGGATAATACACAGTGATGCCACAGCACAGGGATAATACACACAGTGATGTCACAGCACAGGGATAATACACACAGCGATGTCACAGCACAGGGATAATACACACAGTGATGTCACAGCACAGGGATAATACACAGTGATGCCACAGCACAGGGATAATACACACAGCGATGTCACAGCACAGGGATAATACATAGTGATGTCACAGTACAGAGATAATACACACAGCGATGTCACACTACAGGGATAATACACACAGCGACATCACAGTACAGGGATAATACACACAGCGATGTCACAGCACAGGGATAATACACACAGTGATGTCACACTACAGGGATAATACACAGTGATGCCACAGCACAGGGATAATACACACAGCAATGTCACACTACAGGGATAATACACACAGTGATGTCACAGAACAGGGATAATACACAGTGATGCCACAGCACAGGGATAATACACACAGCGATGTCACACTACAGGGATAATACACACAGCGACATCACAGTACAGGGATAATACACACAGTGATGTCACACTACAGGGATAATACACAGTGATGCCACAGCACAGGGATAATACACACAGCAATGTCACACTACAGGGATAATACACACAGTGATGTCACAGAACAGGGATAATACACAGTGATGCCACAGCACAGGGATAATACACACAGCGATGTCACAGCACAGGGATAATACACACAGCGATGTCACACTACAGGGATAATACACACAGCGACATCACAGTACAGGGATAATACACAGTGATGTCACACTATAGGGATAATACACACAGTGATGTCACAGTACAGAGATAATACACACAGTGATGTCACAGCACAGGGATAATACACACAGCGATGTCACAGCACAGGGATAATACACACAGCGATGTCACAGCACAGGGATAATACACACAGCGATGTCACACTACAGGGATAATACACACAGCGACATCACAGTACAGGGATAATACACAGTGATGTCACACTATAGGGATAATACACACAGTGATGTCACAGTACAGAGATAATACACACAGTGATGTCACAGCACAGGGATAATACACACAGTGATGTCACAGTACAGAGATAATACACACAGCGATGTCACAGCACAGGGATAATACACACAGTGATGTCACACTACAGGGATAATACACAGTGATGCCACAGCACAGGGATAATACACACAGCAATGTCACACTACAGGGATAATACACACAGGGATGTCACAGTACAGAGATAATACACACAGTGATGTCACAGTGCAGGGATAATACACACAGTGATGTCACAGTACAGAGATAATACACAGTGATTCCACAGTACAGAGATAATGCACACAGCGATATCACAGCACAGGGATAATGCACACAGTGATGTCACAGTACAGGGATAATGCACACAGTGATGTCACAGTACAGGGATAATACATAGTGATGTCACACTACAGAGATAATACACACAGTAATGTCACATTACAAGGATAATGCACACAGAGATGTCACAGTATAGGGATAATACACATAGTGATGTCACAGTACAGAGATAATACATAGTGATGTCACAGTACAGGGGTAATACAGAGTGATGTCACAGTACAGAGAGAATACACACAGTGATGTCGCAGTACAGGGATAATACACACAGTAATGTCACAGCACAGGGATAATACACACAGTGATGTCACAGTACGAAGATAATACACACAGTGATGTCACGGTACAGGGATAATACACACAGTGATGTCACAGCACAGGGATAATACACATAGTGATGTCACAGTACAGGGGCAATACACACAGCAATGTCACACTACAGGGATAATACACACAGTAATGTCACAGCACAGGGATAATACACACAGTGATGTCACAGTACGAAGATAATACACACAGTGATGTCACAGGACAGAGATAATACACACAGCGACATCACAGTGCAGGGATAATACACACAGCGATGTCACACTACAGGGATAATACACACAGCGATGTCACACTACAGGGATAATACACACAGTGATGTCACAGTACAGGGATAATACATAGTGATGTCACAGTACAGAGATAATACACACAGTGATGTCACAGTACGAAGATAATACACACAGTGATGTCACAGGACAGAGATAATTCACAGAGTGATGTCACAGTAGATGAAGAATACACAGCGATGTTACAGTATAGGGGTACCTGCAGCCTACCATCCAGGGTGGAGGCTATATTTATTTTCTTTATCTTTATTTTCATTATAATTTATACTATCAAATAAGTAGGGGGAACGGTCCTGGTGTGACTACATTTTAGAGAGACGAAAAAAACAAGGGCTGAGAGCTAGTCCATCAAGATTAAGCTAGAGAGATTAATCCAATCCAACTTTGCAAACAAATAGATTAGAGAGGAAAAAGGAGAAAAAGCTTCATTATCCCTTTATTAATGAAAATCTACAATGGGGACTGGTGGGAGCAAGTTATATCCTCCTCTCTTGCTCTAATCAGCTCTTGGCGGAGCCTGACTCAACTATATTGATAAGAATCAGGATTGCTGATGTTGTGTGGGGTGTGTGGATCTGCACTCTGTCCCTCTCTTCTATATCTCACTTGGATCCCCAGCAGCATTTTTTTTAATGGGGATAAAATAATTTGATCAGACATGAGAATAGTTATATCCAGTATGCAGAACGAAAGTAGGACTAGAGGGGTTTAGTGATATGATCCCTTCCTACAGGATCAGGGTGGTTTCTGATGAACTACTAGACAACGCAGGGAAACGCATCGAACCGAACCCTAAGGGCTCATGTCCACGGGGAAAATATGATTTAGGATCCGCAGCGGATTACCTGCACGCGGATCCGCACCCCATAGGGATGCATTGACCACCCGCGGGTAGATAAATACCCGCGGATCGTCAATAAAAGGGATTTAAAAAAAAATGGAGCATGAAAAAATCCGGACCATGCTCCATTTTCATGCGGGTCTCCCGCAGGGTCGGCTCCCGCGGGCTTCTATTGAAGCCTATGGAAGCCGTCCGGATCCGCGGGAGACCTAAAATAGGAATTTAAAGCATTTACTCACCCGCAGCGGGCCGGGAAGCTCTTCTCTTCCTCACGGCCGCATCTCCCTTGCTTCGGCTCGGCGGACGTGCCGCCGGCGTCAGGAATTCATCCGCCGGCCGAAAATGAAGATCCGGCCGTGAGGAAGAGCAGAGCGTCCCCGCCCGCTACGGATAGGTAAATGCTTTTAAATTGCTATTTAGGCGCTCATGTCCGCGGGGCAGGAGGGACCCGCTGCAGATTCTCCATTGAGAATCTGCAGCGGATCTGATTTTCCCCGTGGACATGACGCCTAACAATACAACATATTATCCGAAATATATAAATAATTGTGGGTATCCATGAACGGATATCTCACACTCTATTGAAAAAAATCTATAGCAGCAGACCTGAATGAGACGGTGACTACTGTGATATCTTGTATATCTAAACCATAGTAGCCTTTCATCCAAGTGGCAATCTTACCCTGAATGCTAGTAGGCCTTTTTCCTGTAATTGTCTGAGTTTAAGTGTGTGTATGTGTCGGGTTCACGTTCCCTATCAACAGAGGGTTGTGGACCTTGGTAGTGTCCTGCAATTTTAATTAAGTTTTCAATAAAGAAATTCATTTAATTGATGTTTACACTGTGAAAGGGCGTAACTAGAAAACATAGATTTTTCTTCCTCAGTGAAACACAGTATAGGTGTAATATACACAGTGATGTCACAGTACAGAGATAATACACACAGTGATGTCACAGTACAGAGATAATACACACAGTGATGTCACAGTACAGGGATAATACACACAGTGATGTCACAGTACAGAGATAATACACACAGTGATGTCACAGTACAGGGATAATACACACAGTGATGTCACAGTACAGGGATAATACACACAGTGATGTCATAGGACAGAGATAATACACACAGTGATGTCACAGGACAGAGATAATACACACAGTGATGTCACAGGACAGAGATAATACACACAGTGATGTCACAGTACAGGGATAATACACTGTGATGTCACAGGACAGAGATAATACACACAGTGATGTCACAGTACAGGGGTAATACACAGTGATGTCACACTACAGAGATAATACACCCAGTGATGTCGCAGTACAGGGATAATACACACAGTGATGTCATAGGACAGAGATAATACACACAGTGATGTCACAGGACAGAGATAATACACACAGGGATGTCACAGGACAGAGATAAAACACACAGTGATGTCACAGGACAGAGATAATATACTCAATGTGTATTGTCCCGAAGTCTATATTTCTGGCCCCTCCATAATTGTCATACATGTCATGTCTTCAATGTGGATGCACTGTGCAGAGTGTCTTGTCTGCTGTTATGTGTATTGCACAGCTGCAGCATGTGAGAGGTTAATGTCTGAAAGTGGCTGGGATATGTCTGGGAAAGTATCAATATCTGTCTAGTCACGTGATGTCTGTACCCTATAAATGTGAGTGATTGGGGTGTGGCGCCGGGGTCCATGATCTTCAACGGAAGGGAGTGGAGTGAGAGTGCTGGCCACATGGGGTACCTTCAACCCTCATCTGGTGAAGAGAATGGAGGCTGAGAAAAGGTATCCTTATGTCCCTATCCTAAGAACCTTCATTTAAGAGTGAGAGCTGAGTGGAGCAAAGAGTCTGCCATGCCGTGATCCAAGTTCTGAATCAAGTGAGTGTCTGTGGAGTGTTCCTACACCCATCCTCCTCCGGAGTGCTCCCAGTCCCGGAGCGGTACCTTACAGATAACATGGACTGTAGGAGCGGTGTCATCCTGTGTCTCCCCCGTGACCTTGAGTCTACTGTCCTACTGGTGTGTATTAAGCTGTATGCTGTCAAGCTTCAAGTAATTCTTTTCCAGCTCCTGTCCGTTCCCAGGGACTCAGGTACTAATGTTAATTGTGTGTTTGGGCTTCCCTCATTTCTCTGCCGAGGATCATAGCGGTGTGTAAGGAATGGTGGCGTCACGCGTGACAAGTCTACAGTCTACCACACGTATACAAGTAACCGCTGTCCCAGCGTTGCCTGGAAGAGGCCTACCGGTACTTGGGCCAAGGTTGCATGCGTCCCTACGGGGAGGAGTCTGGTAAGAACCACCGCAACAAGTTCCAACTTAACCCTCCCAGCTCTTCAGTGCGGGCCTCGTGTCTGGGTGGTCACAAGTGATGTCACAGTAAAGAGATAATACACACAGTGATGTCATATGGATAATAAACATGGTGATTAAGTATTACGCACGTAGTCAGGTCACAGTACAGCTATAATAAATGCTGATAACACATTATAGAGGTGAACACTTGTATTTTATGTTTCACAGTGACTGATGGCCCCCTCAGGCCCTCAAGTTCAGGTTCAACTGTAACCCCTATTGTTACGCCCATGAGTGAAATAGATTATGTGTGCATGTATGTGGTCAGTGTGCCTATATGTAAGCTTACATATTTGTAGCCAGTGTGCCTGTGCGTGCTTTGTTTAAATTCTCATTGAGAACCATTAACTAAGTTATCGCTGTTATACAGCTTGTAAATATAGTTTTTCTGATTAGTCAATAGAGGTGTCACCTATTTAATAACATTTAACATCATGCTGCATGCGAAGGGTTACCATGGACAAGCGGCTGCACACAACATCCGAGCAGTGACTGTATAGTGGTGCCTGCGATGGGGCTCAGAGCGACGGACTGTAAGTGAGTGGAAGGAAGGGTTGTGGACAGCTGAATCACAGTACATCATTTTTTGATTGGATGGTGGTACTTCGGTATGGCGGTTGTCTGGAGAGCGGTTTCTACATGACTTCATCGCCCCAACAGTGAGGTTTGGAGGAGGTTCTGTTATGGTGTGGGGGGGGGGGGGTTCTGCTGGGAAGGACTGGGGCCATGGGTTATAGGGAAGTCCACTCTCCACCAATGGGGTACAGAGACATCCTGGACAATGTGGCATCACCTCCCCTGTGGTATTACCCTGGTACAGCTCCATGTCTTTACCATCATGACCGAGTGCCATGTCATACGGCACACAGTGTGGGGAAGCAGAATGTCTGCAAACTTCATTGGCCGCCCAAAGTCCAGATCTCACTCCCATTGAACGGGTGAACTAGCACGCTGTATCCATGGGCGCCCAACACACCCATCTTCCCCCGCATCACTGTTTAAAGCTTCCAGGAATGAAGGCAAATCCCTCCACACATCTATGGGAATTTAGTGGAAAGCGGCCGAGGAGGATTACTGCAGTCATGGAGGCCAAAGCAGGGGCCAACAAAAATGTGGATAATGTCCAATTTCATGACCATCTGTGTGCGACCCAATACTTCTGTCAACATAGTGTATTGTCCTAAGCCCCGGAGATAAAGCCATTAGTAGAGGCGTTAATGTATCCCACCATTACTGGGGATGTGATGCATGAGTATAACATTGTGCACCCCACCCAACATGGCTGTGGTCGAATGAACAAAAAACCAAAATGTTACTCACTTCCTCGACACTCATTTTTACTCACAGAATGATTTTTGGCTGTAATTAAAATGTATAATAACTGAATCCCCAATGTGTCGAAACCAGTAAGGAATCCCATCCACCTCTGTCCTTATAGAAGAGCTGGAGTATTTGTGGAGAAACTCAGCTACATCTCACCGCATGCACAAGTCTGACAGACTCCGTTATCATTGTAAGTCCGATAGGGTAGATGGAGGCGGCACATCGTAAAGGCGTCTCTTGCCTCACCGTTACGGGCTGCTACAACATAATGTGCTGGAAAACTGGGGGACTTCTAGGTGGGGAAAAATGGGCTAAACTGCATCATTTTGGAGATTTGCTTTTACAGCGTTCACAGTGCAGTAAAAATAAGATGTTCTCCGTGTTCTGTGGGTCAGTAGGACTACAGCGATATCACATTTATACAGGTTTTTATGTAGTACTACTGAAAAAAATACTTGCCATGGCAGCAGGACAGCACACAGGACTGACAGCGGCATTTAGAGGGTTAACAGATACGATCAAAGTTACATCTCATCGAATTTGTTTCAGACAGGTGTTGACTGTAAAAGATGTCCGACACCCGCCAGGTAGGCTTGGCTCCAATAGAGACACCTGATGTGCACCATTCATGGACTGTGCACGTTGGGAAGCGGTTACAGAGGTATCCGAACATCAACTTATGTCACCTAGATAGGTGATGAAAGTATAACTGCTGATGGTCCAAGAATGGTGGTCCCTTGTCCCCTCCTCCTTCTCACAATGTAAGAGGTTAAACCCTTTTAATATATATATGTCCATTCATGGTTAAGCTTGTATGTGTTTAAGGACCTTCAGAGAGGTCACATTACTTTTTTTTAGTCCGATTTTGTTGCTGTAGACTGACAAAACCTTTGGCTCCACTTCCTGGATGACATCATTGCTGGGGAGCCGGCTGGGAGAGTTGGGAGGCTAAGCTTCACCCCTTCACGGGACTCTGCTGCGGAGGCCAACTTGGAAGAGGGCATTTGTGCCCAAACTGTATAAAGCAGAGGGACGCAGCAGTTTTTGGGAAGAGATTGTGATGCAGCAGAGCAGATGAAGAAAACGCCCGGAGTAGTGGCCGCTACAGCAGATGAAGAAGTGGTCACCAAAAATGAAAGGGTGGTCAGCATATGGAAGGAGAGGGATTCTCCTCCCCCCCATTTCCCGAGGTGACACAGTGATAATGCCACAGAGAGCGATGGCTTCCATGCCATATAGAGGGTGTGCCGCTGGGTTCTTCTAAGGGGTCCGGGCCTAATTATTTAGCCAATGCAAGTCATGAGGAGGACAAATTTTAGGCCTCTTTCACACGGGCAACAAGAAAATTGCAGTGAAATCAAATCTGTGCGTAATTGCTGCGTTTTCTCATGGCGATATTGTGATTGTGTTGCTACAAAGTCGCGTAACTTTGTAGCGCTTCTTTGCCGGGATTTTGGGGTGGGGGGCCAGATTGGTTGATAGATAGTGGTGAAGAATAGGAAGTGTGCAGAGGGGTCTAGAGGGTCGTTCTAGGGGAAGCAGGCAGATCCGATGTGTGTGCAGAGATAGTAGTGAGGGAGCAGTGCGGGGAGGCCCTTCTTCCACTGGAGTCATGAGTGAACCTGTACCCGTGAGTGAGAGTGCTCGAGCGCCTTAGGCCCGGCCCACTGGGTGAGTCAGCACGGCATCTAGTGCCGTAATCACACGGAGGTCAATGCCAAAGTCCCCACCGCCACAAAAGCCTCCTGTTCACTAAAGGCCATTTATTCCTTATTTATGATGCAGCAGGGCTTGGTTGCACACAAACCACCACCGCCAACACCTCCCGATCACTCCGGCCACCTCGCCGCCATTGTACAGTTGGCGAATGTTGTAGATAATTGTATGCTGAGAAACTGGGAATGTTATAAACCTGGGGAGTAAATTGCTATAACGTGGTCCAACTACGACCCTCAGTCTCCTCCTGATTGCTCCCCTCGCAGCTCTGTGCTGTAAAGCGCCGACGTCACAACAAATTATCAGCCCACCTCTTAAGATCAGTTCCCTGCAGACGCTGCAGTTTGGGCAAGTGCCGGTAAAGGCCGCTGCGGCGTACTGTAAGATAACTCCTACTCTCATCATCCACAGCCCATCAAGCTCCCTTCGTACTGACGTCAATGTGGGGAAGAAGCAACCCCCACAATGGCAGGCAGGGTGGGGCTCCCGTGTCCTGTCCTGCAGATTGTCCGGGGTCTCAGAGATGCGACCCCCACTGATCGGCAAGTAATCCCCTATCCTGCAGTGAAGAGGGGTTTATTCATGCAAATTCAATACACAGAAACCGTGCATGAAAAACACCCGTGTAAAGACACCCTGATATTGTACAATACATCTGGGGCTGAGGGCATTCTGGGAGTTGTAGTTCTGCAACAGCTGGACATGATGCGAGTAGTTGTTCGGCAGACGCCGCAGATCATCCAGCTTTATTCCTTTGCTGTCTACTTTATTACCCGTGTGGCGGTGAAGCACCTGGGAATTCTTCGCTCTCTTCAGCTGCTCTTAAGCCTTTCTACGTGTTTTTCTAATATGCAGTTCAGACTCTTACGACACCGGCGAATCAAAGGCTTTCACAGCTGGGAGCCGTTTGATGCTTTTATTTCACAATTTCTCTGGCATGAAAGTGAGAATTAGAAAACTTGGTGAAAGGAACAGAAGTTAGACTAAATAATAGTGACCTCACCGAGATGGAGCTGATTGCAGAGTCGCGGTACAGCGCCACTCTGTTACTACTGGTCATGTACCCGCAGCAGACAATACATGGTAGTCTGACGTGTTCATGCACATGGATGTAGCCACCACTAACATGGTGTACGGCGTGCTGCGTTATTAACCCAGCTGCAGTTCTAATGTGTGTGTTGGGATGCTGTCTTAACCCCTTGAAGGAGCAGTGACTTTAGAGACAACTTCTGCTCAACTTGTGTTCATCTCATCATTTCTGTAATATACTTGCATTAAAAATGTTGTTGCTTTACCGCTGTAGATCACGTTTGAAGTGGCAACCACTAGGGGGTCTCACTTCCAGCTTCTCTGCAATTCACTGCCTGTCGTTAGGTACAGAGCTTCTGTAGTAACAAGAGGATGGATGTTTACATAGCAACAGGGGAAGAATTAACTTTACAGGCCGCTCCTGTGCACTTACAGACTGTAGGTTGACAGATCTGCAGTCACTGTAATAACAATCTCCATTGTCTTTGCCTCTCCTGCTATTACAGCGTGTGTGTCTATGTGTGCGTGCACATACATTACACACACACACACACACTATAGTGGGTTTACTAACCATTTGTCCAGAATGTCTTTAACTGCCTGAACATCCTGGGAAAGCACAGGGGTGGGCACTCAGATACTGTCTCACTGCTGATTAAACCAGAGAGTGCAATGCAGTATGGGAAGTTAAGGCAAGGAAGTCAGGACAGTGAACTACTGGCAGAATATTAGGCTTGCTGCACACCCCTGCAATGAAAATGGATTACAAATAGCAAGACAGCAGAAAAATAGAGAAGACCACCTGAAAATCAAACCTTACAGACATGAAATGCTTTTTTGTTTTTATGTCATCCGCTGTGCGGTATAAATGACACGGTGACTTCATTCTGAAGGTCGTGAACATCCTAAAGATGTAAACACTACATACTTTTACTATATATTGTTTAGGTTGTTCTAATTTTGCACCATAAAAACCTTTTCTTTAGAATTTCTCTCTGATGTCGCTGCAGTTATAGTAACTCTTACGTTTCCACTAGAGATGAGCGAGTATACTCGCTAAGGCACATTACTCGAGCGAGTAGTGCCTTAGCCGAGTATCTCCCCGCTCATCTCTACATCTCTAAAGTTTCGGTGGCCGGCACAGGTGACGGCGGGAGTGGGGGGGGGGGGGGGGGGGGGGGGGGGGGAGAGGGAGAGAGATCTCTCCCCTCCGTTCCTCCACGCTCTTCCCTGGCGCTCCCCGCCGGCCCCTGAATCTTTAGAGATGAGCGGGGAGATACTCGGCTAAGGCACTACTCGCTCGAGTAATGTGCCTTAGCGAGTATACTCGCTCATCTCTAATGGAAACGTAAGAGTTACTATAACTGCAGCGACACCAGAAAGAAATTCTAAAGAAAAGGTTTTTATGGTGCAAAATTAGAACAACCTAAACAATATAGTAAAAGTATGTAGTGTTTACATCTTTAGGATGTTCACGACCTTCAGAATGAAGTCACCTTGTTTTTGTTGGAAAAGTTGTGCCTTTCACTGCTGTCATTTTGGAGTACATACAATTGCTTTATCACTGTTTATGGCACTTTTATAGATGCAGAATGACCAAATAATAGTATTTTCGCTTTGTTTCTTTTTTTTTAACATTCTTTCAATGTTCTCCATGTGGGATAATTCATTCATTCATTCATTCATTCTAGGGACCTTTCACAAGTACAGAATATTTCCACAAGACGCACCTAAGGACACAGTTTAACCTCCTTCTCTATAACCCGTATGTATCCATGGGGATTTTGGTGCAAAACCTTCTGCGTTTTTAGGTGCATCTTGCACAAATATTCGACACGTGTTAAAGGTCCCTTAGGCCGCTCACACACAGGCGGCTTTTACAGCATTTAGCGCTTACACAGCAGTGTAACAGTACGGCTGGAGGCGGCTTCGTGATGCCATAAAGGTTCATGTAGTGGAAGCAGATCTTTGCTTTTCTTTCTACAACTTCCCACCACCCGCCTTCCACCCATTGAGAAACTGCTGCGCTGGTCACATTCGGCCCACACAATCTGTACCTGAATTCTCCTCAAGGCTAAATTTGTTCCGTAATTTGACTAATATTTGGCGAGGATTGTCGATGAATTTTCGGAAACAGTTTTTATGTGCAATTAGATTGGTACAAATCGCCCAAATCGCACTTTATTAGTGCTCAAGGCACCCACACGAACCCAAGACATGAAAATACCTCTCGGATCTGCACTTTCCTTGTCACCTTGGCTGAGATACTGGAATATTAGACATTTTTCCTGAGAAATATTTCCGCCTATAGTTCTACGGAGTAAAAAGTAGAAGAATACAGCATCCCTGGCCGCGGCGAGGTGTGATAAGCCTGTGTAAACAGGGCACATTAGCCCGCTCGCTATCAGATCTTAGCGGAAGGCTGACATCTGGAACAGCTTGGAGCCGGGTACACACGAATCCTCCAACATGTGTGGTCAGATTTAGGTCTCTTAACGAATAAAACAGCTACATCTACAACTATGGATTGTATGACGCACAATTAGCGAATTGGCAGGAGAGGGCGGCCGGCTAGGAGCAGATGTTATCTATTAGAGTGCATGGGAGTCTTACCTTCCGGCCAGGTCTTGTATCAGCAGCTTTTTTTAAGGCTCAAAGTTCCTAAATTTTAACTTTGAGTTTTCCTACTATTTCTCTTCTCCTCTCGTGTATTGCGCCCGTGCGCTATGTGATGCTCTAATGTCCCCACTCACATCCCTTCTTTGACGCTTACGAATTAATTTTGCCAGAGAATGGAAGTGCAAGAGAAGTCTTGTATCTGAGAGTGTGACAGAGTGATCAAAGGAGTATTCCATGAGTCAAGAAAAGTGTTATATGGGCAAGCAATTGGTTAAAGTAGAGATAAGAAGGCATACTCACCTGTTAGAGGTCTCACCTCTTCCAGGGCAGGAGCCCCAGTAGCAGATCCAGCCCCAGAAGAAGCTGCCACAGTCGCATGCCGTTCATTGTGCACATGACTACTTAGCCAATCACAAGTGTTAGACATGAAGAGCACCTGACCACTAAAGCCTGTGATTCGATGAGTGGTTACATGCAAATTCCACAGCCATTTCAAGCCCAATAAATGTGAAGGGCTGGCCTTAGGTTGAATGGCATTGAGTTCAAAAGAAGGAAACAATATATTCTACTGATAGGCGGTCTGCCTTTATTCTGCCTGTGCAGAAAGCCATAAGATTGCAGCATACCCACACCAGTTCAGTGGATAATTACAGCACCACAACCAACATAGCATAAATACAGCACAAGAACCAAGCCCATAACATAAATTTAGTCCCACAACCAAGTCCAGTGCATTGATACAGCACCATAACCAAGCACATAACATAAATGCAGCCCAAGAACTGAGCTGACAACATAAATCCAACCTCAGAACCAAGCTCAGTACATAGATACAATACCATGACCAAGCTAGTAACTTAAACACAGTACCAGAATCAAGCTTAGTATATAGATACAATTCCTAAACCAAGCTCAATAGAAACTACAGCCCCAGAATCAAACTCATAGAATAAATACAGTATGCACCAAGTCACCTCAGTACATACATTTAGTCCCAGAACCAAGCTCATAACATAAATGCAGTAGCAGAACTAAGCGACTGTGTTGCAGGGCCACTGATAGCCTGACATTGGTGCTTCAGAACATCAGAGGGGAGCAGACAGAGCCAGGAAGAGGAGCATTAAAGTAAATGCACAAGATGCTACTGCACAGAGGAAGAATATTATCTGGTCGGGTGGACCATTTTTCTGTATTGCTCTCATTTCATCCAACCCTGCAAACCTTCAGTCATTGTATACTTATCCCTTTCAACAAGCAGATAACCGGGCCAGTCCCTCAAGTAGTCTTCCATCACTAATACCAGCTCTACACAGGTGCTTTTCAAACCATATAAATGATTACAGTACCGTTATATCCGGTGATCACAGGTGACGTCCTCTGTGACTGGGACGTTCCCCTGTTATTCTGTGTCTGATTCAGCCCGCCATGACAACTTCTCCCGGCCACAACTTGCCTCTTCGGAATTTGGCACACAGAAATCTTTGGCTCCTTGCTTTTCTAACACCCTCCCTACTTTATCTACACTTTTCCACAATCCCCCCTTCTAGAACACCCAAGATAGTAATAATAATACCCCCTGTGGTGCCTCACACAATAGTAAAGGTTTTGCGCCTCCTGCAGGCCCCACACAGCAAGTGCTGCTTATAGTGACTCTCACACAGTAAAAGTGCCCCCATTTAGCAATAATGCCTTCTCTATGTCCCCACTTAGTAATAATACCCCTTTGTGCCTCCACTCAGTAGTACTGACCCTTTCGTTCCCAATTACTAATAAAGCTACCTTTCAGAAATAATGCCCTCGTTTGCACCCTTTGGAAATAATGTCCCCAATGTCCCCTCTGAAAAATAATGCCCCCATTTGCCTCATTAATAATGGCTATATTTGCATTCTATGAAAAATACTGGCCCCAACGTCCACTTATATGTAATTAAAAAAAATAGTCCATACTCTCCTCCTGTATCGCTCCCCGGCAGCTGTAATGGGTGCTGCTGTTCACCACTGACGCACGTATTACGCAATCATGTGACAGACTCCTGACCACAAAATGTTAAACTAAAGCCCCGACACTCGTCCCCGCATGTACTGGCTCACATGTTCTTGCACAGGAGTGAGTATTGTTGGCACGCAGCAGGGGGGCTGCAGGAGATTTCTCTCCTCACTCTCCCGCCCCTCTCCATTCACTTAACACAGTGGCCGTTCAGTTCTGACAGACTGCTATTTACACTAATCGTTCAGGATTTTATGCAGCCTAAACGATGAAAGATAATCGCTCAGTGTAAATAGCAGTCAATCAGTACTGAACAGCCGCTATGTCAGTGATTGGAGAGAGGCGGTAGAGAGTGAGGAGAGAAATCTCCTGCAGCCGCCCCGGCCCCCTGCTCGCCGCTCTGTCAGAGAAACAGAGATACTCGCTCCTGTGCATGGGAGTGAGTACATGCAGGTATGAGTGTCGGGCATCGTTTGCCCGACATTCATTCGTTTCAATAAGGCTTTAGTTATGGTACTCATAGGGCAGGTTCCCAGAAGCCCCAAGAGGTATTTCTTTTACTCACCTCTGTCCTGATGCCTGCACTGCTACCCCTGACAATCGGCACGTGGATCATGCAGCGGACTTGAAGTTCCAGTTAAGCGCACGCACTTCTGTTGACCTCTATGAAAGTGTGCACACAGCCTGCAGACTTCAGGCTGCGCGGTGACTTTCAGGGGTGACAGAGCGCGTGCCCCATGAGCACCATTACTTCATTTATTCTGTTCATAGCTGGTGATAGGTGCAACTTAAAATCAGGGTGACCCAACTGTTGTGTCTGACGCAGGAAGCTTGGGCCCCCCTGTGACCAATCTCTCAGGCCAGCAAGTGAAGTGGACCCCCCTGGCTCATTGGGCCCCGAAACCTGCCCAAGTTTGCAGGGTGCTGATGCCAGGTCTGCCTATTTATATAAAAGATGGCCAGACCATCATACAGAACAAGCACTGCTGCCTCTTGTGTCCCTCCTATTTCCTAATAGATTGTAAGCTCTAGTGAGCAGTGCCCTCGCCCCCATTGTTTATCAGTGTAATACTAGATGTAATGTCTGCTTTTGTCTCTTCTGATGTGTACATTTATCTGGAACATCTTGGCGCTAGAGGAATAATGATCATTAACCCTTTCCAATCCACTGTCTGACGTCTGAAGACATTCTGATTGAAGGCTGTACAGCTTCGATGTTAGAAGACGTCCGGCAGGGTATTCTTACTGTATATTACTGGCCGCTCTGTTGTCGGGGGCCTCTCCAGCATGTCCCATACCACAGTATTGGCTCTAGCCAGCAGATGGCGCCATTGTATAATGTCAGAAAGAGAGAGCCCCCTAGGAAACCCTGAATCCAAAATTGGATTGCAAAGGGTTAATATACTTTTGTCTGCGCCCCATTGCCTTTTGTAATTGTTACAATGTGTCCTCTAACATTCTGCTGTGTCAAATGGAAGTTGCTTGTGTGATATAAGTAATTTTACTACAATGCTTAAATAATACCTCCATATAGCATCTGAGTAATACTACCGCATAGTGCCCGCATTACATGCCCAGTTTGCCACCCCCTAAATCCATTCATGCCTACAGTGCACTTTAGAACATGAGCGGCTCCAGCCATCTGTAAGGAGGTAAGCTCGTCTTTGTGACACTGAGATGATACATTTGCCTGAAAAGTAAAAATAGCTGTGATAAAAACAGCAGTAAAACACTCTAAAGGTTGCCTGTCTGGCGCGGCTGCGGCCCTGACAAATGGCTTTCTCCCAGAGCTTCATGAGTAGGTGATCCAGAGTACGAGAGCCGCTGTGATTGATGCATCGCTCACGGCTATCAGACCAAAAAGTGGGAGGCTAAAAAAAAAAAGACAGAAAGCCGGGACAATCCAAGTAGATTTGGAAGGTACAGCCGTGAGTTTCCTCACTCCAGAGCCTTTTAAGGGCTGCCATGTGTCAAGTAGAATATTACCAGACTGCTACTAAAAATCACCTGCAAGATTTACTGGTGGAACAAAAATTGTTGAGCTGCAGACGTCATTTTCCATTGTTATCACTGACTTCTGTACAATCTACATAGCATGAGGGGAAGTTCAAGTGTTTTCTGGTTGAGTTCATGTCAATAGCCGTCTACAGATAGGGACAGGAACTATTGTAAATAGGGAGAAGGAGTGCGATCATTGGCTCACTGCTCACTAAGCCCCACCCATGAGGAACCTAAAGAATTACTATATGAGACAATCTTATTCAGATTAAAGCTGATCAGTGTGGAAATGGCCTCTGGTAAAATCAGCTAATTTTTACAAGGAAGCTGCGGCAGACATTTCCCCTACAGTGACAAAAGCCGGGGAATGTAATATTGCATGGTGGCGATTCACTTAAGTGTAATTCATGGCTGGCTCAACTGTGTCAGAGTGGGAGACACTCTTATGGAGCAGCTCTCCCCCCTTTGGCTCTTAGACAGGTTCTTGAGTGGGGGACACCCCCATGATGTCTATATGGCCTACTGTTGACTTAGTGGCTTTGTCTCATGTAGACAATGCCTGTCCATAACAGGTGATTCAAGAATTCTTATAATCTAATAATGAATATTGAAAGGGTTTAATTGAATAAAAACTAATTTAGGAAATGGTACAAAATGAAAAAATATTGCATACTCACCTCCTTAAGTGGCTAAACCAACTAGTATAAGAGCCCTGGTCTCCATTACTCCGATCCCAGAAGAAGCTGTGGCGATTGGGTGTCCTTCATTGTGCACATGACCGCTCAGCTAAGCAACGGCTTCAGCTGTCGTGTGGCATTAATGGTAGGCCCGAAGCCTGTGATTGGCTGGGTGGTCACATGCCCAGTAAGAGGCATCCAATTGCCACAGCTTCTACTGACATCAAAGGTAAATGGATTGGGGCTCCTGTGCTGATTGGGGGGCCACATGAAAGTTGTTGTCCAGTTGTGAACTATTGATGGCCTATCTTTAGAATATGCCATCAATAGTCGTATGGTGGGGGTCTGTCACCCAAGACCCCTGCCAATCAACTGTTCACTGGACTGCTGCATTCATACAGTGATCCTATAGCTGATGGTCACAGCTCACCCCCTCCCCTTCCCTGCACACTGACCACTAAGCCTAATAATAGTCTGATACTTCCTGTTCTGTAGAGAAAGCTTCTCAGCTGTCATCTCATTATCATCACAGACAGGATTAAACTGAGAGGAGACACCTATATATAGATAACTTAGGATCCACCAATCACAATAGTCACAGCTCTCCTGCTCCCCTCCATGTACAGACAGGATTACACTGAGAGGAGCCACCTATATATAGATAACACAGGACCCACCATTCACAATAGTCACAGCTCACCTCCACCTCCTCTCCCTGAACAGACAGGATTACACTGAGAGGAGACACTTATATATAGATAACACAGGGTCCACCATTCACAATAGTCACAGCTCACCTCTTCCCCTCCCTGCACAGACAGGATTACACTGAGAGGTGACACCTATATATAGATAACACAGCACCCACCATTCACAATAGTCACAGCTCACCTCCTCCTCCTTCATGTACAGACTGGATTACACTGAGAGGTGACATGTATAGATAACACAGGATCCACCATTCACATGCCACCTCCTCCCCCTCTTTGCACAATTCACAGCACACACCTACAACAATCCACCATAGTAGTCAATGAAGATCTCTAATCCACAGGTTTATAGGGGTCCATGAGGCTCCGGTTAAGCTTATCTGTTTGCTGCTCACAGCAGTTCAGAAAAAGATGGCCGCCCCCATAGTCATGAACAGACAGGATGGCCGCCCCAGTAGCCGTGCACAGACAGGATGGCCGCCCCCGTAGCCGTGCACAGACAGGATGGCCGCCCCCGTAGCCGTGCACAGACAGGATGGCCGCCCCCGTAGCCGTGCACAGACAGGATGGCCGCCCCCGTAGCCGTGCACAGACAGGATGGCCGCCCCCGTAGCCGTGCACAGACAGGATGGCCGCCCCCGTAGCCGTGCACAGACAGGATGGCCGCCCCCGTAGCCGTGCACAGACAGGATGGCCGCCCCCATAGCCGTGTACAGACAGGATGGCCGCCCCCGTAGCCGTGTACAGACAGGATGGCCGCCCCCGTAGCCGTGTACAGACAGGATGGCCGCCCCCGTAGCCGTGCACAGACAGGATGGCCGCCCCCGTAGCCGTGCACAGACAATAGAATAAAGAATTCAATAATCCAAAAATAAAAATACATAAGAAAAAAGCACATCAGTATCTGGTTTTAGTCAGTAGAGTCTACATTTGTTTCCCTATGTCTTCTGCATATAATTAGAAGCAGGAGGACAGTTTCAGTGCATAGGAGGACTCAGCCGTTGTACCACATATAGCCTGAGCACAAGGGTGGCGCTGTTTGTGAAAAACTGTAGGCCCTTTTTTATCTGTTTGGACAACGCCTGTAAATACGACTAAAATAATATGTGAAGTTGTACGCTGAAACTAACAAGACAGCATATGTTTAGGCTGGATACGCTCAGCGTTGTACTCCGAGGTGCTGGTGAGGTCATTGTATAACGCTGGTTTCTGTTCAATCAAATATACAGCGACACGATTCAGTCATATGTTTGGAAGCCGATCTATACCGCAAGGGCAGACGTGTTTACATTGTAACGTTTATATGATGCCACTAATTCCTAAAAACAGCCGATTAACCCCTTCAGGACGTCATGTGTCAGTTGCGCCCGCAGCACCGAGCAGTGTTGTAATAATTTTGCCATGGTGAGTTTTCAAAACCAATTAGCTTAATCCAAAGCAAGTCGGAGAGCTGGTAGAGTTCCTTCTTCTTTCATTCAAGATTTGCATGATCAGTATTTAGATACGGTAGAGGTCGCATGTTTGCTGTGTCTGGGGAAAGTCTGCAAGGGTTAGGATTCCTGTGTGGAAAACACCTGGTGGAGGACGGATCATCTACAAACCTGAAGCTGTAAGTCATAGGAAATTCTGTGCGGCTTCGGAAGTGTGCAAATAATCAGATTTGGATTCTGTTTCTTTCAGTTTACCTGTAGTGTCATGTGCGGTCAGATGAACAGAACGAGAAAAACTCAGCGGCAGAGAAGTGCTGGGGTGGGGGCATCTGATGGAATATTGCAGAGAATAGACTGTTTACCTATTAAGTACGTGAAGTGAATACTTCACATACTTAATAGGTAAAGTCTATAAAAGTCTATACTCTGCAATATTCCATCAGATGCCGTAAACATGGAGCCTTAGAAACAATGCTTTTATGATATCTACACTCTTTGTTAAAGCTATCCACCCCTAGAAAAAGTTGTCCTTTTGCTACAAAACCCGTCCTACAGTTCCATCTCAGGCAGATCTGTAAATGATGAGAGTTGTGGTGATTAGATGAACGGTCCTGTCACCGGAGGCCCTAAAACTGGTTCCCCCCTTGACCTATAAGAGGCTCTGGGAGGCTCCTTGTCTGTAGTGACCTCTACTTCCGCTTGTGTAGAGCTTGTTGACCACTAGACGCCTCTACGACGCAGAGAAGAGATTTCACCCCGTTACCAGAGTGCTAGAGGGGCGCATTATTGGGATGGGAGAAGCTGGATGGTCATTTCAACGAATTGTTCCCCACCGGCTGTTCTGACCAGACTGTTAGGAGGTGTTGGGACCAGTGGATTGGGGCACACAAGGTGACCGGGCTCAGGACGCCACCTACAGACCACCAGTAGAGAGGAGCGTCTGATCAGACAGTTAGCAGGTGTTGGGACCAGTGGATGTGTGAGGACACACAAGGTGACCGTGCTCAGGACCCCCTACAGACCACCAGTAGACCACCTGTCTCTGATCGTCCGACAAGCATGAGCAGCTCCAACTGTTTTATTGTCTGCCATTCAGAAACAGGTGGTGCCATCGTTACACCCCTTTGTCTGGTGGAACCATTTCCAGGCTCTTGGCTGAAGCACATTTGGTCTCATGGCCCCCATTACATGTGCTGCCTTCAACACCAAACCACAGTCGCCTCCTTTTGCAGTGGTGTCATGAACAAGGAAACTGGACGCTACGGAGTGAAACCAAGTTGTCTTCAGTGATAAATCCAGGTTTAGTTTGGACACTGATGACGGCAGTGTTCGTGTCTGGAGACCTCAGGGTGAGCGCCTCAATCCTGCCTTTGCTGTGGAGCGGCACACTGCCCCCTGCTGGTGTGTTGGTCTGGGGGACCTTGTGGTACAATGGACAATGACAGCTCAGCAATATGTTCAGGACATCCTGCAGCCACATGTGTTCCTCTCATGGCGGCTTCCAATAGGCAGCAGGATAATGCTCGGCCGCACACAAGGGTGTCACAGGAAGCCTCCAAAACACTGTCACACTTCTGTGGCCACCCGATCGCCAGATTTATCACCAATAGAACATGTATGAGACCATCTGAGACTCCAACTTTGACAGCCTATGAGTTTGTATGATGTAGAAGCTCTGTTACAGCAAATATGGAGTGCTATGCTCTAGGACAGTGTTCCCCAACTCCAGTCCTCAGGGACCGCCAACAGGTCATGTTTTCAGGATTTCCTCAGTGTTGCACAGGTGATGTAATTATTGTCGGTGCCTCAGACATTGCCACAGGTGTTCTTACCATAGGATATCCTGAAAACATGACCTGTTGGTGGTCCCTGAGGACTGGAGTTGGGGACCTCTGCTCTAGGATACCATATGGAAACTGTATCACTCCATGTCTGCCTGTATCACATCTTGTATCCAGGCTAGAGGCAGCCCAACAGGGTCCTAGAGCCTCCATGCCACCCCATAGAAGCTTATTCATGGGCAGCATAAATGGTGCAAACAATATCGCGGCTCCAACCTGGCGCCGGAAATGTTGCAGAATAATCTCACTCTAAAATGGAGTCAGTAGTAGCAACTCTGAGGAAACAAGTCACAGAGTTCTAAAAGTTTTGTTTTTCCTACCAGGAAAGAGTTGCTGGAATGCAAATGATTGCAGAGTTACTAGAGAGACTCCGCTCTGTTAAGATCTTTACCAAACTAGACCTAACAGGGGCTTATAATCTTGTACGGATTCACCCAGGGGATGAATGGAAGACTGCGTTTAGAACAAGGTATGGCCATTTTGAATATCTGGTAATCCTGTTCAGCCTCTGCAATTCTCCCGCTACTTTCCAGCATTTCATCAATGACATATTTTGAGATCCATTGCACTAATTCGGGGCGGCATATCTTGATGACATTCTTATCTTCTCTGATAATTTGGAGGAACATCGTAGGCACGTCCAGGTTGTCCTGGAATGACTCCAAGAGAATCAACTATACATCAGACTAGAGAGTTGCGAGTTTGAATAGACATGGATGCAATTCCTGGGATACATTATCTCTCCAGATGGCTTGAGTATGGACCCCAGCAAGATTAAAGCAATCACTGGTTGGACCACTCCAAGAAATGTAAAAAAAATACAGCACCTTATCGAATTTACTAATTTTTACAGAAGATTTATTAAGAACTTCTCAAAAGTTCTCTCTCCTATCACCTCCCTCACAAAGAAAGCACAAGCATTTTCTTGGTCCCTGGAGGCATAGGTCGCTCTTTTCACTTCTGCACCAGTGCTGGTCCACTTAAACCCGGAATTGCCTTTTATCGTTGAAGTAGATGCCTCCAAATCTGCTGTTGGAGCCATCTTGTCACAGCGAGTCGGGGATAGGATACAGCTAAATCCTTGTGCATTTCTGTTGTTTACCTTGTCACACACAGAAGAACTATAGTGTCGGAAACAAGGATCTTCTGGCCATCAAAGTCGCTTTCACCAGATGGAGACACCTCTTGGAAGGAGCCCCTCACCCAGTAACAGTCCTTACTGACCATAAAAACTTAGAATTTCTCTGTACAGCCAAGAGGTTATCGGCAAGACAAGCACGATGCGCTCAGTTTTTCTCCAAGTTCAACTTTGTCGCTTCCTACCGACACGGTTCCAGAAATGGCAAGGCGGATGCCTTATCCAGGATTTTTTCAGAGTCTGAAGGGGGATCAAACACGGACTGGACTATTCTGTCCCCAAGAAATTTTGGGGGCATTGTGGACTCAGAAAAGCTGCTAGCAAAGGACCTATCTTCTCACTGTTTTTTACAAACTCGCGCACTGTGGCCCGGAGTTTGAGTGGCCAACTCATGTGCTACTACGCTCCATAGCGGCAAACATAGGACTATGTGTTTTTGCCATTAGGCTGTATTTACACGGGTGGTTTCCTTGCTCGAGTTCTGTCCGATTGCGATACAGATGGAACTTGCACAAAAAAATAACCTATAATTTTCTACTTGTTTATACACGATTCTTCGTACAGACCTTGAGTCCAAGATGGAAAAGTCGCAGCATGTCGTAATTATGTCGACATTGCCCGTACATTACTAAAGCTGCATAAAAATAATAAAAAAAAACTAAACACATCACATTCACTCATAAATGTAATTTGCAATGAGTTTTTTTTAATTGTAACTATCAAACAACATGCTGTTTTCACACACGTGCAGTGATCTGCTTTTCTAGCAAACCGCTTTGCAATTACAGGTAAAACCGCATGTTTACAAGTGCAATATTATGAGACCGCTATCAGGCTCGCCACACAATACACTTGGCTTATTCACACAAGTGTATTGGCGCTGTATATAATGCATGCAAACTTTCCTTGCAGAATACCCAGTGAATGGAATGATTTGAATGAGTTTGGTCACATCTGAGGTTTTTGCCATGCATAACACAGCATGTCCCATTATGGTGCATATTACTCACCAAAATAGCCCATATTAAACTCAACTGCCAATTGAAATCAATACACAGGGTACAATTTTACACATAATTGCAGACACAAACGCATGATTTTACATACACATTGCACATACAGAGGCACACATCTACATGTACACATACATGTCACCGCCAGCACACCTTTGCTTCTGTGGGTGCTATTCTGTCTAACTGGGGTTAACGCCTTCAGTCCTTTCTAGGTAGGCTAATTAGTCCTGCAGCTGTTAGCTGAGGTGGTGGCTGGTGATTGACAGCTCAGTCAGCCAATCATTTTCTCCCCACTCCCTATGTAACCCAGCTCTTCCTGGCTGGGAGTTGCTGGTTATAGTTCAGTGTTCCTGATCAAGTAAGCTTGCTGAGTGGCTCAGGCTTGCATTTTGTGTTCTCGTCTTTTATTTATTGTCAGTCTCTGTTTGTCCCTGGTTATCTGTATGCTGGCTACACTCTGACCTTGGACCTGTCTTCCTGGAAGTAGTGGGGTCATCCCTTCCGGGACGGGTGCTCTGCTGCGAGGTGGGTTCTGTTGAGGGGTTCAGAGTGCCCAACTCTGATCACTACCTCTTTGTTTCTGTCTTCTCCTGTATATAGCTACTTGTGTAGCAAGCAACCACATTAGTCCTGACTGCTCCAGTACCAAGTTATGGCCCCCTGCACATGGGTGGAAATTCCGCCATGGGATTTCCCGCAGAATTTCCGCCCGTGCCCACCTGCATGGGATTGCATTGCAAAACGCAATCCTATGCAGACGGCCGCGATTTGTCCGTGTGAAAATGATGGAAAGTGACCAGCCTGCTCTGCCAAGAAACCGGGCTGGTGGACATGGCCTCCTCTCCTTCTCCACAACCATGAGCAGGGATAGTCTACAGCACCAGCAGTATATAGTGGTGGAGGTGCTATGTGCACTGCTGCACTTCTACTGGGCTCGGGGGCCACTCCTGACTCAAAGGCCCGTCTGGGGATTCACCAGCACCCCAGTGGGCCAGTCTGAGCCTGCTTGTGTACTGAATTGATTTCTGCGTGAAGGAGACAGCTCCGATCTTACTCTAGTGGCCAGGTTGGTATTGCAGGCAAAGTTCCCATTCACTTCAATGCCTGTAATTCCAAGCCTGGCCACTGCAGAGAGAACGGAGGTGTCTGCATCCTGAATTCAGTTCAATATACTGGCCGAGCAAACAGCTTGTCAGCAGGGGGACTTGCAATGGACCCCCGCCAATTTACTATTGATGACTTGTCCCGAGGATAGGCCATCAATAGTTTACAACCAGACAACCTCTTTAAGTTGGTACCTATAGCAGACCATAAAGGGGAGGTACATGACTTCAATCTGTGGTGAATCCCTGGGTCATGCATTACGCTCCCACGTCTTTCCCGGTGTGCTCCTTTAACATTGAGTGTTCAGTATTAAACCACAGAGCCAATAATTTCAGACCTGAAGTGTAAAATGTGGCTATTAATAAAGTGGAAAGCAATCTAGAGCAACACTATCCCAGCAAATCCGGCATTCAGCTTAGCAAGAAAATTAATGTGTAATAAATTTAAGATACAGCAATTGTAATAATTGCCAGAAAGGGATCGGGTGTTGGGTAGAGCAGCGTCCCGTCCACACTCCCTGCTTCCTGCAAAACATATCCGAATTATTCTCCGAGGAGCCGAGAGTTCAATAACCCAACAGATCAAATTAAAGCCTTCAGGAAAATGGCTAATATTAAAGGTTTAAGTTACAACCATTTCTCATAAAATATAGGATGCGTCCAATTGTTTAAGCAGAGGTAAGCGGTCCGCGCGATCCGCGGCGCTGTACGTGGAAATCATTTTAATCATTTGGTTAATTATTTTCTATTTTAATGGCTCTATTTATGATTGACTTAGGATCTAGCGGCAAGAACCAGCGCAGATCCAGGGGACTTGGGACCCTCAGATGCATTTTATATGTGTGAGTTTAGCAGCTGTAGCTTTTTTCTTGAGCCAATAATGAATTTATGGAGTTATGCATGTTTTTTTCTTCTGCACATTAGTTAACATTATTAAACTTATAGTTTATTTTATTCTGGTTAAAGGGCTTCTCCAGGACTCCTTTTTCCCCTACAGGTTGGCACAGGGGTAAAACAATAAACGGAGCTATGCTCACCACTCTGGTCTCCTCTGGCTTATGCATACTTCCAGGTACTGTAGTCATATGCCATCTAGGCTCGTGATTGCTGCGGCCAATCATAAGCCTGAATGTTGGTAACGCTGAGGCCAGTGATTGGCCATGAGCTTAGGCAGTACCTGACAACACTACCTGTAAGTGTGTGGAGACCTGAGGGGACTGGAGCGGTGGGGTCACAGAACAGGTATACTAATAGAACAGGTGAGCATAGCTCTGTTTATTATTTTACACTTGTGCTATCTTATAAGGAAAAATAAGTTCCATCGGACAACCCCTTTAGTAAGTCCAGTAATCATATAGTCTTGTTTGTTACAAACCCAATCAAATTTCCTTCTATGACAGAATCACCAACTGGGTTGATCAGGGAAATGCAATAGATATACTATATCTTGACTTTAGTAAAGCATTTGGCAAAGTATCTCATACCATCCTTATTCAAAATGTGACTAAATAGGATACCACAAAGCTCTGGCCTGGGCCCAGTGTTGTTCAACGCTTTTAAGGAAACTGATCAAATTTGCGGACGACACAAAGCTAGGTAGGATAGCTAAGACTAGAGAAGAGAGAAAGGATTCAAAAAGATCTAGACAAGCTTGCACAGTGGGCAGCGACTAACAGAAGGGTATTTAACAACGAGAAATGCAAAGATCTACATCTGGGCAAGAAAAATGAAGAAAGCGCATACAGAATGGGAGGAATTGGGCTTAAGCAGCAGCACACGTGAAAAAGGCTTGGGTACACTAAGAGATCATAGACTGAACATGAGTCAACAATGTGATGCAACAGCCAAAAAGGCAAACACCATTCTGGGATGTATTAAGAGAAGCATAGAGTCTAGATCACGTGAGGTCATTATCCTCCTCTACTCTTCCTTAGTCAGACCTCATCTGGAATACTGTGTCCAGTTCTGGGCACCCAAATTTAAAAAAGACATAGACAAACTGGAGCCAGTTCAGAGAAGAGTTACCAAGATGGTGAGCGGTCTGCAAATCATGTGCTATGAGGAACAGTTAAAGGATCTGGGAATGTTTAGCTTGCAGAAGAGAAGGCTGAGAAGAGACTTAATAGCTGTCTACAAATATCTGAAGGGCTGTCACAGTGCAGAGGGATCAGCCCTATTCTTATCTGCACAAGGAAAGACTAGAAGCAATAGGATGAAACTGAAAGGGAGTAGACACAGATTAGATATTAGACAGTGAGGGTGATCAATGAGTGGAACAGGCTGCCACGGGAGGTGAGGAGTTCTCCTTCAATGGACGTCTTCACAGGCTGGACAGACATTTGTCTGGGATGATTTAGTGAATCCTGCACTGAGCAGGGGGTTGGACCAGATGACCCCAGAGGACCCGATGACCCTGGAGGTCCCTTCCAACGCTACCATTCTATGATTCTGTATAGTGTTTACCCTAGAGAAAACTTTTAGCTCTTTTGTGACCAGAATTCGCTTTTATACTTACCATGCTACTTGGCTATAAATCTGCACATACATCTTTTTTAAGGTGGTGGATTGGCTGACTACTGATAGCCAGGCTCTGGGTTCTAAAAGCCAGGATTGGAGAAACCTCAGATCCTTGCAGTTTAACTCTTGAATGCTAGAGTCAATAGCAACTGCAGCATGTAAGCAGATGGAAGGGGACTCCTTTTGTCACATATCAACACCCCGCAGTGCAATTGCAAGGTACCACTGGGTTCCCATGGCAGCTGGAAGCCTGACATGTGACTTAGCCTATCAGACCCCGCCTCCAGCAAAGTCTAAGGGCGCCCACCCACTGGCGTTTTTTTTCCCTGCGAAATTCGCAGCATTTTTTTCTCTGCAGGGGTCTATGGGACTTGTAATGTTAAAATCGCGATCGCGCAAAATCGCAATTTACCGCGAAATCGCGATTTTGCGCGATCGCGATTTTAACATTACAAGTCCCATAGACCCCTGCAGAGAAAAAAATGCTGCGAATTTCGCAGGGAAAAAAAATCGCCAGTGGGTGGGCGCCCTAAACGTGTTGCCACAGTAATTGTGCCAATCCGATTAAGAAAGTGAAGACAGTGAACTGCATAGTGGTCTCACGGTCAGACATAACATATCCCTACTCTAATGGGACAACCACTACATGAAAACCTGCCTGCAAGCAGGACGATCATCCCAATGAGGAAGGCCCGACGCTGGAACCTAGGGACCTACCTATCCCTGGATGGCAAGCGATCCACAGCAGGACAGGACACAGCTCACACCAACTCACAAAACAGGACTGTTCACACCTGATGTCCAGAAAACTACCAGATGCTGAACATGTCGCAGTTCACACCAACACCCCAGGGACTTGCACGCAAGATAGAACAGGACTGTTCACACACATGTCTGGCCACCTGCACAGACCCAATGAACACAACACTGTTTACACACATTTCCGGCCACCTGCACAGGCATGCACCACACATCACGCATAAACACAAAATCCTAGGGTGACAGGGAAACCCAACACAGAAACCCCATTCAGAGCTCACATGCATACAGATAACACAAGTGTCCTTACACCAAGGGGAAAGAGTCAAACACTGAACTGACATACAGGAAACAGTGTAAAGCATCACCCACCTGACACACACATTAGACATCAGACATCTGGAGGCACCTGTCAAAGGGAAGGGGAGAGGGGGTCTGCATATGATGCAGACGGAGACAACAGGTGTCCAGATCGTCCTCAGGGAAGTTGAGAGACACTACACACTGGACGTGCATAAAACCAAGCTTAGAGTGGGATTAACACAGAATGCATAAGCAGGATAAAATGACCAGCATTCTCCGGCAAGGGAAGCTAGTATTTATGAGCAGCAGACCAGGGGAATTGGCAGGCTGGAGAATACCACATCCAACCAGCTCAATTAACCCCCAGCTATGCTGCAGAAATCCATGTAGAGCAACAGATCCCAGGCAGCACAACATAACAATCGCCTTGCATGGGCCCAGGAAAGACTTCAATGGACCTTGGACACATGGTAGAAGGTTGTCTAAAGTGATGAATCCTGTTTCCTGCTGAACCATACAGAAGGTTGTCTTTGCATCTGGCATAAACAGCATGAAACCAGATCCCATAGATGCACCATTGGGATTAAACAGGCCGGTGCTGGCCCTGTCATGATCTGAGGAGTGTTTTCCTGGCATGGCCTAGGACCAATGGTTTTCAAAACACAATCCTTGAATAGTAAACACTACGGGGACCTGTTAACCGACCATCTATACCCATATCTTTAGTAAGTCTTCCTCGACCACATGCCATCTTTCAACAGGATAATGCTCCATGTCATCAAGCTCGTATCACTAGGGAGTGGTTGGAGGAACACGATGATGAATTCTCAAAATCACTGGACTGTAACCTCATTGAACATGTTTGTGATATACTGGAAAGGGCAGTAAGATCTGCTACCACTTATCCGCAAAATGTGCACCAACGGAGCTGCTACAGCGGGCATGGGTTGAGATGAGTAGAGGGGATGTTCAACACCTTGTGAAATCTGTTCCCCAACACCTGAAAGCTGTGATCACCCAAAAAGCTGGACCAACCCTTTATTCAGTAGGTATTCCTAATGCAGTGGTCGTCCAGTGTATATAGCTACTCCAAAGAAGAAGCAGCACTGGCATCAAACAGGCAGGGTACTGGGGAACCTAACCACGATCCCAGATAGATGAGAGAATTGCAGCGCTGCAAGCTCAGCCTTGTCAATGCATCGTTTCAGCCCTAGTGGAGGACCTTTTGCAAACTGGAAGATGTCCTATGGCAGCATGGATACAATGTAATGAAATACTGTAATGTATTGTATGTCTATACTATATATGTCATACATATATCATACATCATGCATCACATATACAGTCTTACAACGATGTGGAAATATCTACGGAAAATTCATCGACTAAATAATTAAGATCTATTGGGTCATTTCTTGTTTTGGGGAAGATGAGGAAAATGTAATCCCATTTACCAGAAAATAATATTATGGTTTAGGGGATTAAATTTAATATCTCCACATAATTTGTAGCTTAAAATTCACTTTAGGAACAAAAATAGTCCTTAACGTAGCCAAAACGAATGGAAAAGCGGTGCTATCTGACACTGATGTGACACTTCCCTTCTTATCCCCTGTTTATACAATTATTGGAAAACCTGAGGTCAAATCCAACTTCTGTCTCTAGCAAGAAAAGCGTTCGAGGGTATAAAATACTGACGTGTGTCACATATACAGCGATCTGGCGGGAGAAAGATGTGGTGGAGGTGAGCGCAGCTCCTGAGTGTCTGAGCGGTGCGTCTATCCAACATAACAGGGCGGAGCCCCAGTGGGACGGGACTATATTTTAGTTGCCATGAACAAAATGTAAAGGCTCCCTGGCGGCTGATGACAACTTGGGGTCTGACCTAGAAGACGTCCGTACAGAAATCCCAGAGCATTTTATGTAATTTACAATGAAAAAAAAAACATTAAAAAAGCAATTTAACATCGAAGCTCACGGCCAGGTGACTACTGAACAGGTAACAGCAACTGAGCCTACGAGTTTGCATAATCTAGAGACTCAGTTACAGCAAATGTGGAGCGATATGCCACAAGATACCATACAGAACCTGCATACCTCCATGCCCCCCATATCACATCATGTATCCAAGCAAGAGGCAGTATAACAGGGTACTAGAGCCTCCATGCCCACCCGTATCACATCTTATATCCAGACCTTTCAATGAAGGAACAGCATGTGGGGCACCGGAAGAAAGTCCTCAGACAATGTTCATTTTGTTAAAACATCTTTCGTTATGTCATTCCATAAAAGACAACGTTTCAACCACTGCCTGCGGTCTTTATCTAGTCAAAGACTGTGGGCAGAGGTTGAAACGTTGTCTTTTATGGAATGAAATAAAGAAATATGTTTTAACAAAATGAACATTCTCTGAGGACCCTCTTCCGGTGCCCCGCATGCTGTTCCTACATTCAAAGGTCTGTTTTGCACATTATCTTGGATGAAAGGTCCTCATCCTGCTGGGATCGTGCATCTATAGCCCTGCTGGTGAGTTCCCCCCAACGGTTCTAGCTGGGATATTTGGAGTGCTGTTGTCTGACTCTCTACGGTGTGTTACATCTTGTATCCAAGCTAAAAGCGGTACAACAGAGTACTAGAGCCTCCATGCCCTCCTGTATCACATCTTGTATCCAAGCTAGAAGCAGTACAACAGGGTACTAGAGCCTCCATGCCCTCCTGTATCATATCTTGTATCCAAGCTAAAAGTGGTACAACAGGGTACTAGAGCCTCCATGCCACACAAATCACATCTTGTATCTAAGCTAGAGGCGGTACAACAGGGTACTAGAGCCTCCATGCAAGGGGTCAGTTCTCCCCAATAAATGATCCTTTTGCTCTTATATTACAAAGAATAGGCAATGGTCAAACCGTAAATGAGCCCCAGCCCTCCAGATGATGAATACAACTTCTGTAGCGGTATAATATAAGTGAAGTTACTTCACAGACCAGGGAGATAACACAGATTACAATGTAAGTCTCTGCTTTCTATATAAGTGTGTATTATACTGTATGAATTTTATGCTTGAAAAGGCTTGTTATGAGACGAAACGCATTGCTTGCCTACTGGACTTTTGGTTGGATTTTATCTGGCATTTGAACATAGTAACATAGTCTGTTAGGCTGAATGGAGACAATGTCCATCTAGTTCAGCCTGCCCCCCCCCCCCACCTTGTTGATCCAGAGGAAGGCAAAAAAAAAACCAATGAGGTAGAAGCCAATTAGCTCCCTTGAGGGAAAAAAATCCTTCCCTACTCCATAATGGCAGTCAAAATAATCCCTGGATCAAGTTCCTTCCTGACTCCAAGACCCGGATCAACAACCCCGTTGGTCACCTAATGTCTGTATCCTGTAATATCATAGTGCTCTAGAAAGACATCTAGTCCCTCTTAAACGCCTCTATGGATTTTGCCATCACCACGTCCTCAGGCAGAGAGTTCCATCGTCTCACTGCTCTTACAGTAATGAACGCCCTTCTGTGTTTGTGATGAAACCTGCTTTCTTCTAGATGCAGCAGATACCCTCTTGTTACCGTCGCAGTCCTGGGTATAAACAGATCCTAGGAGAGATCCTTGTATCGTCCCCTCATGTATTAATACGTAGTTATGTGGTCGCCCCTTAACAGTCTTTTTTCCAGGGTAAATAATTCCAGTTTTGATGCCTCTCTGGGTATTCCAGTCCCTTCATTCCGTTTATTAGTTTAGTTGTCCTTCTTTGAATCCCCTCCAGCACTGTAACATCTTTCCTGAGCACCGGTGACCAGAACTGTACACAGTATTCCATGTGGGGCCTGACAAGTGCCTTATATAGTGGGAGGATAATGTTCTCGTCCCTCGCCCCTATACCTCTTTTAATGCACCCCAAGACTTTATTTGCTTTTACAACAGCTGACCGGCATTGGTTACTCCAGTTAAGTCTACAATCCACTAGTACTCCCAGGTCTTTTTCCATATCACTTTTCCCTAGCGGTACCCCATTTAGAGTATATTGGTGACATCCGTTTCTCCTGCCCATGTGCAGAACCTTACATTTATCAATATTGAACTTCATTTGCCATTTTTCTGCCCAAGCCCCCAGCTTATCTAGGTCCATTTGTAGCCGTACATTGTCCTCCGTTGTATTAATTATCTTGTATCGTCTGCAAATATTGATATTTTACTATGCAGCCCCTCTATCAGGTCGTTGATAAATATATTGAACAGAATGGGGCCTAATACTGAACCCTGTGGCGCAATCAGAGTACAAACCATTTATTACCACTATCTGCTTTCTATCTCTGAGCCAGTTCTTTACCCAGATACACATTTTCGCCCAGTCCGAGCTGCCTCATTTTATTTATTAACCTATTATGCGGCACGGTGTCAAATGCTTTAGAAAAATCCAGATATATGAGATCAGTAGACTCTCCCCGGTCCAGCCTAGAACTTACTTCATCGTAGGAGTTCATCAAATTGGTCTGACATGATCGACCCCTCACGAATCCATGCTGGTGAGGAGTTATTCCGTTGTTCTCCTTGAGGTATTCTAGGATGGCGTCTCTCAGAAACCCCTTGAATATTTTTCCAATTATTGAAGTGAGACTTACTGGCCTGTAGTTACCAGGCTCCATTCTTGACCCCTTTTTGTATACTGGAACCACATTGGCAATTAGTTCTGAGCTGATCAAATTTTGCTTAAAGTTTAGTTTTTTTGTCGCTCCCTGGTAAGGCTTCTTGTTGAATAACAGATGGAAATTAGTTATATTGTGGTCACTATTTCCCAAATGTCCCTCAACTTGCACCCCCATGATTCGGTCTGGTTTGTTTGTTAATAATTAAGTCCAGAGTGGCCCCCCCTCTAGTTGGCTCCCTCACAAGTTGGGTAAGGTAGTTGTCAGAACCAGCAATTCTCGGGGGCCCCGTGCCCACACCACCGGTCCTGCCACCCGGGTTACAGGAGTGCGGCGTAGGGGAGCCCCGGTTCTTGTGATCTCCCCGGGCCGCTGTCAGACTGGTCGCCGCCGGGTTGCTAGGGAGGCAGCAGGTGCTTCTCTAGGCACTTGACTACCAGGCTGGCTTCCCTAGTAACTGTCTGTGCTGCAGGGGGGGTGTGTCCCCAGCACCTCCCTGATTAGCCCTGCTGCTGTCAGGCTCCCCGCCCCAATCGGCTTCTGGGGCGGGAGCGCTGACAGCATTTAAAAAGGTGTGTTTTCCTTTCAGCCCTTGCCAGTGTTAGTTTGGTCTTCCAGCTGCACCCGCGTATTCTTTTGACTCCTGTTTGTGACCCCGGCTTTCCTGACCTCTGCTTTTGGACCTTGACTACGTTTTTGCCTGACCCCCCTGTACTGCGTACCCTCCTGTTGCCGACCCGGATTGTCTGACCATTCTACCGTTGTTTGTCTTCAGTGTCTGTTTGTCTTCCCGTGTCCCGCTTCCCTAGTGAGGGTAGGGACCGCCGCCCAGTTGTCGCCCTGGGGGTTAGCCCAGGGGGGCAAGTAGGCAGGGACAGGGGTTGCGGGATATCTCAGGGACCCCCATATCCCGGACACTGTCCTGACAGTAACACTGGCCGAACGAAGGTCAGACCCTTGCATCCGCCCGGCAACTCTGAACCCCTCGATGGAGGCCATGGCAGCTTTAGCGAACCAGGTCCAGTTCCTTACGAACCTTGCCCAGGACCTAACAGCCCGCTTGCAGCGACAGGAACAAGCGGCAGCTGCAGGTCCCATGCAGCCCCCTTCCGCTCCAGGAACAATGACAGAACCTCGAGCCACGCTTCCGGATTGTTTCTCCGGAGAGAGAAGTCAGTTTTTCGCATTTAGAGAGAGCTGCAAGCTCTACTTTGATCTCCGCCCCCACTCCTCTGGTACTGAATACCAGAAAGTGGGAATTGTAATTACCCGCCTGAGGGGAGAGCCCCAAAATTGGGCTTTCTCATTACCTGCTGGCTCTCCCGCCCAACTATCCCTTGACGCCTTTTTTTCCGCCTTGGGTCAAATTTATGACGAACCCGACCGTGCCGGCTACGCAGTCTCCAAGCTTCTGGCCCTGCGCCAGGGTTGCAAGATGGCGGAGGACTACTGTTCCCAATTCCGCCAGCACTGTACAGAATCCGGGTGGAATGATGCCGCCCTAAAAGACCTATTTTTGACCGGTCTGTCTGAGGGTCTTAAGGACCTACTCGTGGCCCACCCGGAGCCAAGAACCCTGGAGCAAGCCATGTCGCTGGCTATTCGGGCTGACCGACGTTTGAGGGCCAGACACGCCGCTCGGACCACTCCACTCCCCACGCCCACTTCTTCTACTGACCCGACTTTTCCACCTCCCACCACCGAGGCCATGGAGCTGGGAGCCATGAACCCCAAGCAACGACGGGAAAATCGCCTGAAGAAGAACCTCTGCTTCTACTGTGGGGAGCCGGGTCACCGCATTGCAACCTGCGCCAAGAAGCCATGGCAGGGAAAACGTCCGCTCCTAGGCAGTTGTCCGGAGGACTGTCTAGGAGCCAAGGTACTCCCTGTGTTGTCCAAAATGTTATTGCCTTGCACCCTAGAATTCCATTCTTTCCACCGTACTGGGCAAGCCTTCGTTGATTCTGGGGCTGCTGCTAATTTCGTTAACTTTAATTTCGTTGCTCAACTGTCCGGGGTTCTGTTACGTTTAGAGACTCCGATTCGTGTTTCAGGAGTGGACTCCACTCCACTGCAAGCAGGGGTAGTTAATCTGGTTACCCCTGAGGTAAGGTTTACTATAGGAGCCCTACATGTTGAAACCTGCACATTTCTGGTGATGAGAGATTTGTCTGTGGACGTCGTCCTAGGTCTCCCCTGGCTCCGGGAGCACAACCCGGTAGTAAATTGGGACACGTTGGAACTGGTAGAGTGGGGTCCCCGCTGTGCCAACCACCTATGTCCGGTGGAGGTGGGGATCTCCACCTGCGAGGGGATTCCCCTACCAGATTACCTCTCCGAGTTCTCGGATGTCTTCTCCAAGCAATTATCTGAAGCCCTGCCCCCTCATAGGGAATGGGACTGTAAAATCGATTTGATTCCTGGGGCCAAACTTCCTAAGGGCCGCATTTATAATGTTACGGTTCCAGAGAGAGAATCCATGAGGGACTATATCCAGGACAGCTTGGCCAAGGGGCACATCCGGCCCTCAGAATCCCCGGTGGGTGCCGGGTTTTTCTTCGTCGAGAAAAAGGATGGGGGTCTCCGGCCCTGTATTGACTATAGAGAGCTAAATAAGATCACAGTCAGAAACCAGTATGCCCTTCCGCTCATTCCTGACCTCCTCAACCAGGTCGCTGGTGCCCAATGGTTTTCTAAACTTGATCTCAGGGGGGCATACAACCTCATTCGCATTCGGGAGGGGGATGAGTGGAAAACTGCCTTCAATACGCCTCTCGGTCATTTTGAATACCTAGTAATGCCTTTTGGCTTGTGTAACGCCCCCGCCATTTTTCAGGGGTACATGAATTCTGTGTTTCAGGATATCATGGGGGTGTTTGTCGTTGTATATCTAGACGACATTCTGATTTTTTCCTCCGACTTGCCGAGTCACCGTACTCATGTTCAAACCGTGCTAGCTCGACTCAGACATAACAAGCTGTTTGCTAAGCTCGAGAAATGTGTTTTTGGGGTACAAAAGATATCATTCTTGGGGTATATCATCACGCCATGCGACTTCCAGATGGATCCTGGGAAGGTGAAAGCCATCACGGAGTGGGCCCGGCCAGGTACCTTGAAAGCTCTTCAACGCTTCCTCGGCTTCGCCAATTACTATCGCAAGTTCATCAAAGACTTCTCCGTGGTGGCTAAACCTCTAACGGACCTCACCAGAAAGGGAGCAGATGTGAGTACCTGGTCTTCTGAGGCTCTGAGGGCCTTCGATAACCTAAAGGCGGCGTTCTCTTCAGCGCCTGTCCTGGTACAACCGGATCTGTCCTGCCCATTTGTGGTGGAGGTAGATGCCTCAGAGTTTGGTGTGGGAGCGGTACTGTCCCAAGGGCCCTCCACACTCACTAACCTTAGACCGTGTGCCTATTTTTCTAGAAAGTTCTCTTCCACTGAACGGAACTACGATATAGGCAACCGGGAATTGCTGGCTATTAAGTGGGCTTTTGAGGAGTGGAGGCATTTTTTGGAAGGAGCTCGTCACCAGATCACGGTACTCACAGACCATAAAAACCTCACCTATTTAGATTCCGCTAAGAGGGTAAATGCTCGGCAAGCCCGCTGGGCCTTGTTTTTCTCTCGGTTCAATTTTGTTGTTACCTATAGACCCGGTTCTAAAAATGTCAAGGCAGACGCCCTGTCTAGGAGTTTTGGTTCTCCGGAACCTTCCGAGTCTGAGCCTGAGAGCATTCTCTCTCCTGGAGTGGTCCTCGCTGCTGTCTCCTCCGAACTTTCACCTCTCATACACGCTGCTCAACAATCCGCCCCTGAAGCCCTTCCGGAAGGCAAATTTTTTGTTCCGTTGTCACTGAGATTGAAAGTGTTAGAGGAGACACATGCTTCAGTCCTAGCTGGACACCCCGGTATCAGGGGTACACTAGAGTTAGTATCCAGACTCTATTGGTGGCCGCACATGGCCAGGGATGTACGGTTATTTGTGTCCGCGTGCCCGGTTTGCGCAAGGGGGAAGAATCTCAGGAGACGTCCTGAGGGTCCTCTTCTTCCCTTGCCCATTCCGTCCAGGCCATGGTCCCATTTGTCCATGGATTTTATTACTGATCTGCCATCCTCGCTGGGGAATACGGTCATTTGGGTCATAGTTGACCGTTTTTCTAAAATGTCACATTTCGTTCCGCTTTGCAAGTTACCTAACGCCAAACTTCTGTCTGAAATGTTCATCAAGGAGATTGTTCGGCTACATGGGATCCCCGAGGATATTGTGTCAGATAGAGGGGTACAGTTCGTCGCTCGCTTCTGGCGAGCTTTTTGTAAAAACCTAAATGTCAATTTGTCTTTTTCCTCCGCCTTCCATCCCGAGAGTAACGGACAAACAGAACGGATGAATCAAGAACTTATCCAGTACCTGCGACTTTTTGTCTCTGATAACCAGTTTCAGTGGGCCAACTACCTGCCTCTCGCCGAATTTGCTATTAACAACCATGTTAACTCATCATCTCAAGTGTCACCTTTTTTTTGTAACTATGGGTTCCATCCCCGATTCTCGCTTTCTACTCCCCTTGTCTCGAACAATCCGGCCGCTGACATATCCTCTGAGGAACTGTGCACAGTTTGGGCCCAGGTTCGTAAGAACCTTCAGGGCTCCCAAGAGAAGCTACGTAAATACTCTGAGAAAAGATGTACTATCTCGGCACCTTTTGTGGTCGGGGAGCAGGTTTTATTGTCATCCAAAAATCTGAGACTTAAGGTTCCCTCCCTGAAACTTGCTCCTCGGTTCATTGGCCCATTTACTGTGTCGCAGGTTATCAACCCGATGTCATATAAGTTGTCACTTCCGGACTCCTGGAAGGTCCACAAGGTTTTTCATAAAAGCTTGCTTAAAAAATACGTGACTCCAGTTCTACCCACCCAGAACCCGCCCCCTCCTTCTTTGGTACAGGGGGAACTGGAGTATGAAGTAGAAAGGCTTGTTGACGCCCGACGGGTTAGAGGTGTACTGCAGTACCTGGTCCACTGGAGTGGATTTGGCCCTGAGGATAGGACGTGGGTCCCTGCCAGGGACGTTCATGCCCCACGCCTAGTCCGATCATTCCACAGGGCCTTCCCGCTCAAGCCCGCTCCTGGCCATGGGGGTCCGGTGTCCCCCCGTAGAAGGGGGGGTACTGTCAGAACCAGCAATTCTCGGGGGCCCCGTGCCCACACCACCGGTCCTGCCACCCGGGTTACAGGAGTGCGGCGTAGGGGAGCCCCGGTTCTTGTGATCTCCCCGGGCCGCTGTCAGACTGGTCGCCGCCGGGTTGCTAGGGAGGCAGCAGGTGCTTCTCTAGGCACTTGACTACCAGGCTGGCTTCCCTAGTAACTGTCTGTGCTGCAGGGGGGGTGTGTCCCCAGCACCTCCCTGATTAGCCCTGCTGCTGTCAGGCTCCCCGCCCCAATCGGCTTCTGGGGCGGGAGCGCTGACAGCATTTAAAAAGGTGTGTTTTCCTTTCAGCCCTTGCCAGTGTTAGTTTGGTCTTCCAGCTGCACCCGCGTATTCTTTTGACTCCTGTTTGTGACCCCGGCTTTCCTGACCTCTGCTTTTGGACCTTGACTACGTTTTTGCCTGACCCCCCTGTACTGCGTACCCTCCTGTTGCCGACCCGGATTGTCTGACCATTCTACCGTTGTTTGTCTTCAGTGTCTGTTTGTCTTCCCGTGTCCCGCTTCCCTAGTGAGGGTAGGGACCGCCGCCCAGTTGTCGCCCTGGGGGTTAGCCCAGGGGGGCAAGTAGGCAGGGACAGGGGTTGCGGGATATCTCAGGGACCCCCATATCCCGGACACTGTCCTGACAGTAGTTATATTTAATTGTTCTCAAGAACTTATCACCCTTGTGAAATTTGCAGGTTTCGTCTTCCCATGTTATATCCGGATAATTAAAGTCTTCCATAATAATTACTTCATTGTGGTTTGGCACCTCTTCTATTTGCCTTATTAATAAATTTTCAGTTTCTTCTTTTATTTTTGGTAGCCTAGAGAAAACCCCTATCAGGATTTTGTTATTTTTACCTCCCTGTAATTCTACCCACAGATTCCACATGTTCATCTCCTGCACCTATATCTTCCCGTAGCCTCAGCATTAAGTACGATTTAACATACAGACATACCCTTCCCCTTTCTGGTTCGCACGGTCTATTCTGAAGAGATTGTAACCCTGTAAATTCATCGTCCAATCGCACTTATCATCAAGCCATGTTTCCATTATTCCTACTATATCTTAATTTTCTTCAGCCATTCTTGCTTCAAGCTCACCAACTTTACTGATCAGACTTCTTGCATTCATTGCCATAAAATTTATACAGTTGTTGTTATTCTTTGTATTCATTATGCTACTTATGGTCCTATTAGCTGCTATTTCAGTTCTAACTGCTTTTGCCCCCGCCCAACCCCAGGTCACTATCTACAGTCTTCCCCCCTATTACTCTCTTTGCCCAGCCCCTAGTTTAAACAGTCCTTCAGCCTTCTAGCCCTCTTCTCCCTCAGCACAGCTGCACCCTCCGCATTGAGATGCAGCCCATCCCTATGGTAGAGCCTGTAGCCGAGAGCAAAGTCAGCCCAGTTCTCAAGGAACCCAAATCCCTCCTTCTTACACCAACTCCGGAGCCACTTGTTTACCTCCCTAAAATCCTGCTGCCTTTCTAGTGTGGCTTGTAATGCAGATAGTATTTCCGAGAAAACTACCTTGGAGGTCCTCGCCCTAAGCTTGGATCCTAGGTCCCTGAAATCATTTTTAAGGGCCCTTCATTGATCACTAACTTTGTCATTGGTGTCAATGTACACCATGACTGCTGGATCCTCACCAGCCCCTCCCATTAATCTGTTAACCCAATCCGCGATGTGTCAAACTCAAGCGTGAAGAACACAACACACCATTCGACGACCCCGGTCTTTGTGGCAGATTACCCTGTTGTCCCCCTTATAAATGAGTCCCCCACCACTAGGACCTGTCTAACCTGCCCTGCACTCCTCATCCCCTTCTCACTGGAGCAGTCATACCCCTGGTGGTCAGAGAGCATGTCGTGCTGCATCGGTGCTGGCTCTGTAATGGCATCCCCCTCATCTGCCAACTTTGCAAACGTATTGGGACAGAGCCCTTGAAGTCCCTAAGAGGACCATACTGCTTATACTGCTCATCTGGATTAGGGGTGCTCTCTGATGAGACACCCCTGTGAGGTAAGTTCTTCATTTATATTATACCATTACAGAAGCTTTATTCATCACCCGGAGTGCTGGGGCTCTTTTATGGTTTGACCATTGCCTATTCTTTGTATTTGCTCTTCAACTGCACCCATTCGGAACCCCCACCGACGCTCTCCTTGTTTGGATGTCTAGATGACCAGGGCTGACTAATCTTCTGTATTGCCAACCGGGATTGGAGACGTCCTGGACCGTCCCTGTAGAGGGAGTCTGGACACATCAGGGTGAGTTTAGAACTTATTTCTCACCCCTATACACTATGAGAAAATTTTTTTTTTGAGAACACCATATGATCTTTTCCACTCTACCCCTGCAGCGCTGCCTGAGTTGATTATTGATGATCTGATATTGTAATCACTTACTTATATCAATGTTACAATCACACAGTTTCATTCCATTCTGACAACTTCTAGGGAAGGGATTGGTTATGACAATGTGTGTATAAGGAAATGTTTGAGTCTGTGAGTACTTTTCCAGGCGTAGTAACAGAGGAACATCATAACGCAAAGTTCTTAGCAAAGGGACTCTACCGTAAGTATTTCTCTAATAGTCCTTTCACAAGAGTGTACAGGTCTTCTTTAAAACCACAAGCAGGACTGTAGGAATGCTTAAAAAAAAGATGAAGTAACTGTAAAACAATTCTCAAACAAAATTAATGAATTAAAATCAAGGAAGGTACTCAGGAATGTCGTCTCAGGAAACCTGTTAGGCCAAACTTACTGGAAATAAATCAGGATCCAATTAGCAGAATTAACATAAAACTAGAGGCCTGCTCTTCATCCTCGCAGATACTACACAGGGCCGCCGTCTGGCTCCCTAAATGAGGTTGACATGTCCAAAACATAATCAGGATTAATTTTCATGCTCTTTTTTTAGAAAACCTTAGCTGTTAACAATATATGGCGCGCTGCACGCTGCACGTAACCTTCAACCGTACGGAAAGGATCAGATTCTTCTCTTAATTGTGCGGGAAGAGCCTTTGATAGAAGAAAAACTGAAGGTGAACTAACAAGATGGAGACGGCTCTTCCTTTAGCTGTCATGAACATTCGCTCCTTCCTAAAGCAGCAATCAGACTGTTAAGGAATGATACAATCTAAGCGAACCTCCGGCTTGTCATATATTAGAGGTTTGCTTTATTGTTACTAGACGCTATGCGGAGAGATGTATTGGGACACATAAAAGGGGGTGAAGTTGGATTTTACTCCCATTCTCCATTCGGTGTTGGCCCCCTTTGGCCTCCATGACTGCAGCCACCCTCTGCGGCCATTCTACACCAGATTCACATAGATGTGTGGAGGGACTTGCCTCTCTTCCGGGAGGAGCTTCAGATAGTGATGGGGGATGTTGGCTGTGTTGGGCGCACGAATACGGCTATGTAGCTCATCCAAAAGATGATCGATGGAACTGAGATCCAGACTTTCGGCTCTCCAATGAACTTTGCAGACGTTCTGCTCTTCATTCTAGGGCTGGAATACTCGTCAGGCAGGTTGTTGTCCGAAACCGAACTGTCGCCACCAGCTGTCCAGAGCAGGAGAAGGAGACGCTGCCATTTCCCTTTTCTCCTCCATTAGCTATGTGATCCTACTGACCTACCGCCGTAGCGTCGCTCCTCCCCGGCTCTGGATTCTGTGATCTTGAGAACAAGAGTCGGGGGTGAAGGAGAAGCAAAGCTCCACAATGTGACTCCTAGCAGGAGACAGCACAGAGCTGCTCTATATTTGTGCACTGGGGAAAGAAGGGAGGACTTAACATGGGACTGTATGATGGTCGGAGCAGAAGGGAGGATAAGAATTGTGTTTTACATGGGACTGAATTCAGGATCCTCATTTCTTGGCCAGATCAGATAACGGTTATAAAGAGTGTCTCTCACTCCGGAGGACCCGCCATGTCCTCCAATACATGGACAGTCCACTGATGTGAATGGGCACTGTGTAATACCTCATTTCCCCAGTGGTGGCACTGCAGGGAAAGGGAACACTTACTGCCAGGCTTTGCATTAGAGTACAGATGATCACTGGGAATCCCAGTAGGGAGACACTTTGTGATCAGCTTATTCTCAAGGGACCTTTCAACAAGTGGGGATTGTTGCAAGCGTAAAACCACTTCAAGGACTCTCTATTATGTAGGTGCCTGAATGACGTCCTCCACCTCAATCAAATATGCTAAAGTCACTGTAGAAAGTGCGCATTACACAAACCATCACCAGCTCTTTATCCGTCTAACAAAACAGCTTGGAAAGTAAGGATGACATCACTGGGCTCTTCCATGGTGACAACAGGTTAATAGACACATAGACTGGTCTACAACATCGTTTTGGTTTGAAACACCCCATTTCTCGGTACATTGGCTTTAGGCCAGAATAAACATTTTAACATTTTGGCACCCCTACTGTATATAAAAAAATTAATACAAAACACTTAACATATAAAAAACCTCTCCCGTCTACTTCAGGCTCGTTTCTGTGCTGCTTCATCGCTTCCCAATCTTTGCCGAAAAAAATGTTTATTTCATAATAAATGGAATTAATAAGTCGTAAACTACCGTTTGCTTTTCAGCAGTGTGGGGTTCGTAGCCGTAAATACTGACAGCTGCGGGAAAAGTATTATTGAGGCTGGGTTCACACGGGGCGGATTTGCCGTGGAAATTCCGTCCGGAATTTCGCCGCAGCAAATTCACCTGCGGCCGCTGATCCCGGGATTAGCAAGCAATGTGGACGAGATTTCTCAGAAATCTCGTCCACATGGGACGACGAATACGCCGCGGCAAAGCCGGCAGAAGCCGTCGCTGCGGCGCGCATTCGTCAGCTGCAGCATGTTCATTTTTTTTCTTCTTTCTTCTCTGGTACCAGGACGAAATTCAAAATGGCTGTTGCAATCTTTCAACTAGCTAATCGACACAGTGCATTCACTTTGCATACCAGCCATGTGAGATGTCTTCTTTGGGGAGCAACATTGCCAACTGCAACAGTGAGTCCAGGAAGCGGGTGGCTCTTGCACTAATTTTCAGCTGGGCTCCAGGTACTCAATCTCCGCCACTTTCAACCGCTTCCCCCATCTTCGCCAGTCCTCCCAGAGCTCTGCCTGCCCCCAAGAGCCCTGGGAGGACGGGGACTGACCAGATGTCTACCACCTTTCTAGATTTACCCACTACCGGGATCCACCACCACACTATTGCCTCCACTTGAGCTCTGGGCTCAGTGGGTTCCAACCTGTTGATCGCTTCGGAGTGTCAGACCACTTCCAGCGCCAATGATAGCAGAGTGCATCTGTAGTGTTAGACTACTGATGTACAATCCAGATCTCTAATTGTCCAATGCAGCTCAGGTGGCCATCTTGGATGACTGCAAAAGGAGCCCAAAACTAGCGAATCAGAAGGAAAATAGTGCAGAAGAGCAAAGGCTGGTAAGGTAATATATGGTCCCTCCAGATCAGGACCAGAAGGTCACTTTAAGGGGCTTCTAGCTGTGAATAGTTCCTGTCAACAAGTGCCGTGACTGGACAGGATAAGTAATCAGGAAGAAACAGCCACACTCCTGGATTACTGTTAGGCACCAAAGACACTTGTAAAAACCACAATAAGAACGCTGTTGACAGTAGTGCATATGTACCACGAGCCAAGTCAGCGATCCACCAGTAGAGAAGTGTCTGAAAGTACCTTGAAGGGGTAAGCATAATAGCTCATTGCAGTCTGCTCCAGCTGGACAATACCCCGGCAGGACTGGTATGCAGTATAAGTGCCCAAAGTTGTCTCATAAGATGAGTATATCCACGAAGCCCATAAACCTGTGCGGGCTGCAACTAGCTTAAATGTCCCAGCCTACATGCCGCCGGTCGGGGCAACCAATTGCTTTTGAGCTAGCTTCAGCCCGCACAGGTTTTGGGGGCTTTGTGGACAAACTCATCTTACGAGATAATTTGGAACACTAAGGTTATGTTCACATGTAGCGGAAATACTGTGGATTTTTTTCAGCATGAATCTACAGCAGTTCTGCTTCAAAATCCGCACCATTGGTCGAGATTTAGACTAGGAATCTACTAAGTATGCCGCTTCTTCCTGGTGGCGGGATGTGCTGCCAAGACTCAGTATTCCGTAGTGAGGGGAGCGCTGAGGATGCTGAAATCAGCTGCGGATACCAATGGAGCAGATTTTGACCCGGTTCTCGATGCGAAAATGCTGTAGATATTGACGCGGAATTGTCCACTAAGCAAAATGTGTGAACGTACCCTTATACCTCATACCAAACTGGGATGGACTGCAGAAAACTATTATACTAACCCAGTCAAAGTACTTTTAGTAACTTCTGTAACTGCTACAGACCTACAAGTGGATCGGTCTCCCAGTCCCCGGTGCGTGTTCACTTCGGCCATCAGTCTTCATCTTCGCGCCTGTCAGTATTGCAGGAGCGCGGCTGTTTCTTGTTGATCGCTTTTAGGGTCCCTCACCTGCTATGTGTAATACTGCTGTCTGACGTGGCAGAGCAGGGTCCGCGGACCCCCTATAGCTACGCTGCTGGATGAAATCAGTCTGGGTTACGGATGTCAAACTGACGTTATTCATTACAAATAAATAAGACACGTTGAACGCTGGATTCATGGAAACAATTCTGTGGAAAATGCGATTTAAAGTTTACAAGTTATTATTTTTTACATTTGAAATCTCAAAAATTTCCACTTGGTGAAGCTTTGAAGGGCCAATAAAGTGGTGTCACGTAATAATACTTATTGGCCTGCATTCCTGCTATTATTTCTTTGTTTACACACTTAATGAGGAATCCTTAAAGAAAAGCAAAACCAGTGAACGTTTGCCCTCCTGACTTCTGCCTCTTAACCCCTTCTTGCCATCCAGCCCGTATGTACGGTAGAAGTCAGCGGGGAGTGTACAGATGCAGAAAATGTTACCTTGACTGTGATGACTTTCTGACATCCTAAGCCATAAAAAGTTATTATTGTCTTATCCTAAAACCACAAAAGAAATTAAAATACTATTTAAGAGGAAATAAACTGCGGCACAGAAAGTTATCGCACCGCTTTAATAGGCAAGTTAAATTTTGCTGTATCTGTATACAGAAGGCTCAGGAGCTGCCTTTATTTGTTCCTTCTTGATTGTTACTCTTGGTTCATCTTATCAGACTGTTAGGAGGAGTTAGGACCAGTGGATGTGTGAGGGCACAGAAGGGGACCGGGCTCAGAATGCCCCCTACAGGCCACCAGTAGAGAGGAGCATCTGACCAGACTGTTAGGAAGTGTTAGGACCAGTGGATGTGTGAGGGCATACAAGGTGACCAGGCTCAGAAACCCCTACAGACCACCAGTAGAGAGGAGCACCTGACCAGACTATTAGGAGGTGTTGGGACCAGTGGATGTGTGAGGACACACAAGTCGACCGGGCTCAGGACGCCCCGTCAGATCACCGGTAGAGAGGAGTGTCTGATCAGACTCTTAGGAGGTGTTAGGACCAGTGGATGTGTGAGGGTATACAAGGTGACCAGGCTTAGGACTCCCTACAAACCACCAGTGAAGAGGAGTGCCTGACCAGACTTTTAGGAGGCATTGGGACCAGTGGATCTTTGAGGACACACAAGACGACCGGGCTCAGAATGCCCCCTCTGATCACCGGTAGAGAGGAGCGTCTGACGAGACTGTTGAGAGGTGTTGGGACCAGAGATGACTGGGCTCAGGATGCCCCCAACAGACCACCGGTAGAGAGGACCATTTGACCAGACTGTTAGGGGGTATTGGGACCAGTGGATGAAGGCACACAAGATGACCGGGCTCAGGATGCCCCCAACAGACCACCAGTAGAGAGGAGCATCTGAACAGACTTTTAGGAGGTGTTGGGACCAGTGGAGGGGGGCATACAAGGTGACCGGACTCAGGATTGCCTGACAGACCACAAGTAGAGAGGACTGTCTGACTAGACTGTTAGGAGGTGTTGGGACCAGTGAATGTGTGAGGGCACACAAGGTGACTGGGCTCAGGACCCCCCAACAGACTACCAGGACACACAAGTCGACCAGGCTCAGGACGTCCCCTCAGATCACCAATAGAAAGGAGCATCTGATCAGACTGTTAGGAGGTGTTGGGACCAGTGGATGGGGCACACAAGGTGAACGGTCTCGGGATACCCCCAACAGAGCACCAGTAGAGAGGACCATCTGACCAGACAGTTAGGGGGCGTTGGGACCAGTGGATGAGGGCACACAAGATGACCGGGCTCAGGATGCCCCCAACAGACCAAAAGTAGAGAGGACAGTCTGACTAGACTGTTAGGAGGTGTTGGGACCAGTAAATGTATGAGAGCACACAAGGTGACTGGGCTCAGGACCCCCCAACAGACTACCAGTAGAGAGGAACATTTGACCAGACTTTTAGGTGGTGTTGGGCCCAGTGGATGGGGGCACACAAGGTGGCTGGGCTCAGGACGCCTCCTACAGACCACCACTAGAGAGGAGCGTTTGACCAGACTGTTAAGGGGCTGTTGGGACCACTGGATGTGTGAGGCCACAAAAGGCGACCGGGTTCAAGGCGCCCCCTACAGACCACCAGTAGAGCAGAGCATCTGACCAGACTTCTAAGAGGTGTTGGGACCAGTGCATGCGTGAGAGCACACAAGACTGGGCTCAAGTCGCCTCCTACAGATCACCAGTAGAGAGTACCGTCTGATCAGACTGTTAGGGGGTGTTGGGACCAGTGGATGGGGGCAGACAAGGTGACCGGGCTCAGGACCCCCCGACAGACCACCAGTAGAGAGGAGCGTCTGATCATCCCACCAGCAGCTCCAACTGTTTTATTCTCCACTATCCAGAGACAGGGGGCGCAACACTTAAAGGAGATGTCCCGCGCCGAAACGGGTTTTTTTTTTTTTAAACCCCCCCCCCCCGTTCGGCGCGAGACAACCCCGATGCAGGGGTTAAAAAAACCACCCGCACAGCGCTTACCTGAATCCCGGCGGTCCGGTGACTTCAATACTTACCGCTGAAGATGGCCGCCGGGATCTTCTACCTTCGTGGACCGCAGCTCTTCTGTGCGGTCCACTGCCGATTCCAGCCTCCTGATTGGCTGGAATCGGCACGTGACGGGGCGGAGCTACACGGAGCCGCTCTCTGGCACGAGCGGCTCCATAGAAGACTGCTGAAGACCCGGACTGCGCAAGCGCGGCTAATTTGGCCATCGGAGGCCAAAAATTAGTCGGCTCCATGGGAACGAGGACGCCAGCAACGGAGCAGGTAAGTAAAAAACTTTTTATAACTTCTGTATGGCTCATAATTAATGCACAATGTACATTACAAAGTGCATTATTATGGCCATACAGAAGTGTATAGACCCACTTGCTGCCTCGGGACATCTCCTTTAAACCCCTCTGTCTGTCTGAACCATTTTCAAACGCTTGGATGAATTTGTCTTCAGTGACAAATCCAGGTCTAGTTTGGTCACTGCTGACAGCCATGTTCGTGTCTGGAGACCTCAAGGTGAGCACCTCAATCCTGCCCATTTACACGCAACGATTATTGCTCAAAACTTGTTTGTTCACTTCAACTATTTGTTCGCTTGTCGTTTATTGCTGAGTATCAGTCTGCCTAAAAATAGTCCTTAGGTTTAAATGGCATTCGTTCAGGCTTTCAAACAGTGATTGTTTGCCCAGCTAAACACTGACTCATAATTAAAAATCTCCTGCAGAGAGATTCCTCGCATAAACACACGCAGATATGAGCAAACAACATATACATTGTTTACATAGCTAATGAGGGAAATGGTGAGGATTTCAAAGGATTGTCTTTATGTGTAAACGCTCAGCATTTCTGAGCAAAAAAAGTAGTTAATTTGTTCAAATGGCAATCCTTGCGTGTAAATGGGCCTTTACATAGAGGAAGTATCATTCCGACAACTTCTAGGGGATGTAGATATACCCAGTAGGTAAAAGACAGGAATTTACATACAGGGATTTGCTCACGGATATCGGAAAGATATGAGATGATTTACTTTCCATTCGGGGCTGCAGTACTTATAAGGCCTCATGCATATGGCAGAAGGATGTGTATAAACCAGCTGGGCTTAAGGCATCTGCGCAGTCTGTTTGTTGCCCCCTCAGTCAGTCTAGGGGTCTAAGAGGACAATCCCTTTAAAAGGAGCCAGTGATGGCCTTTAAACCCATAAACTACATTATGAGACTCAAAGGTCAGGAAAGGGTATACCAGGAAGCGCTGTTTTACACTCACCAGGCGCCCCGTTCCTGTGTTGTGCCCTTCAAAGTCTGAATGCGCCAGCAGCGTGCTCTCCCATTCATCCCTATGGAAGATGCGCATGCAGAAAGACTCAAGCTGTTGCATTGCACGGATTTGGGGGGCAAAGCGAAGGAATGGGGTGCCTGGTGAGTATAGACCAGTGCTCCTGGGACTCCCCATTTCCTGAGCATTGATCCTCATAACGTAGTTTATGGGTTTAAAGGTCATGACAGGTTCCCTTTAAATGCTGATAAAATATAGCATTGGCTGAAAAATACCCCAAACTAGCGCCTATTCACAGAGCCTTGGACTTACAAACTGTGAAGTGTTTACCAAGAAGCTCCCGGTGGAAATGACCCCATGTTCCTGGTGGAATAGCTGATGCCGCACATTACAGCAGAGGAAAGTTATGAGCCGTATACTTAATAAAACTGTATTTTACATCCAGAGGCTCTTATCTTCCAGCGCTTCATTAGTGGTGAAGCAATTTGTGTATATCTCTTGCATCATTACTAATAGGTCAATATTTCCACTATTGTATTTCCAAGGACTATGAGCTCCGCGGTGCCAAATGTTCCTACATATTTAATTACATATTTTGCAATATTTTCCACCTTAGTCTGCTTTGTTTTGTCTACTTTGAGTTATAAGGAGAAGGTTAAGACAGCACAAGCGCCGGAGGAATAAGCTGAGCCCCGATGACATGTATCAAGAAGCGTAAAGTGTGCATTTGGCTCTCTTCCTCCATATATTATATGGACTGTTGAGAGACGCTTGTTTATGAAGATTATCTTTTATATTAGGCAGAAAACTATTACGCTGTTAGAAGGAGGACGTAGAAATACCCCATAGTAAATCGAATGTAGAAAGTTACATCTCCGGGAAACTCTAATGAGTTTATCAGAAACTACGAGAACTAAAGCCGCAGATAATGTGCAGCACAGCCTCGTATCTGCAAATAAGAGGCATTGTAGGGTCTTATCAGCATTAACAGTGGATCTGCTATAGCTGGAGGGCATCATACTCAGGGGAGACTCCAGGGAGCACATATGCCATATCATGATCTAGACTCTATGCTCCTCTTAATACATCCCAGAATTGTGTTCACCTCATTTTGCTGCTGCATCACACTGTTGACTCATGTTCAGTCTGTGATCTATTACTATATCATCAGTAAGCGCTCGTATCCCCCTGAAATAACAAATCTAGACCCCCTTCATTTCACGGCCTGCGCTGTGCGGGTGCCTTTATTCCTCCAGGAGATGTCAGAATAATTTCGGATGCCATTCCACCTTGTCAGCAATGATTTGACTGTCTTGGAGTGCGTACGGGCACGTGCCATTGGATAGGGGGATATTATTTTGTAACCCTTTCCCACAAATGGACTTAAACTTATGTCATATGGATATATGGATGGTATGGGTTCAGAGGCCAGCCTCCTGCTCAATGTGGATCACGGCTTGTTAAAGGTTTACAGGGGAAGGAGCTCCCTCTGTGACATCATCAGCCCCTCGCCAAGTAATCGCCAATGGGTTGCCATGACAACTAGGTGCCAGAGAATGGCATTCGGGTCTTCCATGGCCTAAGATCACTATTAATAGTGATAATGCATTGGAGTAAAGAGGTTATGCAGTGTGTTATCCATCCTGTCATAGCTCCACAGGTTCAAGTACCCTATAGAGGCAAAAAAATGTAAAAAAACTAAAATTAAAATGATTAAAAAAAAAACTAACTAAAGGAAAACTTTTTTTGCACATGCTCCCCTTTGTTTAAAAAAAATTAAATAAAGGCTTAAAAACTCACATTTGGTATCATCACGTCCGTAACAACCCATATAATAAATTAAAATCTCTTTTTTCCATACAGCAAATGCGAAATAATTTTAAAAAGTGAAAATGCTTTTTTGTTCATTTTGCCTCCTAATAAAAATGCATTAAAACTGATCAAAACAGTCATTCATACTCCAAAATGGGACCAATAAAAACTACAGCTCATCACACAAACAAATAGACCTCCGTCCATGGAAAAATAAAAAAAAGTTATGGGACTTTAAATGCAGCGATACATAAAAAAAAATAAAAAAAAAGGTTTTATTGTGCAAAAGTGTAAAAACCTAAAAAAAATATATATAATTTTAGTGTTGTTGTAATCGTACCGATCCGCAAAAAAAAAGTACCATGTCATTAATGCTGCACAATTAACACTGTAAACAAATAATGGCAGGTGTTGTGTTTTTTTCTTTCTTCCCTCCAAAAAATGTAATAAAATGTTATTATATGTACCCAAAAATGGTACCAATTAAAACTACGGCTTGCCATGCAAAAAAACGCCCTCATACGGTCGCGTTGACGGAAAAATAAAATAGTTATTGCTTTTGAAAATTAGAGATAAAAATTCCAAAACAATCATTGTGTCCTTAGGACCAAAGTAGGTCGCGTCATTAAGGGGTTAAACGGTTTTGTCCAGGCTTAGAAAACATGGCTGCTTTTTTCCAAGCACAGCGCCTCCTTGTCCATGTGTGTGGTATTGCAGCTCTCTTGAAGTAAGTGGAAGCTAATCTGTAATACCAGACACAACCAACAGACAAGGGTGGCGCTGTATTTGGGAGAATGCAGCTTTGTTTTTTTAACCCTGGATCTTGGGTTCATACTAAAAGAGCGCAGTTTTGTACCTTATTAGGGCTCAGTCAGACGAGCATTGTTTTTTTTCCACGCATTTAGGCACAGGAAACGAATTTGAAAACGCTTGTATAACATTCGCGTGACCAAAGCAGCAGATGTATTTTTAAATTTGCATTTGTTGTGCGGTCCCAAGATGGTAAAATTTGCACATAAAAGTGCAGTCCCATCGTTAACACATGTTGTGCCTGTGACAGCTGCAGCAGGGGATTCCTTGGATGTGAAACCTCTTCATGCTGTCACATCCAGGGGCTTCACCTAGTTGTTAGTGGGGCCGGCGGAATTTTATTTGCTTGTAAAAAGTGGACATGTGACCAGTTTCATTGGAAAGCATTGGGGCTACAGTAGCAAAATCGAATCGCAATTGCGCCTAACATGCGTTAAAAAAAACGCTTGTCTGACTAAGCCCTTAGAGGAGTAATTAATGCATTAATGTATTCCAAGACTCTCTGGTATGCTAGGAGGAAAAAAATCAGATGTGCTGCCCAGCTCCCTGGGAAACGTAGGTGACATTACACGGAGGTACGAGGCCTTGTTTTACTTTTTTTTTTAAAATCTGTCCCAATTAATTTTAATTTCATTTATGGAGAGTGAGTATTGAGCTTAGGGGAAAAAAACGTAAGTAGAGTTAAAAGGGGTTCTTTAACTCCAGAATGACGCAACTCTTTTTTTTTTTCATTTTTGGATTTTTCTCCACACTTTCAGAAAATCATAACTCTTATTTTTCCATCGACATTGCTGTCTGAGGGCTTGCTGTTATTTGTGGGATAGATATTAATTTTCAGTGTTGCTATTTAAGACACCATATAGTGCACTGAAAAAGTTTTATTATAGGTGAAATTAAATGGAAAAAAATGCAATTCCACCATGTTGGGATGGGGGGTGGGGGGTGGGGGTTGTTTCTATGGTGTGTATACTGCAACAAAAATGACATGATAAGATTATTCCACAGGTCAGTATGATTATGATGAATCCTAGAATGGTAGAGTTGGAAGGGACCTCCAGGGTCATCGGGTCCAACCCCCTGCTCAGTGCAGGATTCACTAAATCATCCCAGACAGATATCTGTCCAGACTTTGTTTGAAGACTTCTATTGAAGAACTCCCCACCTCCCGTGGCAACCTGTTCCACTCATTGATCACCCTCACTGTCTAATATCTAATCTGAGTCTCCTCCTTTTCAGTTTCATCCCATTGCTTCTAGTCTTTCCTTGTGCAGATGAGAATAGGGCTGATCCCTCTGCACTGCGACAGCCCTTCAGATATTTGTAGACAGCTATTAAGTCTCCTCTCAGCCTTCTCTTCTGCAAGCTAAACATTCCCAGATCCTTTAACCGTTTCTCATAGGACATGATTTGCAGACCGCTCACCATCTTGGTAACTCTTCTGTGAATTTGCTCCAGTTTGTCTACATGTTTTTTAAATTCAGGTGCCCAAAACTGGACACAGTATTCCAAATGAGGTCTGACTAAGGAAGAGTAGAGGGGAATAATGGCCTCACGTGATCTAGACTCTGTGCTTCTCTTAATACATCCCAGAATTGTATTCGCCTCTTTTTGCTGCTGCATCACATTGTTGACTCATATTCAGTCTGTGATCTATTAGTATACTCAAGTCTTTTTCACATGTGCTGCTGCCTAGGATACTTCCTGATCTGTAGAGAAAACTTCTCAGCCGTCATCTTAATATCATCACAGTAAGGATTACACTGAGAGGAGACACCTATAGATAGATAACACAGGATCCATCATTCACAACAGTCACAGCTCACCTCCTCCTCTCCCTGCACAGACAGGATTACACTGAGAGGAGAGAACTATATATTGATAACACACGGTCCACCATTCACAATAGTCACAGCTCACCTCCTCCCCTCCCTGTACAGGCAGGATTACACTGAGAGGAGACACCTATATATAGATAACACAGGATCCACCACTTACAATAGTCACAGTTCACCCCCTCCCTTCCCTGCACACTGAGCACTAAGCCTAGTAATAGTCTGACACTTCCTGTTCTGTAGAGAAAACTCAGCTGTCATCTCATTATCATCACAGGCAGGATTACACTGAGAGGTGACACCTATATATAGACAACACAAGATCCGCCATTCACAATAGGTGGTCAGCTGTGACTATCTACTCCCCTTCTTGCAAAATGACCCCTGCACAGGTCACAGAACATGTCTAGAATAGTCCCTCATAGAGGTCAATAAGTCCTCTCCTGTCCATTCTGTGAATGGCCCGTGAGGCTGCCGTAAAGCATCTCTCTGAATGCTGTTAAATATAACTCAGGAAAGATGGCCGCCCCCCATCATTATGTACGGACAAGCTGGACAGCCCCATAGTCATATACAGACAACACTATATAAAATTCCATCATCAGAAAATTTCAACTGATTAGAAGAAATGGAAAATATTGCTCTATCTGGTTTTAATTGCTAAAACATTTTGTGGGTCATAAAGTTCCTTCAAAGTCAGGAAGTAAACTAAAATGGTACGCTTAAATAACTTTTGCTGATAGTGTCCCTTTAAGACTATCAAAAATACTAAAAAAACTGCAGTTCTAGGAGCTTTATAGTCCAATCAATGTCTAACACAATGAATCTTCAATGTCAAAATCTTGAAAGAACTTTCCGAATTCTTGTGCGCCTTCTTTAAGTTCAATTAACAGGACATTCTGACTTTAACTTCGGAAATGTAATGCGTTTCACAGCTGTGTAGAGAAAAATGTCAAGAAAGTCAATTCAGCCAAAAATTGTCTTAGGCCAAGCATTTGCACAACAACAAACTAAGTATCTATACCAATAATTCCTAAGAAAAGTGGTCTGTGTCTTGTAAAACGCCTGGCGAGCGTCCGACCTCTCAGACTTGCAAAACTTGTGGTGAGCTTCTGAAATATTGCGGGTCAGATAAACATAACATTGAGGAGGGCCATGAATCAGAAACCAATGAGGAGCTGCAGCAGAGAAAAAATAATTTCTTATGTTAAGCTACTTGAACTTTTAATTAAGAAATATTTGGTCATTTCTTAAATAAACTTGCAATAACTCCTATTTATGTAATTCCGGCTGACAAGATCGTGTGCTGAGTGTGTGGAAGCTGCTGTTATGTAAGGAAGCTTTCTGGACTTCAGTATGTTAGAGCTTATTCATTGTATAGTAAAAAAAAAATCCAAAACCTTTTTTCCCTATTTTTTTACCATTTTAAAGAGCTCTGCTTGCTGGCAGTGAACGGAAAAGAAAACGAAAATCCATCCTCCCCATGTTCAACCAATGCACTACAAGAGTGATATAGGTACACAAATGTTCTCTGGTCTGATGATCTCCAGTTCCTTCTATATGACATCCAGGGAACTTGCCCAAACAGCATGAATTCCATGGATCCAGTCTATGTAATTTCACATTATGGTGTGCAGTATCCTACCTTAGGTAAACAGAAAAAGGACAGCGCCCTCTGCAGGATATGCTCAAAGCTTTGCCAGAAAGTGAAATGAAACACTTCCAAAAGAGGGCTCGCCACAACACCAGTATCCAGAATTGTCTTTAGCCATTATCACACAGATCCCCAACCGTCAATGGATATCCACCAGGTAGAGCGTCGCCTCGTCGCATGGACTCCTCTAGTATAAAATAGAACGTAGTAGAGAAAAAACAGCAACAGAAAGCACTCAGAGGATGGTGACAGATTATAGAGGATATACTCATAGGAGGCAGCAAAGATAATGAGAGAATTTACTCTATTGGGGGGGGGGGGGCAAAAACTCATTAAGAGCCCCCAAGTCCAACAAAGCTATACACTATGTTGGCAAAATTATTGGCCCCCTACCAATCCGTTGCTGTCAGGTAATGTGTGAGCATTAGGTATGAAGGAGAGTAACACACAAACATATCCCAGTCCAGGAACCATCAGATTTCACCAGGTGTAGGGCAGACAACGGAGTCTGGTGGGGGGATGTCACCAGGTGTAGGGCAGACAACGGAGTCTGGTGGTGGGATGCCCCCAGATGTAGGGCTGACAACAGGGTCTGGTGGTGAGATGTCACCAGGTGTAGAGCTGACAACGGGGTCTGGTGGTGGGATATCACCAGGTGTAGAGTTGACAGCAGGCTCTGGCGGTGGGATGTCACCAGGTGTATAACTGACAACGGGGTCTGGTGATGGTATGTCACCAGGTGTAGAGCTGACAATGGGGTCTGGTGGGGGGATTGTCACCAGGTGTAGAGCTGACAACGGGGTCTGGGGTGGAATGTCACCAAGTGTAGAGCTGACAATGGGGTCTGGTGGGGAGATATCACCAGGTGTAGAGCTGACAATGGGGTCTGGTGGTGGGATGTCACCAAGTGTAGAGCTGACAATGGGGTCTGGTGGGGAGATATCACCAGGTGTAGAGCTGACAATGGGGTCTGGTGGTGGGATGTCACCAAGTGTAGAGCTGACAATGGGGTCTGGTGGGGAGATATCACCAGATGTAGAGCTGACAATGGGGTCTGGTGGTGGGATGTCACCAAGTGTATAGCTGACAATGGGGTCTGGTGGGGAGATATCACCAGGTGTAGAGCTGACAATAGGGTCTGGTGGTCTGATGTCACCAGGTGTAGAGCTGACAACTGTGTCTGGTGGGAGGATGGCCCCAGGTGTAGAGCTGACAACTGGGTTTGGTGGTGGGATGCCCCCAGGTGTAGAGCTGACAATGGGGTCTGGTAGGGGATATCACCAGGTGAAGAACTGACAATGGGGTCTGGTGGTGGGATGTTACCAAGTGTAGAGCTGACACCGGGGTCTGGTGGGGGGATATTACCAGGTGTAGTGCTGACAATGGAGTCTTGTGATCTGATGTCACCAGGTGTAGAGATGACAATGGGGTCTGGTGGTGGGATGTCACCAGGTGTAGAGCTGACAACGGGGTCTGGTGGTCTGATTTCACCAGGTGTAGAGCTGAAAATGGGGTCTGGTGGTGGGATGTCACCAGATGTAGAGCTGACAATGGGGTGTGGTGGTGGGATGTCACCAGGTGTAGGGCTGACAATGGGGTCTGGTGGTGGGATGCCCCCAGGTGTAGGGCTGACAACCAGGTCTGGGGAAGGGATGTCACCAGGTGTAGAGCTGACAACTGGGTCTGGTGGGGGAATGTCACCAGGTGTAGAGCTGGCAATGGGACTGGTGGGGGAATGTCACGAGGTGTAGAGCTGACAACGGGTTCAGGTGGTGGGATATCCCCAGGTGTAGAGCTGACAATGGGGTCTGGTGGGGGGATATCACTAGGTGTAGAGCTGACTACGGGACCTGGTGGGGGAATATCACCAGGTGAAGAGCTGAGAATGGGGTCTGGTGGTGGGATGCCTCCAGGTGTAGAGCTGGCAATGGGTCTGGTGGTGGGATGTCACCAGGTGTAGAGCTGACAATGGGGTCTGTTGAGGGGATGTCACCAGGTGTAGAGCTGACAACGGGGTCTGGTAGGGGGATGATGCCCCAAGGTATAGAGCTGACAACCGGAGCTGGTCGTGGGATGTAACCAGGTGTAGAGCTGACAACAGGGATGTTAAGGGTTACCATAGATGAACAGCTGCACACAACATCCCAGCAATGAATGCACAGTGGCGCCTGACATGGGGCTCGGAGTGACAGACTGTAAATTAGTGAAACCAAGTGTTGTGGACAGATGAATCACAGTACACAGTCCTCTGATCGGATAGCGGTTGTCTGGAGAGTGGTTTCTACGTGACTGCATTGTCCCAATAGTGAAGTCTGGAGGGTGTTCTTTTATGATGTGGGAGTGTTTCTGCTGAGGAAACACCCCCAGGGCCTTTGATTGTAGTGAAGTCTACCCTAAATGCCAATAGGTACAGAGACATTCCAGACAATGTGGCATCACTTCTCCTGGGGTAATTCTCTGGTACAGCTCCATTTCTCTACCAATATGACCGAGATCATGTCATACGGCACAAAGGTGGTGGTTTGGTTTGAGGAGCAGAATGTCAGCAAACTTCATTGGCCAGCCCAAAGTCCGGATCTCAATGCCATCGAGCGTCTTTGGGACGAACTAGAACACTGTATCCGTGCACTCAACATGCCATCATCCTCCACATCGCTATCTGAAGCTCCTGGAAAATCCTTCCAGACATTTATGGGAATTTGGTGGGAAGCGGCCGAGGAAGGTTACTGCAGTCATCGAGACCCAACACTGGAGTGAAAAATGTGAATAAGATCCAATTTCATCACTTTCTATGTGTGGCTCAGTACTTTTATAACATAGTTAATGTTAAGACCGCTTTGTGCCAAGAAGTCCATGCTTCTCACACCACGAAGCTCCAGGAATATCATCAGACCATCTAATATCCAACAGAAGTCCAACGATCGAATACGCCACACAAAGAAAACTTTGTTGAAAACAGTTAACTGCATATTATTTACCTTGAATGTTTCATGTCTTGTTTCCCCGCAGAGCATCCCATCTGTGATATGAAGTAGAACCAGACCTTTTCTTTGACCACCAGCTCCTGATTACAAGTCAGAAACTTAATAAAGCCTGTTCTGAGTGGAGTTTGTAAACCACAGCTGTAAGTTTTCTCCAGTTTCAATTATGTACTTTGTGTTTTCCCTCTTTCTCAGCTTAGCATGATAGCAGTCATTACAGTTCTGCAACTGATGAAACTTTGGCATTTGAACAAACAAGGGTGATATGTCACGCAGAACATGAAAGACAACAATAATGAAATTATGGAGGGATTTAAAATAAAACCAGCAGTGAAAGCTATAAACACTAAAGCGATTGTGGGATATAAAAAAAGAATAAAAAAAAATACATGTGTATATATATATTGTGGAAAATCCATATAAGAGGCGCTGGACAAAGACGCAGGAAAACAAAGGAAGCCCAGGGTGAGATGGAGTATGATGACAATGCAGGACGATATGCTGACAACTGTAGTGAAAGTTCTATTCACTTTTCATTAGTTTTACTTTTTACACTGTGCGGGTGCTTCCACGTGCCGCGGGCTTGATGCAGATTTTCCACAGCAGAAATATACACAATTGGTACAAGTTTTGACAAGAATCCACAGCAGACCTTCCAGGTCTTGGGTTACATTCACACAGGCGATCGTGATATGGTGCTTGCCAACAAGCGTTTTTCACACTGTTCAAAAACGCCTCGCATCACTTCTGTGAAATTGCGATCCTCAGGCGCATGTTTCACGCACGTCAGAGGATTGCAAGTGTTTACCATTAATTTTGTGAATTTTGAGTTTTGAGATATTCGCCCAAATATTGATGACCTATCTTACAAAAGATTGATGGGGGTCTGACCTTCGGCATTCCGCTTTTTGATGGAGCGACTGCAGCCTCTTCTCAGTTCATTGGTCACATGGCCTTTCTGCAGCTCAATCCCATTCAGGTTACTGGGATTGTGCTGCAACAAGTACAGCCACCACATATTGCACAGCGCTGTGCCTGGTATACAATGAAGTGGCTACAGCGCTTACCTGAGTGCCTTGGCCCCTCAGAAACAGATGATTGGCGGGGGTGTCAGGAATCGGATGTGATATTGGTGAGTTGTCCTAAGGATAGGTCATCAGTATCTAAATCCCAGATGAGCGCCTAAATGCCTTACGGGATATTTTTTCTGCTTTGTCCCCTCGCATTCTGTCAGCCCTAAAGCTACGTATCTTCCTGATACCTTGTTTTGCAGGACAGGTCATACATTTGTAGGCATTATTTTCAGGGACTTACATAGTACTATTTAATTTATATAACCCTTTTCTATAATTGCGGAAGCATTTTTTTCCCCCAACTGCCTATAGCTCAAATCCTACCACCTTTGATCTAGAGATAGCATTACATTGTAATCAACTACACTGTGTTTATCTGTTCTGCCAACACCAATCTATCCCCCACTAGATTGAGTAGGCATGGCTACACAGCCTCGGACAGAGGAGAGAGGAAGAGGCTCTGAGCTAGTTCATTAAAGAGACCGGTTGTACAGTGCTGGGATGGCTCCCAGGCAGAAATTTAATTGGAGGACTTAAGGCAATGCAAGTATGAGGCGTTTTAACTGCATGAAAATGAAAACAAAATGCAAAAATCACAAATAAAAGCATAATTTTTTCCCCACAGGAATTAAGTAAGATATACTGATTTTTCATGCACAAAGGTTTCCATAGCCTTGTCATATGCGATGTCATATGGTGGTCTGTTCCAATATTAAAGTGATCACCAGGTTTCTGGGTAAAATTCTGCTCTGCGACTGGGAGTAGGGGATATATTACTTGCTGCTGTTCTTCTCTACTTAAGTGCCTTTAGTCCGCTGGTTCGGTATCCCATTGTTAGCCATTAGAGATGAGCGAACGTACTCGTTACGAGTACTTACGCACCCGAGCACCACCATTTTCAAGTACAGCGGTACTCGCGCGTAAAGATTCGGGGGGCGCCGTGGCGGCACGGGGGGTAGCAGTGGGGAGTGGGGGGGAGAGGGAGAGAGAGAGGGCTCCCCCCTGTTCCCCGCTGCTCCCCCCCGCACCGCCGCACCTCTCCCCGCCCCCCGGCGCCCCCCGAGTCTTTACGCCCGAGTACTGAAGTACTCGAAAATGGCGGTACTCGGGTGCGTAAGTACTCATTACGAGTACGTTCGCTCATCTCTATTAGCCATCCAAGATGACTGCTGTAATTTTTCAGCCACGTAATGCATACTGTGCACTGCACTGATTGGCCAGGACTGATCATATGAGAGGTGCTTTCTAGAGATGAGCGAGCACCAAAATGCTCAGGTGCTCGTTACTCGGGACGAAATTATCGCGATGCTCGAGGGTTCGTTTCGAGTAACGAACCCCATTGAAGTCAATGGGCGACCCGAGCATTTTTGTATTTCGCCGATGCTCGCTAAGGTTTTCATGTGTGAAAATCTGGGCAATTCAAGAAAGTGATGGGAACGACACAGCAACGGATAGGGCAGGCGAGGGGCTACATGTTGGGCTGCATCTCAAGTTCACAGGTCCCACTATTAAGCCACAATACCGGCAAGAGTGCCCCCCCCCCCTCCCAACAACTTTTACTTCTGAAAAGCCCTCATTAGCAATGCATACCTTAGTTAAGCACTACCTCCAACAAAGCACAATCACTGCCTGCATGACACTCCGCTGCCACTTCTCCTGGGTTACATGCTGCCCAACCCCCCCACACGACCCAGTGTCCACAGCGCACACCAAATTGTCCCTGCGCAGCCTTTAGCTGCCCTCATGCCACGCCACACTCATGTCTATTTATAAGTGCGTCTGCCATGAGGAGGAACCGCAGGCACACACTGCAGAGGGTTGGCACGGCTAGGCAGCGACCCTCTTTAAAAGGGGCGGGGCGATAGCCCACAATGCTGTACAGAAGCAATGAGAAATATAATCCTGTGCCACCGCCATCAGGAGCTGCACACGTGGGCATAGCAATGGGGAACCTATGTGCCACACACTATTCATTCTGTCAAGGTGTCTGCATGCCCCAGTCAGACCGCGGTTTTTAATTCATAGACACAGGCAGGTACAACTCCCTATTGTGAAGTCCCTGTGGACCGACAGCATGGGTGGCTCCCTGGAACCCAACGGCGGTACATAAAAATATCCCATTGCAGTGCCCATCACAGCTGAGGTAGTAATGTCATGTTTAATGCAGATGGGCTTCGGCCCACACTGCATGCCCCAGTCTGACTGGGGTTCTTTACAAGTGGAAACAGATGCATTTATAATTCCCTGTGGACCCACAGCATGGGTGGGTGCCAGGAAGCCACCGGCGGTACATAGAAATATCCCATTGCATTGCCCAACACAGCTGAGGTAGTAATGTCGTGCTTAATGCAGGTGGGCTTCGGCCCACACTGCATGCCCCAGTCAGACTGGGGTTCTTTACAAGTGGACACATGTAGGTTAAACTCCGTGTGCACCTACAGCATGGGTGGCTCCCTGGAACCCACCGGCGATACACAAAAATATCCCATTGCATTGCCCAACACAGCGGATGTAACGTCAGCTTTAATGCAGGTGGGCTAAAAATTCATTTGATTACACTGTAGGCGAGGGCCCACAAAAATTGCTGTATCAACAGTACTAATGTACATCCAAAAAATTGGCCATGGCCAACCAAGAGGGCAGGTGAAACCCATTAATCGCTTTGGTTAATGTGGCTTAAGTGGTAACTAGGCCTGGAGGCAGCCCAGTTTAACGAAAAATTGGTTCAAGTTAAAGTTTCAACGCTTTTAAGAGCATTGAAACATAAAAATTGTTTAGAAAAATTAGATGACTGAGCCTTGTGGCCCTAAGAAAAGTTGCCCGTTCAGCGTGATTACGTGAGGTTTCAGGAGGAGGAGCAGGAGGAGGAGGAGGAGGAATATTAGACACAGATTGATGAAGCAGAAATGTCCCCGTTTTGGATGGTGAGAGAGAACGTAGCTTCCATCCGCGGGTGCAGCCTACGTATTGTTTAGGTATCGCTGCTGTCCGCTGGTGCAGAAGAGAAGTCTGGGGAAATCCAGGCTTTGTTCATCTTGATGAGTGTAAGCCTGTCGGCACTGTCGGTTGACAGGTGGGTACGCTTATCCGTGATGATTCCCCCAGCCACACTAAACACACTCTCTGACAAGACGCTAGCCGCAGGACAAGCAAGCACCTCCAGGGCATACAGCGCGAGTTCAGGCCACGTGTCCAGCTTCGACACCCAGTAGTTGTAGGGGGCAGAGGCGTCACGGAGGATGGTCGTGCGATCGGCTACGTACTCCCTCACCATCCTTTTACAGTGCTCCCGCCGACTCAGCCGTGACTGGGGAGCGGTGACACAGTCTTGCTGGGGAGCCATAAAGCTGGCAAAGGCCTTGGAGAATGTGCCCCTGCCTGCGCTGTACATGCTGCCTGATCTCTGCACCTCCCCTGCTACCTGGCCCTCGGAACTGCGCCTTCTGCCACTAGCGCTGTCGGATGGGAAGTTTACCATCAGTTTGTCCACCAGCGCCCTGTGGTATAGCATCATTCTCGAACCCCTTTCCTCTTCGGGAATGAGAGTGCAAAGGCTCTCCTTATACCGTGGGTCGAGCAGTGTGTACACCCAGTAATCCGTAGTGGCCAGAATGCGTGTAACGCGAGGGTCACGAGAAAGGCATCCTAACATGAAGTCAGCCATGTGTGCCAGGGTACCTGTACGCAACACATGGCTGTCCTCACTAGGAAAATCACTTTCAGGATCCTCCTCCTCCTCCTCCTCAGGCCATACACGCTGAAATGATGACAGGCAAGCAGCATGGGTACCGTCAGCAGTGGGCCAAGCTGTCTCTTCCCCCTCCTCCTCATCCTCCTCATGCTCCTCCTCCTCCTCCTGAATGCGCTGAGATATAGACAGGAGGGTGCTCTGACTATCCAGCGACATACTGTCTTCCCCCGGCTCTGTTTCCGAGCGCAAAGCGTCTGCCTTTATGCTTTGCAGGGAACTTCTCAAGATGCATAGCAGAGGAATGGTGACGCTAATGATTGCAGCATCGCCGCTCACCACCTGGGTAGACTCCTCAAATTTTCCAAGGACCTGGCAGATGGCTGCCAACCAGGGCCACTCTTCTGTAAATAATTGAGGAGGCTGACTCACACTGCGCCGCGCAAGTTGAAGTTGGTATTCCACTATAGCTCTACGCTGCTCATAGGGTCTGGCCAACATGTGGAGCGTAGAGTTCCACTGTGTGGGCACGTCGCACAGCAGTCGGTGCACTGGCAGATTAAACCGATGTTGCAGTGTCCGCAGGGTGGCAGCGTGCGTGTGGGATTTGCGGAAATGTGCGCAGAGCTGGCGCACCTTTCCGAGCAGGTATGACAAGTGGGGGTAGCTTTTCAGAAAGCGCTGAACCACCAAATTAAACACATGGGCCAGGCATGGCACGTGCGTGAGGCTGCCGAGCTGCAGAGCCGCCACCAGCTTACGGCCGTTGTCACACACGACCATGCCCGGTTGGAGGCTCAGCGGCGCAAGCCAGCGGTCGGTCTGCTCTGTCAGACCCTGCAGCAGTTCGTGGGCCGTGTGCCTCTTCTCTCCTAAGCTGAGTAGTTTCAGCACGGCCTGCTGACGCTTGCCCACCGCTGTGCTGCCACGCCGCGTTACACCGACTGCTGGCGACGTGCTGCTGACACATCTTGATTGCGAGACAGAGGTTGCGTTGGAGGAGGAGGAGGAGGAAGGTGCTTTAGTGGAGGAAGCATACACCGCCGCAGATACCACCACCGAGCTGTGGCCCGCAATTCTGGGGGTGGGTAGGACGTGAGCGGTCCCAGGCTCTGACTCTGTCCCAGCCTCCACTAAATTCACCCAATGTGCCGTCAGGGAGATATAGTGGCCCTGCCCGCCTGTGCTTGTCCACGTGTCCGTTGTTAAGTGGACCTTGGCATTAACCGCGTTGCTGAGGGCGCGTACAATGTTGCGGGAGACGTGGTCGTGCAGGCCTGGGACGGCACATCGGGAAAAGTAGTGGCGACTGGGAACCGAGTAGCGCGGGGCCGCCGCCACCATCATGCTTTTGAAAGCCTCCGTTTCCACAAGCCTATACGGCAGCATCTCTAGGCTGATCAATTTTGCAATGTGCACGTTTAACGCTTGAGCGTGCGGGTGCGTGGCGTCGTACTTGCGCTTGCGCTCAAACTGTGGCGCTAGCGACGTCTGGACGCTACGCTGAGAGACATTGCTGGATGGGGCCGAGGACAGCGGAGGTGAGGGTGTGGGTGCAGGCCAGGAGACGGTAGTGCCTGTGTCCTCAGAGGGGGGTTGGATCTCAGTGGCAGGTTGGGGCACAGGGGGAGAGGCAGTGGTGCAAACCGGAGGCGGTGAACGGGCATCGTCCCACCTTGTGGGGTGCTTGGCCATCATATGCCTGCGCATGCTGTTGGTGGTGCCTCCCCAGCTGATCTTGGCGCGACAAAGGTTGCACACCACTGTTCGTCGGTCGTCAGGCGTCTCTGTGAAAAACTGTCACACCATAGAGCACCTTGACCTGTGCAGGGTGGCATGGCGCGAGGGGGCGCTTTGGGAAACAGTTGGTGGATTATTCGGTCTGGCCCTGCCTCTACCCCTGGCCACCACACTGGCTCGGCCTGTGCCCACACCCTGACTTGGGCCTCCGCGTCCTCGCCCGCGTCCACGTCCTATAGGCCTACCCCTACCCTTCAGCATGGTGTATTACCAGTGATTTGATTTCCCAGGCAGGAAAGAAAGTGGCGCAAGCCTGCAGCCAAAATACAATTTTTTCCCTTGTTTTTCAAAGGACAAGCCACACTGCGTGTATTCAATGAATACTACTAAGTTTAATAACTGTGTTGCGGCCCTGCAAAACTGTCACAGAACTTTACTGTTGCAGAGTTACTAACTGTGGCAGAGCAGGTATTTCCCAGGCAGGAAAGAAATTGGCGCAAGGCTGCACTCAACCGTAGCTGGTTGCGTCTGATTTTTTTACGTTCTCCACGCAGCACACACGTACCCAGAGCCCTGACGGCTGTCAGAGGCAGGGCAAATATACTTTTTTCCCTTTTGTTTAAAAGGATAGGCCCACTGCGTCTATTCACTGAATAATAATTTTAATAACTGTGTTGCGGCCCTGCAAAACTGTCGCAGAACTTTACTGTTGCAGAGTTACTAACTGTGGCAGAGCAGGTATTTCCCAGGCAGGAAAGAAATTGGCACAAGGCTGCACTCAACCGTAGCTGGTTGCGTCTGATTTTTTCTGAACGTTCAGCGCACAGCACACACGTACACAGAGCCCTGAGTACTGTCAGAGGCAGGCCAAATAGAATTTTTTCCCTGCTTTTTACAAGGAACACCCACACTGCGTGTATTCAATGAATAATGTATGTCTTCTGGCCCTGCCTACACAATTCTGTCCCTGTAGTATTAATGCCGGGTGCAATGGTCTGCACAGCCGGTTTTGAGAAAAAAAAAAAAAATGCAACACTGCTAACAGCAGCCTGGACAGTACTGCACACGGATAGATGTGGCCCTAGAAAGGACCGTTGGGGTTCTTGAAGCCTACACTAACTCCTAACACTCTCCCTGCCTAACCCCCACTTCTGTCCCTATTGCAGGGCGCAATGCTCTGCAGATCCAATTTTGGAAAAAAAAATAAAAAATACTGTGCTAACACAGTACTGCACACTAGTAGATGTGGCCCTAAGAAGGGCCGTTGGGGTTCTTGAAGCCTACACTAACTCCTAACGCTCTCCCTACAGCAGCTCCAGCACGATAGTACTTTCCCTCAGCTAAGTCACAAGGCATCTGAGCCGAGCCGCGGGAGGGGCCGACTTTTATACTCGGGTGACATCTGATCTTTCCAGCCACTCACAGCAGGGGGGTGGTATAGGGCTTGAACGTCACAGGGGGAAGTTGTAATGCCTTCCCTGTCTTTCAATTGGCCAGAAAAGCGCGCTAACGTCTCAGAGAGGAAACTGAAAGTAACCGGAACACCGCTTGGTACTCGTTACGAGTAACGAGCATCCCGAACACCCTAATATTCGCACGAATATCAAGCTCGGACGAGTACGTTCGATCATCTCTATGCTTTCCAATCAGAGAGCAGTTACAGTGCATAGGTAACACTATTAATGCACTGTGAGGATTAAGTAGTCGGAAGATTACATCGGCCATCTTGAATGACTGTAAAAAGGACACACAACCAGGGTGGCATCGGCACAGAAGACAGCAGGTAGTATAACAGCCTCCTCTGGTCCCAAAACCAGAGGTCGCTTCAACTGGTTTCGGGGCAATGATCGTAAGTTAAATATGTCGGAAATTGTGACCACAACTCTGTGCAAAGTTAGTAGTTGGTTCAGAAGTTCCTAAAATATCAACCCAAACCAAATGAAGATTAAAAAAACAATAACGAGGTAACGACTACAGATAAAACAATTCCTTATTCCACATAACAGAAGGAGCTGCTGAAAGCTGTAAATCACTGTCTATCTGAGGACAGCAGCTTCTTCAGGGTCTTATACAGCAGTGTACAACTAAAAAACAAGTGGCTCTAGTCTGCTGTCCAAAGGATTGGATCATCCTGACACCGGTATAGAGCAGTACAAAGCAAGTAGTACAGGAATGTACTGTAGAAAGGCACTACTAGAGAGCCAATCCTTTAGACAGAGCTGCGGAAAGCTGTAAATCACTTTCTATGTAAAGACAGCAGCTTCTTCAGGGTCCTATAGAGCATTAAAAAGATAAGCTGCTCGTCTGCTGTCCAAAGGAGTGGATCATCTCGATACTGGTAAAGAACCGTGCAAACTAAGTAGGACCGCACTGTACTGTAGAAAGGTGCTACTAGACTGCACTTCAGTAAGGCCCCCTGCACACGGGCAGAAATTCCGTAATGGGATTTCCGCCCGTGCCCGCTGCCATACAATTGCATGCATGCACGCAATCCTATGCACACAGCCGCGATTTGTCCGCGTGAAAACACATGCGGAGAATAAATTGCAGCATGTTCTATTTCTGTGCGGGTCTCAGCAGCCGGCACATTACAGAGGAGACGCCGGGAGTGGGTGATCCGCAGGTCTCAGCAGGCGCACGGGTCCACATCCCGCTGCGAGAACTCGACCCGGCCGTCTACAGGCGGCATAATACAGGCATTGTACCAGTGAAATGCCCATGCAGATAACAGGTGCATCCAATCATCAGTGACATTGTATTGGAGACACGTGTCTGTATGGGAGCTGTAGTCATAAAATGGTAAGGTATTACATATTTCTAATCCAGACTATTTTTAAAGTTACTGTCTTACAAACTTTTTGACTAATCCATTATCGGAATTCTGAAGTAGCACTTCCCTAAACACTGGCTTATGTAAAAAGACTAGCTACCTCTACCGTATATGAGAGACAGGTGGGCTCTTGATCAAATAGCTTAGTAGGCTTAAGTCAACCTATAGTGGGCAGCGCTCCAAACCACCAAAGCGCTCTGTGTATTCTGTCAGAGTCTGGCACAACGGAAAACCCAAAGACTGGAGAAGGTCTGCAAATACAAAGAGTGAATCACCTCCTTAGTAAAACAGTGAATGGCAGCGAGTGCGGTCTTACATTACAACTGCCACTGCTAAACTGCGCTGCAGTAACAGATTGCAGTATGATCTTCTAGCAGCAACAATCATCAATTTTATTACAGGGGTTGTCCGAGTTATATAAGGGCATCTCATGGCGTAAAGTAACACAGGATCAGATACTCACGGCTCCCCGCTCATCTCCTGCTGGTGTCTCCAGGTCCCCCCTCTGACAGCATCTTCACAGGCTGCAGTCAGGCTGAGTTGTGTCCAAACAAGCTGCTGGAGCCAATGACAAAGCTCAGAGATAATCGCTGAGCGCTGTCATTGGCTGCAGCAGCAGATTTACAGGATGTCAGCCTGTAAGCAACAACACAGCTCAGACCTAGAGCTGCCAGAAGGGGATGAGCAGGGAGCGGTGAGTATCAGCCTCTTTGTTATTTTACACCGTGAGGACCCCATAAGATGCCCTATGTAACTTGGACAACCCCTTTAGCATTGATTCAAAAAAGAAAAATTGTGCAAAACAGTAAATATTTTCACGTTCAAGGAAACACTAACATGTTGGAATTCTTCATTTAAACCAGTGGTGAGCAACCCACTGATCACCACTTTCAACTTTATCCACCTCTTCAAAGGAAAACTGACGAAGAACACGAGAAATTAGCTCCATGCCCCGCTGTTAACCATCATAGACCACTTTAGGGTTGGGGCCTAAGAGAGAGGGCAGGTCTGCAGTGTAAGCAGCTAAGGTGATATCAATGCACATGCCTGCACCATCGTGCAGACAACTCAAGCTATCTTTATTTTTTGGTATACAGAGTTAGGCACTCCGCTTGGGGGCACTTTAAGGAACATACGGGACACTAGTATGGGGAACTATAGGCCCCTGCTTTGGTGCAATTATTTTGGAGAGACACTATTAATGTTGGGGGCACTATGAAAGCACTAAGCCTGACTCAGTTATTTTGGGGGACATTGTTGGCACTGTTATTGTTGGGGTCATTCTAGTTGGCCTAAATATTTTGGGGGCATACTGTTGGGGACACGCTTCTAGGCACTATGGGAGCACTCTGGTGCAAATATTTTATGGCCACTATTACTGATTGAGGGCAATATTTGCTGAGCACAGTTTGCTTGGCACCATTATAGCTGTGGCAACCGTATATGGCACTAATTACTGTCAGGGGTGCTTTCTGTACACAGTTATTTTCTAGAGCATATTTACTTCAGGGATAGTGACTCCACAATTATTTTGGGTGGAAATGTGTTGTACTATTAATTTTGGGGGTACAGTATTAGGGGTAGAATGATAGAATGGTAGAGTTGGAAGGGACCTCCAGGGTCATCGGGTCCAACCTCCTGCTCAGTGCAGGATCACTAAATCATCCCAGACAGATGTCTGTCCAGCCTCTGAAGACTTCCATTGAACGAGAACTCCACACCTCCCGTGGCAACCTGTTCCACTCATTCATCCCCTCACTGTCTAATATCTAATCTGTGTCTCCTTCCTTTCAGTTTCATCCCATTGCTTCTAGTCTTTCCTTGTACAAATGAGAATAGGGCTGATCCCTCTGCACTGTGACAGCCCTTTAGATATTTGTAGACAGCTATTAAAGGAGATGTCCCGAGGCAGCAAGTGGGTCTATACACTTCTGTATGGCCATAATAATGCACTTTGTAATGTACATTGTGCATTAATTATGAGCCATACAGAAGTTATAAAAAGTTTTATACTTACCTGCTCCGTTGCTAGCGTCCTCGTCTCCATGGAGCCGACTAATTTTTGGCCTCCGATGGCCAAATTAGCCGCGCTTGCGCAGTCCGGGTCTTCTGCAGTCTTCTATGGGGCTCCGTGTAGCTCCGTGTAGCTCCGCCCCGTCACGTGCCGATTCCAGCCAATCAGGAGGCTGGAATCGGCAGTGGACCGCACAGAAGAGCTGCGGTCCACGGAGGAAGAGGCCATCTTCAGCGGTGAGTAGAGAAGTCACCGGAGCGCGGGGATTAAGGTAAGCGCTCCGGTGAGCTTTCTTTACCTCCCTGCATCGGGGTTGTCTCGCGCCGAACGGGGGGGGGGTTGAAAAAAAAAAAAACCCGTTTCGGCGCGGGACAACCCCTTTAAGTCTCCTCTCAGCCTTCTCTTCTGCAAGCTAAACATTCCCAGATCCTTTAACCGTTTCTCATAGGACATGATTTGCAGACTGCTCACCTACCATCCTGGTAGCTCTTCTTTTCAAATATTTTTTATTGGGATTTTTTTTTCATTATGTATATTGTAAGTCTGCCCATAGAGTTTTGAGAAACATACACAAAGCATGACCTTGTTATTTTGGCAATGGTTTCGCTGTTGAGTGCATATACAAGAAATAGTTGTTGCGTTTTCTATGCATAAATTGTTGAGCCATACACTTGTGTATCACATTCTTTGCAACAAATAGTAATAGAAATAGAAAACTAATAAAATATCACTTTAACAAAAAGCGCAGCCAGGGACTCCACATAGCTCTAGATTTCTCTTGGTTTCCTTTGGCATTAGCAATGATTTTTTCATAGGTGTAATGATCTGCAATTGTATCAAGTATGTCTTTGATGCTGGAAGGGTGCTTTGATTTCCATTTTCTGGTGATAAATAATTTAGCCACTAATAGGCAGTGACATGTCCATGTTCTATAGCTTAGTGGAATTAGATTGCAATCTAGTAGTAATAGGGATGTTTTGGGTTCTTTGGGTATTCTGAGACCTGTTACATTGTATATACCGTATATACTCGAGTATTAGCCGACCCGAGTATAAGCCGAGACAATAAGCTTTACCACAAAAAAATGGTAAAACGTATTAACTCGAGTATAAGCCTAGCTATACTCGAGTATATACTAGGTAAAGAAAAATGCAATACTCACCTCCCAGCCGGCGTCTGCGTCCCTGGCGCGATGGTCTCCCCAGCGGTGCGGCAAGCTGATTGAGAATTCTCCCCACTGTCATCTCCCTGCTCAGCTTTGAATTTCCCTGCCGTCAGCGCTGTGTAAGTAAGCGCTGTGTTTGGAACAGGCGCCAGCCAATCACAGCTATTCAGTGATGTCATCCACTGAATGGCTGAGAAAGATCGAGCGCCGGCTGTGATAGGCTGGCCCTCAATCCAATCAACAGTGCTTACCTACACAGCGCTGACAGCGGGGGAATTCAAAGCTGAGCAGGAAGATGACAGTGGGGAGAATTCTCAAGCAGCTTGCTGCACCGCCGGGGAGACCATCGTGCCGGGGACAGAGACTTGTTCCAGTTTGCCTATGTCGTTTTTAAATTTGGGTGCCCAGAACTGGTCCAGATGAGGTCTGACTAAAGAAGAGTAGAGGGGGATAATGACCTTACCTGATCTAGACTCTACACTTCTCTCAATACATCCCAGAATTGTGCTTGCCTTTTTTGCTGCTGCATCACACTGTTGACTCATGTTCAGTCTATGATCTATTAGTATACCTAAGTCTATTTCACATGTGCTGTTGCTTACCTCAAATCCTCCCATTCTGTATGTGCCTTTTTCATTTGCCTTGCCCAGATGTAGGACCTTGCATTTCTCCTTGTTAAATACCATTCTATTAGTTGCCGCTCACTGTTCAAGCCTTTCTAGATCTTTTTGAACCCTCTCTCTCTCTCTTCTCTAGTGTTAGCTATTCCCTCTAGCTTTGTGTCATTGACAAATTTCTTCAGTTTTCCATCAATACCCTAAAAATGTTAAACAACACTGGGCCCAGGACAGAGCTTTGTGGTACCCCACTTGCCACATTCTTCCAATTGGGTGTGCAGCCATTTATGACCACTCTTTGAGTACAATTACTCAGCCAGTTGTGAATCCACCTAACAGTTGCCTTATCAATCTGATATTTTTTCAACAAGGATGGTATGAGATACTTTGTCAAATGCTTTACCAAAGTCAAGATATCTACTGCATTTCCTTGATCTACCTAGTGAGTCTGTCATAGAAGGAAATTAGATTAGTCTGGCATGACTTGTTTGTTACAAACTAGAGATGAGCGAGTATACTCACGAAAGGCAATTGCTCGAGCGAGCATTGCCTTTAGCGTGTATCTCCCCCGCTTGAGACTGCAGGTTCGGGTGCCGGCGCGGGGGAACGGCTGTCAGTAGGAGGGAGCGGGGGGAGAGAGAGATCTCCCCTCTGTTCCGCCCCGCTCTCCCCCGCAGCTCCGTGCCCGCTGCCGGCACCTGAACCTGCAGTCTCGAGCGGGGAAGATACTCGCTAAAGGCAATGTTCGCTCAAGCAATTGCCTTTAGCGAGTATACTCGCTCATCTATATTACAAACCCATGCTGGCTCTGGTCAATTACTCCAATTATTCTCATCCAAGTATTTGCATACCTGCTATTTCAGAATTTTTTCTAAGATCTATCACAGTATAGAGGTCAGGCTTACAAGCCAGTAGTTTCCTGAATCCACCTTCTTCCCTTTTTCAAAGATAGGGACAACATTTGTCAGCCAGTCTTCTGGGACTTCTGTTCTTCATGAATTTTCAAAAATTACGGCAAGTGTCTCAGCAATTACCCCTGCTGCTTCCTTTAGTATCTAGGATCTAATTCATCTGAACCTGGAGACTTGAAATCATTTAAGTTAGCTAAGTATTCCCTCACCATATCTCTGTTTACAGATAGCCTGCATACTTTTATTCCCTCAATATCACAGCTGATGTTAAATGTATTTTCTGAGAGTAAACAGATACAAAATAGTAAAAGTTCAGCCTTCTTAACATCCTTTTTAACCTATTCACTATTTTCATCCTATAAGCATTCAATAGCATCTTTGACTTTGCTTTTGACATACCCCAAATCCTTTTTTATTGCTTTTGGCCTGTGTTGTAAGCCTCAATTCATTATCAGCTTTAGCTTTTCTGACACTTGCCGTACAGTTTCTGCAGACGGCATTCTATTCTTCTTTAGATATCCCTCTATTGCCATTTTTCTTCTTTTTTATCACGTGTGTACGTTCTGTGTTCAGTTCATCCATCCTGGTCTCTTTAAATGTTTCCCATTCTTCCTTCTTTTAGGGCTCTTGCACACTAGCGATAGATTTTCTTGCAATGCAAGAGTGAGTGAAAACACATGATTTTGAAATCAGTGATTTTCAATGGTTTCATTCTCATTTGCGATGTGTTCACTCAAGCCAAGTTGCTATAAAGAAAATCTGCAAAATCGCCCATTGTCTTCAATGAGCCCGGTGGCAGTAGCACCAGCTCAATTGAAAACAATGGGAGGAGTTCGCGAAATAGTCTTGAAATCCCCCATAATGACGAAAGAGAGGGGAATGGAGCTACAGGGGATCTCCTACACATCTTCCCATATTTGAAGAGAGAGAGAGAGGACGGGGCTAAAGGGCTTTCCCAGGGCTCCCCCAATAGGGGGTGGGGCTAGATAGGGGACAAGACTAGAAGGGTTCTCATAGTGATTCTTCTCCAGCCAATAGAGAGAGATGTGTAGGAGAGATGTGTAGGACATCTCCTGTAGCTCCGCCACAGCCTCTCTTTGCTATGGGGGATGCCAAGGCTGTTTTGTGATCTTCTCCCATTGCTTTTAATAAAGCCGGTGCTGCTGTCACCGGCCCATTGAAGACAATGGGTGATATCGCTGAATTTTTTAAAATCACAACTTGGTTTGAGTGAACACATCGCAAATGAGAATGAAACCATTTAAAAACATAGGTTTCAAAATAATGCGTTTTCACTCACTCTCGCATCGCAAGAAAATTTAGCGTCAGTGTGCAAGAGCTGCAGCATCACTGTACATGTTTACCAGGTGACATATTTACAGTTATGCTGCAGCCTCTGATTGGCTAGAATCGGCACACGTGACAGGGCGGAGCTACGCGATGATGCGTAGAAGGGGCGGAGCCAGAACGCCGCTGCTGCCGAACAGACCCGAAGGCAGAAGACCCTTCTGTGCAAGCGCGTCTAATCGGGCGATTAGACGCTGAAGTTAGACGGAGCCATGGAGACGGGGACGCCAGCAACGGAACAGGTAAGTGAATAACTTCTGTATGGCTCATATTTAATGCACGATGTAGATTACAAAGTGCATTAATATGGGCATACAGAAGTGCTTAACCCCACTTGCTTTCGCGAGACAACCCCTTTAAATATGTTGTATCCTTAAAGCCTTGTGTTCCAATCATGTGTATCATTCCACCAAGTTTCTGTTATGCCGATGACATCATATTTCTCTTCCTGTGTTAGGAGCTCCAGTTCTCCTTGTTTGTTTCCCATGCTCTGGGCATTTGTGTAGAAACATGTTAGTTTGTGATCGGTGTCTCTTGCTCCTCTACTTTCATTATGAATATTTTGTCTTTGTTCTTTCTTTCCACTGCTAATAGCGAGGTTCTTGAATGTATTAATTAGCTGTATATTTTTACTTGGCCTTTCACTTCCCTTCCCATAGCAGTAGGAAGAAACTGTTAAGGCACCAAGATAGGAGCTTTGTGTTAAGAAGGTGGCGAGGATGATGGAAAAATGGGGAACATTAAATGTCTGTACATTAAACTCTGCAGAGATAAATCAGGACTGAAAGGAGTGTTATGGTGGTCTGGCTCGAATTGAGAAGATGAGGAAATAAAAATTCTCAAATCAGAGACCAGTCATGTGTAGTTTACTGAATATAATTGTTGTGTATCAACTGAGTCTGATCAGGTGTGTATTCTAATGTATGTTCAGTAGAGCTGAATTTAATTTAAAAAGAAATATATCCATCCAGGAACAGTGTCTTCTAAGACCCTAGCAAGCTCTTAATAACTTACACAGAATTGCTTCCATGGTCGTTTTAGAAGTCAGCGCCAGTGAGATCTCAAGATCCTCCCAAGTTACAGTACAACGGTTAATCTCCACTTCTTTGAGGTTGCCTGCCCCTATTACAAACAAATTCCACTCTACAAATGTTCACATGTGAACATCACAGATATTGGAGGTTTAGCGCTACTCTATTGTCTGACATGCAACATAACAGATTGTTATCTGAGCTGCCACAATGCACTGCTCTCTGGTAACTGGAAACCAGATGAATTTTGCTTAAGATGTAATAGATAAGAAGATAAAGTAAGTATCAGGAATTTAACCAGGGACTTCCTGCGCTCCAGTCAGTAGCTCTCACTGCTGAGCTATCTAGCCTGTGGACAGTTTCTTTACATGACTCTCACCTTTGTTGCATGATTCAAGGTAACTAGTTCTTGCCTCCTGGTCCTGACTCCGCCTCTGTTCCTGATTTGGCTCATTCTAAAAGCCTGACCCTGCCACCACGTGATTATTCTGCTCCAGAGCGTTGGTCAAACCCCACTTTTGCCTGCTCCTCTGCCATTGCTACAAGACCTCCTGAAACCGACTCCTGGCTTCCCTTCTGACTACGCTACCCGCCTCATCCATCTGTACTGCAAACTGAGACCTCCGGTTGCTGACTCCTGGCTCTTCTCTGGCTACTCTCCAGATCTGTGGCTGCTATACCTGAGGCTCCTCTCTAGTGCCTGAAACCTCTACAATAAGATTGGTGGCACTAATGACTTTTATTATGTGTATATCCACAATCAGAGTCCTAACCCAGCTGGGTCAATAGTCTCATCACACATTCTATATGGTTAAATGCAAAATGCTTCAGGAACACAATGCTGATACAAATGGTTGGCCTTGAAAAAGTAGCCTGCCTCTGATCCTGACACCACACCGTATGGAGGAGGCCGTAGGCCTTCATTTTTTTCAACATCATAAGAAATAAAAACTGCGCTGTGATTGGTTGCTAACGACAAAAATGACAGATTTTCTTTCAGACAGCTTTTATAAATCTGACCTCCTGTGTTTTTACTGCAACAGCGAACAGTTATTGCAGAAGGCTATGTGTGAAGTGGATCAATTAAGGAAATACAAGAGGCAGACGCCAACAAGTACCTGAGTACAAAACCACTTGCTAAACATTGTATTCAGAGTCTGGTTCAGAAATGGCGCCAAGCTGGACTTCTTACAAACATGAAGAAACCAAGGCCTCCCTCAGTCTGGACGTCCAAAGTCGCTCATGACATTCAGCACCGGATTGCAAATAGCTTTTGAAAATCAACTCGGAGATCGTCCCAGCCAGTTGGTGTATCACGAACGATGTGTCAGCGAGGGCGGAAATCTCTAAACCTCAAAGCATATTCAATAATGTTTGCAGGAACTGAAGGAGTGCGACAAAGCTAAAGGCGTAAATTGCTGAACGTAGCTGCTGACGGCCAGAGGACTTTTGGACCCATTGCTGCCCTTTATGACGGATGAAGCGTGACTTCATTTATCAGGTGACGTGAACTCACAGAATACCAGGTATTGGTCTACTGAAGATCCCCGCTGACTCACCAAACCCCACCGCACAACTACAAAAATGGTGTTTGGGGCGCAGTGTCAAGAACACGAAGAGTGGCCCAATTTCCTTTGAATTCACTGTGAATAGCGCGGTTTATCTGGACTTGTTTGAACAATTTTATGACCACACACCAGAAAGACCTCCTGCGACTCACTGGCACGGGTTCATGAACTGTTTATAGAAGAGCAAACTGTGAGCAGCAGTTGTGGCCACCATGATCCCCGGACTTCTACACATGCAATTTCTAGCAGTGGGGAAATATAAAGCAGAAAGTGTCCGCCAATAATCCGCATATCCTGGAAGAACTCAAGGAAAACATCACAAACCCTATCCGTAGCATCAGCGTTGAAGAGCTGCAGAAAGTATCAGCCAACATGTAGCAATGTGCCCAGAGGAGCATAGCAGTGATCGGTGACCACTTCCAGCATCTGCTGTAACGCCGGGTCTCTACAATGTTTAGTAAGGTGGGACGTGACACAGTACCATCCAGATAATGCCAGGACCCAAGGTTTCCTACCAGAACATTTGTGAGTCCATCCTACAACCTGCCTTGGCTTGTCCTCCTCCCACCCTGCATCCTTGTGACATCTCTCCCCCGGTCAGGGCGCGTTCACACCTGCAATAAGGCTTTCCGTTTCTCGGTTCCATTTTTGGAGCAGAAAACGGGATTAAAACAATGAAACTTTTTTCCCCCACTGATTTCAGTAGATTTTCAAGAATGGGGGCTTTCATTTTGCTTCTGTTCCGTGAGATTTCTGTTTTTTCGATGGAATGGCGCCGTCCGCTGCTGATTTTTACGCTGTGGATAATAGTCACCAAATTTGCACCATGAGAGCCGATCCCGAGGGACTCCAACACAGGATGGAATTCGCCGTCGCTGAACTCCGCACGGCTAAGGGCTTCCTCGGATGAGCGCTTGCACAAATACGCTTACCGCTACGGAGCGCACTTGCGCCTGAACTAGTCAAAAGCTTTTTTCTGCTTACCATTTAAACTTTGCGCTAAAAAAAGGAGAAAGATGGCGCCGGACCATCTATTCTCACAGGTGTGACTTTCTCACCCCCAACATATTCCGAGAGCGCAGTCCTCAGTTTAGCGCTAACTGCGGTTTTGTTGTGCGGTTCTGCTATTTTCACGTTAGCGGAGCAGATTTTGGTGTCATTTTCCGTTAGGGCGTTTACGCTGCTGCGGAATATTCCGTGCTGAGAAGGTCTTACGGATGTTATTACGCCGCAGGACGCAGCTACACAGAATCCGCAGGTCTAACTACGGATTTTGATGCTAAACCTTCTGCGTTTGTGGTGCGTTGGGCTGCCCGTGCTGTGTGAATGATCCCTACGCGTGTCCACAGGAAGCGCAGCGGTACGCGGTGCCGGATTTTTTCACGCAGGAACAGACCGCGGCTCGTGGTTTGTAAGTCAATTTCTGTTGCAGATTTCACTCAATGTAGTGGATGGAAAATGGCGTCAATTTGCACCAAAATCTGCACATTGCACGGATTTGTGGCGGTTCTTCCATCCTGCGTGGACTTCGAGAGCACATAGCGAGGGAAGGTTGGTTTCAGGACTGTAGCGCCCTCCAGGGGCACGTTCTCAGTCCCATCGGCACATGAGCTGTCCGTGAGGGCCACACACTTCATTTCTATGGACTCTTATGACGGCTGCATCATGTGACCCAGAAGGTGCTCAGCAACCAATCAGAATTCTGCTTTCATTTAATATACGTTGACAAGTGAGAGCTGGAATCTGATTGGTCACCTGCTACTCTCTCTTTACACTAATACTGGTGACTGACGGCCGCATTATTACACGGAGAGCAGCCGACAAGACTTATTACATGGACCGTCGCAGAGAAACTCGCCATCAGCCGGACGAAGCCGAGCGTGCGCATGCAAGTCTTCATTCAGCGCCGTAACCATAGCTCCGCCTATAGGTGTTTCCTACTGTTGCTAGGCAGCCGAATACACTCAGTGCGCAGGCGCGATGCCATCTCCATGGTAACCGGCAACAAGCGCCGCTTACTCTAGCTGTGAAGCGTTGCTCGTCCCGTGTGCGGCGCCGGTTATATTACCGACAGGTGAGTGACGTGTGCAGTACCGATGGCCGGGGCCGGGCTGTACAACTACGGGGCACTTTTATGGGGCTTTCTGCAATACGCTGGGGAGGTGGCACCCCATAGTACTGAGCTTGAGAGTAAGAGGCTAATATGCGTTCTGTAGTGAGGGCACTACAGCGTCACAGCCATGGCTTCTGTTCTGTAGTGGGGGCACTGCAGCGCCACAGCCGTAGCTTCCATCCTGTAGTGGGGGCACTACAGCGCCACAGCCGTAGCTTCTGCCCTGTAGTGGGGGCACTGCAGCGCCACAGCCGTAGCTTCCATCCTGTAGTGGGGGCACTGCAGCGCCACAGCCGTAGCTTCCATCCTGTAGTGGGGGCACTGCAGCGCCACAGCCGTAGCTTCCGTCCAGTAGTGGGGGCACTGCAGCGCCACAGCCGTAGCTTCCGTCCAGTAGTGGGGGCACTGCAGCGCCACAGCCGTAGCTTCCGTCCAGTAGTGGGGGCACTGCAGCGCCACAGCCGTAGCTTCCGTCCAGTAGTGGGGGCACTGCAGCGCCACAGCCGTAGCTTCCATCCTGTAGTGGGGGCACTGCAGCGCCACAGCCGTAGCGTCCGTCCTGTAGTGGGGGCACTGCAGCGCCACAGCCGTAGCTCCCTTCCTGTAGTGGGGACACTACAGCGCCACAGCCGTAGCTCCCTTCCTGTAGTGGGGGCACTGCAGCGCCACAGCCGTAGCTCCCTTCCTGTAGTGGGGACACTACAGCGCCACAGCCGTAGCTCCCTTCCTGTAGTGGGGGCACTGCAGCGCCACAGCCGTAGCTTCCGTACTGTAGTGGGGGCACTGCAGCGCCACAGCCGTAGCTTCCGTACTGTAGTGGGGGCACTGCAGCGCCACAACCGTAGCATCCGTCCTGTAGTGGGGGCACTGCAGCGCCACAACCGTAGCTTCTGCCCAGTAGTGGGGGCACTGCAGTGCCACAGCCCTAGCTTCTGCCCAGTAGTGGGGGCACTGCAGTGCCACAGCCCTAGCTTCTGCCCAGTAGTGAGGGCACTGCAGTGCCACAGCCCTAGCTTCTGTCCTGTAGTGAGGGCACTGCAGTGCCACAGCCCTAGCTTCTGTCCTGTAGTGGGGGCACTGCAGCGCCACAGCCGTAGCTCCCTTCCTGTAGTGGGGGCACTGCTTGCGCCACAGCCATGGCTTCCGTCCTGTAGTGGGGACACTTCAGCACCACAGCCATAGCTTCTGTCCTGTAGTGGGGGTACTGCAGCGCCACAGCCGTAGCTCCCTTCCTGTAGTGGGGGCACTGCTTGCGCCACAGCCATGGCTTCCGTACTGTAGTGAGGGCACTGCAGCGCCACAGCCGTAGCTCCCTTCCTGTAGTGGGGGCACTGCTTGCGCCACAGCCATGGCTTCCGTCCTGTAGTGGGGGCATTGCAGCGCCACAGCCGTGAATTACGTCCTGTAGTGGGGGCACTGCAGCGTCAACGCCGTAGCTTCTGTCCTGTAGTGGGGGCACTGCAGTGCCACAGCCGTAGCTTCTGTCCTGTAGTGGGGGTACTGCAGCGCCACAGCCGTAGCTCCCTTCCTGTAGTGGGGGCACTGCTTGCGCCACAGCCATGGCTTCCGTACTGTAGTGAGGGCACTGCAGCGCCACAGCCGTAGCTCCCTTCCTGTAGTGGGGGCACTGCTTGCGCCACAGCCATGGCTTCCGTACTGTAGTGAGGGCACTGCAGCGCCACAGCCGTAGCTCCCTTCCTGTAGTGGGGGCACTGCTTGCGCCACAGCCATAGCTTCCGTACTGTAGTGGGGGCACTGCAGCGCCACAGCCGTAGCTTCCGTCCAGTAGTGGGGGCACTGCAGCGCCACAGCCGTAGCTTCCGTCCAGTAGTGGGGGCACTGCAGCGCCACAGCCGTAGCTTCCGTCCAGTAGTGGGGGCACTGCAGCGCCACAGCCGTAGCTTCCGTCCAGTAGTGGGGGCACTGCAGCGCCACAGCCGTAGCTTCCATCCTGTAGTGGGGGCACTGCAGCGCCACAGCCGTAGCGTCCGTCCTGTAGTGGGGGCACTGCAGCGCCACAGCCGTAGCTCCCTTCCTGTAGTGGGGACACTACAGCGCCACAGCCGTAGCTCCCTTCCTGTAGTGGGGGCACTGCAGCGCCACAGCCGTAGCTCCCTTCCTGTAGTGGGGACACTACAGCGCCACAGCCGTAGCTCCCTTCCTGTAGTGGGGGCACTGCAGCGCCACAGCCGTAGCTTCCGTACTGTAGTGGGGGCACTGCAGCGCCACAGCCGTAGCTTCCGTACTGTAGTGGGGGCACTGCAGCGCCACAACCGTAGCATCCGTCCTGTAGTGGGGGCACTGCAGCGCCACAACCGTAGCTTCTGCCCAGTAGTGGGGGCACTGCAGTGCCACAGCCCTAGCTTCTGCCCAGTAGTGGGGGCACTGCAGTGCCACAGCCCTAGCTTCTGCCCAGTAGTGAGGGCACTGCAGTGCCACAGCCCTAGCTTCTGTCCTGTAGTGAGGGCACTGCAGTGCCACAGCCCTAGCTTCTGTCCTGTAGTGGGGGCACTGCAGCGCCACAGCCGTAGCTCCCTTCCTGTAGTGGGGGCACTGCTTGCGCCACAGCCATGGCTTCCGTCCTGTAGTGGGGACACTTCAGCACCACAGCCATAGCTTCTGTCCTGTAGTGGGGGTACTGCAGCGCCACAGCCGTAGCTCCCTTCCTGTAGTGGGGGCACTGCTTGCGCCACAGCCATGGCTTCCGTACTGTAGTGAGGGCACTGCAGCGCCACAGCCGTAGCTCCCTTCCTGTAGTGGGGGCACTGCTTGCGCCACAGCCATGGCTTCCGTCCTGTAGTGGGGGCATTGCAGCGCCACAGCCGTGAATTACGTCCTGTAGTGGGGGCACTGCAGCGTCAACGCCGTAGCTTCTGTCCTGTAGTGGGGGCACTGCAGTGCCACAGCCGTAGCTTCTGTCCTGTAGTGGGGGTACTGCAGCGCCACAGCCGTAGCTCCCTTCCTGTAGTGGGGGCACTGCTTGCGCCACAGCCATGGCTTCCGTACTGTAGTGAGGGCACTGCAGCGCCACAGCCGTAGCTCCCTTCCTGTAGTGGGGGCACTGCTTGCGCCACAGCCATGGCTTCCGTACTGTAGTGAGGGCACTGCAGCGCCACAGCCGTAGCTCCCTTCCTGTAGTGGGGGCACTGCTTGCGCCACAGCCATGGCTTCCGTCCTGTAGTGGGGGCATTGCAGCGCCACAGCCGTGAATTACGTCCTGTAGTGGGGGCACTGCAGCGTCAACGCCGTAGCTTCTGTCCTGAAGTGGGGGCACTGCAGTGCCACAGCCGTAGCTTCTGTCCTGTAGTGGGGGTACTGCAGCGCCACAGCCGTAGCTCCCTTCCTGTAGTGGGGGCACTGCTTGCGCCACAGCCATGGCTTCCGTACTGTAGTGAGGGCACTGCAGCTCCACAGCCGTAGCTCCCTTCCTGTAGTGGGGGCACTGCTTGCGCCACAGCCATGGCTTCCGTACTGTAGTGAGGGCACTGCAGCGCCACAGCCGTAGCTCCCTTCCTGTAGTGGGGGCACTGCTTGCGCCACAGCCATGGCTTCCGTACTGTAGTGAGGGCACTGCAGCGCCACAGCCGTAGCTCCCTTCCTGTATTGGGGGCACTGCTTACGCCACAGCTGTAGTTTCCGTCCTGTAGTGGGGGAACTGCAGCGCCACAGCTCTAGCTTCCGTCCTGTAGTGGAGGCACTGCAGCGCCACAGCCGTAGCTTCCATCCTGTAGTGGGGGCACTGCAGCGCCACAGCCGTAGCTTCCGTCCAGTAGTGGGGGCACTGCAGCGCCACAGCCGTAGCTTCCGTCCAGTAGTGGGGGCACTGCAGCGCCACAGCCGTAGCTTCCGTCCAGTAGTGGGGGCACTGCAGCGCCACAGCCGTAGCTTCCGTCCAGTAGTGGGGGCACTGCAGCGCCACAGCCGTAGCTTCCGTCCTGTAGTGGGGGCACTGCAGCGCCACAGCCGTAGCTTCCATCCTGTAGTGGGGGCACTGCAGCGCCACAGCCGTAGCTTCCATCCTGTAGTGAGGGCACTGCAGCGCCACAGCCGTAGCTCCCTTCCTGTAGTGGGGACACTACAGCGCCACAGCCGTAGCTCCCTTCCTGTAGTGGGGGCACTGCAGCGCCACAGCCGTAGCTTCCGTACTGTAGTGGGGGCACTGCAGCGCCACAGCCGTAGCTTCCGTACTGTAGTGGGGGCACTGCAGCGCCACAACCGTAGCATCCGTCCTGTAGTGGGGGCACTGCAGCGCCACAACCGTAGCTCCCTTCCTGTAGTGGGGGCACTGCTTGCGCCACAGCCATGGCTTCCGTACTGTAGTGAGGGCACTGCAGCGCCACAGCCGTAGCTCCCTTCCTGTATTGGGGGCACTGCTTACGCCACAGCTGTAGTTTCCTTCCTGTAGTGGGGGAACTGCAGCGCCACAGCTCTAGCTTCCGTCCTGTAGTGGAGGCACTGCAGCGCCACAGCCGTAGCTTCCATCCTGTAGTGGGGGCACTGCAGCGCCACAGCCGTAGTTTCCGTCCTGTAGTGGGGGCACTGCAGCGCTACAGCCGTAGCTTCTATCCTGTAGTGGGGGCACTGCAGCGCCACAGCCGTAGCTCCCTTCCTGTAGTGAGGGCACTGCAGCGCCACAGCCCTAGCTTCCGTCCTGTAGTGAGGGCACTGCAGCGCCACAGCCGTAGCTCCCTTCCTGTAGTGGGGACACTGCAGCGCCACAGCCGTAGCTTCCGTCCTGTAGTGGGGGAACTGCAGCGTCACAGCTGTAGCTCCCTTCCTGTAGTGGGGGCATTGCAGCACCACAGCCGTAGCTTCTGTCCTGTAGTGGGGGCACTGCAGTGCCACAGCCATAGCTTCTGCCCAGTAGTGGGGGCACTGCAGTGCCACAGCCCTAGCTTCTGCCCAGTAGTGAGGGCACTGCAGTGCCACAGCCCTAGCTTCTGTCCTGTAGTGAGGGCACTGCAGTGCCACAGCCCTAGCTTCTGTCCTGTAGTGGGGGCACTGCTTGCGCCACAGCCATGGCTTCCGTCCTGTAGTGGGGACACTTCAGCGCCACAGCCATAGCTTCTGTCCTGTAGTGGGGGTACTGCAGCGCCACAGCCGTAGCTCCCTTCCTGTAGTGGGGGCACTGCTTGCGCCACAGCCATGGCTTCCGTACTGTAGTGAGGGCACTGCAGCGCCACAGCCGTAGCTCCCTTCCTGTAGTGGGGGCACTGCTTGCGCCACAGCCATGGCTTCCGTCCTGTAGTGGGGGCATTGCAGCGCCACAGCCGTGAATTACGTCCTGTAGTGGGGGCACTGCAGCGTCAACGCCGTAGCTTCTGTCCTGTAGTGGGGGCACTGCAGTGCCACAGCCGTAGCTTCTGTCCTATAGTGAGGCACTGCAGCGCCACAGCTCTGGCTTCCGTCCTGTAGTAGGGGCACTGCAGTGCCACAGCCGTAGCTCCCGTCCTATAGTAGGGGCACTGCAGTGCCACAGCCGTAGCACCCGTCCTGTAGTGGGGGCACTGCAGCGCCACAGCCGTAGCTTCTGCCCTGTAGTGGGGTCACCGCAGCGCCACAGCCGTAGCTCCCTTCCTGTAGTGGGGGCATTGCAGTACCACAGCCATGACTTCCGTCCTGTAGTGAGGGCACTGCAGCGCCACAGCTGTAGCTTCTGTCTCTAGTGGGGGCACTGCAGCACCACAGCCGTAGCTTCTGTTCTGTGGTGAGAGCACTGCAGCGCCACAGCTGTGGCTTCTGCCCTGTAGTGGGGTCACCGCAGCGCCACAACCGTAGCTCCCTTCCTGTAGTGGGGGTATTGCAGCACCACAGCCATGACTTCCGTCCTGTAGTGAGGGCACTGCAGCGCCACAGCTGTAGCTTCTATCTCTAGTGGGGGCACTGCAGCACCACAGCCGTAGCTTCTGTTCTGTAGTGAGGGCACTGCAGCGCCACAGCTGTAGCTTCCGTCCTGTAGTGAGGGCACTGCAGCGCCACAGCCCTAGCTTCTGCCCTGTAGTGGGGTCACTGCAGCGCCACAGTCGTAGCTTCTGCCCTGTAGTGGGGGCACTGCAGCGCCACAGTCGTAGCTTCTGCCCTGTAGTGGGGGCACTGCAGCGCCACAGCCGTAGCTTTTGCCCTGTAGTGGGGGCACTGCAGCGCCACAGTCGTAGCTTCTGCCCTGTAGTGGGGGCACTGCAGCGCCACAGTCGTAGCTTCTGCCCTGTAGTGGGGGCACTGCAGCGCCACAGTCGTAGCTTCTGCCCTGTAGTGGGGGCACTGCAGCGCCACAGCCGTAGCTTTTGCCCTGTAGTGGGGGCACTGCAGCGCCACAGTCGTAGCTTCTGCCCTGTAGTGGGGGCACTGCAGCGCCACAGTCGTAGCTTCTGCCCTGTAGTGGGGGCACTGCAGCGCCACAGCCGTAGCTTCTGCCCTGTAGTGGGGGCACTGCAGCGCCACAGTTGTAGCTTCTGCCTTGTAGTGGGGGCACTGCAGCGCCACAGTCGTAGCTTCTGCCTTGTAGTGGGGGCACTGCAGCGCCACAGTCGTAGCTTCTGCCTTGTAGTGGGGGCACTGCAGCGCCACAGCCGTAGCTTCTGCCTTTTAGTGCGGGCACTACAGCGTCACAGCTGTAGCTCCCGTCCTGTAGTGGGGGCACTGCAACACCCCAGCTTTCCTCCGCAGGCTCCTCCACCATGGCAGCTTGTTTGCCTTCATTTGGTCTTCTGGCCGCCATGTCGGACATTGGAACAACTTAGCGGCCCTGAAATCGTCCATCTGTGCACCAAAGTGAAACAGAAGTTGTCGGGCCGTCGACGCGCCTTTACACATAGCACCCGCATCAACAGTCATGATGCTGCTCCAAGGTTCTCACCAGTCTGAAACCAGTCTAAAAAAATGCTTAATCTCCACTGTGTGTTTCATGCATGTAAGCGGGTTGAATGTGTATTGCATCCGTGTGTCATCTTTTCTTCATACATGCAAATAAAAATAAAAAATGCAAGAAGGACGAAGTGTTTGGATGCCGATGCGTTTGTGTGTGTTTGGATGCCCACGCGTGTGTGTGATTGGATGCCCGCGTGTGTGTGTTTGGATGCCCGCGTGTGTGGATGCCCACGCGCGCGCGCGTGTGTGTGTTTGGATGCGCGCGCGCGCGCGTGTGTGTGTGTTTGGATGCGCGCGCGTGTGTGTTTGGATGCGCACGCGCGTGTGTTTGGATGCGCACGCGCGTGTGTTTGGATGCCCACGCGCGCGTGTGCGTTTGGATGCCCACGCGCGCGCGCGTGTTTGGATGCCCAGGCTCGCGCGCGCGTGTGTGTTTGGATGCCCGCGCGCGCGTGTTTGGATGCCCGCGCGCGTGTTTGGATGCCCGCGCGCGCGCGTGTTTGGATGCCCGCGCGCGCGTGTTTGGATGTCCGCCCGCGCGCGCGTGTTTGGATGTCCGCGCGCGCGCGCGTGTGTTTGGATGCCCGCGCGCGCGTGTGTTTGGATGCCCGCGCGCGCGCGTGTGTTTGGATGCCCGCGCGCGCGTGTGTTTGGATGCCCGCGCGCGCGTGTGTTTGGATGCCCACGCGCGCGCGCGTGTGCTTAGATGCCCACGCGCGCGCGCGTGTGTTTGGATGCCCACGCGCGCGTGTGTTTGGATGCCCGCGCGCGCGTGTGTTTGGATGCCCGCGCGCGCGCGTGTGTGTTTGGATGCCCACGCGCGCGCGTGTGTGTTTGGATGCCCGCGCGCGCGCGTGTGTGTTTGGATGCCCGCGCGCGTGTTTGGATGCCCGCGCGCGCGCGTGTTTGGATGCCGCGCGCGCGCGCGTGTTTGGATGCCCGCGCGCGTGTGTTTGGATGCCCACGCGCGCGCGCGCGTGTGTTTGGATGCCCACGCGCGCGTGTGTTTGGATGCCCGCGCGCGCGCGTGTGTTTGGATGCCCACGCGCGCGCGTGTGTTTGGATGCCCACGCGCGCGTGTGTTTGGATGCCCACGCGCGCGCGCGCGCGTGTGTTTGGATGCCCACGCGCGCGCGCGTGTGTTTAGATGCCCACGCGCGCGCGCGTGTGTTTGGATGCCCACGCGCGCGCGCGTGTGTGTGTTTGGATGCCCACGCGCGCGCGTGTGTGTTTGGATGCCCACGCGCGCGCACGCGTGTGTGTGTTTGGATGCCCACGCGCGCGCACGTGTGTTTGGATGCCCACGCGCGCGCACGTGTGTGTTTGGATGCCCACGCGCGCGCGCACGTGTGTGTTTGGATGCCCACGCGCGCGTGTGTGTGTTTGGATGCCCACGCGCGCGCGCGTGTGTGTCTTTGGATGCCCACGCGCGCACGCGTGTGTGTTTGGATGCCCACGCGCGCGCGCGTTTGTGTTTGGATGCCCACGCGTGCGTGTGTTTGGATGCCCACGCGCGCGCGTGTGTGTTTGGATGCCCACGCGCGCGTGTGTTTGGATGCCCACGCGCGCGTGTGTGTTTGGATGCCCACGCGCGCGCGCGCACGTGTGTGTTTGGATGCCCACGCGCGCGTGTGTGTGTTTGGATGCCCACGCGCGCGCGCGTGTGTGTCTTTGGATGCCCACGCGCGCGCGCGTGTGTGTTTGGATGCCCACGCGCGCGCGTGTGTGTTTGGATGCCCACGCGCGCGCGTGTGTGTTTGGATGCCCACGCGCGCGCGCGTGTGTGTTTGGATGCCCACGCGCGCGCGTGTGTGTTTGGATGCCCACGCGCGCGCGTGTGTGTTTGGATGCCCACGCGCGCGCGTGTGTGTTTGGATGCCCACGCGCGCGCGTGTGTGTTTGGATGCCCACGCGCGCGCGCGCGTGTGTATTTGGATGCCCACGCGCGCGCTTGCGCGTGTGTGTTTGGATGCCCACGCGCGCGCTTGCGCGTGTGTGTTTGGATGCCCACGCGCGCGCGTGTGTGTTTGGATGCCCACGCGCGCGCGTGTGTGTTTGGATGCCCACGCGCGCGCGCGCGTGTGTATTTGGATGCCCACGCGCGCGCGCGCGCGCGTGTATTTGGATGCCCACGCGCGCGCTCGCGCGTGTATTTGGATGCCCACGCGCGCGCTCGCGCGTGTGTGTTTGGATGCCCACGCGCGTGTGTGTTTGGATGCCCACGCGCGCGTGTGTGTTTGGATGCCCGCGCGCGCGTGTGTGTTTGGATGCCCACGCGCGCGCGCGTGTGTTTGGATGCCCACGCGCGCGCGCGCGTGTGTTTGGATGCCCACGCGCGCGCGCGCGTGTGTTTGGATGCCCGCGCGCGCGCGTGTGTTTGGATGCCCACGCGCGCGCGCGTGTGTTTGGATGCCCACGCGCGCGCGTGTGTGTTTGGATGCCCACGCGCGCGCGTGTGTGTTTGGATGCCCACGCGCGCGCGTGTGTGTTTGGATGCCCACGCGCGCGCGTGTGTGTTTGGATGCCCACGCACGCGCGTGTGTGTTTGGATGCCCACGCGCGTGCGTGCGTGCGTGTGGAAGCCCGCACATGTGTCTGGATGCCCATGTGCGCACGCGCGCGTGTTTGGATGCCCACGTGCGCATAGATAATGCGTATCTATTTGTTTGCCAACGCGTGTGTGTTTGCAGAAGGCCGAAGTGTTGTCAATCTTAACAAAGCCCACAGAAAATAGGGTGCAGGGGGAAAACGGTGAGCACTGACGCCGATGCACGTTCAGATGCCTTTACGTGTTCAGATGACGTTGCATGTTTGGAAACCTTCGTGTGTTGGATGCTGTCGTCAGTTACACATCCCAATTGTCAGGTGAGCGAGCTGTGGCTGATCGTCAGTTACATGTCCCGATTGTCAGGTGAACGAGCTGCGGCTGATCATCAGTTACACGTCCCGATTGTCAGGTGAACGAGCTGCGGCTGATCGTCAGTTACACGTCCCGATTGTCAGGTGAACGAGCTGCGGCTGATTGTCAGTTACACGTCCTGATTGTCAGGTGAAGGAGCACCCGCTGATCGTCAGTTACACGTCCCGATTGTCAGGTGAACGAGCTGCGGCTGATCATCAGTTACACGTCCCGATTGTCAGGTGAACGAGTGGCGGCTGATCGTCAGTTACACGTCCCTATTGTCAGGTGAACGAGCTGCGGCTGATCATCAGTTACACGTCCCGATTGTCAGGTGAACGAGCTGCGGCTGATCGTCAGTTACACGTCCTGATTGTCAGGTGAAGGAGCACCCGCTGATCGTCAGTTACACGTCCCGATTGTCAGGTGAACGAGCTGCGGCTGATCATCAGTTACACGTCCCGATTGTCAGGTGAACGAGTGGCGGCTGATCGTCAGTTACACGTCCCTATTGTCAGGTGAAGGAGCACCCGCTGATCGTCAGTTACACGTCCCGATTGTCAGGTGAAGGAGCACCCGCTGATCGTCAGTTACACATCCCGATTGTCAGGTGAAGGAGCACCCGCTGATCGTCAGTTACACGTCCCGATTGTCAGCTGAACGAGCTGCGGCTGATCGTCAGTTACACGTCCCGATTGTCAGGTGAACGAGCTGCGGCTGATCGTCAGTTACACGTCCCGATTGTCAGGTGAACGAGCTGCGGCTGATCGTCAGTTACACGTCCCGATTGTCAGGCGAAGGAGCTGCGGCTGATCATCAGTTACACGTCCTGATTGTCAGCTGAACGAGCTGCGGCTGATCGTCAGTTACACGTCCCGATTGTCAGGTGAGCGAGCTGCGGCTGATCGTCAGTTACACGTCCCGATTGTCAGGTAAACGAGCTGCGGCTGATCGTCAGTTACACGTCCCGATTGTCAGGTGAAGGAGCACCCGCTGATCGTCAGTTACACGTCCTGATTGTCAGCTGAACGAGCTGCGGCTGATCGTCAGTTACACGTCCCGATTGTCAGGTGAACGAGCTGCGGCTGATCGTCAGTTACACGTCCCGATTGTCAGGTGAACGAGCTGCGGCTGATCATCAGTTACACGTCCCGATTGTCAGGTAAACGAGCTGCGGCTGATCGTCAGCTACACGTCTCGATTGTCAGGCAAAGGAGCACCCGCTGATCGTCAGTTACACGTCCTGATTGTCAGCTGAACGAGCTGCGGCTGATCGTCAGTTACACGTCCCGATTGTCAGGTGAACGAGTGGCGGCTGATCGTCAGTTACACGTCCCGATTGTCAGGTGAACGAGCTGCGGCTGATCGTCAGTTACACGTCCCGATTGTCAGGTGAACGAGCTGTGGCTGATCGTCAGTTACACGTCCCGATTGTCAGGTGAACAAGTGGCGGCTGATCGTCAGTTACACGTCCCGATTGTCAGGTGAACGAGCTGCGGCTGATCGTCAGTTACACGTCCCGATTGTCAGGTGAACAAGTGGCGGCTGATCGTCAGTTACACGTCCCGATTGTCAGGCGAAGGAGCACCCGCTGATCGTCAGTTACACGTCCCGATTGTCAGGCGAAGGAGCACCCGCTGATCGTCAGTTACACGTCCTGATTGTCAGGTGAACGGGCCGATGCAAATACGTAAGAAGTATGGATAAAACAGATTTATTCACTGCCCAGTTGCGTATAAAAACAATGGGTACTTCTGTGAATTTTTTGCATGTGAAAAATGCGCAAAAAAACTGAAGAAGGGTCAAAATATGCAGAGAATAGGTGTTCAACCGCATTATAGGGATCTGGTGGCTTGTTGACTAGCTGAAGCGTGAATACAGCTCTGGGTAATATGCAGAATTAGCACGAGGCGGGGATGCTCAGCTTTTATGTCGCTTTTTATCAATATGTAAAGTATAAAGTGATGGTAAATGTGGCACAGTCTTAAGACAATTAATTTTCGGCACCGAGGGGCTTCATCGTATAATTTACGTGCCGTTTTAGTGGCCTGTAAACCGCTGCATTATAACCATTTTATAATTTTATAGATATTTTCCAGCCAGTGTAAAATGATGGGTAATTACGCTGCTTTATCTTTCATACTGTTGGCAGTCCCTTTCACTGTGTCTTTACACGTCTTTTAAAAGGTGACATCCCCGTAAAAAGCAGCTGTTGCGATGGGCGTGGCGCTGGCGAGGGCGGCTCAGTGGACAAGCGCTGGTTCTGGAGCTGGCAGACTGGAGATCACACCTCTGAATGAAGCTCTGCTAAACGACATCATAAAGTATGTGGAGCCGTTCAGCTCCCGGCATCCAGAAGAGGCAGAGTTTGTCTTCAGAGAACCTCTGGAATGGAAAACCAATTTGGAGCCATCGGCATTTGGATCTGGTTATGATATTAGGTGAGGCCAGACCAAGAGAAAAAATTGCAATACTTAAAAAGCACAATAACCAGTCTCGATTGCTTTTTTTTTCTTAGCTAAATGTCTGTGACATTCTGTCCAACTTAACCCTTTCAAATAGTGCGCGGTAGAGGTAACAGGGTCGGTCTACTGTAGTCCGTCTGCTTTAGCTTGTGTAAGGGGGTCTTCAGAAGACTTTGTCGAAGAGAAATTGGCAACACTTTCTCTCTATTCAAAAGTGTCTTTGCTCACAACTGTTGCTTTTAAGATTTTGGGCCATTATGGTTGTTGGGTAGAGCGCCATGATGGCGCAGGGTTAGTGAAAGAGTGTTATCATGAGAAAATAGGCAGTCCCAAAAGGTTTATTTTAAAATTCCGTCGGGAACTGAAGTCATAGTAGTGACACAATCGTTCTTCAGCCGGGCAGAAGGGAGAAGGAAAAATTCCCGAAAGCTGCCATGAATTGAGGTAGCCGAGAGGTTGTTGAATCGAGAGAGAGAAAGCACTCAGGAAAGATGTTTCAGTGCTTGAGGGGGTACAAAGACGGGCAACTAAACTAATAAAAGGAATGGAAGGACTGGAATACCCAGAGAGACTATCGAAATTGCAATTATGCACCCTAGAAAAAAAGATGGTTAAGGGGCGACCAAATAACTGTGTATAAATACATGAGGGGACGATACAAGGATCTCTCCCATGATCTGTTTATACCCAGGACTGCGACGGTAACGAGAGGGCATCTGCTACGTCTAGAAGAAAGCAGGTTTTATCACCAACATAGAAGGAGGTTCTTTACTGTAAGAGCAGTGAAACTGTGGAACTCTCTGCCTGAGGATGTGGTGATGGCAAAATCAATGCAAGAGTTTAGGTGGAACTAGATGTATTTTCAGAGCACTACAACATTACAGGATACAAACATAAGGTGACCGGTGGGGTTGTTGATCCGGGTCTTGGAGTCAGGTAGGAAGTCAAACGTTGATCCAGGGATTATTCTGACTGCCATTATAGAGTCGGGAAGGAGTTTTTTGGCTTCTGCCTCATTAGGGTTTTTTGCCTTCTGGATCAACAAGAGGGGTTGGAAACAGGCTGAACTGATTGGATATTTGTCTTTTTTCAGCCTTGCATACTATGTTAGTATGTAAAGTGAAGAGTAAGGAGTGATGTATTCTGTAACGTCCCCATGCACCGCACTGCCCAATGCCTGGTGTTTATAAGTAGCCATAAAAGTTACCGGTCTTTCCACTGAAGTTATTTGTTAATAAATTACATTGCACAAGCAAACATGTGGTCTGTCCGGGAATGCGTACCAATGAGCCACATGGTGCCAAGGCAGGCCTGTGGCCAGGCCTTCTTAAAGGGGTTATTAGGGGACATAGTATTCTGTAAAACCTTGCTCAGACTGTAGTAAAATAATAGAATACATACTCACCCTTCCCTGTTCCTCTGCCGCTGCCATCTTGCTTGCTCCCGCTGCTCTTCACTACTGGGTGCAGGGTGCCAGTGATTACGTCCCCGACAAAAGGGCCATGTGACTGCTGCAGCCAATCACCAGTCCCCTTCAGCTGGTGAATAGCTGCAGTGCTCACGTGACCCCTTGTCATGTTGTTATCACCCCCCCCCCCTGGAAGTTCAGCAGGGGCTGGAGATCTGGCAAGATGGCAGCTGTGGGGAGGCGCAGGGGCCTGAGTATGTATTCTATTATTTCACTCCTGCAGTCTGAGCAAGGTATTACAGAATACTATATCCCCGGATAATCCCTTTAAATCTTTCCCAGTGATCCAGAGGAAGTAGATAGTGACCGGGCCTGCGGTCTCCCCAACAGTAAGTCTAGAGAATGTCCTGTCCGAGGACCCCCTTGCCACGGAGTGCTTTCATTGATCACACTCCTCCAATAACATGAAACACCTTTGAGCACTCATTCTAATTAAAGGGCCACTCCGGCGCAAACATTTTTTTTTCCATGCCTGCACCTCTTCATCTTACTGCCTGTCACACTCTGGAGGTCTCTGTGGCACACCTTCATAGACTGCCTGACAAAATGTGGTATAATGTAATAAAATATATTATACTGTATGAGACTAAAAATAAATAAAAAAAATAATAATTTTAAAAAGTTTTATTTTTAATTATTGAAAAAAAATAAAGGAAGTTTTTTTTTTATTTTTTAAAAAGCATATTTGGTATCATCGCGTCCATAAAGTGTTGATCTATTAAAGTAACACACTCTTTATTCCACATGGTGAACTTCATCAGAAAAAGAAATAAACAATGCCAGAATTGTGCATATATGACCAAACTGTCTCCTGCAAAAACTTTAATAAAAAGTCATATGAACTCCAAAATGGCACCAATAGGAACTACAGGACATCCCACAAAAAACTGTCGACAGAAAAATAAATGAGGCAGAAAATAATTTTATTTTTTTCCAAAGATATTTGATCAAAAATGTCAAAAGACTCTGGATTAGGACATATTCCCTAATTTATTCGGTGAGCTATCTTAACCTGAGTAAAAAACAATGGGAAGTCCTGTTAAAAAAGAGGATCAAAAATACACCCCCATCTTCCAGAAAACTAATCTCGTTCTTCTTTTTAGCCACCAAGCAAACAATCGCAAAATCTTGGCGTAAGTCTTCCCTGGACTTCTCTAAAGTTAAGCGCCATACGAACTGGTATCCAGTTAATGAAAAACTAACGTCAATAACAGAAGACAGGTATAATAGGTTCCTGAGCATTTGAACCCCATGGATAGATTATGCCCTCTCTGCAACGGGGGTTGGCCCTACAACCTCTCTATAAGTCCAATACCCAACACATAGTGTTACAGCTTCCCCCACCCCTTTTGGGTCATTACCCCGAGAGGAAGAATCCCCCTCCTTCCTGAAACATCCCCTCCTCCTCCCCTCTGACCTTCATTGGCTCTGGCCAGGACATTGTTAACAGTGAATTGCTGCTACTTGAATTACAGCAGAAAACTCTGGTTACATTGGAACACCAAAACTTGGTATTGTTTATCAAACCAGATCAAATATTGTTATGTGATAACTTTTTTATAATCCGCCAACATAATACTGCTATTACTTTGTATAAAGGAAAATTTTCAATAAAAATAGTTAAAAAAAAAATTTAAATACCTTTCTTTCTTTCTGTCACCATATTCTGAGGCCCATAACTTTATTAACTCTCTGCGGGTTGTTTTTTTGGGGTGAGCTGTCATTTTCATTAGTACCATTATGAGGACATATAACTTTTTGATCACTTTTTATTCAATTTCTTTGGGAGGCAAAGTGAATAAATAATTGCAATTCTGGCATTGTGTGTGTGGAAGGAGAGGCAGGTTTACGGCGTTCACTGTGAGGGATAAATGCCATATTTTAGGTTTGGACTGTTACATATGCAGCAATAGCAATTATGTTCTGTTTTTTTTATTGTTTTTGATTTTTGTGTGAAAGTGCTTTTTTATTTCTAACTTTTAATATTATATATATATTTATTTAAATGTTTTTGATTAAACTAATTGTAACTATTTATTTAGTCCTGCTGGAGGACTTGAACATACATTTGCTTCATCACAGTATTGCGGTAAATTGTAACTATCAATGTTAAACTCTGAAGCCCTGCTGCCTGCAAGCTTTAATATGCTTCAATACCTGGGAATGTTTATTAGGACCCAGGCTGCCATAGTAAACCATCAGCACCCCGCGATCATGCCACTGGGGGGGGCGATGGGATGATCAAGCGAGCCCTGGTCCCTAAAGGCTTCGATTCTGTGGTCAATATTGACCATAGAAATCTAAGCTGAGATTGTACTTATCTCCTGTATGTAAATAAAAAAAAAGGTTTGGTCAGGTGTCGCCAGTAGAGCAAAGTGTAATTGTTCTCAGCGAAAGAAACCAAGTAATCCTGTAGATATGAGACCTTTTAATGGCTAACAAAAATACATGATGTTACAGCAAGCTTTTGGATCTTCTATCGATCCTTCCTCAGGCTAAAATGGAACTGGTTTGGATGGGGCATATATATAATATACAAATGCAGGGACACCCCGCTTGATTGTAATACATACAGAAATTTGAGACTGTTTTGCATTCAAAACTTAAAACAACAGATAAACTGAGCTGAGACATAAATACTGAATCAGTCCATTGAGCACAGGAATGTGACAGTTTTATGATATGCCTTATCTCTCTTTTTTATGAAGTTTAAAAAAAAAAAAAAAGATTGGGAAGAGGACATCCCTCTTGGCCTCCTTCAGACCTTTCATATTTTCCACCTATGCTAGAATCCCGGGCTGAGGTTCATTCCATTCTTGAGGGTATCAAACATAGCCATAAATTTGCACTCCCAAATTCTTCTGTGACGCTGTGACTTGAAATTGCCCTTCCGTATGATAACTCTCATCTGCTCTATGCTGTGTCCCTGACCACAAAAATGTTTTGCCACAGGTAATTCAGTCTTTTCCTTTCTAATTGAGTGGCGATGAGATCTCATCCTGGCCCTCGGTTTTTGCCCTGCCTTCCCCGATATAAAGTCCCCCAACAGAACATTTACTGCAGCGAATCAGGTACACAACATCAGACATGGAACATGTGATCTTATAGTCCCGCTGTGTGTTGGGGATTTGTATCCTGTCCGTGATCTGTACATGTCAGCAGGTCTTACAGCTTCTTACCTTACAGGGTTAAGTTCCTTTTTGTGTGTCAGAGGGCAATGCACTCCTGATTTATACAGTTCCTCAAATTAGGAGGTTGCCTATGACATAGGAGGGGAGGGTCCTAGAATATGGTTTTCAGATGGTCATCCTTGTGTAGGGTATGATGGAGTTTCTTTGCAGTTTTCCTTAGTCCTTAATCTCCAATATTGACTAGTGTGGGTGAGTGTCAGCTACCTCACATGGCTGGAACCCACCAGTATGAAGCGGGCTCTACTCCCGAGCCTTCTCCATATGCTCCTTGCCAACCAAGGGAAAACATGTACACCTTTGGTCATAAAGGGGTTGAGCCATCCACAGAGATTTCATATGTGTTGGTAGGTCCTGTCAATTGTATGGACATGCTGATTGATACCCTAATGGCTGTTGAGCTGCAAGACTCGGGCCTGATATGTGGAGAAAAGCAATTCCCAGTTGGTTTCAATCTTTCTGAGTTTATTTTGGCACCAGGATAATTGGAGATGACCGGCTTCTTTATTAAAATTGTCTAAAAGAAGAACGCAACCAATCAGAGGGCAGTTTTATTTTCTAAGGCTGCTTTGGTAAAATGAAACTTTTGCTGTGATTGGTGACTGCTAACGCCAAAGGCAAAATACGCACTAGAGTGCCTCTGTTAACACCATGACACCAGACCCAGCACCTCACTTGATCTTGTGTGGTTCCAACTGGAACCTAGAATACTGGCAACATGTGGCGTGATCCGTTAAGTCATGCTACCAATTGTTTTGGCTGATGGTAGGGTTTGGGGGTGACGCAGAACTCATTAAGCCACAGACCCCAGTTGTCAACAAGGTGCTGTGCAGGTTGGTGGTGGTACCATACTGGTGTGGGGGGTGTTCTCATGGCATGGGTTGGGTCTATTTTTCCACTTAAACACATCATTGACTGGTGCCCTCAACATTTCACTGCTTGGTGACCATTTGCAGCCTTTCATGGATTTCATGTACCCCACAATAATGGGATATTCTAGTAGTATAATGCACTAAGGCATCGAGCCCAAGTTGTCCACAATTAGTTTGAGGAGCATCCTGGAGAGTTCCTACGAAGGGTGCGACCTGCACATTTGCCTGACATGAGCCCAACTGAGCATTTATGGGATGTGGTGGGGCAGTCTAGTCATACCCGAGATCCGGCACTTACGAATCCCCTCCAAGCATCTTCCGTCTACTTGTGGAATCACATCGAGTTGCTTCTTCACTGGGCTAGAGGGGGTCCTGCATGATATTACTTCCTGTCTCATGACCTTCAGTATGTTAATGGATACGGTGCGGTAAAAAAGAATTTGTTCCATTCCCAACTTCTTATATTTTTTCATCTTTGTCTCACTTCAGTATTTCAGATCATTAAACTACTTCTAATATTAGATGATATGTTATAACTAGAGATGAGCGAACGTACTCGGTAAGGCCGATTTCGCAATCGAGCACTGCGATTTTCGAGTACTTCACTACTCGGGTGAAAAGTACTCGGGAGCGCTGTGGGGCGGGGCGTGGTGGAGCGGGGGGTAGCAGCGCGGAACAGGTGGGAGCTCTCTCTCTCTCTCCCTCTCCCCCCCACTCCCCTCTGCAACCCCCCACTCACCCACAGTGCCCCGAGTACTTTTCACCCGAGTAGTGAAGTACTCGAAAATCGCGGTGCTCGATTGCGAAATCGGCCTTACCGAATACGTTCGCTCATCTCTAGTTATAATATTGCTGTTTTTAAATGATAGTTTCATTTATTGAAGGAAATATGTGATAACGTAATTACCCTCTTCTGGCCCTTTTACAGTGAACGATTACACCGTGCAACACCATTTTTGGCAGATAGGCGGCTTGTAGTAACTTTAGTGCTGAATTCAAATATGATATCCGTTTTTTTCTGCCACATAAGCTTTTCCAGCTTTGGGGAATAATGTAATCCCCGCCCATTCACTTCAATGGCTTATTGCAGTGTGTAATACGCCCCAACAAGGTCATGCTGCGTATTTTTTCACGTGGTTGTATTCAAATCAATGGGTTGTATTCACTGCGTATTGCGTACAGAAGGAATCTCAGTCATTGAGGACCATTACAAAGGGAAGTACCATCCGAATATGATGGGAGACTTCTGCGGGTTCTTACAGAGGGAAAGTAATACTTCTTTCAGGAAGAAGTCAAGAATCAAGCATCATTTTCCACCAAAAACAGTTGAATAGTAATATTACGGCACGTCCAAACTGTTATCATCTTAACTCCTTAGTGACGGAGCTTTTTTCAGTTTTTCCATTTTCGTTTTTTCCCTTCCCCCTTTTAAAACACGTAACTCCTTTTTATTTATCCATCGACGTCGCTGTATGAGGGCTTGTTTTTTACGGGACAAGTTGTATTTTTCAATAGTAATAGTAAACATACCATATAATGTACTGAAAAACCTTCAAAAAATTTTAAGTGGAGAGAAATGGGGGAAAAAATGAAATTCCGCCATCTTTCAGTGCGTGTTGTTTCTACGGCGCACAAACTGCAACAAAAAGGACATAACTTTATTCTAATGGGCAGTACGATTACTGCGATACCAAACTTATATCGTTTAGTTTTTTTTTTTTGCTGTACCACTGGTATTTTCTTTCACAGATATTTAATTTCTAAAAACTATTTTCTGCTGCTAGCTTCTGCGCAAAATAGCTGTATTATTTTTCCGTTGACGTTGTTGCGCAAGAGCTCATTTTTTGCAGGAGGTCTTGTAGTTTCCGTTGGTACCATTTTGGAATTCATAGAGCTTTTTGATCGCTTTTTATTGCATTTTTTCTTTTAGACAGCGTGACCAAAAAAAGCGCATTTCTGGCGTTCTTTATTTTCTTTTTCTAAATAAAAGGGGTTGTATAAAGGAAATGGTTTGCAACTTAAAAGTGAGACGAGCTGCTAGTATCTAGTGTTACCCGCAGAATCAGCAGGTTGTAATGTTATAGAAACATACAATTACTTTCTGGTATGAATTTTTTTTTTTTAATTTGTTGCACAACGTTATCGTTCAGAATCATTCCGATTCCTGCGCTCTCACGGGAATTTAAATGTTAATTGTCTCGTGTAAATGCATGCAGCGATAGAATGGGGAGGGAAGGGACCTGTTATTTGTATAGCGCCAACTTATTTTGCAGCGCTTTAAGGTCATTTGTTAACCGACCTCATTTTACCAACCTCGGTTGGATGGCAGGCTGAGTCAACCTTGAGCCAGCAACCTGACCCATGCAGGTATTGAACCTGCAACCTTCAGGTCGTGAGTGAGAGCTTAGGAATGCAAACTGCTACATTAACCCCTTGAGTGGCACGCCCGGAAATTTTCCGGGACGAGCTCCACTGCCGATAGTGATCTCCGGGCTATGTATCACTATGGGAGCTGCAGAGCACAATGCCACAAGCCGGCAATCTCCTGCTTCTAAGTCTCCTGCTTTGTTTATAGGTTGCCATAGAGACCATCGGCTTGTCAGAAGCAAGCCGATGATCTCTGTGGCAGGGAGAGTGGGTGCTTGGCTGTCAGAGGACAGCCAGGCACAAGCTTTTACAGCAGAGATCAGAGAAAACCTCTGATCTCTGCTGTGTTAACCCTTCACATGCGGCAGTCACATAGACTATGTGACTGCAGCATGTAAAGGGCTGTCACCATCAGACCCCCGGAAAGTGGTCAGTGGGTCCTGATGGGTCCCTGTGGAAGTCCCCTAAAGGGACAAAAAAAAAGAAAGTTAAAAAAAAAACAAAAGTAAAAAAAATTATAAAGAAAAATAAAAATAAAAAACACTTGTCTCCCTTTACTTTGTAAAAAATGTAAAATAAAATCACGCATGTGGTATCCGTGTGCGTCGTAATGACCCAGAGAAGGAAGTTGGTACATTATTTAACCCCTTAATGACATGGCCCCTTTTTTTCATTTTTCCCCATTTCTTTTTTTTCCTCCCCGAAACATAAAAACTGTATAAACTTGGTATCACCGGAATCGTGCTGACTCAGAGAATAATGATATCACATTATTTATTCTGCACGCTGAACGCCGTAAAAATGAAATTCAAAAAACAAATGGCAGAATTTCTTTTTTTCCCCCCAATCTCCCTACAAATGTTTTTACAAAAGTTATGCAATACATTATATATACCCAAAAATGATGCCATCAAAAAGTACAACTTGTCCCACAAAAAACAAGCCCTCATATGGCCTGGTCAATGGAAAAATGAAAAAGTTATGGCTCTTGGAACGCAACCGCAAAATTAGTTGAAATTCAATGATTAGACCATTTAAAAAACTTGCCCTGGTGGGCACGACAGGGTCGTAGGAAACCCGCTACTCAAGGGGTTAACACTCTGCACCACACGAGGAATGAGAATCATTCAGTTTCTGCATGTAGACAACGAGCCGTTCAGTGTAAACAGCAGTTTGTCACTTCTGAAAGACTATCTGCTTACTGTGAATGGAGGTGGCGGGTGGAGAGAACCCCCACCCGGGTGCTCCACCTCCATGCCGCTGGCGCTGTGAGCGATGCAGAGGATAATTGCTCCTGTGTAATGGCACCGGAGGGGCATCCCTGGACATCGTTTGCCCAACAGCTCATCCCAAGTAATAGGACCAATAGCTTCTTGTTAACCAATTTCAATTGGGTTCAATTTTATTAGCCGCACCCAGGCAGGATTAATGCAGGGGCTGCGGAATCTAAATATGGTGGACATGGAAACTGTCTGGCAATGTGAAGCCGGCTTCAGGGTTTCAAAAAGCAACACATGATGCCACAATCTACAGAGATTCAAAAACAGATGCAAAGCAAAGTCAATCAAATCTACGTTAGGACAAAACCTTAGTATGAAAGCTGCAGGAAACGGGAAACATGCAAACAACGAGTTTCATGTCTCATCCGGACACTTCATCAGGTTAATGTGAGAAGGGCTACAATAGAGATTACTGGAGTTTTGGTATTCTATAATGTACATATGTGTTTTATACATTATTTGTATATTTTTGAATTACATATGTAGATGATTTCTTATATTTATTTACTTTTTTGTCTACTTTTAAAAGTATTTTTACATATTAAGGAATGTGAGAGTTTTATGGTCTCTGAATTGGTGTTAGGGGGTCACCAGGCCTGCGTGTTATCTCTGCCATAGATTTCTCATATTCTCCAATGACGCATGAAACCACTTCCAATGTTTATTCTGGTCTTGAGAGTATCAAAGATGGTTATAAATTTGTATTCCAACATTCCTCTCTAACGTTGAAGTTGCCTTTTAATATAGTAACTTTCATATGTTCTATCTTGCGTCCGTGGCTAGGAGCTAGGGGGGAAATGCTCAGCCACAGGTAAGTTGGTCCTTCTGTTTTTTTATTGTTTGGCGGTGAGATCTCATCCTCCCGACCTTCGGTTCTTGCTGCAGGCGGCAGCAGGTCTCTACATGGACATCAGCTATGAGTTGAGCAGTTAGAGGGGTTTTTCATGATCCTTTTTTGTGTAAAAGCCAGCTCCCCCTAAAACAGGAAGCAGTTATATACTCACCTCTCCTGGCTCCCTGTTTAGTCCACACAGTGTTTGTTTGCAGGATGCAGTTGCGCCTGGTTCACGGAACGTCCCAGGTGCGGCAGCCAATGACAGAGCATATTAATCGATCGCTGAACTCTGTCATTGGCTGTAGCAGCCTGTAAGTGTGATGTCACGGGGGAGACCTGGATTGCTGGCGTAGGACACAGCAGGAGTGGAGAAAGGTCAATATATGTCTGTTGTTTTATGGCAGGGGGAAATGTTATATCAAAAAGAAAAAAAGGTGTCTGAAAACATGCCTTCCCACGGGTTCCTTCACATTAGCGATGTTTTGTGGGCTGCTACATTGCGAGAAAAAGAAATAGCAGCATGCTCTATACAGCCGCCATGTGCGATATTTTGTAGCCCATGTTTCGCTATAGAGCCTTACTTTCTGTTGCATCGCACGAAATCACGGTTTTCATGAGGTGCGATGCAACTTTTACAGTAGGAAGTCCAACTGTCTGCATTAAAAAAAAAACAAACAATACATCACCTAACAGGCGCTGTCCGCTGTGGAACTTCTCTTTCCAAAGCTCTATGGCTCTTTAACCAGCGCTTCCTGGTCAGGGTTTTCATAAATCCCGCCTCCAGGAAGCGCTGGCTCTGATTGGCTAAGTCGCGGCACTTGAGAACCAATCACAGCCATTTAATGCGGTAATGTATTGTTTTGGTTCTTTTTGTAAATGCAGTTATGGCTTATTTTCAGGGTAGGGCTTATATTTCAAGCCCCCATCTCCACCCCCCGAAAATCTAAGCAAAGGAGCAGCAAAGTCATGCAACTTTATAGTGCCACAAAATCGCAAGAAAACACAGCAATATTGCAGACCATAGCTGCGATATCGTTGCGATTTTACTCACAGCAATCTCATTGTTACCCGTGTGAAAGAGGCCTCAGGGGGCAAATACTTTTTCACATGGGTGCTTCTGGTTTTGAATCACACTTTATTTTCTATCATGGAATGATCATATAAAATCCACATTTTGTGATAACTCGTGTGGTCTTAATCTTATATTGAAATTTGATGTATAATCTAAAACCATTTACAACACTGTGTAAAAGTTTCAGGCAGCTGTGAAAAAAATGCTGCAGAGTAAAAATGGATAGATAGATAGTAGATAGAAGGGTTAATAGTTTATTTTTGAAAGTTATCAAAATGCAAAGTGACTGAAGAAAATAGAAATGTAATCCCATCAGTATTTGGTGTGACGCCCTTTACCTGACATCAGTTCTTCTCAGTACACTTGCACACAGTTTTTGAAGGCACTCAGCAGGGAAGTTGCTCCAGACACCTTGGAGGACTAAGCCCAGATCTTCTGTGGATCTCGGCTCACTCCAATCCTTCTGTCTCTTCACGTAATCCCATACAGACTGGATGATGTGAGATCAAGGCTCTGTGGGGCCAAATCATCACTTCCAGGACTCCCTGGTCTTCTTTAGGATGGGTGATTTAAAAGTTTCTCCTGAGATTCTTGGGCACTACTCGCATCAGACAGCACTCAGACATCCCATCAGTATGCTGTCCGAAGTGCTGAACACTGCATATCGACATATGCTATTCTCGTCCAAAGAGAATAGGATTTATTTATCTATTTTTATTGGGCTATCAGCCCAAGGGAAAAAGATAAGCCCCCGTGCATACAGCCGTACACATGAATGGTTACTAGTTCCACCCGAAAATCGGAAGGAAAAAAAAGTCCATCTACATCCACCCTTATACTGAAGATAGTTCTTAATGACATCGGCTGGACGTTGGGGGTTGTTGTTCCGCTGCAGAATACATTTGGAGCCAATGAGATGTCTTCTATTTTTGAAAACAAACTTCTGACTTTGCAGCATCTTTTCCACACCTGCCTAAAACTTATAAACTATCCCGCAGCTGTGATAGACTGGCAAGAATAGAAGGAATCAGGGGAGATCGTTGTCAAGAAAAATCAAGCAACTAGAAGTTGTCGGAAGGATAAAACTTTCTCTGTGTGATTGTAGCAATGATATAAGTGATTACAATATCAGAGCAAAAGGATCATTTAGGCCGGTCTCACACAGACAAGTTGGAAGCCCACAGCAGGGTCCGGCCCTGTCCCTGGCAGCTGTCTGTGCCTACTTGTTTAAATCTGTATTGCAGATGGACCCGGCGGCTCGCCGTCGGACGTGAATGATACAGATTTTTTTTTCTCAAAACACTGCTTTTCCCGCGCCATCACTAGGTGATGATGCGGGTACATGTGACCTATTTGCAATGTCAATTGCGGGTGGCCTGCGGGTTGGATGGCTTCCATCGACTTCAATAGAAACTATCCATGTGGAATCCACCAGAAAATAGAACATGCTGCAATTTAATTTCTGCAAATGGAAATCGCAATCGCTGTCTGCTAATGTGACCGGACATGCGAATGTTCAATTTTTTTGAATGAATGCGGAATGCCTTGGGTGATGATTGCAGTTTCTGCAATTCAAATCTGGTTGTGTGAGACTGGCCTTACTGTGGAGAACCGACCCCTTGTAGGCAGGCTCTAGTACCCTGTTGTACCGCATCTAGCTTGGATACAAGATGTGATACGAGCGGTCATGGAGGCTCTAGTACCCTGTTGTACCGCATCTAGCTTGGCTACAAGATGTGACACAGGGGGCTTGGAGGCTCTAGTACCCTGTTGTATCACCTCTATCTTGGATATAAGATGTGATACTGGTGAGAATGGAGGCTCTGGTACTTTGCTGTACAGCATCTAGCTTGGATACAAGATGTGATACAGGTGAACATGGAGGCTCTAGTACCCTGCTGTACTGTCTCTACCTTGGATACAAGATGTGATACAAGTGCTCATGGAGGCTTTAGTACCCTATTGTACCGCCTCTAGCTTGGCTACAAGATGTGATACAGGGGGCATGGAGGCTCTAGTACCCTGTTGGGTCATCTCTAGCTTGGATGCAAGATGTAATATGGGCGGGCATGGAGGTTCTAGTACCCTGTTCTACCGCCTCTAGCTTGGATAGAAGATGTGATACTGACGGGCATGGAGGCTGTAGTACCCTGTTGTACCACCTCTAGCCTGGATGCAAGATGTGATACAAGCAGGCATGGAGACTCTAGTACCCTGTTGGGCCACCTTTAGCTTGGATACATTTAAGTAGGGACTATCAAAGGTTGATCCAGGGATTATTCTGATTGCCATTATGGAGTCCGGAAGGAATTTTTCCCTGAATTGGATAATTGGCTTCTGCCTCTTGGGGTTTTTGCTTTGCTCTGGATCAACAAGTGAGTTAAAACAGGCTGAACTAGATGTACATTGTCTTCATTCAGCCTAACATGCTATGTTACTATGAGGCTTTAGTACCTTGTTGGGCCGCCTCTAGCTTGGATACAAGATGTGATACTGGAGGGCATAGAGGCTCTAGTACCCTGTTGTATTGGCTGTAGTTTGGATGCAAGATGTGATACGGGCAGAAATGGAGGCTTTAGTACCCCGTTGTACCGCCTCTAGCTTGGCTACAAGATATGATATGGGCCGGCATGGAGGCTTACAGGTTCCGTATGGTATTTTACAGCATATTGCTTCACATTTGCTATAACTGAGCCATTAGATCATGCAAACGCGTAGGCTGTAGAGGTTGGCATCACAGATGATCCCATACATGCTCTATTAGTGATAAATCTGGCATCCTGGATGATAGTGGGTGTGAAAGGCCGTATACATAATGGGCGCCGTGAGACCACATATCCTTTAGCCAAGTGCCTGGAAATTGTTTCCAGAAACACAGGGGTGTAATAATGGCACCCCCTGTCTCCAGATGATGGAAAACAAAACAGTTGGAGCTGCTGGTGCTTGTCGGACAATCAGATGCTCCTCTCTACTGGTGGTCTGTTAGGGGCATCCTCAGCCCAATCACCTCGTGTGCCCTCACACATTCAGTGGTCCCAACATCTCCTATCAGTCTGGTCAGATGCTCCTCCCTACTGGTGGTCTGTAGGGGGCATCCTGAGCCTAGTCACCTTATGTGCCCTCACACATCCACTGGTCCTAACCCCTCCTAACAGTCTGGTCAGACTTTCCTCTCTACTTGTGGTCTGTAGGGGGCGTCCTGAGCCTGGTCACCTTGTGTGCTCCTATCCAGTGGTCCCAACACCTCCTAACACTCCGGTCAGACACTCCTCTCTACTGGTTGTCTGTAGGGGGCGCCCTGAGCCCAGTCACCTTATGTGCTCTTACACATCCACTGGTCCCAACACCTCCGAACAGTCTGGTCAAATGCTCCTCTCTACTGGTGGTCTCTAGGGGGTCCTGAGCCCGGTGACCTTGTGTGTCCCCATCCAGTGGTTCCAACACCTCCTAACAGTCTGGTCAGATGCTCCTCCCTATTGATGGTCTGTCAGGTGCTCCTGAGCTCGGTCACCTTGTGTGCCCTCACACATCTATTGGTCCCAACACCTCCTAACAGTCTGGTCAGACGCTCCTCTCTACTGGTGGTCTGTAGGGGGTCCTGAGCCCGGTCACCTTGTGTTCCTCCATCCACTGGTCCTACCACCTCTTAACACTCTGGTCAGATGCTCCTCTCTACTGGTGGTCTGTAGGGGGTCCTGAGCCCGGTGGCCTTGTGTGCCCTCACACATCCACTGGTCCCAACACCTCAGAAGAGGTCACTACACACAAGGAGCCTCTGAGACCCTTTTATAGGCCAAGGGTTTCTGGTGACAAGACTCTTCATCTAATCACACCACAACTCTGAGCATTTACATATCTACCCAAGATGGAACTGCATGCCGGGTTCTGTAGCAAATGGACAACTTCTTCTAGGGGTGCAATTTCTATTACCCAGAGTGTATGTGTGTGTGTGTGTGTGTGTGTGTGTATATATATATATATATATACATACATACATGTAATATTAATGGTGTGAATAATATCTTGTGTTCCAATGTCTCCCAGAAGATGTAACTCCGGAATGGTTACACTGTTATGAATGTGTTCGCTTGGCTATGGTCCAGTTTGGACTCCTGTTTTCTATGGCACCCAGATTTTATTATGCAACATTTGGCCCCTAAACAATACACAATGTCTGTAGTAAAGGAACACAGGAGCATCTGTTTGCATTGAGAGTGGATGGGTCATTTTGGGGCAGTAAATAAACATTTTGGCATGTTGGACGTGTTACATATTTGTCTAGCAGTGGGATACGTCCCACATTCACTCTACAATGTTCAGCTGTGATTTATTTCCTACGACTGCAGATTCTTCCAGCACTCACTGCAGTTTGGCAATCTGTCATTTCAGTGATTCCACAGTGAAGTCTGAAGATGCAGACAAAGATGGGAACCCGTTGTTCTTCCTTTCTTCGTCAACGGTGACAATCAGGAGCTTCGGACAGTTATCTCGCTTTCTACATATTGCCGGGGATAAAAAGTTGAAAGAAACCCAAGCTTGCCTGGAAGGTCAGTCCTCGGCTCCAGACAGAAGCAGAATAAAAGTGATTGAGGCTGAATGTCACGCAGTAGTTTTTCTCAAATATTGCATTTTTGGCAATTTTGATGTTTTGGTGTTTTGGCGGGCGGGGGGAATGTATCATCGGGAATTTTTGACGCTACTTTTCTGGCACACTTTTGTTTCCTTCTCCAGTATAACACAACAAATTTATCAAAAGTCGCACGATGTTGATAGATTTGTCACATCTTTATGTCTAGAGATGTGGGGTCTCTTCGTACCCATCCAGCGACTGCAGAGAGATGGCCAGAATTTAGAGACAATTGTAACGTGACTGTTAAAAAGTGGTAAAATTTGTGGCAAAGCTGCCGACTTTTCTAGACACTTTTGAAAAATGGAGTGAGAGGCGGAACATCTGGTCTTTTTGGTGCACATCCACAGTCGGCTAGGTTCACACTAGCGTCAAGAAAAACGTCCGTTTTACATCAACAAGAAATGTATGTTTTTTTTCATACGCGTGCAGCCACATTTGGCCTCCGTGTTTGGTCGGTATTTGCTGAGTTTTTTGTACGTTTTTGTTTCTCCATATGCCATGTGGTTTTTCACGTCAGAAAAAAATGAGACACCCAGCTTTTTTTGTTCTGTTCTTTAAAAGATAAAAAAAAACGGACAGTACAAAACTGCACATGGGTGGAATCCGCGTGCCACCCGTTATTTTTCTCTGCCTGTTGACTTGAATAGACAAGTGTTGTCCATAAAACAGATCAGAACAGTTCATGTGATGAGCTTTTTCACACTGTCCATGTCTGTGTGAAAAACATTATAGCGGAACAACTTGATAGCGGTATGACATCATAGCGGAACAACTTGATAGCGGTATGACATCATAGCGGAACAACTTGATAGCGGTACGACATCATAGCAGAACAACTTGATATCGGTATGACATCATAGCAGAACAACTTGATGGTGGTACGACATCATAGCAGAACAACTGGATAGCGGTACGACATTATAGCAGAACAACTTGATAGTGGTATAACATCATAGCAGAACAACTGGATAGCGGTACGACATTATAGCAGAACAACTTGATAGTGGTATAACATCATAGCAGAACAACTGGATAGAGGTACAACATCATAGCAGAACAACTGGATAGCGGTACAACATCATAGCAGAACAACTGGATAGCGGTACAACATAATAGCAGAACAACTTGATAGTGGTACAACATAGCAGAACAACTTGATAGCGGTATAAGATCATAGCAGAACAACTTGATGGCGGTACAACATCATAGCAGAACAACTTGATAGCGTTACGACACATAGCAGATCAACTTGGTAGCTGTACGACATCATAGCAGAACAACTTGATGGCGGTCCGACACCATAGCAGTACAACTTGATAGCGCTACAACATCATAGCAGAAGAACTTGATAGCGCTACAACATCATAGCAGAAGAACTTGATAGTACTACAACATCATAGCGGTACAAATTGATAGTGGTACACAGCTGTGAGCAGTGATGGAAACCGCAGAACGAGCACAGCACACAGCAATGTGTTTTAGCATCCGGAACCCCACCTTTTAAAACTTTTCACATGCCAAAAATTTGTAACGTTTGGTTAACTTTTCAAGCACTTTCCGACACACTAGCATCTTCTTATCTATGTGTTGGATGTGAAAAACACGGACGACACTCTGACACCTCAGACACACTACAGATTTAATTTTTTTTAAACGCAGACATGGATTTATTTTAAAAAACCTCATCGGCATGCACTATTCTGACACATGATACTCGCCCATACAAGGCAATGGGGAGGGGGAAAAATTGGATGCAGCTCATGTGCTGTTTGTTTTTTGTTTTTAAGAGGCAGAAAAAAAATTGGGCACATATCAGTTTTATTTGCGAAAATGAAAAAAATCATGAAAACCTGGCCTACAGACCATGTGCAGAGGCCACACAGCGCTGCACACGATGAAAACGTGTCCGTGGTTTGTCGACGTAAATTGGACATTATTTTCACACAACTTGCACCTTACCTTACACCAGAACTTTGCCCCCATACCAGTAATAAATGTGCTCCATTGTGTTTTTGTTAGAATTTTTTATCACTTTTGTTGTGTTTTTTGAGTCCAAGATATTTTTTTCAAAATCTCAGCACGCTCAGGATCTGCTTTTTCTTCACATTTTTTTCTCACAAGCTCCTTTTTAAAGAAAAAACGCACGTATAACCAGAAAAACTGGCACTGAAAAAAACACTTGTAAAAAAAAAATGCCATGTCGTGTTGTCTTTATGGCATCGCAATGAAAGTGGATGTGGTTGTGCTGTGACTTGACACGGCCGTCACAAGATTTGTTTCACTGTCACATCACCTCGCGGATCATAGCGCTGCCACATTCACTTTCATTGGGATGACGGCGGCGAGATCTTGCGATCTTTGGATGTGCGATGAACGTCGCGGACGAGGTCGCTGTTTCGCCCCGGCTGTTACTGACAGAAGGCTGTTTTCATGTCTACGGTCTCTCTTCAAATATGGACATGAAGTCGTCTGATGTTCTGTGGCCTCCAAATCTATTTATCAGGTTTGGTGGAAAATTTGCACAGCAATCAATTCCCGGTGCAACTAATAACGATCTCTGCAATCGGATTGTCTAGTGTTCACCATTGCATCCTTCTACACGGGTGTAGATCGCAGTTTCTGATGTGCCCACATAGAGAATTCTGCTACAATGGGAATGATATGACTCCCCAATGTAGTACTATATAGTGAAGTGTGAGAGGATGTGATGCAATGATCCTGGTAAAATTGTTACTGTGATGACGTACAACCTCAATGTTCCCTTATAAGGAAAAAAGTTGTACAACAATTGCAAGAATATGTGTCCACATCCTATTCCTCCCACAGGGAATCCTTGAGGTTACAGGTCCATTGTGGTTACCCACAATTCCACTTCAACTATCACTTTGCCAAAAGTTGTATATCTATATATCTCTCTATCTCGTATCTCTCTATCTCGTATCTCTCTATCTCGTATCTCTCTATCTCGTATCTATCTATCTATCTCACATCTATCTATCTATCTATCTATCTATCTATCTATCTATCTATCTATCTCACATCTATCTATATATCTATCTATCTCACATCTATCTATCTATCTATCTATCTATCTATCTATCTATCTATCTATCTATCTCATATCTCCTATCTATCTATCTATCTATCTATCTATCTATCTATCTATCTATCTATCTATCTATCTATCTATCTATCTATCTACCTACCTACCTATCTATCTATCTCCTATCTATCTATCTCATATCTATCTATCTATCTATTTCATATCTCTCTATCTCCTATCTATCTATCTATCTATCTATCTATCTATCTATCTATCTATCTCATATCTATCTCTTATCTATCTCACATCTATCTATCTATCTATCTATCTCACATCTATCTATATATCTATCTATCTCACATCTATCTATCTATCTATCTCACATCTATCTATCTATCTATCTATCTATCTATCTATCTATCTATCTATCTATCTATCTATCTATCTCACATCTATCTATCTATCTATCTATCTATCTATCTATCTATCTATCTATCTATCTATCTATCTATCTATCTATCTATCTATCTACCTACCTATCTATCTATCTCCTATCTATCTATCTCATATCTATCTATCTATCTATTTCATATCTCTCTATCTCCTATCTATCTATCTATCTATCTATCTATCTATCTATCTATCTATCTATCTATCTATCTATCTCATATCTATCTATCTCGTATCTATCTATCTCGTATCTATCTCACATCTATCTATCTATCTATCTATCTATCTATCTCATATCTATCTATCTATCTATCTAGTATCTATCTATCTCACATCTATCTAGTATCTATCTATCTCATATCTATCTATCTATCTATCTATCTATCTATCTATCTATCTATCTATCTATCTATCTATCTCATATCTATCTCATATCTATCTATCTATCTATCTCATATCTATCTCATATCTATCTATCTATCTATCTATCTTATATCTGTCAGTCCGTCCGTCTAAATATATTTCATGTACCATATTGGTCGCTGTAATGTTTGCAGCTTTTCCATATATCTGAATTGGGGTCTGTAAGAATCAATGCACATGCTGCAGACCCCCCCCCCCCCCCCCTCACATGTACTGTACGGAATGTGCTCTCAGATTCTGCTGCGTGTGAACATACATATATACATATACTCATATTAAGCACTCCGCAAAACTATAGTAACAGCATTCCATTTTTGGAATCTCAGGTCATATACCGCTTTGTACTTTCAGCAAACCGAGACCCCTTATCGAGAATCCTTGGGGCCGGCCTGGCCACGGTGGAGGGAGAAGATACCTCAATGCTGCGCCTGTTGGATAAAATGCGTCAGAACGAGGACCAAGAAGCAGAAGTCAAGCTGAAGATCTTCCTTCTGCTCCAGCAGCTCGACATGCAGCTGCTCAACAGCTCTTTAAAGCACATTTCACAGTAAGTACATTTACAAACTACGATATTTCCAGTCTATCATTTTTCAGACCTTTTTTTCATTTTTTTTTTCTCTTTAATGAGCCGCAACATCTGCTTTTTATGTGCTAGGAAAAAATAATGAAGGGAAGGTGAAAGATATGAAAATCATTACATTTATTGATTTAAAAACATAGAACCAGGCCGAGCTAATTGAAGTGGAAAAAACCTTGTTTTCCAGCTCATCTGCGGGATGCAAACTGTGTACATGTGTTTTAGATTTCTGGCTGCGATATAAAATATTCTAGTTGACGTCCAGTCAATTGCCAGTTGCTAAAAAAAGGAATCTATTTCCAGTTGTTAAATCAACACCACCGACTGCACTTACTAAGTGTGTGCCACACAAGCCCTGGAGCCGTCCTCCCATTTATTGGGACATCTTGTGGTCGGTGGCTTAGTAGTAGAACATTCGAACATCTCCGATGCAGCAATCGGATCCCTGCTGGTTATCAGCATCTGATAGGAAGTTGTGCACCGTTCCCACATTGGTTTGGCTCGCAGCACCAGTCAAGAGAACTGCACTGCGGCTCGAGCCAAGGACAGGATATCACTTTCCGCTGGTAGAAACAGACCTCCTGTCTTCAGCACTTGAGGTTTACATCCACTTAATCAAATAATAAAACGCTTCACTATTTTCTTTTTAAGTCAGCAGCCTTCATGAAGGTAACTATTAATACATTTTAGCTCTATGTATATACTTAGTAGCCTGGAACAAAAATGCTGCGTGACACAGGGCCGGTGTTATTGGACATGGGGCCCTGGGTAACCCTATGTATAAACATATACAGCTGCACCCCCCCTCCCCTCCCACGTCCCATTACAAATTAGGTTTTTCTGCTAAATTTACAAACATTCATCTGTTTGCAAAAAAACTATCAAGCAAGAACATTTCAAGAGCTCAACACAACGACCGTGTTTCCCCGAAAATAAGACAGTGTCTTATATTAATTTTTGTTCAAAAAGGTTTAACTTTTTTACATGTATGGCTGCCTGGACGCTATTTAAATTGACTTTTTTTAATTAACTGTTAGCAGGGCTTAATTTTGGAGTAGGGCTTATATTTCGAGCATCCTCAAAAAGCTTGAAAAATCATTTTGCATCCTCAAAAATTCTGGAAAATCATGCTATGTCTTATTTTCAGGGAAACAAGGTAATATAACAAGCAGTTGCCATAAATTCATCAGAGACTCCTTTAGGCCGCCTGCAGACAGTCGGGTGAGAATTCTCGCAGCGGGATCTGACCTGCGCCCCTGCAGGGACCAGTGTGGCGCTCACCTCTCCCACGGCTCTGGTTCTGTGATGTGCTGGCTGCCGCCCTGCTGGCGCGTGCACAGAGCGGAACCAGGGCGCCGGGAGTGACATTTCTGTGCTGGCCTCTGCAAGACCCACACAGAAATAGAACATGCCGTGATTTGTTTTCCGTGTGTATTTTCACGCGGACAAATCGCGGCCATCAGCAATGCAATCCTATGCAGGTGGGCACGGGCGGAAAATCTGCGGGAAATCCCGCCGCAGAATTTCCGCCCGTGTGCAGGGCGCCTTAGTCTCAGAATTACCCCTCTTCATTAGCAGTGTTCCCATAACTCTGAACTTGTGAACTGCTTCCAGCTGTACCTCTAGGAACATTCAGTGCCTGTTTGTACAAGAACATGAGCTTTACTCTTAAGTTTTTAGACCACTCTTTTGACTTGTGGCAAGACGCTTAGACATCACAGTCAACAAAGCCATCGCCAGTCCAGATATTTGTGTTTTATTTGAAGCGCACCTGGTGCAACTAATGAAGCTCTTGACTAGTTTCACCAGGCATGCTTGAGGCAACATCTGACTTGCAAATGTGTGCTGTTATGAGGGATTTCTATTCGGGGGTTTGAATTATTATGAGCCTGCAGTAGTAATTAGAAGTGGAAATTCGGGGAAATAATTATAAAGAAACCACTGTGCCGGCTATCTCTTTCTGGCTCATTGAAATGAGGGAAACCGTGGCTAAACATGCGCCCTGCCTCTCCATTCATTTCCATGGGGCACTTGCCTTTGCACACACATAGCTCGAGTATCTGTCTACGCCATTGAGAGGAATGGAGCCACTGCTGTGCCTGTGCGACCAGTGCAATACTCTAGTGTAAAAGTGTGAGTTCACCACTGGTTTTATTAAAGGGGATGTCCCACAAATATATATTAGGTTTCTCTTTTAGAAGTGGTAGAACATCATTTTTCAGTTGGGAGCCTTCTGTGTACGGCTGGTGCCGCTGCATATTTGTTGTTGTGCCACTGCTCTTCTTTTCATGTAATCACAGAACACCCCCCTAATGAAGCAGATTTACTGTTCCAAATGTGCCAGAAAATTGCATCTGCAAGCTGTCTTAAATGCCTTGTGCCACATTTATGATGTGTATTAGACACTTTTATACAGCAAAAAAAGACCTCGCTTCTTGGAAAGGGAGCCCGGCCGAAACATAACATCGTGTGCCAAAAAGTGCACCAAAAGTGTCTTAAGATGTATCACCCAGCATAAATCGCTGTGATAAACTGGCATATTTTAGAGCAAATGTGCCATCAGAAAATGACCTATTATATAAATCAAATTAAGTATATTTTTAAAGACTTTTTGGTGATTTTTTTCCCTGTAATTTTCAATGTCACAATCTACACATATAAAAACTTTTTCTTTAGAGAAAACTTCTCAGCTGTCATCTCATTATCATCCCAGGCAGGATTACACTGAGAGATGACACCTATATATAGATAACACAGGACCCTCCATTCACAATAGTCACAGCTCACCTCCTCCTCCTTCCTGTACAGACAGGATTACACTGAGAGGAGACACCTATATATAGATAACACAGGACCCACCATTCACAATAGTTAAAGCTCACCTCCTCCCCTCCCTGTACAGGCAGGATTACACTGAGAGGTAACACCTATATATAGATAACACAGGACCACCATTCACAATAGTCACAGTTCACCTACCCCCCTCCCTACACACTGACCACTAGGCCTAGTAATAGTCTGATACATCCTGTTCTGTAAAGAAAACTTCTCAGCTGTCATCTCATTATCATCACAGGCAGGATTACACTGGTAGGTGACACCTATATATAGATAACACAGAAGCCACCATTAACAATAGTCACAGCTCACCTCCTCTTCTCCCTGTAGAGGCAGGATTACACTAAGAGGTGACACCTATATATAGATAACACAGGATCCACCATTCTAATATATGTCACAGTTCACCTCCCCCCCTCTCTGTAGAGGCAGGATGACACTGAGAGGGGGCATCTATATATAGATAACACAGGGCCCACTATTCACAATAGTCACAGCTCACCTCCTCCCCTCCCTGCACAGGCAGGATTACACTGAGAGGTGGCACTTATATATAGATAACACGGGACTGACCATTCATAATAGGAGATGTAACAGCTCACCTGCTTCCCCTTCTTGTCACAACAACACTCTGCCATGGAAATCAGTGGGGTCCCCCCTGTCCATTGTGTGAATATCTCTCACAAAGCTGCTGTAAATGATGGCCACCCCCATAGACATGTACAGACTATAGGATTTAAAAAAAATCTACAATCAGAAAATAAAAACAAATTAGAAAATTGGGAAATGTTTCACAATCTGGTTTTAATTAGTATAAAATACAGGGGGAACCTTCCCTTAAAGACTGTCTCTCTAAATGTGCACTGCTTAGCTATAAGACAGTATTAGTTAATTTGCCCCAGTGGGTCCAGTTTTGGTGAGAAGAAGCTGATTCTTCGTAGCATGAATCCCTCCAGTGCCCATGTACAAGAGGATCCGACCGATGGGACTCTGCATCACCACTGGGCACATTAGGTGGGCATTCTGAGATGGATTCAAAAGAGCACGACAAGCGCCACTACAAGTATGGAACAGAAATAATTAGGCATGCTAACAGTTTTCAAAATAATTCCAAATAATTCCTTGTGTGTACTATAACTATGTGCACTATATCTATGTGCCCCAAAATGGTACCAATAAAACTGCAGCTTATCCCTCAAAATACACCTTCGTTGGTGGCAAAATAGAAAAGCAATGGAACAATATTTTTAAATTATTTTTCTTGTGCAACAGTGATAAAAAAAATCTCTATACATTTGATCTGACCGTAATCCTCCTGCACCCCGGAATAAACGCAGCATGTTCTTTTACATAACGGTGAACACTGCAAAAACTAAATAAAACAGGGGCACCATTGCTGTTTCTTTTTCATTACTGCCCAAACAATGAAACAAAAGTTTCCCAATACATTTATATTTACCCCAAAGTTGTGCTTTACAAAAAAAATACAACTTGTCCTGCCAAAGAGAAGCTTTTAAAAAATCGCCATGTCCACATGACTCAAATTAGTTGCATCCTTGAAGGGGTGTTCCTCCAATATTTCACTTTCTTCCCCTCATTCACTGCTGCCCACTTCCACGTTGCCATACACTTGATGCACGGGTAGACCTTCCGATTGATTAACACTTCAGTTGCTGATCTCCTTATGCCACTGGCTTGAATTTGCACGGTCCCTGCAGAGATAAGACCTATTGATCTCTGCAGAGGGGCTTCAGGGCTGCTGAGCATGCACAGACACCATCCCATACAACTCATTAGAGCAGCAGAGACATGGGCAGCCACGGAGGTAACATATATGTCTGCATGCGCACTCAATAGATGCCAGCCATCTACAATAGAAGTAATGCAGGCTGAACGGCGCATGCGTGGCCGCCACTGCTGGATCACATATGTGGTCCTAACTGCTGGAAATGAGCAGTAAACAACATGGATGTGAGAGAAGAAGATAAGGAGAGTAGAACAGGATGCATAAAGGGTCCCATTGGGTAAGGATTGTATTTTACCAAGTATTGTGCAATTAAACCTGATCATCAAGATGGGAATGCCCCCTTAAGAGTTAATAGGCATTGCTACTAGAGTATTCCATTAAAACGTTATATTCATATCTATCCGATGTCTGTCTGCTACAGATGCAGCAAAGTTTAACCCAAGACTTAACGTGTTGTGTTAACCACATCATGACCACCTAATGTAAATTTACGTTGGGCGGTCATGATGGCTGTATGGAGTGAGCTTGGGCGCTAAGTCCGCTCCATGGCCAGCAGCTATCAGCTGTTTTTGACAGCAGACAGCCTCTGTTAACCATCGCGATCAGAGCTAGCTCTGATCGCAACAGTTAATGGCTTAGATGCCACGGTCAAAGCTGGCCATGCGTCTGAACTGTCAGCAAGAAGGGGAAGACCACTTCCGCACCCCATCGGCAACCACCGCAACACAATCAGGCGGTGCAGATGGGCTAGCGTGGCACCTGGAGCCTACTGAAAGCTCCCAGGGCTGCCATGAATAGATGCCTAAAAAGCCATGCTGTAACCTTAAAAATTACTATATAATGCAATACTGAAGTACTCCAGTATATAGTACAAGCAATCAAATGATCGAAAAGTTTAAGTCCCTGTGGGGACTAAATGAAAGTGTAAAAAATATTTAATAACACTTCTTTTCAACAGTAAAATAAAAAGTTAACATTAGAATAAAAAAAACAAAAAAACACCTTTTCCCGTTTCCCCCGTAAAAAATCTTAACATTAAAAAACCATAAAATATTTGGTATCGCTGGGTAAAAGTTCAAACTAGTAAAATATCACAAAATTTATCCTGCATGGTGAAGGCCGTAACAAAAATGAACGGAACGCCAGAATTACAAATTTTCTTGCATCCCAACTCCATAAAAATTTTAATAAAAAGTGATCAAAAAGACGTATGGACCCCAAAAAATGAGCCCTCACACAGCCCAATTGCCGAAAAGATTTTAAAAATTACAAGTTTCAGAATTTGGCGACTTAAAGCAATTTCTGTTTATATTTATATTATATGTTCATGTGCTATTTTTACTGAACCGTGATCCCACCAATAGTGGTGCAGTTACATTTTTAAAGATTTCTACCCCCCTAACAATTTTTAAACGTTATTCTGTACATAAAATGGTAGCATTAAAGAATACAACTCATCCCGCAAAAAAACAAGCCCTCATGTCAACAGAAAAATGTAAAAGGTATGGCAGGGACAGAAAAAACTGAAAATAAATAAATTAAAAATCTCTGGTCCTGAAGGGGTTATGATAACTTTGTGCTCCTCGGTTTGTTTACCCGTTCACTTTCCAATGGCTTCCGGCTTTTTACTAGCTTTAGATAAGATAACTTGTTGCAGAATCTTATCTCAGTCAAGTTCAGCTTTGCTACATTTGTAGTTGTAGTGTTTGCTGGTCTGGATCCTGTCTGCTCTTCGCTCTCCGGCACTTCTCTGGCTTCATGTTCTCTCTGTGCATCAGGTGACATAACAAGAAATGCACATACACAGCAGATTATTGTCATAGACGAGGGAACGTTACCTCGTGTGACTCGGTAAGGGTTGTATTGGAAACACTAATGCTAGAACACGCGGGCCGTCCGCTTTACAGACAGATGTTCTGGGTCAAGGTAATAATCGCGTTCTGTTTCTCATTCCAGAGAAGTCCGTGTCTCTCCCACCGCAGTGAAGAATGAGATTAATCTAATCAGACGTTTCTGCAAAGATGAAGACAAATCTGTGCTGAAATCAATCGAGTACACATCAGGTCCGTGCCGCTCTCACTATTCCCTATTAATACATGCTTTTTAGGAATGGCCACTTTATTAGAGTCTGTCTCCAGCAGTCACATTAAAATGAATGGGCCAGTAGTGCACATGCATGAGCTCCACATCATTCATTCAGTAGCCTTTCGGTCCCCAGTTCCAAGAATCAGTGGGGTTCCCAGCACTTGGACCCTCAGCAATCAGATAGTTGTCCTTTATCCTACAGATAGGGGATAACTACTCCTAGTGGGGCAACATGTGAAGGGAACATGTAATCAGAAAATGACTTCTTGTATGAAACAAATTTTATAACTAAACATTTTTCGAACATTTTAGATTTTTTTTTTTAATTTTCGGTCACGATCCATATTTTAAAAAAATCTAAAATCCTGCAGTCCTCACACTGACACTAGGCCTAATAATAGTCTGACACTTCCTGTTCTGTAGAGAAAACTTTTCAGCTGTCATTTCCTTATCACAGGCAGGATTACATTGAAAGGAGACACCTATATATAGATAACACAGGATCGACCATTCACAGTAGGAGATGTCACAGTTCATCTCCTCTCCTCCCTGCACACACTGACCACCAAGCCTAATAATAGTCTGAAACTTCCTGCTCTGTAGAGAAAACTTTTCAGCCATCATCTCATTACCATCACAGACAGGATTACACTGAGAGGAGACACCTGTATATAAAAAACACAGGATCCTCCATTCATAATAGGTGATGTCACAGCTCCTCTCCTCCCCTCCATGCACACTGACCACTAAGCCTAATAATAGTTATTCTATTATAATAGTTCTTGTGAGAAGACTTCCTCTTCACAAGAAAACAGGAGTCCTCTGATTGCCAATCCTCAGTCCTATCAAGCCATCTCTAGAACTGTCATAGACATCAATGGAGAGAGGGCAACCTATATTTATGGCTGCATTAGGTGGGGTCTGTAGGCCAGAGGTGGAAATTTCTTGCCCTGGAGCAGAGGCATCGCAACCATGAGGTGACCTGAGCTTGCCGCCTCAGAGGGCAGTGGAAGGATGCCACCCAACTGGTAATTAAGTATTTATTTTTTACTGGCCATATTAATGGTTGACAAAAAATAATTGCTAGCTGTTAGCCAACTGCAGATGGTAGGCGGAGAGGTCAGGGGTTAGAGGCCAACTACAGCAGCGGCAGCTGCTTCCACACCAGAGCTACAGCTCAAGTGACTTAAACACTTGTGTTGGGTTGCTGCCCACTGGAGGTCCACTATGGGACACTGTTACCACTCGGATCCCTATGGGGTTGCTATTACTATTAGGGCCACTAAGAGGGTCACTATTACTACTAAGGGTTACTGTGGGGGATCACTATTAATACTGGGTCCACTATGGGGGTCACTATTACTACTGAGGGCCACTACGGGGGTCACTATTACTACTAGGGCCACTATGGGGGTCACTATTACTATTGGGGCTACTGTGGGAGTCTCTATCAATACTGGGACCACTATGGGGGTCACTATCAATATGAAGTCTACTATGGGGGTCACTATTACTACTGGGGGCACTATGGGGGTCACTATTACTACTGGGCCACTATGGGTGTCACTATTACTACTGGGAGGGCTATTACTCTGTCACTTCTGACCAGTCTCAGTGGTTCAAATATGTGTTGGGTATCTTGTAAAAAGTAAAAGGTTTGATCCGGTGTCGCCAGTAGAGCAAAATGTGATTGTTCTCAGTAAGAGAAACCAAGTAATCTTGTAGATATGAGACCTTGTAATGGCTAACCAAAATACATGATGTTATAGCGAGCTTTCCAACCTACTTGGGTTTTCTTTCTCAGGATTAATCGAATTCTTCTACTGAGACCCGTCACATTTGGGTATCTTGTGTTTTGGCATTTTCGATACGTGTAAAATTAGTGTGTTTATTTTTTTTGTGAAAAAGGGGGCGCGCCATTTCACACCTCGCCTCAGGCTGCATAAAGGTCTGGACTAACCTTAATCTGATTGTGTAACACGTGTGTGTATATATATGACATACCATATACCTTTCTAGATTATGAATTCTCGAACGGCTGTCACTCTCCACCCTGGAGGCAGGTTCACGGGGAAATCTGCTATCTGCTGATTACGCCACATGACCGCGAGCCGTTCTGTGTGACCTACAGCACATCAGGTGCCTTTATAAACTCGGTAAGTGCATTTCTAGCAGTTAACCCTTCCTTTCACTTGAGAGGAATTTTCATTCACCTTCACCAAAATCCTTTTTCAGGGTAAAATGAAGGATAAAGACGAAATTAACTACGAGAGACAAAGTCAAGTTTATAAAGATCTGATAACCTTGCTGAAGGCCGAGTCGGCCCAATTTGCGGAGAACATAACTAAGCAGGTAGCGTATTCCGATGCCTCGTTGGCCGCTGTGATATGAGGTGGCTTTATGTTCCCACTGGAAGGACGTGCAGAGCTCTAGGGGGTCATCTGAGACCTTATTCGCACTCAGTTGGGTTTATTTGCTGCGGGGATGAACTTTACCCCTTTAGTTTGTTTTCTTTTTTTTTTTTTTTAGTTTTTCACCCCTGCCTTCCAAGAGTCAGAGCTTTTCCATTGTTCCATTGACACATATGACGGCTTGTTGTTGCGGGATGAGTTGTATATTCTTTAGTGGTGCCATATAATGTACAGAAAAACATTAACAACTATGCAGTAAGATTACATATGAGCTTTGTTCTGTGGCTCAGTACGATTACGATGAATCTGAATTTCTATAGTTTTTTAAATGTTTTTCTATTTTTAAAAAGTGAATAAAATATTTCCTTAAACAAAAATTGCTTCCCGTCGTCGCATTCTGAGAACTGTAACTATTGTTCCAACAATCGGGCTGTGTGAGGGCTCTATTATGGGGATGAGCTGTAGTTTTTTAGTATCATTTTGTGTAACATATGTGTTTTTTAAATAATTCTTTATTTACATTTTTTAGGAGCCGGGATATAAAAAAAATCTCAATTTTGCTATTCCAGCCTCCTTTTTTCTACAGCCTTTCCTGTGCTGGATAAATATTGTAATGTTTTAATCATTTGGACTTTCATGTACACAGTAGTATGTGCGGTTTTAAATCTTTTTGATTTTTTTTACCGTTAAACTTGTTTTAAGGCCCAATGTCCACGGCACACAGGGCCATGGGACATTTCTTACCTCTCCGGATGCAGTGCGGGTCCCTTCCGTGCCGGCCGGATCTTCTTTCTTCAACACTGCGGATGTTTCCAGGCGCGCCAGCCAATGCGCCCAGCGCATGCACAATGCTTCCTTTTTTTTCAAATCTCCTGCTTCCCCACAGGATCCATGGCACGTCCGCAGTATCAGATGCGGGTGTGCCGCGGATCAGTCAGCTTCCATTGACTTCAATGGAAGCCATCCGTGCAAGATCTGCAGGAAAATGGAGCATGCTACTATTTTATTTTTTTGGGGGGGGGGGGGGGGGGGGATTGGACGGTCCATAAATCAAATCCACATGCTTTAATTGCATTTGTGAGCACCTTGATTTGTGGATCATCTGCAAATAAAATCCGCCCGTGGACATTGGGCTTAAATTTTTTTTTCACACTTCTTTTAAGTCTCCACAGGGGTCTTGAGCTTGCAATATATTTCAACATTGCAGTGTGATTTTTATTGTTGCGTATGAACAGACCTTTATGCATGACCACCCTGGGAGCCAGTAGGCTGTGGGCTGCCATGTGGACCCATCAGCACCCCTTCAACGCAATCGAGTTTCCCCCCACTAATTATTTAAAGACAGCTAATCACTTAGCTGACACAATCAATAGAAATGGCTGCAAGCCACCATGTATGGAGTGGACTTGGCTTCTGAGCCCACTCCATTCTCCTTTCACTACCGCATGACGTAAATTTACATTAGGCAATCATGAAGTGGTTAAATGTGTTTTATCAGTTTAAAAAAATATGTCTGTTTTCTTACAACAACAGCGCCACTCCTGGCCATGATTGTGCATGGCCCTGTAACATTAGCCCCATTCAAACAAATGAGTCTGAACTACAGCACCGTACACACGCCATGGACTCCAGTGGCACTGTTTTTGTAAGACTGCAACTGTATTTTTTAATCTGATACAACCTTTTTAAATCTATACAATCTAAACATACAAATTGGAAAATAATATTATAATACACTGTTGTACCTTATTGTCACTCTTGCAAATCACAGAGCAATCACCCTGAGAAGGGCGACCTCGAACAGGAACCTAGACCTGGAAGCCCTAGGTTGGCCCTAATGAAAAAGCCAAAGGCAGAATATTGAAGAGAGCTTTTCAAAGTCACTTAAAATGTATCAGTCTTATAATATATTAAGAAGATGCAAAATTAATAAGATCTGAATGACCAATAAGAAATGTCACAGTTTTCAAAATATTAACAACCAACTGTCCGTCCGTGCATGAGTTACATGCTCCGCCCCTGATCACATGTCAGTGATTTCATCAAAGGTCCTTCATCCCTGTGCAGATACTAAAGTCCACCTGCCCGTGAGTGAGTTATGCTCCACCTCTGATCACATGACGGTGATGTCATCACAGATCCTTCATTCCTGTGCAGATTACGGGTGGGTGGACTACATCCCCTACAAACCCCCTGCGCCTCCATTTACTATGGAATACTAATGACCACCTAGCCGGACAGCAGCCATGTGCTTAAAGGACCTGTAATGATTAGAGATGATCGAACATGTTCGGCCCCGCCCCTTTTCGCCCGAACACCGAACTTTGCGAGTACTTCCGTGTTCGGGCGAAAAATGTTCGGCGGTCGCCGTGGCAGCGCGGGGGGGTGCGGCGGGGAGTGGGGGGGAGAGGGAGAGAGAGAGGGCTCCCCCCTGTTCCCCGCTGCTGCCGCCCGCGTTGCCACGGCGACCCCCGCCCCCCGGCGGCCCCCGAACATTTACGCCCGAACACTGAAGTGTTCGGGAAAGCCGGTGTCCGGGTGCGTAAGTGTCCGTAACGGACACGTTCGATCATCTCTAGTAATGATCTCACCGTCATGTGATCAGTCACTTGTGTGGAGGAGTCCGGGGTCAGATCAGTGTGTGCAGGACTCTGATGTCCTGCTTGTGTTCTCTGTTGTATGTGATGTACATGTAGCAGAGCTGTATGTGTGTGTGATGTGCATATAGTAGAGTTGTGTGTGTGACGTGCATGTAGCTGAGCTGTGTGTAATGTGCATGCAGCAGAGCTGTGTGTGATGTACATGTAGCAGAGCTGTGTGTGTGTGACGTGCACGTAGTAGAGCTGTTTGTGTGTAACGTGCATGTAGCAGAGCTTTGTGGCACATTGTGCCACCAGAAACACCTAGGCTAAAATTTCCTAATAATTACTAGTCAATCATATTGATCAGACGCAAGGAAGGTAATTATGACACCTAAATGAACAATGAAAGATGCCACCAGATCAACAATTCCATAGAATCCTACAATGGTAGAGTTGGAAGGGGCCTCCAGGATCATCGGGTCCAACCCCCTGCTCACTAAATCATCCCAGACAGATGTCTGTCCGGCCTGTATATTCCTGTATTGTACTGATCAGACACATAGACAAGTAACCAGAAAAATATGTCCTATAAATAAACAATGAAGGATGTCATCAGACGCCACACATTTCACCCACCAAATACCGTAGTTCGGGCTCATCAGGAAAACAAAATCTCTAGAGTGTCACATATGTATTATGATGTGTGCATAAAGCATCCAAAGTATTTAATCTCAAGAGATCCGAGAAATAGTGTCACAATTCATGTAAGTCAAAAGAACCTGGGATCCTGAGCTGCCCCCCATACTGGTAGTCGTCAGGCCTCAACCTGTGTAGCGTCTCTGATGAAAGCATGCATTAAAGGGGTTGTACCAGAATTTCAAGTCATCCACAGCATAAGGGATGACTTACTGATTGGACAGTGGTCTTGTGAGTGCAGCGTACCGTGACCCCTGTCCTGTTCACTGGGGGTTTTTTGCATCCCCTGTGCACAGAGGAGACTAAATGGAGCGCTGGTCACGCAAGAGCACTAGGGCTCCAGTATTCTGTTGAGACTGTGGGGATTGCCGAGTGGCACCCGCTTGGTTATTTTCATCAGCCCATTGAAATGAATGGAGGGTTGACAACGCATGCACGGCCAGCACTCTCTTCATACTGACATCACTGTGGGCAGAGAAGCCACCCCCCCTTCTCCGCAGTGACAGCAGAGCGGTACACGAGAGTCCCTTTCTTGGGATCAGTGGGGGGGCAATCAAGTTATCCCCTATCTTGTAGATATCCTGTGAATAAGGGATGATTTGAAATTATGATACAAGCCCATTAAGCTTAAAATGACCATTTTATATACTCAATACATCAAACATATCCAAAGACCGGCATCTATGACATTGTATTTAAGGGGACCATATTAGTACCAAAAGCCACCAGTCATATCTAAGATGAAGTATACTCCTCAAGATATCAAAACACAAAGAGAGACATTTGTGGAAAGATTGAAAAGGACTGCTAATATGGATAGTATCCATCACTTGCAGACAGAGGTGGACTGGCCATAGGCTGGACACATCATGGACCGATCTGGTCAGGCGGGGCTGGCGTCAGCACCTGGGCAGATGCCGGGCCCCCTGAACACCAATGAGCTCACTGCAACTGAATTGGGATTGATGCATTATGGAGCACAGATTCCGCTCTTCTGGTGACTCACGGGCCCATGTAGCAGCTGCAGTAGGGGACCGCTATTAACAGAAGGCAGTGTGGCTGCATAGCGTGGAGGTGGAGCTAGCCCCTGTCTCATCATCAGGCAGCTGCGGTGCGTCTTCTAATTTAAATATCCCCCTCTGCTTCCTTTCTGGTGCAAAAAAGAGCTGAGGTGTTATACCATATTTTTTAGACTATAAGATGCACCCAGGATTAGACAACAGAAAAGAGGATAAAATATTTCATATTAATTAAAATTTTCCCATTGGGACAAAGAAGTGGAGGATTTGGTTTCAAGTTGACTTGGATAGCTGCAGTGGCGCTAATAGTAACTGCTCCCTGTCAGGGGCTCTATAGTATTTGTCCCCCTTTCCAGTGCCCTCAGTAGTAATTATGGCCCCAGAGTGGTTATAGTGTCTCCAGTAGTAATATTTGCCCCAGTTGTTTCAGTATAAATAGTGGCCCCCAGTAGTAATAGATGCCCTCACTGATCCCAGTAGTAATAGTGGCCCAGTACCTCTGGTGGGGCAGCAGCAACCCCACCAGGAATTACTTTACCTATCTTTGCAGGTACGTTCTAGCCACCACTGATTATTACAGGCTCTGACCTCTCACCCCAGCGTCTACATCCTGTACACATCAGAGAAACCCTATGATAATTAGTGGCAGCTAGAGTGGAGCTATGGAGGGAGATAAAATACATCCTGGTGGTCCTAAGGATTCGTTACAGTGCAAAATCGATGATCAGTATGGAAGCAGTCAGAGGGGTCTGGCACTGCCGGACCCTTCTGACATCAGACCTGAATCTATACACACTTATTAGCAAGATTTTTTTCCTGCTAAAGAGTGCGTCTTTTTATCTGAAAAATACCGTATGCAAATCGTTGTTCATATGATAAATACTATAACAAAAAGGAGCGTAAGCCCCACTGAGCAGAGCGTCAAAGTATATGAAAACTCAGGAGACTCGCCGCCCTTCAGGTGAGGAATCCAAGCTGGCCTGCCGGACAAAGAAAGGTGATGTCTGTTCTTAGTTGCTGCATCTGATCACTTTATTGATTGGAAAGTTGTGCCATCTCTTATTGGTCATTCAGGTTTTATTCATTTTGCGTCAGATTAATATATTATGAAGATTGATGCATTTTGTGTGCCTTTCAATCATTCTCTTTGGGGTCCTGGCTCTGGTTTTTTTCATTAGGGTCAACTAGGGTCTTCAAGGCAAGGTTCCTGTTCAGGGTTACCTTTCTCCGGGAAGTGACTATGGGACGCAATAGTTTTTTGAAAATGGATTGTTTTTAATAATATTGAATAAAAGTTTTAGATTCATAGATTTCAGTTCAATTGACAGTCACTGTGAGAGCTGTTCTGGGGTCTGCTGAGAACCTGCAGCTCTGACATGTCGGGGGTTGCCGACGACCACGTCACATGCAGGAAGCGGCAGCACAGTTTAAAATCTGCTTCTGCCATCTGATTGGAGTCCCTAACTGTGTCTGACAGCCAGCCTGCTCCTGCTACATTGCTGGAGAAGGAACTTCAATCCTGGGCCACATTTTTACTATGGTACGGGATTACAGTCCAGAACCAAGCGCCGTATATTTACAGTGCTTGGTCCTTATCGGGTTAATACTGATCAGTGTTCATTTGGTATTTCCAAGGACAACAAGTAGTTGGGATCTGTGTTTTTTTTTTTAACCCCTTTAAATCTGTGACAAAAATCCCCACGTTTTACATGCAGATTTTGTAGTGGAATTCAGTGCAGATTTTGCTGCAGTTTTCACCTCTAAAATCTACTGCAAATTCGGAAAAAAAATCTACCACAGATTTAAAAATGCCTAAATCCACACTGATATGTTCTCTCTCTACAGCAGTTACTTTGTATTTTTTTCATCTTGTCTATTGTTATCTTTTCCATTCGAACGCATTTTTTTCATTCGCTTTACTGGGTTTGTTTACAGCCTATTTCACCGTTAGTTTATGTCAGCAAGAAATACACGGTGCATAAAATTGTATTGTCTATTCATAGGATTTTATATATTTTGAAGACCCACCAGTGGCTCAAACCATTCAACATGTGGATGTAGTTGAAGCAGAGGAACCAAGCCAAAACCAGTGGTCTAATGAGTATCCAGAAAAGAAAGCACCGGAGAAGACAAGGAATCCACTTGTAAAAAGCAAGACTAACAAGGCAAAATTAGAGCCGTCTCTGAAATGGAAGAACCTAACCCTTAACGGTCACCAGGAGTATGTTGTCTTTTCAGTCCTAATACCTTGCAATTCCCATAGTTTATGGACATTTTAAATGAAGCAGATCCATACACAAAGGCCAAATTATTTTAGTTAGTGGCAGCGATTTTGGAGATGGAAAAATTCTCTGGAAACCTCAGTCAAATTGGAGATTGTGAGTCTTCATACGTCTAAGATGACAGACATAAAACATTATTAAATTCTGTCTTGATTTACGCGGACATTATAATTTACTAATCTAATAAAGATGAAAAATTAAGAAGCAGCGAGTGCAGCACAAAGCAGGGCTGTAGTTAGCTGCTTTATTGCCCTATAATTGTCCACATTTACGTACTTCTTCGCAACCACCTTAGAGGGGCAGTAAGATTCAAATTGCCTCGCAAAATGATGTGCCATGTGGAAATGATTTCCATTTGGCTAAAAGTCCTAAGATGTAACCAGAAAACCTGCAGATGTAGTTTTAGACTTGTTCTTGTATTTTCTTGAGTGTTATTATCATATCACTTGGGCCTCATGTACAAGTACAAATTAACGGCTCCATTCACCTTCCTTTGTAATACAGGGCTGCAATGACACGAGCTGAGTGCTGAAAGGCAGAACTCAGTTTCACCTTTAGCGGTCACCTTTCCTGAGTACTAACAGTGTCTCCCCAGGACTTAGTCTGGGTTCACACGGGCGGAATTGCCGCAGAATTTCCATACGGAAATTCCGCCTGCATTTTTAAACCAGAGACTAAGCAGCAAAGTGGATGAGATTTTCAAAAATTCCATTCACACACTGCCCACAGTCCGCTGTGGATAAGCTGTGCGGAAACTGAAATGCGGCACAGAATTCAAATCCGCGACATGTCAATTGTATCGCTGTTTGTGCTGAGGGCTCTTCTCTCTATAGGGAGAGATTTCCGCAGGTGGAAAAGCCGCTTCAAAACCACGCCCAATAGCGCGGGATTTGAAGCAGCCTTTCCACTGCAGAAATCTTGCGGAATTTCTGTTCGGTCTCGCTGCGGACATTCCGCGAGAATTCTGTCCCATGGGAACCGAGCCTTAAGGTAAAGCCGAATAGCATAACAACCGGTCATCACAAGAAATAATAGTGTGAAGCAGATATCAACACAGTGAAGACACAAATGTAAGTAGGACCTCCCCATTGGATGATGGGGCACAAGGTGATGGTAACTGGATGATGAGGATGTATAGAATGAAATTTGTAGTGGAGACTGGAATAGATGCCTCAAAACTGAAATTGGAACCAGAGAAATGCTGAACCTAACACTGGCTCTCCCTATATCTTCCCCTGACACTATTCCGTAAATGCCAGATCCCACTGTCCCTAAACAGCCCTAAGTTGTCCCTATGGATGACCTAGTCTAAAACACTATGCCTGAGAGCATGAGGGCATCTGGTTCCTGACAAATGGCTAAAAAAGAGAATGCTGGAACGACTCAAGGCAGACAGAAACAAACAAGAAAAGATTAGACAAACCACAAATTGGGAAACACAGACTGGAGACGAAAACCAAGGAGGAAGACACACTGATTGGACAGACTAGACAAGAGAGGACTTAGAACTAGGTACTTGGATCTAGGACAAGGAATACTAGATAGAGGACACATTTTCACATCTATCAACCACACCACACTGCAGAAACCAAAAATATTTATAGAGATGAACCAGTCAGACCTTCCTCTCTGTAATGATGCTGACCAGTGGGGTCCCTGATCCGAACGTAATGCCCTCGCCATATGTCACTGATGCCATTCAATTGCAATTGCCAACCATTAACTCCTGTTGTTAAAAAAAATTAATATATATATATATATATATATATATATATACCAAGTGGTAAATGTTTTTTCCTGTATTGAGATAATCAACTACGTTTTTCAGTAGAGTGAGAAGAAAATGTACAACATATATGCGATTGTGCAACAATACTAAGACGTAGGCTGCAGTGGCTCCCGCTCCACATCAAAGCATAGCGTCACACTGCAGCGCCAGCTGCCTGTTTATAGATTTCTCTAATAGAGATTCAGCCATAGCATTTCAAAGCCAGCGACCTCCTGCACAGATTCTTTCCACTCTTTGCTACAGAATCTGTTTTTTGTGACTCTGCTAATAGGCCAATTACATCCAATAATTTGTTTCCCAGCCACATAGCCCTGAACCCTACGTGCAGCCATAATATCTGCGACATCTGTGAAACCCAGGAGTGGCGCAAGCAGCAAACGCTCCGTGCCCTTGGCAACCCCTCCTGTTATTTTAACTAGTTTTATACATTCTTCCACTTAAATTTTGCAGCTACAGAAACAGCGTAGAAAAGTTTAATATCTATACAGGATAAGACTTCGGCCATATTCAGACAGCCGGGAGGACGCCCGAGAAACACCCGTCCATGCGCTCTCCTATCTGCGCACTGGACATTGCAGGTCATATTCACGGACCGTCATTCGTGTGGATAGTGTCATAGGCTACAATAGTGTGCTGCCAGAGGAATATAAAAGGCAAGTGCAGGCGGGTCGGATCAGAAAATCCGTAGCAGCAAAATCCCGATCAAGTGCTGCAGATTTTGCTGCCAATTGTGGTGCTGTGGAATTCAGGCAATGGGTGAAATCCACAACAAATCCGCACTACCATTCGCAGCAAAATCTGCAGCATCTAGGCTCGTTTCACACAGGCGATCTCGATTTTGCAGCGAGAAAATCGCAAAATCGCGTCTTTGTATTTACACTATGAACGAGGCTCTGATTTAAGTTGCTATTTAGCCTAATGCGTTCCAGATGAGTCCTTTCTTCATGGAATTGCGCAGCGTAGTGCGCATCTGTTGCTCACCTCCCATAGGCTTCTAATATGCACAAAATGGAGAAGGTCCTATATTTTTGCTCATGCGAGAAATGCGAGCGCAAAAAATAGTAAATGTGCACAAACTCATTGATATCAATGCGTATTGCGCTCGCAAGTTTTGCGCGTGCACGTACACCTGTGTGAAGGAGTCCTTATATGCAAATTTTGGCGTGGGTTTTGATGCAGATTTTAGCACCACATTTGAAGGATTGAAATCCGCTCTGAAAGGCCTCGGTCAGACGACCGTTTTTTGACGCGATTTGCGGATCGCATGACGGATGCGCATCCGCAAATCACATGACCGGGCCGACGATTCGCTGAAAAATCTGCAGCTAGCAGCGTTTTCGGCGAAACGGGCCCGATCAAAGGAGCGCTGTCCGCCCATTGAAATTCAATGGAGCCGGCAATACAGCCAGCTCCATTGAAAAATGGGCTGCCGGCGAGCACAGGATGAATTTTCGGGAAGGGCTTAAACATATAAGCCGTTCCCTGAAAACCATCCAAAAATATATAAAAATAAAAAAAAATATATATACTCACCTTGTCCCTGTAGCTGGAGTTCAGCCGTGGCCAGCCGGCAGTTCTCCTGAACTGCTCTGTGTAGTATTTAGCAGGCGGGGATTTAAAATCCCTGCCTGCTGAATGGGCTGCCTCTGATTGGTCACAACTAGAGATGAGCGAACGTGCTCCGCCACGCCCCTTTTTCACCAGAATACCGCGATTTTCGAGTACTTCACTACTCGGGTGAAACGTACTCGGGTGCGCCGGGGGCGGGGAGAGGCGTGGCGGCGTGGGGGGTAGCAGCGGGGAACAGGGGGGAGCCCTCTCTCTCTCCCTCTCCCCCCCACTCCCCGCTGCAATCCCCCGCGCCGCCACGGCGACCCCCGAATTTTTTCGCCCGAGTACGGAAGTACTCGAAAATCGCGGTATTCGGGTGAAAAAGGGGCGTGGCCGAGCACGTTCGCTCATCTCTAGTCACAACCCTCACCAATCAGAGGCAGCTCTCACTCACCCATTCATGAATTCATGAATGGGTGAGTGAGTGCTGCCTTTGATTGGCTCAGCGCAAGGACCAATCAGGGGCTGCTCTCAGCTATTGAATGACAGCCGCGCTCGCCGGCAGCCCATTGCTTTCAATGGAGCCGGCTGTATTGCCGACTCCATTGAATTCAATGGGCGAACATCGTTCTTCTCAGCCACAGCTGTTACAGCTGTGGCAGAGGAGAATGATCTTTGCAGTATATGTTCTCAATGGGGTCGGCGCTGCTGCTGCCGGCCACATTGACCGCATATATAGAACACAAGGAAACGCAGATAGGCACGATCTGCGATTCCTTGTGTCCTATAATTTATCGGACATCCGCATAAAAAGCGCCCATGTGTCCGATACCATTCCGAAGGCCAAAACTGCGGATTTTGATGAAGAATTGCAGACCAGTTTTAGGCTATTTTTAATTCCGTATCAGGCTGCCTGTGGATGTTTGTACAGAATGTACTGCGACTTGCGGTGCGTCGTGCGTCCTATTCTGTCCCGTATGGGAGGTCGCTGAGGGTAGATTTACACAATTTTTCTGTCCTTTTTTTTTTGCGCTGCAGATTCCTCGCGGATGTTTTCTACATGTGGATGAGGTTTGTTAAAGTCTCTTCCACATGGCTTGTACTGTAGATGCTGCAGAGTTTCCATGCAGCATTTACGCTACATATGAGCATTTCCTAAGCGGCGCTTGTAAATCAGTTCCTCACATTGTGCCCTCAATATGCAATATTCACTTGAAGACATTTAATTGGAAATGACCCGTTGTAATTGTCTCGAAGTGACCGCTCCCATATATAAACCTCACATAAAGTCTTTACAGGATAACATCATAAAGCCCAATAACTGCACGTGGGAAAGGAAAATGTGAAGAAACCAAGATCCATTGAGAATGAGAATAACTTTTTGCCCCCCTCCAAACGCTTCATTTGTTTTTCCAGAACCTCAATTACAAGCAAGGATGAGAGGCCTGCAGACAAGAAGGACGGATCCAAAGAGCCGAAAACTGCTAAGCCAACCAGCGCAGAGAGTAAGAAGAGGGCCTTCATCGTCACCCCGGGGCACAGAAGGTCATCCGCCTTAAAAAGGTAGGAATTGTTCTGATCCATTTCTTATTAACCCTTAGACAACCACAATCCATATATTTTCATTTTCAGTACACGAAGCGTCCGCCCATTTCCTACTAACTTGTACACTATGTTGACAAAAGTATCGGGACCCCCACCAATCCGGTGCTGTCAGCCGAAAGCGATATGCAAATCGGATGTGAGAGCATCTTATATGTAAAACGTAAAATCTGTCTGTTTGTGTCGTAGACAAATCGACAGTTCTGGTCCGATGTGAGTGAAATTTTGCATGAGTGTTCTTCAGCACCAGGCGACAAATACTGGGGTAATTAAAAATCAAAAACTCACGGACTTCCCCTGTAATTTTGTTGCCAATAGCAACCAATTGCAGCTCAGCTTTCATTTCTTACACAGCTGAGGTAAAATGAAAGCTCGCTGTGATTGGTTGCTACTGTATTTCCCCAAAAATAAGTCCTACCCCAATTGTGATTGGTTGCTATGGGCAACATAAATTTTCTTTGGAACAGCTTTCATAAGAGTGTAGTGCTGGACTCGTTTTTGTGGCCCACTTTGTATATTCCAGGACTGCTATTCATAAAATCGCTGTGAAACGCACTGGGATGACATCTAGTTAGGTATAAAGGAAAGGATCACACAGGCAGATGCCAGTACATAAACCACCTGGTGTAGAGCTGACAATGGGGTCTGGTGATGGGATGTCACCAGGTGTAGAGATGACAACGGGGTCTGGTGGTTGGATGTCACCAGGTGTAGAGCTGACAACGGGGTCTGGTGGTGGGATGCCACCTGGTGTAGAGCTGACAATGGGGTCTGGTGGTGGGATGCCACCTGGTGTAGAGCTGACAATGGGGTCTGGTGGGGAGATGCCACCAGGTGTAGAGCTGACAACAGTGTCTGGTGGTGGGATGTCACCAGGTGTAGAGCTGACAACGGGGTCTGGTGGAGGGATGTCACCAGGTGTAAAGCTGACAACGGGGTCTGGTGGGGGGATGTCACCAGGTGTAGAGCTGACAACGGGGTCTGTTAGGGGAATGTCACCAGGTGTAGAGCTGACAACGGGGTCTGGCGGTGGGATGTCACTAGGTGTAGAGCTGGCAATGGGGTCTGACGGTGGGATGTCACCAACCAATCAGTATGGGACATCACAGCTTCTACATCATATTTGTGTCTCAGGGAGGATGCAGACAGGCTACAGACTTAATATATACAGCAGAGGAGTCTGTCGTTGCTATGCTGTTGGGTCCTTGGTGTTTTTTGGTTAGTTTTCGCTGTGTATCAACCATCTGGATGTGATATTTTATAGGCGTTGGACATCGAGATTGACTTTACTTATCCTGATGAACTATAATCTGTGTCGCACTCGGGACCAGACAAAAAAAATTGTAAGATCGTTGCTGAAAGATTATCTTTGATTGATGTCGAGCAAAAGCAGATGTTAATAAATTGAACAGATAATGAGTGGCAGTCAGTGATTTGTTTAATTTCTACAAGCGAACGCTCATTCCCTCTAATGGGAATTTGGAATTTTTAAGATGGAAAAGATAGAAAAGGAGAAAACCGGAGATTGTTTTTTTTCTCTCTATTCTCAACAAGGATTCGCTCTCCTTGAGAGGTAATACAAAACAGATGTCCCGTCCGGGATGATACACCTCCCACACAAGGTATTCACGTAATTATTTTTCTATCTAATTTCACCTTTAAAAGCTCGGAGATGCTCAGAGATTTCTCTCAGATGTTGAAATCCAACTATGGAAATAATTGTTCATGGAATTTGAATCTTTACAAAAGCTGAGTTTTTATTAGCTACATTATTTACTTGGAAGAAAAAAGACATTAAAGGGTCACTCTGGTGGAAAATGTTTTCCATTCATTGTGTAACTAGCCCCCCAGTATATATAAGCCGGCTAGTTTTACCTTTTTTGGTTAATCCTGGAGTCTTTCTCTTCAAGTGGGTCATGTGATCTTATGGTGACCATCTGGGAATTACTTGTCTTTATGTTCTCACCAGGAGTTACCAGAACATCTTATATAACGAAACTGCATGGACTGTACCACACAGGCTCATCACGGAGGGGAGAAACTCCTATGACGGTTATTGCATTATCACAAAGTTATAATGAAGGAGATTACAGCTCATCCTCCTAATTGTATGATCTTTAGCTTATTTAGGTGAATATATAGAGTAGTGATAACCATACTGTCCTCCCAGCAGGTAGAGATGGTACGTTCTCTAGCTGGTCATGTGATGCTGTACTAATGGTTCATGGGATTGCCAGTGTATCATAGAGCAAGAAAAACAGGGGGAAATCTAATAAGTCTCTGATAAGTATGAGGCCCGAAGCTTCTCTGCAAAAACGTGGGTATGATATAGACTATCCTTCCAAAAGTAATTGTACACCTGTACAAGAATGAAAAGTAATATTTATTTGCATATGCTCCTACTTAGCGGGGCTCATTTGGCCCTAATAACACTGGCTGCTTTCCATGGCATACTTTCTATTAACGTCTGATACACTTCAGATGGTACTTCCCTCCAATTGTCCTGAAAACGTATGGTGAGTTCTCTTAAAGAAGATGCATCAATCTGTCTGCAGAGGTGCAAGGAGCATCAATATTGGACAGTTGAGCAAAGGCAGAACCTTCTATGTATTGATGAATCACTCTACTCCATCTTCAAATCAGCTGGATGTACCTGGGTGCGGAGGATGTCTGGGGACGCCTTTTGTCTCAGTATGTTGTGCCCACAGTTAAGTACAGCAGTGGTTCTGTTATGGTCTGGGCATGGTCCATTGGTTGTAGTGACAAGAACCATGAACATGGAGATGTACGTTGACCTTCTAGATAATAATTTGCTGACAACAATGTGGCAATGCTCTGGAAATGGTCATCCATACTTCCAACAAGACGATGCGACTTGTGACACATCTAACGCTGTGTTACGTTGGTTTGGGGATATGGATTGGATTGGCTGCACAGAGTTCCAACTTGAACCATACTGAACATTGGGTCAAGAAATATGAACAGCGTCCATCTTCTTTGAGAGAACTCACCAGTCATTTGCAGGATGCATGGAGGGATGTGTAACAGATGTTAGTAGGAAGTATGCCACGGGGAGTTTCTAATATCATTAGGGCCATAGGAGCCCCATAAAGTCTTAGCATATAGAAATAAATACTACTTGTGATTCTTGCTCAGGCAGCCACTTACTGTTGGTAGGATAGTGCATACAGTAGATTACACTGCTCAGCTTCTCCTGCTCTGCTACATGCAGACTGTATGTTGAAGGTGACAAGTTCTCTTGGAATCATGGGAGAATGCATTTAATCCAGAATTTTCAAATTGAGTTAATGAAACAATCCATTTAAAGGAGTTTTGTCCATACCTCAGAAGGAGCTACAGCATCTAATCCAGGCATGATAAACTTTTTCTTAACTATTATAATACTTTGTATAAAGCCCATGATAGCAATATCTCGATTCTGGGACACTAATTCCTGAACTTTATACCTATCCCCAATCTTACTCATTATCAAAGAGATTCTCTGGAGACACTATTAAAAATCTCAAACTTGGAAAGACTCCAGGCCCTGACGGGTTTACAGCACTGTACTATAAAAAATTAAAGATATGTTGGTTCAACCCATAACTAACTTGTTTCAAAACCTTATGAGGGGTTAGACTCTTCCCATGAATTTCTAGACTCCCGCCTTACAGTTATTCCAAGAGACAATAAAGACCATCCGTTCCCTATAAATATAGAGACCCATCTCCCAGTTAAATCTCGATTACAAACTATGTATGTCTATTTTGGCCATCTGACTAAACCATTTACTCCAATCTATAATTTGTGGGGATCACATAGGATTCACCCCTTCTAGACAAGCCCCTGACAATATACACAGAGTTTTAAATATTATTGATTTTGCTACCAAAATGAAAACTCCCTCGACCCTTTTAGCCTTAGATATAGATAAAGCCTCAGATACCCTGTCTTGGAAATACTACCCTCTAATACTGACACATCCATACCTATCAGGTGGAGTACCAGACAGGGTTTCTGAGAGGAGACTTAATAGCGGTCTACAAATATCTGAAGGGCTGTCACAGTGCAGAGGGATCAACCCTATTCTCATCTGCACAAGGAAAGACTAGAAGCAATGGGATGAAACTGAAAGAGAGGAGACACAGATTAGATATTAGACAATGAGGGGGATCAATGAGTGGAACAGGTTGCCACTGCAGGTGGGGAGTTCTCCTTCAATGGAAGTCTTCAAACAGAGGCTGGACAAATATCTGTCTGGGATGATTTAGTGATCTTGCACTGAGATTGGACTCGGTGATCCTGGAGGTCCCTTCCAACTCAACCATTCTATGACTCTGTTTGCACTTGTCATCGAACCTCTAGCGTTGGCCATCAAATCTAATCCTAATATAAAGAGAGTGCAGCTTGGTAGCTCTGAATATAAATTAGGCCTTTTTTTCCGATGACCTGTTGTTGACACTTTCCAAGGCCCTAACCTTCTTACGAAATCTAATGTCAGTGATGGATAACTGGGCTGCCTCTCATATCCTAGAATAAACTTCGATAAATCTGAGATTACATTTATTAATTCGCCCACCTTCCTAGTAAAATTAATTAATCTCAATTTCCACCATAGGCTTCATTATATATCATACCTGGGTATAAATCTGACTGCTTCTTTGCACTCTCTTTATAAATGAAATTTCCTCCTCCCTCAATTAAAAGACTAATGTCAGAGTTGTTGCAGTGGGACAGCCCTTTTTAATCTTCGTTTGGTAGGATTAATGCTATAAAAATGGCCACACTGCTACACTTGTTATAGCCCTTTAGGTGCCTCCTTATATCCATTTCTCTACCTGCTTTAGAACATTTTTATTTGGGCTCACAAATGACCCAGAATTAAAAATACCATAATGCCCTGGCAGGTCTGTCAGTGCTAACCTAATTAAATATTATAAATCAGCTCAATGGGCGGTGGCCTCAGGAGGTCCTGTAGCCCCTCCTTGGGTACAGCTTACAGAAAATCGAATTGCCCCACACTTAGCTTTCCTGAACTGGGCTTTAGAGCCGTTGACTCCAGGACTTTTTTCATTGAGCCCACTCACATATTATTCCTTTCTTCTTTGGAGGAGAAATAAGCCTAAATATGGACTGTCCTCTTGGTTCTCCCCTTTTTTTCTTATTATCGCCAACTCTAAATTCCCCTCGAGCCTCAAATTACCTTTCTTTGCCTGGTGGAGCACCAACCAGATACCTAACTTGCGCTAATTTAGTGTCAGATCTCAGCTGTATACATTACAACAATTTATGACCAACTTTAACCCCCCCCCCTCCCTAAACAGGAGCATTTAAGAGTCAATCCAGTTTTGCATTTTCTCCATGTCTTGTCTCTTCTGTCTTCACTCCTTAACCTTATTCTATATGAATCTATTTATGCACAAAATCTGTTACAAAGAGATGTTATTTCTGTGATCGATAGTATATTAAACCAACCACCAGATGAGGGAAAATTTATATGGCGGTGAGAGGCAGACTTACAGACAAAGTATCAATTGGTAGATGGCATCATTGTTCTGCCACTATTTTGAAACGTAGTCTTTAGGTCTTCCTTATGGAGACCTCAATAAAGATTCTCCATAGGGCCTATCTGGTCCCTCAGCGGCTTCATCACTGTTTTCCTTCCTCTTTACCATTCTATTTTTGGGGAAGAAATCGGCACTCCACTCCATAGTTGATGATCCTGCCCAGAAGTCAAAAGGTTATGATCCCTGGTCTACTCAATTGCTTGTTTGTTGGTCCAGTTCCAAAATCCACAACTGTTTTCCTTCTAGGTGACCGCCCTTCCCTCCTAGAAGAACCAAGCCCATAAGCTTATTCAGTATATTTGCATGGCCACAAGAATCCATATAGCTTCCAGATGGAAATCACCATGAGGTTACCAATAGAATACTTACTAGAATCTTATATCATAGAGTGAATTCATGCTGTTACAATTGACACTCTGTTTGCTTTCTCAAATACTTGGCAACCCTGGGTCAATTATGTAGATGTTCCAGATCTTCGCCATAATGTTTTTTCTGCCTAACCATTACCCTAGGAAATCTAGTTTATATCTTCTTTTACTACCCTCCACTCTGGATAACTTTGGAATTCCGTATGAATTCTTGACAACCTTTTCCACTGTTGTCCCCCTTCCCATGACTTGCTGGCGAAGCATAATATATATTGTTGCTTTTCTATATATTATGTATACCTTTGGCTTTCCTGCATGTTTCTATATTTGCCCTCTGTGAGGGCAAATTACATTTTTTTAACGCGTATGTGGTTAATAATAATAAAAAGCCTTGAAACTAAAGGAGTCTTCTAATTGCTAAAATTTGCAGAAGTCTCTCAGAAGCAAAGATGGAGTCACAGTAAACCAGGGTTTACAAGCAGCACGCCTCACTCCCAAGCATGGGCCGGGATTAAAGGTTCAATGCAGCAGGCACATGGGTCCGGACCATACCCACCAGTACAGTAGCAAAATGAACAAAAGTGGCAGCATCGCTTGGTGCAAAGGAAATCACAATTCCCCCCCCCCCCCCCCCCATAGCAGAGGAGACACGACGTTGTGTCTCCTCTGTTATGGGGGAATAAAGATTGTGATTTCCTTTGCACCAAGCGATGCTGCCACTTTTTTTCATTCAGAAGCAAAGATGGTCAGAGGTTTACCAATCCGTGAAAAACTGCGTCTAAATATTGTGGGACATTTTCAGAAAAATAAAATTGTGAAGACTTTGAGTATTCCACCATCTACAGGACATAATATCATCAAAAGATTGAGGGAATCTGGAGAAATTCATGTGCACAAGGGACAAAGCCGATGGTCAATATTTGATGCTCGAGATCTACGGGCCCTCAGGAGTCACTGCCTTAAAAACAGGCATGATCTTTGATACTGAGAGACTCGTCCTCTCTAACATGCTCTTTTTATAGACAAGTGACTTCATAGAAAATCGACCCTCCAGCTGTTTTTCTTTTGTGCCACTTCGTTCTCCAGCCTTTTGCTTCCCCTGTCCCAACTTTTGTGAGATGTGTTGCTGTTGTGATTTTAAAGTGAAATCGAAAACTGTTTCCCTTTCCCTTCTGCTTTGTGTTCTATGTTCCATCATGAATAAATCTGGTTAGATGAGACTTCTAAATCATTGCATTCTTTTTTTCTTAACATTTTTTTACATTTTACACAGCAGATCAACTTTTTCGGAACGAGAGTTGTAGGATATTTGGAAAGGTCTGCAGCAAGATGAATGGAATCATTTTCCCAGAATCTTTCTCAGCAATGTTTTAAAATATTAAAAAATCTTCTTAATACACACATTTTTTTTTCCTTTTGCCGTAGTAAAACTTCCGGAGCAAAATCTGAAGAATTTAGTGAAAGTTCTACTGAGAGTGAAGAAGACGAGGAGCAGCCAGAGCGCCGTCCAGAGCCGGGGAACACAGATCTCCCCTCAGAGTATTGGCATATCCAGAAATTGGTCAAATTTTTAAAGGTAAATATTAGTCGAGGAAATATCGTTATTTTATGCCGGCAAGTTCTGAAGTGCTGTTCAGCTTCATATAAAAAGGCTATTGATTTCGGCAAGTGCCGTGTAATACTACGTTTTCCTGGAAGCACCAGTGCACTATGTACAGTATTTAACACTTTCCTAAGATTTGACGTACGTGTTCATCGTAATGTTGGAAGGGGAGAATGGAGCTGGCTTAGCTGTTACACAGCTAACACCCGCCTTCTGCAGTCGGGATAGGAGCTAACGCGGATCCCAGCATTTTTAAGGGGTATTCTGGGCTTTTTAAAAGACCTATTCCCTAGATTAAAAAAAAAGTCATAAATACTGATACATATGAGGAATTGGTTAATATTTTGGCCAAACTACGTAAGCCCGCAACCCACAGCAAGAGTCCTCATTGTCTTGCACTAACATTACAAACAAATCACAGAAAAAGGACATGTCGGTTCAAAAATTTCACTGCTAGCGGCCGTACTTCCTGATTGCAGTCTATGAAGCCTTTCGTGGTTCTATACGGAAGCTGTTGTTTGCCTATCCAGATGCAGCCGTGGGACAAAACTCCACACCGGGTTTCCGAACGCAGTATGAATGTAGCCTTTATTGGGCGTAGCCGTATGGGTCTTCTTTCACTTTTTATGGTTTTATATCCACAGTATCACAGAAGTGACATTTATCATCCTTACAAGTTACATGGAGGAGTTTAGGCTTCCCATTATTAATATTTATAGAACAAAAAGTTGCACAATGTTCCCCAGAAGTGTGTGAGAGATTTATGTGTTGTCTACACTTCGGTCTGGAGACGCAGTTTAAGACTTTGCTAAATGAGACAAGACAAACATTGACGTTTACAAAAAAAAAAAATCAATCTAAATAGTCTTGTGAATACATTGGAGACAAGTCGGGGAGCTTCTGGAACTAATTACTGCAGAACACTGTTTGCCATTTGTAATTATGTTCAATATGGAGGGAAATATCAGAAACACTTCAGCAATATTGTTCTTGGTCTCGGCGCAGGAGGCTACTCTCAAACTGCACATGAAGTTATAGGAAATTAATGATTTGAATCTGGGAAGTTGAGATGAAACTCTGGGAAACTAAGAAGAACATTTCCACACAAGTATTAGTGTTCAGAGATGTAGATTACCTGGAACGGGCAAAACTGTGATGAAAAAATGGCAGTTAGCTACTAATGAAGTAGACTTCAGGTTATTGAATTTTTTGCAATATCACGCAGAGCAGGACAGAAGTCATTGCAAGTCACAACTAAACTGCTTCAACTGGAAAGTCTGACATGGACTGTACTATTGTCCCCTGTCAAAATGCAAGCAAGTGACTCCATTGTTTTAACATTGTGTCCTATGGAGAAAAAAAGACATAACTGATGCCCAGAGGTCATTATTCACTAACACTAAGATAGTGCAGTGTTTTAATGCTAGTGTAAACTCACTCTTAGACGGGGTTCTCACACGGTGGTTTCTCGGCGGAAATCTCGCAGTTTGGCCGCAGCGAAAAAACGCGAGATTTCCGCCAGGAGAACCGCCGCTGCAAAACCCGCGGTGGCTTTGAAGCGGCCCGGCCGCTCGCTCTTCTGTTGCGGCCGGCGCTCCCATAGAGGAGAGCGCGGCCGCAGCGGGAAAAAAAAATGGACATGCTGCGGTCGGCAGGTCCGCGCCTCAGCGGCAGCTTCTGCCGGCTTAGCCGCAGCGGATTTGCTGTCCCGTGTGGACGAGATTTCTGAGAAATCTCGTCCACATGGCTGGTTAATCCCGGGATTAGCGGCCGCATGCGGATTTGCCGCGGCGAAATTCCGCACGGAATTTTCGCGGCAAATCCGCCCCGTGTGAACCCAGCCTTACTGTGACGTAGAGTGTGTTCTTTATACAGATGTAATGACAATGTCTGGATCCAAAACAATCTCACCTGTATCAGCCAGGTGAAGAAAAAAGGACGGGGGAGTAAACACAAAAAAGTGCCAGAAAGTATTCATTTACAAAGTTAGATGTGGCATCTTGTTTTGAGGAATTGAAAAGGGAATGACGCTGCTGCCAACCTGGTTGGATGCCTCACTCAAATGAGTGGCCATAGGATTAGGAAACCAAGTAACTGGAAGACTAGGCCTGGTGCATGGCATAACTGCCGATAATGACTGTATCTCACATTATCCAATGTATAGATAACATTTTTATTAATAGTAGTAAAATGTGAGCAAAAAAAAAAACACATTTCAAGGCACAAGACCTCTTCATCACTTAAGCTGGAGTGTGAAACATAGGGAGTAGTATTCTAACATGTGGTATGAATGGTGATGGTAATCACATGGTGGCACAGATAGATGCTGGTGATGGTAGTCAGAAAACGGAGTAAATGGGTTATGGTGTACAGATATTATCAAGTTGACAATAACTAACCCTAACTCTAGCTTTCCCTAAGTCTTCCCCTTAATCTCCAATTCTGACCCTAACACCAGACACCACTGACCCTAAGTATCCCTAAAGATATTCCTAATAGAAACCCTATCTGCATTACTGACCCTGAGAAGCAATGAGATGGTGCTGAGACCAAGAGGTGAGAAAACCAAACAGAGAAGAACTAAAAGCCTCCATACACATTACAGTTTAGTCTTCCAATCCTGACGATAATGGTGAAGTTGGAAGGATCTCTAATGTGTACAGTGGCAGCTCAGGTTTACAAATGATGTTGAGGGAAAGACAAATCAAGGCCATTGAATTTCAATACATAAACCTTTTGTGCCCCGAGAAGTAAGCCACAGCTAGAGGTGTCCATCCGCAATTTAACTCCCTAAACACACTAAGCCAAATGTTCCTGTGTATGGCGATACCGGTTAAATGACACTGACAAGAAACAAATCTAGACTAGGAACAAGATATAAAAATACAGATGTAGTAACATGTAACTTAAAGCAACTCTCTGATTTCGGGACAAAATTCTGTCCTGAGACTGAAGTAGAGGGGTATGTATTACCTGCATTTGTTCTTCTCTGCTGTCCCTCTGATCTGCTGGTCTCAGGTCATGTTGTAGGTTATCTAAGATGGCCCATGCAATCTTCAGAATGCCTAATCCCCAAAGTGCATTGATAGGCTTAGACTATTAATGTATTATACTTGCTCTCTGATTGGCAAGAACTGTTCATGTGATCATCACTGGCCAAACAGAGTACAGTACAAAGTGTGCAATAGGTAGATAGAAAATTGCTACAGGTGTCGCGCATCAGAGGGGTGGCAGATTAGGTCAACTGTATGTAATATATCCCCTTCCACTCCAGTCCAAGGACTGAATTTTGTTGTGAAACCAGAGGGTCACTTTAGCTGTGATAACATGCTGTAACAAGTGTTCTTATCTTAAGCAATTTAAAAGCTATTGTTATCGTAACATATTAAAGCCATTGAAACCCATTGAAAAGGCAAATAAACTGTGGCACAGACCATTTTAATGTGTTAAGTTGAATTCCACTAGATCTGTATACAAGGAATATTGGATTTACATGCACAAAGCTTACGCTATAACCAGCAGCACATTTTAAATATTACTGACTTTTGCAGATAGGCTAACCAATTGGGAATTCTTCTCCAAATGAGGCTTGGCTCTAGCGATGTGGTCAGCTGACCCACTCTAATTGATCAAAATGTGAGACAGTTGCATAACAACTGTCCCAACAACAAATGTTTAGACGAAAGATGACAGAACAGCAGGAGCATTTCTGCTGATTGTAACAGTGCTGAGATGTAATGCAACTGACTTTGTCATCTGACATAACATGATATCATGATAACTGGTCATACTTAAAAGAAGAAACAGTACACAGCAGCACTCACCCATAAACCAGCGTCTGGCGGAATGTTTTTTTTGTAGGCGATGCAAGCTTTGAATAGGATTGGATCCTGATTCTTTGTAATTTGGTCATAGTTGAAAGACATTACTTGTATTAGTATCAGGTATGTCAGCTTCATTAGTATTCCACATGGTACCTGACTCATTTTTACTACCCATAGTGCCAACTGCATAGCAAGTAGAACATACCCACTTGTTCCGCTCTCCCATGCTGCTGCCTTTTTCTCTGATTTGCTCTCATGTAAATTTCTGGTTGCTTTCAGTGGCTAGTACATGTAACTTTAGTTATAGAGATTGGCACAGAAGGAAGTTGTCTAGGCAGGCTCGCTACGTTATTGATCACTCTGGCTCGAACTGCGCAGGGCTTAGTACAAGAACATTCAGCCTATTTACAAATAATTTCTCCTAAACTCATCACTACGAGAGGCAGACAGCTCGCCTGATCTTATTGATGATGTAGGTGACTTCTTGCCTAAATCTGAAGCCAGCGCTGAGTCTTCTGCATAATATCTTCAGGAAATTGCCTTGGAGCATTAGGTGACGATAAATCCCATCATCCTGTATCATCTACTGTTATCACTGCGAGTTCCTCCAGGCTTCTACTCTTCCCCTCAAATAACATGCAAATATGTACATGTGAATTCACTAGAGATGAGCGAGCATACTCGTCCGAGCTTGATACTTGTTCGAGTATTAGGGTGTTCGAGATGCTCGTTACTCGTAACGAGTACCACGCGGTGTTCGGGTTACTTTCATTTTCTTCCCTGAGAAATTTGTGCGCTTTTCTGGCCAATAGAAAGACAGGGAAGGCATTACAACTTCCCCCTGCAACGTTCAAGCCCTATACCACCCCCCTGCAGTGAGTGGCTGGCGAGATCAGGTGTCACCCGAGTATTAAAATCTGCCCCTCCCGCGGCTCGCTACAGATGCAGTCTGACATTAGTTCAGGGAAAGTGTTGTTGATGCCGGAGCTGCTATAGGGAGAGCGTTAGGTGTTATTTTAGGTTTCAAGAACCCCAGCGGTCCTTCTTAAGGCCATAGAAATCGCAGATCGCACATAGGTGCGATCTGCGATTTCTGTTCTCTTCTCTATATGCGTTCAATGGGGCCGGCGGCAGCAGCGCCGACCCCATTGAGAACATATAGAAGACAAATCATTCTTCTCTGCCACAGCTGTAACAGCTGTGGCAGAGAAGAACGATGTTTGCCCATTGAATTCAATGGAGCCAGCAATACAGCCGCCTCCATTGAAAGCAATGGGCTGCCGGCGATCGCAGGATGAATTGTCGGGAAGGGCTTAAATATATAAGCCCTTCCCTGCAATTCATCCAGAAATGTGTTACAATAAAAATATATACCGGCGTATAAGGCGACAGGGCGTATAAGACCACCCCCCAACTGTCACCTTATACGCCGGCAATACAGTGGAGCAAAGAATAAAAATCATTACTCACTTCTTCTGACGTTCTGCGGTGCTGCTGCAGGCTGTCGCTCCCTCCTGGTTCCCGGCAGAGCATTGCTTTCTCTACGAAGGGCTTTAAATCCCCGCCTCCAGAAACACACGTGCCTTCAGCCAATCACAGCCAATGACAATGATGTCATTGAATGGCTGTGATTGGCTGAAGGCACGTGTGTTTCTGGAGGCAGGGATTTCAAGCCCTGCGTCCAGAAAGCAATGCTCTGCCGGGGACCAGAAGGGAGCGACAGCCTGCAGGAGCACCGCAGAACGCCGGGGGAAGTGAGTAATGATTTTTATTCTTTGCTCCACTGTATTGCCGGCGTATAAGGTGACAGTTGGGGGGTCGTCTTATACGCCCCGTCGCCTTATACGCCGGTATATATTTTTATTGTAACACATTTCTGGATGAATTGCAGGGAAGGGCTTATATATTTAAGCCCTTGCCGACCATTCATCCTGCGATCGCCGGCAGCCCATTGCTTTCAGTGGAACCTGCTGTATTACTGGCTCCATTGAATTCAATGGGCAAACATCGTTCTTCTCTGCCACAGCTGTTACAGCTGTGACAGAGGAGAACGATCTTTACGCTGACAGTGTGGGGGGGGGGGGGGGCGCTCTTGCCGCTATTGTGGCTTAATAGTGGGACCTGGGAACTTGAGATGCAGCCCACCATGTAGCCCCTCGCCTGTCCTATCCGTTGCTGTGTCGTTCCCATCACTTTCTTGAATTGCCCAGATTTTCACAAATGAAAACCTTAGCGAGCATCGGCGATATACAAAAATGCTCGGGTCGCCCATTGACTTCAATGGGGTTCATTACTCGAAACGAACCCTCAAGCATTGCGAAAATTTCGTCCCGAGTAACGAGCACCCGAGCATTTTGGTGCTCGCTCATCTCTAGAACTCACTATAAAAATAGCCTTGATATTAACTTTATAAATCCCCCTACACATTAGTTGTCTAAAGACGCCGATCTCAATGGCCAAGCTAGATGACTTTATAACTGGTATTGGGGCCACTCAACTTTCCCTTGACAGATGAAGTTGGGGAAAGAAGGTTTCGAAATGTGGAATTTGCATGCTCGATCCTTTTGTTATCCAGGAGATATGCCGCCAACAGGGGTGTCTAGCTGGGGCTTACCTTCCTAAACACATGAACGCCCGACTGAGCCAAGCGTTCGTGGGTATGGTGTAGATTGGGAAATTGGCTGAAATGGCTGTTGAAGGTTTATGGACACATTAAAATGCTATTCCTATAACAGCAAGTTATCCCCTATTTACAATATTACATGTTGGTTGATGGGAAGTCCTACCATTGAGACTCCATTAATCTGAAGATTTCTGCCCCAACACACCCAAAATTGTGGGCAGAGGAGGACGTGCTTGTGCACCTTCCCTCTAGTCACTTCAGTGGGGCTGCCAGAGATGGCCAAGTGCTTGAACTATCTTCAACAGTCCCATTGAAGGAAACGGCTGTATATTTCATCTATTGACTGGGAAATATGGTTTTATATACCGAAGTAGCAATCATTGATATGACTGGCTCATTGTGATAACTGGATTTATAGCATTATAGTCAGTATAACATTTGTTACATTAGTAGCAGCCATTTACTAATTAGTTATCACTCGCGGTCCTCAGTGGCTCTGTGTGCTAGCTAAGGCGGAGAACACACTTGCGTATTTTGGCTCCGTGTTTGCATCCGTAATATGGAAGCGTGTGCCGGCTGACCATGAGTCTCCTGACCCCATCTCTGAGCATCATAGGAATTCTTCTTAGATTAAAAGCTTATTTGCATTCATAACTTAAAAGGGTTTTAACATTACAGAATACATTTCTGAGCAGTCAGGCCCGGTGGAAAATAAAAAAATAAAGCATACTCCCCTCTCTTCGTTCCCTCTTTATACAGATGAACGGCTCTCATGGCTCCTGTGCGGGCTCCCGGGTGTACCGCACTGCAAAAATCTGATGACTAGCATCATGGCGCTGAGGATCTGGGTGCCAATGCCAGCAGTTCGGATGGTGATGCTTTAGCCTCTAATTGACCGCAGTAGTCACCTGACTTCCGCTGGGCGTTACACCTTGAGGCCAGAGCTGTGGGAGCCGCTCAATTGCGTACTGGGGGGCCAAGGGGGCGAGTATCCTTTTTTTAAATTTCTTTCTGCAGGGCCCGGTTACTTGGAAATTTTTTTTTTTACATAACTGGACCCCAAGTAATCCTGAGAACTTTGCACCCAAATGAGCCAAGTGAATAGAGCAGCGCTTGCGTATGCCCCACCAAGAGATGAGCGAGCATACTCGCTAAGGGCAATTACTCGAGTATTGTCCATAGCGAGTACCTGCCCGCTTGGAAGAAAAGATTCGGGTGCTGGCGCCGGTGAGCAGCGAGTTGCTGGAGTGAGCAGGGGGGAGCGAGGGGGAGAGAGGGAGAGATCTCCCCTCCGTACCCCCCCCCCCCCCCGCTCTCCCCCGCCACTCCCCACCCCCTGCCGGCACCCGAATCTTTTCTTCCAAGCGGGCAGGTACTCGCTAAGGACAATGCTCGCTTGAGTAATTGCCCTTAGCGAGTATGCTCGCTCATCTCTAGCGAGCACCCAAATGCTCAGGTCCGCGTTATTCGAGTTGAGCTTTTCGTAAAATTCGAGAGCTCTACTCGAGTAATGAACCCCATTGGCTATGATGGGAGACTCGAGCATTTATGTATGTGGGACGCTGGGTCCTGAGTCTGTCTGTCTGTCTCTATCTATCAATCTATCTATCTATCTATCTATCTATCTATATATATATATAAAAATTTACCATTGACGTGCGCTGCGTCATGGCAGGGGGGGGGGGGGGGGCAAAACAGGCACGTCACAGTGGGGAGGAGCCAAAAACTGGCGCGGGGTCGAACACGTCCTGATGCTCGTTCGAGTAACGAGCACCATCGAGTACGCTAATACTCGAACAAGCATCAAGCTCGACAGAGTACGTTCGCTCAACTCTAGTGGCAGTCGATCATACATACCACTGCTGCATTTACAGGGGGCACTTGGGTGCGCTGCTCTTTGGCTGTCCCAGCAGTCAGATCCCCAGCGATCAGATATTTAGCCCTAAGGCCCTAACCCCTTTAAGTTATTCCAAAAACCCATAAATCCTCTTTAAATTAGCATCAGGGGTCAGTAAAAATGAGTTTCTCTTCTGACGTGTAGTAATCCAGGCTGATGTTTATGAAATAGTGGTGGGCATGTTAACCCTTTAGGACTCACATATCCCTTCGCCCCTAGTCCATCCTTCTCATCCCAGACAGCATTTGATTTAACATGCGTCAGTAAAACCGTCGATGACCAGTAAATTCTCAGCACGTAAATCTCTTGCAGCCGGTTACACAGCTCAGACACATGAATCTCCCACAGACGTACAGATAGCTGCTGCGCCAGGAACAAAGGAGCAAATTCATACGTGTTTCTTCACTTCCATGATTTTCTTTTACTGTTCTAACATTGACAGATTAATTGAAAATCAAGCCGCCTGCTTGTGTCATGTTGTGATAAGCTGCTTTAAATAATGTAGCTTCCAAAATTTCCAGAGTGAAAACATAACTTAAGCATTTGGCCCTATTAGAAAAAATGGAAGCCAGTATACCTAACAAGTGTCATATGTAGCTGGAAGGAGATAGTGCCATACCACAGGCAATCAGGCAAGCCGTATTGATGAACTGTTATATCAGCTCGCACATGCTTTTAATTATTTGCTGAAGAATAAGGAACGCACACTTGCCCAAGCTAACAAAAAGTTTTGGCTTGCTCAATGTTGGAAAAAAAAACTCTTCATGATATATGAAGTTGAAAGTTAAGTCTGCAAAGAGCTACCTTAGAGCAGCGATGTGGTGAGCCACTCTCGCTAGCCGGAGCGTGAACGTTGCTATAGTCGGTTCATAGATACAAGTGCGGGATTGAAGTAATTACTTGATAGGGAACTCTTCATGATTCCTCAATGGCCCGAGCGTAAACATAGTGCTAGGAGGAACACAAGTGACCTTATTTTCTCCGGACACCCACTTTCAAGGGGTTGTCTTGCTGTAAACTATTGATGACCTGTTTTCAGGATAGGTTATCGATAATACACTGTCCTACCAAAAGTAACTGGACCCCAGAGCAAGAATCACAAGTAGTATTTATTTCCATATGTTAACACTTAGTGGAGATCCTTTTGCCCTAATGACAATGAATACGCTCCGTGTCATACTTGCTACTAACTTCTTATACACCTCATCTGGTATTTCCCATCATTCATCCTGCAAACGTCTGGCTAATTTTCTCAAAGGAGATGGACGCTGTTCATATTTCCTGACGCAACGTTCCAGTGGATCCCAGAGATGTTCAGGCTGGGATTCTGTGGTACGTCCATATCCTCAAACCAATATAAAACAGCATTGGATGTGTTGTCTTGTTGGAAGTATGACTGACCATTCCCAGAGTATTATGACATTGTCAGTACCACATTATTGTCTAGAATGTCTGGGTCACCTCTGTTCATGGTTCTTCGCACTACAACCAACGGACCGAGACCATGCCACGTAAAACATTCCCCTCCATATAGCGTCCTTCAGTTGCTCAACTATCCAATGATAACACTCTCTGCACCATTGTAGACAGACCAATACATCTTCTTTGAGAGAACTTGTCAGACATTTGCAGGATGAATGAAGGGAAATACCAGCTGCAGTGTATCAAACATTAGTAGGCGGTATGCCACGGAAAGTATTGGATGCTATTAGGGCCAAAGGAGCCCCACTAAGTATTAACATATGGAAATAACTACTACTTTTGATTTTTACTCAGGTGTCTTATTACATTTGGTAGACTAGTGTAGATTGGCTGGGGTCCACAGCTTGGGACCCCTGTCGATCAACAATTTTCCGGTCTGGTGTGTTCGTGCACTGAGCTTATTTTTAAAGGAAGCAGACATCTCTGTTCTCACTGCAGGGGGATTCTGGGGCCGTGAAGTATCACTGCATAAGTAAGATTTACCCTTTTGGACTATAGATAAAATGAGTGATGTCTTCAGTCTTTGCCATATCGGTTTGCACTCCAAGGTTTCCTTCACACGGATGTATTAGCACGTGTTCATGCGTACAAAATTTGCACACGCAATACGCAAAAATAGAATCCATTGATTTCAGTGGGTTCATCCTCATTTTCTTTTGTTGTGTGCATATAAGGACGCAATATGCTCTATTTTTGTGTGCATTAGCACACCAGAGGTCCCCATAGAAGTCTATGAACTCAATATGCTGCACAATTCAGTAAAAAAAAAAACACATCTGGACCTCATTAGTTTTTTTAAATCACAGCGGATTTTAGAAGTGGAATTCACATAGAATTTTTCTTTCTTGAATTCCACTGTCCGAGTGCTAACGACCACTTGTCCGTGAATGTGTGTGTGAGTGCTTCACATGCTCCGCCCCTTGATCACATGACGGCGACATCACCACAGGTCCTAAAGCATTTATAAAACACAGAGCCTGACAGCAGACGTGTGCTCACAGGACCTGTGATGATGTCACCGTCATGTGATCCTGGTTGTATCCCTTCAGAATATTCACAGGTTTAAATGTTGCAGTATCAGAATTGCTATTTTGTACATTTACTGACGGTTTCTTATTCATGGGTGTTTGCACTGTTCAGCTAAATTGTAAATAATGCCAAGAGCTTACTATTTGCATGGAAATATTTTGACCAACTCCAATCCCTTTCACTATATATTACATTAGTAAGTGGTGCGTTGCACCACCAGAAACACTGGTACTGTAAATAATGCTAATAACTAGTATGAACATACCTGTAAGATGTTATCTGCTTACCTAAAAGGTTGTTGCAAAGTCTCCAATGGTAGGATTGCAGCCCAACATTCTGCGCACGCAGGTTTAACATTGGGTAGTAATGCTGCTCTGACCCCGGTCACATGAGGAATATGCTGAGCCTGCGATTGAAGAAATGACCATGCAGCTTTTTTCATCTTGAGAGCCAAGATGAAAATGCAAACAGACTTGACATCAGCAAATATGAGAAAAGCCAGCACAAATTAGCAACTAGAAGAATCAATAAGACCACTGGCCATGGTATCCAGTTGTAAACGATTTACGACCTATTAGTAGGATAGGCCATCAATAATAGGTCACCATTTGTGACTCTAGCTGATCAGTTGTTCGCGTGGCTGGTATACTTGTGTGCTGAGATGATTTTTGCAGAAGCAGACAGTTCCATTCCTACTGCACTGGGTATTGCAGGCAAAGGTTCGATTCACTTTAATGCCTGCAATACCAATCCTGGCCACTGCAGAAGGAACGGAATAGTCTGCTCCTGCAAAAATCGGCTCAGTACACACGTATAATGGCGTAGAAAATAGCTGGTTGGCGGAGCTCCCATACAGCAGACCCCTGCTGAACTATTTTTGATGACCTATCCTGTGGATAGGCTATCGATAGTTGGCAGCTAGACAGCCCCTTTAACCCCTTAGAGACAAGCCTATTTTTTGCCTTAACCCTTTCCAATCCACTGTCTGACCTGTGAAGACATCATGATTTAAGGCTGTACAGCTCTGATGTTGGAAGACGTCTGTCGAGGTTCTCTTACTATATATTGCCAGCCTCTCTGCTGTCGGAGCCTATCCAACGTGTCACCTCATGCAGTACTGGCTTTACCCAGCATATAGCGCTGTTGTATAACGGCAGAAAAAGAGTAAGCCCCCTAGGAAAACCAGGATACAAATTGGATTGGAAAGGGTTAAGGATGGAATGATTCAATGGCTGACAGAAGGAGATCCTTCCACCTGTCATCTGCTTACATGCTGTAGTTGCTATTGACTGTGGCATGTAAAGCGTTAAACTGCCGGGATGGGACATTTCTCCATTCCTGGCCATCAGTAGTCAGCCAAACCACTGCCTTAAAAAGATGTATGTGCCGGTTTAATTTGAGGTCAGTAAAAAGGCTAATCGGCCGTCACTACGAGATTAAAGGGGTAGTGAAAAGTTATAACGTTACCCCTAATCCAAAAAACAGGGATCTAGTCGGGCCCCAAGTGAATGCAGCAGAGCTCATGCAGGTAACTGCTCCATTCACCACAATGACATCGCTGGAGATTGCTGTAGTGCCTAAACTTGGTAACCTTTGGCGCTGTCATTTAAGTGAACAGGGCAGCAGTGCATCTGCACAATCTCCTCCCCCATTCACCCGGGGGCCTACTGGACTCTAGTTCTTGGAATTGAGAACCGATCATAAACATATTTTCTACCCTGTGGATAGGGAATACATTTATAACCTGGCACAAGCCCTTTAAGGTGGAAACCATTCGTGAAGATTCTGCACCACAATCTACTTCATATTCTGAATTAATAAGGTTTAAAGCGTTCCTCCATGGATTCTCTCCCTCCTGACCTGGAGAGATGCAACTGCACGCCTGGGTGATGAAGATGCCCAACGAGTATCATGCACAAGTCCTATCCTAATTAATAGGACCCACGTATGATACTCTTTGGCAACTGTATTGCCGGTATGCAGTTGTCTCTCCACGTCTGATGCCAGATCGGGAAGGAGGGTTTGCATGGAGGAACACTCAGCCATCAGAGTTTAAGTCTTTTCAAGAAGCAGCAGAAACGACTTTATTTATTGCGGTATTTCACTGAGTACATATGCCATGGCTGCGGTCCATGTTCTTTACCAAGATACCACGACCCAAAAAATGTCTACTGAATATAAACCTGATAGATTCCACGATCAAGTTCCAAAATTGTATGTTCCAAAGATCGTGTTTCAAAGGATTTAATGGCATCAACATGCTGGTTTTGTGTGAAGCGAACTGACAGCAGAGGGTTTCCATGTTGAGTAATATGTGCGCCCCACCACTGGAAACCTCTTGTATTCGAGCCGTCGCTGTAGACCTCATGTTCTAGAACACATGAAACCATTTTATTGTGGTTTGCTCGAAAATCGAATATTAGGCTGTGTAAGCAATTTGCAACAAAGGAAAAATGTCTTTAGCATTTTATACTCCTAATTTCGATATTAAAATATGGTACAAATAAGGGACGCTTTGTTCGTAACCGCTCGCAGTTCTTTCCTCTTTTTAATCCTATGTGATGGGCATTAGTGTTTAATAGATAGAAACAGGACAAACCCTCTAACCACAGCTGAGAACAGTTTCCCTCTGCTGGAAAAGGCTTATTGGACTGCACACAATGAAAATAGATGGATGTGGCCACCTGGTTTAGATCTGTTGCGGCGTTTGTATGCAAATAGCCAATCAAAATTACACTTTCCCATGATGCATTTCCAGGTTGGGCTTTTTTTTAATTTTTCCTCCTCCTGTTTGCTCATAGGAAATTCGAAACGTGTGTTCACTCTTAGGTTTGTCAACACGTCGTACGGCGTCTGTCTTGCTGTAATAACTAAATCACCGAAGGTTTCTTCTGGGGAACTAAGAACAGCATTAGAAAACAAAATCGCTTACATAAACTATGGACACCTGCCCAAACAATATTTTGGTTCTAATGCTTTAATGAAGAGTTAATGACAGCAGTTTGGCCTAGAGGTTGCCGGCTGTTTTCAAGGGCTTCATTCAGTTTTGGATAAGAAATGATTGCAGCGTTTCAGCGCACAGGAGGAAACTATTGGAGGGAGATTTCCAAGGGTTTCTTGGGTTGTTTTATTTTGTAAGAAGGTGCCAGCAGTTCTTAACGTTTTCCAGTTGGCGCTCTGGTGAAAAGTTCATTTTGATGTCACTGATTTTAGAATAAATTAGGATTGTCATTAAAGTGGCTACTTGTTGGCTTGTTAGGTGGACGCGAACGCAGCCACGATGCTCTGATAATGTATAACTGCTATTTTATGGATTCTACTGCACGTTCACACGGCAGATTCTTGCAGCGGATTTGACATAGAATCCACATGCAATCCACAAAGATTCTGCATCAAATCCGCAGCATTATTTGAATGGTGCACATATATCATAGTTCTATTTAATTCTTGTAAGGGACCTTTCACACGGGGTGAAATAGGCCCCACAATGCACCATAAGCCGCATTAAATTCCGCACCAAATCTGCAGACTACCTATGGACTGCAATGCAGAACTGACAATGCCTTCAAACCTGCCTGCAATTCTGCATCAAAATTGTCGGTCAGGGCTTAGTCACACGGGCGCATCGGCGACCGTGTGACTGCAGGAGGAAGACGGCCGTACCTCAAGACGGACGTCTCACTGCAGCGTCGGGAGAAAGAACATGTGACCGGCTTCATTGCCGGTCATGTGTTCTTTCTTCAGCGCTCAGGGGGAGTCTTCCGTCTTGAAGTACAGCCGTCTTCCTCCTGCAGTAAGGGCTTAGTCACACGGGCGCATCGGTGCCTGTGTACGGGTGCCGATGCGCCCGTGTGACTAAGCCCTTAGACCTGCGAATTTTGGCATAGAATTCCACAACCACAGATTTGGCTGGGTTTTGCCGTCCCACGAGAAAAGTCCCTAAATGTTCCTTCTATTTTTAGTTTTGCTCCCCTTTTCACTGTCTGTCACATCCCGTCCTTCAGACATTTTTATGGTTCAATCACTTTTATTGAATAACCGCGTAAAGAACACAATATGAATGGAAACTTGATATATAATGTGCTCACACAAAACCGAATGAAGCAATAATGAATCCCATAATAAAATACAAGATGTATTGTTTAAGAAGTATCAGGCTGTACGAAACACGAGCAACAGTTGTCATATAATATCAAAAACAAAAGAAAACTGCGAAACAAAAAACAGAAGGGTGAGAAGTAAGATAAAAGGAGGGGATTGGAAGGCGAAGCTGCTACGATGGTAAACTATAGGCTGCGTGGCCAGGTAGACATTTAAGGGGTATCTTAGAGTGCTATCCAGGGGTCCACATTCGTAAAAACATGTCACATATGTCTTGGTCCAAAGCTGTGATCTCTACTCAATGGTAAATCTCAGAATGTGTCAAAGCACTGCGTAAAACTGGATACCTGAGAGGGTTTGTAGTGACGGATGACCAAACAAGCTGGCATGAAGTGTAACACCCCTTCTTCAGGTATCGTAGAGAGTAAGGTCATCTCCAGGGACCAAGTATGATGGGCACAACAGACTTATTTTTAAAGAGACTGAAAGAGAGCACTTTTCCTACTCCCACCAGATGTCAGCATGAGTACCCCACGCTAGCCACTAAATTTCTGCACTAACGCATTTTGTTGCAGATTTTGGTGCAGAAATAGCTGGAGATTTCACTCATTGCATTGACATGGATGAAATATATGACGAAAAGCCACGGGATATCTGCAATAGATAGAACATGCTATCCACAACACAACTTGTATCCATTGCATTTTTTTCCACTGTGAATGAATAGCGATAATTAAAGCATCCCTTTGGTTTCAGGACAAGATCCTCTCCTAGGACTGAAGGGGGAGGAGGTATGTTAAATGCAGTTGTTCTTTTCCGTTGTCTTTTCAGTCGCCAGCTCAAGTTTCCATTTTTTAGCCATCCAGTATGGCGGATGCAATCTTCAGACTACCTAATCTTCACAGTGTATTAGTAGTGCTAGATTACTGATCCACTATACCTACTCTCTAACTTGCCAGAGCTGTTCATGTGATCAGCACTGGCCAATCAGAGAACAGTGCAAGTGTCTATTAGATAGTTAGAAAATTGGCTGCAGCCATTCCGGACATCTGAAAATGAGGCCGAGAACCAGCAGATCAGAGGGGCAGGAGAGAAGAACAAGTGGGAACAACAAAACTAGAACAATAGGGGAAGGGAAGTGAAAAGCCAGGTAAAATATACAGCTAATTAATATATTTGAGAACCTCACTATTAGAAGTGGAAAGAAAGAACAGGGACAAAAAATTCTGAAGGAAAGAGGAGCAAGAGACACCGATCACAAACTAACATGTTTCGACACAAATGCCCAGAGCTGGGAAGCAAACAAGGAGAATTTGAGCTCCTAACACAGTAAGAGAAATATGATGTCATCGGCATCATGGAAAATTGGTGGGATGATGCACATGATTGGGATACATGGCTTGAAGGATACAACTTATTTATAAGAAACAGACCTAAGAAAAGGGGAGGAGGTGTTGTGTTGTATGTTAGGAAAACATTCATCTCCACAGAGATGCAAGCTTCAGAGTATGGGAGCTCTGTAGAAACCGTTTGGGTAAGAATAGAAGGAGAGAACAACAGAAAGGACACCATTGTAGGCATTTACTATAGGCCTCCTGGACAAGCAGAAGATATGGAGGAACTCTTTCTACATCAGATGGCCAAGCTCTCCAAAAAGCCCAACATAGTGATCATGGGAGCTCGTATCATCCAGATATTGGTTGGGAATCTCTCTCAGGTAAAAGTAATGGATCCAACAAATTCTTATCCGCTCTTGCTGACAACTTTATCTTCTAAAAGTTAGCAGATCCTCTTGTTTTCTCTTCTATCTTAGATCTAATTCTTACTAACAGGGAGGAAACGGTTGGGGAAGTAAGGGTGGCCAGGACGTTAGGAGGCAGTGATCATGCTATCCTTGAATTTTGCATAAAAAGTGGAGGAAGACCTGACAAGACTCAGATCTCAAGGTTGGATTTCAGAAAGGCAAATTTTAATGGACGATAGGATAAAGATGATAGGAAGAATCCAATGGCTGGATGTTCTTAAGGACAGAAATGTCCAAGAAGGTTGGGAAATATTGCGAAATGAGGTTCTCAAAGCACAATCGTTAACAATCCCTAAAAGAATGAAAAATGGGAAGCATTTAAAGAGACCTGGATGGATGAACACAGAACTTGCACACATGCTAAAAAGGAAGAAAACCATGTTTATCAAATGGCAAGAGGGGGGAATATCTAAAGAAGAATATAATGCGGTCTGCAGAAACTGTAGGGCAAGTGTCAGAAAAGCTGAAGCTAATAATGAATTGATTTTGGCAACAGAGGCGAAAAGCAATAAAAAAGGATTTTGGGGGTCAAAAGCAAAAGAAAAGTCAAAGATACTACCGGATGCTTACAAGATGAAAATGGTGAATTGGTTAAGAATGATGTTGAGAAGGTCAAACTTTTACTTTGTATCTGTTTTCTCTCAGAAAGTAGATGCAACATCAACTGACCTTCCCTGTGCTATTGGTGGCAATAAAAGAATGCAGGCTATCTATAAGCTGAGAAATGGTGAGGGAACACTTAGCTAACTTACATGAATTCATGTCCCAAGGTCCAGATGAATTACATCCTAGGATACTAAAGGAAGCAGCGGAGGTAATTGCTGAACAACTCGCCATAATCTGTGAAAATTCCTGAAGAACAGGAGAAGTCCCAGAAGATTGGAAAAGGGTAAATGTTGTGCCCATCTTCAAAAAAGTGGATCCAGGAAACTACAGGCCTGTGAGCCTGACTTCTATACAGGGAAAGATCTTTGAACAAATTATTAAGCAGCATGTATGCAAGTACTTGGATAAAAATGGAGTAATTAACCAGAGCCAGCATGGGTTTGTAACAAACAAGTCATGCCAGACGAATCTAATTTCCTTTCATGACAGAATCACCAACTGAGGTGATCAGGAAAATGCGCTTGCTATAGTATATCTTGACTTTAGTAAAGCATTTGCCAAAGTATCTCATACCATACTTATTAAAAAAAGACCAAATATGGGATTGACAAGGCAACTGTTAGGTGGATTCACAACTGGCTGCGTGATCATACTCAAAGAGTGGTCATAAATGGCTGCACATCCAAGTTGAAGAATGTATCAAGTGGGGTTCCAAAAGGCTCTGTCCTAGGCCCAGTGTTGGTCAACATTTTTATAAATGATCTAGAGGAAGTAATTGATGTGAAATTGATCAAATTTACCGACGACACAAAGCTAGGAGGGATAGATAACACTAGGGAAGAGAGAGAGAGATTATTCAAAAAGATCTAGAAAAGCTTGCACAGTGGGCAGCGACTAACAGAATGGGATTTAACAAGGAGAAATGCAAAGTCCTGCATTTGAGCAAGAAAAATTAAGAAAACACATAAAGAATGGGAGGAATTGGGCTAAGCAGCAGTACATGTGAAATAGACTTGAGTATACTAATGGATCATTGACTGAACATGAGTCAACAATGTGATGCAGGAGCCAAAAAGGCAAACACAATTCTGGGATGTATTAAGAGAAGCATAGAGTCTAGATCACGTGAGGTCATTATCCCCTTTTACTGTTCCTTAGTCTGACCTCATCTGGAATGCTGTGGCCAGTTCTGGGCACCCCACTTTAAAAAAAAACAAACTGGAGCAAGTTCAGAGAAGAGTTACCAAGATGATGAGCGGTCTGCAAATCATGTGCTATGAGGAACGGTTAAAGGATCTGGGAATGTTAAGCTTGCAGAAGAGAAGGCTGAGAGGAGACATAGTAGCTGTCTACAAATATCTGAAGGGCTGTCACAATGCAGAGGGATCAGCCCTATTCTCATCTGCACAAGGAAAGACTAGAAGCAATGGGATGAAACTGAAAGGGAGGAGACACAGATTAGATATTAGACAGTGAGGGTGATCAATGAGTGGAACAGTTTGCCATGGAAGGTAGGGATTTCTCCTTCAATGGTAGTGTTCAAACAAAGGCTAGACAAATATCTGTCTAGGATGATTTAGTGATCCTGCACTGAGCAGGGGGTTGGACCCGATGACCCTGGAGGTCCCTTCCAACTTTTCCATTCTATGATTCTAAGTGCATCTAAGAAACCACCAAAACAGAATTTTGTCTGGAAACCGTAGGGTCACTTTAAGGCCCCATTGTCTAACATTGTACTTTTAGTTGGTTGCAGAATTTAGTTGTGGATTCCACAACTAGTCTACGGTGTTTGATACCAGCCTAATTGGTGGTCAATAAAGGCTTATTCACAGGAGCGTAAAAAGAAACGGCTGTATTTTTCCAACCCACTGAATACAAATTTACTACAGTTGCTTCCTCTTCACCAAGTAAAGAAGGCATTATTTTTGTGTCTCCTGTGAAATTCACAGCCAGAGCCGGCTGTGACTGACAGCTAGCCTCCCACTATTAACCCCTTACATGCCACCATCAATGTGACATCATCGGCCCTGTGCCATGTAATTGTTGAAGGCTGATTCGGACACCAGACAATGGCAGCTCATTTTGCCTTCCAATAAAACTCAATAAGAGTGATGGTAAAATGGTAGTAATAAAAACTACAGCTCATCATGCAAAAAGAAGCCCTTAGGTCGCTTTCACGTGGCCGAGAAAATCGCACAAATCTCGCATGAATATGAAACCTGTTCTTTTGAATGGAGTCATACATGAGAGATGCAGTATGGGAAAAAATTTTGTCATGCTGTATCTCTGTGCATTCCCCAGAATGCATCACTGCTTGTTTTGAATGGGACAGGAAAACACATCACATGCCGAGTTCGAAGTGAAAACAATGGGAAACACTTGCTAATCCTCCAACACAGCTGGAAGCCGCACCGGAGGAACGCAACCTTACAGAAGTGATGGGGGGTGTTTTTGACAGAAAAGTGCCTCGTATCTGCCAGTACGTCACTCGTGTAGGAGCATGATATTGCGCTGAGCTTCACATCTGATATCACACTCGGCCGTGTGTTGGAAGCCTTTGAGGGCTCCGACCGCGGGGAAATAAAAAGTTATGGAACTTTAAATGCAGCGATGCAAAAAAAAGGTTATCCAAAAAAAAGGGGAAAAACCTAAGCTCGTTACGCAAAAAGAAGCCCTCATAAGGCCATGTCAGAAATGTAAAACGTTATGGCTTTTGAAAAGTGAAGATGTAAATCCCTATAAAATCGTCACATCCTTAGGTCCAAAATAGGCTGTGTCATTAAGAGGTTAAACTAAGAATCGGGCATTGTATTTATTTTTTAAGGCACAGAAATGATAACGTTGATACACTTTGAACTTGAGCTAAACCCATTGTGGGACTAGTGCTTCCTGTGCCCACTTGGCATCTATAAGGACCTTTTGCACATCCACTTTTAATTGCATTGTACGTTTTGCTGTTACCAGTGCACACTTGCGGTATATTATCAATAAGGAGTGGCAACTGGTTGGTTTCAATATCGGCTCCAAATAGGGTTTCCTGCTGGAGATTTGTGGCTGGTTATTGCATCAGAGCTTGAACCCACAAGAGGATCCTTCATGCTATTGTGGGCTGGTCTGACAAAGTCTTCTTGGATCAAAGTCCACTGGTTTCCTATTTGGTTTCAGGTAGAGATGAGCGAACGTACTCGTCCAAGCTTGATACTCGTTCGAGTATTAGCGTGTTCGAGATGCTCGTTACTCGAGGCGAGTACCACGCGATGTTCGGGTTACTTTCAGTTTCCTCTCTGAGACGTTAGCGCGCTTTTCTGGCCAATAGAAAGACAGGGAAGGCATTACAACTTCCCCCTGCGACGTTCAAGCCCTATACCACCCCCCTGCAGTGAGTGGCTGGCAAGATCAGGTGTCACCCGAGTATTTAAATCGGCCCCTCCCGCGGCTCGCCACAGATGCATTCTGACATAGATCAGGGAAAGTGCTGCTGACGCTAGAGCTGTTATAGGGAGAGTGTTAGGAGTTATTTTAGGCTTCAAGAAACATTTTTTTTTTTTTTTGTATATCGGCTGTGCAGAGCATTGCGTCCTCAGTCTGCAGTCATTGTACATAGTATAGGGCCAGTACTGGTGAGGCAGGGACAGTGGGAAAGGTGAAAGAGATATACTGTCTATATAGGCAGTGGGGTTTTTCAAACAAATTTGGGGAAAAAAATATATATTTGGGCTGCCTGTGACCGTCCTCAGTGTACTGCATCTCTGCTGGGGGTAGTAGTCTTAATTAATACGCAGCTATGTGTTACAGCAGGCTTGCGCAAAAGTGTTTCCTGGCTCTGCGTTGCCCGTTACATCACCGCCGTCATCCCGTCCAGAAGGAAACAGTCTGCAGTAATTTTACATAGTATAGGGCCAGTAGTGGTGAGGCAGGGACAGTAGGAAAGGTGAAAGAGATATACTGTCTATATAGGCAGTGGGCTTTTTCAAAAAAATTTGGAAAAAATACTATCTTTGGGCTGCCTGTGACCATCTTGAGTGTACTGCGTCTCTGCTGGGGGTAGTAGTCCTAATTAATACGCAGCTAAGTGTTACAGCAGGCTTGTGCAAAATTCTTTCCTGGCTCTGCGTTGCCCGTTACATCACCGCCGTCATCCCGTCCAGAGGGAAACAGTATACATATATACGCTGCCTACAGTATCTGTCTGCTGTCTCAGCTCAGCCTTTAAAAAATAGAAGCAAAACACTTAAGGCCTACTAGTGGCATTTGGACACTTGACTGCTTCTGCGCTGTGAATTCCACTAGCTCAGTCATACGCACCTACGTCTCACTACAGGCTTGCGCAAAATTCTTTCCTGGCTCTGCTGTGCGTTCCGTAAGCAAAGTCAGCCTCCAACCACAGGCCAATAAGCGGCACATTTAATTACAGCGTTCTGTTTCTGCACTACTGGTAATATACCATGCTGAGGGGTAGGGGTAGGCCTAGAGGACGTGGACGCGGGCGAGAACGCGGAGGCCCAAGTCAGGGTGTGGGCACAGGCCGAGCTCCTGATCCAGGTGTATCGCAGCCGACTGCTGCGGGATTAGGAGAGAGGCACGTTTCTGGCGTCCCCACATTCATCTCACAATTAATGGGTCCACGCGGTAGACCTTTATTAGAAAATGAGCAGCGTGAGCAAGTCCTGTCGTGGATGGCAGAAAGTGCATCCAGCAATCTATCGACCACCCAGAGTTCTGCGCCGTCCACTGCTGCAACTCTGAATCCTCTGGCTGCTGCTCCTCCTTCCTTCCAGCCTCCTCACTCCATTACAATGACACATTCTGAGGAGCAGGCAGACTCCCAGGAACTGTTCTTGGGCTCCTGCCCAGAATGGGCAGCAATGGTTCCTATCCCACCGGAGGAGTTTGTCGTGACCGATGCCCAACCTTTGGAAAGTTCCCTGGGCCCGGGGGATGAGGCTGTGGACTTCCGGCAACTGTCTCAAGAGCTTTCAGTGGGTGAGGAGGACGACGACGATGAGACACAGTTGTCTATCACTCACGTAGTAGTAATTGCAGTAAGTCCGAGGGAGGAGCGAGCGCACAGAAGATTTGGAGGAAGAGCAGCAGGACGATGAGGTGACTGACCCCACCTGGTTTGCTAAGCCTACTGAGGACAGGTCTTCAGAGGGGGACGCAAGTGCAGCAGCAGGGCAGGTTGGAAGAGGCAGTGCGGTGGCCAGGGGTAGAGGCAGGGCCAGACCGAATAATCCACCAACTGTTTTCCAAAGCGCCCCCTCGCGCCATGCCACGCTGCAGAGGCGGAGGTGCTCAAAGGTCTGGCAATTTTTCACTGAGAGTGCAGACGACCGACGAACAGTGGTGTGCAACCTTTGTCGCGCCAAGATCAGCTGGGGAGCCACCACCACCAGCCTCACCACCACCAGCATGCGCAGGCATATGATGGCCAAGCACCCCACAAGGTGGGTCGAAGGTCGTTCACCGCCTCCGGTTTGCACCACTGCCTCTTCCCCTGTGCCCCAACCTGCCACTGAGATCCAACCCCCCTCTCAGGACACAGACATGACCATCTCCCGGCCTGCACCCACACCCTCACCTCCGCTGTCCTCGGCCCCATCCACCAATGTCTCTCAGCGCCCCGTCCAGCCGTCGCTAGCGCAAGTGTTTGAGTGCAAGTACGCTGCGACGCACCCACACGCTCAAGCGTTAAACGTGCACATAGCCAAATTGATGAGCCTGGAGATGCTGCCGTATAGGCTTGTGGAAACGGAGGCTTTCAAAAACATGATGGCGGCGGCGGCCCCGCGCTATTCGGTTCCCAGTCGCCACTACTTTTCTCGATGTGCCATCCAAGCCCTGCACGACCACGTCTCCCGCAACATTGTACGCGCCCTCACCAACGCGGTTACTGCCAAGGTCCACTTAACAACGGACACATGGACAAGCACAGGCGGGCAGGGCCACTATATCTCCCTGACGGCACATTGGGTGAATTTAGTGGAGCCTGAGACCGCTCACGTCCTACCCACCCCCAGAATTGCGGGCCCCAGCTCGGTGCTGGTATCTGCGGCGGTGTATGCTTCCTCCACTAAACCACCCTCCTCCTCCTCCGCAACCTCTGTCTCGCTATCAAGATGTGTCAGCAGCAGCACGTCGCCAGCAGTTGGTGTCGCGTGGTGTGGCAGCACAGCGGTGGCCGCTGAGCCTCCAACCGGGCATGGTCGTGTGTGACAACGGCCCTAACCTGGTGGCGGCTCTGCAGCTCGGCAGCCTCACGCACGTGCCATGCCTGGCCCACATCTTTAATTTGGTGGTTCAGCGCTTTCTGAAAAGCTACCCACGCTTATCAGACCTGCTCGGAAAGGTGCGTCGGCTCAGCGCACATTTCCGCAACTCCAACACGGACGCTGCCACCCTGCGCACCCTGCAACATCGGTTTAATCTGCCAGTGCACTGACCGCTGTGCGACGTGCCCACACGGTGGAACTCTACGCTCCACATGTTGGCCAGGCTCTATGAGCAGCGTAGAGCTATAGTGGAATACCAACTCCAACATGGGCGGCGTAGTGGGAGTCAGCCTCCTCAATTCTTTACAGAAGAGTGGGCCTGGTTGGCAGACATCTGCCAGGTCCTTGGAAACTTTGAGGAGTCTACCCAGGTGGTGAGCGGCGATGCTGCAATCATTAGCGTCACCATTCCTCTGCTATGCCTCTTGAGAAGTTCCCTGCAAAGCATAAAGGCAGACGCTTTGCGCTCGGAAACGGAGGCGGGGGAAGACAGTATGTCGCTGGATAGTCAGAGCACCCTCCTGTCTATATCTCAGCGCGTTGAGGAGGAGGAGGAGGAGGTGGAGGAGCATGAGGAGGAGGGGGAAGAGACAGCTTGGCCCACTGCTGAGGGTACCCATGCTGCTTGCCTGTCATCCTTTCAGCGTGTATGGCCTGAGGAGGAGGAGGAGGAGAAGGATCCTGAAAGTGATCTTCCTAGTGAGGACAGCCATGTGTTGCGTACAGGTACCCTGGCACACATGGCTGACTTCATGTTAGGATGCCTTTCTCGTGACCCTCGCGTTATACGCATTCTGGCCACTACGGATTACTGGGTGTACACACTGCTCGACCCACGGTATAAGGAGAACCTTTCCACTCTCATACCAGAAGAGGAAAGGGGTTCGAGAGTGATGCTATACCACAGGACCCTGGCGGACAAACTGATGGTAAAATTCCCATCCAACAGCGCTAGTGGCAGAAGGCGCAGTTCCGAGGGCCAGGTAGCAGGGGAGGCGCGGAGATCAGGCAGCATGTATAGCACAGGCAGGGGAACACTCTCCAAGGCCTTTGACAGCTTTATGGCCCCCCAGCAAGACTGTGTCACCGCTCCCCAGTCACGGCTGAGTCGGCGGGAGCACTGTAAAAGGATGGTGAGGGAGTACGTAGCCGATCGCACGACCGTCCTCCGTGACGCCTCTGCCCCCTACAACTACTGGGTGTCGAAGCTGGACACGTGGCCTGAACTCGCGCTGTATGCCCTGGAGGTGCTTGCTTGTCCTGCGGCTAGCGTCTTGTCAGAGAGGGTGTTTAGTGCGGCTGGGGGAATCATCACAGATAAGCGTACCCGCCTGTCAACCGACAGTGCCGACAGGCTTGCACTCATCAAGATGAACAAAGCCTGGATTTCCCCAGACTTCTCTTCTCCACCAGCGGACAGCAGCGATACCTAAGCAATACGTAGGCTGCACTCGCGGATGGAAGCATCATTCTCTATCACCATAAACACGGGGACCTTTTAGCTTCATCAATCTGTGTATTATATTCATCCTCCTCCTCCTGAAACCTCACGTAATCACGCCGAACGGGCAATTTTTCTGAGGCCCACAAGGCTCAGTCATATTACTATTGTAAACAATGTTTATACGTTTCAATTCTCAATTCAATAAAGCGTTGAAACTTGCACCTGAACCAATTTTTATTTTAACTGGGTCACCTACAGGCCTAGTTACAAATTAAGCCACATTAACCAAAGCGATTAATGGGTTTCACCTGCCCTTTTGGTTGGGCATGGGCAATTTTTCTGAAGTACATTTGTACTGTTGGTACACCAATTTTTTTGGGCCCTCGCCTACATTGTAATCCTAGTAATTTTTAGCCCACCTTCATTAAAGCTGACGTTACCTCAGCTGTGCTGGGCACTGCAATGGGATATATTTATGTACCGCCGGTGGGTTCCAGGGAGCCACCCATGCAGTCGGTCCACACGGAGTTGTAACTGCATGTGTCCACTTCTAAAGAACCCCAGTCTGACTGGGGCATGCAGTGTGGGCCGAAGACCACCTGCATTAAACCTGACGTTACCTCAACTGTGATGGACAATGCAATGGGATTTATTTATGTACCGCCGGTGGCTTCCTGGGACCCACCCATGCTGTCGGTCCACACGGAGTTGTAACTACATGTGTCCACTTCTAAAGAACCCCAGTCTGACTGGGGCATGCAGTGTGGGCCCAAGCCCACCTGCATTAAACCTGACGTTACCTCAGCTGTGATGGGCAATGCAATGGGATTTATTTATGTACAGCCGGTGGGTTCCAGGGAGCCACCCATGCTGTAGGTCCACACGGACTTCACAATAGGGAGTTGTACCTGCCTGTGTCTATTAATTAAAAACCCCGGTCAGGTTGGGGCATGCAGTGTGGGCTGAAGCCCACCTGCATTTAATCTGATGTTAGCTTTGCTGTCCAGGGCATTGCAATGGGATACATTTATGTACAGCCGGTGGGTTCCAGGGAGCCACCCATGCTGTGGGTGCACACGGAATTCCCATTGCGGAGTTGTACCTGCCTGTGACTATTTATAAAAAAAACCCGGTCTGACTGGGGCATGCAGACACCTTGACAGAATGAATAGTGTGTGGCACATGGGTTCCCCATTGCTATGCCCACGTGTGCAGCTCTTGATGGAGGTGGCACAGGATTGGATTTCTTATTGCTTCTGTACAGCATTATGGGCTATCACCCCGCCCCTTTTAAAGAGGGTCGCTGCCTGGCCGTGCCAACCCTCTGCAGTGTGTGCCTGCGGTTCCTCCTCATGGCAGACGCGCTTATAAATAGACATGAGGGTGGTGTGGCATGAGGGCAGCTGAAGGCTGCGCAGGGACACTTTGGTGTGCGCTGTGGACACTGGGTCGAGCGATTTTCAGGCGAGTGTGATGCGATTTTTTATTTTTTTTTAAAATTTACCTATTGAAACAATATGTAATTTTCACACGCGTGAAAATCGCATGCGCAGAGATACGCGGTGATGCATTTTCTTGCAAAATGCATCACACATGCAGGCAAAATCGTATTTTGCAAGTACAATATCAGTCTAATTTTCTCGGACCAAGACCGTACTCTGCCTTGTAAATACAGCCTCATGCTTCTCATCCGGTTATCATCACCCTTTGCACTGTCATCTAATGGTGAGTACCTAGTTGTATTAATGTTTTCACTGTTGATATGTGCTTCATATCTATGTTTCTTGTGATGTTCGTTAGTTACGCTATTTGGCTCCACTGGGGATATCTGAGCACTGGGACGCGCTCTTAGTACCCAGCAAAGGCGTTCGCTAATGGTGAAACCGGGTTCTGTCGTTTAGCGAACAGTCAACAATGTAGTGTTTGCATCAGACATGCACTTTACTGTATTGCTGTCGCCTCCTGGTCTTGTTCCCTATCCCTGTATTCTGTATCCCATTGAAAGAACATTATATTCAACCCTTGATCACCCTATATTGCATTCTACAGTTCGGAAACCAGAGATCATGTTAGATAGAGCTTGGATTTAGCTAGACCATTTCAAAAATATTCCATTTGGGTGTTGCTGCGCATACTATTCTTTTCCATTCCATGTTCTATCACTGTGTGATTAGGAAAATCTTGCTCATATTGCTCCACTGCATAAACGAGATGGCGGGGAGTGCCAGCCCGGAGGTATGATTAACAATAGAGCTGACCTGAAGATTACACTCATTGTCATAAAAATCAAGCCTCTAGCAGGAGTTGTCGGAATCAAATGAAACTTTCTCTGTGTGATTGTAATGCTGATATAAGTGATTACAATATCAGAGCAAATGGATCATTTAAGCTGAAAACTGAACCCTTAGGCTGGGTTCACACAGGGCGGATTTGCCGCGGTTTTTCCGTTGCGGCTCTGCGGCAAAACCTCTTCAAAGGTTAATTTTGGCTTGTGGATTTTCCTGCGGAAAAATCCACCAGCGTTTTTTTCTGCAGCGCTTTTTTACTTTTTGCAGCGGATTTTACTGCGTCCATAGAGGTCTATGGACAAAAAAAGCGCCGTGGAAAAGACAGAAGAATGGACATGTTGCATCTTTAAAAAACGCGCCGCAGTTGCATTTCCACACTGCGGCTGTGCGGAAAAAATCCGCCCTGTGAGAACAGCTTTTTTCCAAAACTCATTTGTGCTGCATTGCACTGCAAATGCAGCGGTTTTGCCGCAGTGCGGTTATGCAACAGTGGCAAAACTGCAGCAAATCCGCCCTGTGTGAACCCAGCCTTAAAGAGAGGCTCTAGTACCCTGTTTTACCACCTCTAGCTTGGATACAAGATGTGATACGGGTGAGCATGGAGGCTCTAGTACCCTGTTGTACCACCTCTAGCTTGGATACAAGATGTGATACGGGTGAGCATGGAGGCTCTAGTACCCTGTTGTACCACCTCTAGCTTGGATACAAGATGTTATACGGGCGAGCATGCAGGCTCTGGTACCCTGTTGTACCGCTTCTAGCTTGGATACAGGATGTGATACAAACTGGTATGGAGGATCTAGTAGCCTGTTGTACTACCTCTAGCTTGGATACAAGATGTGATATGGGTGAGCATGGAGGCTCTAGTACCCTGTTGTACCGCCTCTAGCTTGGATACAAGATGTGTTACGGGTGGACATAGAGGCTCTAGTAACCTTTTGTACCACCTCTAGCTTGGATACAAGATGTGATATGGGTGGGCATGGAGCTCTAGTACCCTGTTGTACTGCCTCTAGCTTAGATGTAAGATGTGATATGGGTGAGCATGCAGGCTCTAGTACCCTGTTGTACGGCCTCTAGCTTGGATACAAGATGTGATACAGGCGAGCATGCAGGCTCTAGTACCCTGTTGTACCACCTCTAACTTGGATACAAGATGTGATACAAACTTGCATGGAAGATCTAGTAGCCTGTTGTACTACCTCCTAGCTTGAATACAAGATGTGATATGGGCGAGCATGGAGGCTCTAGTACCCTGTTGTACTGCCTCTAGTTTGGATGCATGATGTCATATGGGTGGGCATGGAGGCTCTAGTAACCTCTTGTACCACCTCTAGCTTGGATACAAGATGTGATATGGGTGGGCATGGAGCTCTAGTATCCTGTTGTACTGCCTCTAGCTTAGATGTAAGATGTGATACAGGCAGGCATGGAGGCTTTAAGTACCCTGTTGTACCACCTCTAGCTTGGTAGGAGGGTGTCAAAGGCTTTACACTTGGGCACTATGAGACCAAATGTCCTTCAGCCAATGTCTGGAATTGGTTCCAACAGACACACAAGTGTAACACTGGCGCCACCTGTCTCTGGATTTCGGACAATGAAACAGTTGGAGCTGCTGGTACTTGTCGGACAATCAGACGCTCCTTTCTACTAGTGGTCTGTAGGGGGGGTCCTGAGCCTGGTCACCTTGTGTGCCCTCACACATCCACTGGTCCCAGCACCTTCTAACAGTCTGGTCAGATGCTCCTCTTTACTGGTGATCTGTAGGGGGCGTCCTGAGCCCAGTCACCTTGTGCGTCCTCACACATCGACTATTCCTAAAACCTCCTAACAGTCTGGTCAGACGCTCCTCTCTACTGGTGGTTTGTAGGGGGTGTTCTGAGCCGCATCACCTTGTGCGCCCTCACACATCCACTATTCCCAACACCTCCCAACAATCTGGTCAGAATGGCCATACAGCTTCTCACATCCCAATAATGCGCCCCTCTCAGACTCTGGTAACGGGGTGTAATCTCTTCTCTGCGTCGTAGAGGCGTGTAGTGGTCAACAAGCTCTACACAAGCGGAAGATGAGGTCACTGCACACAAGGAGCCTCCGAGAGCCTCTTATAGGACAAGGGGGGAACCACTTTTAGGGCCTCTGGTGACAAGACCGTTCATCTAATTGCCACACAACCCTAATCATTTGCATATCTACCTGAGATGGAACTGCATGTCGGGTCTTAAAACGAAGCAACTTCTGGGGCCGGATTGATTTTTTTGCAAAGAGTGTATTTTTGTCCCAACCCATAATAACTATAAATTGGCAGTCATTTGAAGTTTTAGAGGATGAAAGTGGTTATCAAAAAGTTATTCATTCATCAAGTCTCAGAATTGCTCTTTGACCCCTTGACTTTCCATTTTCCTGAAACTCCGAATTATTTAAGTACTTTAAATGTTCCAGTCATTTATTGTCCAGATGAAGAACGATCAACTTTCCCTCTCCAATTATCTCTCTTAGATCTACTAGTCGGCGTATCTCCAGATACTTTTCCTGGCTCGTTGTTCTTCTTTTCCTATGTTACCATCCACGACCGTTATTATATCTGCCACTCCGTATCTCACTGTAATAACGAGACTATTAATAGAATTTTATACTATTTATCTTTACTAAACTAATAAAGATTAAATCATTTTACCGCTCTGCCCCCAACCCCGCGCACCAAATTAAATTAACTTGTGGTTTAGGTAACCAAAAATTTGAGGAACATTAGTTTATGGTATGCATGTAGGACTTGGTTTACCCATAGGGCTTGTCACATGTTTGCTGCTATATGAAACATATCTTAAAAATCTACCTATAATTAGTAGCATAAGGTTGGAAGATAAAGATTACAATCTATGTAGGTCATGTAAAAGGCAAAGTTTTGCAGCTGGTTACGTATTAGCTTCGTCCAAAAATGTTCAGGTGGTTGTGAGAATAAAACCAACTTCACAGTTTCCCTCATTCATCATCGGCCCTCTGAGCCTATGCATCAAGGTACCGTAGCTTTAACACTGCGCTGTATTTCTGCTATTGTGGGATATTAAAGCTCAGGACCAAGAGCCACATATTTAGAGTGCTTGGTCCTTAATGGGTTAGGAAGGGTCCTTCGATGATAAGCTCATCCCTCCGCACCACCAGCGATCAGTTGCAATCTCTTGGAGAATATGTCACCAAATGCTCAGTTCCTGTGTAGCGCCACCCCAGTGAAAATAAAGCATTGCACATTTCTCATCACAGTCTATGAACTGTTTGTATTTGGCAAAGACATGCCAGGACCTCGATAGTGAGAGGAGCTCTTTATCCCCGATTTTGCCGTTGGCTACACAAGGGATGCTCTTCACGAAGCCATGCATTTGAAAATGAGGTTTCTAAATCAGACTACCTCTTTGAGGCAGATAATATGATACGGGGCTCGGAAGAAGGGAAGCTGCAATTTTTTCTTTTTTTCTCATATTCATCAGAGTTGTTTTTGTAAATCAGAGGAAAACCTTGTTTTCGTATGTTTCCATAGACGTGTCCACCTACCAGTTTGGTTAGCAACTGACGTGTCCTTGTTTAATTCCGGATCTGTCATCGTTCTCAGCTGGATACATGTGGCCTTCCATAAAGTTTTATGTTTTTACTTTACCTTAGTAACTCGAACTTCTGCATATATTCTCAACAAACGTGAAATAAACCTCCTGTACACATGTAATTGAATTTGCTGAATGAGCTCATGACACGCTGCGGGCACAGCATGTTCTGTTTAGGTAGGCTTGTGCAGTTTAGACTTCCCCACAAATGTTTTCATGACTTAAATTGTTTGTTATTCGGAGACGGGCATATTTCAGACCTAAATGCCATCCCAAACACAGCGCTGTGAAACAACAGTCTTCCTCTTTCTCTTACCTCATAAATCTTTTCTGGCCACATGACCCTGCTCCAGATCGAGCGCTCGGCCCGCTTCCAAGCCTCAGCAACGAGGTTGCTCTCTAAGGTCCAATAACATAAACTGACTGTGTATGAATGTAACACTATAAATGGTTTAATATAATAACACTCCGACTTGTAATCTCTTTTCGCTTTAGGTCTCATTAGTAGCATTGATACTATGTGTAATTAATAAGCACTGTTTCCGCAGGATACTGAGCTCATGATATTCATGCAGAAAAATAACAAAAAAAATTACTGTCCTGCTGGAAACTTTAGTGTTTTGACCAAAAAAAAGGGAGAAATCGCTCACACATTTCTACTACTGGCCTATTAACAGGTCTGATTTATATCTGATAATCACTATAATAAAAGGTATTTTACTACTAGGACAACAGGACATTTTACTAATAAGTTTTAACTTTTGTCCTTTATATACACTGTCCGACCAAAGGCAATTGGAGCGAGACTCAAAAGTAGTATTTATTTCCATATGTTAATACTTAGTGGGGCTTTTTGGCCCTAATGGCATTGGATACTCTCTGTGGTATACTTTCTACTAACGTCTGATACACTTCAGCTGGTATTTCACTCCATTCATCCTGCAAATGTCTAGATGCTTTGGCCTGTCTATAAGGGTGTAAGGAGCATCAATATTGGGCAGTTGAGCATTGGAAGGAACATTGTATGGAGTGATGAATTACACTACTCCATATTCAGATCAGATGGACGCACCTGGGTGTGGAGGATACCTGGGGAACGACACCTGCCAGAGTGTGTTATGCCAACAGTTAAATACAGCAGAGGTTCTGTTATGGTCTTATGTTTTACATGGCATGGTCTTAGTCCATTGGTTGTAGTGACAGGAACCATGAACACGGAGATGTACCTTGGCATTCTAGATAATAATGTGCTGCTGACAATGTGGTAATACTCTGGGAATGGTCGGCCATACTTCCAACAAGACAACGCAACTTGTCACACATCCAACGCTGTGTTATGCTGTTTTGAGGATATGGTTGTTCCATGATTTGATCGGCTGCACAGAGTTCCAAGCTGAATGTAGTGAGCATCTCTGGGACAACCGGAATACGAACACTGTCCAGCTTCTTAAAGAGAACTTGTAAGAAGTTTGCAGGATGAATGGAAGGAAAATCAACAAGAAAGAAATAAGTCTACCATTGTTACAGCAGTGGCTGAAATGTATTTTAAGTGTTATTTAACATATGGAAATAAATACTACTTTAATTCTTGCTCAGATGTCTAATTAATTTTGTTATTTAGTGCGCAGCGTTAATTTGTATTCAGCAGTCCCTCAACGTATAATACTAATTGGCGACTGCTTAAATTGCCGCCGTGTTCTGACATTGTCTCTGAATAATTAGATATCTCCAGGATTTACAGAAGACCCAAATAGTGTAAGAACCAGGTGTCACAGGAATATAGATATGAAGCACATATCAACACAGTGAAAATACAAATACATCAAGGGACTCACTGTTAGATGACAGGCAGAGGGTGATGGTAACTGGTTAATGGCAATGATGATGAAACTGGCAGTGGAGGCTGCAATAGATAGTATGGAACTGAAATAACAAGAAAAGTACTGACTATAACACTGTCCCTGGAAACCAGACCACATTGTCCCTAAACAGTTCTGACCGAGTCTAAAATACTATCCCTGAGAACAGGAGGGCACTAGGATCCAGACATGAGGCTAGAGAAGAAAATGCTGGAATAACGCAGGGCAGGTAGAGGTAAGCAAGCAGAGATTAGACAAATCAAAAACTGGGAAACACAAACTGGACTATAACCGAGGAGCATGCCACAGTGACTGGACAGACAAGACAAGACCAGACTAGAACTAGGTACTGCAAACCAGTTGAAGGAACACTGGTTAGAACATGTCACAGCTATCAATTGCACCACGCTGCAGAAAGCAAAAGTATAGAGAGACGAACCAACCAGACACTCATCCATTAAGCCTTTCATGATAGAGGTTTTTTTCCTTTCTTCAGGCCCATTCTAAGTTTTTATTTCTCCAGTGTTTTTTTTGTGTGACATGTATTTTTTATAAGTATAATTTAATATAATGTACATGGCTTTTATTTTAATAGCAATCGTGGTGCGATCAAAATGACATGTTCACTTTATTCTGCGGGTCAGTACGATTACGACAATGACAAATATATATAGTTTTTTGAAAATGTTCTAGTACTTTTAGAAAATAAAAAAAAAAATTTAAATTGCTCTCACTTTTTTAATCACTTTTCAATTTTTGGGGGGGTTAGATGCAATTATTGAAATAGATTTTTTTTCTACATCTTTCACCTTCTGGGATAAATAATGCAGTATCTTAATAGTTTGAGCTTTAAGTGATGTCAGTGACGGATGTAGCAAAGTTTAACTTGACACTAACATTAAATTAAACTGAACTTTTCTTAACACTTCAGTAGCTTTGTAATGGCTTTTGTTGCATTAAGACAAAATAATTTGCTGCAGCAAGTTATTAGTGATGGGTTAAATTTTGCCACATCCTTATTTATTTTTTTTAATTGCTTAGATTTTTATAGGAAAAAAAGATTTTTTGAAGTTGTAATATTTTTTACCTTTTTAAAAATATTTGTAAAAGTTTTATTAAACTTTTTAAAAACTTTTTTTTAAGTCTAACTCAAGGACTTGAACTTGCAAGCACTTGTCCGATATACTGCAGTACTTCTGTTCTGCCTCCCCATCATACACAGCTAAGTTACCACAGACTGTGGCAGCTAAGAAATTAAATGGCCATGATTGAAGATGAACATAGTCTCAGCTCCCGAGCCCCCTGCATACAGCCCTCGTGACCACATGGTGTATATTTACGTTATGCGGTCGGAAAGGTGTTAAAGGGCTTGCTTTTTTGAGTAAGAATAAAGTATGGATAAAGCTGATCTGCAATACCACGCACGGCCCTTTGAAAAGTGTGACACTGTTTGTGGAAAGTGAAGCAAGCCATTTTTTCTAATTCTGGACAAAACCTTTAACCTTTAGTACACTTTTACATGCAAATATTTGGTAAATGGGGAAGTTTATACTTTATAATTACTCCACAAAAATAAATCTGTCAATCCTCAGATGCCGCTTTATACCAACTCCTAGAAAGCGAATAGATCAGCTAGATGCCGAGCTTTCTGCAAGTATTTATGCAAACCTACTGTGAGAAGTCATTACAAATATTACATTCTTAGTCTCGATGGTAATGGCTTTTCATTGATCCAAATGAGTTTAGCAGTTGAACTCCTGATGTTAGAATTGCTGGGGTCAAAAAGAGCAGCATTAATGTAGAAAAGTGGAGCTTCTGGAGCATTTACATTCACATTACTGCACATAGCCTCTCTGACTGGGTTATGGTCAGAAGCCACCGTGATGGGGTAGGTTGAAGAAGCGGAATCATTTTGGGAGCACATATGCCAAACTCAACTTGTTTGTGGCCTGCCACTGGGCACCGGGATTGCGGCCACCATCTTGTCACCATCCCTACACTGTGGTTGCATGCAGATGGAGTGCTGTGGCTGTTACTGCACCTCCGAGCCCTTTGTGTGCATTCCCTGTCTGCTTTTCATACTAAGCCCATCTGCAGTACAGCACCGATTGCCGGGACTCAGACCGTGAGGCGGCTTGTACATCCTGGCTGGTCCTCACTAGCATCCTGTTGAGTACAGTCTGCTGCAGCCTAGCTGCCCGTATCCTGTGAGCCTGCCGCACGGATCAAAGATGACATTGTGTTGTAACCCAGTTAGGGATCTGTGCTGAGGAATTATTTGGGAACCTTTCACCAGATTCTGATAACTCCTAGAAGCTTTCTTTTTTTCTGACTACCTCTCAGTTTAGAATCAAGCGTCTGTGTTGGGGGACTTGTGCCCCAATTTTCTGTCCTTCCACCTTGCTCTGGTCCATCTGTAATCCTCAACTCCCTTTTAATATATCCTTTAAAACACAATCTTACAATTACAAATGTCTCATTGAAGGTGGCCATGATGCTGATGTGGCCCGCGGTGACAATGATCTTGAGATCCCAGGTCTACAGTCTACGTAGAAGAATCGTTTAGAATCAATGGCGGGTTTGATTACTTCTTTACCGCTCTATTTTACAACACTGACGTATCTGGACGGGTCTGCCAGAGTGCTCAGGAATCGGTTGACATTAGCATTATCCATTAGGATAACTTTATGGGGGTCATGATGATCACTCATCAGCTTCTCTTTGTGCTTGATGACCTGGAAGGCTAAAAGGGATCTTTCTACCTAAGCTGGTATTTACGTGGCTGATCTTCTCGTACGAGTTTTGTGCGTTGCACAAGATGCCGAAAACTCACACGGAAATGCGAGCTATTATTCCCAATAGGTGTAGCTACATGTTCGATTTTTTTATTTTTTTTTTCTCTCTTGCAGAGATGCTTCGAGGTAGATTATTCGCAGCATGTTTTATTTTTTGGGGGGATATGGCCCAATCTTTTCTATGGAAGCAATTAAAAAAATGTATTTCAGGTTTACAAGCGCAATATCGGTCTGTGTTTCCTGACCAATATCATGCTTGTTTGTGTGAAAACACCCTAACATACAATAAACTGCACCTTTTTTGCCTGAGTGAGGCCATATTAATACAGGCGAGCGTGATATCGGACCGATATAGCCCTGTAAACATGCACTTTTTCCTGCAATGTGTTTTGTGAGAAAGGGAGGGGTATCCTCTCTCCTTAGGGAGAGCACCAAGAAGGTGAGTGAGGAGACTTAGAAGGCCATCCATGCTCCTCTGGGTAATATGCAAATAAGGAAAATGGAACAATACCTATTTGACGGCAGCATTCCTTTAAATCAGTGCTTGAGCCTTTATACAGGTCTGTAGAGCAATGATTGGGAATTGAAAACCAAGCCAGAATCCATACACAGCTGTTTTCGGGGGTTTTGCCCCGTATAAAGGGGTGCGGACTCTGCATTATTCCTGCTCTAGGATGCTAAAATGTAATTTTTTTGCTAAGAATTGACAGTATTCCTTTTCTGCATATTAGGGAGGTAACCAGACGGCTACCGTTATTGCTCTCTGCTCCATGAGAGATCTGAATCTTGCACATGAAACGTGTCAGCTGGCGATAAGAGACGTCGGAGGGCTGGAAGTTCTTATAAATCTGCTGGACACAGAGGAAATCAAGTGTAAGGTATGGAAGGGTTATAAAATACACTAATACAGGTATATTAAAACATACCCGCACCCAGTACGATTGTCCTTGATTCACCTCTACAGCTAGTTTAAAGGGGTTTTCCCACGACTTAAAGTTGCTTCACAATCACTTTGTCCTACCTGGTAGACCAGGACATGTGACTGCTGCAGCCAATCACTGGCTATAGAAGGTCTACTATAGCCACTACTATTGGCTGCAACAGTCACATGACCTGATTAGCAGCAACAAGGGAAGACAGAATGGTTGTAAAGCAATTTTAAGAAGTAGGAAACCTCTTAAAACTTTGTGGAGGTGATCATTAGGTCATTCATGCTTTCAGTTTACTCATATACATCATACTATTTATTTCCCATTGCTTACATAATACCAGTATATCTACAGCATCAGAGATTGTTATCGTTCACCTCAGTCCCTCTGTCACACATATACTTGGGACATAGGTTGCCAGTTAAAGGGGTTGTCTCACTCCTGACATCCTCAGCAAATGGCTAATTTTTCTAGTGAAAGCCAATATTACCAGATGGTCATTTTAAATGAATGGCCATCTCATAATGCAAGGACGGTTCAAAGTCCGCCGAAAGGGGAGCTGCTCTTCATTCCAGTTCATAGAGGGGGTCGTTCACATGCCCTAATTTGCCTAATAGGATATATGGGTTTTTGTTGTTCGCACAACCCCTTTATTCAGACAGTATGTTTTTGGAGTATGTGCTAACTGGAGAACATGGAGGAAACCCACACAAGCACGGGGAGAACATACAAACTCCATGCAGATGTTGCCCTTTAAGCTTAGGACTCCAGCATGCTGCGCTGTTTCTTCCAGGATTTTAACAGAAATCTGTAACGGAGGCTCCGAATGTCAACGAGTGCTTAGAAGGCATTAACCTGATTGGTCTTAAAAGCTACATGTACTTCATATGTGTAAGCCCCGTCATTTCTTCAGTGCGGGTTGGTGGCTTAGATGGAAACTGTGGCAACAATCGTACTGCGGATTTAAAAAAAGTTTTTGTGAAATAATTTTTTGGGTTTTTACTAGATTGGTGCTTTGAAGATTTTAAAAGAAATTAGCCACAATTCACAAATCAGAACGGCTATCGCTGATCTTGGGGGACTTCAGACTATGGTCAAAATACTTGATTGCCAGGACAAAGATCTAAAATGTTTGGCAGCAGAGACAATCGCAAATGTTGCCAAGTTCCGGCGAGCCAGACGAACAGTGAGACAACATGGTGGCATAAAGAGATTGGTAAGTGCTTTGTGCCTGAAACACTCAATTACATTATATAATGCACACAGTCATAGTATGTAAATGTATGCAGTGATGTCACACTGCAGGGATAATACACACGGTGATGTCACAGTACAGGGGTAATACACACGGTGATGTCACAGTACAGGGGTAATACACACAGTGATGTCACAGTACAGGAGTAATACACACAGCGATGTCACAGTACAGGTATAATGCGCACAGTGATGTCACAGCACAGGGATAATACACATACTGATGTCACAGCACAGGGATAATACACACAGTGATGTCACAGTACAGGGATAATATACACAGTGATGTCACAGTACAGACATAATACACACAGTAATGTCAAAGTACAGGGGTAATACACACAGTGATGTCACACTACAGGGATAATACACAGGTGATGTCACAGTACAGAGATAATAAACAGTGATATCACAGTACAGAGATAATGCACACAGTGATGTCACAGTACAGGGATAATATACACAGTGATGTCACAGTACAGAGATAATACACAGTGATGTGGCGGTACAGGGGTAATACACACAGTGATATCACAGTACAGAGATAATGCACGTAGGGATGTCACAGTACAGAGATAATATACACAGAGGTGTCACAGGACAGGGATAATACACACAGTGATGTCACAGTAAAGGGATAATACGCACAGTGATGTCACACTACAGGGATAATATACACAGTGATGTCACAGTACAGAGATAATACACACAGTGATGTCACACTACAGTGATAATATACACAGTGATGTCACAGTACAGAGATAATACACACAGTGATGTCACCCTACGGGGATAATATACACAGTGATGTCACAGTACTGGGATGATGAACTGAGTTCTAGCACAGGAGGTACAGTACACAGTGATGTCACATACATGGTGACTGTTGGCCACAACACATTACTATCACAATGTTGTGCTGCTAAATTCAAACTAATCATAATGACTTTGATCATGATTAGAATTCAGCTGTTTTGGAGATTTGGCGACTGTTGTGTCGTGGTCAAGTATTAGTAAAAGCTGTTGCCTCGGATTCCTACATGTGTGCAGTATGTCCCACTGCATGTTATATGTATCCTGAGGCTGCAAACAAAGCTGCTTGATATATGTCTTCCATTAATGGCTATTCCCATCTGAGAATCCAAAGGGTCCATAAAAGTCTGATAGATGGGCTCCCGCCTCTGTTCTGTACCCATCTCCAATTATGTCCCTTACCACCCCAGGCCTGGCTGAATGCGGTAGCTAACGATTGTCGGAATTGACAGAAACATGCGAACGAGTTTGTTGTGTCGTTTCCATAGTTCCAGTAGAAGTTAGTGGAAGTTACGGAAACAGTGTAGCATAGCGAGTGACTATGTTGTCTGTGTAACTCCCATTGACTTCTGTGGGATTTACGGAAACAGTGTAGCCAAGCGCACTCAGCTATCTCTGTAAGTCGCGACCACCCCATTCAGTTGGGAGCAATGGGGGTCAAAATTAGAGCCGGAGGTCGGACTCACATCTATCAGACTTGGCATATCCTGTCCAATCTGGTAATGAAGATTATCATTGTCACAGCTCCTCGCTGCACTTCGCAGAAGTACACTTATTTAGTTCGGTTAGACTCCCACCGGTTTTACTTGAATGTTTGGATCAGGAACTTGCCACCTCCGGTCATACTAACTAGCCGTACCAAGTGTGATAATTTATCACTACTAATATATCAGATTTTGATTGTAAGGAACGGGTAAATATTACCGCGCTCGGCATATAACCCACTGAGAGCTTCAGAGAAGATCAGAGCCTCCCCCCCTGAACGAGCAACCAGAAAGTGAGTCACGAGCCACGGCTTGGCAATCACCGCTGAATGTATATACTGGGGCTGTGGCTACGAACAGAGGGGAACATTTTTGCTTTGTTAGCAGAACCAGGTTTTCTCTGGCAAAACATTTGTCAAGCTGTGAAAACGTCTCGCTTGTTTTTACTTTATCAAAAGCACTAAAAAGAAATCTGCCGCAACCTCGAAAGAACCTTTTTCTGAATTCTACAGAAGATAAAACATCGATATTTAAAAACCCGATACCACAAAACCACCCCTATGCGCGCCGTCGTAAAATTGACAATACCTCTGCATGTCCAGTCGTATAATTATGTTTTCCCAATTCTTGAAATTGCTGGGATTTTCATTATAGCGGGATTTATGGCAGGCAGATTTATAACTTGTAAAGTTTATGAGCAGAATTAATTAATCATTGACAGCAGGGCAGTATACTGCATTAGCGATGGCTCCGCCCCCCTTGGCTCGGCCCGACGCCTCTTCAATAAGTAATTTTCCAGTTCTTAAAACTGACTCAATCTGACATTCTTTGGAGAAATGAAAAAAAAAATTCCATTTGAGATCTTCTAGAAAATGTTGGGGAGAGATCGGAATGTCAGTTTTGTGGGTCGCTCCACATCTGGAAAATGCCAGTCGTTTCTAAGGCAGTTAATAAAAATTAATGGATGCCCGATGAGAAGACAAATGTGCGGAATATAAACAAAAACAGTCTTCAGAAGAAGAGACGTGACAACATGTGTTAGTCCGAGGGTCGCCGGAGATGGTTCCGCCATTAGACCTACTGTTCCTTATACATGTTCTATTACTGTTTCTGAGGTTCTTTCACACGTAGAGAATTTTCAGCAGCAACAATCTGCATCAAAGCCCACGTGTGCCGCACGGGTCCTGATGCAGATTTTAATGCACATTCACTGCAGATTTTACCCTCATCTGTAGGCATTTAGTGAAAATTCACAGTATAAGGCCTCGGTCAGACGGGCGTTTTTTCATGCAAATTGCGCATGCGATCCGCGCATATATACACCCAATGCTTCGCAATGGAATCGGTCACATGTTTTTCTGCGGATGTGCGATAAATTATAGGACACAACGATTCGCAGAACGCGCCTATCTGCGTTCTGCGATTCGTTGTGTTCTATATATGCGCTCAATGGGGCCGGCGGCAGCAGGGCCGACCCCATTGAGAACATATACTATAAAGATCGTTCTCCTCTGCCACAGCAATACAGCCGGCTCCATTGAAAGCAATGGGCTGCCAGCGAGCGCTGGATGAATTTTCGGGAAGGGCTTAAAAATATAAGCCCTTCCCTGAAAACCATCCTGAAATGTGTAAAAAAAAAAAAGTATACTCACCTTTTTCCTGCAGCTGTCCGGCAGTTCTCCTGAACTGCTCTGTGTAGTATTCAGCAGGAGGGGATTTAAAATCCCCGCCTGCTGAATGGGCTGCCTCTGATTGGTCACAGCCCTTTCGGGAAGGGCTTAAAAATATAAGCCCTTCCCTGAAAACCATCCTAAAATGTGTAAAATGAATTCATGAATGGGTGAGTGAGTGCTGCCTCTGATTGGCTGAGCGCAAGAACCAATCAGAGGCAGCTCTCAGCTATTGAATGACAGCTGAGAGCTGCCTCTGATTGGTCCCTGTGCTCAGCTAATCAGAGGCAGCACTCACTCACCCATTCATTAATTCATTTTACACATTTTAGGATGGTTTTCAGGGAAGGGCTTATATTTTTAAGCCCTTCCCGAAAATTCATCCCGCGCTCGCCGGCAGCCCATTGCTTTCAATGGAGCTGGCTGTATTGCCGGCTCCATTGAATTCAATGGGCGAACATCGTTCTCCTCTGCCACAGCTGTGGAAGAGGATAGCGGGCAGCGCTGGGCCGTTTCGCCGAAAATGCTGCTAGCTGTAGATTTTTAGGCGAATTGTTGGCCCCGGTCACGCGATTTGTGGATGCGCATCCATCATGCGATCTCCAAATCGCGCGAAAAAAAGCCTATGTGACCAAGGCCTAAGGGCGGTTTCAGGCGGCCATATGTGCAACTACGCTCACCGTTACAGAGCGCAGTCGGGCATAAACAGCTTTCTCCCCCTCTTTTTGGGCTTTTCAAACTCCATGCCATAGCACAGTTAATACTATACATAGGGCAGGTCCAATCTTTTTTCGCACGTACTACTAACAGGCGAGAATCCCGATAGTGGAAATAAAACCTCAGAAATCAATTGAAATCCATGGTTTTGTTTTGTCCCATTATGCGGCCATGATTATCATAGCCGCGTAACAGGACTAAAACATGGTCTTGTGTTTAAGCCCTTAGGCCCCCTGTCCACAGCCGAGGCAGAATATTGCTAGCAACCCTATAGAAAGCTTTACAGAGCGTGATCCGCAGGCGATCATCGCCCGTGGACAGGCAGCCTAAAGCTGCATTCAGGCGTAGTAGAATCTCCGCAGAAATAATCTACGCACATTGGATTTGCCCGAAATGGCACACTTTGCAAAGGGTGAAAAATGTCAGCAAACAATCGACATTTAAAATCCTGAGGACTTCTTCAGATGGCCGTATTTGCAAACATTTTTGCATACGTAAAATATACGCCCGCAATGCGCAGAGAATGGGGCATCCACAGGAGCCCCAGTTACAGGGGAAACTCCTCCCTAGTGTGACAGTAGTCACTGTCAGAGCTGGTCAGGGGTCTGCTGAGACGCCCTGCAGTTCTGCTGCGCCAGGGGGGCATCCAGCAGTCATGTGATCACCAGGTCGAATGGTGGAAGCATCACATCCGCCTTCTCTGGTCACTACATAGTACTAATATATTCACTTGTTTACTTTATTTGGAAACAGATTTGAAAAATGTTCTATGTTTCTGAGCAGGGACGTAACTATAGAGGGTGCAGGGGATGCGGTTGCACCCGGGCCCAGGAGCTTTAGGGGGCCCATAAGGCCTCTCTTCTCCATATAGGGAGCCCAGTACTATGAAAAAAGCACTATAGTTGGGGGCCCTGTTACAGATTTTGCACTGGGCCCGGGAGCTACAAGTTACGCCCCTGTTTCTGAGCAATTTAGGAGACTTATTAATTTAACATTCATATTTAAAAATTAGAAATATATATTATTTTAAATGTATTTATATGCATGCTGTTGATTACAGTAATTTATGTAATAACTAATTGATATAATAAATTAATGTAAGTAATGTAATGAGAATGTATGTGTGTAAGTGGATAAGTAACTGGTCAGTGATAGACAGCAGAAGGGGGTTTTAAATGGTGTATACACTGATTGAGTCACCGTTACTAGTAGGATACCACAGTGGGTGGTATTGGAGGGGGTCACTGTTACTAGTGGGGTACCACAGGGGGCAGTATTGGAGGGGTCACCGTAACTAATGGGATACCACAGCGGGCAGTAGTGGAGGGATCACCGTTACTAGTGGGATACCACAGTGGGCGGTATTGGAGGGGTGACTGTTACTAGTGGAATACCATAGTGGGCAGTATTGGAGGGATCACCATTACTAGTGGGGAAACACAGGGGTCAGTATTGGAGGAGTCACCATTACTAGTGGGGTATGACAGTGGGCAGTATTGGAGAAGTCACCGTTACTAGTGAGGTACCACAGGGGGCAGTATTAGAGGGATCACCGTTACTAGTGGAATTCCACAATAGGCAGTATTGGAGGGATCACCGTTACTAGTGGGATACCACAGTGGGCGTTATTGAATGGGTCACCGTAACTAATGGGGTACCACAGGGGGCAATATTGGAAGGGTCACTGTTACTAGTGGGGTACCACAGGGGAAGTATTGGAGGGGTCACCGTTACTAGTGGGATACCACAACGGGCAGTATCGGAGGGATCACCGTTACTAGTGGGATACCACAGTGGGCGGTATTGGAGGGGTTACTGTTACTAGGGGGATACCACAGTGGGCAGTATTGGAGGGATCACCATTACTAGTGGGGTAACACAGGGGTCAGTATCGGAGGAGTCACCATTACTAGTGGGGTATGACAGTAGGCAGTATTGGAGAGGTCACTGTTACTAGTGAGGTACCCCAGGGGGCAGTATTAGAGGGATCACCGTTACTAGTGGAATTCAACAATGGGCAGTATTGGAGGGATCACCATTACTAGTGGGATACCACAGTGGGCGGTATTGAAGGGGTCACCATAACTAGTGGGGTACCACAGGGGGCAGTATTGGAGGGGTCACTGTTACTAGTGGGGTACCACAGGGGGCAGTATTGGAGGGGTCACCGTTACTAGTGGGATACCACAACGGGCAGTATTGGAGGGATCACCGTTACTAGTGGGATACCACAGTGGGCGGTATTGGAGGGCTCACTGTTACTAGTGGGATACCACAGTGGGCAGTATTGGAAGGATCACCATTACTAGTGGGGTAACACAGGGGTCAGTATTGGAGGAGTCACCGTTACTAGTGGGGTATGACAGTGGGCAGTATTGGAGAGGTCACCGTTACTAGTGAGGTACCACAGGGGGCAGCATTAGAGGGATCACTCTTACTAGTGGAATTCCACAATGGGCAGTATTGGAGGGATCACCGTTACTAGTGGGGTACCACAGGGGGCAGTATTGGAGGTGTTACCATTACTAGTGGGGTACCACAGGGTTCAGTATTGGAGGGGTCACCATTACTAGTGGAGTACCACAGGGAGGAATATTGGAGGGGTAAAACTATGTATAGATATAACAGGGGTCAGTACAGTGATCTCTCCCATCATCCATTATACCCAGGACTGTAACAAGGGGGCACACTCTCTATGTCTAGAAGAAAGAAGATTTCTACACCATCATAGAAGGGGGTTCTTTACTGTAAGAGCAGTGAGACTTTGAAACGTGGTGATGGCAAACTCACTAAAAGAGCATAAGAGGGGCCTGGAGTGTAAAAATGTTACATGTTAAATCATTGATTACGTCAGTAGGGTCGATGACCTGGGAATTATTCCAATTGCTAAATTGGAGTCAGGTAGGATTTTTTTTGCCTTACATGGGGAAAATTGGCTTCTACCTCATTGGCCCCTGAACTAATGGAGTGACGGTTGAGCATGCGCCCCACCACTCCATACATTTCAATGGGGTTGCCCAAAATAGCTGAGTTTAAAGGGATTCTGTCACTAGGTTCATGCCAATGAGCCATGCCGATTTCTCCCTACCCACAGTATGCAGAGTGACAGCTCTTTCCTTATAGACAAAAGGGGAGAAAGTGGGCATGAAGTGGGCAGCAAGAAGTTGGCATGAAACTTTATGAACCTGGTGACAGAACCCAGTTATCTGTTGCTATTTCTGTCAGTCCCATTGAAATAATTGCATGCATGACTACTGCTCCATTCATTCCAAGATCTACAGGACTCCAGTCTTGGCAATGGTTGGTGTCCCAGCAGTTGGGATGGGAAATAATTTGGTGGGATGATTCCTTTAAAATTCAATTTTAACTCTTGCAGTGTCTGAGGACAACACGAATGGGTGAAATACTGATATTTTATAAATCATGCATGTATCGTGTCTCCTGACTGCGATCTGACATACAATTCATCCATAAATGTTGTCTTTCAGGTTGGATTGCTGGACTGTGTTCCGATGACCTCAACCAACCTCACACCAGAGCAAGAGAAGGACATTGAGGTTGCTCGCTGTGGAGCATTAGCGCTATGGAGTTGTTCCAAGAGTAGGAGGAATAAGGATGCGATCCGTAGAGCTGGTGGCATCCCGTTACTGGCAAGATTGCTGAAATCTCCACATTCAAACATGCTCATCCCTGTGGTGGGCACCCTGCAGGAGTGTGCATCAGAGGTAACGTAGATGTGGTGCATCTTTCTGCAGCACCCTTGTACTAAAGACCGACGTTAGAATGTAGCTTTTCTCCGTTGAGTTATCATAACTGGTTGTAGTCAAACTCACCCCAGCTATATACACCCAATATTATATCCAATATATATATATGTATTTCTACATCATGTAGTCAGGTTGTTACATGGCAGAAATACTGTGGAACATCTGCTGCAGAAAGCTCACTGTGAATTTACAATGTGCGAAGGCACCCTTAAGACTATCGATGCACTACCAATGAACAGTGCGCATTCGGTAGTCAGAGAAGTGTTGTGGCCATCTTGGATTGTCCGGAAAGGAGGGTTCCTTTAAAAGGTGTGTGCCTCTTAATGAATTTGGTGCATCTTTCTCCAGCTCACGTCTACTAGCGTAAGAATGTAACTTTCCTTCGTTGAGCTGTTATAATGGGTTGTGTTCAAATTCACCCCTGCTATATATATATATATATATATATATACTGTATATATATATATATATATATATATATATATATAAAAGACCTACCCTGAAAATGAGCCCTAGCCTAATTTTCAAGGAGGCTTTAAATATAAGCCCTACCTTGAAAAGAAGCCCTAGTTACACTATATTAAGAAAAAAAAGAATACATTACCTAGCGGGCTTGGTTCAGGTCCCTACCGCTGCTTTCATGAGGTTCCTGCAGTCCTCAGTTACTCATACAACATCAACCACGTGATGGTTGTTTATTGGTTCTTCCACCATCGCTCAGCCAATCGATGCAACACTGGATAAACCAATCACGGCAATTGCATTGGTACATTCAGCGCTGCATTGATTGGCTGAGCAGCAGTCAAAAAACAATTACCAATACAATGCTTCCTGGAGGTGGGATTTATGAATCCCGTAACCAAGAATTGATCTTGTATGAGGTGGAGAGCAGCAGGAGGGATCTCGGCCAAGCCTGCTAGGTAAGTATAATAAGACCTCCCCTTAAAATAAGACCTAATGCCTCTTTTGGTTAAAAAATGAATAGAAGACAGGGTCTTATTTTTGAGGAAACGCAGTGTGTGTATATAAATATCCTCAGGATACAGGTGTTCACGTGTTGTTTGCACAGAAAATTTTATGAATTCAAGGTTACTTTAGAGTGGCTGAGGAATAAAATATGTATACACATAGAGGAGCATTAGATTCTCCTCTAGCTGCATGTACAGATGTCCCTCTGCAGAATGTGCCTCCCCTCCCACTATCCTCATTTAGGACCTAAAATGCTCATGTAAATTTTATGCTTGTACGACACCGAGAAGTTCCATTACATAGGTGTGCACTTAGTTTTGCACTTAGTACTGAATAATCGAGTTGTGACCCCTTTGCTTTTCCTATTTAGGATCTAAAGAATGGTCATGCCAAATTTCATGTTTGTACGACACCAGGAAGTTAGAGAATTAGATTTGATACATTACACAGGGATGCCAATACTTTTGCACTTAGCTTTGTATTTTCGATTTGTGGCCTCTTTACGTTTCCCATTTAGGACCTAAAGAATGCTCCTGCCAAATTTCATGTTTTTGCGACACTGGGAAGTTAGAGAATTAGTGGCGAGTCAGTCAGTCAGTGAGGGCTTTCACCTTTATATATATATATATATTTTTTTTTTTATACATCATGTAGTCACATTGTTACCATGGCCACGTACAGTATTTTGCGAACTAGAAAGTAACTTTAAAATGTCTTTTTGCAAATGCAAGCAAGTTAAATTTGATTAGCGAAGTCAGATGGGAGCGCAGATATTAAACCATTCCTGCAGTTTATACTCATAATATTATTACAGTATAATATCTAGTGAAAATCTGACCCCTCGGTCGTTCCACCTTGGCACGAGTCTGCTAATATAATTGCGGTTTTATACATTTTACCTTGTTGAATTTCATTCCCCCCATAAGAGCATAGAATAAAAATAGAACCTTTTATATGAAGGAGCCATCATCTTAGTTTTCACGTAAACACAATAAGTTCTTCGGAAGATTAATGTCCCTGGAAACACGAGGCTCAAACATCTGCGCACCAACTAATTGAAACGTCTTCTGTTAAATCCTCCATTAGCGTTTATTACGGAATAGCTGGTAATAATGTTACCGTCTGAGTGTTCTACCGTCTCGTTATTAACAATTTGTTTGGTACTTTAATTAAAGCCGCATGACGAGGTAAACCGCAGATAAATCAATACAAACAGCAGATTTGGCAGATGATACAATGTTACAAGCTGCTGGAGCAATTCGCCTTTAAAGCTTCTGATTATTAAACTTTACTGAATGTGTTAAAACAATATGTTTTGTCATATTATATTTAGATGTTATATAAATTATCTCTAATAGCTAAAAGATTTATGGACGTTATTACACAGCATCTATCAGATATTACACAGGTGTGCACATACACGGCTCGTTATTGGTGTCACCAGCTGAATGCAGGAATCTGGCACTTAATGTGGGAATGCCCGCACATTTTAAACCTTTGGGCAGATATATACACCTTTTTGTCCTCACTCCTACCTCTTCCCCTTACTTTGGACCCGAAGATAGCGCTGTTTGGTTTAATGGAACAGGGAATATGGCTGTTTCATACCCAAATTTTTCTCAGGGCTCAGTCAAACGGGCGTTTTAACAGGCGTTTTTCCGCGCGTGAAAAAATCGCACTAGATAGAACCAATGCTTTTCAATGGCAGCGGTCACATGTGCGAATTTTACATGTGGAAAAACATCTGCGGTGAAAATTATGGGACACCGGTTTGCAAAATGCAGGTAACTGCGGCAGCCGGTGTTTTTTGTATGTGAAACCCCTGGATGCTATCTGATCCAGGGCCGGTGGCAGCAGCGCTGGCCCCAATGAGAACATATAGTGAAGATCGCAATCCTCTGCCACAGCTGTGGCAGAGAAGCGTGATGTTCTCCTATTGAATTCAATGGAGCCGGGAATACAGCCTGTTCCATTGAAAGCAATAGGCTGCCGGCAAGCCCTGCAGTGATTTTCGGAGAAGGGCTTAAGATACAAGCACTTCCTTAAAAATCAATCCAAAATGTGTAAAAAAAAAAAATCTATACTCGCCTCTATGCAGATGCCGGGGCTCAGAGGTGTCCAGCCTGCTCTTCTCCTGCACTGCTATGAAGAGCTTTCAGCAGGCGGGGATTTAAAATCCCCACCTGCTGAAAGGGCTGGCTCTGATTGGCTGAGCACTGTGACCAATCAGAGGCAGCTCTCAGCTTCTGCATGAGAGCTGCCTGTGATTGGACCCTGCACTCAGCCAATCAGAGGCAGCACTCACCTATTCATGAATTCATGCCGCCCGCTTCGATCACGCGAATCAGGTATGCATACAAAAATTCATGTGTCAAAACGCCCGTGTGACTGAGCCCTCAGAGAGGTGTTGTATCTGGCCAGGAAGCTAATAGCTATGAAGTGGATGGCGGTGGAGTCACCCTCTGTCAGGACTTGGAGGAAGCTGGTGGACGTAGTAATTCCATATGAAAAGATAATATTGAAACACAGGGGATGTTCTGACAAATTTTGGACTATATGGGAACCATGGCTTAACTCGCACCACACCTTGTTGATGGATTTGCTGCAGTGGCCCCTATGGGTACTATGTATGTGGGTGATTAGGCACACATGGAGGACGATAAGTTTATTACAAAATCAGAGTAATTTCTGTTTATAAGAAGCAGGAAAAAAGGGGGGGGGGGAAGTGTGATGAAATTCTGTACTCTTCATAATATTGCCGTATTTTGTATTGCTTTTTTTGTGTACAAAGACAGAATGAACGCTGGAAAATCTATGTACAATTATGTATCTTGTACCGGCGTTGCAACATCTTTGAATAAAACAAAGTAAAAAAAAAAAATTAAAGACGTTTCTAGGAAAAAAGGCCATCGATGACGTATCTTCATGATATGTCATCAATAGTTGATCAGCTGGGGTCCGCCATTCTGGACCCTGGCCGATCAGCTAATCGGGCGCCTGCTGTTAGCTGCTGCTCCAACTCCTGTGTAGTGGCCGGCACTTGTAATAGCAGGCGCAGCTTCCATTGATTTCAAGGACAGCTGCATCACATCTGCAGTTACAAGCAGTGGCTACTACCCAGGGGTTGGAGCAACAGCTTTCACTCTGACCCTAGTGTATCACGGGACTGACTACAGGCGCCCGATCAGCTGATCTACAGAGTCCTGAGTGGTGGATCCCAGACCATCAACTATTGATGACCAATCGTGAGGATACTTCATGAATAGTGTTTTTGCTTGGAAAACCCCCTTAGGGTGCGTCCGCAGAAGAACTGCAGCATGTTCACAACATGTGAACTCACCCTTAAAGGTTTGTACGGGCTATTTTATTGAAGACGCTGACAGCAGGTGCCCAACAAGCTGATCAGTGGGGGTCTTGAGTGGTGGACCACAGCCAATCAACTACTGTTGACCTATCCTGAGGATTGGGCATCAATAGTATTTGCCCATAAAACCCCTTTAAGAGAACACTTAAATCAAACATCAGATCTTGGCGGTCTCCATCATCTCCAGACTCTCACATGTCAGTCACATGATCAGTATGGACCTACTCTCATCTGTGAAGAGAATGGGGCACCAATAGTGAACCTGCCAATTCTAGTGTCCTCCAGCGAATGCCAATCAAGCTGCCCGATGCTGGTTTGTGAGCTCAGGTACCACTACAGGACATTGGGCCCTTGGGCCACCCTCATAGGGCCTGTGTATGATAGTTTGGTCAGTAGTAGCTGAAGGGCATTTTGTAGGGCTCTGGCAGTGCTCCATCTATTTCTCTGGTCCTGGTGCGGTGCCCCATAAGAGACGCCACTGGTTGTAGTACCCACTATGACAATACATTTTGGTATTGGGACTCATGTGCTACAATTTCACTCACTGTGGGTATGGCCGAAGGCCTCGTCCTTGTCACGGTGTAACACGAGGAGCAATGCTTGTGAAAGTATATATGTATATCACGTCGTGATGCCACCGTTCCCATACTGTTATTCTATATGGTTGGGCAATAAACACAGAGACTTGTGTATCGTACCTCGGGACCTCAGGAACAGTTGAGACCCGGTAAACTTTACTTGCATAAACTTGAATAAACAGGCAATTACAGGTACATTCATGGCAGCAGCTACAGGCAGAAGCTCCGAGGTTTGGAGGCAAAATACACAAGAACAATACGGCTCTATAGTCCACGTTATCCATATGTCACTGATACTGGACATTATATAAACTCTGGAGGAGGCAAAAGTAGAGACCTCTTCACATACACTCTAGGAAGTTACTGAAGAAAAGGCTTAGCCTAGATGCACCCCGCACATCATCCGTGTGGGGGTCTCACAATCATGTACCTCTGTGTGGGGATCCTAATGGCGGACGGCCACACAGGAAAAATAAAGCTTGTAGTGTGAACGGGTACCTGGTTTAGTGAAACTGGGATGTTGGGGGTTGTGCTCTCTCTCACTTTAGACTGGACTCACTCCGATTACATCCATACTCCAAACGCTGCGGGATGTTGTTCCTCTTCTTCCTTCTTCACCAATGTGGAAGCTAAAGGTGCTTCCATGCGGCTCTGTGTTTGCTCCGAGCAGCAGGTAAGATGGAACCCTGCTCTAACACAGATAGAAGAAGACCCTTCCCGCTCTCAGTCACTCACATTTATCACCTCACTTGTACCACATGACACTGTAGGATTAGATACATTCAGCAGCAGAGCTGACATGCAATGATTTTAGGGGAGTTAACCCTTCAGACTCTGCAGCTGTGCAACACACATACAGAAAATGGCATGACAGCTTTGCACAGTGCGTCCACATGAGACAGAACATGTATGACAATTATGGAGGGGACCAGGGTGACGTTCTGGGACTTTACATTAGTCCTGGAGGGTATTTTGTAGGGCTCTGGCAGTGACAAGGACACCAAACAAATTGCGCAACTAGAAGAATCAGTCAGAAAGAAAGAGAAAGGGTCCCTTTCTGGGGAGGGGGTTGTCTTGCTCTCACCTCTCCAGCACCCCGGCTGTCACTTTGCACCAAAGCAGGTGAAACAGATTTACAATCACTTCTGCCCAGACAGATTTATGTCCCTTATGTGGAAGAGACTTGGGGTCACACTGGGGGGTTAAGTGTTCCTGACATTTTTGGGGGAGCCTATTTTATAACAATGTCTTGGACAAATGTAATCCTGCTGCTCATTGTAATAATAATTACTTTAGGGTCCAGTGTCTACGCCTGGATTAGAATTGCGGAATTCGAGCGGACGATTCGCATTTCAAGCCGCCCGTAGGGAAGCATGGGGCATCCGCACTTCAATTGACATCATTTACGAATGCCACGTGCGGAAAAGTAATCGCAACATGCTCCATTTTACCGCAGATTCCGCGCGGATGGGCTCCACAGATCTCTACGGAAGCGAGCAATCCGCAATGTTTCTGCAATTCATGCAGATGCATTGCAGATTTGTAGGCAGATACCTCTCTGTTTGCTTGGAGACCAAGCAGGGAGGTGGGGAGGAAGGGGAAGGCAGGCACTTTGGGCTTGCTATTTTTTTTCCACACTGACAATCCGCAGCACATCCACGTACATTTACACACTGACACGCAGGTCTTCTACTGAGGAAATCCGCGTGCAGAATCCATGCATGCCATGACATGAGGCCTAAGACAAGCAGAAGTGAGATGTGCGCATCAGATAAAACCAAAACCTCAATTATTTATATAATTCCGGGCAGCCATAGAAGTGTGACAGTGTTGTGGAGACATTCCTGTGACCCCCCTTGTGTGTGCCGCTTCACAGCAAAGGCAGAATTAATGCGCTCACCCCTAGGTCTCCAGACATGAATACGGCCGTCGTCAGCACCCTGGATTCGTTGTTGAAGGCAATCCAGTTCCACTCTGCAGCAGTTCAGTTTCGTCATTCATGACACCACTGCAAAAGGCTGGAAATGATTCAGACAGACCAAGGGGTGTAACGATGGTCCCACCTGTCTGGGGATGGCGGACAACGAAATAGTCGGGGCTTCTAGTGCTTGCCGGAAGATAAAATGGTCCTCTCTGCTGGTGGTCTGTAGGGGGTCCTTAGCCTGGTCACCTTGTCTGCCCTCACACATCCACTGGTCCCCAACACTTCCTAACAGTCTAGTCAGACGCTCCTCTCTACTGGTAGTCTCTAGGGGGGTCCTGAGCCCAGTCACCTTGTGTGCCCTCATACATCCACTGGTCCCAACACCTCGTAACAGTCTGGTCAGATGCTCCTCTCTACTGGTGGTCTGTAGGGGGTGTTCTTAGCCCGGTCACCTTGTGTGCCCCCATTCACTGGTCCCAACACCTCCTAACAGTCTGGTCAGAAGGGCCGGTGGGGGCAATTCATCGATATGACCATCCAGCTTCTCCCATCCCAATAATGCGTCCCCCTCTGGTAACGGGGAGAAATCTCTTCTCTACGTCATAGAGGCATCTAGTGGTCAACAAGCTCTACACAAGCAGAAGAAGAGGTCACTACACACAAGGAGCCACTGAGAGCCTCCTATAGGCCAAGAGGGGAACCACTTTTAGGGTCTGTTTTCGACAATGAGTGTATATATGAGTGTGTGTATATATCTGCGGCATGTGTATATATTTAAAAGGTTTGGCAGATAATGATGCAGTTTTGCATACAAGCGGTGGGGTAAGAGTGAAACCTGTCAACTTGTAAACTTCAATCAACGCCACCCAACCGACGTCCATAGTGCAAAAGGAGCGTTTTTGCGTATATGCCCGCGTGAAGCCGTCCTAAAGAGCGATTTCTGTTTTTTCTGCATCACAGATTTAGGCCGCCGCAGGATTTCCCGCGGGATTTCCGCCGCTGAAAGTCTGCATAGGAGTGCATTACAATACGCACTCCTATGCAGACGGCCGCGGTTTGGCCGCGCGAAATGTCGCGCGGCAAACAAACCGCGGCATGTTCTAATTTTGTGCGGGGCACGCACTCACCTGGCCGCCGGCTCCGGTCTGCGCATGCGCCGGCTGCGCGGCAGCCGGCACATCAAAGAGCCGGGGCCGCCAGGTGCGGGTGAGTACGCGCTCGTCCCTGCAGGCTCTGGGGTCGGATCGCGCGGCGAGATTTCTCGCTGCCGGATCCGACCCGCTCGTCTGCAGGCGGCCTTAAAGTTCGCATGTGGAAAAGTCTGTGTTGCATAGACTGCGGAGCGGGGAGCCATTAAAAGCAAAGGGGAACTATTGGACTACCTGTGCCGATTCCAAGCAGACGTTTCATCAAATCCGCAGTGAAATTGACCACGTTAACAGCAGCTCCCGTGCAGCAGGGATGAGGGGTGACATGGACCAAAATAAACGTAAAAGAAATTCTAAAAGTAAACTACCCCAAGTCAGGTGCGGTAACTAACCTACCTTCCTCTCCCTACCGCCTCGCCGCCTCCCTTAGGCCATCTTCTTACGGTCCTTTTTTACGCATCTTCAAACGCCGTGATTTTTGGCGGTGTTTTTGGGGACGTTCCTTCTTTCTAATGTTTTGTGCAGATATTTTCTTCTGGCGTTTGAAGTTCTATAGAGAACAATGCCAGATAAATACACCATAGTAGGAGCACGGAGACTGGGAAATATCTGCTATAGACTGCGAAGGTAACATCCGCAGCATTGAGCTAAAAGAAATGCACTGAAAAGCAGCAACTAAAACGACACCAAAAAACACAGCAAAACTGTTATAGCGATGGAATACACTTATTTTAGTTTAACTATTTAAAACCAGATAGTAAAAGATTTTTTGTTTTCCTAATCTGTTTTTATTTTCTCATTGTAGATTTTTCATTATATTATCTGTACATGACTATGGGGGCGGCCATCTTGTTTGAGTTGCAGTTAACAGCTTTAGAGATATGCTTTACAGCAGCCTCGTAGGCCATTCACACAATGAACGAAAAGTATTTTTTTACTTCAATGGGAGTGTGTTGTGGGCATGCTTTATAACCTGTGTAGGAAAGGGGAGGAGGTGAGCTGTGACATCACCTATTGTGAATGGTGGATCCTGTGTTATCTATATATAGGTGTCACCTCACAGTGTAATCCTGCCTGTGATGATAATGAGATGATGGCTGAGAGGTTTTCTCTACAGAATTGGAAGTGTCAGACTATTATTAGGCTTAGTGGTCAGTGTGCAGGGAGGGGGTGGAGGAGAGCTGTGACTATTGTGAATGGTGGATCCTGTGTTATACATATACAGATCAGGAATCCTCAGACTATTATTAGACTTAGTGGTCAGTGTGCAGGGAGGGGAGGAGGTGAACTTTGACATCACCTATTGTGAATGGTCCAGTGTTATTTATATATAGGTGTCTCCTCTCAGTGTAATCCTGTCTGTGATGATGATAAGATGACGGCTGAGAAGTTTTCTCTACAGAACAGGAAGTGTCAGATTATTGTGAGGCTTAGTGGTCAGTGAGCAGGGAGGAGAGGAGGTGAGTTGTGGCATCACCTATTGTGAATGGTGGCTCCTGTGTTATCTATATATAGGTGTCACCTCTCAGTGTAATCCTGCCTGTGCAGGGTGGTGGAGGAGGTGAGCTTTGACATCACCTATTGTGAATGGTCCAGTGTTATCTATATATAGGTGTCTCCTCTCAGTGTAATCCTGCCTGTGCAGGGAGGTGAAGGAGGTGAGCTTTGACATCATCTATTGTGAATGGTCCAGTGTTCTCTATATATAGGTGTCTCCTCTCAGTATAATCCTGCCTGTGATGATAATGAGATGATGGCTGAGAAGTTATCTTTACAGAACAGGAAGTGCCAGACTATTGTGAGGCTTAGTGGTCAGTGTGAGAACTGCAGGATTTTAAGAATTTTAAAAAATATAGATCATGACATTGAAAATGTAAAAACTAATTACCAAACCATATTTAATAAAATATGTTTAACATAAACGCTTGACTATACAAGAGGTCGTTTTCTGGTGACACATTCCCTTTAAATACAGGTCAAAAAGCACAGATGATTCTAAGCATATTTTATAGCATGATTGCGCTAAGAAGCTGCTCAGTCTTGAGACTCCTTCATGGTAATTTTGCTGGACTTCTGCTGCTTTTACGAACTCCCATATTTTATCTACATGCATTCCTCCTGTGTATAAATCACTCCGGCACGGCTGCGTATTTTTATTACCCATAGACATAACATATATCAGCGCTTCCTCTGGCACCGCGCATCATTCTTCATTGTATCCAAGAACCATAAAACTAGTAATAAGGGAGATGGAGTATATTTAATGCCTCAGCCATGACAGGTCAGTGAATGAAAGGAGGAAGAATTCCCTAATTGCAGCTGCTGTTTCATCATTTATGTCTTTTCTCTTCCAGCCAAGTTACCGACTTGCAATTAAAACAGAAAAGATGATCGAGGATCTTGTAAAAAATCTAAACAGCGAAAATCAAGAATTGCAAATGCATTGTGCTAGAGCGATCTTCAAGGTGCGTCTATAAGATGTTCTATGGCAGGTGTTATGGGAAATCTAAAGGGCTTCTTTAGGGCGCATTAAGAGAGGTTGATACAACTAAGTGGGGGACGCGGTTCTGCGGGGTATTTACACTAAGTAGCCACCTTATTAGACCACTCATCTACAGTAGTAGCGCGTTGGACCTCCTTGGGCCTTCAGAACCACAACGATTTGCCATGGCGTAGATATCGGGGCGTCTGTCAGGGTTTACAGAGTAGAAAGCAAATACCTCCGGACACATTAAAGCGATTGGGATTGGTAATTCAGGCATATCGCCCATTAAATGCAAGTATTTGCTGACATTTCCAATAAGAAAAAAACATTTCATTAACCCCTTGAGTACAGGGCATCCAATTTTTGTTTTTTCATTTTTGTCTTCCCTTCAAGGGGTGATCAAATAACTATGTATAGATCCATGAGGGGACAATACAAGGATCTCTCCCATGATCTGTTTATACCCAGGACTACGATGTTAACAAGAGGACATCCGCTACGTTTAGAGGAAAGCAGGTTTCATCACCAACACAGAAAGGGGTTCTTTACTGTAAGAGCAGTGAGACTGTGGAACTCTCTGCCGGAGGAAGTGGTGATGGCAAAATCCATGGAGGAGTTTAAAAGGGGACTTGATGTCTTTCTGGAGAGGAAGGATATTATAGGTTATAAATCTTAGGTTAATTGTTAATCCGGGTATACAGGCAGGTAGGAACTATTAGGGGTTGATCCAGGGAACAGTCTGATTGCCATTAGGGAGTCGGGAAGGAATTTTTCCCCCAAAAGGGCTAATTGGCTTCTGCTCTTGTTTTTTTTTTGCCTTCCTCTGGATCAACACAGGAGGATAGACAGGCTGGACTAGATGGACATTGTCTTCATTCGGTCTAACGAACTATGTTACTATGTCACCTCCACAACAGCACCATAACTTACTTTATGGTGCTTTTCTGAGGTGATAAGTCCCCTTTAAAAAGGAGCTGGAGGTGCCAAAAAGTCACCGGGGCGGTTCTGTGCCCGCTTCTCTGTGTCTACAATAAGAGATCTGTCCATCTTGCTGGTTTGGAGAAGCTGTCAGGAAGTTGCCCTGATGGCTCTCCTACCGGTTCCAGACTCCTGTTTATTGTTGTTTTCTCTGAAACCTGCCACATTTCCAACTAGATCTGTAATATCAGTACTTGTCGGGATTTCATGCTTCCCTACTTTGGGCATCATAAATCGCCTAACTGGTTCACTTTCAATATCTCTCTGTGCACAATATGTCCACTATAATAAATAACACCCCTCATTAGAAACATGTCTGCCTGCAAAAATAGCCCATCATGAGCGATGAATGAACTGAAACAGAAGAACCCTGTTTAGGGTTGAACTTTGCTTAAGGTTTGGTTTGAACCCATGCCTTGGGCGGTTTGCCTCGGCCAGACCCGCAAAAATTCCTTCTCATCAAATGTGTCATAATGGTTAGCACTGTTGCCTTGCAGCACTGGGGTCCTGGGTTCACGTCTGCCCAAGGACAACATTTACTGTTTGTATGGGTTTCTACCAACATTAATATAAAAGCCATGCAAATGTTGTCCTTGGTCAGATTTGAACCAAAGACTGCAAGGCAACAATGCTAATTACTGAGCCACCATGCTTCTACTTCCTCTGGAGGAGAAGATCTTTTTCTCCTTCTCTTCCCTCTCATTCTTCTACTCCTCCTCTGGAGAAAAAAGAACGATGAGGAAAAAGAAGCATAGTGGCTCAGTGGTTAGCAGTTTTGCGTTGCAGCACTAGGGTCTGAGGTTCAAAGATGACCAAGGACAACATCTGCATGATGTTTTTATGAATGTTTCTAGAAACCCATGCAAACATCCATGCAAATGTTGTCCTTGGGCAGACTTGAGCTTAGGAACCCAGGACTGAAATGCAACAGTGCTAAACACTGAGCCACATTTATTGAGAAGGAGGACTATTTTATACATCAGTTTTGGGGGCATTTGTGAAGTTCTGATTTGAACTACCGTATATACTCGAGTATTAGCCGACCCGAGTATAAGCCGAGTCAATAAGTTTTACCACAAAAAACTGGTAAAACTTATTGACTCGAGTATAAGCCTAGCTGTGATTGGCTGGTGCTCAGTCCAATCACAGCGCTTACCTACACAGCGCTGATGGTGGGGGAATTCAAAGACGAGCAGGGAGATGACAGCAGGGAGAATTCTCAAGCAGCTTGCTGCACCGCTGGGGAGACCATCGTGCCGGGAATACAGACGCCGGCTGGCAGGTGAGTATTTTGGGTTTTTTGTTGTTTTTTTTTTTTTACCTCACTCGAGTATAAGCCAAAAGGGGCTTTTTCAGCCTAAACAAATGTGCTGAAAAACTAGGCTTATACTCGAGTATATATGGTAATTTGAACCAAATTTTTTGCTGAAATGTAGGGGCCGCCAGAACAAAACCTTTCAAAAGTTTGCTCAACACTATTTTTCATATAATAAAAAACATAAAAACAACACAAATAAAATAAAAATAGTGAAGAGCAAGCATACTCGCTAAGGGCAATTACTCGATCGAGCATTGCCCTTAGCGAGTACCTGCCCGCTCGTGAGCAAAGATCCGGCTGCCGGCGGCGGGCAGGGAGCTGCGGGGGAGAGCGGGGAGGAACGGAGGGGAGATCTCTCTCTCCCTCTCTCCCACCGCTCCTCCCTGCTGACTGCCGCAACTCACCTCTCACCCGCGCCGGCACCCGAACCTTTTCTCCCAAGCGGGGAGATACTCTCTAAGGACAATGCTCGATCGAGTAATTGCCCTTAGCGAGTATGCTCGCTCATCTCTAAATAAAAACATAACTAACAAAAACGTCTTATACTTTTGAGCCGCAGTTGTTTGGGTGCATCTTTTTGGAGACTGCTTTCTCCCAGCACATTCTAGAATGCTGTGTGAACTCAGAGTATTGATCAATGTACTCGATAATACAAATCTCGACACTTGCATCTTAAGTTTAGTACATTTTACCGAAATTAAAGAAAAAGTTGTGCCCCTCCCCATCCATTCTGTTTCTACTTTCAGCAGCTCTTTGGGTCTAAACCAAAGCATTGCTTAAGTAAAATGAAACATTTTCTTCTCTCTTCATTTGGCACGGCCTCGCTCATCGTCTCTCTTCAGATCATTCCCGTAATGATGTCCTCGCATTACGTTCTGATTTGATTTTGCAGCCTACATATGTTGTGGTTTAAGTGACGACAAACGTTTCACTCTTTTATTTTTTTATTCGAGACGTTTCTGCCTTTGCCTCTTTTTTTTTTTCGTATTTATTTTATTGCTTTGCTTCTTAGTATTTACCATTTGTACTGCCTGGGTATTGTTTATGACATCAGGTTTTATGATTAAGCCGGCTGCCAGCATTCTTCTCTGTTTAAGTCATCCACTTTGTCTCTATAACTAGACAAAAAATAATTCAAGTGGCAGCAGTGTTTTTTTGTAATTGATGTCATATTAAATGTCCAAGTATTATGAAATGGATAACATGCACAGAGATGTTTTGGCAGAGCTACAGCAGCCACATGCAAGCCGTAATCACCAATTCCCACCTCATAAGGCAATTCATATTACCCCAGCCTGTGAATCTTATTACTTATGGAGTTGATTCTCAAACACAAAAAAAAAAACGGTAATGTTTTCTCCTGGAAAATATATGTTGTGTGCGGGACGGGGGAATGTTTCTGAAATGGCTTTCTGTTTTGTGATGTATAGTGTGCCGAGGATTCAGAGACTCGAGATCTGGTCAGACAATATGGAGGACTGCAACCCTTAGCCATGCTCCTCGGCAAGTCCGACAATAAGGAACTCTTGGCGGCGGTGACGGGAGCCATCTGGAAGTGTTCGATCAGCCGGGATAATGTGACAAAGTAACGAGTAACATTTTCGATTTTGTCCATACCTCTAATGTCATTGATGTGTGTTTCGCATTATCTAAATCCCAGACGTTGATAATGTTCAATCCGAAAGCCGTTGGAGGCTGTTACCGGCCAGCTGGTAGAGTTGAAAGAAGGTCATAGGCAGGGTGAGGGATTTCTTGCAGATGAAGAGGACAAGATCAATGAGTAATGAAAGTAGCAGGAAACTTAAATGAGTTCTTTGGCTTAGTTAACAAGTGCCTAGACTGCAAATATCAGATAGATTGACACAATAAGCACCTCTCAGGAGCAGTTATATACATCAGGCTGTCTCGGAGGAGATCATTTAGAGATCAGTCTCAGTGATAAGCAGCTGCTGGCTAAAGAGTGAGGACAACAAATATCTCCATATATCGTCAAATCTGCACATAACTTATTGGTAGCCTACATATTAGCTGAGAAAAGCCTACAGCTCATCTGCTGCACGACTTAACCGCCATGTCACATAATTGGCCTGGCGCTGATGTATGGCGTGGTAGATCGCGGATAGAAAAAAAAACAGGTAATCCGTACTTAGACAAATCAGTTTACACCCTAAAGATTTATAACATTGTTCCATGCTTGCTTTTATGGTTCTTCTTCATTCTGGGTGTTGGAAGAACATCTATTCATAGGAGCCATCCCCCTAGACCTAATAACAGAGTGTTTTATGGCTACTGCTCATGGAGGTTCCTGAGTCACGAAACATCTCTGAGAGCTGTCAGAATATAAGCCAACAGGGTCACTGGGAAGAAAGCATTTACTTTTTACTGAAGCGAACTGGAGTTAGAGATGATTAGAGGGGTATTTCGTTAAAAAACAAAAGTGTCCTGGCCATGTGATGATCAGACGGGTGCGCGGCTCGTTTCAAGTCTGGTAGCTGTAACGAGACAAGCGTCCGTGGGATCCTGATAGAAACAGGGCGGAGTTTCATCCTTTGGAAGTAAACCGTGAACGTTCACATTGTATGACAGCAAGCAGAGATCTTAAAAACAGTGAGCAAATACAGAACGCATATTAGAAAATGTAAAGGTTTTCCTAATGTTCTACTATAAAATTTTAAAAAAAAGTAATGGTTTTAATAATGAATAGCTTTTTAATTGCTAAAACTGGAATACACCTTTAAAGAGGTGCCAACATGCACACCCCCTTCCAGAATACAGGGCCCAGGGGGAATTGCTGATGACTGCCCCCGGTTCCACAAACGGCACCCCTGGCAAACAGCTGATTTTGCCAGGGGAACTTGTAGTCTACACAAAGAGGCCAAAGGATGAACATCAACTCAACATGTACTGATCAAAGCAATTAGTCCTGGAAATCCACCCAAAGCATGGAGGAAAGAAAGACACCGAGACAATTCTCAGGCAAAGTAGTTCAAAATTTTAGGTGTTTCCAGCTTCAGTAAAAATTCAAAACTTTATTATAACATAGTAAAAAAAAACTGGGGTGCACAAACTACAAACTGGGTAAAACTTCCTCCTACGCGTTTCAAGCTGTGATTAGCTCTTTCTCATAGAATACGATATTAGAAATGAGACAAGTATTTTATACATGTAGAGTAGAGTAAATTGAAAAGACAAGCACAGAAGCAGATTCCACTGCAGGTCTGACAGAGCAGCAACATAAATGCGCAAAAAAACCTAAATAGAAATGAAGAAAAAGTAATGCAAACATATAAGGTCATGTTTGAAATGTAATCCAAGTGGGGTCCACATACACAGCTCCATAAGTTTACTTATGCCAGTCACTGTTGAAGGATGGGCGATTAATCTTTTCAATTACTAAAATATATAAAGTGGATACACTGCCTGAATGCTCCTCATAAAATGGAGGAAGCAGAGATATCGTATGTAGACACAGATGCATTTTGGGTTGTTCCGGCCATGTGCTCAGCTAGTCTTACTTTTAGTTTATGGGCAGTCCAGCCAACATATTGGACATGACAGGAAGAGCAACTAAGAGTAAAAACAATGTATAGAAACAATTGCAATTCGAATGGCTTTGGATTTTATATATTTTAGGTGTAACATCAGAAGAAAAGGTTTTCCGTAATGCTGTATCTGCAGGTACTGCAGCGACTGCCGCAGCACTTAGAAAAACCAACAGAATTTAGCTGTGTGTGAGAGAGATTACTTGTAGTTTTTCCAATTTACTCTACATGTATAAAACCGTTGTCTCATTTATGATGTGGCAATGTATGTGTAAGGCCTTAGTCAGACGGGCGTTTTTTCGCCCGATTTGCGCATGCGTCCGGCGATTTTTATAAAACCATTGCTTTGCAATGGTATCGGACACATGGGCGCTTTTTATGCGCTCGTCCGATAAATTATAGAACAGAAATCACAGATCGCACCTATCTGCGATCTGCGATTCCTGTTCTCTTCTCTATATGCGCTCAATGGGGCCGGCGGCAGCAGCGCCGACCCCAATGAGAACATATAGAAGACAAATCATTCTTCTCTGCCACAGCTGGAACAGCTGTGGCAGAGAAGAACAATGTTTCCCCATTGAATTCAATGGAGCAGCAATACAGCCGCTCCATTGAAAGCAATGGGCTGCCGGCGTGCGCGGGATGAATTGTCGGGAAGGGCTTAAAGGGGTTGTCCCGCGAAAGCAAGTGGGGTTATACACTTCTGTATGGCCATATTAATGCACCTTGTAATATACATCGTGCATTAAATATGAGCCATACAGAAGTTATTCACTTACCTGCTCCGTTGCTAGCGTCCTCGTCTCCATGGTGCCGTCTTATTTCAGCGTCTAATCTCCCGATTAGACGCGCTTGCGCAGTCCGGTCTTCTCCCTTCTGAATGGGGCCGCTCGTGCCGGAGAGCTGCTCCTCGTAGCTCCGCCCTGTCACGTGTGCCAATTCCAGCCAATCAGGAGGCTGGAATCGGCAATGGAACGCACAGAGCCCACGGTGCACCATGGGAGAAGACCTGCGGTCCACCGTGGGTGAAGATCCCGGCGGCCATCTTCGCAAGGTAAGTAAGAAGTCACCGGAGTGCGGGGATTCGGGTAAGTACTATCCGTTTTTTTTTTTTAAACCTCTGCATCGGGTTTGTCTTGCGCCGAACGGGGGGGGGGCTATTGAAAAAAACAAAAACCCGTTTCGGTGTGGGACAACCCCTTTAAATATATAAGCCCTTCCCTGCAATTCATCCAGAAATGTGTTAAAATAAAAAAAAATATATATACTCACCTTGTCCCGGCAGACGGAGTTCAGCGCGGCCGTCCTGCAGTGAGTATGAAGGGGGTGTGAGTCAGGCCTGCCCCTGATTGGCTCAGCGCTGATGCAGCCCTTCCCGACAATTCATCCCGCGCACGCCGGCAGCCCATTGCTTTCAATGGAGCGGCTGTATTGCCGGCTCCATTGAATTCAATGGGCAAACATCGTTCTTCTCTGCCACAGCTGTTACAGCTGTGGCAGAGAAGAATGATTTGTCTTCTATATGTTCTCAGTGGGGTCGGCGCTGCTGCCGCCGGCCCCATTGAGCGCATATACAGAAGAGAACAGGAATCGCAGATCGCAGATAGATGCGATCTGCGATTTCTGTTCTATAATTTATCGGACGAGCGCATAAAAAGCGCTCATGTGTCCGATACCATTGCAAAGCAATGGTTTTATAAAAATCGCCGGACGCATGCGCAAATCGTGCAAAAAAACGCCCGTCTGACTAAGGCCTAAGAGCTAATCACAGCTTGAAACATGTAGGAAGATGTTTTTACCAAAGTTTTTAATTTTTACCAAAGCTAGAGACATTTTACACTGTGCAGCTGCGGCTTTCCAATAAATACAAGAATCTAATACATTCTAGTGTATGATGTGAACAAGTTAACCATTTAGCTGCTGCTGTTTACTAAGAAGAAGGACATATGTATATGTGTTTGCATAGGCTGATGTGAGAAACATATGAAAATATATATACAATAGAATACATATATTATTACTATGATAGAAGAGGAAATGTCCTTATAGCCAATCAGCACAGCTAAGTAGGTGATGTCATAAACTTTTCTGCAATCTTGAAGAACATTACGGTGAAGTTTTTAAGTCGATGGGCTTCTTCTCACATCTTCTGGTCCAACTGATTGACTTAGGCATTTACTGAATATGATTGCCTCCATTACTTGAACTGTGATGTTTATCATAAAGGTGGTTTAGTCTAAAGGAAATCTGTCATGGTTCCCTTTAAGAAAATTTGTAGAGGAGAGACCACTGGCATCACTACTCAGTAACGGGAGCTGTGATGCCAGGAGTAGGGCACATGAGCGCCTGCAGTTGTCATCAGCAGTGCAAAGTGCCACTGTTGCCCACATGTACACAAAGATCATGGGGGACCACCAGAACTTCAGTGCTGGATCACCGGAGGAAACGTGAGGCGAGTGCTGTTTTTTTTTTCCACAAATGGCAGCAGTTTTTTTTATTTTTTCCCAAGGTTGGATAGCCCCATTAACTTCCATCACCCTCTTTAGAACTGATCATTTGAAGTTGTTTCTTGTAGCACCAACGATAATCATATCTCAAGGGAAATGTTTCCAGTGTAGTCCAATACTTCCCTCCTTTTCCTCATGTAATTCTATGGAAGACATAAAGTGTTCTGCTTATCTGGACATCCCACATAGCCGTCCACACCGGCAAGATAACATATGGAATGAGCTAGTGGTAAATACATAATGCGATATGTAAGCTCGTAGATGTCATCGAGTCTAATGATTTAGGCCGTATGCTGTTTTACAACACTGAAGCTGAGCTAAGGACCTAAACATGAATGCAGGTCCAGCAGAGCAGATGTAGTCGTTGCTGTTTTCACTCTAGATAGCAGAAAAATCTGCCGAAAATATCCTGCGTCTAATATTGTTTATTCCATACAGTTGGTGTTCATTTAACTATAAATGAGCCGGATGGATAGTCCGAGTGGTGTAACTAGAGGGGATGCAGAGGTTGCCGTCACACCCAGGTCCTGAGATGCCAGCTCACCAGCGTCCTGCTCCTCGCTCCTGTAGGCACAGACTGCGCTCCAGCACTCCGCTACTACCCAGCCTTTAGTCACACAGCATTAAATGCCACTATTACAAAAGTCTACAGGTTTCTGTAGCATGCTGCGTCCCACAGGCCGGCTCTTGGATTTTCTGCATCTTGTTATGGTAGATTTTAACCCTTAGTTCACTTCACTTGTTTCAGCAATCACCATTCACCTTGTGGGGTCAAAAAGAGTACATTTTTGAATTTTTTGAAGTTTTTTCACTAAATAATCATATTTTTCTAACATTTTAGGAGATCATAAAAGTAGAACACCTCTCATTTTGTAAAGTTCTTTTAGGTGTTGCACATAATGCAAACTAAAAAACGTAACCCTTTGCAATCCAATTTTGGATTCAGGGTTTCCTAGGGGTCTTTCTCTTTCTGCCATTATACAATGGTGCCATCTGCTGGCTAGAGCCAGTACTGCGGTATGGGACATGCTGGAGAGGCCCCACGACAACATAGTGGCCAGTAATCTACAGTAAGAATACCCTGCCAGACGTCTTCCGACATCAGAGCTGAATAGCCTTCAATCAGAATGTCTTTAGATGTCGGACAGTGGATAGGAAAGGGTTAAGGAACGTAATTAATTTAATGGGGTCAGATATGACCCCCAACCAGGTATTTACGCTGTGTAGTTTTTGCTGTAGACATACGAGTGTGTGGCACCAACCACAACCCACGGCAAACTGAGATTAGGTAGAAGCACGCTGAGTTACGTTGCTTGTTTCAGAAGTAACACACAGCATTAGACGCTTTAGGGTCTTTTTTGACCCTGCCGGGTGAGTTAAGCTGAACTCCCCCCCCCCCCCATCGTTTTCCTAGTCACAGGCAGGCTCTGGAGCCTAGGGCCGCCTTCTCATGGGGCGGGATCACTGCGAGCATTCTACAACTAAATACCTACAGGAATTCTGCAATAGTTCTTCAGTTGCCAAATCTGCACCTAAATCGTGTGAATTTGGCCTTTTTTTTACTTGCGGCTGTGGAATGTGAGCTTCGTGTTGCAAGGGTTGAATTTCACAGCTTAAATAGACAAGCTGCGGATTTAGAATCTGCAACGGTTTTTAAAAACACTGTGGATTGATCGCAGAAAATCTCCATACCGTGTGAAGAACATTACTGGAATCTGCTTTGCATGGCTTGTACTGTAAATGCTGCGGATTGTCCACAGTGTTTACTGCATGCGTGAAGGCAGCCTAAAGCTTCGTTCACATGTAATGGATTTACTGTGGATTTTCACAGCAAATCTACATCAAATTGGCCTAAATTTTGTATGAATTCACTGTGGATTTCACCCCATCAGCTGAAAGGATAAAATCTATGGCTAATCAGCGCCAAAATGCACATTAAAATCTGCACCATTTGCTGTGGAATCGATGCCGAAAATCCACAAAGAAGCTTTCATATGCATCTGAATATTTGAAACAGAAAGCCTCGGCACCCAACTGTACACGTCTAATATACATTATGATCGGTAATTGCCGTGTAATTGCTGCGGGTTTGCAGTGAAGAATCCATTACAAATTGGCAGCGATTCCGTCACAAATCCATGTCCAAATCTACATGTTAGACATGCAGATTTTGGGGCAGATACTTTCCATGTGGAATATTCTGGCGGTAAGCACCCTGAGGCCGGATTCACACGGGCGAATGCACGTTTATGTGTGCATTTGGAAGGCACATCAGGCATTGTGTTCTTCTGTACGCCTCTGCATTTTACTGTAACCATGGTCCTAGCCATTGAAATGGCCAATTAGTGTAATTAGTTCCATATGTTCTATTTCCCTTCACAAATGCACTGGAAAATAGAACAAACTGTGCATTGTTTTGCATGACGGAAATGCGCACTCAAAATACGCGCATGTGAACAAACCCATTGAAATCAATGGATTCTATTTACTGCATACTGTCCGCCAGCTTTTGTGCGCACACATACACTCCTGAGGCTGTCCGAAAAGGTCTCTGCTCCAGATAAGGAGACCAGTAGTATTAGGTTACAACCACGAAAGGTGGATTTTCCACAACAGAACTTCTTTTGTGGATTTTGCAACAGATTTCATGGCTAAATTCTCATGTGCAAATTTGTTTTTAGATTTTGTTGTCCATTAGCAGTCGGTGGCAGCCTATGCATTGCAAAAGGTGCAATCCACATTGAAAAGCTGCAACATATTATGATATGCTGTGGATTGAAAACCAGCATTACAAGCCAATTCTGCTGTGGATTCTGTACAGCGTCTGCTGCTATCATAGTTAGCGGGTCCCGTTATATATTTGGAATCAGAGTTACAATTCTGACTGCATTTTGCCTGATCTAATGGTAATAATATATTAATTTGTAGGGGTCTTATATCAAAGTAGAAAATGCAACTTTTCTGACCAGCAGATAATTGTTTTCTTCTCTTCCAAGGTTTCAAGAATACAAAGTTATAGAAACCCTGGTCACCTTCTTGTCTGACCAGCCAGAAGAGGTCCTCATTAATGGCGTAGGAGCACTGGGAGAATGTGGCCAGGAGCCCGCCAATAGGGCCATCATTCGGAAATGTGGGGGCATTAATCCATTGGTCCACTTACTAACCAGCACTAACCAAGCATTGCTGGTGAACGTCACCAGAGCAGTCGGAGCCTGCGCATCGGATCCAGATAATATGGCGTAAGTTTGAAAAAAATGTATCAATGTGGAAATACTGTATGCAAGGAAATATGTCAAGGCAGGTTCTAGAACATGTGTTCTTCTATGCAGAACTGACTTCACATTAATGTATCCCAAAAGTTTGGGTGGGAAGGACACAAAAAACTAGATTTATAGGGATCGTTCTGATTAAATAAAACTTAAACTTCACCATAAAAACACTTCTATCAAGGCCTGTACTTTCATGAGATATGTATTAAAAAGCTAAGAATGAAAAGATAATAGCAAAATATGATTTTCCAAATAGCTGCAACATTAATTCTAGAGCCAATCAGTCAATTAGGGCTGTGAAAAGTCTACATATACACTACCTTAATTAGGACCAAAATTCAACATAGTGGTTTTCTCACTTTACTCACTGTTAGTAGACCCTCAGTTATAAGACTTGCTTTAACCACATAATAGTTTTGCCTAAATGGTGCTCAGGCGTGGTGAAAAGGACCTTACAGTTTAGTCTAAGCACCCTTCTGGCAGGGGCAGGGTCTATTCTAATGGCTCTGGCTCCACCCAGAATAGGACTAGAGTCTTGGCCTTCAAACAATAGCCCCTTTCTATGTGGAGAGAGATAGAGCGGGTTGGAGTGCCACAGTCAACATTGCCTTGGTCAATGTTGACTGTGGCACCTAAGTGGTTTTATGGAAAAAATAAACTTTTTTTGTCTGGCCGTCTGCAGCCCCGGACCTATTAAAAGGAATAGGAGAAGATCGCGATCCTCTGCCACAGCTGTGACAGCTATGACAGGGGATTCTTTTGTCCACGTGTGGAGTCCCATCATCACTGAACACTGTGGCAGTGCTGTCACAGTGTTCAGTGATGAGAGCACTTCCCGCAGGTAATCTTTATGCGCAGCATGGACCTTGCCACTGCACGCATGTTCTATCTTTTGCACGTGCAAAGATTATGTGCCTCTAAAAGACAGACACGTGAACACATCATAGGGAACTAATAGTTTTATCAGACGCGCTTTTTTTGCGCACAAAGCTGCATGCAAAAAAAACCCGCTCATCTGACTTTGCCCTTAAAGAGAAAGTGTTTATGACCGCTGGAACACGGGGCACAAATTTTACTGGTCTTTAAGGCTAAAATTAATTATGTCGCTAAGGAGTTAAAGAGCATTTATGGCGGCCAAGTTATGCACCAATATATTAACTTGAGACATGAATTAAAAATCTATAATACAAAGGTGGCATTTTTAGGAGCCTCTTTCCGATTTCAATGTGACTCATAAGGCGCTCTGTGGCCCGTTGGTTTCCATAAATGTATGGCGGCGGTGTAGATTAGCTAGATAAAAAGGTCACCTAATTCTCACCCTATTTTAGCTCCACCTTACAAATCTAATCCTCACCCTGAAAAGAAACAAACAGTTACAACAAAAAAGACTCCTGCGATTGGCGTACCAAGAAACACCAGAAACACCGAATAATAAATGATGTAGGGGAATTACAGCTATAGAGGAACCTCTTGTGCGATCAGGAGAGAATGATCATGAGGAAGTGATGAATCCTCCGTATTTAGATCAAATGTGTATTTATTGACACACAGTACAAAGTGCGACGCGTTTTGGATCCGATGTTGCTCCTTTTTCAAGCACAAATCAAACTGTGACAAAATGTCAGAAAGAGGAGGAGAGAGAAACAATTCCGCCCTCTTCATCGATGACTCTCTGCTATAGATCACCTAAAGAAGTTCTTTATAGCATAACAAAACTTCCCGACGTGCCTCCTCAGTCTCTGCGGGGCTCTTCAGGGGTTCAAGACAGAAAAAAAAATAGAGTAGAGCAAAAGATGTAAAGATATAGAAAACCCCACAGCCCACCGATACCGACATCCAGGTGGTAGGACACATCACAGCAGCTCCTTACGGTTAGGTAGCCGATCCCATCCCTCACCTGCGTCTTGTATCTCGTCATTCTTAGGTATTTAATGCCCATTTAATTAAAAAACCTATAAAATATGAAGGGCATTTTTTTTTGCTGTGAAGTTTTTTATTTTGTAACTAGCCTCTAATATATCTATATCAGTCTTTGGAAGTAAGCCACTGCTTTATATAAAACCATAGCAAGCGCCATACACTCTCTACAAACTGCCTGCTTTTTAATGCAAGTCATTCTGCAAAAATGAAACACTTATGCAGCAAGTATAGAGGGTCACTGCTGTGACCAGTGATTGGCTGCAGCAGTCACAGGTCCTGCTCAGCAGCAACCTGGAAGCACAGAGTGTTTGCGGAGCAATTTTAGGAAAACTCATTTAGGGCTCAGTCGGAGAAGCATTTTTTTGTGCATCACGTATTAGCAAAATGCATGTGACCATGGCTCCGTACAGACCACCAGCCTAATTGAAAGCAATGGGATGCAGGCAACACCTGCAGTGATTTTCGGGGAAGGGCTTGAAATATAAGCCCTTCTCTGAAAATCATCACTGGCTTGTGTAACAAAAATAAAAAAAATATTGCTACAGCAAAAATAACAAATTGTCCTCCTAAATATTCTTATTATTTGTCTTTCCTATTATTGTACAGAATGTAAGATTATAAGAACTATTCTTTGTAACGTATTCTAATAACAAATTTAAAACAGCATTATATTCCAAATTATTGCATCACTTTTTTGTGAAACCCTCATGAATCCTACAGTTTTTCTGTTATTTTTATTATCATTGCATTTACATTGTTTCATATTTTTTTGAAACTTCTGTTATTTTATACATTTTTTTTTGCATTGAAAGCACTATAATAATACTAATATATATATATATATCTTTTGTATATAAAGCACTCTAACAATACTTATTTGAATCGGGATGTGCCATGAGTAAGGACTGCTATAAATAAGTATAGATTAAGAATGCATATGGTAGATTTGCTTGGGATTTTAAATCAATTTAATCACCCCCCAAAATCTTGTCTGGGATTGTGAGCCTCGAGTGTGCCCCAGATCCAATTACCTCTAAATCACACGGAGACCGTTGTGTCACGGTGATATGTTTTTGCAGAACTTAGTTGTGTGTTCTCAGCAGATAATAACATCCCCTCGTACGCCTGAAGCCGATACATTTCAAGCCCACTTTCTATCTTTTCACAAGATTTCGGATCACAGCGTCTCCATGCAAAGATAGGATTGTAAGGGGGTATCAGGTTTAGTCTGGCCTGCGACTCCCTTTAAAGTCCACCGTGGACCCTGATGTAAAGTTCTGATCCTGCTTCTGACTGGTGTATAAACAGCGGACAGACGGTGGCGAGATGATTCTGACAATAGTCCCTTCTTCAGCTGTTCAGAAAGCTCGTTTGATTAGAGTGTGTTTAAGTAATTAGACAACGCTATTTAATGCCGGTCATGTTAGTTGGCCGCACATGGAAAACAAGTTAAACTTTATACCTTCCCAACAAAGGATGCACTGTGGTATGGAGGTTTAAGCCTCTATCAGGACTACAGATGCTTTTCCTTTCACGGACGGTCGACGGTTTGTAGAATGGGAAGCTGCGTGAAAAAAAAAAATTTAAAAAAACACACACATCCTCTTCGAGAAACGAGGCGCGGCAATAAATATTGGTTTGGGATAATATGGCACTTTAGAACGCGGCTCCGTTCTTGCCTTCGATTGTATCTGGAGGCCAACGAAGTTTCACAGCTCAGAAAAAAAAAAGTGCGAGCTTGTTTGTAGCTTTAATATACAGATATGGCGCGCGCGAACTAATAGAAGGGAACGGAAAGCGGTTATAATAACCTAAAAAAACGGGAGTTGGAATGAAATGTTAAATCCACAAGAAAGTCTGCGACGATTTCACTCTTATTTTTTGGTCAAATACAATTCTTCACAGTCGGGATCTTAGATTTCTGCCGCTCTAATTGATGTTTATTTCTTCATTGCCTGGCTGCGCGACAGGGTAATTGACCGATTAGACGGAGTTCGTTTGCTGTGGTCTTTGCTCAAAAATCCTCATCCAGATGTTCAGGCAAGTGCAGCGTGGGCCATCTGTCCCTGCATCGAGAATGCAAAGGTGGGTATAACATGTTAATTCTCTGCGGATACCCCGCAGCCATACTTTACAGTTCAGAGCTACTCGTATTACTCCGCAGTCTATGGAAAATCATTTTTTGGTGAGTGATTTTATACAAACCAGTAAAACGCTGCACATACGTATAATAAAGATAATTACAGATGGAGCAGAAGTTAACCCAATGCTGATAACTTGCAGAAGCAAGCCATCTTTACACAGCACCGAAAAGCTAGTTAAAAGGCAAATAAGTTCTGTGCCGCAGTTTAACCCCTTCATAACCTCCCACAGTAAATCTATGTTGGGCGGTCATGCAGCGGGCTCGGGAGCTGACTTGGATTCCGACGGTGACTGCAACCATCAGAGTTAGCTCGGTCAGACAAAAAATTGAGTAGCAAGTGTGTATATAAAAAACCTCGGCACCAATATAAGCATAGCCAAAGGAGGACTACTACTACCCTGTTTCCCTGAAAATAAGACATAGCATGATTTTCCAGAATTTTTGAGGATGCAAAATGATTTTTCAGGCTTTTTGTGGATGCTTGAAATATAAGCCCTACTCCAAAATTAAGCCCTGCTAACAGTTAATTAAAAAAGTCAATTTAAATAGTGTCCAGGTAGCTATACATGTAAAAAAATGTAACCTTTTTGAAGAAAAATAAATATAAGACACTGTCTTATTTTTGGGGAAACACAGTAGAACGAACTTTATTAAACGCATAGGAATATAAAACAGACTTATTCAAAAACAATTAAAACTACTGGTCAAAGCTCAACAGGATCACGGTGGTGAGCCTCTGTGCTCCTCTGACGCACCCATAAAAAGGGCAAAACATAAGAATATAGGGAGTCAAAAACTAGGAATCCACATATGTGTAAGACAAGGGCTGATCATGAAATACAACCTGGTGAATGTAATGTAGAACTACAGGTACAAGACTAACTGTCCTTGATAGAACAGATATTGGAAAAAAAGGTGTGATTTCTTTCATTGCTATTACCAGAGTTTCCTCTGATCGTGGCAGTTAACTGTTTAGATGCCGCCGTCAAAGGAGACCACGAGTTTAAATAGTCAGCGGGGGGAACCCTTCCCACGCCCTATTGGCATCCTCCACAATGCGATTAGGGAGTGCTGCAGCCCAGAGCCTAAATAGTAGAAGCGATTAAATGATCACAAGTTCAAGTACCCCGTGGGGACTAAATAAAAGTGTAAAAATAGATTTAATAAAGTTTTTTAACAGTACAAAATTTGAGAAAAAACTTCTCCCCATAAAAAATCTAAACAGTTTTTTTAAAAAGCCACATATTTGGTATCACCGTGTTCATAAAAGTCTGAACTATTAAAATGTAACAATATTTAACCCGCACTGTGAAAAAAAAAAAGACAAGATGCCAACATTTCTTTTTTGTGTGCCCTGGCTTCCAAAAAATGTGAAAAAAAGTGATCAAAAAGACATATATTTCTCAAACTGGTACTAATAAAACTTACAGCTCGCCCCGCAAAGAACGAGCCGTCAAAGAGCCAATCAATGACAAATAAAAGGTTACGGGTCTCAGAATATGGTGATGAAAAGCAAGTTTTGTTTTAGAAGAAATTTTATTTAGTTTTCAAAAACAGAAAAACGTAAAAAATATCTATAAATTTGGTATCACCGTAATTCTACTGACCCATAAAACAAAGTTCATATGTTTAGTGAATGCCATAAAAAGTAGTCTCTAAATATTGCGGTAATTGCTTTTATATTTTTATTTCTCCCCACTTACATATTTTTTAAGTTTTTCCGTACATTATACGGTACATTAAATTATACCATTAAAAAATACAACTCATCCTGCAAAAAGGCAAGCGGCATACGGCTCTGCCAATGTAAGAATTACAAGGTTACGGCTCCTGGAAGGCAGAGACCAAGAAACGAAAATAAAAATTCAAAAACCTGTGGTCCTAAAGGGATTATTTAAGGCGGCGTCAAGTTAAACTTTGCTAGACCTGTATGTATGTAAAGATATATTTATATAGTGAGAACCACTATTTTTTCCCAGATGTGTTGCTCTAAAGGACGGATCGTTGGCAGACATTAATATTAGCTTTTTTAATGCAATTGCTTTATGTTCATTTTCATGTCACATATATTTCTCATTGTTAGTCGAGGTGATGTTTTATGTGCAGACTATTGTTATTGTGCTCCTCGTTGTGGGCAGAATGTATTCCACAGCTGTAATGCAGCAGATTTAACCCTTTCCAATCCACTGTCTGACCTCTGAAGACATTATGATTTAAGGCTGTACAGCTCCGATGTTGGAAGACGTCCGTCGGGGTTCTCTTACTGTATATTGCCAGCCTCTCTGCTGTCTGAGCCTATCCAACGTGTCACCTCATGCAGTACTGGCTTTAGACAGCATATAGCGCCATTGTGTAACGGCATAAAAAAGAGTAAGCCCCCCTAGGAAAGCCAGGATACAAATTGGATTGGAAAGAGTTAAAGTTATATATTGCAAAATCCTTTCTAAATGCAACCATCCGAGCTACTGATCATGGAATCCCTGGTGCCGCTGAAAGAGAAGTGTAGTATTATATGGCACCCTAGAGGGGGATCTCGAGTGCGGCACCCCTACTATGACAGTCATATGCCTCCATTAGGAATATGGAAAGGAGTTCTTCTCCGAATCCCTTCAAGGGATGTTTAATTTAAATTTACCTTAAACTTGTGCGGTCATAAACTATTGATGGCCTATCTTTGAAAAGGTTTTCCAGCACCAAACTATTGATGAATCATCCACAAGATGAATTATTAGTAGTTGATCGGTGGGGGTTCATCGCTGAGGATAGGTCATCAGCTCCTTTAAGACAAGCTATCAATAGTAGATTGGCAGGGATCTGGTGTGCTGCCAGGCCAGTGTGCTCATGCACTGAGCTGATTTCTTCAAGAAGTAGATAGCTTCATTCCCACTGCAGCAGCCAGGCTTGGTATTGTAGGCCATTCACTCCAATAGGAACTGTGGCTGTAATACCAAGTCTGGCCACTGTATTTGGTATAGAGCTATGTGCTTCCTCCAGAAATCAGCTTGATGCACAAGCGCACTGGCCTGTTAACTGCTGATTGGTGGCAGTCCCAGGTGCTGGATCTCCGCCAATCTACTATGGGTGGCCTGTCTAAAGAATAGGCCATCAGTAGTTTATGACTGGACACCTTTTAAAGGGGTTTTCCAGAACTCCAATATTGATGACTAGAGGTGAGCGAGCACACTCGTCCGAACTTGATGCTTGTTCGAGTATGAGGGTACTCGAGATGCTCTTTAATCGAGTCAAACACCACGCGGTACTCGAGTCAATTGCACTTCCTTCCCCACATGTTTAATGCCATTTTTTAGCCAATAGACATGCGGGGAAGGCATTACCACTTCCTGCTGTGACGGGCCAGCCCTCTCCCGCCCCACAGTAGTGAGTGGCTGGGCCGATCAGGTGACCGCGGAGTACTTAAACTGGTCCCGCCCGCGGGTCGCCTCAGATGCATGCTGGCAGAGTTTAGGGATAGTGCTGCTGCTGATATAGAGACAGTATTAGTGTAGGATCCTGTCGTAAAGAACCCCAACGGTCCTTCTTATGGCTACTCTTCATAGTGTGCATTACTGTTGTGGCTGGCTGGGAGCAGTAGTACAGCATTTTTTTTTTAAGCATCTCGGGCTGGGCAGGCCATTTCAGCTATAGCGTTCTCAGTCTGCAGTGCATAACGCAGAGTTTAGGGACAGAGCTGCTTCTATAGGGAAAGTGATACAGTCCTGATCCTCCGTACAAGAACCCCAATGCTCCTTCTTAGGGCTACATCTGACTGTGTGCTTTACAGTTGTGGCTGGCTGGGAGCAGTAGTGGATCAATTTTTGTATTACGCATCTAGGCCTGTTCCCAGCCTTTCAGTAATAGCTTTCTCAGCCTGCAGTGCCGTACAACCAGCTCTCACCGTGAAACTGCACTCTAACATTTCCTACCCTGCTGCAAATGACTTCAGTTATACTGTTCTGTGTCTGCAGTGCATTAGACAGCGGTCTCACCGCTAAACAGTACTGTAATATTACTGGGGCCACTGCAAAGTATTTCAGCTCTGCCGCTGTGCAGAGCGCCTCACAATACCCTTTCCTTGGTGGGGTTGAGATCGCCGCAGTTACCAGCACTATCCACTGGCTTTAGAGTCTTCTCCCACTCCACACAGCCTCTATTATCTACAAGTCTCTGCGAACGGTAAATTACCCCTAGGTATCAGTGCAAGACAGCGGGTTAATTTTTTCGAGTCACAGCATAGACCCTTTGCTATCTACAAGTCTCTGTGTGCGGTGAATTAGCCACAGTTGTCAGTGCTGTACAGTGGGGTAATTTATTTGGGCCCTGCTCTATTCTTAATCCGCCATGAGGAGGAGTAGGGGTAAGGGTCAAGGACGCGAGCGTCCAAGTGAGGGTGTGGGCACAGGCCGAGTTCCTGGGCATGGTAAATTACAGCCGGCTGCTGCAGGATTAGGAGAGAGGCAAGTTTCTGGGGTCCCCAGCTTCATATCACAATTTACGGATCCGCGTGGTAGACCTTTATTACAAACAGAGCAGTGTGAGCAGGTCCTGTCGTGGATTGCAGAAAACGTGTCCAGCAATGTATCGACCACCCAGTCTTCTACGCAGTCCACTACTCACAGCCTAGGGACTGCAACTCTGAATAGTCTGGCTGCTCCTCCTTCCTCCCAGCCTCCTCACTCCATGAAAATGACATATTCTGAGCAGGCAGACTCCCAGGAACTGTTCTCGGGTCCCTGACATGAGTGGGAAAAAACGGTTCCTCTCTCACCTGAGGAGTTTGTCGTGACCGATGCCCAACCTTTGGAAAGTTCCCGGAGTCCGGGTGATGAGGCTGGGAACTTCCGGCAACTGTTTCAAGAGCTTTTTGTGGATAAGGATGATGAGACACAGTTCAGTTGTCTGTCAGTGAGGTAGTAGTAATTGCAGTAAGTCCGAGAGAGGAGCGCACAGAGGGTTCGGAGGAAGAGCAGCTGGACGATGAGGTGACTGACCCCACCTGGTTTGCTAAGCCTACTGAGGACAGGGCTTCAGAGGGCGAGGCAAGTGCAGCAGCAGGACAGGTTGGAAGAGGCAGTGGAGTAGCCATAGCGAAGAATCCCCCAACTGTTTCCCAAAGCACTCCCTCGCAGCAAGCCTCCGTGCAGAGGGCTAGGTGTTCAAAGGTGTGGATATTTTTTAGTGAGAGCGCGGATGACCGACGAAGAGTGGTGTGCAACCTGTGTCGCACCAAGATCAGCCAGGGAGCCACCACTACCAGCCTCACCACCACCAGCATGCGCAGACATATGATAGCCAAGCACCCCACAAGGTGGGACGAAGGCTATTCACCGCCTCCGGGTCACACCACTGCCTCTTCCCATGTGCCGCAACCTGTCACACAGATCCAACCCCCCTCCCAGGACACAGGCACGAGCGCCTCCCGGCCTGCACCCACACCCTCACCTCCACCGTCCTCCACTCCATCCAGCAATGTCTGTCAGCGCAGCGTTCAGCTGTCGCTAACACAAGCGTTGGAGCGAAAGCACAAATACGACGCCACCCGCACGCACAAGCTTTAAACGTGCACATTGCCAAATTAATCAGCCTGGAGATGCTGTCGTACAGGCATGTGAAAAAGGAGGTTTTCAAAAACATGATGGTGGCGACGGTCCCACGCGACTCGGTCCCCAGTCGCCACTATTTTTTCCCCGGTGTGGGATAGAGAATAACTAGCTGATCAGTGGGGGTCCGACTGCTGGGACTCTCACTGACCTGAGAATGACGAGGCAGTTGAATATCTCCTTTCGTTTCCTGAATTCAAGCGCTTGGCTATCTCCAGCAGTCAAACCAAACTTTTTACCCAGATGCAGCGAACTGACTGAACCGAACTCTTGAAGAGTTGGCTCATCGCTAACGAGGACTCGTGTTTCTGTGAGACAGGTGGGATCAGTGAGGCCCACTGCATGTGTGTGGCTTATAGTCACAGTCTATTAGCAAACCTTTCTAGCTATGGTGTCCATTTAGAGGGCATTAAGACCATTCGATATTTGGATCTTCTGTTTCACCACTCTATTACATATGACTATAAAGAACATTTTTTTTATTGGTATATGTAAATTGGAAAAAGCTGACGGCTTTACCACGCCAAAGAATAGGGTCAGAATTACATCTACCAATGCCGAGCACTTCATGCTCTTTATTCCTGCCTTTCACTATATTACCTATAAAATTAGACATTCTGACTGACAGAAAATCTAAAATAGAAATGAAAAACTGGAAATTTTGATAAAACCCATTAGTCCAGTTGACCACAAAGCGTATGCAAAATATATAGAGTCATTAACAATGCCACAGTGTTGCCAACGGCCAAGACTTCCCGCTGGTGCCAAATCTATATTTCTTGTGCTTTCCTCCCCTTATGTGGTTAATGATGTAGAGAGATGTTAAATTTGCGCTATTTTTATGCTGCAGTCGACACCCGTTAGTAAAACTATAGCTGGCACTGCCATGTCTTCTACATTACATCTCCCATACGAGGCAGGCGCCAGTCATGCTGCTATGTGGGCACAACATGTTGGAAGAAACATCAAAAAAATCCTGTATGTAGGCTAACATTTTAAGGATTTCTGTATTTCCATAACCACGACCGTTGCTTGGTCGCTCTCTGAACTTGCCTGCTCTGATATACCGCTACACACTGTTGCAGCCAATGGCGATACTACATAATAATTGGTCAACATAACAAAATTCTAGATCTCATTTATCACAGCTATCCTACTGAAAAACTGACTTTTTTTGCTCATAACAACCAATCAGTACTCAGCTGTCAACTTGTTTTCTTTAAAGGGAATATGTCATCAAATAGTGACCTCTTGTATAATTAGCGGTTTTATGTTTTTTTTAAACTTTTGTTGATTTTTTTTTAACATCTTCAATGTTGCAATCTATATTTGAATAAAACCCTGAAATCCTGTGGTTCTCCTACTGAGCACTAAGCTGAACAACAGTCTGATACTTCCTGTACTGTAGAGAAATCTCCTCAGCAGTCATCTCATTATTATCACAGCCAGGATCACATTGGGAGGAGACACCCATATATAGATAACACAGGACCACCATTCACAATAGTCACAGCTCACCTCCTCCCCTCCCTGCACAGACAGGATTACCCTGAGAGGTGACACCTATATATAGATAACACAGGATCCACCAGTCACAATAGTCACAGCTCCCCTCCTCCCCTCCCTGTACAGACAGGATTACACTAAGAGGAGACACCTATATATAGATAACACAGGACCACCATTCACAATAGTCACAGCTCACCTCCTCCCTTCCCTGTACAGACAGGATTACACTAAGAGGAGACACCTATATATAGATAACACAAAAGCCACCATTGACAATAGTCTCAGCTCACCTCCTCCCCCTCCCTGCACATCCAGGATTACACTGAGAGGAGACACCTATATATAGATAACACAGGATCCATCATTCACAATAGGTGATATCACAACTCACCTCCTCTCCTTGATGATCGTCCCGTGTAAAAGCATGCAGAAACTGAATGATTGGACGAAAATTGTCCAGTCATTCAGTTTTAAGCAGCTCAAAATCCTGAACGACGATCGTTCAGTGAAAACAGCAGACAGTCAGTACTGAGCGGCCGCTACTTGCAGTGAATGGAGAGGGGCGGGGTTTACAGCTGCCTGTACATAGCTGTGGAGGAGCTGCCAAAGGCTCTAGACCGGACATCAGCAGCATGAGCATGCTGAGCGTGGCACACTAGTTGCTGTGAAAGGTGCAGGACCCAACGTGCCGGCCAGCGACTCATGCAGTGTAAGCCACAAGTGCAGGAGCTAGCACGTACAGCCAGGCACCGCCCATCCCAACCTGTTCGCTGTCCGTACATTTAGTGCTGTCTAACAGTGCATGGACTTCACCGAGCAACAAGGAAGGCCTGCAAGTAGAAGCAGGCAGAGGATACTGAAATGGAAAATCCTCTGGCATTTTCAATAGGAATGAGGCGGATTTGGGTAATAAAGCACATGGTTTCCTTAATAGCCCATTTACTGTTAGTATGTGAAAAAATAAGTTTACTTACTCTTTAAAGGGGTATTTCAGCTTTCACTATTGATGACGTATTCTCAAGAATAGGTCACCAATAGTTGATGATCAAGGTCCACTGATGCTCCATCCCGCTGTCAGTGCAGTGGAGCCGTCCGTCATTGTCAGTGGTCAGGGCCGGAAGTGTAATACATGGCTTCTCTCCCATTGCAATCAATAGAAGCAAAGCTTCCCAGTACTTTTCAGGCTTTGACTGCCCACCGACAACAAGCATATCGCTAAGTGCGGTTAACTGCAGCTCAGGCAAGATGACTGTTATGGCCACATAGATTCAAATCACAGACTTCTCTTAAAGATGTTTATATATTCATTTCAACCCCTTTAAGACTTAAGCCTGTTTATGACTTAAAGGGGTTGTCCCGAGGCAGCAAGTGGGTCTATACACTTCTGCATGGCCATAATAATGCACTTTGTAATGTACATTGTGCATTAATTATGAGCCATACAGAAGTTATAAAAAGTTTTATACTTACCTGCTCCGTTGCTGGCGTCCTCGTCTCCATGGTGCCGACTAATTTTCGCCCTCCGATGGCCAAATTAGCCGCGCTTGCGCAGTCCGGGTCTTCTCCTCTTCTCTATGGGGCTCCGTGTAGCTCCGTGTAGCTCCGCCCCGTCACGTGCCGATTCCAGCCAATCAGGAGGCTGGAATCGGCAATGGACCGCACAGAAGCCCTGCGGTCCATGAAGACAGAGGATCCCGGCGGCCATCTTCAGCAGGTGAGTATGAAGACGCCGGACCGCCGGGATTCAGGTAAGCGCTGTGCGGGTGGTTTTTTTAACCCCTGCATCGGGGTTGTCTCGCGCCGAACGGGGGGGGGGTTAAAAAAAAAAAAAAACCCGTTTCGGCGCGGGACATCTCCTTTAAGGCCCTTTTAGACGCGACGACTGTTGGGCAAACGATGACAACACTCGTCCCAGCACATACTAGCTCCTGTGTGCCTGCATGGGAGCTAGGTTCGCTGGCTCCCAGCGGGGAGGCAGCAGGAGATTTATTTCCTCGTGCTCCCCCGCCCCTCTTTATTGATATAATACATAGGCCGTTCAGTACTGAAGGCTCTTATTTACACTGAGCGATGCAGCATAAACGATGGACGATGAGCTGATCACTCATCATTCAGTGTAAATCGCGGCCGTTCAGTAGTGAACAGCCGCTGTATAATGTCAGTGGAAAGAGGCGAGGGAGTGAGATGAAAGAAATCTCCTGCAGCCGCCTCACCCTCCTGCTGGCTTCTCTGCAAGCAAGCCAGCGCTTCTAGTTCCCGTGCAGGAGCACTGGAGCAAAGACACTCAGGTGTTTCATCTACTTGAGGGGAGATGATCGCCTGCTGAGTGAAGAACACAAATTCACTTCACTGCTGCTAAGAGTCCAACACGCAGCCTAAATTTGCAGTGGGTAGTCACTAAATGGTTAAAGATAGGTTAGAAACCATGTAATGAAGCACTTACACACTTGTGAAAAGCTCTGCCCCTTTGCCCCTGCACTTCCCGTGCAGTGGTACACCCTATACATGGACATTACCAGGCCCGTCCATCAGAAGAGACCTCCATTGAATGACACAACATAAAGGACTAGTGCAGTACTATTTAGTGGAGGACGCTGATTGACATGTCTAGCCTCATGCCTCTCCAACAGCAGTAGGACAGTACCGTTGTGCGGGCAGCACACATGCAGGGTAGTATCGGAGCTAGTCTGAAGACATAGGATTAGTAAGTGCCTCAATGCATAGCTTCTACCATCTTTAAAAATATATAAAGTGGACAATCTCTTTTACATCAGTGTAGTTGATGATCGCAGAACACAATCGGCTTTCAGAATTAAGGAGCTGCAGCATCTTTTAGAGCCCTCAAAAATATTCCGAGATCCAACCCACACATCTTAAATTGTCTTTCTAATATGCGAGGAGCATTCAGATTCTAAGGTCTCCTGATTTTTTTCTAAAGAACTACTTACCTGGAAAACTAAAAGTGTTGTCACTACTCAATATGACTTCTTCCCTCTGGATATACACTTCTTCTTCACACTGTCGACGCCACAATACTTCTTTAGGGGTTTGTTTTGTCCACTGAAAAATCAGTGCTATAAGAGTGGCACAACTGGAAAACGTACAACCATAGAGAGCGTTCTTGATTTACGCCACATCCATGGTGACAGTTGACAGAGTGAAGGCACCATTCTTGCCATCATCCCTTACCAAGGTTGCCTGACACATTGCCACACGTGCAGCTTTCTGATTGTGAGTCAACATTTGCGTCAGCCACTTGGAGTAAATTTTCCGCATCTTCAGGTCTTCACACAGAATGGTGTGTGCAGATCCTACAGAAATGCCAACTTTGCAGGCAATCTCTTCAACAATCAATTAATGGTCCTCCATAACCACTTGCTCCTCTTGCACAGCCATGTTGTCGGACCAGCTGGTGCATGGCCGAGGCTCCTTTGGCTTGATCTCACATGATGTTCGGCCTTCTTTGAACTGTCGCACCCACGAGTGCACATTTTTCATGTCCATGACATGTTCACCATGTCTCACTCATTTGATGATGAACGTCAATGGTCTTCATTTCACACAAGTAAAGGAAAGAAATGATTAGACGCTGTTCTGGGAACGAGAGCGGCGGCATTTTAATTATTGAAAACATTTCTCACTCCAGCCAACTTTGCAGGCAATCTCTTCTGCAATCAATCAGTGATCTTCCATAACCACATGCGTCCTGTGCGCCGGACAATGCCGCCATCCGTCTCACTCATCCTGAACAATGCTGCATCTTCTAATATGTGTCCCATGAGTTACGACACCCCGTATCAGAGATTTGTTGGAGAATGGGAACATAAAAACGCTACAAAGCATTATGGGACCTGGGGGGCTGGGGAGTGGAGCATGGTTTCAGTACCTCCAAATCTGTAGTTATGCCCGCTCCTTGGGCCCATTGGGACAACTGAGCAGGCCCCTGAGTAGGTTTGAGGAATTTTGTGTGGCAACTGACCCACCTAAAGCTGAAATCTCTTTCTCATACCGCATCTTGCTAGCAGAGGAGACAAAGGACGATAAAGTAGGGTTTAAATCACGCTGGGAAAGGGAGTTGGGGCACCCAATACTAGAAGGAGATTGGGTGAAGGCTCTAACTTCGACACATAAATTATCTATTTCCAGCAAACTTCAGGAAACAAACTACAAACTGATCTCTCAATAGTACAGAACCCCATCTAAATTAGCCAAGATATATCCACGGCAATCAGATAGATGCTGGAGATGCCTTGAAGAGGAGGGTACATTCCTTCACTTATGGTGGTCATGCTCCTTGATCCATAGTCTTTGGACAGATGTAAACAAACTTTACAACACGTTGACGCATGCTGGGATCACCTTCTCCCCTGAATTGACCCTTCTGTCGATTTTTCCCGGGTTCCATCTCAGATGCGAAAAAAGACTTATTAAGATTCTTCATTCAGGTCCTAGGACAGGTAATCCGGAGATTTTGGAAATCAATAACTCCCCCATCCAGAGTACGTTGGTTGGAAGCCGTGGACACGTTGAGACGATTAGAAGAAACCATAGCTACAGATGACAACAAATTTCAAAAGTACTATGCAACATGGGCGACATGCCTAAAGCCTCGGTCAGACGGGCGTTTTTTCGCGCGATTTGCGCATGCGATCTGCGCATATATAGAACCATTGCTTCGCAATGGGATCGGGCACATGGCCGCTTTTTATGCGGATGTCCGATAAATTATAGGACACAAGGAATCGCAGATCACGCCTATCTGCGATCTGCGATTCCTTGTGTTCTATATATGCGCTCAATGGGGCCGGCGGCAGCAGCAGCACCGACCCCATTGAGAACATATACTACAATGATCATTCTCCTCTTCCACAGCTGTAACAGCTGTGGCAGAGAAGAACGATGTTCGCCCATTGAATTCAATGGAGCCGGCAATACAGCCGGCTCCATTGAGAGCAATGGGCTGCCAGCGAGCGCGGGATAAATTTTTGGGAAGGGCTTAAAAATATAAGCCCTTCCCTGAAAATCAACCTAAAATGTGTAAAAAGAAAAAAAATATATATATACTCACCTTGTCCCTGCAGCCGGAGTTCAGCTGCGGCCGGCCAGCAGTTCTCCTGAGCTGCTCTGTGTAGTATTCAGCAGGCGGGGATTTAAAATCCCCGCCTGCTAAATGGGCTGCCTCTGATTGGTCATAGCCCTCACCAATCAGAGGCAGCTCTCACTCACCCATTCATGAATGGGTGAGTGAGTGCTGCCTCTGATTGGCTCAGCGCAAGGACCAATCAGGGGCAGCTCTCAGCTATTGAATGACAGCGCTCGCCGGCAGCCCATTGCTTTCAATGGAGCCAGCTGTATTGCCGGCTCCATTGAATTCAATGGGCAAACATGATCTTTGTAGTATATGTTCTCAATGGGGTCGACGCTGCTGCTGCCAGCCCCATTGAGCGCATATATAGTACACAAGGAATCGCAGATAGGTGCGATCTGCGATTCCTCGTGTCTGGCCCGTTTCTCCGAAAACGCTGCTAGCTGCAGATTTTTCGGCAAATCGTCGGCCTCGGTCACACGATTTGTGGATGCGCATCCGTCATGCGATCCGCATATCACGGCAAAAAACGGTCGTCTGACCGAGGTCTAACACTACATTCTTCCAGTCGACTTGGAGACTGGCTCCTTAGAGGGGAAATTCACCCTTAAATCAGTAAGAAACTAGCAAAAGATGATATAATTAGGGGCAGGCAGCCCGATCTGCCAAACATGGAGGAGTTTTTCTTTTCTCTTTCATTTTCACCTTTTCTCACCTTTATCTTTAATTCTTGACTCTTTTTGCTATTCTATGCCCTGATATTTTAAATCTGCATGGGGAGGTTTTCCTCCAGAGGGCATCCCCATAAATTATTTTGTTGATGTTGGATGTAGCTTTATATACGGAAATTTCGATACTTATATAGTGAAAGTTATATGAACCAGACTTTTTCTGATGTGACCATGTGTCAGATACACGTATGTCAAAGCTGTTCGTATTGAATGATCGTACGACCAAATCAAATACATTTGAACCATAAAATGTGTCCCATGTTTCTATCTGCTCCTATTCCCGAGGAAAAAAATTAGGCGGCCCTAGAACTTTAATCCACCTTGTAAAATTTGGAGAGTTTTCTTCTTTTGCCGGCGGGGTATTTAGTGCATCTACTGCATGGCATGAAAATAATTGTCCTCTCACCTTATATCAAGGATTTCATGTTGTTAAACCCCAGAATGTTGCAGAATTTCCAGTTGGCACCTGCTTTGGTTTCCTAGATATTCAGGCACCGCAAGGCTTTGTCTCCAAATTTTTTAGTGGGTCTCCGTGTCAGACTTTACAGTTCCTCAAATTCACAGTCGTAGATTGAAGTGTTTTTCACATTACGGTTCACCGAGTCTTCTAATTAAAAGGTATCGCGGTGTTCTTTACATACCCTTTCACCCTAACACGTGTCTCAAAAAAAAACGTCAGCCTCTTCCAAATTTTTTTCCTCCCTTTTTTGTAAGAAAAAAAAAGAAAATTTCCAGTCTTCTACCAAAACAGTCTAATTTAATGGTTCAATGTTCTGAGCATTTACAAAACAGATTTAACATAAAACAGCTGGTAGACACATATCTAGACATAATAACTTTTATATACCAGCACTGTTCATTGTGCTCAAATTCCAGCAGTTCTTTCTTCCACAAATTTCTGTAATGAATAATAACATTTCCTAGTTTGCGAAGTGGATCCTGTCCATATTCATTAATCAGGCCAATTGCCTTAAAGAGGCAGTAACCTATTTTATTGCTGCGCTCTAACAATATTTTTGATTCCAAAATCATATTAAAGAATAATTTCCTAAGGGATGGGTTAATACTTCCTCTGATTTTAGAGATATGCTTTGCAACAGCCTCATTGGATATACACACAATGGACAGGAGGAGACCCACTGAGTTCCATGGCAGAGGGCTGTGGTCATGCTCCGTGACATATGCAGAGAGGGGGAAGAGGTGAGCTGTGACATCACCTATTGTGAAAGGTGGATCCTGTGTCATCTATATATAGGTGTCTCCTCTCAGTGTAATCCTGTCTATACAGGGAGGGGAGGAGGTGAGCTGAGACTATTGTCAATGGTGGCTCCTGTGTTATCTATATATAGGTGTCTCCTCTTAGTGTAATCCTGTCTGTACAGGGAGGGAAGGAGGTGAGCTGTGACTATTGTGACTAGTGGATCCTGTGTTATCTATATATAGGTGTCTCCTCTCAATGTGATCCTGGCTGTGATAATAATGAGATGACTGCTGAGGAGATTTCTCTACAGTACAGATTACTCTACAGCCTCATTGGATATATACACAATGGATAGGAGGAGATCCACTGAGTTCCATGGCAGAGTGCTGTGGTCATGCTCCGTGACATATGCAGAGAGGGGGAGGAGGTGAGCTGTGACATCACCTATTGTGAAGGGTGGATCCTGTGTCATCTATATATAGGTGTCTCCTCTCAGTGTAATCCTGTCTGTACAGGGAGGGGAGGAGGTGAGCTGTGACTATTGTGAATGGTGGATCCTGTGTTATCTATATATAGGTGTCTCCTCTCAGTGTAATCCTGTCTGTACAGGGAGTGGAGGAGGTGAGCTGTGACTATTGTGAATGGTGGCTCCTGAGTTATCTATATATAGGTGTCTCCTCTCAGTGTAATCCTGTCTGTACAGGGAGTGGAGAAGGTGAGCTGTGACTATTGTGAATGGTGGATCCTGTGTTATCTATATATAGGTGTCTCCTCTCAGTGTAATCCTGTCTGTACAGGGAGTGGAGGAGGTGAGCTGTGACTATTGTGAATGGTGGCTCCTGTGTTATCTATATATAGGTGTCTCCTCTCAGTGTAATCCTGTCTGTACAGGGAGTGGAGGAGGTGAGCTGTGACTATTGTGAATGGTGGCTCCTGTGTTATCTATATATAGGTGTCACCTCTCAGTGTAATCCTGTCTGTGATGCTAATGAGATGACGGCTGAGAGGTTTTCTCTACAGAATGGGAAGTGTCAGACTATTATTAGGCTTAGTGTTCAGTGTGAAAACTGCAAGATTTTATGAGTTTTTTTGTTATGTTTTAAAATATAGATTGTGACATCAAAAATAAAAAAACATTCTTAAAATAGATTAAATATAAAAGCTTCATTTGTACATGAGGTTATTTTCTGACATTCCTTTTAAAGACACCATTTTACTGAAGCAAGGCATTTTGATGGTATAGGAAACTGTACTGACGGCCACCCTGGCTTACCTGAGAATTTCTTTGTAGGACAGACTTACACTTCTAATGCTTATAATTGTCTGTCTGTCTACTTTGATTATTTGCCTTTTTCTTGCCATTATGATAGCAATGTGTTCTATCTTCATGTGCAAAACTGCCCAGATCCTGCCATAGAGGATGTACTGCCGTCTGTTCCAAGACTGGTTCTATAGAATCAGAGGGTTTGAAAGTAATCTACAAAAGTTGAGACACCTGTAGGAATATTTTGCATCCAATTTCAAACCATAATTTGCTTCCTTGCTGCAGGGCAGCTGTCTATGAAGTGTTCACAGAAAATATCCTTTGAATAAAATCATAAATTCAGACTATTGTTGCGTTTCAGGTTAAAATTTCGGAGTATTTTTTTTATGTTTCTAAATTACCTTTGAACCTTCGATCAATTTTCTGTTATTTGCTGGCTTTGAACTGTGCTGTTGTCAAAAATAACAGGAAAAACGTAGGCGTTCTAAAATGCTGAATGTTAGTCTATGTCCCCTAACACCACCCCTCTCTGGCACTATGACGTAGGAGACATCAGTGCCTCTCATCACAGATCAGGAAGTGGGAAATTAGCCACACATGTGGTTCAACTAGCAAATCTGTCCACAAAATGGCCAGATGAACTGCGCATGCGCAAGGTCGGTATATCCCAGTGTATGCGCAGTCTCCTAGATCATCCACAGCACAGGGTCACAGAGGGACGGTGTTAGGAGGCCTAATCTGGCCAGCAGAAATGTCTTGGACAGCCCACCGCAGACGGCCGGCCCGCCCACTGTGGATTTACATGCAGCGTGGGAAAACGTTTGTATCTTTTTTAAGGTATGAGTTTATCATACTGTTTTGTAAAGTACAATACTTCATTGTTTTCCTGGTATAGCTAGTTTTATGCACACGAAGATGATGATAGGTTCCCTTTAATGCATAACACAGAGTACTTCCATCTTCCTGCATATTTCTGCTCTTCAAGCCTGACTGTACCGTAATACAAACTATGAATTTTTGCGCCTTTCCTTGTTAGCGCCTGCCCACTGCCCACCCATGAGTAATACGGAATAATGTGATTTTCTCATCATTGCTGGTGTAGGAGGCCTGAAGACGACCGCTGCTGATAAGAATTAATTACTCTACAATTATTCCATCATGCTTTAGGCCCAAGTGCTGACGGATCGCTTCTGACATCACACGGCTTCACAAGAATACCGCTGATGTACGAGAAGCATTTATCGCCGCCGCACGGCCCTGTGTTTATTTAGTTGTAATCTATGAAGTAAGAGAAATTCTTGGTTTTGGAAGCTGATTTCGCTTTGGGATTATTTTTTCCTGGCTGAATTCTGTTTGCTACTTTTTTTTTGCTCTAAGTTGATGAACTCTGCTTTCTGGGGAGAGCGAGAGGGTTTTACTTTCTGGAAAATAGATCTCTCTAAATTTAATTTACTTTATAATGCAGAATAAAGTCTCTTTGCTGATCTCTGTGCCACATACGGCCCATTTTCAACCTGTTCCAGATGCCTGAACATCTCAGATTTGAGACGTACTAAAGACATAAAAGAAGATCGGCTGAGAGTTATAGATGATACAAAATATTAAACCAATCACAACGTACATTTGTGTTCAACCAAATCGATATTTTATACTTAAACCACTTCCATGTGAAATGCTTGAGGACGACAGCACCCAAGAGCGGAGAACAGGCAGTACTTCATAGGCCTGTCTTAGTTTATGGGTCAGGTCATCTTGCAGACATTTGAGTCCTGAGTTGTTATTCTACTTTTAGGACTGTTTTCTTTAGATTCCTTTCATACCAATAGAGCTTTGATTGCAGAGATCACTATTAAGCCTCATGTCCATGGCATGCGCGGATTCCAGCACTGCTCATGGTCAGTGAGCCCTGCTTACATGCATTTCCCTGGTAGCAGTGTCCGCGCGGATCCTTCCACTTCCGGCATCGCTGTATTGCGTATTGTCCTCACGGCTCACCTTTGAACATGCACAGTACAGTATTTTTTAAAAAAAATCTCCTGCTTTCCCGCGGATCCGCGGCATGTCTGCAGTGTCAGCTGCAAGTGTGCCGCGGATCAGACGGCTTCCATTGACTTCAACAGAAGCAGTCCGTGCGAAAATCGCACAAAATCGGAGCATGCTGGGATTTGTTCTACAGACCAAAAGATCCGCAAATCAAATCTGCATGTTTTAATCCATGCATCTCTATGGGCGGATCGATTTGCGGAACTTCCACGCAGATTCCGCAAATCAAATTTGCCCATTCACATTGGGCCTTACAAATTTATGTGGCATCCCTAACCAGGCGATCTGTTGTGTATTGCAACACTGCCCTGTACAAGTGAATGCAATGCCTACGCAGCCTCTGGTCAGTAGTAAGAGAAACAAAATGATCCTGGAGATGTGAGACCTTTAATGGATAACAAAAACAACTGATGTTACAGCAAGGTTTCGAGGCCACTTAGGGCTCTTCATCAGACTGGTATAACGGTAGCTGGAGAAACATATACACAAACGAGCGGAGACAAAGCTGTTATTATTATACCTTTAATGAATAGCAAAAGTAAATTATATTACACCGTCCTTCGAGGCTTCTTACTTAGGCCTACGTCCTTCTATGTCCTTGCAATAGCAGTGGCGTATCTCTAAGCCTTTGGTGCATGCTACTGTTGTCTCTGAGACCCATTTAATTCTGTAGGTATCCTTCGTTAGTGTACAATGGAGCACACTTGTCCCCTATGGCAATGCAATGGTTAGTCCTTCTCTGTCCCTGAGCTCTGTTGTTGCAGCTGGTTCCATTGAGGTTGTTAGGTTTCCTATATATACCCTGCTTAAGCATTCATTCTTTGCCTAAAGCCAGTTTCACACCAGCATCACTGGCATACATATAGGGGTCGCAATTGTGACCTGGCCTCTTCGCCAGGAGGGCCCAGAGGGCTTCCTTTCCACATGTTGACTGACTGCAGAGTTACTTTCACTAGGTGCTCTGTGTACCTTCTGCATGCTAGCGGTTCCTTCCAGACCTCCGCTCAGTCTCCTTCCCTGTCTTGTTTTCCTCCATGATCACCAAAGGGGAGGATTCTGAGCGGAAGTCCAGGAGGAAGTGTCTGCGTGCAGAAGCTCACCGTGGTGCACAGAAGGGAAGAGTCTGAGCGGAGGTCCATGAGGAAGTGTTTGCATGCAGGAGAAGCTCCCTGCGGTGCGCAGGGGTGAGGAGTCTGAACAGAGGTCCAGGAGGAGGTGTCTGCATGCAGGAGAAGTTCCCCGTGGTGCACAGAGAACCGAAAGAAAGTCAGTCAGCAGGCGGACCTAGGGCTTTACATTGTGACCCCTCCCCCAGGCTCCTGCAAGCACATCCTCAGCCAGCGCAGGGGAATGGAGGTGGAGCGGCAGCAACCTTACAGAAGATGTAAGTACTGACTTACATATGTCTGTCTCAGTGGGGAAGAGAATCAGGTAGAAGCATCCTGAGTCCGAAGGGGGAAAAGATAGCCATGAGGGGGCAGGGGTGATCCATGCTGGGGCATCCTGTGTGATGGGAGAGAGCCATGAGCCCACTCTCACACAGGCGCTGATTACATTCAAAGTGCTGCGGTAATCGAGGTATAACGCTCCCGTTGTTTTCAGTGGAGACTCGCAGACATGCGCTCGAGCGCTGTTTGCTGTATTTTGCTGGTTTTAGCACACCTCATCAATGATGGTGTGCGCTAAAACCCGGCATCGACCAAAAACTAAAATAAAATTGTGGCAAAACGCCACAATTGGAAGCGCCTGTGTGAGAGTGGTCTAAAGCCACTGTCACACACACTATGAGTAAAACACAGCGTTTCAAACGTAGCATTCTACCGTGATTTTGAGGGGTGTTTAAGAACACATTGTACAGCGCTGCATGGCGTTTATTATGCACTTCATCATTATAATGGGGGTATAACTGTGTTAAAAAGTGCTTAAACACATGAAAGTAGAGCAGACCACTCTCGAACATCGCAGTGTTAGAAACGTTTTATGTGAACGCTAGTCTGCGAAGCCCCATTGAAATCAATGGAGGCATTGTACAGTGTTTACTGTAGTGTTTAAAACGCGACGGTAAATTCTGTAAAAAGGCGTTGTGTGTGAGAGCGGCCCAAGGGTAGGTTCCCAAGTACAGAAAATGGTGCAGAGCATCCGTAGTGGACAGTTCGCACCAGGTTCGCATCAAAGCCACATCGGGGAAAAAATTAAAAATCCGCGCCATTGACACAGGCTTTTATACGTATCTGCAGCAGATTTCACCCTTCCAATTTTGTTTTGTGGTTTTGATGTGAAATTTTGTGCGGATCGTCCGATGCAAACAAGAGCTGTTTTTCACCTCTTGGAAACATACACGGGCGATAACGCAGAATTATGAAACCAATGGTTTCCTTCACATTTGCGATGTTTTCACTCATGCCAAGTTGCGTGGAAAAAAAAATCGATGCATCGCCTGTCTTTCTGCGTTCTGCTCTTTATCGCCCATGTTTCCCTATGGAGCCTTCGTTTATCGCATCGCACGAACCTGTGATTTTCGTGCAATGCGATTTTAACATTAGAAAGTCCTATTGTCTTCCTCACAAAAAAACTGCAAGCGGCAGCAATGTTTTTGTAAAAAAAAAAAAAAGCATCAGTGACGCTCAGACCTCTCCATGAGAAAAAACTGCAACATTGCTGCGATTTTGTGATTGCCATGTAAAGCTATCCTGAGGGCATGAGGATGGGGCCCAAGCTGAACTTTTGCACCCGGGCCCCTGAGCCTCTAGTTACGCCCCTGACCAGCGTATTATGGACATGTTTATGACGAGTGACTCAGCCAACCGCAGGTCTTCTGACCTAAACTCGCAGTATTATCCTATTCTGCTCAGCAGGCCCTTGATTGGACATTTGTCTGTATTATGGACTCATAAATGCACCTGTAATACCCTTGTGTGAAACTGACCTGAGTCATTGCAGTTACTTTCTGTTTCTGTCCTGTGTATTGCTTCAAGCTGTCTTGTACTTGTAGTGCTACTACAAAAGTTGGTTCCAGGCTTCAGTCAGAGACTTCTTACCACTCAGTTACATTTTGCAAGTTCCAAACCTTTTTGTTTCGCCCTCATTTCTAATGGATAGTTTTCCTTTGCATCCCATCATTTCCAACTCCGCTGCACTCATGTGTGATGGACACATTGATTTCCATTTATTTTGGCACTCAGTCCCTCCTTATACAGGGTGTCCCACTTGCTGGAGCTGAAAAAATGGCTAGAACTCCAAGACTAATGAACACATTTTAATGGAATTAGGTCAAAACATACCTTACTCAGTGAGAATCGGGAACCCCTTATCACATGTGCTGGAAGTGTCTTCCATTTGCGGTCAAGCAAAAAAATGCTTCATATGGCTGAATGCCCCGGTAAGCTCGTCCATCATCAGTGCCGCACTTTCTTTACAACTCCTTGATAGTTTGGGATGTATGCCAGTATACTTTTCCCTTCAGTATTTCCCACAAGACATAAATCCAGTGGGGTTAAATCAGGTGACTGCAGTGGCCAAAGTCCCTTAGAAATGATTCGATCCAGAATTCCAAATGGGAAGCTTTCAGTTTTTGAAAACCAATTGAAATCAGTGGGTAAAAACCAAAAATGTTTAACACTGTTTTACTTCCATTTCTATGCTCCAAAAATGGAACAGAGAGGAAAAGCCCGAGCGTCGGTGTGAACGAGCCCATATTGTAAAACGGATCCTCAGAGAAAGCTAACATGACAAGTTTTACAAGTTTTGGTCTTTCTAATGAACTTTTTAGGCGTTTGACTAGTGTAGGTCGACCTACTGCACACGGATAGGTTCAAGTAGACATCAGCATTTCCATCTTAGAAGTTATTACCCAAAACGTTGGTTAGGTTAATGCCACCCACTAGGAACAGCTGTTGGGCGCTCGAGCTTTACGACATACTCCTAGAATATGATTGTGACTTTGATTTTGTGCAGGGCATAATCAGGCTTTATAAGTTGTTTTCTCAAGAAACAATTCGACATAGTAAAATGTTGTAATGTAATGGAACTTAAAATAATGTACAAGGGAAACTGAGACGTATAAAATTGTCATGTAACACCACTAGCGAAAAGAGTCAAGTAAAATGTACCTTGACATGAACGAAGTAATAAACAGAAACTAGAGAAGCCTGACCAAAACTTACATTGTAACCGTGAACACCTTCCAGCCGTTGTGGAGGAATGTATGACGATCCCGAAGAACGGTCTAATATCTCACATGTCCTCCTGAGAAAATAAAATCATGCCGTGTAGATCTGGGGTTCGTGCCTCTGATGAAAGACATAAAGAGGATGAACACCAGAAAGTATCGAACAGGAGAAAGGAATTGGTAGATCTAAAAGCCCGAAAAATTTACGAGCAAGGAAATCTAAGACCTCTTTAGATCAACATGTACCAGAGCCTCTCAAGTTAGTCCAAGCGCCGAATTCCTGAGTTATTACATTATACCTGATTCAACATCTTACAGAAAAAAAATACAAGACACTGAATTTAAGAGGAATACGATGCTAGTAAAGGGTAATTGCTCCTCAGATTGCTCTTATTTGCAGTGAAGTTGTAGAGAATGAAGACATATTCTATCTCTGCCGTCAGTGTTGGACTAGGTGAATGTTAAAGGGAACCTGTCGCGACCCCACAGCATCGCAAACTAAGGGACGTGACAAGGAGCCGGGTGCTGAATTTTTTAACCTTACCCGCTCCCATGATCCAGCGCTGTCACCTGGTGAAGAGTGGGCGGCGCAGGAAAATCAGACTCTTTTTAGAATCGTGTGCTCTCCTAAACAAGACTATGTAAGAATGCCAACTTCAGAGGGGAATCGGAGAGCTGATGAGTATAATAAATACATCACCTGGCTGCCTTGTCACGTCCCCGAACAGCACCATAACTTAGTTTACAGTGCTGTGGGGATATGAAGGGTTCTCTTTTAGAGAGGAGTGAGCACGCTTGGATAAGGCTGTTACTCGAGAGAGCATAGCTCTTCTCGAGTAACTGCATTCTCGTCCGAACAGGCTCGGGGAGGAGGTGGAGGGTAGCGGGGGGGAGGGGGGGGGGAGAGAGAGAGATCAGTTCAGATCATGTCCTATAGCACAGAGTTCCTGACTGTTTGTTTATGTGACAAAGACTAGAAGCCATGAGCCCCCTATGTACCCCAAATCCACCTGATCAAGGGTCTGAGCTGCCGGAGGTGCAGCGACAGCACCATTGGCTTGTCCCTGCTCAAGTTCCTGTGGTTGAAGGTCAGCACACAGAACACATGGCAAAAGAGAAGGCTGAGCCAGCGCCAGGTCTTGTCTTCGGTCAAGCAGTACGCGCTGCTTTTATACACTGTGGCCATTGTCAGTAGATGGCACCAAGCAGTGGAAGGAAGCACAGCAAGGAAGAGATGAGTATGGCTGGTGATTTATTGGCTTTTATGGGGGACCAGGAGATCTCCCCCTTTTACCTGGAAGTTTTTCACACAATTTGGGAGGGTTGGTAATTATAAATAAAAGTATAAAATTCTTAATTCGACCCTCATAGGAGCAAGAGCAGCTACAACGAGCATCTCCGGTAGATTCAGCTGTTCTGTGCATTACATGGACAGCTCATTTATTGTAATGGAAATGTAATGCTTAATTTCCCCTCTGGAGGTGCTATAGGGGATATGAACACTTGTTCCTCATTAAAAGCAGCTGGACATTGAAGCATACAGCAGCGAAACAGCCAGTGAGCAGTTTATTTTTGTGTGACCTTTCTGATGAAAAAGGGCTTGTCCATAGTGGACTCCCTCTTTAACACCCGAAAAGTCACATTAAAATTGGGAAATTCCTGAAAATCTCACATTTTTTTTCAATTGTAGATTTTGAATTTATGTCTCATATAAATATATTTGATGCAGAACTCAGTCGCCTTAAGTGCACTGTTAACCCCTTAGTGACATAACTAATTTTGGAATTAAAGGAGTTTTGTCATCAGAACCAAAAAATTCAATACTTACCTATTTCTCCCCCGTCAGTCTTCTTACCACATCTTCTCCTCACCAATCTTCTCCTGGCTCCTCCAGCCCCCCTAGTCACCTCCCCACAATCTGGATGGATCTTCTACTTCCTGTGATGTGGCGTAGATTTGTGGCAGCGACTGCGCATGCGCTGTGTCTTATGAAAATAGTATATGAACACTTATGGCAATAACCCGCACCTGCTTGCTAAAGCAGGCTGCCAAGGATTCGGCATTTCGCGCTAGGCAGTGAATGCTATGTCACTAGTGACTGGGGACACTCACCTGCAGAAAGCAGATTGCCACGAATCAACACTATGTCACAGGAAGGAAAGGATCCGTCCAGCTTGTGGTGAGGTGACCCAGGGAGCTGGAGGAGCCAGGAGAAGATCGATTAGGAGAAAACGTGAAAAGAGGACTGCCTGGGGAGGAATAGGTATATTGCGCAATTTAAACACTTTGTTTTTAATAAAAATACTTTTTGTGTGTTGCCACATTCTGGGACCAGAGCAGTTTTATTTTTCAGCTGACAGGCCTGATTTTTGCGAGACAACTTGTAGTTGGTATTGGTATCATTTTGAAGCATATACGATTTTTAAATTGTGTTTTGTTCCTGCTTGGCAAAGTTAGATGATCAGAAAACTGCTATTTTGGCTTTTCTTAGTTTGTTTTTTACTGAATTTACCATGCTGGATAAATAATGTAATATTTCATAGTACGGGTTGTTACAGATGTGGCAATACCAAATATGTGTAGGTTTTTTTGTCTTTTTATTTTTATTATATTTAAAGCTTTGTATAAAGGGGAAAAAAGTTTTTAAACTGTCGTAGATGCCATGGTCAGCAATAATTGCAGCATCTGCATGGTTAAACGGTGTAATTAGAGTAAAAGCAAGTCCTCATCATTTCACCTTTTCTGGGAAAAACCCTCATGTGACAATCAGAGAGCAAATATTCTCTCTGATTGACTGTGGTTTGACAACACGAACAAAAATTCATGTAATCCCTCTCCTGGGACAAGAAGATATACAGGAAAATCACAGATCTTTTCTGCTGGCCCTGCGTCCCCCCTCTCTTCCCTGCACACCCTGACTGAAATGACAGCTGTAAATTCAGTATTCCCGAACCAACTTCAAATGGCTACAGCTCCAGTTCTATAAGGAATACTGACATGCTTCTCGTGTTATTTTTAGAGACAAGCTTAAATTTAAAATGACACCAAAAGCTTGTTGATAGAACTAGAGCTATTGATGTTTAAAATCGAATGAGCTCTGCTAGTCCAAAACTGCAATGTCCTTTTCCTGCAGAACAGAGCTACTCCGAAACTGCTGGGGGAGGGGGGGGGGGGGGGGGGTAATAGTAGAGCAACAGGGAATGTGATGCTCATCAATGATTAAAGGAATACTTGTTAACTTCTATATACTGTCTGCAAAATAGACATGGTATTGGGTCGGTGAAGAAAAGGCAGCTATACACAATGGCAATAAATAAGACGGGTGTGATACAGATACCAGCAGAATAATTAGGATTGGTGCTACATAAATGAGGATGAAATTTTGGATGCTTGATAAAATGAAATGATGAGTTTTATATTATAACCTGCAAGTCTTGGATCAGCAGGAAAGACATTTTTATGGTATCATTTGTTCTGTCTGGTTTTGGATATACAGGGATTTTGGCATGGGTGATGCAATTCTGCATGTCAGCTGTGATTATTTTCAACTGCTTCTATTTTTATAAGTGTGTGATTCTGACAATGTTTTCAGCAGTTCATGATTTAAAGGGAAACATTGAACCCTGAAACCGTAACTAGAGAATTAAAAATACGTAAAGTGTAAAAGATGTTATGTCTTACTGGATGTGATGATCCATCTCTGGACTGAGATCTCCGCAGTCAACAGTCTATGTAAACTCTGTCATCATTGGGGGGTGAATAGGCTGAGCATACTACGTTACTATCATATGACACCCGCAGTCTATGCACCTCTCTGCTAAGAGCAGCCATTGACATGGAACTGGACGTTGTCAATGACAGCAGTGGAGCCACAAAATGCAAGAAGAAAAGTCTGGTTCCCAGACTCAATTTCTTGTGGCAACCTGACAGCCAGATTTTGTTGAGCCCTCAACTCCACTGAATGCCCACTTTATCAGAGACCCCCATCTAGTAGTGCATGGGACCTCCTTTGGCCTTTACAACCACAGAAATTCATTGTGGCATTCATCCACAACAGGTATCAAAGGAACTGGTGTGCCAGGAAAATATTCTGCACACCTTTACTCCACCAGCCTGACAGGAAGGGGTCAGCGATTCATGCCACTTGCGCCAAATTCTGACCTCCCATCAGCAACAGAAATCTGCACCCATCAGACCAGAAGACATTTTTTTGCTGCTCAGTGATACAGGTTTTGCGCTCTTTTGCCTGCCGGAGTCTTTCTGTTCCTCTTAGACAAAGTGGTGCTGGAACTGACAAAAGTATTGGGATTCACATAGCGGGTGATGAAATTCATCTTTATTCACATTTTTCTCTCTGTTGTTGGGCCGCCTTTAGCCTCAATGATTGCAGTAACCCTCCGCAGCCGCTTTGCCCCAAATGCCCATAGATGTGTGGAGGGATTTTCCTTGATTCCTCAAAGAAAGCTCCAGGAAAATATTCTGCACACTTTTACTCCACCAGCCTGACAGGAAGGGGTCAGGCGAATCGCGGTACAACACTCCCATTGTTTTCAATGGTATCGCTCACACAGGCACAGACAGCTGCTCGATCGTGGCGCTTTTCAGCGCCGTGATTTTCGAGAGGTGTGTGTTCTATTTTGGGGCGTTTTTAAACACTGTGCGTTGCCCATTGCAATGAATGGGCAGAGTTTTCAGTGCTGCATTTTTGACAGTGCTAAATGCCCCTGCTACACTACATATACTTAAAAAAGCAATCCTCACTTAGCAGGCGCTGTCCGAGTTCCTTCAGCTGTTTTCCAGTGTTCCTGCAGGCTTGCTTGCAGTTGTCAGCGCCTACAGAGCATCTCTTACTGGTAACAGGGAAAGAAAACCTGCCTCTGGCAAGAGATTGCTCTGACTGGTTCTTGAGCGCTGGCTCAGCCACTCAGAGACAACGCTCAATGAACCAATCATAGCCATTGAATGAACCAATCACAGCCATGCATCAAGTGAGAACCAATTGGAGCAATTTCTTGCTGGAGGTGGGGTTTTCAATACTAGGAAGCGATGCTTTGTCGGTGCTGACAATTGAAAGCAAGCCTGCAGGAACGCCGGAGAGCAGCGGGAAGGACTCCGACTTTGCCTGCTAGGTAAGTATTGCTTTTTTTCTTTTTCAGCCTCCTTGGCTGCATTATCAACTGTGCTGAAAACGCAGGCAAAATGCATGCAAACCGCAGTAAACACAGCATTGAAAACGCAGCATTTTTGCAAACACCTGTGTGAGGGGGGCCGTACAGTGATAAAGTAGTAAATTAGATCTCCATGAACAGATTGCAAGTCGGCTCAGCATGCAACATGAGGACCTTGACGGGGACCTATCTGTCAATACTTTCTGAATGTTTCAGCATCTGTGTGCAAATGGGAGATGATAGCGAATGCAAGAGGAGCGTTGTATGGCCTATAAGTCTACGTACGCCTTCTTGGGGGGAGCAGCACCCCTCCAGCTAATGTGGGCAGCCATGTGATATGTCTGAGCTGGAAAACTCATTTAATCAAACAAATTTGAACATGGTTACCCCATGTGTCTCCGCGAACACCTTTATAAATCCTGGGACTAAAAAAAGTAGACGTTAAGCTGAAAATGAGTGCAGAAATACCGTCCAATCCCCAGCGCAGCGTCAGCTTGTAAACAGAAGACCCGCCGGGCACATTATCAATTACACAAATGTTGCCTTTTCAGAATATGCCAGTTGTTGGAAATAAAAGCCAATGACCGGGAGCCTTAATTCACTCCGAAACATGAACGTTCTGGAACATAACACCCAAGAGAACATGATTACTTTTGAAATGCTCCTCAGATCCAGACCCAAAAACGGAATTTTAGATGGTGGTGATAACATTTTAAATAAAACAATGTTTAAGAATCCCGCATGCGAGTTTAGTGGAAAAATCTGCTGATAATAACCCAATTAGGACAAGATCCTAAGTAGATTTCTGAACCAAGTCTGTGGCAAAATTAGCCATTACAAACAAAATCTAATTTGGAAAATGTAAACGCTCTAATCTGTTTAAGACATTGGAGGCCCTGTCTTAGATTATTGCCATTCAGAAGTAAAACAAGCTGCTTAGTAATAAATGAGTGTTCCCAACCAGAATATTGTACGGCCTTTGTTTTGTCTAAATGGAATGTGAAACGAGACATTTATTAGAGTGCAATCCTAAATATGCTTTGATACCACCACATTATTAGTCTCCGGAATATCATTATGGGGTGTATATATAGTTTTTATGTTCCCGAAAGGACAAGCTTTATGCAAACATCAGGGCCGTTTGGAATTGATTTTGTTGATTTCCGTAGGAGAAAATGCACACAATACATACAGTCATCCAGACAGTAAAAGTAGTCGTTTCTTCAGGCATTTCCTTGGGAATGCCAAGCTGGTGCTCAATGAGGTTGTATCAAGATTTCAAGTTATCCCCTGTTCACAGGATAGGGGATAACTTGCTGATTGGCAGGGGCTGCACCAAGAATGGGGGTCTTGTGTCCCCTGTCCTCCTCACTACGGAGTTACTGCATCCCCTATGCAGGGCTGAACATGCCAGTACACTAACACTCCGTTCACTTTCAATGGGACTGCTGAGATAGCCGAGCGGGTGCTGCCGAGTCCCGTCACTGCAGGAGGAGAAGCAGTCACAGAAGAGCAGATCATAGGAGTCCCATTCTTGAGGTTGGTGGGTGTGAGACCCCAACGATCAATAAGTTATCCCTATCATGTGGATGGGGGGGGGGGGGGACTTGAAAGCTTAGTACAACCCATTTAATGGGGTTGTTGTCCCACAATTTTTTTTTTAATCAGCTGTTCATGACCTAATATAACAAAATAGGAATTCTTTCTTACCACCCCTCTCCCCATAAGCAGCGCAACAACTCCCGCACCTCTCCCAGTTTGTGTTTACAGCAGGGGTCAGGTGACTGCTACAGCCAATCAAAGGCCACAGCATCACTGTCCGGAACTCTTGGCATCATGGTGCCCACGATATACGCACTGATGCCAGGAGAACGGACAATGATACTATGGCCGCTGATTGGCTGTAGCAATCACTTGACTAGGAGAGACACAGGAGCTGTTGCACCGCTTACCAAGAGGCAAAGAGAGGTGAGTATTCCTACTTTGGTTATTTTAGGTCATGGCTAGCTGTTCAAAAAAAAAAATAGTGGCACAACTTTTAACGTATAGTCAGAGAATGGCGGGCTGTTTTGTTTTTCTTTTTAAAACCAGTGTGACTCCTGTGGGCTGTGTCTGATATTGCAACTCGGTCCCCATCAGGTGAATGATGAGCTGGAGTAATGGACGCAGTGCTGAACTCAGGTGGCTTCTATAAGTGATGGGCCCATTTTTTGCCCTAATGACCAAGCAGTTTTAATTGTTGCAAGAATTGTAACTTGTTGAGGGTCTAATGAGAGCTTGTTTATTGTGGGATGAGTTATTAACTAATCGCCGCACTCCGGGGTCAATATCATGTGTTGTAGAACTTTTATTATATCTTTTGGGGGGGAAAATGGAAAAAAAAACCATCAGAAATTCCGCCATCATCTTTTGGTCTTGTTTTTATGGCGTTCACCATTCGGCAAAAATAACCTGACCTCTTACTTCTTCGATCGGCACAATTACTACGAGACCAAGTGTTACATGCTGTAGATTCTTTTTTACTACCTCTGCGCAATAAAAACACGTTTTTAAAGAACAACGATTGAATCTGCATCGTCGCATTCCGAGACCCCAGACATTTATGTGTTTCTGGCAGTTGATCTAATGAGATCTTGGTTTCTGCGGGAAGAGTTGCAGTGTTTTTGCTACCATTCTGTGGTACATGTGACCTTGGGTTGCTCTTTTGGGAGATGAACAAAATAAAAATAGCAATTTCTGCAGTACTTTTTAATTTATTTTTACGCATTCACCATGAATATTTACATTGTCTGGGTCGTTATGAACGCGGTGATATATCATGTGTTGCTTTTTTTAAATTTGTTTTGGTAGTTTATTCATTTAAAAAGGGTTCTTGTGGCGAAAAATGTGGTTTTGTTAACTGATGTTTTTCTGTAAATTAAACTTTATTTGACTTTTTAAACGCTATTTTTTAGTTTGTTTGTTCGGGTCGTCACAAATGTGGTAGTACCTATTGTGTGTTACTTTTTTAAGCATTTTGGTGTTGTATCCATTTAAAATGAGTTTTGTGGGGAAAATGTGTGTGTGTGTGTATGTGTGTGTATATATATATTTAATTTAAAGAAAAAAAATCTTTAATATGCTGAGTTACATGGCAGACATGGAGGCCTTTGTCAGGCGTCTGGCTGCCACAGGAACCAATTGGTACCTTGTAATTGCACTGCGGGGAGCTGATGGGTAACAGAAAGGCCTCCTCCCCTTGTTATCTGATTACATGCTGCAGTTGCTAGTGATTGGGGCATGTAAGGGGTTAAACTGCCAGAATCTGAGGTTTCTCAGTTCCTGGCGGTTAGAGCAGAAGCCGGGCTGTTAACAGTCAGCCAAACCACCACCTTTAAAAAAGACGTATGTGCAGGGTTAAAGGCCGTTAGTGAGGTCAGTAAAAAAGCGTATTGGCCGTCATTAAGGGGTTAATATAATTTTTGGATTCATGGTAAACAGACTCTACGACTCTTCTTTTTTAGGACGCTGGTGAAATGGTTCGATCGTTTGTTGGGGGCTTGGAACTAATTGTTAACTTGTTGAAGTCTGAACACAAAGAAGTGCTGGCGAGTGTCTGTGCGGCCATCACCAATATAGCGAAGGACGAGGAGAATCTGGCGGTCATAACCGATCACGGAGTGGTTCCGTTGCTATCTGCACTGACAAACACGGTATGTATGTGGATCGCGGGGAGGGAACGCGCAGTCCGCGAGTAAAGGTCTCATGAAACACACTGACATTTCTGCTAATCTGGGTCAATATACCGTAAATACGAGAGGTCCGGTAACAGTAATAATCTGCAACAGCAATAAGGAATAACTGCCGGCTGGAGCTATATTTGCCACATTTACCGCAACGAGAATGAGAACGCCAGAATGACCGAGCGTGTGCCACTCTAATACCTGGAAGAGCCATTTAAATCTTTGAGATTTAGGCTCATAAAATAGGATATTACTCCAATAAAATGCTGATAAATTCTACATTTTAGTTGCATTGCCTCTCCAAACCACTAAATAATATCCATGAATGTAGGGCAATGTTATGGCTGAGCACCTTATGGCCAGAGGCACACGAATAAGACATTACATAATAAGCACAACGGTGACTGTAGCTATGATTTCAGTGCAGAAATACTCTAAGCAGATGCAAGACGCTGGCTGAAGTCTCTATTGTATCTGGCATCCATCGTTTGACTTCACGGAATTCATCATTTAATGATACAAAAATATCTGTATACACTATTCTACCGAAAGTAACTGAACCCCTGCAAGAATCACAAGTAGCATTTATCTGCATATGTTAATACTCAGTGGGGCTCCTTTGGCCCTAATGACATTAGATACTCTCCAGATAGAGCTCACTAGGCGTTTGCAGGATGAATGAAGGGAAATACCAGATGAAGTGTATCAGACGTTAGTAGCAAGTATGCCACAACGAGTATCTGTTGTCATTAGGGCAAAAGGGACCCCACTACGTATTAACATATGGAGATAACAACTACTTGTGATTCTGGCTCAGCTGTCCAGTTACTTTTGGTAGGAGAGTGTATGCAGGTCCTGAAATTGTTCTGTCAAGTTGCTTAATGCTATTGGGAGCTGCAGCCAAGAACCCCTGAAACAGTTATATTGTATAGTGATACATAAGGCCATCCTGTAGATGGATGGCACCCTGTGCAGTATTATTTAGTCGACCCCCACCCCCCGCACAATCACAATAGAGTATCACTCCTTTTTCAAATATAAAATAAATAAATCTTGCTATTTGTTTAGCACCAACTTATTCCGAGGTGCTTTCAGGTAATTTATGTATTACCCCGCAGAAAGCTGGGTACTCATTTTACCAACCTTGGAGGAATAGAAGGCTGAGTCAACCTTGAGCCGGCTACCTGAACCAATCAGGGATTGAACCTGCAACCTTCAGGGTATCATTAGACGTTCCAACAGGACAATGATCCGTTGCACTCCTGAAAATCCTCCAAGGCTTGGTTTCAGAAGAAGCCCTGGAAGGTTCTGGAGTGGCATCACAAACGCCTGACTTGAAGACCATAGAAAATCTTTGGTTGGATGTGAAGAAGAATACTAACGACCTGGAGGTTATTGCCCATGAGGAACGGAGTAAAACTCTTCAAGAACGCGGTCAGAAGCTGCTCTCTGGTTATGCATCACTAGAGATGAGAGTGAGTATACTCGCTAAGGCACATTCCTCGAGCGAGTAGTGCCTTAGCCGAGTATCTCCCCGCTTGTCTCTAAAGATTCGGGGGCCGGCGGGGGGTGGGGAGTGGCGGGTGAGAGCGGGAAGGAACGGAGGTCTCTCTCTCCCTCTCTCCTCCCCGCCACAACTCACCTGTCACCCGCGCCGGCAGCCGAATCTTTAGAGACGAGCGGGGAGATACTCGGCTAAGGCACTACTCGCTCGAGTAATGTGCCTTAGCGAGTATACTCGCTCATCTCTATACATCACATCTGTACCAGCTCATAACAGCAAAGGCGCTCTACTAAGTACTAAAGACGCTTCTCATGACGGGATGAATAATTATGAGACTGCAGGAATCACTGAAAGCGGCATTTTGTGGTGAATTTGAACAAAACGCTTGTTATATTAGTTGTGTTCTGCTATTTAAATTGTTCTTGTTTGACTGTTTGTTTTTCTTTGCAAACAGCTGAAATTATGTAATTTGCCAAATTAACCCAATTTATAATTGTGGGCTCATTTTGATTGTAACTGTAGCTAGTATATTACTATAATTGGACAGTGTGTTCCGATGTACAAGTTATTGGAAAGTTTGCTATAGAAAACAATTCTCCACACATTTCCATTGACTTATTAACCCGTTCAGCGTTTCTAATCCAGTCGTTTCTTATTTGCCACACTATTGTAGTTCTTGGCACATTTTAATGCATAAATGAATTCCTAAAAGATCCTGAGTTTATATCATATTTTAGTAGGTTGTTATATAATATGAAAAGTTAATATGCGAGCCTATAATTGAAAAAGGATCTGCTTGTAAGACTGCGGCCACAAGCTCCTAACCCCGTGTCTCGCTCCTATCACTCCCATGACACCTGGCTGCTAAGAAAATGTTAGCAAGTCGATGTCTCCCTCCTTGCGAGGAAAACCAGCATGCTGAAATCGGCAATAAAACCGGAGATAACATTTCACTCCTAAGATTTTGATGGCACCTAAGCCTTGACAACCTCTAACTTCTTGGTCATGGAAAGCCAATAACCCGAATACTTTCTTTACCACGGCGTGTGAACCTCTCCATATTTTTTAAGCATTATCCGACCCACCGAGGGACCTATTGTTAATATGATGACTTTTGAAAGGAAAATGTACAAAATGACTTGTAAAGTTTGAAGCCTTGCTTAGAAATACGGCGCATTATCTTCTTTCTTTTCTCTAGACGGATGATAAACTGAGGCGCCACTTGGCCGAAGCCATCGCACATTGCTGCACTTGGGGGAATAATAGGGTGGCATTTGGGGAAGCTAACGCCGTGGCTCCTCTGGTACGGTACCTGAAATCAAGTGACCCTACAGTTCATCGTGCTACAGCTCAAGCTCTGTACCAGCTCTCCGAGGACGCCAACAACTGCATAACAATGCATGAGAATGGAGTCGTTAAAGTAAGTTATACTCAGGAGATCTCTAACGTAGAATCAGTATTCAAATTACTGTTTTTGCGTCATATTTTCTTACACAATGGAGTATGGTGGCCATATTAAAGGGGTTGTCTGGTGGCACTTATGTTTTTCCTACAGATTGGCACAGAAGTAAAATAATAGGCTGTAATCACTTGTTCCTGCTCCTATCCTCAGCCACTCTGATTCCCTACATACTTCCAGGTAGTGTGGTCGCGTTCACTGACCTCATTAGTACCAATGTTCAGGCCAGTGATTGGCCTCCCCCTGAAATATCCCTATGTCCTTATCACTACAGAAGCTCTGTACCTAACAGAGAGTGGATTGCAGAGAAACTGGAAGACAGACCACTAGTGGCACTTCAAATGGGATTCATAGTGCTAAAGCAACAACATTTTTAAAGCAGGTATACTCTATGTCAAAAACAAGCCGCCCCTAGGAGTTGTCATTTTGCTGTAAAATCCATCCTGCAGTTCCATCTCAGGCAGATCTGTAAATAATGAGAGGTGTGGTGATTAGATGGATGGTCTTGTCACCGGAGACCCTAAAAAGTGGTCCCCCCTTTGGCCTATAAGAGGCTCTCGGAGGCTCCTTGTGTGCAGTGACCTCTTCCTCCACTTGTGTAGAGCTTGTTGACCACTAGACCCCTCTACGACGCAGAGAAAAGATTTCACCCCGTTACCAAAGTCTGAGAGGAGCGCATTATTGGGATGTGAACATATATAAACAAATTGCCCACCACCGGGCCGTTCTGACCAGACTGTTAGGACTTGTCGATGTGTGAGGGCACACAAGGTGAACGGGCTCAGGACACCCTCACAGCCCACTGGTAGAGAGGAGCATCCGATAAGCGGAATCCAACTATTTCGTTGTCCGCCATTCAGAGATAGGGGGCGCCATCATTACAGGCTCCTCTGTCGGTCAGAACCATTTCCAGATGCTTAGCTGCAGGTATTTGGTCTCATGGTGCCCAATACATTTACTGTCTTTGACACCCACCCACCGTTACCTCAGTTTGCAGTGGTTTTGTGAACGATAAAACTGGACGCTACGGCATGGAACCAGGTTGTCTTCAGTGATGAATCTAGGTTTAGTCTGGGCGCTGACGACGGCCGTGTTCATGTCTGTAGACCTAGGAGTGAGCACCCCAGTACACACAAAGTATTATCCCCCACCTAACTAGTACACATCATTAACCCCCTCATAACGAGTCCTATATACTAACTATGTCTGTCAAGTGTGTGCACACCTAGTCACAAGAGGCTGACCTCAAGTGCCTAGCAGCTTTTGATGTTCCGGGTGCATTTTACCGCCATCTACTTCATAACCAAGGCCCTGCAGGAAGGGAGTCTCCCTCTCCATCCACGTGGTTTGTGTTGTTCTCATTCAGCCCTGGTTATTGGGCCCTTTCGGTGTCCTTAGCATCTGCCCTCTGGTCACCAGGGCTATTCCCGTGACCTCCTTCTGCACTGCTTTCCAAGCATGGGGACAGTGCTGTGGTCATAGTTTACACACAATGACCGCCGCCATGTCACGCATTGTTCCTGCTGGCTGCTCTTCTTTCTGATGTAGCTTTGTCTGTCCCCATGATGATGCAGCTACTTCCTTTATATTGTGCCTGGCTACACAACAAAACTGTTTACAGCACTCTTTCCTGCAGTGAACGCATTCTTTTCAGCGCTAACGTGCTAATCATGTTGGCACTTACCCCTTCCCATATAGCCTATATGAGGCTATAGTAAGATGATGCCATGCAGTGCTCTACAACATGGCGCCCAATGCTCTTTCTCTACTTCCCTTCCCTAGCCGTGGTTCTGGTTGGTGGAGGGAAGTGCAAGACAGCATAGGCAGGCACTGCAACACTGGGACCTCCCTGTGCACTGGGTCTCTCTCTCAGCTCCCAAGAGTCGGTGCCTGGGACCAGGGAACCACAGTTAACTAGGCCTGTGTAAGTCACCCTGTTTCTTCCGTGTTTCCTCCCTGTCGCTACACATTTGAAGTGGCTAGGGGTCTCCCAACTTCTCTGCAGTCCACTTACTGTTATTAGGTACAGAGCTTCTATAATAACAAAGACACAGGGATATTTCTATAGCAACAGAGGGTGGGTCTATTTTCACAGGCAGTTCCTGTTCACTCAGAGGCTGCAGGCTGACAGATCTGCAGAAACTGTGGTAACAATCCCCATAGTCTCTGCCTCTCCTGCTGTTACAGTATGTGTGTGTTTGTGTGTGTGTGTGTGTGTGTGTGTGTGTGTGTGTGTGTACACACATTATAGTGGGTTTACTCACCCTTTGATCAGAATGTCACTAACTACTCGATCATCCTCGGAAAGCAGAGGGGCGGGCATTCAGATACTGCCTCCCTGCTAATTGTTCCAGAGACTGTGCAATGCAGCATGTGAAGTAAGGGCAAGGAAATTAGGACTTGGAACTACTGGCAGAATGCTAGGCTTACTACTCGCCCCCCCCCCCCCCCCCCCCGATAAGGGATTGCTAGTAGCAGGACAGTAGAAAAATGAGGAAGAGCACCTGAAAATCAGAACTTAGAGACATGAAATAGGGTGCAAACAGCAGCAAATGAGAGGAGGGTGAGGAGAACCTGGGATAGTCTAGAAAACTTTTTGAAAACTCAGGGAGGCTTTAAACTCAACTTGTTTCCAGTTCAAATGCCGAATTCTGGATGAATGTTCCCCTTAAAGATGTGTCTTTGTTCCTGTCGTGGCTCCTATTTATGATGCTCTAATAAATGAGTCTCTATCTACAACTGCCGCCGCATTCTCCTCATCAAAGACCCCTTCATACATGGGATTCAGTGCTTCCTTATTTCCTGGTCATGCACATATAATTTTCTCGTTTAATATTTGTTTTTATTGGAAGTAAATTCTAATAGAAAATCTTAATTACTTAATACAAAAGCTCTATTCAGCAGTAACGGCCGCGACGGCGAGCGGAGTGTTTACCCGATGCTGAAGAAGCAGCAGGAGAACCATCAGCTCACCGGGAAGCAGAAGAATTGTTGTCTTGTAGAAATAAAGTCATTTCACCCAATAATTAAGTAGCTGCAATATATTTCTGTACTATTGCTCCAGCAGACGACGTCCACACGCTGCAAAGGCGGCAGCAATGAAGGCGTCACCCGTCACTGGATATTAATTAGTCTTTACTCACCGGCTAATCCGTCACCCCAGCAAAACGGGGTAATACAACTTCAGCTCCACTAATGGCATCAATCCTATCACTCTGAGAAAGGGTTCACAGATACGGGCCAACACTTTTTGTAGACAGAAAGTGGGCTGCTGCATGATGAAGACCCGTAAGTGTCATTTAACCCCTTAGTGACTGCAATACACTTCTGTACTGACCTCATTAATGGGCTTTAATCTTTTTACGGCATAGGCTTACCTGACGACTGACAGCAGGGCTCCTGCTCTAACCCCCAGGAGAGGACAAACTTCTGATCCTGGCAGTTTAACCCCTTACATTCCATAACCAATAGCAGCTGCAGCATTTACACAGATGACAGGGAGAAGGCTTTCCTCCTGTCACCCGTTAGGCCACTCACACACATGCGTTCAGGCATTTTACCGTGGTTTTTGAGCGGAATTTTTGAACGCATTCTACAGTGTTTGACAGCGCTTTTTAATACAAATGAAAACACACAGAAATAGAGCAGATAGCGCTTGAAAATCACGGTGTTAGAAACTGCATGTTCGAGCACAGGTCTGCGAAGCCCTTTGGAAATCAATGATGGCGTTGTACCGCGGTTAGCGCAGTGTTTGGGATGCCGCACTAATCGCGGTAAAAAGCGGTGAGTGTGAGAATGGCCTTAGTGTGATCGCAAGTTTACCAATTGGTTCTTGTGGCAGTCAGAAGCTTGACAAAAGCCTCCATGTCTGCCATGTAAAGGCCCTTTTACACGGGACGATTATTGTTCAGAGTTGTTCAAAACCCCACACTCCTGCTGGAGTTTGAATGATAGTCGTCCCGTGTAGATGCATGCAGAGACTGAACGACCGAGCGGGAGTTGTTCAATTTCTACATGCAAAAAAGCGAACGACTAGCCGTTCAGTGTAAACAGCAGTTGTTCAGTTCTGAACGACTGCCTGCTTACAGTGAATGGAGGTGAGCGATGAAAGACCGCTCCCCGGCTGGCCCCGCCTTCATGCTCCCCGGCTGCCCCGTCCCATGCTGGCCACACTCCGAGCGATGCCAGCGATACTCTTATCTGTGTAACAGTACAAGAGCAAGTGTCACTGGGACGTGCTGTCAGGCATTGTTTGCCCAACATATTTTCTTATGTAAATGAGGCTTAACTCAGCCTATTAAGCCCCTCCTTCTGCAGAGTCTAATAGGCTGCTGTCATAGGCTTAGTAGAATGCACTATATAAGTAATGCAGTGTAGTATCATAGAGATTGAATTATCACATCTTCAACTTCCCTTCAGGACTAAAAAACATGTCAAAAAATTTCAATAAAGTTTAATTTAAACAAAGAAAATCCAGTTTAGAAAAAAAACACAAAAACTTTTTTTAAAAATAGATAAAATACCCAAAAAAGTCTTAAAAAACAGCGCATAATAGTTATTACCGTGTTCATAACAATCCAGACAATTAAGATATTTTGTTATTTTTCCTGCATGAACGACATAAAAATATTTTATAAACTAACATCAGAATTGCTATTTTTCTTTTGTACGACTCCCAAAAAACCTAATAAAAAGCAATCAAAAAGTCACAGGTACCTTAAACCGGTACCAATAAAAACTACAACTGTTCCCACAGAAAACAAGATCTCCCAGAGCTCCGATGCAGCAAAAGTAAATTCTGGATCTTAAAAGTGTATTTTTAATGTGCAAAAGTAGTAAAACATAAAAAAACTATATAAACCTGATTCAGATAAGGAAGTTATCATTTTATTTTTACTGAATAGTGAATGCTGTAAAAACAGGGGTTTTTTTTCCGGCTCCTCCCCCTAAAAATGGACTAAAAGTCCTACAACACATTATATGGACCCCAGAGTGCGGCCAGTAAAATATATAACTTGTCCAAAGAAAAAACACGAAAAACAAGCGCTCATGCAGCCGTGTCAATGAGTTATGGCTTTTGCAATGTGACAATGAAAATTGCTAGGTCCTCAAGGCACACAATGGACTTGTCATTTAAGGGTTAAATTGTGCTTAAAGGGACATCAGGTGCTAAGAATCTCTGGAAAGCAGCAGGAAACTGCGAACCAAGGCTTCTGCGCACATTGTTGGTGTCATCCTGTTTAGATTGAGGGTCCCCGCTTATTACATAGAGCCACCATGTGGGAAATGTGTTTCCAAGTCTTCGTGTTCCTCTTTGGAGGTCAGGTAGGTTTGACTGGAGTGAAATATTTTTTTCAAAAACTAGAGTAGGCGATCGCATTACATTCCAGTCTGTCTTATCCCAGCGAGGGGGAAATCATTCGGCAAGGGAGATCGGCTTATCTTTGCCTAACTGAGTCCTGTAGAAAGACATTGGTATCGTTCTCATGCCCTGCTGCGCAGTTGGCATCACAGCTTCTCTTGGCAAACACCTCATAAGCAGGAGCTTCTATCTTATCCTGTTTGCTAGAACTGCCCGCCCACTTGTAACTTCCCTCCGGGCACATGAACCGCTGTGGATTAATCAATTCGCTATTATTTAAGTGGATCATTTTTGATATTTAAAGGGGTTGTCTGAGTTACTGTATGTAAATGACATCTTAAAGGAAACCTGTCAGCGGTTCAAACCCTATAAACAGACTAGAGAACATTCCATACAGGTTTGTCATTATTCCTTGTGAAATTCTACTTGCAGAAAACGACTTTAAAAATCTCCCACGCTGCATGATAATGTCCGTGGTCCGGTGGGCGGGCCTGGACCATCTTATCTGGCCAGTGGTTTTAGCATTAACCCGCCCACCTCAGCTGCTGAGCTCTGACCGGCGCATGCACAGATCATGTGTCTCTCTTGTGGTTAGAGTCGTGGTTCCTATCTGTGGATACGCCGGACCGCAATCCTCTGATACATGTGTGACAAATTAAAGCACCCCAATGGATGACAAGGAACTCAGCAACCAAGGTGCCAAGGTGGGCGGGTTAATTCTAAAACCACCAGCCAGAAGCGGAGGTCCAGGCCCGCCCAATGGACTGGACCACGGATATTACCATGCAGCTCGGGAGATATTAAAACTCATTTTCTGCAGGAATACTTTCACAAGAAATACATATGTATGGAAATTACGGCAGTTCACTGTTCTGCTCCTGTCAGTAATTTATTAGTGATGGAACTGCTCACTAGTTCCCTTTAACAGGTACTCCATGGTGTTAAATAACAAGGCAGCCAACACTGACCTCTCCCTCTCATTTCCAGCCAGTATCCCCAGGTCTCCACTGAACTGTTTGTTTATAGGCTGCAGTCAGCTTGTGACATCCCATAAACCTGCTGCTGCAGCCAATGACAGCGCTTATTGGCTGCAGCAGCTTGTTTGGTAATGGCTCAGCCTGACTGCAGCCTTAAACATGATGTCAACTAGGAGACTTGGAGCCACAGGGAGAGGTAGGTATTGGCTGCTTTGTTATTTTACTCAATAGGGCACCCGTTAGGATGAACTTTACATAACTCGGGAACCCCTTTAAGAAATCTTTTTTTTTTCTATCTTCAAATTAAAAAAAATTGAGATCGGGTAAAATAAAAAGTATAAACAAAGGAACCTAAATCTATGCAGCTCAATTTAATGGAAAAGATTGCTACTGACTGCGTCTGCCAGTTCCTCAGCGAGCCAGAATAGAGGAATCTGGCACTGTCCTCGGTTAGCAACTTCATCTTTCATCTGTATTTCTCTTCTGTATTTATCTTGCTTCAAGAAAATTCAGAGAATGTCTTTTCCTTCCGACTTGGCTCCGGCCATAAACCACAGAAATCCTCGGAGCAGCGTCTTGCAATTGTTCGGCTCTGTGTACAGTACACGGCCGGCTCTGCTAAATAACAAATGTATATTTAATTTGACAGCTATAAAATAAAAGATGAAGCGCTGCTTACAACTCGCCCTTGTATACCGTAAAAAGGCGGTAAAGCTGCGATTTTACATACTGGCTTTGTCTTTGGTCGGTGTGATCTGACATCCTCTGGGTGACCTCACTCTCGGGCGCGGGGCCAGCTGATTTTTAGTTTTTCTAATGTTAATAAAAACATTATCATAGCCTTTAGCATCGCAGGATCTCAATATCTGGCTAAATACGGGAGCCAAAAGTGGATTTTGACAGGCAGACTCTAATTCTGCCTTTATGAGAAAGGTTCCTTTGTACAGTATATGTATATGACATGTAAATTATTATTACATGTGAATCATACATACAGATTGCCCTCATATTTCAGACACATGTTATTCTGCGGGCAATTATGTGTCAAATAGAAATCACATGGAACTTGGAAATGCAGACTGCTATATCAGTCATTGTTCCACCCTCTTTCTTTGCATGTGGCATTCATGTTACCGACAACATGGATAGAGTTTGTGAATCGTTAAAGGGGTATTCCCATCTCGGCAATCCTATTTCAGGGAGTTCAAAATGCAAAACTATGCCCTCACCCATAAGAAGTTTAATTCCTAAATTCTCCGTTCTCCAGACATTGCAGCTTTTAATTCCTCTGCCCTCTGGTTGTTTACTGCTCGTTGCCATGGAAACAGACTACCTCTTCTATGGAAAGAAATGGCAGAGGAGGCTAACACTTCTTTCAACTAAATTTAGTGGCTGGGAATTCAGGAGCGCATGCGTACTAGCTTTGTCCCAGCCACCCGTTACCACTGTACTCTGCTATTTCTTTTCATAAACGAGGCGGTCTGTTTCCATGGCAACGAGCAGTAAACAACCAAAGGAATCAATAGCTGCAGTATATGGAGAATGGAGCATTTTGGAAATAAACATCTTACGAGTTGTCCCCTTGTCATCACTTTTGTGCCACATAAACTATGTTATGGGGTTCAAAGGAGAGGGAATGGGGAGTCCAAGGAGCTGTGTTTCATACTTGCCAGGTCCCCTGTTCCTGCTCTGTTGCCCTGCGAAGTTGAAGCGTGGACAAAAAGTTACTCTTTTGGTGATGTCAGCAGTATAGCAAATGCTGGATCCCAGCAGCAGCGGAGGAATAATTAGTTCAGTTTGTTGCTTTACTACAGCCAGCCCTACTGAAGGGATGTTAGACGGTGACCTTAGGGATCTGTTTCTCTTCTCTGTAGCCCCTTCATCGGTGACTGTAGCCTAGAATCTGCTCTTCCACATTACAAGTAACAGGATGTCAGCGTCTGCCTTCAATTTCTGCCTATATTCAGCAATTCAGGATCCCAAGCTGTGTTTTAGCCATAAGGAAACTATGCAGCTGGGATGAGTGATAACAGATTTCTTTGAGGTTATCAGCCACATTGTCAGTATGAGTAGAAGATCTGCTATATTTTATCGGAGGGGATGGATTTCAGTGGAGCACTTAACATGAAAGAATGTTTACTGCGCTGTTCAACAGACCTGTCATTGTCAGACGCGGGCCAAAGATTACCTTTTTGGACAGTTTCAGAACATTCCATTAAGTTCCCTCAATGGAGAATGATGTGGATTACTGTTTTATCTCCTGGCTCGACTTTACGATTGCCTACTGTGCTGAGTGCCACCTGGGAGCTAATCAAATAGATCCTCCTTTGTAAGAAGACTAACGATGTTCTGTGCCATGAAGATGAAAAGCAGCTGTCCAAGTACCAAGTATAAACCGGTCCTAAGACTTTATATCCTCGCTGTCTACATGCCTCTCATTATTTATAGCTTTCATTTTGTTGTCTAATTTCCACCCAAAACAGAAAATGGCAGGTAAAGCTATGGAAAACGTTTCAAGCGAAGGTGGTAGAAACCCCGCCTAGTAACAAGGCTCATTTTTACATAAATATGTCAAAAAATGTCAACGTCTATGGAGTGTTCCAGAGTACTGTTATATTCCTTGTTGAAATACGAGTCCCCACTAGTAACTGTGCCAGAATTGGTGAGAAATACGACACGGATTATCATACCTTCCAATAGTAATGATTTCGGCAGTGTAGTGCCGAATTTTTTAATGTGCCCAAAACTTGTAAAGCATCATAGTTTCTTCTGCCATTTTATAGGTTTTATTACAAAGAATCTTTGGACTCCAACAAATGGAAACAAAAAAAGAGAAGACAAGGGCACAGATCTAAACGTAGTGATAAAATACCATAAAAGACGCAAGAGATGTGTAAACCTCTCATCTGATGGGCACAACTCCAATGAACGCATGCTATTCCAAGGATATGACCATTCCCTGCTACCACCAGCTTCAAGCCGTGATGAACAGGGGAAGTTCTTGTCCTGAACCCCTTAAAACCTACTCCACGGTCAGATGAAGATATCTGATGAAGACCCCTAAGAGGCTTGAAATGCACTTTATTGTACTGTATGTTCTGATGGTTCAGTAAATACCTATGGACATATACTATGTTGACAATAGTATTGCGACACCACCAATCCTGTGCCGTCAGGTGAAAAGGATATGCAAATCAGATGTGTGAGCATTGGGAATAAAGGTGGGGATTACACAGGAGATCCCAGTACAGAAACCATCAGATGCTACCAGGTGTAGAGCTGACAACGGGTCTGGTGGTGGGATGTCACCAGGTGTAGAGCTGACAATGGGGTGTAGTGGTGGGATGTCTTCAATCAATCAATCAGTACGGACATCGCAGCTTCTGGAGTTTCCAGAATCCACTGTTGGCCATGTTATTGGGAGATGGAAGCCATCCAGTGTGTGCAGGGCAGTGACATTCGTGGAGACCTCGTAAACTGACAGAACGTGGACAACTTATCCGTCTGTAGAAGCACTCACTCAGGAGGTCGGACAAGCGGCTGTGCCCAACATCACAGCAGTAAATGCACAGCAGCGCCTGCGATGGGGCTTGGAGCGTCATTGATGGAATGTAAATAAGTGGAAGCAAGTGTTGTGGATGAATCACAGTACACCATCGTCTGATCAGATGGCGGCACTTTGGTGTGGCGATTGCGTGGAGAGCCGTTTCTATAAGACTGCATCCCAACGGTTAAGTTTGGAAGAGGTTCTGTTATGGTGTGGGGAGTTTCTGCTAGGAAGGACTGGGGCCATTAGTTATAGTGAAGACCCCCCTCAACATCAATGAGTACAGGGACATCCCGGACAATGTGGCATCACCTTCCCTGTGGCAATACTCTGGTACAGCTCTGTGTGTCTACCAACATAACCGAGCTCCATGTCATATGGCACGCAGTGTTGAGGCTTGGTTTGAGGAGCAGAATGTCTGCAAACTTCATTGGCTAGCCCAAAGTCCATATCTCAATCCCATCAAGCATCTTTGGGACAAACTACATAGCCGTATCCATGGACGCCCAACACACCCATAATTCCCCACATCACTATCTACAGTAAAGCTTTCCTCCAGAAATGGATGCAAATCCCTCCACACCTCTATGGGAATTTCCTTCCATTGTTCATCTTTGTTCTAGGAGCTCAATAATTGTACAAGCAGAAGTGCAACTCATGATATGATTTAGGGTGCACTCACACTTCCGTTAAAGGGGTTTTCCAATTATAAATACTACTATAAATACATCAATAGTTGATTGTCTGGGGTCCACTGCTCGGGACCCAACCGATCAGCTGTGCAGATGCATGCTATCAGCGCCGCAATAGCAGAGGTCATAGCGGAACCCTCCGCGCCGACCTCCCATATAGTGGCCGGCGCTTGTAACTGCAGGCATGGCTCCCATTGATTTCAATGAGAGCTGTGCTTGCACTTACAAGCACCGACCACTACACAGAGGTCGGCGAGGAAATTTTCGCTCCGACCTCTGTTATTGCGGCGCTGACTGCATGCGCCCGCAGAGCTGATCGGTCAGGGGTCCTGAGCAACGGACCCCAGCCGATCAACTTGATGACCTATCTTAATGATCCTGATGATAGGTCATCAATAGTATTTATGCCTGGAAAACCCCTTTAAGGCCTTAGTCACACGGGCGTAAATACGCCCGTAAAAAAAACGCGCCACCAATATGTTCTATCTTTTGTACGTGCGTTTTTACGCGCGTATATACGCCCGTGTGACTAAGGCCTTAGGCTGTAAGTTATAATTCCACCTCTCTGTTCCATTTTTGGAGCAGAGCGGAAATAGATGTTTCTATTATTTTCCTCGTTGATTTCCGCCGCAGTCTGCGCTATTTCTTCTGTTACAAAACGGGAACCTTATGGAATGAAAGCTCTCCGTTTGCTTTCTGTGTTTTTTTAACCTACTGAAATCAGTGGGGGAAAAAACTGAAACATTTATTTCTGTTTTAATCCCATTTCCTTGCTCTAAAAACAGAACAGAGAGACGGAATTCTAACTGGCAGCCCTAATGGAAGTGTGAGTGGCCACTTATGCCGGCACTTCAGCAGTTCATTGATATTATTGGAATATCTTAGAATGCAGCTTATTTCTCTATTTCCTACAAGCCCGGAGCCGGCGCGGTGTCGCTGTGTAAATACTGAGTGTAAGAAGAGGCATTTCATATACTGGGATGAAGTATGGAAGTAGTCATTCTGCCCCCGTATACTTAATCTCATTAGACCACTTTGGCTTTGAGTTACATTCTAGTTGCGCTTTTACAATCTCTGTGCTCAGTAATTTTGTGGTGGAGAAGCATGCACAGCGCATATTTAAATGATAACATAGCCGGGGAGCGAAAACAGACCCGAAGACCTACTTATGACTGGAGCTATTCTAGTACTACCCGTAGTGAAACTCCGAGAAAGTGGAGCGGCACCGTTCTCTACAGCCCAATACATCATTATTCTCTTCATTCATAGCTCTGTGAAATATTTAAACTGTACCCGAGTTTCCAACAAGTTTTCTACAATCCCCCGGGTTCTCCTCACCCTCCTCATTTGCTGCTATTTGCAACCTGTTTTCTTGTCTGTAAGTTCTGATTTTCAGGTGGTCTTCCCCATTTTTCTGTTGCTTTGGTGTTTTCTATGCACTTCTAGGTAGGGGTCATTGAGCAAGCCAAGCGTTCTGCTAGTAGTTCACTGTTCTGACTTTCTTGCCCTGACTTCCCATGCTGAATTGCACTGTTTATGGTCCAGTCAACAAGAAGACAGTATTTGATTGCCCGCCCCTCTGCTTTCCCTGGACGATCAGACATTTACAAACATTCTGGCCTAATTCCTAGTAAACCCGCTATAATGTGTGCACATACACCTACACACTGTAAGAGCAGGAGAAGCAGAGACTCTGGAGATCGTTATCGCAGGGTCTGCAGATCTGTCAGCCTACAGAAACTGAATGGACAGGAACTCTTCAAACATGATTTACAGTGGAAAAGCAACAACATTTCTAATGCAAGTATATTACAGAAATAATGAGAATAACACAAGCAAGCAGATGAGCAGAAGTTGTCCAAAAAGTTAAAGCAGCTTTAAGGGGTCTGGACTCTAGTAAATAGCATTCCACAGAGTTACTAAATAGAAGATGTTTTTTGCTACATTGTGCAGCACTGGGACTAGTGTGTATCTCGAATTCACTGCTGGGGATGACAGATAGCCGTCAACCTTATATATTTTCACAGACAGACAAATACGTGTGTTGATGGATGCCTGCGACGATCTCCTAACAAGGGTCTGTAGCATCAAAAGACATACAGTACATTGAATGACCACTTTATTAGCCCCATCTAGTAGAGAGTTGGACTCCTTCAGCCTTCAGAACTGCAGTAATTTCTTGTGCAAAATTCTGCCCTCCCATCAGCACGGGGCAACAGAAATCTGGACCCATCTGACCAGGAGATGTTTTTCCGCTGCTCAGTGATACAAGTTTTGTGCTCTTTTGCCCTCTGGAGTTTTGTCTTTCTGTTTCTCTTAGACACATTGGCGCTGGAATTGGTCGTCTGCTGTTATAGCCCATCTGTGCGGAGGAACGTCGAGTTGTGCGTTCAGACACATTAGTTGGAGCTGCAATGTTGTGTTCGGCTTCTATAGACTGTGCAGCCTGTTGGTCAGAATAATTCTTGATGTCCTCCTTTGACCCCTTTTGGTGACTAGCTGTTCCCATCCACAACCGGTCATCTGCTTTCGCCTCTTAATACCTGTGTTTGCACTGATCCCGTCACATAGTGTACTTAGACCAGGGTATGAATTGCTAGTCGAAGTAAATATGCTCCACTGTATTTACCTTTAGGTTGCTCAACACAGAACACACTGGGGCAGATTTACTATTGACATTGCACAAATTTTCTGGTGCAAATAGAGGCAGAAAACTGTCTTACATACTTTGTACCCTATTTATGATGTGTGTCCGAAAAGTGGGTGTGGTTTCATTGGGAGCTGGTATGATTTCATATAAAAGGGCGGGACCTAAATGTGAAATAATGGGACAAAAAATGCCCTAAAACTGGCGTAGTCTAAGAGAACTAATAGGTGGCATAACATTTGCCAGAAGTGTCTGAAGGTGTAATAAATCTGGCTCATTGTAAGACTGCCTACATTTTCACTGTTAGGGTTTGCTCACATGATGTTGATTTGCTGCGGATTTTGTCACAAATTTAGGTGTAGATCTGCAGCAGATCTCATCCCTTCAATTTGATTCAAGCTGAAAGAGTGAAATCTGTTGCAGATCCATACCAAAATCAGCGACGGGTAAACGCACCCTCAGACGGGTGTAGGAGGTCCACCCCACTATGTCATATTAATGGTTTGCATTGTGTTTCTTCTAGCTTCTCATAGACATGGTTGGCTCTGCTGATGCCGTCCTCCAAGAAGCCGCCGCTGGTTGTATAGCCAACATACGCCGACTTGCTCTGGCCAATGAGAAAGCAAGATACGGCTAAGCAGTAACGAACATTTGTATATTTACTCAACTTCATAGCCAAGTCACCGGCTGGATTCCACTTGAGTCATACGGAGCCGGCGGGCATCGTGTAGTCTGAAATAAAGTTAACGAGGGCACAAATACTGAACCAATTCTATGGACATTCCTTCTATCTACTGCACCGAATGGCGGCTGTCCTGCATGTAGGCAGATGCCACTTTGTAACAGATTTACTTGGAAGTCCACGGTGAGAATGTTATTTCAGCGTCACCAGTAAAATGTCATGAAACACTGGCAGTTGTACGCGTCCTTGTGTCACAATGTGTTTAGTGCGCAGCGAGTCTCCAGCCTAGATCCTGTAAACCCGTCTCACATCCTGAGATCCACAATAAATGCACTTACTAAAGAGCAGAACGGGCGGCTGGTGGCATTGAGGAAATAAAGACGTGACCGGCTGGAATGTCCGCGTCATTCCAATGTCATACCGTCATGTCTTATAATGTTCCCGGTCTCCACAGCAACATCTAATAGGAGCTGATATATATTCCAATTGGCTTCACACTGTGCAAATAGACAGAACCTTATTATGCCTTCTGTCCCGATGTAACAGCAGCTATATACTGCAAGTACAACTCTCTACACGGGCATTGGCAATAACATAGTCCACCCAGATAGAACCGTCGGATTGCTGCAGAACGCGGCCTGCAGTTATGTCTTCGGCAGATATGTAGATGGTTGCAGTTGTGGTCTGATTAGACACGGGGTCTTGTCACCACAGACTATAAAAGTGCTTCCCCCGATGACCATTAAAAGGGCCCCTGGAGGCTACTTTTGTGTAGTGACCTCTTCTTGAGAGGGGCCGCATCAGTGGAAACAAGCTGGAATGAAAGAAGCTGGATGGTCATAGCGACACATTGCCAACCATCCCCTGACCAGACTGTTAGGTGGTCTTGGAGCATTGGTTACACGAAGGCATGCACACATGGTCAACAGGCTCTGGTTGGCCCAAACAGACCACCAGTCAAGAGGATCCTTTGATCCACCGACAAGACCGAGCAGATCAAACAGTTTCATTGTTCATCATCCAGACACAGGTGGTGCCTTCATTACAGACTCCTTTCTCTGCCCGCACCATTTCCAGGCGCTTTGCATAAGGAGATTTGATGTTATGGCGCTAATTACATACCCTGCCATTAGGACCAAAATATTGTTGCCTCCATTCGCTGTGGTGTCGGAAATCATTAACCTGGACTGCCGCAAACGGGAACCATGTCGTTTTTAGTGACCAGTCCAGGTTTTGTTTGGGAGCCAATACCGCTTGTGTTTAAGTATGCAGGCTTCATGGTGAGCGCTTCAGTCCTGCCTTTGCTGTGGAGCGGCACACTGCCCCCTGCTAGTACGATGGTCTGGGGAGCCACTGCATATGATAGTCGGTGACTAAACAGCTCAGTGATATGTGGAGGAAATCCTGCTGCCACATGTGTTGTCTCCAACAGCAGGATAATGCTCACCCACACACAACAAGGGTTTTCCAGGAATGTCTCCGCCGGGTTGCCACACTCCTTGGACTGCCTGGTTGGCAGATTTATCGCTGATCAAGCATTTATAGGACCCACTGGGACAACAACCTTAGCAGCCTATGAGTGTACAGGATGTAGAGGCCCAGATGCAACATCTGTGGGCAATTGTACCAGGGATAACATACGGAACCTGTATGCCTCTATGCCTGCCTGTATCACATCTTGTATCCAAGCCAGAGGTGGTATAACAGGGTACTATAGCCTCCATGCCCACCCGTATCACATCTGTATCCAAGCTAGAGGCAGCACAACAGGGTTCTAGAGCCTTTATGTCCTCCCGTATCACATCTTGTATCCAAGCTAGAGGCAGCACAACAGGGTTCTAGAGCCTTTATTTCCTCCCATATCACATCTTGTATCTAAGCTAGAGGCGGTACAACAGGGTACTAGAGCCTCCGTGCCTGCCTGTATCACATCTTGCATCCAAACTAGAGGTGGCCCAACAGGCTACTAGAGCCTCCATGCCCACCCGTATCTCATCTTGTATCCAAGCTAGACGTGGTACAACAGGGTACTAGAGCCTCCACGCCCATCCGTATCTCATCTTGTATCCAAGCTAGAGGTGGTACAACAGGCTACTAGAGCCTCCATGCCCATCCGTATCACACCTTGTATCCAAACTAAAGGTGGTACAACAGGGTACTAAAGCTTCCATGGTTGTCCATATCACATCTCGTATCTAAGCTAGAGCCTCCATGCCTGTCCCTATCACATCTCGTATCCAAGCTAGAGGCGGTACAACAGGGCACTAGTGCCTCCATGGCCATCTGTTTGTTCTGTTGCGATAAAAAGGAGGCTTAGTAGGGAAATACGGGAGATAAATAAAAAATCGCACATCACAGAAAGATAGGACGTGGCGCGATTTTTTGTTTTCTCAATATCGCATGAGTGAAAACATCGCAGATGGGAAGGAAACCATTGTAAATCATCGGTTTCATAATCTGCTTCTTTACTGACTATCACAGCAGGCAAATATCGTGCAATTTTCTTGTCTGGGTGAAACCACCCTTTCATCCGGTTCCAACAACTCATTATTGGGGTATTATTTTTTTGTATATCGCGTTGATCCGTGACCTTTATTTTTCCTTGAAAATCTAGCTGTTATGCTTTTAAAGTATAACTGCACTTTACAAAGAATTTTGACATGCCACAGGAACATGCGGAATGTTTTGCCCTCGGAGGGTCCAGATGCTGAGCTCCACCGATTGCTAGATTGAAGCAGCTGAAGTGTACATCTGACTGCTGTCACTGGTCAATCGCTGAAGACGGACTCATAGACTTTCGATTGAGTTCATTTTCAGCTAGCAAGTATCGATCAGTACTTTACCGTGTTTCCCCGAAAATAAGACAGTGTCTTATATAAATTTTTGTTCAAAAAGGTTTAACTATTTGACATGTATAGCTGCCTGGACACTATTTAAATTGACTTTTTTAATTAACTGTTAGCAGGGCTTAATTTTGGAGTAGGGCTTATATTTCAAGCATCCTCAAAAAGCCTGAAAAATCATTTTGCATCCTCAAAAATTCTGGAAAATCATGCTATGTCTTATTTTCAGGGTATGTCTTATTTTCAGGGACACGGGGTAGTTGCTTTGTTCTCAGTATCGGTAGGGGGCTTAGCAGCCAGACCCCAAGCAATCATACCTTTTGACCTATTAAAAGTTGTGGAAAGTGCAAACACTTTAAACCATTAGACAAACATTAGTGTACATCATCAGGATTGTTGCTTCAATGACATCTGAGTCACTCTGAGCCGATACTCTATTTTTGGCCATATTATAATATCAGTCCACAGACTGGCAACGTTTCAAGAACCACAAACCTGAATTCATCAGACGTTCAGTCCTTTTTTTCTATGACATTTGCATATAAAACATACAGGAGCATGAATAATTAACTGAACTGAACCTCCTGGAACCCCTTGGATTTCAGCAGCGATTAGTAAAACAATGCAGTCTGATTGTTGTCTTGTCACAATTATAGGCAAACACAATATAACTAATAATATAGATAGTTGTACCACTCCGGTCTTTTATTGAACACATTGGGGGATATTTACAGAATTCTGGCAAGGAAAGTTGCCAATTTTCACACAAGTCCCATTTGCACCAAAACTTTGTGACTTTTCTGCTTTCGATACCGGCCTCACTAGTTTGACTCATGGGAAACAATTGTCAGATCGATTTTTGCCAGTCGTGGTGTAACACAGAGCAGATTTATTATTTGTTATGAATGCAAACTGCACCCAACATTGACTCTATTACAAACAGGCATCAACAGTTGGCAGAAAATGGCCGAAATTGGACTTTGTGACCCTTTTGATTGACCAACTTTAGAAAGGCTATGATCAGAGCCAGTGGGTTCGAAATTACATCTCCCCTCTGCAACTTTGTAGGTCCATAATAAATTTCAGCATTTTTGAAGTTAATTATGGCATCAAGTTCTTGCTTTAGCAGTGAATAAAGACAATTTCCATATCACGTAAAATGTAATCCAAGTAAAATACCCAAATGCAGGACCATAATAAATGATACACAAAAATGCTTACTTTTTGAAAACCAGAATTCCCTCAGAATGCGTCCACTGGAGTCCCACACATTTTTATTTTCCTAAACTCTATGTTTTATTGCCATTCCTGAAAAGAGCAGGTTTATGAGATCATTACACAAACTGAGCCGTTCCAACCACAAAAAAGTGCTGATTTATTTTTATATAAGTTCTACCACAGGCTAAACAGAGCGAAAAGAATGATTACGCCAATATATTTCAAGTTCAGATCTCCACATGATATCAGTGGCATGAAATGGAGCAGTAGACACGTACAAGAGTGCGAATGTCCTGTCCTGCTACAAGAGAGCACAAGGTCATCAAGATCTCGTGTGGATTCGTTGCCGGTACGAGACATATTCAAGTTCTAAGGTCCTCTATTATTTCTAAAAAAAATGACTTACACCAGGAAGCTATGAGCATCGTCACTTCCCAACATAATCTCCTTCTTGACATACACATTTTTCGATGCCATTGGCCACGGGAAAAGCACTGAGGCAAGAGTGGCACAACAAGCCAAAAATCCCTAGGTGCAAGGTCAGTTGGGTAGGGAGCATGAGGAACCACTTCATCATTGCTGAAGAAACCCCTGAACAAGGGCCGCTCGATAAGCAGAAGCTTTGTCTTGATTAAAGATCACACATTCAGGCTTTTCTCAACTAATGTAATGTTTCTTGCAATGGAGGAAAAACTTCATTAACACATCTTCGTAGGTTGCAGTCATCATTGTATTACCCTTTGAAATGCAAAGGATTACGCCTTTGCTGTCCTAAAACATGGCCACCATCATTTTCTCAGCGCTGGCGGTAATCTGGAATTTCTTTGGTGATGGTGAGTCAGTGTGCTTACTTTCCACCAACTGCCATGTGTTTCGAGGATTGAAAGAAGGCATCTATGTCTCATCCATTGTGTCAGTTAATATAATGAAGGCACAATTCATGCAGTCATCACGTCAAAATTGGCTGACACATTGCCACATGCACATTATGCAGTCTTGTAAACGTCAGTCAGTATTTGTAGCAACCAGATGGAGGAAACTTTCTACATCTTCAGATCTTCGTGTCTGATGGTGTGCTCAGATGCTATGGGAATGCTGACTTTGCAGGCAAACGTTTCCACAGTCAATCGGCGGTCCTCTATAAACACTTACTCAACTCGCACAATCATGTTCTTGGACCGGCTGATGTGTGGCCAAAACTCCTTTAGTCCATTCTCAAATGATGTTTGGCCTTCCTGAACTACTGAACCTGCGAACACACATTTGTCGTGCCCATGGCATCTTCACCGTATGTCTTACTCACCTGACAATGAATGTTCATAGGAGCCATTCCACGCAAGTGAGGAAAACGGATGATTACAAGTTGTTTTTGGAGCGTGAACATTACCATTTTAAGTATTGAAATACTTCTAACTCCATCCGCTGTCAGGTGGGTTCTGTCCGCTGAACAATGCTGCCATCTGTCACTCATCCCCCAAGCATGCCGGCATTTTCTAAAGTCTGTCCCATGTTTCTATGTGCTCCTATTCCTGAGAAAAAATTAGGAGACCTTAGAACTTGAATGCACCTCATATTCTTCACAGAGGATCCTTCCATTAGACAGCTTCACATCTTTAGCGCGATAGAAGCAAGGCTTAAATTTCCTGTTGGAAAAATGCTTCTATTATGGGGCTGTCTTACTGAGACAACTCCTGCCAGTATGTCCCATTAGGGCATCTGGATTTCATAGAAAGGGGTCTTCCACTCTGCTGGACCCAAACCATAATTATATTAAATAGACAACCATTCATCGGAGTGGTCACTGCGTAAAATGACATTTAGCAGGCACTGCAGGGGAGATTTCTGGCTGGCATCACCTGTTACTGGGGGTGTTGGCATCCACAGGGATTGTCTTTAATATCTACGTGCAGTTGTAAAGTTTTCAGCCCTTTTCAGTTGTTTTACATTTTGTTATGTTGTGGTCTTGTGCAAATATAAAAAAAGCAAGTTTTTCCCCTCATTCTGCACACAGTATCCCATAATAACAAAGTGACAAGAGAAGAAATTAAAAATGATCATTTTACATTAACATAAGTATTCATACCCATTGGTATGGCACTTGAAATTTAGCTCTGGGGGCTGCCCATTTCTTGTGATTATCTTTGAGATATTTTTACATCTTGATTGGAATCACCTGTGGTAAATTCAGTTGATTTGGACATAATTTAAAAAGATCCCCTCCTGTTTGTATAAGGTCTCATAGCTCACAATGCATATCAGAGCCCAAACCACACCAGGAGAAGGAAAAAACTGCTGGCAGAGCTCAGAGACAGGATTGTGTGGAGGCACAGATCTGGAGAAGGCTACAAAAACATTTCTACTGCACTGAAAGTTCTCAAGAGCCAGCAGCCTACATAATTTTAACATAGAAGAACAACCAAAACTCTTCCTAGAGTTGGCCAACCCATAAGTCATCAGCGAAGATGGCCTTTGTAAGAAAGGTGTCCAATAACCCAATTGTTATTCTGGTTGAGCTCCAATGATCTTGTATGCAGATGGAAGAAATTTCCAGAAGGTCAACCATCACTGCAGTCCTGCACCACTCTAGGCCGACCTGTGGAGCATAGCGATCTTTTCTACATATACTTGACTCTAGGCTTTATGGCAGAGTGTTCAGAAAAAAAACTGCTTGGAGTTTACCAAAAGCAACTAAAGAATCCTCAGACTGTGAGAAATAAGATTCTCTGGTCTGATGAAACCAAGATGGAAATTTTTAGCCTCAATTCTAAGCGTTCTCTCTGGTGGAAACCAGGCGCTGCTCATCACCTGCCAAATACCATTACTACAGTGAAGCCTGGTGGTGGCAGCATCATGCTGGGGGAGGGGAGACCGGTCAGGTTTGATGGAAAGCTGAATGGAGGAAAGTACAGAGATAATGAAAACCTGTTCCAGATCGCAAGGGACCTCAGGCTGGGCAGAAGGGTCGCCTTCCAACAAGGCAATGACTAAGCACACAGGTAAGATAATTCAGGAGTGGGAACAACTCTGTGAATGTTCTTGAGAGGGCCAGACAGAACCCTGAATCCAATGGAACATCTCTAGAGAAAGCTAGAAATGCCTGTCAACAGACGGCTCCTATCCAACCTGACAGACGTCAGAAAACCTCCAAATCCAGGGGTGCAAACCTTGTGACATCATACCCAAGAAGACTAGAGGCTGCAATGGCTGCCAAAGGGGCTTCAACTAAGTACTGGGTACAAGGTGTGAATACTTATGGCAATGCAAAATGTTAGTTTTTAATTTTTTTTTAAAATCACAAAGATTTATTCCATTCAGTTGTCACTTTGTCATTTTGGGGTACTGAGTGCAGAATGCGGGAAAACAAGGCCAAAACTAGCAAATTGTAAAAGAAGAGGGTGTGAAGACTTTCCACATGCAGCATAACCTCTTACTTCTACTAGCTCATATATATTTATATTTAGGGTGTACTCACATGGTGTAGTCTGGCTCTTCTGCCAGAAGGATAAATTTAGGACATCATGGAAGCACCGCCGGTCAAAGCATCGGCACCTTAGACTATGTAATTATACGTGCCAGAGACCGCCGTAATGTACTTCTCACAAGAGCCATGACAGGCGCTGATGATTGCTGGACAGACCACAGGTTAATTTGATGACCATCAAGATCACCCCCAAATGCAGACTCCAAGGAAGAAAGATAAGATGAAAATGAACACCCAAGCCCTTCAAGAGCCCTCTAAACAAATAACATTCTCCAAGCAACACTCAAGCATCATCTATGCATGGAATACCCTGAAAATGTTGAGGAACATTGGAATAAACTGAAGATCACCATTATTACAGCCTGTGAAGAAATCATTGGATACCAAACTAAGAAACATCAAGACTGGTTTGATGAAAATGATAACGAGATCCAACAACTAATCGATAAGTCGAAAGCCTTCCAAATATGGCAAAGAGACACCAACTGTGTTGCTAAGAAAAAGATCTACACTAGTGCAAAGGCTGAGGTCCAAGGAAGGACCAGAGAACTCAATAACATCTGGGGGACAAAAAAGACTCAAGAAATCCAACATTTTACAGATATCCATGATGCAAAGGTCATCTATGGCCCAACAAATCCTGGCATAAACCCCCTACGTTCATCAGATGGAACCTAGTTTCTAAAGGACAACAAATCAATTGCACTACATTGGGAAGAACACTATCATAAGCTCCTTAACTGCAGTTGTAATATGCCTGAGGAGCCTCTTTCGCAAATCTCATAACAAGTCAAGGACAAGCTTGCAGCACTGCCCAGCTTGGAGGAAGCAGCAAAGCCATCCGCCAATTAAAAAATAACAAAGCCAGTGGACCTGATTATATCCCTGCTAAAATCTTTAAACAAGCAACTCCACGAGCTAATTGACAAAGTGTGGGAGACCGAGTAAATCCCAGCAGATTTTAAGGATCTTCAAAAAAGATAAAAGAAAAAACTGAATAATAGCACTCCAATGGTTTAAAGGAAATGATTTAGAAACAGGGAATTTCTCAAAAACAACGTATGGGACTTACCCAGACGTAACGGGACCCTCCTGGTGTCCCGAGACGTCAGCAATCCAGAAGAGCAGAGAATGGTCAAGATTGTGATCAATTTATGAAATTTAATGGGAAGTCCAATAGTGCTGGTCAGACCGACATTCCTGAGGGAGAGCGTCACGGGGTAGCTCTAGGTATGTAGATACCAGAGAACAAGAAATAGTGCTAGAGATCAATAGAAAAAGGCCTCCTGGCGCTCTAGCAATATGGATGTATAAGTTATGCATTACATCCATATTGCTGGAGCACCAGGAGCCCTTTTTCTATTGTTGTCTAGCACCCTTTTCAAAAAAGGGGAAAGCACAGACTGTGGAAACTATCAAGGTATCTCCCTTCTAACTTCCACTGGAAAAATCCTTGCAAGAATCCTTGCAAACTGTCTTCAACCCATTTCAGAAGACGTCCTCCCGCCTTTCCAGAAAATAGTGGATATGATCTTCAGGGGACGACAGCTCCAAGAAAAATGCAGGGAACAAAACTAACCACTGTACGTGGCTTTCATTGACCTCACAAAGGCATTCGACACAGTGAATGGCAATGCTCTTTTTGGACCATCCTCCAAAAAATCGGATGCCTTGATAAATTTGTGAACATCCTGCGGCTCCTCCATGATGACATGATGGCAATAGTCTTGGACAGCAATGGCTCCCAAAGTGACCCATTTAGGGTGGAGTCAGAGGTGAAACAGGGCTGGGTTATTGCCCTAACTGTATTTTCAATCATTATAGCTATGATACTGCACTTTGTTGATAGGAAGCTTCCAACCGGCGTGGAAATCATCTATCGAACGAACAGATGGTAAATTATTTAACCTTAACAGACTTAGGGCTCATGTCCACGGGGAAAATATGATTTAGGATCCGCAGCGGATTACCTGCACGCGGATCCGCACCCCATAGGGATGCATTGACCACCCGCGGGTACATAAATACCCGCGGATCGTCAATAAAAGGGTTTTTAAAAAAAATGGAGCATGAAAAAATCTGGACCATGCTCCATTTTCGTGCGGGTCTCCCGCGGGGACGGCTCCCGCGGGCTTCTATTGAAGCCTATGGAAGCTGTCCGGATCCGCGGGAGACCTAAAATAGGAATTAAAAGCATTTACTCACCCGCAGCGGGCCGGGAAGCTCTTCTCTTCCTCACGGCTGCATCTCCCTTGCTTCGGCTCGGCGGATGTGCCCGGCGCATGCGCGCGGCACGTCGACGACGTGCCGGCGACGTGCCGCCGGCGTCAGGAATTCATCCGCCGGCCGAAAAAGAAGATCCGGCCATGAGGAAGAGCAGAGCTTCGCCGCCCGCTACGGATAGGTAAATTCTTATTTATTCGTATTTTCAGCGCTCATGTCCGCGGGGCAGGAGGGACCCGCTGCAGATTCTACATGTAGAATCTGCAGCGGATCTGATTTTCCCCGTGGACATGAGGCCTAAAAGCCAAAACCAAGGTCACAACAATGTGTTCTAGAACTCCAATAAGCTGATGATAACATAGTCTGTGCTCCTTCAGAAAAAGACATATAAGCCACTTTAAACATCTTTGCAGAAGCATGCGAAAAGCTTGGCCTCTCACTGAACATCGAGAAAACCAAAGTGCTCTACCAGCAGGCACCAACTTATCCTTCTGCAATGCCAGAAATACAGCTTAAGGCCTCAGTCAGACGGGCATTTTTTCGCGCGTTTTGCGCATGCGTTTCGCACATATATAGAACCAATAGTTCGCTATGATATCGGTCACATGTCCGCTTTTGCGAAAAATTATAGGACACGACGATTCGCAAATCGCGCCTATCTGCGTTCGCCGTTTTATGTGCGCACCAAAATCATTTTTTTCACCGGTCAGACGAAGTTTCATGCGCATTTTGATGCGCACGGCGATTTTTCTCCGGTCAGACGGGCGTTTTGCAGCAACGATAAACGCGGGTAGGTGCAGATTTTTCCCGCGATTTTTCGCCTCTGGTCACGCGATTTGCGCATGCGCATCCGACATGCGATGCGCAAAACGCGCGAAAAAACGCCCGTCTGACTGAGGCCTTAAGGGCTCAGTCAGACGAGCGTTTTTTTGTACTTTTAAATTCAATGAATGGCTGAGCGCTGCCTCTCATTGTCTGAGTGCTATGACCAATCACAGGCAGCGCTCAGCTGTCATTCAATCAATGGCTTAGCGCTGCCTGTGATTGGCTGAGTGCTCAGCCAATCAGACCTAGCATTTTCAGGAGGCAGGAATTTTTAAATCTGCATCCTATTGCTTTCAATGGGGTCGCAGTTGATAGATAAATAGATAGATATTAAATAGACAATAAATATATAGACATAGGTAAACATTAGATAGATAGATTAGATAGATTAGATAGATAGATAGATAGATAGATAGATAGACGAGAAAGATAGGTAAATTTATATGAGACAGGTACATATTAGATAAATAGATATGAGAAAGAAATTAGATAGATAGAAGAAATATAGACATTAAATAGATATGAGATAGACAGATATAGATAACTTTGAGATAGATTGATAGATACATATTATATATGTAAATATGATAAGGATTAGAGATGAGCGAACGTACTCGTCCGAGCTTGATGCTCGGGCGAATATTAGGGTGTTCGGGATGTTCGTTATTCGTAACGAACACCACACGATGTTCGGATGTTCGTCTATATGCGCTCAATGGGGCCGGCGGCAGCAGCGCCAACCCCATTGAGAACATATAGAAGACAAATCCTTCTTCTCTGCCACAGCTGTAACAGCTGTGACAGAGAAGAACGATGTTTGCCCATTGAATTCAATGGAACCGGCAATACAGCCGACTCCACTGAATGCAATGGGCTGCCGGCGATCGCGGGATGAATTGTCGGAAAGGGGTTAAATATATAAGCCCTTTCCTGCAATTCATCCAGAAATGTGTAAAAATAAAAAATATATATATACTCACCTGGTGCCGACAGACGGAGTTCAGCGCGGCAGGCTGCAGTTCTCCTGAACTGCTCTGAACGGCTGTGAGTAGTATTCAGCAGCCGGGGATTTAAAATCCCCGCCTGCTGAATAAGATGCCTCTGAATGGTCACAGCCTGACCAATCAGAGGCCAGCCCTCACTCACACCCATTCATGAATTCATGAATGGGTGAGTGAGGGCTGCCTCTGATTGGCTCAGGGGCAGCTCTCCTGCCCCTGAGCCAATCAGAGGCAGCCCTCACTCACCCATTCATGAATTCATGAATGGGTGTGAGTGAGGGCTGGCCTCTGATTGGTCAGGCTGTGACCATTCAGAGGCATCTTATTCAGCAGGCGGGGATTTTAAATCCCCGGCTGCTGAATACTACTAACAGCTGTTCAGAGCAGTTCAGGAGAACTGCAGCCTGCCGCGCTGAACTCCGTCTGTCGGCACCAGGTGAGTATATATATATTTTTTATTTTTACACATTTCTGGATGAATTGCAGGAAAGGGCTTATATAGTTAACCCCTTTCCGACAATTCATCCCGCGATCGCCGGCAGCCCATTGCATTCAGTGGAGTCGGCTGTATTGACGGCTCCATTGAATTCAATGGGCTAACATCGTTCTTCTCTGCCACAGCTGTTACAGCTGTGGAAGAGGAGAACTTGCTGTGTCGTTCCCATCATTTTCTTGAATTGCCAAGATTTTCACACATGAAAACCTTAGCGAGCATCGGCGAAATACAAAAATGTTCCGGTCGCCCATTGACTTCAATGGGGTTCGTTATTCGAAACGAACACCCGAACATCGCGGGAAGTTCGTTTCGAATAACGCGAACCCGAACATTTTGGTGTTCGCTCATCTTTAATAAGGATAGATAAATGGATGCTGGATAGATAGGAAAATGAATAGATATGAGATGAATAGATAGATATTAGATATGAGATAGAAAAATGTAGATAAATATGAGATAGATAAACATTGTTAGGATAAGATAGATATAAGATAGATACATATTAGATAGAGTTGAGATAGATATATTATAGATGCACGTTAAATAGATATGAGATAGATATTAGACCTTAAATAGATAAATAGATGACTATGGTATAGCTTATAAATAGTGTTGATTCAGAAGAAAAAAAACAAGACTAGAAAAAACTAGATAATAGATATGTATGATAAATAGATATGAGATTAGATAGATAGCTTTGAGAAAGATAGATAAATAGATGGATATGAGATATGTATTAGATAGATATGAGAAATATAGATAAATAGATATTAGATACATAGATATTAGACATTAAATAAATAGATACAGATATGAGATAGATATTAAATAGATTAGATATAGCTGCATATGAAATATATAGATCGATATATATTAGATAGATATGAAATAGATATACATTAAATAGAAAGATAGATGGGTGATAGATAGATTGATAGATATATACATACAGATATATATGATAGACAGATATGAGATTATGTAGATAGATGGATATGAGATAATGCCCATTTAGACGGGACGAATGTCGGGCAAACGATACCGACACTTGTCCCTGCACATACTATCTCCCGTGCTGCTGTTACATGGGAGCTAGTATCGCTGTCTCACAGTGGGACGGCAGGAGGATATTTCTGCAGCCTCCCCATTCTCCTGCAGCCTCCCCATTTTTCCTGCTGGCCCCTCTCTGAGCGAGCCAGCGATACTAGCTCCCGGGCAACAGCACGGGAGCTAGTATGTGCAGGGACGAGTGTCGTTTGCCCGACATTCGTCCTGTCTTAATGGGCCTATAGATATTGGATAGATATGAGAAAGACAGATAAATAGTTATTAGATAAATAGGCATTAAATAAATAGATGCAGATATATAAGAATGATATGAGAAGATTAGATATGAGATTAGATAGATGTGAGAAATATAGATAAATAGATATTAGATAGACATTAAATAAATAGATACAGACATACGAGATAGATATTAAATAGATTGGATATAGCTACATATGAAATATATAGATCGATAGATATTAGAAAGATAGATATGAGATTAGATAGATAGATATAGACATTAAATAGATATGTGATAGATTAAAAATAAATATTAGATATGAGCTAAACAGATATAGATAACTTTGAGATAGATTGATAATAGATACATATTAGACAGTAAGATATGAGAAAGATAGATAAATAGAGGGATGCTGGATAGATAGATAGATAGATAAATAGATATGAAAAAGATATAGACATTAAATAGATATGAGATAGATTATAGATACATATTTGATATAAGATAGAGAGATCTAGCTAAATATGAGATAGTAAAGATAAATATGAGATAAATAGATATTAGATATATATAAGATAGATTGATTATAGACACATATTAGATAGATATGAGATTGATATTAGATAGACATTAGATAGATAATAAAATAATCTTTATTTGTATGAGATGGACAGAAAGATATTAAATAGAAATGAGATAGATTATAGATAAATATTAGAGATGAGCGAGCGTACTCGGAAAAGCCCTACTCGCTCGAGTAATTTGCTTTATCCGAGTATCGCTGTGCTCGTCCCTGAAGATTCGGGTGCCGGCACGGAGCGGGGAGCTGCAGGGGAGAGCGGGGAGGAACGGAGGTAAGATCTTTCTCTCCTTCTCTCCCGCCCGCTCTCCCCTGCTCCCCGCTGCGACTCACCTGTCAGCCGCAGCGGTCCCCGAATCTTCAGGGACGAGCACAGCGATACTCGGATAAAGCACATTACTTGAGCGAGTAGTGCTTTTCCGAGTACGCTCACTCATCTCTAATAAATATTACATGAGATAACACATAGATTATATAGATACATATTAGATATACATTAAATGGATAGATAGATGGTAGATAGATAGATAATAGATATATATGATAAATATATATGAGATTAGATAGATATAAGAAAGATAGATAAATTGATTGATATATGAGATAAATAGCTATTAGATAGATATGAGAAAGACAGATGGATATCGAAAAGATAGATACATTATAGATACATGTTAGATAGATATTAGATAGACATTAAATAGATAAATGGGTGATAGATAGATATGAGAGATATAGAAAGATAGATATGGGATATATATAATAGTAGGATATGACATAGATAATAGATAGATATTATATAGATAGATAGATATGGGATAGATAGACAGATATTAGATAGATTATAGATACATTTTAGATAGGTATGAGATAGATTTTAGATATACATTAAATAGATAGATGGGTGATAGATAGATAGACAAATACAAGAAACAGAAAGATAGATATAAGAAACAGAAAGATAGATCAATAGATATATGATAGATAGATATTAGATAGATAATAAATAGATACAGATGTATGAGATAGATAGATATAGTATACAGATACATATAGATAGATGCTATAAACTCTATGAATCAATGATCCCATCAACCAGTTTATGTCTCTACAGTTTATTCTTACTATTATTCGTATACATTAGACCTATACATCTTCTCATCCTGCAAGAAGCCCCCTGACGGATTTCCCATCTGAATAGTTGTTCTGTGCGGAGCTGCTGTAGGTATATCGCTCACTGACTCATTTCTGGTTAAGTCCTGTTTTTCATGATGTAGTTGGTGAGTTTATGGCCGCCGCGGGTCCGGATTGTTTTCATCTATCAAAAAAAAAGTTTCATTTAGCAGCTCAAGAACTACATGAAGGCCTCACAAATCTGTCACGCGGACCCCACAAGGAGCGGCATTCTGAAGCCTTTCTAAATCCTGTCAGATTACATCGTTATGGCACACATGTTACCGGTGACTATAAGGGGAAGCAATTCACACCGCTGTTAGGAAATATGTAAATGTGGGCTGTGTAGGATATTATGTAAGGCCGAGCCGTCTTTACACACAAACTGTACTGCCAGGAGAACACTAAAGTGCAGGTGTCGGAGGAATAGTCACATTACAAAGCTCCGGCATTACAGTCCGCCCCGAGCACGTACCCTCGTTGTTTATTCTACACATTGATGGAGGTTCACAGCTGGCGCTACAAGTCAGGATATCCCATATAGGCTCACAGTACCGGATATCAGCTTCTCTCTACCCCGCTGTCTTCTTAAAGGGAACGTCTCATGCAGCTCATTTTAGTTTCATTAATTAGAGGTTAGCTTATAGAGCAAAAATATTGGATCGGAGGGGCGGCCATATTGGAGATATTTCCTTCCTGTATTGCATGTATAGATAGTGCAGCAGGGTGTGAGCGACTTATTGTATCTGAATATATGAGAGATCACAAAAAAATACTGGCCAAGGTAAAAGAGGGTGTGGTTTAGGGCGTGGTTTTCACAACATGTGGTTTTAATGTCGTTATTTTAGTGCCTGCAACTAATAATTGTGTCCACATAGTAGTAGTGGCCCCAATAGTAATAGTGGCCCCAGTAGGGGGCTGATAGTAATAAGGCCCCCTCCTTATGCCCTATCCACCCTCAACATGCAGCCCGGCAGCAACCCTGCAGCATCCAATATGTCACTCACTCTCTCTAGCTCCCATCCGGCCTCCGCTGTTGTAATCAGAACCTGTGACCCCTAACCTCTCCTCCCGACATCTGCGTACAGGATGTAGATGCCAGGAGGAGAGGTCAGGGGTAACAGTACTTGTTTACAACAGCGACAGACAGGAGCTAGACAGGGTGAGTGACGTACTCGATGCTTTGGAGTTGTTGCTCGGCCGCACATGCTCTCAACTTATAACTACCAGCTATTAATATGGCTGGTAAAGAATAAATACCAGCACCTGCCTTTGGATTTAATTACCCACTGGCTAGTGAATTACCAGCTGAGTGGCAACCCTAGAGGTAGCGGCGACAATATCTGGCAGAAGGTATGCCAGCGTCACTGAAGAGGGAGGGGGGAAGCGCCCTCCTTGTCTTTAGACTCTAGAGACAACTTCTCCTGGAGACTTTAAGGAGAGGTGAGAGCTCAATTAATGTAGGAGGCAAAGTTGTGGACTTCTCTCTTTGGACTTTGGTTCTTTCTAAATACGGTTAGTTTAGTGTCCAGTTTTTCCTGTTTTAATGTTTTCTTCAGTTATAGTGGTTGTGGTTGCATGTGGTGTGGAGATGGTGATGGGTATTAGTGAGTCTAGTATACATTTTAGCCCGAACCAGAAGGACCTTTGGTTTAGATTTTGACCTGAAGTAAGATGAGTTTAGTTGGCTGATGGCCTGGTGTAGCTTTAGTTTAGTATCAGCAATATTTGGTGTATTCTTTGCATCATATAGTACGTGAGATATATTTCTGTTTTGTTACTATTATATTTTTTTTATTTTATAATAAGGAGATCTCCAGTGTCTTCCAGGACTTCTTCTGAAACCAAGTCTTGGTGGACTCTGAGGTCTGCTTGGGATGGTTGCCCTGTTGGAAAGTCCAATGGCGCCCACGCTTCAGCTTCCTCACAGAAGGCATGATGTTCTCTCCTAGGTTTTTCTGACACTTGATTGAATCCATCTGCAGGTTTCCAGTCCCAGAGTGTTGGGCCACTCTCATACATGCACTTTTTATCACGATTACCGTGGCGTTCAAAATGCTAAACATGGTACAACCCTACCATTGATTTCAATGGGGCCATGCAGACCTGCACTTGAAAGCGATGTTTTATAACTTCGTGTTTTTTGAACACTTTCTGCTCTATTTTGGCATATTTTTGCAGTTTTTAACGCACCTCATCACCCATCACAATGCAGTATCTTGCGTTCAAAAACGCTGATAAAAAAATTGTGGTAAAACTGTTTTAGGGATGCCGTGTGTGACAGTGGCCTTATTGAGCAATCTCCATGCTTCACTATAGGCAGGGGGTTCTTCAGCATCTGCTTCGTTCCTCCTGCTCCAGATACACAGCTGATCCAGAGGCCAGAAATGTTCCAGTTTCGTTTTTTCGCTCCACAGAATGGAATCCCAAAACTTTTATGGTTTATTTATATGGTTTTGAGCATACTGGAGGCAACTTTTCTTGGGCTTTTGGATCAGTAACGGTTGTATATCTTGAAGTTCGGACATGAAGACCTTCAGCATTTAGTATACACTTAACTGTACAAATGGAAACCTCACTGCTGCCACCAGATCTTGAGCAGGTCTTTTGTAATCACTGGAGGGTTTTTGAGCATCTACCTCCTCAGGATTCTAGTGGCAGCTGCTGATAGCTTCCCCTTTCTGCCACATCCTGGTAGTGTAGATATAGTTGTCCAGTATACCGTCTGGTCCCCTCCATAAATGTCATACATGTTTGTCCTATGTAGATGCACTGTGCAAAGCTTGTTCTGTCATATCCAGTGTCTGTGTTGCACAGCTGCAGCGCTTGAGAGGTTAACTCCAGTGAAATCACTGCCTGCCTGTAAATGTATCAGTCTGTCATGTTGTGTGGTATAAGTGAGGGTATAAATAGGAGTGAGAGCTTGAGAGCGGGAAAAGGGTCTTCAATATGTGATCTAAAGTCCATCTTCAGAGAGTTCCAACTGGTCTACCTAACACAGAGCCGCATGGAAGCACCTTCAGCTTCCTTGTGGTGAAGATGGAGGAGAAGTAGAGATATCCCATAGCGACTGCATTTTGGAAGTGAGTGGAGTGATCCCCAAAAAGTAAGAGAGAGCATTCCTAAGTAATTCTGTATAGAGAGACCCAGTGCAGAGATACTAATTCAGACACACAAGTTTTGCTTATGCGGCCCTCCAAAGCCAGGATCACCGTATAGAAGTACGCTACTACGTCCCACCCACGCGTCTCCCATGTTGGGTGCTAATCTGTAAAGTAATCGAATACTGCCAGAGTGTCTGCGGAGTGACCCCTACCACCTTTTCCTCCTCTGGAGTGCTCCCTTTCCAGGAGTGGTGCCGTATGGATAACGCAAACTGTAGGACCGCTTTCATCCTGTGTATCCTCTCTGTCCTCTGATCTCTGTTCTACCTGCACTGTGAAGAATTGTACCAAAAATACTGTAAATAATTCTTTGCAAAAGTTATTTTACATAAAGTTTATACCAGACCCTAACCCTTCCTGGGGATCCGAGGTACTATACACAAGTGTCTGGGTTTATTCTTTGCCGTGTAGCATACCAGTGTGTGGGAGTGGTGGCGTCACCCGTGTCAACTACTACACCCCTCATCCTGTTTCCTGGCATTCCCTATCCTAGAGGTGTCGAAGGTGTCCTGCAATTCTGCTCTGGCCTTGGCTATGTGTCATCCCTCAGGGAAGAGGAGCCTGGTAAGTGCCGCCGTGACAAGCCAACACTTATCCCTCCCAGCTCTTCCCGTTTGTCAAGTGTCCAGGGTCATCTCTCTGGGGTGTTGCATAGTGTTCTTAGAATCATAGAAGTTCTTGTAACTTTGAACTTTGAAACTGCTTCCAGCTGTACCTCTGGGAACATTCAGCACCTTGTACTTGTTTTGTACCTTAATTCAATTGCTCATCCCTCCATTGCCATTTTAATTGTGCAGGCTGCTTTGTTTTGGTCCGAGCAGAGCAGTTACATTCTTTTGGGTTTTGGCTCATTACTCATCGTTTTGGGCCGCGTATGCGCGTTGCTGATAATGCATCAACGCGCTTATGCATATCTTAATGATCACTACATCACTAGTAGTATATATTGTGCTGGACAAAAGTACTACTGGCGGTATGTATAGGATTTTCACAGAACCATCGGAAATGGCCTGGAGCAGCATCACATGACCGCGTGTTGGATTTACATCCGAGAGCAAAGTTGTGGAGGGGATACATTACAGAAGTGGTTTGGGTGCTCCAAAACATACATTGTGCCAATGTTCTTTAAAGTGAAACAATCCCTTTCATGGATGACAATTAGCCCTTGTTACTTGGTGGTGACCCCAGAAAATGTAGGGATATTGAGTAAAGAAGGGATGTCTTACCAGACAGAGGAGTCGATTAATTTAATAAGGTTGCTATAAAGTATGTATCCGCGTAACCTCGGTATAAAGTAACCGATGACGGCGGTATATCACATCACGTACGTGGATATTCCAGTAGATTCCAGCGATGTACAGTACGAGGAGCCGGCCGGTGACTTTCTTGTGGTCAGTGGTGGACAAATATTGTTTTTAGAGCTGGCAGAGTAGAAGCAGCGCTCTAACAACCTATTTCCCTTTTTAAGGTCATAAGAAGGACACCGGTTCTCACTTCACCACAATGTGTTCACTGAACATAATTACCAAATCCCTGCAGAATACGCCGTAAATCGGGCTGCACGTCCAAACTCTGTTTTTCTGTTTGAAAGAAATTAAAACTCTTTAGTATAATTGAAAATACAGTTCTAGAGGCGAAGAATAAACCTGGAAGCGAAGGTGCGTTAATGCATAGTGAGGGTACATTAAAGGGGTCGCCTGCAAATACTCTATAATAGACAGTGAATCCCATTCAGGACCTGAGAGGCCAGTAAGCGTATCTCCTGCTCTGGAGGGCCCGGCATCAGCGGTGCTCCGCCTCAGGTGAGCTGAGTTGGCCGCCCCAGGCAGCAGTGGGCAGGACCTCAGAGGACACTAACATGGTCACTATTACACCTGTGGCTATTAAGGGTGGGTCGCTATAAACACTGGGGCCATTAAGAGGGATACTTACTATTGGGGCCACTATAAGGGAGCATTATTACTTTTTCACTTCAGACAGGTTTCAATGGTTCAAATATGTATGGGTATGTTGTATATTGGAGCTTTCAATTCTGCAAAATGAGTGTTTTTTTTTGGTGGGGGCGCTATTTCATACATCACCGTGGGCAGCATAAAGGCTTAGGGCACCCCTGCCCGACGTGTCTGCGTGTTACATGGACAGCCAATTGATTTAAAGGGCTTGAACCAAGGTACACTTATGTCATCTGTCTGCGATGGGGCTCCATTACATCCCTGAGTGTAATGCCACTTCCACATGGGCGACGTGATATCGCCGCAAGAAAATCGCAGCGATATCGCATCGGTGTGTGCAATATTGCTGCGTTTTCTCGCAGCGAGATCGCGATTTTGTGTTGCTACAAAATTGTACATGGTGCTACAAAGTTGTGCGACTTATAAGTCCTACCACAAAAATAAGCCCCAGCTGCATGAAAAAATAAAAAAAAGAGAATACATCACCTCTCCGGCGCTATAATCTCCCCGTGCGTATTCCGTGAAGCTCCCCAGCAGTTGCTTGAAAGTTCTCCTGCAGAGCTTCCTGGTTGGGGCTTTGAAAATCCCAGCCTCCAGGAAGCTCTGCCTCCAATTGGTTGTCGAGCGCTGGCTCCGCCAATCACAGCTAGCGCTTGATGAACAAATCACAGCCATTCAATGATTCAATAAATGGCTGTGATTGGTTCCTCCAGTGCTGGTTCTGATTGGCTGTCCCGCGTGCTCGGGAACCCCACCCACTCCTCCGCTTTGGTTTTAAACTTCAAATTTGCTTACACTGCACCAAATTGTAAATGTAAGTTTGTGGGCTAACGGTGATTCTTCGGTTTTATGAAGGCAAATGTCTGGGGTTTATGGGACCTGATATTAAGCACCAGGGTGCTTAATGAAAATCACGATGACAGGTCCTCTTTAAAGGAATCATCAAGGTTTTACAATCCGATCTATGATAAACCTTTATCAGCGCTTCTCATGAGATTCCCTTATCACCTTCTGCTTCTGTAATCCGCATCTCCATACCTTTATAAACGGCTTTTAAAGTTTTCCAGCGCTGCATGCTAATGAGCTGAGAAGAGTCACATTTTGCAGAAACGTGTCAGACTCTACCTTCGGCCCGGCGCACCACTGTACTTGGTTGGCCTGCATACAGATTTCTCTCTGCTAAAATCCCGCGCAGACGTTATAGAAAACTGCGCCCGCGCACCTCAGCTCTCCTCTACTAGCTGTAACTTCAGTGGCGTACTGCGCATGCACCTTGAGGATCACTGTGGAATATGTTGGCGCTATGCAAATAAAGATTATTATTATTATTATTACTCACTGCATCCGAGGTCAGATGACTGTGGGAACAACGATCCTCAAGGCGCATGTGCAGTAAACCACTGATGTCTCAGCAAGTAGGGGGGAGCTGAGTTGCCCAGGAGAGGGGGTTGGCTACGGCGCCTGCGCGGGATTACAGAGAAGAGAAATCACTATGCATGCCAATCATGAACGGCGCTGCCCGAAGCGGCGCTGAGGGAGGAATCTGACTCTTCAACTTAATTAATACAATGCAGGAAAACTTCAAATGCAGATTAAAAAAGGTATCGGGGCTCGAATGACAGAACCAAATAGTGATAAGGAAATCTCATCAGCAGCGCCGTTAAAGGGTTATTGTGGGTCGGAAACACTTTATGACAGGTTCGCTTTAAATAGGTACCAAGAAATGCTTACTTTTACCTGCGGAGGTGCTGCAGGGGGATCGAACATCTTCCGCCAGGTTACTCTGTAGATCACAGCTGATCACTGGGGGTCCTAGAAGGTCCTAATAATAAAAAGGGATTTATCAAGTCAGACAAACACTACACATTTATTTACACAAAGTATTGCGATAAACCCCCAGGGCCGTTCCGTTTAAAGCCGTACAACCACCTTCTGTCCGCTGTTCTGGTCCTGCAGATGGAAACCCTCTCCAGAGCGGATACTATATCCGTACAGATTGTACCTTGGTTAGGATGAACCCATATCCTATAATCTGCAAGTAGTTGTGATGACCAGCGCACACAAGAATGCACTTCTGACCAGCTGACTTTGTGTTTGGAAGGTTTCTACTTTATATTTGAAGCATAAAACTATTAACCCCTTCTTGCTATATGATGTATAGTTACATCCTGCAGGGTCATGGTATGTATGAAGAGAGATCGTGGGGGGACCTCTCTTCATACAGCGTGGGCACCAACTGTTTATTACAGCTGACACCCGCGGCAATAGCTGCAATCAGCCACGCGGTCAATCGTGGCTATCATAGGCGTAGCATCAGGGGTCGCTGGGGTCACCGTGGCGACCCGGCCCTTGTGCTCAGGGGGCCCTAAGGCCACCCTCCGCCATCCATATATGCACTTTCTGTGCATTAACGGTTAACCGCTCAGTCTGCTCCGCAGGACAGATCACACGGTAAGCAGAGCGGCCAACCTCAGAGGAAGCAGGAAAGAGCAGGGGGGAGGAGGAGAGAGGCAGTCCGATGAGCCGGCAGGGACTGATCATGTGATCATGTGCTGCCCCTCCCTCCTGCTGAACGGAAGCTGCAGTGTCTGCCTCTGCTGTTGTACCATGGAGGAGAAGTGGTCCGGACCCCGGGGTATGTGTGTGTGTGTGTGTGTGTGTATATATATATATATATGTCTGTCTGTCTGTCTGTCTGTCTATTGTGGCATTTTTACCTGAATTTCGAGCAGCGTTTTCAAACACAGGTTACAGCATTTGACAGCGCTTTTTAATGCACCCCATCAATGCGATAGGTGATGAGATGTGTTAAAAACAACAAAAACACAAAAATAGAACAGACAGCTCTTGAAAATCACGGTGTTAGGAACACTTCATTCGAGCGCAGGTTTGAATAGCCCTGCGATTAGTACAGCGCTCGGGACACCGCGCTAATAGTGGTAAAAAGTGTGTGTGTGTGAGTGCGGCCTGCGGGGCTACCAACAAATTTTCATGTAGAGCAGGAAATGCGTCAGGTTTGGAAAGATTACACCAAGGAACAGATCATGTATGCAGCACGAGTTAGGTGTGGGTACGGGGGAGTGAGGGGTGGAGGCCCAGGGGAAGCCCCGAGCTGAACTTTTGCACCCGGGCCCCTGAGCCTTTAGGTACGCCCCTGGTGGCTATTAACCCTTTAAATGCCGCTGTCAATTCTGACAGCGGCATTTAAATCCACTGAATGATGTTTGGAGGTCCCGTACGACTCCCTCACGGTGAGATCACAGGGAGCCGTGTGACTGTCATGGCAGCCGGGGCCCTCGTGAAAGGCCGCAGGGCTGTCTCAGCAGACTGCCTATGAAGCCATTCCCTAGTTGTGGTCCCCCAGGGGAGATAAGAAAAAAAAATCAGATCAATAAAGTTTTACTAATTGTAAAAAAAAAAAAAGTTAAAGTTTAAATCACCCCCCTTTTGCCATATCTATAATAAAAAAATCTAAATCATAAAACAAAATTACATATTTGGTATTGCCGTGTCCGTAAAAGTCCGATCTATTAAAGTAGCACACTATTTCCCCCACACAGTAAACGTTGTCCAAAAAAAAATAAAGAACATCAGAAATGCACTTTTTTTTCAGTCACCCCGTCTCCCAGAAAAAAGCAATATAAAGTGATTAAAAAGTCGCATGTATTCCAAAATGGTACCAATGTAAACTACAGGATGTCTCGCAAAAAATGGGCCCTTGCACATCTACGCCGACAAAAAAATAAAAAGGTTATTGCGCGCAGAAGATGGCGGCAGAAAATAATATAAAAAAATTAAATGTCTTTGAAAAAAATAAAAGTAGTACAGCAAAACGAAAAACTGTACAAGTTTGGTATCGCAGTAATCGTACCGACCCATAGAATAAAGTTATGTCATTTTTGTTGCAGTTTGTGCGCCATAGAAGCCGGAGGCACTGAAAGATGGCGGAATGACGTTTTTTTTTCCCGTTTTACTCCACTTAGAATTTTTCTAAAGTTTTTCAGTACATTATAGGGTACATTAAATAGTAGCATTGAAAAATACTACTCGTCCAGCAAAACACAAGCCCTCATACAGAGACAGCGATGGATAAATAAAGGAGTTACGTTTTTTTTAAAAGGGGGGAGGAAAAGCAGAACATGAAAAAAAAGGGCCACGTCATTAAGGGGTTAAAAAGCGAAATCAAATCCAAACACAGTTTTGCATGGTCAAACATATCGCAGCGCTATAGGGCTGATCTGAAACTTCACTACTGAAATTAATGCGACCACTTGATTAGAGACCCCATGTAGTCGCACTCTGAACCTCTTTTGGCCTTCAAAGCTCAAGCTGTGCCATGACATCCTTCCCCGCATCATCACTGCACCTCCACCAGCTGACAGGAAGGGGTCAGCGATTCATGCTGCTTGCACCAAATTCTGACCTCCCATCAGCAACAGAAATCTGGATCCATCTGACCAGAATATGTTTTACTGCTGATCATAAGCACAATTTTTGCACCCCTTTTGCCCGCTGGACTCTCTTTTTTGTTTCTCTTAGACACAATGGCGCTGGAACTGGTCGTCTGCTGTTATAACCCAATTATAACGGCCCCAATATTAAGTGCCCTTCCTTAGTGGCTCTAATAGTAATAGAGTCCCCTTAGTGGTCCCAGTAGTATTAGTGACGCTCATGGTGGTCCTAGCAGTAATAGTGACTCCTGTAGTGAACCTCCAATCTGGTAGCATCACAAGAAGCATTTAACTCACTCCATCTGTAGCTCCAGTCTGGCGGCTGCCACTGCTGCTGTAATCAGTCTGTGAACCCCGACCCCCCTTCCCCCTTAACCCGGTGTCTGCGCTGCGAACAGAGCAGTCTCTATAAGCAGGAACGCAGACGCCGGGGAAAGAGGTCAGGGGTTACAAAGCAGTGGCCATCCAACAGGATCTGCGGCCGATCTCCGCCATCACTCACTGATCGCCCTCCACCTCTTGCATTCTCTACATCTGTCCTTGCGCCTTATTCTGCCTGATTGTTCCTCCATTATCCAGTTCCGTTTGGCCAAGTCCCCATGATTCCCTCTGCTCCCTTGAGTCTGTCCCCTGCCCTCCTTAGTGCTTCTCAGCCGCTAGTTCATTCATCTCTCACGCTTTATTTTAATGTTATTTTATTAGCTATACATATATCATGTTTTTTCTCTCCCATCTTATGTGTGTAGATTTTACGTATAGCTAATAAAATAAAATTAATGTATGTATATTTTTTTTCCAGTGAACCATTATATTTCTGCTACCATGACCTTTCTTCTTCAGTCCCCACCTCTGCCGGTCCTTCTCCTAGTATCTCTAGGTGTTCCAAGTATTCTCCCTTTTTACAGTTGGAACCACATTCCCATCTGGTATCTAACTGGTAAATTTACTTACGTCCTAAATGTTCCCTTAAAGGGGTTGTCCCGCGCTGAAAAGGGTTTTTTTTTTTCAACCCCCCCCCCCCCCCCCCCCCCGTTCGGCGCGAGACAACCCAGATGCAGGGACCTAAAGAAAAATCCGCACAGCGCTTACCTGAATCCCCGCGCTCCGGTGACTTCTTACTTACCGGCTGAAGATGGCCGCCGGCATCTTCTCCCTCGGTGGACCGCAGGGCTTCTGTGCGGTCCATTGCCGATTCCAGCCTCCTGATTGGCTGGAATCGGCACGTGACGGGGCGGAGCTACACGGAGCCCCATTGAGATAAGAAGAAGACCCGGACTGCGCAAGCGCGGCTAATTTGGCCATTAGACGGCGAAAATTAGTCGGCTCCATGGAAACGAGGACGCTAGCAATGGAGCAGGTAAGTGAAAAACTTCTTATAACTTCTGTATGGCTCATAATTAATGCACAATGTACATTACAAAGTGCATTATTATGGCCATACAGAAGTGTATAGACCCACTTGCTGCCGCGGGACAACCCCTTTAAATTTTCCATTACACTCAGTATACAGCGGCTGCCTCAACCTTGTGCATATACTTTCCCCTGTGTATTGGGGCTTCCACTTGGCACCTTTTTGATACAATGTATCTCATTATGCTGACTGTGCAGCACAGGAGCTCCTCCAGCTTCACTCCTGGATCCGTGATCTGCTTGGTGTGGTTTTATATATTCTACTATTATATTTTATCTCATGTATTCTAATCCTCCTGATGGATTTTATTCTGTATTATTTCATTTGATGTATTTCATTTTATATAACAGATAGGTGTCTTTATACTGTAATCTTATTGTTGCATGATTTATCAACGCGTCCTTGTCTGCTGTATGAATGTCTGTATTCTCTTATATGTTATTTTCTGGGCCTCAGTTTTTATGATTCTTGGTATCTTATATATGCTTTTTATTTTATTATTTTTTCCTTTGTCAATTCTTCTTATATATTTCCCCCCCTTTCCTTTAACTCTACCCACCATTGCCCCTGTTCCAGCCAAGCTAATGACTGGGTCTTCCCTGAAACACCTATTTTAATGCTGGTTGTTAAATTTCAATACTGGTTGCCTAATAAAGGAGAAGTTAATCTTCACTCACTATAGTTTATTGTCTGAGAACGGCGCCAGTTTGCCAGTTCTTGCTTAATAACTCTATTATTACTACTGGGGCTACTACTTGGTCACTGTTATTACTGGGGCCCTGTACATGGTCACTACTACTACTGGGAGCACTATCAAGGCCAGTATTGATATGGGCTACTATATGGGTCACTATTAATACTGGGCCCACCATGGGGGGCAATGTTACTATTGCGGCCACTATGGGGATTCTATTGCTATTGCCGCCACTATGGTGGACACTAATAATACTGGGTCTACTATGGCCGATTACTATAAATACAGGGGCCACTATGAGGGAGATTATTAAAACGGAGCCACTATGGGGGTCACTATTACTACGGGCCACTATGAAGGGGTCACTATTAATACCGTTAGCCACTTTGAGGGTCACTATTACTACTGGGGCCAATATGGCTGTTACTATTAATGCTAGGGCTACTCTAGGGGGTCACAATTAATACTGGGGCCCCTAACTGGGTCACTATTACTACTGGGACTACTCTAGGGGGTCACTTTTACTACTGGGGCTACTAATAACACTGGACCACTATGGGATCGACTACTACTAGTTAGCCACTATGGTGTTGACTGTTACTACTGGGATCACTATAGGGCGCACTATTACTGCTGGGACCATTAAGGGGATCACTATTACAATTGGAGACGCTAAGGGTGTCACTTATCATTGGGGCCACTAATGTTACTTCAGACAAGCCTCAATGGGTCAAATATGTGTTGGGTATCTTTTGTATTTGTGCTTTTAATGTAGGGTAGGGCGCCATTGCACGCTTCAACTCAGGCAGCATAGAGGCTTGTGGCACCTTTGAGAATTACTACATGTCCTAATAAATTAATGTAAGTTTGTCAACGATTACACAATTGCACTGCAGTAACACTTCCTGAAAACTGCTGCCCCCTACTGCCTGCAACATGAATAGACAGGACTGTGCGCTCTCTTCAGAACCCAGGGAGGCAGCGTGCACACAACACTATATTTTTAGAAGTCCCAGGAATGATCCGTGCAGCGAGAATCCAGGAGCCGCACATAAACCAATCACATCCGAGACATCCAGATATGGCGGAGATCCAAGAAGGGAGCAGAAATAAGAAGCTCCTATGTGTAAAACCAACAAACAAAGCCACTCGGAAAGGAGGTTCTAGAAAAAGAAGGTGCTTAGAGTCAACACAAGTTTATTTATTTACTCGTTACATTTTTGGTCGGCTCCTCAGAATGAGTCACAGTCAAACACTTTTCAGGGAACTGTGTCCGGATTGTTGTACGTGGAAGCGGCGCCTATTTATTCAGGGTTATTTTCACTTTTCGTTTTCTATAAACATTCTGTAAAATCTTTTGGCTTCGTGTCTTCTGCACAGAAAGAGGTTTATTTATTCCCAGACCGGGATTTCATGGAGCTTCTACCAAGGATGCTACACTGCCTGGCGGCGCACAGGAGGACGCTGCCCCTAGTGGTGACATCCGGAAAGAAGAAATGGTTCTCCTGACAAAATCCCATCATCCCAGAAATATTGATGCACTGGAACACATTTGCAGGGAGGAAGGGGCCGAAACTCCTCCTCGGTGTTGGACAAATCTTATTTGCAGTTACAGGAAACATTTGGTGAGGTGATTACTGCTAAAGGGAGATCAACAGGTTATTACATTCAAGGGTTCACTTACTTTTTCATCCTGCACTATGATGACTATTCATTGTGCTCAGTCCTGTTGTTAGTTATTAGTTACATTGTGTTTGTCTATAAAGGTGCGTTTACACCGGCGATGCTGCAAGTTAGAAGAATTACAGCGCGTCCTGCTTCACTTTGTCAAAAAACATCCCACCCCCAGGGGAAGTTGTCCCACTGCTGAAGAACTCATCCTGCAGTTCCATCTCAGGCAGATCTGTACATGATGGGAGTTGTGGTGATTAGATGGACGGTCTTGTCACCTGAAGCCCTAAAACTGGTTCCCCTTTGGCCTATAAGAGGCTCTCGGAAGCTTCTTGTGTGTAATGACCTCTTCATCCGCTTGTTGACCACTAGACGCCTCTACGACGCAGAGAAGAGACTTCACCCCGTTCCCTGCAGCCTGACGTGCTGTGAGGCTATTTTCCTATGAAAATGCTTTTCATCCCTAGGGAATTCACATGGCCGTTATTCGCAGCCCAATATCGCCCTCGCCCGTGTCAAGTTTTTACGCCAAAATTTCGCTCTGTCCTATGGAGACTTTGTGAACCGGCCGGCAAAGGGAGGGAGTTTAACACTGCGGGCATGAAGGGAATCCCCGAGGAGATGAAGAGAGTCCCCGCGGTTGGGGATTCTCCACATCCCCTCAAGGACTCCCTCTATCTCTGCAGGGACTCCCTTCATTCCTTCAGAGATTCCCTTCATTGTTCTGGCGGCCGAGGGATTCCGGGGCTGCGGCGGCAGTACATTGCAAGACACCGCAGCCAGACAGGTAAAATCACGATTTTTTTGCATGGCTATCGGAGCACTAAAATGGCATTCGTGTGCATTCGGCCTCAGGCTGAGAAACTCAGACCGATATCGCATTCCTAAGGAGGCTTCAGACTAGCGTATTTGTACATGTTTTTGCATACACAAAAATTTTGTGCGCAAAACACAGAGATCAGAACCCATTCATTTCAATGGGTTTGTTCTCATTTCTTTTTTTTTTTTTTTTGTGCACACATTTCTCGTGCACGCAAAAAAAAAAAAATGCTCCATTTTCTATTTTGTTTGTGCACCAAAGGGCTCCATCGAATTCTATGGGAGGTATGCAAATGCGTAAAACGGTGCGCAAAACCATGGGGAAAAGACAACATCTGGACAACATTAGGCTAAATTGCCTTTTAAATTAGGGTGGGGGATATTATATATGAACAGGCCCTGGGCCATGCAGGCAAATCAACCTCATCCACCTTGTTCACTGCGCAAAACACGCGGCGCTGGGGAGAGCGTGTTTGTGCATCTGGTAGTCTAAGGCTCCGCTAAGAGCTTCTTCACAGGACCGTATTTGCGCATGCTTCTGCACACGTAAAATAAATGCGCACGAATCCCAGAGAATACAACCCATTGTTTCAGTAAGCTCATCCTCAGGACGCACACGCAGAATAAAGCAGGACCTGCTCTATCTTTCCAAATTTTGAGCGGCAAAGGCCTCCATAGAAATATGGGAGGTGCGCAAACACGCAATGGGATGTGTGAAACGCTGCACAAAACCGTGAACTCATCAGGACCTCATTAGGCTAAATAGTCTTTTAATCCATGGAAGGGGTGTGGTGCGCATGTGAACTGGCCCTGCGTGCACAAAAATACAGTACCATGCGTTGACACGCGTGCAAATCAGCCTCATCAACCTCCTTCATATGCAAATATGTTCGGCAGCAGCACCCTCACATATGCGTGCACCCCCACAGATTTCTATGGGGACCTTTGGTGGGTAAATGCAAATGCCCAAAATATAGTGTATCACGTTCTTTTTCGCATGTGGAATGCGCGTGCAAACCCGGAAAATGGGAGAGAACCCATTGAAAACAAGAGATTCTATTATCTGCGAACGC